>NC_047037.1:23175857-24445143 GCF_011762595.2 Tursiops truncatus | reverse complement strand
TTAAAGGCTTGGGAACAAAGTAGCAAACTGTATGGTCAGAGGCAAACAGTTAATGATTTCACAAATTAAAATCTTTATCTGATAATTCTCAGTGTAGTACCTATTTCAGTGCATTGATGTGCATTCTGGCAGGAATGTTCTGATTCTTTGCATTTGGTGAACGTTTACTGTTCACTGAACACATCCATTTGCATTTATGTAATTGCTTAGTGTATAATTACTTCAAATGCAGTGATTGCCTGCAAAACTTGTGATTAGATGTGTAGTATTTTCAATGCATATGTATATTTTTGCTTGTTACTTGTTAACAATACTCACATATTCTATGTTTATTATCTGATGTGACTTCATATACAGACTCTGTCGCAAGCCATAGTCAAAGTGGTTATCCCAACAGAAAGGTACATGTTTTTCTTTATTATTACTGATCTAAATATAGACAATATCCCCTTCTGAATTAAAAAAAAAAAATGGTGTTGAGGAAAAGGTAGTATCTTGACTGAGCAATGGTTCCTTCCCAGTACTTTTTGGGGGGGATATGTGAAATTTAACTAACTTTAGTATACTTTGCAATTTTATGTCATTATCTTTTTTGTTTTATTGTTACCAATGTAGGGTGTTTTGTAGCTTTAGTAGTTAGAATGTGTTTAATAGATTTAATCTGGAGTTGTTAGTCTAATAACATTAGACTATTGGGATGGGAAAATAGGTGTTTTAAATGTATCTTAAATTTTAGATAATGTTACATTTTGACCCAATCTGTTATTTTTTTCTTGGTTTCTGAATTGTCTGTGTTTAATATGCAACCTTAGTTTGAGTTTTCCTTACTGAAAGCATACCTTTATTTTTCCTAAATGATTTTAAGAAGGAATTTCTATTATTCTCATGAACACTGACCATAACTAGAAACTTTTTTCGTGATAACAAAGGTGTTTGGAATTCTTTTATTTTCCTTTCTTCCTTTTTTTCTTTTTCAACAAATACTAAAGCAGAAGAATTCATGCTGTAGGTATGCTCTTGCTCAGTCAAGCTAAGCCTTTTCCCAAACACAGGAACACAACACTGGTTGAATAATAACACAAAAGAATACCAAATTCTCTTTGACATTGGCCTTGGTGAGCAACACCAGCTGAACTGTCTGCGGCAGCGGGGGACCAGGAAAACATCATGGGATGGATTGGGAAAGTATACAGTTTTTGACCAGACATTGGTACGATCGACTCCAATAAATGTGGTTTTATTATAACTGAGAGACAATTTTTGTTGTTGTTGCCCAGAATAAGATAATTACCATTTTAAAATAAAATAATGCACTTTAAATTATACCATCTTTTTGTACTACACTGTTTCATTCTGATAGAAAAGTCACCTTTTTAAAAATAAGCACATAATCCTTAAGGAAAAAAGAATGATTACAGTTCTTAAGAATCTTGAATTAAAGTTAATTGTCAGATTTTGATTTTAAATAATCATGAAACATACTAAAACTTCTTTTAAACTTTAAATTTTCTAAAAATAGATATATCAGTTACAAGCCTGTTTAAAACTATAGTGGGTTTTTTTTTCCACTGGTAAAGCACTCACAGGAAAGTAGTATATTGGCATCACTTAAAAAGCATATATCCAGTATTAGCTTTACATGTGGCTCAGCTTATTTCTAAACAAAATTTTGAGTGTACATTTTGCTGTAAAGTCTTGACTCACCATTACAATGAATCCTTTGTTTTAAACTTGCTAAATCATTTTTCATCTATCTTTAATATGCAAGTCAAGTTGCTTTTGACTTAATTCATACAAGTTTCTGGATGTGTAGTATTTGTCCACCTAGTCATTGATTTTATATATTATGATACATAAAATTTCCCTTTAATTTGACATATACCAGTGGGAGTTTTGGGACTGAATCAATACCATATCTCCCTTCTTTTAAAACAATGTCATTAACCACATGGATGTTGAGAATACATTCTCATTTGGTTATCAAGACCTGCATATTTGCAAACCAATTAGTACTTCTGTGAAAGAATTTTTAGCTTTAAAATTGATACTTTTGGGTTTTTGCTTTAACAGTTCGAGGTTGAATTAATAATTTTAATATATAGTTTTCCCTCTGTTAAAGATTTATTAAACCTTCATATTTTTCTTTGACCTCTTTTAGGAGGTCAAAAAAATTCATTTTTTCACTATGTAGAGATTTTAGTGTCCACTTAAGTAGGTTTGTTTGAAAACTGAGAAAATAATTATAATCAGCATGAGATAAATTATTTTACTGTTCATGTACTCTGAAGCAGGGCTTTATAGAGCAAAAAAAATGTCTTATTCTATAACTGTATATTTATTTATATTCTAGCAGTTATATGAACTTAATTTGAGCTGGGAATGCTAAAGGTGTAATTTAGTGTGTGCCTTGTACCAAGAGCCAATATCCTTTTGCTTTTCCCATTTGTTATTTGCCAACTCTATATGGTGGAGACTGGTGAAATGAGAAATCAGAAGTAGCTGTCATAAGCTGAATCATTTTTGCCTGACACTGTAATCAATGTCTAAAATTGTGTTTGGAGCCTAATAAGGTATCAGATTTTAAAAATAAAGACTTTGTATAAGCCCAGTCAACAAAATGACGACTAAAAAGTTACATATGTTTATTTTTGGCTTAAATATTGGGAAGTAATTGTTATGAAAAATGGGAAGGGCATATCACCAATGTCCCTTATTTCAGAATATTTTGGAAACAGGACTCCATTCGTTTAAGGCTTTGGCAATATAATTGCTTTATTGATTCAGAACACACAGGCAGAATTATACATGTCATGAACTATGTGAACTAGTTTGAAGTGTGGTCCAAAGGGATGTTGCCTCATTAAAGGTCAGATTCAATAAAAACTCCATCTGCTATATGTGTACCAGAAAAGCACAGGAGTTGGATGGATTTTTTTTTTATTATTATTAACTCAGACCTTAAACTTGTTAATAGTTGTGCATTTTTATAAATTATAGTCATGTATATAACATTTCAATATCACTACAAAAGTGCTTGGTTTAGGAATGTTTTCTTTTAAAACTGAGATAGTGTGTAAGTTTTTAGATGGTTATGATAACATGTAAGCTTTAAGTTACTGATTTTATATATTTGCAGCTTTCCAGTTAGTTGTGATTCATAATTTAATGTTTTGCATTTGGAAAGTAAAATTAAGTGGGTATTTAGACATTGAAATCTTTATTACTGTGAAGCTGTGTTGTGGTTTCCCACCCTCCCTTCCCTTCCCTTCCCCTCCCCTCCCACTCCCTTATCCCCATTGCCCCACTCCCTCTTAATGCACAAGGTATTAACTATGCTCCAGGTTACTTTCTTGGTATAAAATTCTGTATTAGTCAGCAGAATAATCTTTTTCTGCACAATTATAGTAACTTAGGTCAAGTGTAGTTTTATTTAGTGGTAGGTCTGAATCCATTTTCTTTAACTGTGTTGTTGTTGTAGGAATTTGCTCGCCCTGATACATCGAATGATAGAGTTTGTTGTACGTGAAGGGCCAATGTTTGAAGCTATGATTATGAACAGAGAGATCAACAATCCTATGTTCAGGTGTGCATTTTTTTTTATTGTGGTAATAACATTTACATGTAACATACAACTGACCATTTATATATGTACAGTTCAGTGGCATTAAGTACATTCATGTTGTTGTGCAACCATCACCATAACTTTTCACATTTTCCATAACTGAAACTCTGTACCCCTTAAACAATAACTCCCCATTCCTTTGGTCCCTCAGCCCCTGGCAACCACCATTCTACTTTCTGTGAATTTGATTACCCTAGGTACCTCATCTAAGTGGAGTCATACCTTATTTGTGCTTTTTTGAGACTGGCTTATTTCACTTAGCTTAATGTCTTCAAGGTTCATCCTTGGTATATAGCATGTGTCAGAATTTCCTTACCTTTTAAGGCTGAATAATATTCCATTGCATGTATATACCACATTTTGTGTATCCTCAGATGTGCATTTTTAAAAATACTTTAAAATTAAAAATACTCAAAAAAGTCCTAAAAGTATGAGGTTATTTTCGTAATGGGGTGAGAAGGCAGTTTTAATAATTAGACTAGAATGTGCCTGGGTCAATTTTCCAGTGATTTCCATGGTTTGATTAATTAAATAGCTTTGTTTTTAGCATTCTCTAGGAGGAAAATATTTTTCATTGTGTTTTTCAATGAAAGAGTCTTTCATAAGCAAAATACGGTAGAATAAATGAGGTTTATAAGAAACTACTTATCTTCTGAATAGTTATATCTAACACTTCATTTGCAATTTACTTAAGTCATTTAAAAACCACTGCTTTTGGGCTTCCCTGGTGGCGCAGTGGTTGAGAGTCCGCCTGCCGATGCAGGGGACACGGGTTCGTGCCCCGGTCCGGGAAGATCCTGCATGCCGCGGAGCGGCTGGGCCCGTGAGCCATGGCCGCTGAGCCTGTGCGTCTGGAGCCTGTGCTCCACAAGGGGAGAGGCCACAACAGTGAGAGGCCCACGTACCGCAAAAAACAAAACAAAACAAAACAAAAAACACTGCTTTTGAAATTATATTTTGGGAAGATCTCTCCATTGCCCGACACAGTACCTGACACATAGTGTTCAATAAAACTGATTGTAAGACTCAGCAAGATGCATACATACCTTCTGAGTATTAGTGTCAGTCACAAAGGCAGTCTGGGGTTGGGGTGAGGAAGGGGATAGATGGTAGTCGGTGAGGATTTCTCTTCAGGGATCTTTGCTTTTGGTTTTCTTTAGAAGTAAATAGACAAATAATATTTCTCACTTGTTCATATTTACTTGAAGATAGTTCTCCATTAAAGAATCCAATGTTTAATTTTTTGTTTGTTTTTGTTTTAGATTCTTATTTGAAAACCAGACACCAGCCCATGTTTACTATAGGTGGAAGCTTTATTCTATTCTGCAGGCAAGTATAATCAACTACTTTTTTTAATTTTGACTCTGAGGTATTAGATCTTTCTAATAACATTCTGGACACTTAACTAGGGAGATTCTCCGACTAAGTGGCGGACGGAAGATTTTCGTATGTTCAAAAACGGATCTTTTTGGAGGCCACCACCGTTAAATCCATATCTGCATGGGATGTCAGAAGAGCAGGAAACAGAAGCTTTTGTAGAGGAGCCTAGTAAAAAGGGAGCACTTAAGGAAGAGTAAGATTTTTACCTTTCTTGTTTTATATTCAGAAAAGTTGCTTTAATGGTCACTTTAATTAATGGTCTTAATAAGATGTGTTAACCCTAAAATAAAATGGTTTTTAAAAGTTGTGATTGTTTAAAATAGTAACATCTCTTAACATATGCATTGTAATTTTAAAAATCTTGGCAAGTATTATAAGTGTGTGTCCTACTCAACCTGACCTCTTCCTACTGATAAAAATTATTGATGATCTCTTAAGTGATGGTACTCCAGCAGTGGAATACTTTATATATTCTTATAGAAATTATTTCATGGCCCTTAGAACTCTTGCCTCTTTGAATGCAACGTAGAGGTAAAGTTATTTTATGGCTTAGTGAAGTCAAATGGGTGACTGCAAAGCTGCTCCATGAAGTGCCGTGTGCGGCCACCATGGAAACATGTTATTATTAGTGCTCAGTCAGCACTGCTTCAGGGCAGCTAGCCTGGTTTAAGAAGCAAAAACAAATTTAACTGTTGAAATGTTTAGAGGAAATTCTGTATACCTGAAGGGGAAAAAAAGGCCAAAATAATTTTTAGCTTATAGGATTATATACTTCACTGTCAATAAATCTTAATGCTAGTTGCATTGATGCATTGTTTGTGAGAGCATTGCTGATAGAGAACTATAGCATTTGAGAGTATATTTGCTTCTGAAGATGTATGTTCATCATTACTTTTGCCCAGGGATCTGCATACTCAGCCCATAGGCTAAATCTGGCTACCTCCTATTTTTGTAAATAAATTTTTATTTGAACATGGCCATAGCTATCCCTTTACATGTACTCTGTGGTTGCTTTGGTGTTATAGCAGCAAAGCTGAGTAACTGTGACAGAGACTATGACTTTCAAAGCCTAAAATATTCACTCTGTGATCCTTTACAGAAGAAGTTTGTCAACCCTTGCTTTGTATCCTGTCCTAATCCTATGCAGAAGTGCTAAAGTAACAAACTTCCTTCAAAGGAGAGTGAAGACCATGAAGGCTCTTCAGTGTAATAGGATAATAGGAGTGGGACATTCGCGAAGACTCTTGAAAAAATGCCTATAATTTTAAATTTACTTAATTTGTAAACTAAAAGTCAGTAAAATAATTTATTAGTTCCTGGGATAGTTTTCTTCCCCATATAAATTCTTTAAAAAAAAGGTAACATATTTGGAATACGTAACACAAATCAGACTTAACACAATTTAGTCTTCAGAGTTTTATCTGAGTGGGTTTTAAAGAAATTAACTTGCGAGCAGAAAGTATAATGGCATTTGAAATTTGTATTTATAAATACTTACAAGTTAAAAAATTCGTATTCAGACAGAGGGACAAATTAGAAGAAATTCTGCGGGGGTTAACTCCAAGGAAAAATGATATTGGAGATGCAATGGTTTTCTGTCTTAATAATGCTGAAGCTGCTGAAGAAATAGTGGATTGCATTACCGAGTCATTGTCCATCTTAAAGACACCCCTCCCCAAAAAGGTATGGGAATACTTTCTCCTAATGGAACATTCAGTTAAGTAAAGGAGAGGTAATAGTTGACTTCTATTTGAATTGAAATTGGTTTCCTTTTTGAATGAAGAAGTTGACTGAAGAAATCTTTCTCGTGGAGTTTCATTTTCCTTCTGCCTGGGAAACTTATCTTAGTTATTAACAGACAAATTATCAACAGATTGAAATGTAAATGAGTTACAACTTCTATCCCTGCCCAAGTCATGGTTGTGGTGATACTGAATTTCTTAAAACCCTTCTCATTAGTTAGGATTATTAAATTATGGCTAAACATTGGCCTTATGCTATTGATTCAAAAAATTTCAATATGGAAATATTTTTAGTAATGTTTTTTGTTGTTGGTTTTTATTTTTAATCCATTTTATGCTATCTTTTGGTATTCTAGATTGCCAGATTATATTTGGTTTCTGATGTTTTGTACAACTCTTCAGCCAAAGTTGCCAATGCTTCCTATTATAGAAAATTGTAAGTATAGTGATGTAAGTTGATATGCCTGAACTAAAATATTTAAGGGTAAGGAGCTCAGAAAAGAGGATAGTTTTGTTAATTAATACCCTCAATAATAAGAAATAATTTGAACTTCTTCATAGTTTGTTTAATATTCTAAAAATTGGATTGTATTCATTGAAGTAAACCACTTTAAGGTAAATTATTATAATCTTTTGAAAGTTTTTCTATCAGTTTCTTGATTAACTATTAATAAAAGAACAAATAGGAAGAGTTAAAAATCACTTTATTCCTATTGTGTATTTAGCCACTTGTGTAATAAATAAGCTGAAACACTAGAAATAGTGGCCAACAAAGGAAGAAAACAAAGGAGCATTAATTATTTATAGAATCAGTGTTCTCTGATCATCATTGTATTGGTTGTAGTTCATTGTTAATGTTTTCCTAGGCAATAGGAAATTATGTTGCTGTATATTGATATATAACTCTTCCTCAGTTCCCCACAGTTCCTTTTTGGTGTTTATTTTATGAATTAGGGAAGCTTTTCTTTAGGAACTGGCTCTGAAGGGAAATTTGGAGGTTTGGGCCCTAATCTTAGCTCTGCTATTCCTTCTTTTGCCTTGGACAGGTCACTTACCTTTTCTGTTTTCTATTTTATAAAACAAAGAGGTTGGACTAGATGGCTCAAGGTATCCTAGATGTAAAAGTTCCTTGTTAATTAAGGGAACTAGTTCTTAAGGCTCTTCGTGCGATTTTGCAGAAGAAAAATTCAGAATAATAGGAGTTAAAGTTATAGTTTCAGAGTTTAAACACCTAATTCTTACTTTTAAAGATTTACTTGATTAATTTATTTATAAAATTAATTAAAAGTCCAGAGTGGTTTTCATTGGCTAGCATGTTGAAGTAGATAAGGATTTTTAAACACATTCTATTGTAAAAAACATATTATTTGAATTTCAGTTTTGAAACAAAGTTGTGTCAGATATTTTCAGACCTCAATGCTACCTATCGTACAATTCAAGGCCATTTACAGTCTGAAAACTTTAAGGTACGTTTGGGTATTTTTGCCCTAGTGTTTTAAATGGGAAGTAGGCGCCGGGAAGCACATTGGAGGGCTAAAAGAGTATGTTAAGTAAGTGTAAGACATAACTTAGATGTTTCAGAAATTATTGTTTTAAAATTTACTGCCATTTTACCTTCAGTGTCAAAAAACGTCTGAAATTTTAAAATATGTCTAGTGTTTTGTTGGGTGTCTGTTTTAGTTTTAAGGGTTTTATTTAAACATTTTAAATATTGGTCTTTTCACAGAAAACACGCAGAAGATCACTTGTTTTGTAGTGGTATATATTATTTGGCTGGATTAGGAATATAGTTATTCATGTTGAAAGTATATTCAGTTGTTAATTTTTTATTAACGCTCAAGCTGTAGACCAATGTTAAGAAAAGCCAAACAGAATACCTTACTTATAGTTGAAAAAATAGATACACTTTCATGGGAAGAATACTCATTAAGGAAATTTTTAGCTTGGGAAGATGCCCAGTGACCCTACCCATTTAGGGGATTCAGACA
The DNA here is from genome assembly GCF_011762595.2 of Tursiops truncatus. NCBI lineage: Eukaryota > Metazoa > Chordata > Mammalia > Artiodactyla > Delphinidae > Tursiops > Tursiops truncatus. The sequence goes on along the minus strand of NC_047037.1, from coordinate 24,436,411 downwards.
AACAACTCCATTAAAATTTTTTTTGACCTCAAATTTTGACCATAAGACAGAGATTATAGAAAAGTTTAAGGAGGGGACAGAGAGAAGTGTTAGCCAGAATCAAGAAATACTTCATCGGACCATAAAGGAATTCAGATCAAAATGTGGGCTACCTTGATATCCAGCTTTCATAAGTTTCTAAGCTAGTGTTTCCCAGAATGTGGCCTCATGTGTACCACCAGTGGTATGGGACCTTGATCTTAGGTGACTGAGAGCAAACAGTTACTGTTTATTTTTTTATTACATTTATTCTTAGTTTATTTCCTCTTTTAATGGGGAGGTAATACTGATTTTTTAAAAAAATATTGTAATGATGAATAGATATTTCCCTTAAACTTTAAAAAGAATATTGATTTAAAGGAAAATTTAGCAAATTGTGATGGTCATTATCATGAGATGACATTGGATAGTTATTGCCCTAAATGATAATTCATTGTCTTTTTCCTGTTAGCAACGGGTAATGACCTGCTTTAGAGCATGGGAAGATTGGGCAATTTATCCAGAACCATTTTTGATCAAACTACAAAATATTTTCTTAGGACTTGTAAATATTATTGAAGAAAAGGAGACAGAGGTAGGTATTCAGTGTATTTGTCCGATTATCTTAAAATTTATTTCTGGAATGCTGTGGAGGTATGATATGTTACAAATGTAACATTTCTTTGTGGAAAATGCCTACTGCTTACCACTAAACAGTGGATTTTTGTTGCTGGGATTGCTGGAGCCCAGGACTTGAAATTATATGTAACAGGAATTCTCTGTTTTGTGTCCTTATGTGAAAATTGGTGACTTTTTTATTTGATGACATGAAAGGATTTATAGTATATTAGTAGAAAAAAACCAAGTAATAGAGTAATGTATATAGCATGATTTCGTTTTGTTAAATTAAAGATAGCTGTGTAAGTAAACATATACCTGAAAAGATGCACCACAGTGGTAGCAGATTGTATTCATCACCATTCTGTGTTTTTGTTTTTGTTTTTTTAACCTCCTCAATAGTTCTTAAATCCATCATCTTCATTTCTACCATCCTAATCCAGCTATCATATTTTCACTTTTACTGCTCCAACCACATGGTCCGTGTTTCAGTTTCTTAAATATGTTTCCTCCTACCATACATCTTTGTACATGTTCTTTCCTCTTTCTGGAACATCTCTTCTTTATCTGAGACACTTCGGATCTCAGCTTGAGCATAAATTCATTGAGCCTTCTCAGACCTCTTTAGGTGGAACCTACTTATTACACATTCTAATAACACAGTGCACCTCTTTGTTATAGCAGTCATCGTGTATTGTTGTGATTATCTGATTGTCTGGCTCCTTCTCTGCCCCCCTGTCCCCCCCACCCCCTAATTGTACTAAGCTCTATGACAGGAGGGACTAGGGCACCAAGGCTCATTTTTGCTCATCATTGTATCCTCAGTGCCTCACATGGTACCTGGCATAACTAAGTACTTGCTAACTATTTGCTAAATATTGCACAGATGAATGAGTCTTTGTCAGCTGGATGATAAAAATATATTCTTATTATATCCTCACATTGTACCTGGGAATGTTGGTTGGTTTATACTGGATTGCAAGTTAATCTTTTAGCAATATGACTTTAGCAAGCAAAAGAAAATGTTACAGTAGTATGTGTTTTTATAGGATGTACCAGATGACCTTGATGGTGCCCCCATTGAGGAAGAGCTTGATGGTGCACCTCTAGAAGATGTGGATGGAATTCCTATTGATGCTACTCCCATTGATGACCTTGATGGAGTCCCTATAAAGAGCCTTGATGATGATCTTGATGGAGTGCCTTGTAAGTTCAAATTTCAAACTCATTAAATCTAGCTAATAAGTTTGATTCCAAGCCTCTTTAATTTCCACACATGCTGATATGGAAAAAGGTTATAATTTCTCAGTAAGGTTGTCAGTCATTAACTTTTTTCTGTCTTTTATTTCTGACTTTTCAGAATTGAACAACCCAGTAATACATTTGTGCCAAGAAAAAGGTTTCCTTTCTGGTCACATTTATTTGTTGGGACAGTCAGCCTCTTACAATATTAGCAGGTTTTTCCTGTCTTGTTAGGAAACTATAGGCAAAATCTTGTGTTCAATTGTATGCATAATCCCAGGTGCTTGGTTTTATCAGTTCTATTTTTATTATTAGTTTTCCTAACTTATAGATTCAGTTTTCCTATTTGCCTGAAATCATTTTTGGAAATAGGAAGTATACATAATCTTTAGTACATTTGGATTATATGTTAAAATATTGAATAATATATGAATTCTGCAGTTTAAACAATAATTAGATAAAGGTACTAAAGTTTCTTTTACTTCCTCAGCTTCTCCATTTGCTTGCAGTAACCACCTCTGTGTTCTGAGTGTGTGTGTGTGTGTGTATATACACACACACACACACACACACACACATGCATATGCATATGTATAAATTATATTTATACTTATATTTAAAAATTGGACCTCAGGTGCAGAGAGTTGGATTAGTCATAATCCTTGTTCTTGACACTAGCATTATTAGTCCATGTGTGACCTTATTTAATTTTACTTTTTAATAATAAGTGAATACTCATGAGCTCCTTAAGTCATCCTCTAGTAGTCAGAATTAATGGCTCATCTTTCTTCAATAGTGGATGCGACTGAAGACTCAAAGAAGAATGAGCCTATATTTAAGGTTGCCCCATCAAAATGGGAAGCTGTAGATGAATCTGAATTGGAAGCACAGGGTAAGTAAAAATACAATAAATACAAAGCTTTAAAAACTTGAGTACTTAAAATTTTACCAAATCGTTGTGTGTGTGTACATTTTCCTTTTGTATTTTATAACATGTTTCAACCTTAAGACCCAGTGTTGTCATATTTTATGTCTAGTGGCTAAGTTTTCATTGTGGTTGCTGTTTAAATTTTCTTAGATCCTTCAGTTTGGATGCTTCAAGAGTAATCAGAGAAATCACTAAAAACCTTTTAGGTTAAGCCATTTCAGTAGAAAATGTAGATGGGAAGCTGTACCTATTTGGAAGTTTACTTAGAGGTCAGTTTCAGAAAAAACAAAGCTTTGTCTCTCTTATAATGCTTGACTTCTTAGATGCAGTTTAGACCTGTCTTTCATACTTGCTTGGACATGTATCCTAGCGCTTATAATCTGTAATTGTTAATTTAGTATTTGTAGGTTCTAATGAAATAAATGTTACCATCTAGCATAGAAATAAGGATGACAACATTAGTTGTCACCTCATGAATTTGAATAAAATTATAGTGTAGGTGTGAGGAAAGAAATACATTTAGTACATAGAAATGGCTATTCAAAGAAAAGATAAATGTAGATAACTTCTGTAATATAAACTTTCAGTTCTAAAGCTGGGCTTCTACTGTGCTGCTGCAAAAATGCTGATTTACCTTATGGAATTACATCCTTTTTTTCCTTCCATTCAGCTGTAACAACTTCTAAATGGGAGTTATTTGACCAGCATGAAGAATCAGAAGAAGAAGAAAATCAAAAGTAAGAATCTAAGTTTCGAATATACTCAGTTTCTTATTGCATATACACTCCCTTTTTCATTAAGAGGTATGCTTGAAATAATAGTGAAGAGGAAAACTTAACTCTTAAAAAAACTTGTTTTAAGAGGATCATTTTTAGTTCTTCATTGTTTTTCCAGTGAATAAAGAGCTTTTGCTTTCTGGTTTTGACGCATCTGGTTTCACTTTGCTTTTGAGTTTGTTTTCCTATGCTAGGTTATACATTCTTACTTTGTAGTTACTAAATGGTCGACTGCATTTATTTTAAATCTTTGTCATCAAGTATTGTTTTGGCTCCACAAAAAGTGTTTTTTAAAATGTGAATGGGAAGGTTATGCTCCTTTTTGGGGGGGGATTGTGCATTGCTAAGAAAAATAATGCATTATGACCATTATGACCGTTATGTTATTTAAATGTTAACACCTCAGAAGAACTAAGAATAACTAAAAGAAAAAAACCATTTTACCTTTATTTTATGGAGAAATTATAGTTTCAGTTTTGCTCTTTGGTAATTACCCCCGGTTGATTTTGAGTTTAACACTGAATGTGATTATAGGAATTCCTGCTCCCAAATTCTCCTGCAAGTTTATGCTGGTAGTTTTTTTTTTTTAAGATAGCACTTGACACCTTTAAAAATCATTGCAAAAAAAGTTAATTTTTTTTTAATAGGGAAAGAGATGGCATCAAAGCAGAGGTTTCTGGTTTTTGGGGTTTTTTTAAATCTTCTTTTATTGTTTTCATATGGAAGAGTGCACAAAAGGAAAAGTCCCTTTGTGTCCCAGCACAATTTGAGCATTTGTGTGGATTCAATAAGTGGGTGTTAGCATTTAGATTTAAGGCAATATGATTGATCAGCATTTGTGGAAACACAGTTTGGTATGAGGAAGAAAACTTGGCAATGGTGATGTCTTTCCAGAAACAGTGTGATCAGAACAAGTCAGCAATGATTATGACAACATGTTTACAAAATATAGATGTGGTTCGCTGATGGAAGTACCTCTCTGAGGCTGTTTAGGAGTACAGGAATTGGAAACAGTCCAGTTTGTTTTCATTTTTATGTCTGCAGTCCCATCATTAGTAACATCTCTCACCATTGTAGAATCACTGCTTTTTAAAATGAGTATGTGTATTCATAAAATAATTATTTAAGGGAAGGGAAGGGTAGAAAAGCCATTGCAAAACCCAAATATTGTTCAAGTGGTTTTGTTTCTAAAGGTGCTAATTTTTTTGCATTGAATTTGATATTTATGTTAATGTTTGAAATGTGAAAGCATTTTTGTGTTGATGGTAATTGTACATCATTCATACAGTGAAGCACGGATCACTGAAAATATAATTTATATTTTTGATTTTTCCTAGGAGCTCCAAATAAGTCATGATAACATGAAAATAACTTTTTGAAAACAGGGAAAAATACTTTTTCACATATTACCGCTTTCTGGTCCTTGAAATTTTCTTGCGCCTCACTGCTGCTCTCTAGTGGCTGAATCCAAAATGCCTTTTTACCAAGGAGCTGCTGTTTTTGGGCGGGGGCGGGTCAGCGTGCTGCATTGGGTCTTCGTTGCTGCGCGCAGGCTTTCTCTAGTTGCAGTGAGCGGGGGTTACTCTTGGTTGCGGTGCACGGGCTTCTCATTGTGGTGGCTTCTCTTGTGGAGCACGGGCTCTAGGCACGCGGGCTTCAGTAGCTGTGGCTTGCGGGCTCTAGAGCACAGGCTTGGTAGCTGTGGCTCCCGGGCTTAGTTGCTCCGCGGCATGTGGGATATTCCCGGACCAGGGCTTGAACCCGTGTCCCCTTCATTGGCAGGCGGATTCCCAACCACTGTGCCACCAGGGAAGCCCTGGAGCTGCTTTTTGACACTAGTAATTATTGTCTTTGCGGCAGAAGGGTGATTAAAAAATATATATAGCACTACTAATGCTTTGGAGAAAAGTTCCAATAGTAATTTAATTCGTTTGTAATGAATTCTGTATGGGTTTAGTCTTGAATTTCCAGTTCTTTACAAGAAGAGCAAGATGAGGCTGTGATGAGATCTGAACCTAGAACTGGTAACTAAGAGCTAAAGTCAAAGCCAATTAGAACAGATCACTCAGGCCTTACAAAATTTAAATAGCAGCTGTAAAGTATGTGTGTATTTTAAATTCTCAAATTGTAGTGTAGTTCATTTTAAAAGTCTTAAATAATATGATTAGTGTTTAGTGTCTAGCCACCTATATTCTTTCTCTGTATATATAAAAACATGCATATCTATTTAAAGCATAAATTATGTAATATTGTACATACTATTCTGTACATACTATTCTGTGACTATTCTGTTTTTCACTCAAGTGTCATGGGTTTTGTTATTCCATGTTAGTCCATATGTTTATCTGCTCTGTATTCATCTGTGGTTGAAAGCAAGCATTCAGATAAGTGTACAAGGAAGTTTATCAAGGAATATTTCAAATTGCAAAAAAATTTTTTTGAAAAAATTGTAAATAACAGGCTGGAATTGGTTAAGTAATCTCCATTGAATAGATAACACAGTTTCATTAGCTGTGTTGCATCTTTGTTGATTAACTGTTTCCAGAATAATCCTTCAGTAAATAATCTGTATTTACACACACACACACACACACACACACGCCCGCACACACACACACACTTTAACCACTAAAAGCATCTGAGACACTTGTAAAACTATTTTGCACCATAAAACAAGAAATTCTCGTTCTTCTAAAAAATTAGCTAAGAACTGCATTTAGGAAGTTTCTGACAAATTAATGAGAAATATTAAGTAAAAGTTTATTTCCGAAAATAATATGTTTTTTAATCGTTGGTTTTGACTTTTTCCTCTTTTTTTCGTCACCTGAGTATTGTATTGAGTTGTGCCTATATGTGCTACTAATGATTTGTGGGGCTCTGAGAGTATAAAGTGTGAAAAGTATTTTATTAGTATTCTAGAAAGGACCTTTAAATGAGAAATTAAAAAGCTAGTACTCTCTTTATTTTTATCTACCTTGCTTAAATTTTTCTCATTCAGTGTGTGACTCTAAAATAATTAAAATTTTATTTGGAAAGGATTTGGTTATAATTGTTTTTATATTATTATGAATAGTTTTAAATATATACTAAAAGAACTCCTCTTATTCATGGTAGAGGGTAGTTAGTACTCAAATACTAATATATAAGGGCTTATCAGGTTCAAATATTAAGGGAAAATGGCATGTATTCTAGGCTGTGCCAGTAATGTTCATATCACAGTATTGTTTATGAGGAATTTTGTTTGTATATACATAAACATTTTGAGTTTGTACATGGAAGACTTGTTTTGCCCAGATTCAACATTTACACTCAAAAGGCCCAGTCCCAGAGCATACAACCTTTTTTTTTTTTAAGTCCCATCATTCTTTGTGCTTCAAGAACATTGAAGAACATTTGTTAATCCTATCCTGGCAATGATGCGCAGCTTGTCATAGTTGCTCCCCTGTCTGTTTCTACTCGATTGCTTCTGGAAGGACAGGAGAATTTTTCTTTGTTGTATCCTTAGCTATGGTAGTCACTTAGTTTATCATTTTCTTTTTATCTGACATAGAACCAATACAACTTTCATAATCAACTATGACATGAATACTAATGTGTGCTAATATTTAAAATTAATACACTGTTTTGTTCTTAGGGTTATGTGTTAATTAGATAAGGTCTTTTACTTGCTGCATCGAAACTCTGTGACTCAAACTTATGTATTCTCTAGCTTACAGGCTCTGCTGAAGGAAGGGTAAACATTTGGCTTTTTAAACATTAACCATCATGAAATCACTCTGAACTATGAAGTATGCAGAAATCACTGATTGATTAGTCATTTCATTTAACTGTTGCAAGGAAAGTTTGTGGCAGAATGAAAACCACAGAAATAACATTAACATAAGCAGAATTTTTAGAAGTGTGATTATGTTGAAGCTCAAATTTTTTCTATGGAGGAAACATAAGAGTTTTACAAAATTGTTATTTGATCAGATATTTAGTAAAAAATGTTTTAGTGATGAATTGTCCTCTTATGTTTTGTCAACATTATTTAAGCTCTAAGGCAGTGAAAAATCAAAAAGCTGTACTGTAAAATGTAATTTTTTTCCTTGCTGTTGTGACATACAACGTATTCTGCTTATTTATTTCCAAAGTCAAGAAGAAGAAAGTGAAGATGAAGAAGATACTCAAAGTTCCAAATCTGAAGAACATCATTTGTACTCTAATCCAATCAAAGAAGAAATGACTGAGTCCAAGTTCTCTAAGTACTCTGAAATGAGTGAGGAAAAACGAGCTAAACTCCGTGAAATTGAGGTTAGTATTGCATTGAAGTTTAAACTACACTACACTGGCCTTCTTTCACTTTTCCCACCAAACTGTGCTTCCTCTTAGCATCATACCTTGGTCCATACTGTTCCCTCTCTGCCTGGAAACCTTCATACCAGCTGTCTTCCTTCAGGCCTCTTAGTTCAAGCATCTCTTCTGTCTTTCTGTTACGAGTTTACATGTGTTGTGGTGTGTGTATTTTTTTTTTTTCTTGCTTGCTTGTTTAGTGTGTTCCCCACTAGGCTGTGCTTTCTGCAAGAGTAAGGGACCATGTCTGTTGTCTGTTCATCATCATATCTCCAGTGCCTGGCACATAGGAGATCCTCTGCAGATATTGATGTAATGAATAGATTATATCTCGCATTATGAAATCCATCACATGTTGAGCATAAATAGTATGTAACAAAAAAAATGAGATATTTTCTGACACGTTCAAGTTATGTATACGTGGTACTGTAGTAGGCTCATTTTCAGTGTCTGCACGAGTGATGGGGAGAGAGTAGATGTTGATTGGGGCTTAACAATAAGAAGGGGAATAACTTATTGTGGGAATCCAAACTCTCAAGACTTCTCTCTCTCCATTCCCTTTTCTATTATAGTGCCTTTTTAAAATTACCAAAGGTATTCAGACACGTCAGTGAGGGGAGGGTTGTATAATGGGAGCCTTCCTTATTTCTTGCCCCAAGGTGGTAGAACATTCCCAGTAAATATTAGCAGTCGTGTAGCAGTCAGTCCAGAATCTCAAAAGTGTACGTGAGAGTGAATTTTAATACTCTGTCCGTTCATTTAACAGTATTTTATATGCCTACTGGTTGTCAGTGCTTTTCCTCTTACTAACTTATAATACCTACCACCTTAATTTCCACTTCTCCACTTACTCACTGCTGGGCTGGTACAAGTTCTTGCCCACCTCTTTCTCGATATCACCAAGCCAGAAAGTTAATAGAGAAAACGTTTTGTTTCAGCCTTACACAGAATCAGTGTGATGTCAATTTTAAGTAGAGAGGAGGGATTTTCAGAGTTAGTAAGTTGATTCATTTTTCCTGAGGTATATTCATATACATTCTTTATAAAATTGTAGGGGAATAAGATGTGTTATCAGTGAATGTGCTCACCTGTGGACCTTTTTCAAGCTGCACATGGCCCTTAACTCTCAGAACTTCTCCCAGTCTTACTGAACTCTGCCTTACTGACCTGATGGATCTATTGGAGTAGAAACAAAGATTGAGTTCAATAAAAAATGTATTTTCTTGATAATTGAATTACCCTCTTATAAATGCCAAAACAGACTGTTTCTAAATGTTCTGTTTTCTTATTGACTTGAAAGAAAACCATGTGATACAACTTTTGTCAATTTGGATGGTTCTACACTGTATATGTATATACTGATTTGTGCTATACATGCATACACAGAGGTGCACATAGCAACACACCTTATATATATACATTTCCCTACTTTATATGTTCTTTGAGAATCTGGCCTCTCTCTTTGTTAGATACTCAGCGGTGGTTCATCCTACTCTCATAGTGGCTACCCTATCGCAATTGGGATTTGGACGTGAGCCAAATCCTGATTTTAAAATGTAGATCTTGGGTTTGTTATAGAATTATCTATTCTTCTCCCTTATTTACTCTGAGATTTAGTCGTGTGGAGTAAAGGTCCACAACTGGTGGCAAATTTGAACTAGAACTCAGGGCTCATGAGCTTTATTCATGCGCGCTCTCTTCTCTGCCCCTAAATTCAAATGTCAGTTTATGAATTTAGAATTCAGTGAGTACCTTTTTATTGGAGAACCCTTAAATAAAGAATTAAGTTCTAATTAGTTTTATTATACACTATAGGATATATAGTATGTATAATGTATATTTATCGTGTAGTTTTTCTTTCTAAAAGCTCTTTTCTTCCCCACATGTGTCGTAATAAAGATGTCTATAGCTGAATCTTTTTTTACCACGGGATTAATAAAAACCAAAGGATTTGTGTTATAAAATATTGACATTCTCTGCAAAGCACTTAGAAAACACGCAGCCATAAATTACAGTGTTTACTGGAAGCAAGTTCTTAATCTTTCAGATTCTGCTTAGAGCAGTGCCTAGGCTGGCATTCTCTTTTCTCATTCTGCTGTTGTCTCCGTTTCTATCAATAAGGGTTGGAGGAGTGGAACACTAGGTGGGGAGCCAGGTGAAGGGTCTTCTTTGTTGTTGAAGTAGAAAGATCCCTTTTCTGCCCTCATCCCTGAGGAAAGAGTGAATAGTTGAGGGGAAAGGTGATATACTTGGCACTGTCCCAGGGCAGCCAGGGGATAGATGGCTAACAAGCCATTCCATGGGCTACTGTCTTTTGAGTTGGGACCCTTTGTGACCTGTTTTCTGGGCGCCCTGGACTTGTGCTTTTGCCTGAGTTAGGCCACATCAGCAGGAACTGTAGCTAGGGATTTTATAATGATCTTCAAAAGGTGCTCTAGGAATGCCTTTCTTTCACCAAAGTAGCATTCAGGTCTGTTGTTTGACTCTTGGATGCTTACCTCTTAAACTGATTTACCACAAATTAGAACAGTCATTTTTGTCAAGTCATCTCGTGTGGCTGTGCAGAGAGCACGTGGACTAATGTCTGATTACTTGAATTCTGCATAGTTGGGCTTGTCTGACAAGTGGCCTTCCGATGAGGGAGTTACACATTGATGTTATATTTTGACTGAGTCCTTAATCGGTTACTGTATGTTTTTATGTTTTATGTTGCTATACTTATGCTTTTCGTTTTTATACACTTGTTTCAAAGAAGAGAGTTTTTTTTAAAGGAGCAAAGCACTCCTTGAGAAGCTATAGTGATAAAAAGATTTATTTTAAATATGTGTTATTTCACAGCTCAAAGTTATGAAGTTTCAAGATGAATTGGAATCTGGAAAAAGACCTAAAAAACCAGGCCAGAGCTTTCAGGAACAAGTAGAACACTACAGAGATAAACTTCTTCAACGAGTACGGAATAAGTATACGCAGTAATATGCATTTTCCAGAGTTATTTGTTTGACTGCCTACAATATTGATATATTGGCATATTTAAGGAAAAGAATATTTAAATTATATCCTTTGTCTACATGCTGAATATTGGTAGCTAATTCGGAATGTTTGAAACTTGACGTTTTACAGTTATTTCAGCGTGGAAAGCAGTCTTAGGGCAACAGCACACTGTTTTATTCCTGATACTACCTGTGGAGCATGAAATCCTGCTAAGAACATGCTTTCAGAACTGGAAGATACTATAGAAAGAGTCACATTTGTGACAGTGAGACACCAAGAACCCTGAGAAGTAGCACAGAGTCAGAGATGGTGTTAGGGTTTGGGAATTTCATTTAGGACTCCTTTTCCATTGTGTCCCAAGGAGGGACAGCAAGTGGTAGAATATCTCATCTGTGAATTCTAAGCTTTTGAGGGACCTCGTATTCTTATACATAAAAAAGTGTTTAGGGATATACAGAGAATTTTAGAACAAGGAGGCCTACATGATAATTGTTGAAAGAACCTAGGAATTTTATCGGGACTGCTATTAATTTTTACCTATATCTTGACTGTCATTACAAATAAAAGATTATAGAGAGAAATAGAAACAACTAGAAGGGAGCTTAAAATCATACAAACCTATTAATGGTGACGGGAGCACAACAGTGTGGTAAAGCAGCTTGTTGCTGTACAACACTGTGGACTCCTGGTGCCACTGTCTGCTGTGCACTCCCAGGCACGTCACTGAAACCTGCTTTTACTCTGTAAAACTGGGTTGATAAGTCCCAATTTTGCAGGATTGTGAATTAGATAATAGCTATATTAACTCTTTATTATTGAATTAAAATGTTTAAAATATCTTGAGTGTTTTAACTGTAGTCTGATTCCTATGAAAGTGTCAATCAGGAAAATGTATCCTACAGGTCACCAGAGGAAGTCAGTCTCCTCAGCATCACTTTTTAAATTTGTGCTCAGTATGTTGTATTTGGAAAAAAGATAAATGAGTTTTTTTGTTTGTTTGTTTTTAAAAAAAGATGTTATGTGTCTGAACCCCATGAGTCCCTTTGGAGATGGTGGTAGATGTTTGATCTGCATGGAAGACTACACCTTGAGATGCCCACTGGGTCTAATGTAGTAATACATGTATTACCATTTTAGTCTCCTTGCATCCCATCGTTGTAATTGGAGGGAAGAATGTACTTTTTGAAGGTACATACTAGGGGTCAGCAGACTATGGCCATCACCTCATTTTTGTAAATAAACTTATTAAAACACAGCCATACCCCTTCACTTATTATTGGTGTATTATCTACTGTGGCGACTAAAGCGGTAGAGTAGACCGGTTGTGGCCCACAAAGAAAATATTCACCACCTGGCCCTTATGGAAAACATGTGCCAGCATCTGATGTAGGCTTTTTATCAGATATCAGTTAGCTTTCTTGATGCATACAAATCATAGAGAAATTTAATTCCTGTTAGTGGAAAGCTAAGTTGGCTTTGTGGGTTCATTGTCTATAGCCACTCCTTTAATTATCAATAGAAATTATAATTTCAAGTGAGAAGTGGCAGTTGTAGCTGTTGGGGATAAGCAAATAAGTTATTTTTTGGTTTATATAATTATATAGTCATGTAGTCAGTTTGTACTTTCATAAATTAGGATTTAACATTTCCAATATGATTGGTACTTGTTTCTCAATAGTATTAGTATTGAGTATTAATAGTATTTTAATAGTATTTTCTGATAGTATAGTATTTTCTGATGGACGAGTATTGTGAATAGCTCTTTCTCCTTTTCAACATATTACTTTGTAAGGGCTTTCCTTTGATTAAATCAACTTGCTGTACCATTAGAATCACTATTGACAATTTTATTGCAGTCTGAGTTGGAAAGGTCATTGTTCTGTTAGCTTTTTCCAATTGTTTTTTCAAGTGGAGGGACAGCACTCTAGGTAGTAGCTAAGAGAGCCCTGGCTCTGGAGCTTTGGCTCAAATCCTGACTTCACCATCCTGTATGACCACAGGCATGGTACTTAGCCTTTCTGAGTCTCATTTTTCATCTCTAGAATGAGGATAATGCTATTCCTAGGCATGTTTCGAGGAATTACATGAAATGGTATATGGAAAATTGTTCATTAATTGCTTGGCCTGTGGTAGGCACTCAGAAAATGTTTAGCTGCTGTCACTGGCATCACTATTATTATTCAGTATAAGTAGAAGAGTAGAAGAAATGACTGGTTTTCTGGAAGAGTAGGTATTTTAAAAAAATAGTTACACCTTCAGTAGTAATTTAAAAAATAGTTAACTAGAAGAGGCAATATTGTTTCATAAATGAGATTAACCAGGTTGGTGTTTTTAATGGCTAAATACTTTCTCTTTAAAAAAAAAAAAAAAAACAGGAGAAAGAGAAAGAATTAGAAAGAGAACGAGAAAGAGATAAGAAGGATAAAGAAAAATTGGAATCTCGATCCAAAGACAAGAAGGAAAAGGATGAGTGTACTCCAACAAGGAAAGAAAGGTATAACATTTCTCATTTAATGCCTATACTGGTTTCAGGATTTGGAATCATGTTTCATTTTGTAATATTTTCATCACTGGTGCCAACAAACTGGAAAAGTATTTTTGTGTGTGTGGTAAACATGTTTGGCCTCTGCCTGCAGGAGGCAGAATTAGCTGAGAAATGGGGCAGTCAGTTGGCACTTGGCTTAGTTATCTGGGACATCATCCCTTTACATGGTTCGTATGGTACCTTAGCCTTAGTTTGGTGCAAGAATTCAGTTACCGTATTAGGTATCAAACCTAAGGCTTAAATAACTAAACAACTTGCTAGATCTTACCTGTTGCCTCCAATATAAGCTTTTCTTCTGTGCTGAGGCTGATATCTGTAAACTTGAGTCTCCTGGTCCTGTTTGTAAAGGGAGTTTGTGTATATAGGCCATAGGGACTTGGTCCTCACTTTAAGGCTTTATTCTAATCAAAATCATTTCTCTTTTAGTTTTTATTCCTTACTTGCACAGTTCCTAAATCTCTGATTAGTAGAGAAAATTACTTCAGTTAACAGAATTGAGGTTTTCCTAATAAAAACCAAACAAATGCCAAGAAAAAAAATTTGGCTCAGTCACCCTACATATAGTTACAAATAACAGTTATACTAATTGGTTAAGTAGTAAATCTGTCACTTTTTTGTTTTCTATTATTATCTTGATATAATTTCAGATTTATAGAAAAGTTGCAAGAATAGTATAAAGAATTCCCAGATATCCTTCACCCATATTCCCCCAATGTTAAAATATTTCTCCTTTTGCTTTATTTTCTTCTTCCTCTTCCTTCCCCCCTCGTCCCCAATCATTTAAGAGTAGTGTGCCTACATGATGCCCCGTTTTCATACTTAACTACAGTAAAAGTTTCAAGATCAAACAACAACAAAAGTTTTCAAGAGCAGGAAATTAACATTTTAAAAAACATGATTGTCTAATCAGAGACCTTTATGAAATTTGGTCCATTGTTCCAATAATCTTTCTTAGAGCAGGAGAAAATCTAATTTAGTTGAATTCAGTTTTTGTCTAGATCAACCTATCTTTAAGACTTATTTGTTCTTAGTATAAAAGGCTTTGAATGTTGTTGGAAAATAACATTAATAAGGTTAGTGAAAATAAAGATAGTGTAAGCTGGTAGGAATTAAAAGCTAATTTAGTAGAAGGAAAATGAATACCTGATCCTTTGCTCACTTGTGGAATGTTTTGGGGGCTTTGTTCCATAGGAAAAGGCGACACAGTACGTCCCCTAGCCCATCTCGCAGTAGCAGTGGTAGACGAGTGAAATCCCCATCACCAAAATCGGAGCGATCAGAGCGTTCAGAAAGATCTCATAAAGAGAGCTCACGGTCCAGGTCATCTCACAAAGATTCTCCTAGAGATGTTAGCAAAAAGGCCAAAAGGTAAACGCAAGTCATTTTTTTGTAATATTTGAAATGCCAGTTTCCTTGTCATTCCACCAGCTTTTGAAAATAATTTGGTTGGCAGCCATTTTTTAAAGGATTTTAGAAAACCAAACAGATATACTTTCATTTTAGAATCTTCCTTCCCATCTCACCACCCCAGCCTTGTCATGACTAAAGCACAAGAAAGCTTCCAACAAGGAAAGACCAGCCAAGAATTTTAAACATCAGTTTCCTGTGGAGTAGGGATAGCTGCTTTCCTTTCCTTTCTGTTCTTTAGCTTCTATAGAATATTCTTTGATTTTTGTCAAGGCTGAAAGAAAAATACGTTCTCCCTCCCCACCCAACAGTAATCTTATTAGCAAGTTCTTGGGTAGAGACTTATGGACATAGATACCATTTCTTCAGTGTTTAATTTAGTGTGTTATATACCTTTCTCCTCCTAGTTCCAGAAAGGTGGTTCAGAAATGTTTTATTTATCTAGTGTTTTATAGAAGAATTTTTCTGAGAGCTAAAACTGCTTTTTATCCTAAAACGTTTTTATTGTAACCATTTTTAGTAAAATCTTTATACAACAGATAAGTCTCTCTTTCTAAATGGTGCTTGTGCATATATGTATATACATGTTCATGAAAATTATATATATGTATATATAATTATTTGTTTTGGTAATTTTCATGAATAGCACTTACAGAGTTATGCTGTCTTAAATGATTTCGTCAAATGATATTGCAGTAGTTGGTTCTTTTCCCTTCAAGAAGATAGGCTGCAAAGCTGCTGCGTTTAAAAGTTTGTGAATGATCTTGGATGCCATTTTGAACTTTGGCTTATAATAATCTGGGGAGCTTGTTAAAATGCAAATTCCCAGTCCCTGCCTCTTGAGATTTTGATTCAGTAGAGCAGTAGTAAGGCTCAGGAATCTGTCTTTCTAAGCATGCATACCACCAATGATCACTGATGCAGTGCCTAGGAAGTACAAAATCTGTGTGTGTGTGTGCACACGGTAGGCGAAGCATAAACTTGGAAAGTTTACATCCTTTTTTATTTCAGTGACTTTCATTGTGCTCTCTTAAAGATCACTTTAGATAATTTAAAGATAGTCAGTTTTGATCACATGAGTACTTTGGTTAAATTGTTTTTGTTTGTTTCCTCAGATCTCCATCTGGTTCAAGGACACCTAAAAGGTCTAGGCGATCACGGTCTAGATCCCCTAAAAAATCAGGGAAGAAATCCAGATCCCAGTCCCGATCTCCACACAGGTCTCATAAAAAGTCAAAGAAAAACAAACACTGACATAAATTTTTAAGATGCTGTCACTTATTGGAAATGCGATTTTGTTTTGTGCCTGAACGGTCTGTTTTTTAAAAAAAAAACAAAAAAACAAAAAATCTAATGAAAGAGCATTCCTGGGGTTTTTCTTTGTTTGTGAATGCATGTGTAAACTCATAAGTAACTGCATCTGTAGACCTGTCGTTGTTTTATATTGTATAAATTACTTTCATTGTGGCTGTTTCTCAAGATGAGATTTTTATTGTGCTAATGAACTTCATCAAAAATGTGTATAATGGATCTGCTGGCAGTAGTAATATTTTGTTTTAGGATGTTGTGACTTAGCAAAAAATAATACAGATGTCTTCCCCCCTTTTGTAGCTTTGACAATTTGAATTAGATTTCAAATAAAATCTGAACAGAAAACTATAACGTTGTTTTTTTGCCCTATCGATGACATCAAGTCCCTTAAAGTCCTACTTAAGTGAGTTTAGCACTTCTGCTGTGTTTCTTATACCTAATGCACTTTACAAGCTCCATTGTTCAGGTAGCTAAAGTTTTATATTTACTAAGATGACTGTCAAAATTTAGGGACCTGAGACTCACATTTGGTAGGTTTGCCAACCAGTTTCTTTGGTAAGGTTCCCTTAAGTAATACTAGTACCCAGAGATCAAAAGACTACGCAAATGTGGTGTAGTCTTTTGTTAATGCAATGCCTGGTTAGAATATTTTTTTCTTTTTTCAGAGAAGCAATATGGTTTCAATAGACTTAACCTGTGTCCTGAGCAACTACTTATTTTCAGGGAAAAATTAAATTTCCATCTTTCGATTTCATCTTCTCTCATTAGAAAAGTTTACTTAAAAGTTTTCTAATAATAGTTGGCCATAGAATTTTTTTTTGAAGGTTACCCTTTTACAGCCCTCTGTAGGCTGTCTTTCAAACACTGGTATCAGAATATTTCTACAAGGTTCAGTGTAAAGCACCTTTGTTGGGTTTTTTTGGTTTGTTTTTAAAGAATTTAGTTTTAGGTTTAGCTTTAAGTAAAATTTAAAAATAAAATAATTTTCAGGAAACCTAACATCCAATGGTTTGTGAATTAAAGGTGCAAAAAGTTGATTTAAACCATTTGCAGAGTTGAAATCTGTAATACAGTGGTAATAAATTGCAGTATGAGGAAGAAATAAGAAAACTTGTGTAATGTTGAATATAATATTGCTATAATGTAATAAAGGGTTATGTAGACTTGAACTGACACTACTACTATTTGTGAATCTTGCTTTCAGTTTTTCATTTAGGCACTTTATACAATGCTTGATGTTTTTTTCCCCCTCTTAATAGAGTAGAAAACTGTTCTAATAATGGATTGTTTTGAGTTAGCTTGTTTTTTAAAAATACCTTTTCAAGTTGTTTTACTTAGTCTTGCCTAGTCACAAAATAAAAAAGCTGTACTCATGATTTGAGGAGTAGGAATATCAGCTGAGCAGTGAGGCATGTTATTGCCAAACTGGGCAGACCTACAATAGCTGTAGAAATGAGCCAATCAGATTATTTTACTTAGTGGTTCTTATCAACATGCAATATTGCTTGAAAGTTATTCCCTTATCATGCACTCTTTTGTTTGTCCGTATTGTTAGGGTGTTAATTGCTAAATGTTGCTCAGAATAATTAAACATGAACATTTGGTGCTGGTTTTTAAAAACCTACAAATATAGCCATTTTTAAAGAGCATGTTTTTCTCCCCTGTTCATTGCCTGGGAGAATGGAATTTTATATAATTACCTTTCTTTGCAGAAATAACAATGTTGAGTTGCTGGTGATTGCGGGCACTCTGTCATTCATTGGTATCTAGTATAGGCTTAGAAATGATAAGTCAGGAAATGATTTTGCCAGTCAAGTTGCAAGGAGTACTTCTTTTTCTCTCTTTAAAAAAATATCCTGGAGAAGCAGGAGTGTGTAGAAATTGTTAGGTCAGTTTCGGGTGCTTATATTTAGTATTTTTTCTACTGCAGTGGGACATAGCAGTTCTTTTAATCTGCGTCCAGATATAACGAACATCGTTTATCTATCTTAGAGTGGGTGAGACTGGCTTCCTTTTGGGTGATGGGTGGGGATTGTGTAGGCTTGGTAGAATATGTATTCTGTGAAGTTTGCTAATGTTCGTATTAGATTGTATTGGATTTTTTTCCCCTGGAATTGCAAATGGTATTGTTAGATAGGTTATTTCCAACTTAATGAGAAAATATCCAGAGTAAGTGTGTTTAATTCTCCATGGATTCTGTGAAAGCTTAACGGTCAGAAATTGGTGAATTGTAAGGGAGGAGATATTCTCTACCATATTTTTATAATAGCATGTCATTCCTGTTTCCTGTCTAAAGAACACTTAATTAGATAGCAAAACTTCTACAGGTTGACTAAAATGTTTGTAGGTGTGGCCATCCAGTTATAGGAAATACCCTGTTTCAGCTCTGTGATAGACAGTTATCCTCCACCACAGCTACATGTAGGAGGAAATCCTCTGATGGCTACTCTTTTTATAAAGGGCGTGGCTTAAACCCTTCACTCTCTAACATGCACAGGGATTCCTTACCAGGTTAATACCACTTAATCTCTCATTCTTTGACAGGTGAGAGAAAGTAAATCATGTTTGTGAATCTTTTCTTTGACGTTGTATTTCCTTATTACTGTTAATAAGCTTATGGGCACTTCTGGACTGCAACATGTTGAGAAGTTAGAGACTAAAGAACTAAAACAAAAAGCCCTGACCCAAAAGATCACTTTTATTTGGCTCAGAGTGTTCTTGGCATTTCTGCTAAAGTTTGCAGAAAGTACTATACACTGACCTAGTTTTTCTTTATTGCAGACCATTCCTGAGACTTTTATCCCAATTAAAGGATCTTAGAGGGAGGAAATACTTGCTTATGACTTTCACATTTTTTCCCACAAACTTTAATATTCTTGAGCACTTGAAAATACTTTAAAGAAATTCTAATCGTGAGCTAATATAGTTTATTAGAAATATTCTGCCCATATTTGCCTCCATTGTGGTATAAGTTCTGAAAAAATTACATGGACATGATAATAGTATATGATTATTAAAAATGACATGAAATAAGTATTGTCCAAGTGACTTAACCTGTTCTGATGACCACAACAGTGTGATTTCTTTAGCAGAGAAAGTTGTTTTTAAAAATAAATAGTACCACTTTTCTAAGAAAATAAGAGCTTCTTTTTGCTTTGTTGTTTTCCTCTTCTATTATATATTAATGGAAAAGCTACAGAAAATTCAGTGCAGGTACTAATGAAGACACTAGTGTAAGTTTAAAGGAACATATGACTGTAAAAACTCATGAAGTGCTTGGTTTCTTCATATTCCACATGCATGTTTTAGAATAGATTTTAGGGAGTATTTAATTCATTTTCCTTTTGGCATTTTTCTTTATTTTGTTATCAACTTCCCAGGACTTAGATGATACACAAATACAGATCCCAGGGGATGTGTTGTGATGCTGGACTAAAAGGTGGGAATGCGCTGCTGTCCAGAGTGAGCCATGTTCCAGTGTTGAAAATTCAATGCCTCAGTGTTTATTCAGTACCACCTCATGGAGCGTCAGTGTACTCGGATTATATGTATAATTGGTTATTTATATAGTTTTGTAGATCTGTAGATAAATGCCCTCATTCATTTTTATATGTAATTGTGCTTGGAGTATTTTTGTGTTTTATTCTTTGACTTCAACAGGGTCTTGTACGTTATATCTTTGGTGATTTGAAATATCAGGAAAGACAAATTTTCAGAAATGAGAATAATACAGTTGAAATCAGCTTAGCTGAAATATTCTATAGCAAGACAATTTCTTTTGGGTGAACTGATTCCATAATTAATTACTCTTGATGTAAGGATTCAGTTTATTGTGGAGTTGCTTTCCAGACTGTCACTTTATAGTTTTTCTACATAAAGATTATATAGTTGCAAACAAAGGTTGTGGAATTTCCTTTTTGTTGTTGTTTTTTGACTTTTAATTACTTTAATAAAATACGTTGTTTTCATAGCAAACTTTAGACTGTTCATGTAATTTTCTCCATACAGTTTTTCTAATGTAAGCCCAGCAAACCATATCTAGTTTTCAGCAGCGTTATCCCAAGTGAAATAAGTGATGTGTCATATTTATCAGTTATAGCTAAAATGTTACTACATTATACATGTTTAAACCATAATAAAATATTGTCATGATAGATGATTTTTTTTTTTTTTTTTTTTTTTTTGTGGTACGCGGGCCTCTCACTGCTGTGGACTCTCCCGTTGCGGAGCACAGGCTCTGGACGCGCAGGCTCAGCGGCCATGGCTCACGGGTCCAGCTGCTCCGCGGCACGTGGGATCTTCCCGGACCGGGGCACGAACCCATGTCCCCTGCATCGGCAGGCGGACTCTTGACCACTGTGCCACCAGGGAAGCCCTAAATGATTTTTTTGATAAGGAAATTTTAGTTCCTTATTGGTTCCACTTTTTAAAGAGAGTTTGTTCTGTTTTATGGAGGCAATTTTCAAACATATATGAAAGTAGAATAATAGGATGAGCATTCCTAGTACCCATCGGTCTGCAAATACCAAGTTATTAGTCTCTAAATGTCTCTAAGTGTTTTCTTTTTTAAAACATAACCACAGTATCATTATCACATTAAAAATAATTTATTGGTTCCTTTAAAATCTTTTAAATTGTGGTAAAATACTCATAACAAAATTTACCATCCTAACCATTTTTGGGTGTACAGTTTAGTCGTGTGAAGTATGTTCACATTGTTATGCAACCTGTCTCCAGAACTTTTCATGGTACAAAACTGAAACTGTGTACCTATTAAACATTACTCCCCCATCCCCACACCCGGCAACCACCATTTTTTACTTTCTGTGAGTTTGACTACTTCAGATACTGCATGCAAGTAAGGGGAATCATACAGAACTTGTCTTTTTGTGACTAGCATATTTCACTTAGCATAATGTCCCTTCAGGTTCATCCCTGTGGTAGCATGTGCATTGGTTCTTTTTTAAAGCCTACTTTTTCTTTTAAAATTTCTATATTTTCTTATAGAATTTGGAAAGTTTTTTCTGCAAATGGCACATTAGCATTTTCTATTTTGAGTAAAAACTTAAAAAAGAAAACAGAGTAATACCAAGTATATATGCCAACCACTGACTTTTTTTTATCACTTTTGTGCTGTGTTCTCCTTAAATGATTATGTATGATATGATTTCACATCAACATATCATAGCATGGGGTGCAAAATACACTTTCAAAGCATATGTGATTTTGAAATTGTAGTGTATTAATATAAATGGCCATACTCAAATGCTTTTTTAGCTTATTTATTGCCTGATGAAAAGGAAACTAAAATTCTGGCATTTAGTATACTCAGTGTTTAGATTAGACACTCATTTTGCCACAAAGGCGAAAAAAACTTTTGTTTTAATTTTTTTTAGTTATTTTTTCCTATTAGAAAACACAGAGCATGAAACTGTTTGGAATAAAGAACTTACTTTTTGATTTTTTTTTTTCTCCGGTACGTGGGCCTCTCACTGTCGTGGCCTCTCGCGTTGTGGAGCACAGGCTCCGGACGCGCAGGCTCAGCGGCCATGGCTCACGGGCCCAGCCGCTCCGCGGCATGTGGGATCTTCCCGGACCGGGGCACGAACCCGTGTCCCGTGCATCGGCAGGTGGACTCTCAACCACTGCACCACCAGGGAAGCCCTACTTTTTGATTTTTAAATGAGATGTGGCATAGCATAATGGAGGAAGAGGAAGAGGCTGGTCTGTGGCCTTATATTTGAACTTATTTGAACTTGAATACCAGCTCTTCCCCACTATTAGCTGTGTGATCCTTTGGAATCTATTCTTGCCTATAAGATGGCAATAACCTTGCCTGTTTATTTTAAGGATGAAATCACATGTAAATGACTGGCGTGTAGTTGTCATGCGGTGGTAGTTTAATAAACTTTCAGTATTCCTGGACACTAGTGATGGGAACATCTTTTAACTAAAAATAGATCAACACTACAATTCTGTAGTACTGGTACCTTTAAAAGATACATTTGTGTACTTGATTTGTATTTAGTTAACAGATTTTGTGGACTTACACTTGGGGATATGTTGCTTTGTTGCACACTGAATATCACTTCATAATTTGCTGTCAAGTCTTATAGATGACGTTTAATTCTTGATCTCCTTTGAGAAAAACATTTTCATTAAGCAGGTTTTTAAAGATACTTTTTAAATTGTCAGTTATTATTATGGAATTCCCCTAACCAAAGTTCCTGAAAGGAAGCTCATAAAGCAAAATCCAAATGTAAACAGCTTAAATAGGGTATATGGTGGAAAGAGCCTGGAAAATAGTATAAAATAGGATGAAGCACTCACTGGATTCTTTGACCAAGTTCAAAGTTAAAACAAAGAAAAGCTATACCAGTTACCAGAGCTGAGCAACAGTAGGCGATATTCACAGAACGTGTGGACAGAGAACAGCATGAGGGAAGACCAAAAAGAGGGTTAGTGATGTGAGGGTAATTGAACTCCTGTGTTTTGTGTATATTTGCAAGTTACGATTTGTATTTTCAGATTATGCAGAAATAAGAAATGTACCCTAAAACTACTTTTAGAAAGGAGAGCTGAAACTATATAGAATTTGAAAAGGAAATTACACTTCAAATTCTACTCAGAAGTAATGGCTTTGTAGTAAAATACCTTTCAGGACATTTGTAATGATCTTTGGAGTTCTCAGCAGCTGCACCAACATGAATCTAGAAGAGCGAAACTTTGCTTAAAAACACTATTTCGTTCTCCATATAGCTGAAACATTGAAATCGAAACGAGTAAGTACCTCACTATCCATTGGCTACCTTAAGCAGCTTAAATAGTCCTGTTACATGAAGTTGCTATCAGATGATTTTTCTTTCAGCATATTTTGTTTCATTGCTGCAATAGCTATTGGGTGTGAGCAGTTTGTTAAACAGCACTTAGGAAGATGCTTTTCAGATGGTTTTTAGCCATGCTAAAGTTTTCGGGCCTCTCACTGCTGTGGCCTGTCCCGTTGCGGAGCACAGTCTCTGGACGCGCAGGCTCAGCGGCCATGGCTCACGGACCCAGCCGCTCCACGGCATGTGGGATCTTCCCGGACCGGGGCGTGAACCCGTGTCCCCTGCATCGGCAGGCGGACTCTCAACCACTGCGCCACCAGGGAAGCCCCCATGCTAAAGTTTTAATAAAGGATGTGTCAAACTCTTCACTCACTTCTGGGAAAGTTAGCTATCTGGGCCTAATACAGGCCTCCCTTACAGGGTGTAGTGTGGTATCAAAAACGAAAAGGTGTTCTGAGTAGGTTTTCTAATCTTTATAGTCTCTAATCACAACATTTAGCTAATGGGAATTTCAACTCTAAATTTGGAGATCACATATGTACCTTATGTATTTCATAGGGTGCTTATCCTTAACTTCTCCTGATATATCCATCTTACTTTAAGAATGTGTCCTCTCCAGAAAAAGCAGCAGCATGTCCGAGTCTGTGCCAAATACTATATACGTGTGCCACAAAGCAGAAGTATCACTCAAGTACTTCTCAAGAGGCATCAGCGTCTACAAGTACCTGTTGAATGCTGAATTGATTGCCCTAAGAGCATGCTTAATTTTACTCAAATAGTAGGCATATGTTAGAGAACGTCTTTAAGCAGGGAATCATCTTTTTACCTGTTCTCTTGACTGACGTGGAACTTGTCGAAACCTGTCAGAATATTCTTCATTTGCATGTATTATGAAATCTAATGTATTCTTTTTCTATTACATAATAAAATGGTGACTAACAATATATGAAGAACGAGAGAAAGTTTTGGTGCTAAGATAAAGAATTACTCTGCCTGCTGTATGTTTCAGAGCTTATGGTACCATTCACAACAAGTTGCAGAATTCTACTAGATCTGTTTCCGTGTATTTCCAGAACAGCTTATCTTATAATAGTCTTCATGATTAACAGTCACGGCACATACACTGATACTGTCCTACTCAGTGAATAGTTCAAATGATTCTCTTCAGGTACCATAGCCTATCACAATGGAATTCAAAGTACTTAGCTACAGAGATCACATCATGGCTTTCCTTGTACCTCATACGTCCTTGGAATAAAGGAAAAAAAGCCTTCAAGTTATTTTTAGTGCCTGAGTATACTAGTACCTACCCCTCTTTATCCTAGACTTTGGCCTTTTGTCAGTTTATCTTGATGTCCTTACATGCACCCATTGGGGATCCAAAGGCCCTTGAAGACCTTGCAAAACTCCTCATGTCTGCGTGGAAGGTGTTTTACCTCTGTTGAAACAGACCCTTTTGTTGACTATGGAGGAGGATATAATGTACTTTTGGAGAAAATAGAGGACTTGCCTGACCTCCTTACCTCTTCTGATTGCCTTGTAGTGCTTTTTTTTTTCCCCTCCCCACTTTCTCTGAAGTTTTTAGTTCTTTCCTTGCAGAATGTGTTGAAGACAACAAGGTAAACATGATAAAATATCTGATCATGGCTAAAATGATATTTCTCGTTGATCTGTACAGATGCTTACCTCTGACCAAAACACTGCCCAGGGCAAGAAGGAAGACTTGAGGCGAAGACACAAGATATTAGACATAATCACTTCCTTCATCTCATGTATGAATGAGTCTAGTTGTCAGACCTCAAGACCTTAGAGCTTTTTGGATATTTTGGGTGGAATGTGATTTCTAAAGAAGAATTTCTGACCTTGATCATCTTTAAGAACTCTAGATTAGCTCCTACAGGGCTCGATAGAAAGTTTACAAAAGCCGAGTGCCTCCTTGAGAACCAAGTTCTTTGTATTTTGTAGCCCAGCAGAACTTGGCCAAACAATATAATACAATACCCGGACTCCAAAGCCTCTCTTCAACTTTGCTTCGTTGCAAAACGTGGCTTCCAATCACTTCCCAGCTGTGTGGCCTTGGTCACGATGCCTCTTTCCTTATCAGCACAAGTGCACCATCCCCTTTATAGGGTTCATCAACAAACTGAGCATTTGCTGCACACCTGGCATTGTTCTAGGCGCAGGGGGTATATGGTGATGATAGAACAAGGTCTTTCTCGTGGAATTTACATCTTAATGGGAGGAGCCAGACAGAAAATCAAACAAGATCATTTCCAGTGGTTCAAGGTCCTGAAAAACAAAAAGCGGGCAGTGAGACAGAAAGTGGATGAGAGGTGCCTCTTTTAGATAGGGTAGTCAAGGAGGGCCTCGTAGTGGTGGTAATGTTTGAGCTGAGAACTGAGTAATAAGGTAGGACTGGCTGTGTGAAGATAGGGCACTGAGTGCTCCAGGCCCAGGGAGCTGCAAGTATGGCTGTGTTAAGGAACAGTGTTGGTGTGATGAGGAATGGAAAGCAGTCAGTGTGGCGCCAGTGCAGTGAGGAAAGGAAGGCGTGGAATGAGGTGAGGTTAGGAAGAACTTGACAGTTTTAAGCAAGGGAGTGATGTAGTTTCAGATCACTGGCCACTGTGCAGAGAGGCAAGAGGGGAAACAGAACTTAGGAAGTTCTTGGCTGTGAAAATTAAATGAGATCGTGTAAGTGAAGTATCTGGCATTGCCCCGAGCACATAGCAGCTCTCTAATAATTCAACCTCTCCTCTCATCATTTTCTTGGATCTTATGATTCCTTTCTTCCCAGCAGAGGCTAAGCATTCACTTTAAGATTAACTTCACTTGACCTCTCTTAAACAAATTCAACCAGATCAGGACACAGCACCCCTGTTGCTGGTATATGAGGAAATTATAAATTGTGTAGACTACATAGCATTCCTTCACTGCCACCCGCTGCCACTACTGCCTACTGCACTGCAGGGTGTTAATAGGTACTACTTGGAAAAGGGAGTTGTGTGGTCAAATCAGTTGAGAAACACCAGGCTAAATAGACTTCTTTACAGCAGTCCTTCTCAGAACCTTGACTATGGACTATGTATGCCCAGGCAGGAGACGTTATGTCATTTCCCAAACGTATCTGATCTCAGAGGGCTAAAGTTCCACTGAACATACTTTGGAAAACACTTTCAAACTGTGATTGGGCAACTTTATTTTTTGGAGTCTGATGAACTGATTGATGGGTTGGTTAGATTAGTCAGTGTCCTTGGGCACAAGTCAGTGAGACCATCTCTTGCTAAATTAAGCAATAAAGGAATTCAATTCAGCAGGATGTAGAGCGCAGCAGGCAAGGGAGCTGGAATCACAGTGGTGGGCAGTCTGGCCAGGCCCCCACCAGGAAGGATCACAGCTCCAGCCTTCTTCAGCCTCTTTGTTCTTCTCCTGGAGGTTTGGGTTCCAGGAAGGGGGCACCTGATGGGCCTAGCTTTCCAGTCATAAGCTTTTAGAAAATATATAACTTTAATGGCTACAAACAATCCTTTACTGTAGTTTGCCAAGACCCTGTTGTTAGAAACTTGGGTTGTTTCCACTTTTTTCTAAACAATGCTGTGATGAACATCACCATGTATATAAAATTTTTGTTTTCATTCTTCAAAAAACCTTTTGGATTATTCCCAGATATGGAATAATTGGGTCAAAGAATGTAAACATTTTAAAGCTCATGTGATGCATGTTGCCAACTTTCTTTCCAAATAGGTACCATTTTAGACTTTATGTAATGTTGGGGGATGGGTATTTCACCACACCTTTGCCACCATCGGGAACTTGTGATGTACAATTTAAAAAATTAATTCAAATTGGATGAAATTACTTGCTCCCAGCTGGGGAGATTTCTGGAATCCATAAAACAGAGGGTGATTTTGGCAGGCTATATAGATGAATGAGGTAACTGGTCCAGTCATCTGAAGAAACGTGTAGGTTTAAAGCAATTCCACTTGCAGGAGCCATACTGTGTGGCAGCCATATCCCTAGAGCCACATTAATTTCCTCTGACACCCGAGGCAAAAGGCCAAATACTCCTGATATGAATCAATTGTAACTCAGTTTTTTTAAAAAAAATCACTATTTTATATTATCTTTAGAAGGGAGAGAAATTATATATAATAAATGTAAGTCTTTAGGTGGCTTTAGCTGTTTTCAATTTTTTGTGTAATTTTGGCAAGTTAGTTTTCCATGTGCATACGTGTCTGAGTATGGTTATGTGTTACAGAAGGGGGCTGGGGGAGATAGAAAGGAAGACACCTCTGGTACATGAAAAGATCAAGCCAAGCAATGCTGTGTGTCCTCTTTTCCAGACGAGGGGCCACCTAGGCAGGTTTCCATTTTTCTACTATATCCTGGTATGTGTAAGAGGAAACTTCTCCTCCCAGATGACTCGAGATGGAATACTGCGAGATCCTCCCTCACTGAGTCAATAAAAAGTTGGACCTTAAGGTTCTTATCTTCCAAATCTTGTGTTTGATTAAGCTAAAGAGTAGCAATATTGAACATTAAGCGTGGTAGATAGCAAGGTGGAAAGGGGAACCATACCTCCCAAGCTTCCTACCCCCATCACCATGCACCCAGTTATGAGATACCCCCAGCTTCTGGGCCAGGAAGGAGCCAGTGCTTTTGGTGTGGGTTTGCCCCTTTAACAACAGGGGTCAGATCAGCAGTGAACCTCCCTTAAGCCTCTACCCCCATCACCAAATGTCAAGAAGAGGTCCTCACATCTCCTGTGGTCCAAAGAAAACCACAGATACCCAACTCTCCCTCTCTCCCTTTCCGTTCTCACAGCTTCTCACAACTGATTCGACCATTATTTTTCTTTCTTCCACCAAGACTGAGTTTTCCCAATCCTTCAGCCCGGGTTATGTCAGTTATCATGAGGAGCCCCAGACTCCCACGTCACCCTTCACCTCCAACATTCTAATACACCTCAGGCTGAATATTCCCTGTTCTGTTCAGGATTCACGGACCAACAGAAACAAAATCCCCGATGTTCTCAGTCTCCTTTCTGAATGTTCCTGCTGCCTTCTGGTTTTCATTTGAGCAGAATGTAATAGGAACATTCAGAAAAGATGTTGCAGATACAGGAGATTTTGCTACTGTTGGACTGTGAATCCAGGAGGACAAGGTTTATGACCTCCGTGTATAATCTCATTTGGAAATAACATTGGAGGTCTTTTTTTTTTTTTGAAATTTTATTTTATTTACTTTATTCTCTACATCTCTGTCTCAATTTCTGGCCTGCAAACCGGTTCATCTGTACCATTTTTCTAGGTTCCACATATATGCGTTAATATATATTTGTTTTTCTCTTTCTGACTTACTTCACTCTGTATGACAGTCTGTAGATCCATCCACGTCTCTACAAATGACCCAGTTTTGTTCCTTTTTATGGCTGAGTAATATTCCATTGTATATATGGACCACATCTTAATCCATTCATCTGTCAATGGGCATTTAGGTTACTTCCATGACCTGGCTATTGTAAGTAGTGCTGCAGTGAACATTGGGGTGCATGTGTCTTTTTGAATTATGGTTTTCTCTGGGTATGTGCCCAGTAGTGGGATTTCTGGGTCATATGGTAATTCTATTTTTCGTTTTTTAAGGAACCTCCATACTGTTCTCCATAGTGGCTGTATCAATTTACATTCCCACCAGCAGTGCAAGGGGTTCCCTTTTCTCCACACCCTCTCCAGCATTTGTTGTTTTTAGATTTTCTGATGATGCCCATTCTAACTGGGGTTAGTTGATACCTCATTGTAGTTTTGATTTGCATTTCTCTAATAATTAGTGATGTTGAGTAGCTTTACATGTGCTTCTTGGCCATCTGTATGTCTTCTTTGGAGAAATGTCTATTTAGGTCTTCTGCCCAGTTTTTGATTGGGTTGTTTGTTTCTTTTAATATTGAGCTGCATGAGCTGTTTATATATTTTGGAGATTAATCCTTTGTCCATTGATTTGTTTGCAAATATCTTCTCCCATTCTGAGGGTTGTCTTTTCATCTTGTTTGTAGTTTCCTTTGCTTTGCAAAAGCTTTTAAGGTTCATTAGGTCCCATTTGTTTATTTTTGTTTTTATTTCCATTACTCTAGGAGGTGGAGCAAAAAAGATCTTGCTGTGATTTATGTCAAAGAGTGTTCTGCCGATGTTTTCCTCTAAGAGTTTTATAGTGTCTGGTCTTACATTTAGGTCTCTAATCCATTTGGAGTTTATTTTTGTGTATGCTGTTAGAGAGTATTCTAATTTCATTCTTTTACATGTAGCTGTCCAGTTTTCCCAGCACCACTTATTGAAGGGACTGTCTTTTCTCCATTGTATATCTTTGCCTCCTTTGTCATAAATTAGTTGACCATAGGTGCGTGGGTTTATCTCTGGGTTTTCTATCCTGTTCCATTGATCTATATTTCTGTTTTTGTGCCGGTACCATACTCTCTTGATTACTGTAGCTTTAGAGTATAGTCTGAAGTCAGGGAGCCTGATTCCTCCAGCTCCGTTTCTCTTTCTCAAGATTGCTTTGGCTATTCGGGGTCTTTTGTGTTTCCAAACAAATTGTGAAATTTTTGGTTCTAGTTCTGTGAAAAATGCCAGTGGTAGTTTGATAAGGATTGCTTTGAATCTGTAGATTGCTTTGGGTAGTATAGTCATTTTCACAATATTGATTCTTCCAATCCAAGAACGTGGTATACCTCTCCATCTGTTGGTATCATCTTTAATTTCTTTCATCAGTGTCATAGTTTTCTGCATACAGGTCTTTTTTCGCCTTAGGTATGTTTATTCCTAGGTATTTTATTCTTTTTGTTGCAGTGGTAAATGGGAGTGTTTCCTTAATTTCTCTTTCAGATTTTTCATCATTAGTGTATAGGAATGCAAGGGATTTCTGTGCATTAATTTTGTATCCTGCAACTTTACCAAATTCATTGATTAGCTCTAGTAGTTTTCTGGTGGCATCTTTAGGATTCTCTATGTATAGTATGATGTCATCTGCAAACAGTGACAGTTTTACTTCTTCTTTTCCAATTTGTATTCCTTTTATTTCTTTTTCTTCTCTGATTGCTGTGGCCAGGACTTCCAAAACTATGTTGAATAATAGTGGTGAGAGTGGACATCCTTGTCTTGTTCCTGATCTTAGAGGAAATGCTTTCAGTTTTTCACCATTGAGAACGATGTTTGCTGTGGGTTTGTCGTATATGGCCTTCATTATGTTGAGGTAGGTTCCCTCTATGCCCCCTTTCTGGGGAGTTTTTTTCATAAATGGGTGTTGAATTTTGTCAAAAGCTTTTTCTGCATCTATTGAGATGATCATATGGTTTTTCTTCTTCAGTTGTTAACATGGTGTATCACATTGATTGGTTTGCATATATTGAAGAATCCTTGCATCACGGGGACAAATCACTTGATCATGGTGTATGATCCTTTTAATGTGCTGTTGGATTCTGTTTGCTAGTATTTTGTTGAGGATTTTTGCATCTATATTTATCAGTGATATTGGTGTGTAATTTTCTTTTTTTTGCAGTACCTTTGTCTGGTTTTGGTATCAGGGTGATTGTGGCCTCCTAGAATGAGTTTGGGAGTGTTCCTTCCTCTGCAATTTTTTGGAAGAGCTTGAGAAGGATGGGTGTTAGCTCTTCTCTGAAGGTTTGATAGAATTCACCTGTGAAGCCATCTGGTCCTGGACTTTTGTTTTTTGGAAGATTTTTAATCACAGTTTCAATTTCATTACTTGTGATTGGTCTGTTCATATTTTCTCTTTCTTCCTGGTTCATTCTTGGAAGGTTATACCTTTCTAAGAATTTGTCCATTTCTTCCAGGTTGTCCATTTTATTGGCACAGAGTTGCTTGTAGTAGTCTCTTAAGATGCTTTGTATTTCTGTGGTGTCTGTTGTAACTTCCCCTTTTTCATTTCTAATTTTATTGATTTGAGTCCTCTTCCTCTTTTTCTTGATGAGTCTGGCTAATGGTTTATCAATTTTTTTTATCTTCTCAAAGAATCAGCTTTTAGTTTTATTGATCTTTGCTATTGTTTTCTTCTTTTCTATTTCATTTATTTCTGCTCTGATCTTTATGATTTCTTTCCTTCTACTAACTTTGGGTTTTGTTTGCTCTTCTTTCTCTAGTTCCATTAGGCGTAAGATTAGAGTGTTTATTTGAGGTGTTTGTTGTTTCTTGAGGCAGGATTTTATTGCTATAAACTTCCCTCTTAGAACTGCTTTTGCTGTATTCCATAGGTTTTGGATCATCGTGTTTTCATTGTCATTTGTCTCTAGGTATTTTTTGATTTCCTCTTTGATTTCTTCAGTGATCTCTTGGTTATTCAGTAACGTATTGTTTAGCCTCCATGTGTTTGTGTTTTTTGTGTTTTTTTCCCTGTAATTGATTTCTAATCTCATAGCATTGTGGTCAGAAAAGATGCTTGATATGATTTCAACTTTCTTTAATTTACTGTGTCTTGATTTTTGGCCCAAGATGTGATCTATCCTGGAGAATGTTCCGTGCACACTTGAGAAGAAAGTGTAATCTGCTGTTTTGGGATGGAGTGTCCTATAAATATTAATTATGTCTATCTGATCTATTGTGTCATTTAAAGTTTTTGTTTCCATATTAATTTTCTGTTCGGATGATCTGTCCATTGGTGTAAGTGAGGTGTTAAAGTCCCCCACCATTATTGTGTTACTGTTGATTTCCTCTTTTATAGCTGTTAGCAGTTGCTGTATGTGTTGAGGTGCTCCTATATTGGGTGCATATATATTTATAACTGTTATATCTTCTTCTTGGATTGATCCCTTGATCCTTATGTAGTGTCCTTCCTTGTCTCTTATAACATTCTTTATTTTAAAGTCTATTTGATCTGATAGGAGTATTGCTACTCCTGCTTTCTTTTGATTTCCATTTGCATGGAATATTTTTTTCCATCCCCTCACTTTCAGTCTGTATGTGTCCCTAGGTCTGAAGTGGGTCTCTTGTAGACAGCATCTATATGGGTCTTGTTTTTGTATCCATTCAGCGAGCCTATGTCTTTTGGTTGGAGCATTTAATCCATTCACGTTTAAGGTAATTATCGATATGTATGTTCCTATGACCATCTTCTTAATTGTTTTGGGTTTGTTTTTGTAGGTCCTTCTCTTCTCTTGTGTTTCGCACTTAGAGAAGTTCCTTTAGCATTTGTTGTAGAGCTGGTTTTGTGGTGCTGAATTCTCTTAGCTTTTGCTTGTCTGTAAAGCTTTTGATTTCTCCGTCGAATCTGAATGAGATCCTTGCCGGGTAGAGTATTCTTGGCTGTAGGTTCTTCCCTTTCATCACTTTAAGTATATCATGCCACTCCCTTCTGGCTTGTAGAGTTTCTACTGAGACATCAGCTGTTAACCTTATGGGAATTCCCTTGTTGCTTTCAATAATTTTTCTTTGTCTTTAATTTTTGTCAGTTTGATTACTATGTGTCTCACTTGTTTCTCCTTGGGTTTATCCTGCCTGGGACTCTCTGTGCTTCCTGGACTTTGGTGGCTATTTCCTTTCCCATGTTAGGGAAGTTTTCAACTATAATCTCTTCAAATATTTTCTCAGGTCCTTTCTGTCTCTCTTCTCCTTCTGCGACCCCTATAATGCGAATGTTGTTGCTTTCAATGTTTTCCCAGAGGTCTCTTAGGCTGACTTCGTTTCTTTTCATTCTTTTTTCTTTATTCTGTTCTGCAGCAGTGAATTCCACCGTTCTATCTTCCAGGTCACTTATCCGTTCTTCTGCCTCAGTTATTCTGCTCTTGATTCCTTCTAGTGTATTTTTCATTTCAGTTATTGTATTATTCATCTTTTTGTTTGTTCTTTAATTCTTCTAAGTGTTTGTTAAACATTTCTTGCACCTTCTCAATCTTTGCCTCCATTTTTTTCCCGAGGTCCTGGATCATCTTCACTATCATTATTCTGAATTCTTTTTCTGGAAGGTGCCTATCTCCACTTCATTTAGTTGTTTTTCTGGGGTTTTATCTTGTTCCTTCATCTGGTACATAGCTCTCTGCCTTTTCATCTTGTCTGTCTTTCTGTGAATGTGGTCTTTGTTCCCCAGGCTGCAGGATTGTAGTTCTTTTCTCTTCTGCTGTCTGCCCTCTAACATCGGAGGTCTTAAATATGAGTTCCTGTGTGCAGATGTGGCTCGAAAGTCCTCTTCTTCTCCATGATAGACACTGAGGTCCTCACGGATCAGGTAGCCCCATGGGACTATGATTACGGAGTGATGAAAGATCCTAGACACTTCCCAGGGTGCCTTCTGGCCACGTGTATTTAAACTGGGTCAAAGCATCATGTTGCCTAAGAGGGGAATACATTTAGGAGTGAAGGCATTTGCATTCAAGAGGCTGCCTCTTATTCTGAAAATGATCCTGGGCCAGAGTCAGGCAACTTGGGTTCTTCCATGAACCAGCTGTGTGACTTGGGCAAGAAATGTGCTGTCCTTGAGCCTCAGGGTCCTTGTGAGTCAAACCACTGTTTCTCAAACACCAGACCACAGACCAGCACATCAGAATCACTGGGGAGATCTCAGAACTCAGATTCCAGGTCCCACCTCTGAGATCCTGGTTCAGCAGGTCTGAGGTGGGACTTAAGACCTGATATATATATATATATATATATATATATATATATATATATATATATATATATATATGGCTTTACTTTTAAGTTAGAAAATTCAAACATATGCAAAAGTAGAAAAAATAGTATAATGAACCCCCTGACTACATCACCCAGCTTCAACAATTATCCCTTCACAGCCACTTTAATCTGTATAAATCCCAGACATGTTATTTTAATCATACATATTTAAAAAAAAAATTTTATTGGAGTATAGTTGCTTTACAATATTGTGTTAGTTTCTACTGTACACCAAGGTGAATCAGCTATACGCATACATAAATCCCCTCTTTTTTTGGATTTCCTTTCTATTTAGGTCACCACAGAGCATTGGGTAGAGTTCCCTGTGCTATACAGTAGGTTCTCATTAGTTACCTATTTTATACATAGTATCAATGTTTCTCTACAAGATACAGACTTTAAAAATATCCACTATGCCATTATACACCAGAAAAGAAATTAACAGTAATCCCTTAATATCATTAAAAATCCTGTCAGTGTTCACAAATTCACAATTGTCTTATTAAAAAATGTGTTTTTTTCCTGTGTGTCTGAATTGAAACTCAAATAAGGATCCTGCATTATGATTGGCTAATGTATCTCTTAAGTAACTTTTAATCCATTGGTGTCCCTCATTTTAATTTTTTTCCCCTTAAAGCTGGGTTGTTTGTCCTCAAGACTTTCCCATAGTCTGGATTTGGCTGACGGCACCTCTGCCTCCTACCAGGTTTATTCTCTGTAAAGCAGTCATTTGATCTAGAGGTTTGATGCCTTGGGTTCAAAAACTTTGGCAAGGAAACTTCATAAGAGGTGGTGTGTACTTCCATTAGGAGCACATAATGTCTACTTGTGTCTCTTTTTGTGACATTAGCCGCCACTGATGGCCATTGCCTATGTCTATTAATCCATTATGGTTGCATATGGTGATGTCCTAAATTTATCATTCCTTTTCCATTTGTTAGCTGAGATGATACAGAGAAACTTCCCCTCATCTACTGTTTGCTCAGGCCACAGTACAGTTCAGATAGGAAAGGCAGCCTAAATGCTTGATTCTTTCCCTTTATTTTCCAGTTTGCAAAATCATCTCGATGCAGGAAATATCACTACCATCCTTCAAAGTGACCATTAAAGTTTTATTATTATTATTAGCATCATTATAACCTCATGGATTTTTAACATGTTTGATGTGCTTTTATCCATTGCTTCCTGAGTCTTTTTGACACATGACATTGGTCTTTCATAGCTTCCTTGTTTTCTGAAATGACAGAGTCTCGAGACTCATCTTGTGCATTTTTTACCCCCAGACCTAAAACAGCCATTTCTCAAGCTTTAGTGGAACTCATATTATTAAAAGACTCCTCAGGTAATTCTGATTTGCAGCAAAGTTTGGGAACCACTGGGTTGTATGAGATTCCTTCCAGCTCCAAAATGCTATTTTTTTCTTCCTGCTAATTACAGTAGCAAAAATATATTTGAAGTGATTTTAAAATATTTATATGAAATACAAATATATTTCCATACCTGATATCCTTTTCCTTTGCTCACTGCACTTTAAATTGGTACAACTTTTTAAAATGCACTTTGACCACACCCTGAATATTGTCCTACACTTTGACCCAGAAATCCCACTTTTAGAAATCTGGTTTAAGGAAATAGTAAAAAATATATATGTATCTGGAAAAAGATGCATGCACCAACGCTTTATTTGCAAACTGTAAAAAAATTTAGACATAGCTTGAACATCCAAAAATGGGGGAGCAGTTTGGTAGATTGTGGAGAATTTACTGGAAGGAGTATTATGAGGCCATTAAATAATGCTGGGAGGACTGTGCAGCTAGATGCAAAATTGTATTTATGACATTATGTTAAAATATGCATACGAAAATGTTTAAAATTGAATATATCAGAATGAGAGCAGTAGGTTAGTAGACTTATGGGTGACTTCTCTCTGCTCTCCCCCTTTTCCAAAGTTACTTAAACGCGTATTTAAAAATTCTACGAGTCTGTGATATTTCATGGTTAACTGACTTGCAGTGCCCTGTCACTTAGAAACAACAGGGCTTGGGGAAAAGGGGCACAGAGCATAAGGCACAGCCCAGAGTCGGTGGGAGGGGGGGGGGGGTGTTACCTAGGGAGTGATGGGGGAGGGGACACGACCACCAGGCTGAGAAGGGCCAGTAGGGGTGACAGTGGACGCGACTGTGGCTCCCCTTCGGTCTTACCTGAGCTTTGTCTCCATCATGCTCACGAACAGTTCAGCTACAAGCATGGGCTTGGAATCTTTCCAAGCTCCTAGTCTCCTTGGTGGACCCTCAGGCATTTCATCGGGGCTTGATGGCAGGGACGACTGTCCAGCCTCGCAGGCTGAGGAATTTGGCTTCAATATATTCAGGTAACCAAGGGAACAAATGAACATTTGTTTGGGGTTTGCCCTTTCAATCATTTAGACTTAGAACAAGCGCCTTTGGGTTGTATTTATCGGGATGTGAAGCATCTTTTCTCAAACCGCTCCTCACATCTGGAAGGCCCTCCCCTGGCTTTCTCTCTCTCTTGTTAGGAGGTGGTGCCGGAGGGGAAGCTGAGGGTGAGGAAAGGGGTGAGCCCAGGCCAACTGCCAGCACCCTTTGACCCCATCTTTTGAACTCTAGTCATGTGCCCGTATAGCCCCAGGATTTCCCCCTCACGGGAGAAAAGACACGAGAGGCTGGGATGGAAAAGCAGAGAGAAGCCACGTTACCGGACTTGGAATGCCACGCTGAGAATTTTGGACTTTCTTCTCTAGGGACTACAGGGGGTTTTGAGCAAAGAAGTGATGCAATCTGACCTATAATTTAGGAAAACCACTCTGGCAGCTGAGAAGGAAAGACACTGGCATGAGGTAAAGTCAGTGGGAGGGGAGCCAGAGCCAGGGGCCAGGTGAACAAAGGGAGCTTGGACGGACATGGCAGCAGCAGAAAGGGCAGCATGGATTTCCCACCGAGGGAAAAGGCTGAGATTATTCACCAGCGTCTGTTGCCTTTTCCTCCTTGGCACACAGCTGGGCCACGTGTATTAGTCCCAGTGCTGCTGTAACAAAGGACCACAAACTTAGTGGCTTAACCCAACACAGATTTGTTCTCTTACAGTTCTGGAGGTCAGAAGTCGAAAATCCAGGTGTTGCAGAGAGACTCCGTGTCCTTGTCTTTTCCAGCTTCTAGAGGCAGCACCTTGGCTTGGGCTACTTCCTCCATCTTCAAGGACGTTACTCCAACCTCTGCTTTCATCTTCACATCTCCTTTTCCTGACTTTCACCCTCTTGCCTGTCTCTTCTTAGGACACTGTGATTACACTGGGCTCACCCATGTCATCCGGAACAATCTCTTCATAGCAGGATTTTTAACTGAATCGCACCTGCGAAGTCCTTGTGGCATGGAACATAGAACACAGGTTCTGGGGACGTCTTGGGGCCATCATCTGCCTACACACCACTCATCCCAGGCTCCCACAGTTAGGTGGGGTTATGAGGCCAAATCCCGGCCATTGGAATGTGACCAGATGATGTGATTTCTACTCTTCCCTTCCAGGCCTGGACATAAAATCTCCCTTGTTGCCCTCCATACTCTCCCTTTCCCTGTGCTGAGGACACAAAGGAAGGAAAAGGCAGAGATGGGGGCTTCCCTGGTGGCACAGTGGTTGAGAGTCTGCCTGCCGATGCAGGGGACACGGGTTCGTGCCCCGGTCCGGGAAGATCCCACATGCCGCGGAGTGGCTGGGCCCGTGAGCCATGGCCGCTGAGCCTGCGCATCCGGAGCCTGTGCTCCGCAACGGGAGAGGCCACAACAGTGAGAGGCCCGCGTACCGCAAAAAAAAAAAAAAAAAAGGCAGAGATGTACGTACCTGGGACCCTGGATGGCCAAGCAGAAAGCCATCTGCCACCAAGGAAGAGCCACATTGGACCTAGTTGAGTGAAAAATAAACCTCTGTGTTACGCCACTGAAATTGGGAGTTTGCTGTTAGCATCACTTACCCGAATACCTCAACTGGCTGACTGTTATTCAGGATCGAGAGGGAGACAGAGGGATGGTTTAGAGTCTTAGGAGGTGGGGAGGCTGGAGGCCCTTAGTGAAGATAAAGATTCAATTTGGGGTGTACCTTGAGACACTTTTGACTGAGGTGTCGGGTGGGTGTCCTGTTCCATATCCGAAGTCCACATGTGAAAATAAGAATGCATCCATAAACACACACGCTACCATATATAAGACAGATAACCAACAAGGACCTACTGTAGCACAAGGAACTCTACTCAATATTCTGTGACAACCTATATGAGAAAAGAATCTAAAAAAGAATGAATATATGTATATGTATAACTGGATCACTTTGCTGTACACCTGAAACCAACACAACATTGTCAATCAACTATACTCCAATAAAATTAAAATATTAAAGAAAGAATACATCCATATCTCAGAGTGAAAGCTAAATAAGGCAAAAGGTCTGAAAGACATTCTATAAATGCTGCTTCTCCTTTCAATATCCTCACTGGGGTTTTAGAGGAGCCCATTTCTGGGAAGTACTGCGCGTATTTAGATGCAGCAGATTCAGCTGTAGTCTTGCTTCAGTCAGGCACCGGAGGGGCTTCATGGCAGCGAGTGGAGAGTTACGGGGCTGGGACGTACAAAAGAAGAGAGAAAAGGACAGGGCTGAAAGGAAGAGGGGGGAGCGGGGAGGTAGCAGCCTGGCTGGTGGTCAAGGTTTCTGGATGAAAACAGTTTTGGTGAGGGTTTTAAGTATTTTTTTAGTTCTACATAAGCTCAGAAATAATAAAAGAAGTAACTTTAAAAGTTTAAAATTTAGAGTGTAAGAGTGAAAATTCCTGGCGGCAATGGCTAACAATGTATTGTTTCGATTTTCTGATTTTTTTTCTATTCATGTGCTAACACACACACACCCATTTTCAACTTGCTTTTTTTTTTTTTTTTTTTTTTTTTTTTTTACGGTACGCGGGCCTCTCACTGCTGTGGCCTCCCCCGTTGCGGAGCACAGGCTCCGGACGCGCAGGCTCAGCGGCCATGGCTCACGGGCCCAGCCGCTCCGCGGCACGTGGGATCCTCCCGGACCGGGGCACGAACCCGCGTCCCCTGCATCGGCAGGCGGACTCTCAACCACTGCGCCACCAGGGAAGCCCTCAACTTGCTTTTTATACTGACTAGATCTTGAATATACTTCCTCGTCATTACCTATACATCTGCCTCATTCTTTAACTACAATTGATAAACATTTGATTCCAGACACCATATCAGTGAACATCCTTTGAGCCCCGGGAGACCACTTCAAGGAATCTATACACTGCAGGACAAATAAACCCCTTGGAGTGCGACTGCTGTGTCAAAGTGTAGAAACACTTTATAACTTTCACAGGTATTTAAGTTTCCCTCCAAAAAATATACCAGTATCCCCTTTTTGAGGGGCAGAAGTTGTGGAGTCAAGGAGGTGGGGCGTGGTGTGGAGGGAGGGTGGATTTTGTGTGGAGACATGAGGGAGACAGGAGGATGGGGCAGAGAAAGACTCAGGACTTGCCTGCCTGCCGCCTGGGGCCCAGGGACCAAGCCCTGGGAAGAAGGGTGCGTGCTTGGCTTGATGCTCTGTTGTCACTGTACCGAAGCTCTTAATTTTTAACAAGGGGCCCCCCGTTTTTATTTTGCTCTGGGGTCCACAAATTATGTAGCCGGTCCTGGCGAAGGAGGAAACAGGGGCAGAGCCAGTGAGCACTTGTCCTCGTGGTGACGGGGTGCTGCATGGACAGCCCTTGGCCCTGAGGTCAAAGCGAATGGGACTTGGGCCAGTCCAGGGATGTCTGGACTCCTCAGGAGGGGGGCTCACAGTGAGCAGGGGGGCCCTGAAGAGAAGCTGGATTGGGGCGCCCCGCAGAACCTGTGTCCACTGGCCCCCTTAGAGTGTCCTAAACCAGTGGCCCATCTTGGAACCCCACTGGTTCTAGAGTGTGGTCCCCAGGCCAGCAGAGGCAGCATCCCTGGCGACTGGTTAAAAATGCAGATTCTATGTCCATGCCTCTCTCTTGCTTTGTCACAGCTCACCCTTCCCCCTCCCCATATATACACTACCAAAAGTAAGGTAGATAGCTAGTGGGAAGCAGCCGCATAACACAGGGATATCAGCTCGGTGCTTTGTGACCGCCTGGAGGGGTGGGATAGGGAGGGTGGGAGGGAGGGAGAGGCAAGAGGGAAGAGATATGGGAACATATGTATATGTATAACTGATTCACTTTGTTATAAAGCAGAAACTAACACACCATTGTAAAGCAATTATACTCCAATAAAGATGTAAAAAAAAACACAGAAAACCCCCGCAGATTCTAAGGCCCCACCCCAGACGAACAGAATCAGAGACTCTGGTGGGGCCCATCCATCTATGCCCCCGCCAGCCCTCCAGGGGTTCTGATGGGCCCTGAAGTATGAGAACCCCCGTCTAGACCAACTCTGGTCCTCAGGACTCCTCTTGGAGCTGGTTTCCAGAATAACATAAACCTTCTGGCCTCTGAAAGGCAGAAGTGAGCCCAATGAGGGAACCTGCCTTTTTTCTTGCCCAGGCTGGGGCTTCTCCCTCCTGCTTCAGCCTGAGGGAAAAGGTTTGGACCATGACAAGTCTCCTGGGGTATCAGTGTGCTTTTTCTCCCTCTCCATCATGAACATAATCTATTGGGCTAATGAAATGCTATGCAGACCTCATTTCTGTGGTTCCCTCGTGGATCCAAGATAAAGTCTATAATAAGTCCTCCTCACATAGGGAGACAGAGGAAAGCTAGGCGGAGATGAATATCCTAAAAGACATATTAATTATGTGCGTTCTGCTTTGGAGAAGCTAAAAACCACTGCATTCGCTAATAGCTTTATGATCGTCTTTTAGACTCCTGGAAGTTGCACATGTCTAAGGTAAATATCTTTGTCAGGAAAGGGGCCTCTTGGGATGCACGGAATATGAGACTATTAGAATTAGAAAGGGCAGCTAGAGATGGTAATAAAGTTGTCTCTCATCGAGGAATAATATTGAAAACTGCTAGCACGAATGGTTTAAACTCTCTGAAGAGTCAGGACGGACTGTATAGAATGGAAATTACAGGCACGTATTGGGCCCTATGTTGAGTCCAGGTCTGCACGGCCCCCTCCACATCTCCTTGGGCTAGGGAGAGCCGAAGCTATTTGAACTTGTAGAGGCTGACGCTCCGGGCTGCACATGTTTTGAGTGCAGGCGAGGGGAGTGCCCATCTCTGACTGAGTGGGGGCCTTTCACTGTGCCTGGGCGAGGGGCACTGTAGGCTGAGGACAAAGCTGGGGCTCCCGGTATCCCCTATTCTGGGAGCTGGGGCACCCCAGGCCTCTTGCACCACGTTCAGCTGATGACTTCAAAGGTGCAGGGAGAGGTTGGAGCTGGACCCTGCCACTGCCTGTCTTCCTCTTTTTTTTTTTTTTTGCCTGCATGTGGGATCTTAGTTCCCTGACCAGAGACCAAACCTGCACCCCCTGCATTGGAAGTGCAGAGTCTTAACCACCGAATCGCCAGGAAAGTCCCTGTCTTCCTTCCTCTTAATCCTACAAGTGCTTGTGAGTTTGTCCGTCTGCTGGGCACTCCCTCCAGGAGTGTGGAGGGATGAACAAAGTCAGCCTCTGAGGGGGAGCCCAGCGGTCCTCTCTCTGCCCCTCGGGCCCTGTGCCCGGGGTCTGGTTCTGTGCAGACAGCAGGAGGTCTGCAGATCCCTTCTGGGGGCCCGGGCCTTGACAATCTTTTGGTAGCCACCTTCCCCTACAAGGAATCTCTCTTTGCCTCCAGCCAGCTGCTGCAGCCCCATCTGTGCCTGTTAGAGATGTGCAGAGGGTGAGCTGGTGACAGACTGATTCACAGAATTGTCCCTAAGCTGCAGGTGTGAAAAGAAGATGGGTTCAGAGCATCATAACAGAGGAACAAGGCTCAGTGGAATAGACGTGACTTTCCAAGTCATTGACACCGGCAGGAAATGTTACCTCTGGTCCCAGCAGCTTGTTCTGGTCTGATGTCCCGCACTCCCTGGGGCTCCCTCCTCCCCGTGGGGTCACCCAGGGCTGCCTCTTGTTCCTTGTCTGCAACACATGTGCAGCGAGAGGGGACACGATGTCCTTGGATGGATTTGCAAATCAAAGTGTGTGATATTCTCTAAAGGTTGTGGGTACCTTGACCTTACAGGCTTTAAAAGAAAGTCTTAATGAAGCAATAGTCTCCAGATGCTCATTTCCTTTTTTATTTTTACCTGTAAGTGACCTTTTCTTCTAAGAATGGGCTTCTGATGTGCAAGGTTTTCTTGTGTTTGCTGCTTTCTTTTTTTTTTTTTCCTTCTGGGCTCATTCTTCGTGACTTTGTTACCATGTCCCTAGCCTCTACCTTGGATGCTACAATTGGAGGTTACAGCTGGTGAGGAGAAAAAGCCTCCACCAGATGAATTCTTAAGAGACCGAGGTTCTGTATTTATCTCAGCAGCTTAAAAAAGATACAGGGAAGGGAAACACAGAGATGCTGTGACACACAGGTGGAATTATGGCTAGGTGGGATGCTTTTCAAAGCTTTAGATGGCTTTGTTGGGTCTGTGAAAAAAACCCGTCTCTTCTCCTAGGGGGCTCCATAAATTCTGAAGTCCAGTCAGGTAGCAGCGCGGGCTGGATTTCCACTTACTGCCTGAAGGATCTAGAACAAGGATATTCTGTGCGGCGTTTCCGTGTGGAGGCTTTTGTTTTCTCCTCTAGCTTTGAAATTTGCATTCCTTTTAATAAAACATGCTGGTACAAAAACATGTACGCGTATGTGTTTTGTCTATGTTACTTAATTTAAAAAATGTTTGCATTTTTACAAGTTATTCTTTTCAAGAATTCAGTGAAACAGAGTGGTGTTGGTAGCTCCATGTTTTAGGTGGGAAACAGAGGCACATTTGAGGTCTGGTGTCTTGTCCCAGCACAGTGTTCTCACATTCCTTGTTCAAAAATGAACGAGTCAGTTTTCTTTTTGTTTTTAATTTTAATTTTTTTATTGAGGTAACATTGGTTTATAATGTTATATAAATTTCATGTGTACAACTTTATGTTTCTATTTCAGGATACCCTGCAGCATACTCACCATGAGAAATTTAGTTTCCATCCATCACCTTTATCTATTCTCCCCCACCACCTCCATGGCCCCCTCCTCTCTGGTAACCACT
The DNA here is from genome assembly GCF_011762595.2 of Tursiops truncatus. NCBI lineage: Eukaryota > Metazoa > Chordata > Mammalia > Artiodactyla > Delphinidae > Tursiops > Tursiops truncatus. The sequence goes on along the minus strand of NC_047037.1, from coordinate 24,393,544 downwards.
ACTCTGTTCTCTGTATCTACATGTTTATGTCTGTTTGTTTTGGCTTGTTCATTTATTTTGTTTGTTTGTTTTTTAGATTCCACATATGAGTGAACTCATATAGTATTTGTCTTTCTCCTTCTGACTTATTTCACTTAGCATAATACCCTCAAGGTCCATCCATGTTGTTGCAAATGGCAAGGTTTCATCGTTTTTATGGCTGAGTAGTATTCCATTGCATATATGTACCACATCTTCTTTATCCATTCATCTGTTGATGGACATTTAGGTTGTTTTGATGTCTTGGCTATTGTAAATAATGCTGCTATGAACATTGGAGTGCATATATCTTTTTGAATTAGTGTTTTCGTGTTCTTTGGATAAATACCCAGAGTGGAATCGCTGGATCATATGGTAGTTCTATTTTTAATTTTTTGAGGAACCGCCATACTGTTTTCCATAGTGGCTATACTAGTTTTCATTCCTACCAACAGTGTACGAGGGTTCCCTTTTCTCCACAGCTTTGCCAAATAAGCCAGGGTTTTTAGTTGGATGCAACAGAAACTGACTAGTGCTGATTAGTGGGGAAAACAGTTACTGGGCACCTCCTAGAATCCCCAGGACGGCAGTGAGCCAGGCGCACAGCATGAGTGGGAATAGAGGTGCTAAGGGCACAGACAGCTGTTGGGCCGGATTCTCATCTGTTCTGCATCTGCGAGGCTGGTTAGTAGAACTGTAGTCAGAGTCCTGGGCCCTCCGTACAGAGCTGGCGAACGTGAATTTCAGCCCCCCTTTGGCTCCTCTAGTGGAATGGACTCATGTTGGGGAAGATTCTGAATATGGGAAAGGGATTTGGTTGCTGGTGAAGTATCTGTTCCTATCTTTTGCCCATTTCTTTATTGAGTTGATAACTCATTAAAAAAAAATTCTTTCTGAAAAGTTCTTCAACATCTATCTTTGGGAAATTTCTGGGAAACAATAAAAAGCTTAAGGAGCTGAGAGCTAGCTTATCCCTAAACCATACATTTATAATTAAATATATTTATTTCTCAGACTAAAATATTTATTGTCAGTGGTGTATTGTATAGGGTTATTGGGGAATGTTTGGTGTGTAGAATTAATAAGGGGCCCTGAGATGCCTTGATCTCTCATTTTTCTAGTTATCAGGCACAATTCCAGGGGTGAACAAAAATAATTAAACAACTGGAGAAAAAGAATCGCATTTGCTGTGTTTTTGATTTTCAGAAAAGGTAATGTTCTCAAGACATAACCTCAGAAAACTAAGGAACAGTTTGTTTGGAGTCCCTTCTCTGAATCTCTTAGTTTTTCTGTAATTGTAATAAAACACTTAACCCAGAGTGCATTGATCTGCTAGAATTTCATACCACTTGTTTCAACAGCACAATCCATTCTTCCTACCGCATCTATGAACATGTATCGAACATTCAGTACAACCTATCATTAAGGAGACGTAGAAACACCCGATCTCGAAGCGTTTACCAATTAGTTGAACTGAGTCGGTTCCCCGTGAGAGCCCTGCATTTAGCTACTGCAGTTCATGAAGGAGTGAGGTTGCTGAACCTCCCAGCCTTGGAGAAGTCAGGCAAGGACCTCACCACTCGATCTCCGGCTTGAGGACCTGGTCAAGAGATTTCACAGGCTTTTCTAAGGGTTATATCTTGACATTTCCCTGCTTCCTGGGCCCACCACCATTCTGCTCCTCTACTTTCTCCCTCCCCCTTTCCCTCTTCAGACTCTGTACATACCTGCCAGCCCCAGGGCAGTGCCCTCTGTCAGCATGCTGCCTGAGAAAAGGGGAGGATCTGTCCAGTCCTTCGCCTCAAAGGGCCAGTGCGCGCCCAATGCAAACAAGGGAAAACTCAGATAGCTCCCAGATCAAGAAACAAAATCCGAAGATTCCCTGGGCATCTTGGTGGAGTGGCGTTTTGCTAGATGTAGACCAATTCTCTGGTCCAGTTACAGGTAAGAGTTTTCATTTCGTTCCGTGATAGGCTTTCTCGTGGAAATCTCCGTACACTTGTATCCAGGGACCCTGGCACCGATGCTGTGTGAAGAGTTGATTCCTATGATCTCAACTCTGTGGGTTAAGATTGTGAGTTTGTGACACAAACGGACTCACAGACTTAGAATATGCCAAGCGTTCTTCCCTATCTCACTCCTGCACTCTCGCCCAGCCTGTGCTTGGCCAGCTCCACCCATCCTTCCATCTTGGTGTCCTGGACGTCCCTTCCTCAGAGACGCACCTCTGACCACTCTCCGAAATGCTCCAGCTCGTCTCATCTTCCACAGTGCCTTCATAGACTCACAGACATAGAGAACAGACCTGTGGTTGCCGAGGGGACTGGGGGATGGAGAAGGGATGGATTGGGAGTTTGGGATTAGCAGATACAAACTACTGTATAAAGAATGGATAAACAACAAGGTCCTACTGTATAGCCCAGGGAACTCTATTCAATATCCCGTAATAAAGCCTAATGGAAAAGACTATAAAAGAGAAAAACAAATAAATTACAAGAAAAAATGATCTGAAGTTGAATAGGTAAAATCCAACTTCCTTAGTTTTTTAAAATTACTGGGCTAAATCACCAAAATTAATGTGTAGTCAAGGAAATAAAAAAGAACAACCGAAGCATCTTTTTCATAAAAAAACGACTGTGAGTTTCTGGTGTGTTGAGAGCGTAGGAGTGCCGAGGACTAAGAAACCACTTATTCTCTCATCTTGTCCCTTACAAGCCTCTGACTTCTTCCCATAGGAGGAGGGAGAGAAATATTCTCTCATCTCTCTAAGAGCTTTCTCCATCATCTCTCAGCTTCACCCCTTTAGTACCCTCAAGGTGGCACTGGGCTAAAGATTGCCATTTTTGAGCCCCTCTTTTGCAAGTCTTGTATGGGGGTGTCTAGTAGCAACCTGTGAAATGTGGAGAGTACTTGACACTTATTGATTTGTTCTTTTTTTTAGAATTTTATAAATTTCAGTTTTATTTGACATTTAAAAGAGCTATGTTGACAAATACTACAGTAATACACAAGCCTTCGATATCATAATGTATATTGTATTCTTCAACCTATTCATTTGTTCCTGACCATATGGAGTTTTGGCCAAACCTGAGACTGAAAGAGGCCCATCTAAACATGCTGTTGTGTGTGTATATTGTATTTGTATCTTCATCATCATCACCTCCCAGCTGGTTCTGTATCATATTTAAGGTACCCTTGAAGGATACAAAAAGCGAATAATATGGTGTAAAAGGAAGTAGGTAGAGTTTAGGAAGGAGTGATACAAACAAGAAAAACAAGCATGAATATATAAAAATGGAGTGAGGCTAAAACCAACACAGTTTCCGTCCGTGGACCAAAGTTTGGCTCTGAACTTTCTGGTTAAATGAGGAGGTCTTCGAAATGTGACCCAGAAGGAATTTCTTTTGGGTCCAGGTAATCAGTAGATTGTGATGATCAGAGTACTTTTAACCTATTTAAATCAGATTTATTTTTAAAAGCTGGACAATTATAGTGTTATTAAATGTCCTCTCTGATGTAATCTTCCTCCTAAAAGACTCCAACATCAAACCAATAAACAACATAAGATTTCCCCAAAAGAACCAAGTCTGCCCAAAAGACACAAAAGTATTTCCACCTTCAGAATAAAGTTGGTGAAATACTCTACCCATGAATATTTCTGCAGAGGCAGTTTTCAGTAAAGAAGGAAATAAGAGTGGACGGTGGGTTTTTTGATGGTGCAGTACCCATCTTATCATTGCACCTGAACCAGTTGCTACGAGGTGGGCAAGGGACCCAAGCAGGATGAAGGGACTTCCCTCCCTGGAATTTGAATCACTTTTTGATTTGACCTAGGGACAGAAAATGCTTGGCGTCATTCACTCCAGCGGGGCTGTGCCTGGCGGAGGCTGGAACACAGTCTCCTGGGCACCCCCTGTCCCCTGACCAGACCGGACTGGCTCTGTCCCTTGTGAGCCTTGGACTTCCGCCTTCCTCTCTCCTGTGACACTGCCCTCCCCTCTCTCCCAACCACCCCCATAGCTTTCTAATAAAATCTCCATTCATTTATGATGGTCAGACTCTGTTCCTGTTTCTTGACTCCCAAGTATTCTGACGCTTTCTCAACGTGGCTTCAGTGTCCTCGGTCTGACCAAAAGGTTAGAAAGTTTTTATCCCGGGTTGTTCAAAATTCTGCTTATAAAACATCCCCGGCACGGAACACTTTCCCACAAAGAATCTATCCGTTTTATCTGTATGCTGAATTTCTAAGGTAGCTAATATGCCTTGCGTCTAGATGCCCAGTTATCAGGAAGAAGATGCAGCCTCTGCGCATTCTTTGGTTAATTAGATCTGCTATGAAATCATTCATTTGATGTCCACCTAATGAAGCTAATAAAAGCCTCCTCTGAAGCGGGCTATTCTTCGTACCTCAAGTACTGTATCTCGCGCTCAGCCACGCTGGCAGCCGAGCTAACAGACTCATTATCTTCCAAATTCTGATGTCTATTTTCACGCTCCGTTGATTTCATTAGATACAAAATAAAATCACTACTTATTAAAATTGCATTAAAGTCCTAACTTAAACTGACAAAAGCTTAGAAACTTAGAGGCCAGGCTGTTGTTCAGCCTCCCGAATACGAGAAATTCCTGCATTTTGCAGACTGAGTGGATTGGGCCTGGCCTGTACTTTAGGGCCTAAACATTCGGTGTTTCCCCAGGCTGGATGGGGAGCCAGCAGAGCGAGCTGCCAATGAAATTACTTGGTTTCTCACCAGTCAGTGATTCAACCATATTTTAATAGGTCAGCAGTTATTTTCTGATTTCCGGAATCAAATGAGGCAAACGTGAGGATGGGAAGAAAGACCATTTTTACATGGCCAACTGCAATGCCTTCAGAAGAGATCACCAGTAGAGATGTTTCCACTGTTGATGCTTTGGAGCTGCTTATGGAGAGGCCAGTAGATTGGTTATACTTCCATATCACATCATCAATGTTACTTCCCCCAGAGAATGTCAAAAACAAAAAATAACCAAAACCAGCCTTGGTTCTTATGGAAAACAGGAACAGAGGGTTAAGCGGCCACGACTTTCCAAAACCAATGTGTAACCTGACTGTATCCGGGGGAGAGAGGCAGAGTGGGCATCTGAGGGACGCTTGGAAGCACGAAGCTGGCGGTTGCACAGGGGAAAAGGCGTTGGCTGAGAAAAGAACTCTGTCCCGGGCGCGGATCGGGGGGAGCTTGTGACCTTCAGCCAGTTATTCTGTGGATTTTAGCGTCCTCATCTGTAAAATGGAGCTGTCATACCACATTATACTATTACTCTCACCAGACAACTCAGTGTGTGCGTGTGTATGTGTGTGCACGTGTACATGTGTCTTTGTGCATGTGTGTGTGTGTGTGTGTGTGTGTGTGTGTAAATTCTAAAAGCTGCCCTCCTCAAAATTGCCCCTCCTCGAATTGAGTACCACTGTTCTAACCCATCCTTCCTGCGGCTGCCAGGGAATGTCTCCTTTGGTCCCCACATGAGGAATTTTGTTCTGATCACCTTGAAGACTGCAGTTCTGACAGCCTCTAAATCAGTGTTTAGGAGGACAGTGGCCAGTCATCACACACATCGGAGAAGGGAAAACTCTGCCTCTTCTCCTCCCCTCTTCCCACACTTCCGCATCCCCTGATTTCCATTTGAACTCTCCCAGTTGATTCCTGAAGTTGGGACCTCAAGGCAAAGATCCAGGAGGTGACAGGACACTGTCCCTGATGCACTCACTGAGATCCTGGCAGGTGCACAGCAGCTCTCTGTGTGCCGTGACATTCTAATGAAAATTGCCATGCAGTTGAAGACTGATACAAAAACGTTAAAGAAAAACTGACAACAAAGCCACTGTTTATTGACAGCTTGTTATGTCTGAGGTGCTGTGATAAAATACTTATATACACTATCTTGACTCTTATGACAACCTAGTAGACATTATTATCCCATATTACAGATGAGAACACTGAGACTCAAAGAAGTTAGGCAATTTTCCCAAGGCCTCAGAGCTCCCTAAGCGGTTGATCCAGAATTGGAGACAAGCAGAGCTCTTTGCCACCTGGCCAAAGAGGAATCATGGAGCAGACTGTTTTTTGGTCTGTGTTACAAACAATTTATGGGTCACGAAAATAATTCAGAGGTTAAGGACAGTATTAAAAAAGTAGAATAGACTAGAAAATATCAGAGGACCTCTCATGTTTCGTGAGTGGCACACATGCACAAGAGTTTGTGTGTGTGTGTGTGTCTGTGTCTGTGTACAGGGTTGTAATGGAAAATCGGTTTCCTACTGTGAGTTGTGATTTTAAAAAATGTTTGTAAAACTCTGGCTTGGAGAAGTTAATGAATGAGATGGAGTGAAAAGGGCTAGGTGTTGGGGAGTCTAGGTTTTTCCATCCAGAAATTGACCATGAATTAGTTTTTTCATTTCAAACGCTCTCATTACATCTCTCTCTTCTTTTATTATCGTTCTTTCTAGCTCTGACATTCTATGATCTTTTGAGAAGCACACACAGTTAATTTGTGTCTTAGCAGTTTAGAGCATGACCAGGTCACTGGACACCGAGGAGCTTTATGCGGGATGTCACCTGAGCAGAGAGGAGGAGGGTGTCTTTCCTGGGCAGGGCGACCCGCCGAGTCAGGGCCTGGAAGTGGGGCTCCGGGAGTACAGGAGTGCAGGGGTAACACAGGAGGGGTGAGAATGCAGCACTGCCCATGCTGGGCTGAGGGGGCTGAGGCAAATCTTGGCAGTGGGGAGCGAATGAAATCTTTGGGTCAGGAGAACGGATTGATAAAAGTGCATTTGATGCTGGGATTGCAAATTTCTCCAAAGCTAGGCAGGTACCATGAACGAATGAAGTGCACCAGGTGTGGGCTCTGGTGAACTGTCCATCACATGGTCCCACTGAGGGGACAGCCACCCCTAAGCTCTGGAAGATTACCTTATGAGAATACAACTCCAGTGTTGCTAGATCTTCTGATTTTTGAACAGAACTCTGAATTTTTATGTGAAATCTCTGGATTGGCAATGTAGACAACTGTATTAGTTATGGTAAAACGCAATGCTGCTGTAACAAATACATTTCAAAATACAGTGGCTTTAAGAAGACGGACATTTATTTCTCTGAAGTTGTGGCCCAGACTGGTGGGTTGGGAGGTTGGGGGCCAGCTGAGCTCCACATGGTCATTCAGGGACCATGGTCCCTCCATCTTGCTCTGCCATCCCTTAGGGGACCGTCCTTAACTGCACGATCAAAGCTGGGTCACCAGCCTGTCTGTGGTCCAGCATCTCTGCAGCTGCCGTCTTTCTGCCTTTGATGGCTCTCATTTCTCCCTCTCTCACTCCTTCTTTCCTTCTCTTCCCCTCCATCCCCCTCTCCTTTCTTTCCTTCCTTTTCTTGCTTTATCTTCTTCTCATTTTACTCCCTCTTACAAAATATACCACACATAAGAAAAGTACATAAAATATACATTATAACAAACACCCTCTACGTTAAGGAATGTAATATCGTGAGCTCCTTGAAAGCACCCCAACATGCCTTCTCAATCATCATTTGCTTTCTCCTCCACAGAGGTAACCACTACTGACTTTAGTGGAAAGTATTTTCTTGATTTAAAAAATATATAATTAAAAAATATGTAAAGAACATAGTGTAATTTCTCCTGTTCTTGAACTTCATAGGAATGAGACAATACTGTATGTCTTGCTTCATTTTTACTCAACAGTGTCGTAAGATTCATGTTTTTGTTTATACTCTAGTTCATTTCTTTTCATGTCATATTCCATTGTCTGACCATACAATTTATTGATCTGTTTTGATGTTTTGGATTTTATAAACACTTCTGGTCTGTCTCCTGGTGCCCATGTCCACAGATGCTCTAGCAAATATGCCGTATGAGTAGAACTGCTGGGTCAGAGCAATGAACTTTTTCAAGTTTATTAGATAATGTCAAAACTTTTTTCCAAAGTAGCAATAGTTTATGATTCCCACCAGCAGCGAATGAGAGTTCCCTTCCTCACCAACAGTTGGCACTGCCAGATTTTTTATGTTTTTAGCACTTTTGTGGTGTGTAGTAATATTGCTTTCTGGTCTTTAACTGCATCTCCTTGATTACTAATACGATTGAGCATCTTTTCGTGTATATTGGCAATTTCAGTTTATTCCTTTGTGAAGAGCCAATTCAAATCTTTTGCAGTTTTTTCTATTAGGCCACCTGCCTTTTTCTTACCGAGCTGTGAGAATTCTTTGTGTAAAGTGGACTGAAGTCCTTTGAGACTTACATGTGTTGCAATATCTTCTCTCATTCCATGGTTTGTATTTCCATTTCCTTTATGCTATTTTTCTGCTGAACAGAAGCTCTTATTTTTAATGTAGTTAAATACATATATATATTTTTTTTTCTTCATGGTTAGTGCTTTTTTATGTTTACAATTTTTTTTTTCTCTATTGAGATCATTAAGCTATTCTTCTATGTTATATCCTAAGAGGATTAGTGTTTTACCTTTCACATTCAGGTTTGTAATTTAGCTGGGCTTGAATTTTATGTATTGTATGAGATAGGTGTTCAATGTCATCTTTTTCCATATGGACATTCAATTGTCCTAGCATCATCTATTGAGAGACTGTCTCTGTCCTACCCCTTTGCAGTGGCAACTACGTCACAGCTCAGGTCCATATATGTATGAGTCTGTGAAGGAGCTACCTGGTCTATTCCAGTCCATGCTCGATTTTTCTGTTCCTGCACCAATATCACCCTGTCTTAATAACGAGAGCTTTATACCAAGTCTTGATATCTGCAACAGCAAGTCTCCCTACTTGTTCTTCTTTGAGGTTTGCTTGGCTTTGCTTGGTCCTCTACACTGTGTATCCACTGTGAGTGAAAAATGGTGCTTGCCTTCTCAGTAAATAAAGGATGCTGTAGCCATCAAGTCACTACAGCCGCCGGTGACGGTGAGCCTTGAGGGAACTCAGGATGGAGACAAACAGGCTGCCCATGAAGTCACCCCCTATGGTGCACCCTGAGGGGACTCGGGCTGGGAAAGCACAGGATAGTGACCTTACCTAGCTAGCTGAGATACATATCAAAGGAATGATTTCAATGAGCCCAGACTCTTGCATCTTCCCATACATTAGGAAAGTGCTAATTTCATTAACTTGAGGTGGCTGGTTTTCTTTAATTAGCAGTAATCTTTTGATGTTCCAACTACCTGGTGTTTTGTTGCAAAAGCCCCTATGTATCCTGGGTCCTTCCTTCCTTCCTTCCTTTATTTATTTATTTTATTTGGTTGTGCCGGGTCTTAGTTGCGGCAGGCGGACTCCTTAGTTGCAGCATGCCTGTGGGATCTCATTGCCTGACCAGGGATCTAACCCAGGCTGCCTGCATTGGGAGTGCAGAGCCTTAGCCACTGGGCTACCGGGGAAGTTCCCTCCCTTTCTTCCTCCAGTCAGTCCCTCAGAGCTATCTACTGGCTGCATCCCAGGGTTAACTCCTCAGTTTTTTCTGCCAAATAAAACATAATTCTCAACTTTTAGGCTGTGCATTTTTTTTTCAGTTGACACCACGAACTTTCAGTAAGTGGGTATGTTAATCCGAATAACCAAGTTTGTCACTAATGAAAGCAGTAACTTCTGAGTAGAACATTTATAAGGATTTGCATATGTTACCCCCAAATGGCACTCTAGAAAACACGATACAAATGTGCACCCCCAAAGCAGGTCAGAACAAGATTTAGCATGGAGAAGGACCATTTATATGTTTTGTGATTTAATTTAGGTCGTGGTATAATGTTGACCTCATGCCTCTAGTAGCTGTTCAAAAAGTATGTGCTGAATATAAGAATCTTTTGTATGAATAGAAATACCGAGTGTAATGGCAAGCAGAATGTGTTTTCCCTTCTCATTGTAACTGTATGTGTGTGGTACTCATGTGGTTTTGATGTTTGAAAATAATTGATTATATACTATTCTGAAAAGAAGAACGAGATACACTTAAAAGCAAATTGTTTTAAAAAGGTCTTTCTTAACTCCAAACCTTAACAACAAAAGCCAGTTGTATGTATGTATACAGTTCACAGAAGCGTTTCAATGGAATTATCAGATTTGGGGTGCATGGAGTTTGCCAGCATCTTTTGCAACGCTCATGAGCCTGGAATGGAAATGTTTACTGTTAAGTTAAGAAGGAAATAGCATGAAGTTGTTCAGTGAGCTGGAGCCAGGGCTGCAGGTTGAGCATAACTGCTTTGGGTTGCACAGGCGTAAACACAAGCCCTCAGCAACGGAGAAGCTAGAAACTGGAGGATTAATATTAGACATACAATCCTAAACGAAAACCGGAACATAGAAACCAATCAGTGGCTCTAATAAACCGTGTGGTTCATGACCTAACATAAGTGAATGGGGTGATCTGGGATGCCAGATGCAAAGTGTAATAAACAAACAAAAAAGCCCACTTCAGTCTCTGTTAATGAGCATTCTGACCCTAATCTAATCACATGCAAATCAGGAACTCACCACACAGGGGAAGGAATTCATGGGGTAGAATCTGCATTGTACCAGGAAGACCCTGAACTGGACCCCTAAATGTTAATGGAGTAATTAAATGGAGGAAAGTTGTAAAATCAAATTTTACAGTCAAGATGTTTGTACATTCCCTCATTCATTCACTCAACAAATATTCAATCTTTGTTCAGTGCCTCCATAAGCAAGGCACGTGTGCTGAGTCCTAAAGCAGTTTTAAAGATGTACATGATGGATTATAAAACGTTCAGACAGATTTCTTCAGTGGCAATCTACTTTTAAATTGTTACATTTCCCATAAAATACAGTCCTTGTCTTTGAGAAACTTCAATTTCTGACACGGTGTTTCTTAAATACGAGGAACCCTACCACTCATGGTATGTCAGATTGTTTTCAGGAAAATGAGGAATAATTTTCAATCTTTGTCTGGGGCTGGTCTGTCTTTAATACTTACTAATTTCCCCCTCCTTTTAAAAACAAAACAAAAAAGCAAAAACAAAACGAAACAGGACAACAAAAACAATAAAAACACAAAAAAACAAAACAAAAAAGAAACCAAAAACAAAGAAAGGCTATAATCTAATTGAATTTAATAACTTTCTTTTGTTTTTTGTCACATTTATATTTGGTTACTTTTCATTTGTAAAAATTGATAATGGTTTTCCATCTACAGTGGTGATATACAATTTCTCTCTAAAATAAATATAGGTTAGCTCTTGAACAGTGAATCAGATAAAATAAAATATTAAATAAACAATAAAACAGGTGGTATCTGGCCATGACAAGGAGTGAAAGTGGAAGAGGAATGAATGAGGTTTGGTAAACTGCCAGAGGAGAAGTAAGACACGCACATACATATCTGCTCAGCTAACTCAGTGCTTCAGACATGAGCTACAGACAGAAAGAGCTCTGGGCATTGGCTGCTTTTCTTCCTGTAGTAATCATGGAAGGCTCCCTGGAGGAGGCTTTTCAGCCTATCTATGGATGGGGCCTAGCACTGGAGCCAAGGGCCTTGCAAAACGGGGGAAATGACTGAAAGCCTGAGGGTCAAGGCGTGTGCTGCAGTTGACAGTGGTCCCCCCATTTAAGTGCATCAGAATCAGCTGGAGAGCTTTTCCAGGACCCTGCCCTTGGAGATAATGATGCTGTGGGTCGGAGGAGGGGAGTGTTTAAACCTCACTTTGAGCAGGTCCTTGGACCACAATTTGAGAGGGCCTGTGAATCTAGAGACTAAACACAGACCTGGAGGTCAGAGCCCATTGAGCACTGAGTCAGCATCCCTCTTGTGGTCATAAACTTGCAACATGGCTGGGCTGCTTCCACTTTCCTGTGTCTTCACTGCAATCCCGGCTAACATCAGTTTCAGCACTCTCACGTGGCCCATGAGGCTTATACACATATTTGCTACCGGTTTGGTGGTGTTTTTGTGGGCGAGATTGGGAGGCGAATGCTTGGATGTGGGAAGATGGAGAGAGAAGATCTGCTATGAGTTCTCTGTTCATGCTTTCTATATAAGTCTCGTGCAGGGCTAGGCATCCAGTACTGGGTCCCTGGAGGACAGGATGAAATAAGGATGCTAAAATTCTGCTGGACCTAGCTATTCATGGGTAAAATTAGTGCCTCATTTCCAGTCTTCGTGAAATTTCTATCCTTCTCTGGTGGGAGGTTATAAGGACAAGCTTCTGTAAAGTGCTTTGAAAGTGAACCATGATTATGCAAACAGATGACATTATCTACCTTCTACTGACAGCAAGAATTGGTGATGTGGGGAGTCTTGCAGGTAAATAAAGACTTTTCGAATCGGGAGGAACCATGGGATTAGACTAAATGTAAGCCCCCAAAGCACACAGTGCGTATTCAGCACTTTGACTTGAACTACCAGATGGATAGTAATCTGTTAGGCAATATTCTGAGTGGGTTATTTAAAAGGATGTAAAAGATTGCTGACCCAGGCTGGGACTGTGGGAAAGCTGTGGGCCCATCTGCAGCTATTGAGTACATATTTCTAAGGGTTTCCCGCAGAACATAAGCAAACAATTGCCTGCCTGAGTGATACGGGAGTTTCATAATAACCATAAATCCTTAAGGTGATGGCCAATGTGGTTGGACATATGCAGCTGTGTGCAGAAACAACGTCGTCCAGCCAAAACATACCAAATGGCACCATCTCTCTTGGGTTCTTCTCCAACACAGCACACCAGGCAGAAGGGCAAAACTTGAGCCATGGATACCCAAGTGCTCTGATGTGGTGACACCGGCAAAAATGCTGCAAATAGGGGAAGATGTTGTGGCGTTCACGTCATTATGGACAGAGTTCAACAGGCCAGGGATCCAAAAGCTTGCAGAGCAGAGCCATGCATATTAATTGAGAAGGATTAATTTTCACCAGAAGGAGAGGGCTTTCTTCTGTCATTAGTGACCATTATTCCCACTTTGTTGGTACTGCCATTCTGTCCAGCACATCATCATATGCTATGATGCTGTCCATCATATCTTCATTCTCTGTGTACAGAGTCCAGGCAGTGGCAACGGCTGAACGTTGCGTCTCTATAATGAGTATAAAGCCATGACCACTATGGTCTGGGCAGAGGAGATCTGAGGGAAAAAGAAACAAAACATCCATCATTAAAACGATAATGGAAAAATAAATCTGGATGAACCCAGATGTTTGTCATAAAAGTCAAAACAGATAGTTTAGTATAATAAATTCCTAATTTCTTATTTTGTACTGAAATTTCATCGAGTCAATTAGATCCTGAAATAAATGAGAAGTGGGGCATTGGCTGGAGATGAAGAGAATGATGTATTTTTGTACGAAGGCTAGGAGTTTAGACATTTATCGGATTGGAATTTGACCTGTGGCATTAAAATGTAGATTGTCTCCCAAAACTGTAAGTGGGGCACGGATTTGCAGAAGAAACTTTTCTGCATAAAAAGTTGTGTCCTAACAATGAAATCTTGCATAAAAATAGACAGCTAACAAGGCGAAGGAAAAGAAACACTCAACAGATCAACAGAACATTTTGTGCTCTCAAAATGGAAGTGGCAGAAACCATGCTTAAGCCAAAAGGTTGCTCCTTTGAAGGAAGTAAAGCCACTCGTGACTGAGAAAAGAGAAATCTGTCGAAAGACAAGGATATATCATCTGAAAACTAATGAGACGTTACATTCTGAGCCAAAATTGCATCCCACTTTTCAGCGTGTAACTGGGCAAGATCTGAGCCAAAGTATAAAGAGTTGACCTAAAACTTTGGGAATTCAGAACTCAGAAGCTGCCATAGAAGATAAAAGCGGGGCGTGGGGCAGGGAGGGGGGAAGACCAACTATAGACGGAGGAGATGCAGAATGAAACTATCTAGGTTAAGACCTACTTTCTTTCTCCGATATTTTCCCCGGTTGGATTTTCTATCTTGTGACTGCCAAAACAATGTATGCATGAAATTCTACATTCCCCTGCATTCAGCGACACACCATAGAAATTACTCACATAAGCATGGAGGTGACCCATGGAAAATCACTGGCTCTCTGCATCATAGTTTGTCTATAAGTTACAAGGACGGCGATAACTTGGCCTGGAATAGAATTTGCTTTTGTGCATGGCGCTGAGTACCCTGAGACTCACAACATGCCCAAAGCACTCATCTTTCTTCAGAAAAAACTGATGTCACTATGGGTTGCTACCGTCATCAAGTGCGGGCATAGTTTCTTTTTTTTGTTTCTGTTTAATGTCAGCAAAGCAGCTATTTCTATGGCTTTAGGTAAATACAGAAGTTGAGAGTGAAGGACTAGTTCTGGAAATTTGTATTATTTTTACTTATTTTTGTGCCAAGAACGTTCTCTCGTGTGGTTGTGCAGGTTGTATTCTGCACAGTTTCCAGCATCTGCTCCGCTGGCTGCGCACCCTGGCCTGGGGCTGTACCTGGGGTGGGGACGGTGGGGAGGAAGCATTTCTTATTAATATGTGTGCTAGCAAGTGCTCCAGAAGGAGCCTGTACTAGCCACCTGATAATCCTGCGCGACAGAAAAGGGAGTGAAACACCAGTCACCCACCTGCCTGACCTTAAGTATTTATTTAGGTGTTCATTCATTAACACCAGAATGGTTGCTACCGGACTTCCCAAACTCTAATGTGCAGACCAGTCACTCAGCGATCTTGTTAAAATGCAGATTCTGATGGAAGCCGTTGGGAGGCCTGAGATTTTGCATTTCTAACAAGCTCTCAGGTGACCTTGATTCAGCCAATCCACTGACCATATTTTGAGTAGCAAGGCCCAGGGGACGTCAAGGAGAAGATGCCCTTCACCTGGGGTGGGGGGCAGGGACTGTTATTTACTAACAGCTCGGAGCCACGCTGTGTGTCTTCCTCCTGCACTTGCCCTGGCTTTTACTAGCCATTCGAGGAGACGGCTATTATTATCCCATTACTACAGATGGAAAACTGAGGCCCAAGGAGATGACATACTTTTTCTGGGAACATAGAACCAGTAAGTAAACTTGCAGGGAATTGAATCCAGGGCTGATTTCAAATTCTGTACATGAACCACTATATCTTTTTTTTTTTCATTTATTTTTTTATTTTATAAATTTATTTATTTATTTTATTTTTGGCTGCGTTGGGTCTTCGTTGCTGTGCGCAGGCTTTCTCTAGTTGCAGCGAGCGGGGGCTACTCTTTGTTGTGATGCGCGGGCTTCTCATTGTGGTGGCTTCTCTTGTGGAGCACGGGCTCTAGGCACGTGGGCTTCAATGGTTGTGGCTCGTGGGCTCTAGAGCGCAGGCTCAGTAGCTGTGGCACACGGGCTTAGCTGCTCCGCAGCCTGTGGGATCTTCCTGGACCAGGGCTCGAACCCCTGACCCCTGCATTGGCAGGCGGATTCTTAACCGCTGCGCCACCAGGGAAGCCCCATGAGCCACTATATCTTGTTTCTCCATCTCAAGGAACTTAATTTCTTCTGTCAATAAAGAGAAGGTTTTCCAATTGACGGCCTTTTATCAGAGACTGTGCTACCTGTGGTAGAAGTCACATGGAAGGCATGGGGGTATTACACTAGACAGCTCTTTATTTGTTTTAAGCAGAATTCTATTACTGCACAGACATGTGGATGTCCCACGGAGTTTCTACCAGTGTGACATTATCTCTGCTTCCTCATGACAGTTGATTTTGGTGACTGGTTGATTATTTTTGAAGTACTTCCGATCATGGACTAGAACCCCAGTGGCAAAGCTTCTCCGGTTTTTCAAATGTTGTGTTTCAAAAATACAGTGAAAGTCATTGCTCCTGACCGACTGGGGCCAGGTGAGTGATGTGTCCAGAAGGTCCATGGTGAGGCAGTTGGCCATCTCTCAGGGCCTATAGGGAGGTCCAACTTCCAGGCATCCAACTGTTGGGGGACAGGTTCTCCATGGAGAGAACAGATTTGCTCCAAGGAGCAATTCCTGCAAACTGGAGCTCCAGCCTGGGGATGAGGGTGGTGGCTGCAGCAAGGCACGCTGCCCACTCCCAGTTCAACTCCATTTAGTGTGTTCATAGCTCACAAGTCCTGGGCAACTGAGGGGGAGAGCGGGGGTGGGGAGGGGGAAATGAAATGATTTTCCAAATGCTTCAAGACCACTTTCTAGCTGAGGATAGCACAAGACACAGCTCTTACTGCTGTTGGGAGATGTTTGGCATGGAGATGTGAAAAGAGTTGACAGAAGCTGAGTCTCTTGTTTCCAGGCAGTCATTTCTCCAAGAAGCCTCTTCCTAGAAGGGATTCATCCCTACACACTTGGGCATGAGAAATAGCTTAATGCAGCGTGCTGAGATGAGCCATCAGGCCAGACCATCAGAGTGGTAGGTGTAGCCCACACTAGTCTACCTTTCCTGAACTGAGCATTGATATTATGACATTAGATTGCATTGACTGGGCTTATAAGAAACAGCACCTACTGCCCCAACTCTATAGTTTTTTAAATTGTAGAGCATGGAGACATATTTAAGGACATAGTACACTTTCCATGCTGCGTAATTCCTTTTTAAGGACCCACAGTAATTAGCCAACAAATATTTATTGAACGCTTATATGCCAGATAGGGTGCTAGTATTAGGAAAAAAGCAGTGAACAAAGAAATCACATGAATGAGTCTTACAATACAAAGAAGAGAAATTATTTTCTTAGTTCTCTATGTCAGGCAAAGCTGTCAATCTCCTGAGCAACTTTCCTTCTTTACAATGCCTACTAGGAAGCTCAGAGCCAATTTTTGGACTCACCTCTCGCAATTGCACAGGACCTCATGAAATGAATTGTTGTACAGACCATACCCCTGGCTTCATGTTATTTTCCCCTTTGATCATTTTTCTTGTGTTTATCTCTGTGGGCTACCTCACATTCCTGTTATTTTTTTTTTTTGAATGGGAGGTTATAATTAAATAGTAATAAAAGAGCCCAGCAGATCAGGGGTTATGAGTGAGCAGCCCAATCAGTGTTAGTGTGAGATAATGAGAAATATACATATATTGGTCTCTGTCCTTGGTTCCCGGCACAGGACTCCTAAAACCCTTGCAGTTTCCTAAGTGATAAGAGTACTAGGAGCATCTTTTGTTCTAATGAGTGACTCTGGGTGGGCTTCTGAGTGGCTCCTGGATAAGGGCTGGTCACCAGAAGGACAAGCCGTATTAGAAACTTAGAATTCTCAGCCCCAGCCCCCATCTTCCAGCGAGGGAAATGGAGTTAATCATTGGGTCATGACAACATGAGAAGCCTCCATACATTCCAACAGGAGGGGGTTCAAAGAACTCCTCGCCGGTGAACATGTGTTGGTGCCGGGAGAGTGGTGAGCCCAGAGAGGGTGTGCAAGCTCCGTGCCCCTTCCCACATACCTTGCCCTGTGCATCTCTTCCATCGGGCTGTTCACCCATATACTTTATCGTATCCTTTTACGATAAACCGATAAACGTAAGTAAACTTCTCCTGAGTTCTGTGATCCGTTCTAGCAAATTAAGTGAACCCGAGGAGGGGGTTGTGGGAAACCTCTCACTTAGGACCGATTGGTCGGAATCCCAGGTGGCAATCTGGATTTGCGATTGGCATCAGAAGTGGGGGGCAGTCTAGTGGGACTGAGCCCTTAACCTCTGGGATCTGACACTATCTCCAGGCAAAGAGTGTCAGAATTGAGTAAAGTTGCTGGACACCCAGCGGGTGCCACAGAATTGCTTGGTGTTGGGGAAAGAATCCACACTTTTGGTGACCTGGAGTGTCAGAAGTGAAGTGAGCAGCAGAGTGTTCTGTGGAGGAGAAAGACACAGGTGGCAACCTGTGGGTTCTTCTCATCCAGCTGGTGATAAATAAGGCCAGGGAGAGGTGTGAGCGGTGAGGTCACCGGTGCTGTTTTAGAGGCTGGGCTGGAGTTCCTCAGGATGACTGGTGGCTACGTACTAGAATTTGAAGGTGGGAACTCAAAAGAGTTCCTTCACAGCCGTCAGACGATTCAGGTTATTTTCTTTTTTGACAGTTAAGGCAAGCATCTCTCCCCGCCACCCCAAACTTGACCATTTCATTTCAGCTTTTAAACTCAATTAAGCAGAGTGGTTACCTCTGGAGGTTCATGGGCTCTGCAGTGGGTTCATGAGTATTCATTATATTATTTAAAATCATATAAAAAAGAAAAGAGCCACCCTTGGACTAATGACAACAGTGTGTTTTAAATCAAGGATTATGATTAATCCAATTCTGTGTACTCAAGTTTCCCTGACAATGCATATTCGCTGAAACGATGACTGACTGAATCTATCTTGGTGCCCGGCAGGGCGGGGTGGGGGGGGGGCAGGCATTCACCAGAGGGGAATCTTGTGGGTCCACAGTGACACAGACAGGCCTGGATGGAAACTGGCCGGGTAACCCAGCCTTACATCTTTTCTCGACAGACTATGGAGGAAGGTCTGGGAAGATCTCTCTGCCACATCCCACAGGCTGGGCCCTGGGCCTACAGCACCTCAGAACGTTTGGCCTCCTATCTGTCCAGGATTAGGTAAATGCCACAGCAAGTTTCCAACAGCAGTTTCCTTTCCACAGTCCAGACCGCAGAGGATGGACTGAGGAGCCTCGTGGAAAAGACTCTGAATTGCAATAAACTCAACAGTGAGCTGAAATTAAGGACAGCCCTGTGGCCTGACTCCTCTGACAACAAAATTATGTGACTTCTTATAGGTCTGGGTCATTGCTATGCTAACGGGATAAGTGGCTTAAAATGAAAGGACATCCTGAACCCACGTGGAAGACAGGCATTATCAAGTCTTTGGGTGACATTAGTTGTGACGAAGGCTGGAATTAATCATGACACTGTGCAAAACGGTTTAAACATTTGCAAGCAAGGAGAGGGTGGAGATGCTGGAACCTGTAAATTGATGCTAGCTGAGCACTCACTGGGGGGGGGGGGGGGGGGCGGTGTGTGTCCAGCAAATGGATTTACTATTTTGCCAACTTCAGGAAAGTGTTACAGAATGGCAGACAAAACTGTTTCTATGCAAACAATTGTTTAGAAAAGGGTCCTTACAGCAAATAACTGCAATTCAGGGGCTTTCTGAGTAACCACAAAGCCAGGGACTAAATTTTAAATATTCGACATTATTTTTCTTGGAACCAGGCTGAATACTGACGTCGAGGTTTTCTTGCCTCCCTAACTCCGTCTCTTCCACCAGTCTTTTAATGTGTCAATATCACTTCAGTTTCGTGGGGAAAGGGTAGAGGGAAAAAGGGAGAGGGGTAGAGACAGTAGGGGGAAGGGCAGTGGGTGGGCCCAGAAATGGAGAGATGGGAAGTCACTCCATTAAACTATCATCTTCGTCTGTAAACAGGGATTAAAAACGTCTGTTTGTCCTGACACGCTCCCAGGGGAAATGCCATGCTGCTTGAGAAAGCTGTGAATAAAATTCGATCTCTACTCTCCCTCCCTCTATTTGCACAAAATCTGTCCCAGAAACGTCTCACCCTTACATTTTATCAGAACCACGGGAGGGGGGGAAAATATTACCTGAACTCTACCCGTGGCATTATGGATTTTTCTGGAAAACGAGGCTAGGTCAAGTTCTTGGAACATATTTCTACCCTGAAAACTCATATGAATTAAGTCACTTTCGGAATTAAGAATGGAATTAAGAATGGAATTAAGTGCACTCCTTGCACTCCGAAGATTCGTACTTCAGTAAGACTCACTGAAGAATAATGGCGCAAACAACATTTTTTAATTTAGAAGAATCTTGCTGAGAAAGGCTGCCCCAACTAGTACAAACATAAATTCGCAGTAACTTTGTCAAATTTCTAAAAACTCCATCAGGACAGGAGGCTGCAAAACGTCTTCAGGAGATCAGTCTGTTACCAGCGGCCCGTGAGCTTCAAGACCGGTCGCAGTTCGTAGCGATTCAGCCCAGGACTCGAGTGGGGTTTAATCATCTGGGCGTCTAGCTCCCCATCACCGTTCAATTACTGGAGGCTATTATAATTGTCCCCATTTTGCGGATAAAATTGAGCTACGGCTTAGTCTCTTTTGGTGAGAGATTGAGAGAGAAAGAGAGAGGAGGAGGGGAGGGAGGGAGGGAGGGAGGGAGGGCTGTTCCTCATTATCCTAAAAAAAAAAAGTACTTAAACCTTAACATAAAAAATGATCTACTTCCAAAAACTGCGTTTCCTTTAGGGTGAAATCGTTTGATCTCATCTCTAACACCAAGGAGCAAAACAAGTATTTTACTGTAAATTGGAACAAAGAGTTACCCCCGACCCCCCATCACCCCAATTCCTGAGGACGTCAGTCACAGCGGACGCGTCATTACGATCGGAGGTGGGGAGAGCGTCTGCTGGGGGCTAATAAAACCGAAGAGGCCCTCTCCATGGGTGGAGTAGAGCGGGGAGAAGACGCCCCGCTGGCACACACCTCCGGAAAACTGAAGCTTCTTCTTTGACCCAGGGGTCAGAAAGATTTATTACTTCCTCGGTGAGGGAGAAGCCTCAGGCCAGCTGGAAGGGACGAGCCGGGAGTGGGGAGCCTGAGAGCCGCGCTCGGCCTCCTCGGAGCGCTCCGGGGCGCGGGTGCGTCCTCGGTCCCCGAGAGGCCCGGCGGTGCCGACCCCGGGGGCAGAGCGGAGTGGGAGGCCGCTGGGGGATTTCTGCCCAAACTTTATCACCAACTCTTTTCCGAGAGCAAAACTGTGCGGTTGAGCCCGGTAGCGGCACGGAGAATCCAAGTTTCCCAGAGGTCGGGACGCCCGAGCGCTCCGAACCCCGCGCCCGTACCCTGGTGCTTGGCGCACGGATTGCTACGGCCTACGCCGCGCGGACGGCGGCCCAAGCGGCGCCGCTGTAAATCGGAACCCGCATCTCCAACCCCCAAGGTGGCGGCGGCGGGAGCTGGGCGCTGCAAGGGGGGGCGGGCGCGGGACGCGCGGAGGAGGAGGGCAGCGCGCCGAAGGGGAGGAGCCGCAGCGACAGACGGCGGCGCGCACCAACCCGGCGCCGGCTGGCAGGAGCCGCGCAGAGGCTGGACGGAGCGCGTTGCAGCCGCTCCGCGTAGGGAGAGTCGGGTAGCAGCATCCTCCCCGGCGCCGGCTTTCGCGCGGCGGCTGCGGCGGCGGCGGCGGGGTTTTCTCTGCCCCGGTGCCTCGTTGACCTGAAGAGGCTGGTGCTGCGGGGGAGGCGGGCAAGGGAGCGCTGCGGACCCCGGCTCCTTTGCCTAGAGCTGTGTGTGTGAGTGTAGGGGGTTTCCGGGCCAGTCGGAGGCTGAGGAGCGGCGGGGGCTGCCGGCAATGCCCGCCCGGGCATCCTTCGGGTGATGGAAGAAGCAGCTGCTGCCGCCGCCGCTGCAGAGTCGCGCTGCGCCCCATCTACCACCACCAGAGAGATGGGAAGATTCGGGGAGCGGAGGCCAAGAGCAAGAGAGGCGGAGCCGCTTTGCCGGGAGCTGGGTCCCGTATAAGCCCCCTCCCCCTCCCCTCCCTCGGCCAGCTTCACCCCGCCAGAGCGAGGAAGGAAGCTACAGTCCCGAGAGGGCGGCGGAGACGCCGATGGAGCCGGGCGCACTGGACTCAGCGGAGCGCAGAGCAGGGCTTCGGGCCCGGTGAAAGTTTCCCTTCCCCAGCCGCAGGGCGCCCGCTGCCCGCAAACTCTGCCCAGGGCTTGGGCTGCCAAGTCCCTCGGCCCCCTCGGAGGCGCGCGGGCCCCGGGCGGAAAACAGCGCTCGAGAAGGCGGGGAACGAGTGACAGCAGGACTGACCGCCGGGCCGTGCTCCCGGGCCGCTCCGGGGAGCGCCCGTGGCTCCAGGTTAGCGGGGTAGCCAGGCAGACCCGAGGGTGGGCGTTAATTAGGGGGAGGAGGATTGGGGCGCACGAGCTTACTCCGCTTCCCCTCGCAGGTCCTTCTCAGAGCCGCTGCCATGGGAGAGCCAACCCTGGGCGCCGGGGACCAGCCGCCGCTGCTGCCGCGCCCGCCTCGGAGTCGCGGCCCAAGTCCCAGCGCCCGAATCCGGGCCGCTGCGTCCTCCTCCCGGGTTGCAGGGCCGCCTCCGCCGCGCTGCCGGCCCGGGTTGTGCCTGTGATGAGCCGCAGCCCGCCGCGAGCCCTGCCCGCGGGCGCGCCCCCCCGGTTGCTCGCGGCCGCGCCTGCCGCCGGGCCGCGCGCCTTGCTCCCGCCGTGGCCCCGGCGCCCGGGTCGCCGCTGGCCCCCGTCCCCGCTCGGAATGAAGGTGTTCCGCAGGAAGGCGCTGGTGCTGTGCGCGGGCTACGCGCTGCTGCTGGTGCTCACCATGCTCAACCTCCTGGACTACAAGTGGCACAAGGAGCCGTTGCAGCAGTGCAGCCCCGACGGGCCGCTCGGTGCCGCGGCGGGGGCGGCTGGGGGCGGCTGGGGGCATCCGGGGCCTCCTCCGGCCGTGCAGCCCCGCGCACACACCCGCTTGGACCTCCGTACCCCATACCGCTCTCCCGTCGCCCCCGTCCGGGCGGCTCCGGCAGCTGGGGCGGGGGCGGCGGGGGCCGCAGCCCCTCCGGGTAATGGCACTCGGGGCACCGGGGATGGCGGGGACAAGAGGCAGTTGGTGTACGTGTTCACCACGTGGCGCTCGGGCTCGTCCTTCTTCGGCGAGCTTTTCAACCAGAACCCCGAAGTGTTCTTCCTCTACGAGCCAGTGTGGCACGTGTGGCAAAAACTGTACCCAGGGGACGCCGTTTCCCTGCAAGGGGCGGCACGGGACATGCTGAGCGCTCTCTACCGCTGCGACCTCTCTGTCTTCCAGCTGTACAGTCCCGCTGGCAGCGGGGGGCGCAACCTCACCACGCTGGGCATTTTCGGCGCGGCCACCAACAAGGTGGTGTGCTCGTCGCCACTTTGCCCCGCCTACCGCAAGGAGGTCGTGGGGCTGGTAGACGATCGCGTGTGCAAGAAGTGCCCCCCGCAGCGCCTGGCGCGCTTCGAGGAGGAGTGCCGCAAGTACCGCACTCTGGTCATCAAGGGCGTGCGCGTCTTCGACGTGGCCGTGTTGGCGCCACTTCTGCGCGACCCGGCCCTGGACCTCAAGGTCATTCACCTGGTGCGGGATCCCCGCGCCGTGGCCAGTTCACGCATCCGCTCGCGCCATGGTCTCATCCGCGAAAGCCTGCAGGTGGTGCGCAGCCGGGACCCCCGAGCGCACCGCATGCCCTTCCTGGAGGCCGCTGGCCATAAGCTGGGCGCCAAGAAGGAGAGCATGGGTGGGCCTGCAGACTACCACGCCCTTGGCGCCATGGAGGTCATCTGCCACAGCATGGCCAAGACGCTGCAGACGGCCCTGCAGCCCCCTGACTGGCTGCAAGGCCACTACCTGGTGGTGCGGTACGAGGACCTGGTGGGAGACCCCGTCAAGACCCTACGGAGGGTGTATGACTTTGTGGGGCTATTGGTGAGCCCTGAAATGGAGCAGTTTGCCCTCAACATGACCAGTGGCTCAGGCTCCTCCTCCAAGCCTTTCGTGGTGTCAGCACGCAACGCCACGCAGGCCGCCAATGCCTGGCGGACCGCCCTCACCTTCCAGCAGATCAAACAGGTGGAGGAGTTTTGCTACCAGCCCATGGCCGTGCTGGGCTACGAGCGGGTCAGTAGCCCTGAAGAGGTCAGAGACCTCAGCAAGACCCTGCTCCGGAAACCCCGGCTCTGAGACGGGTTCCCGGGAGACCAGACTCCCTGTGGGGACACCCACAGAAGGATTGTGGTGTGTTTCAACAAAAACAGCCCAGATCCAAACTGAGGAAGCCCACACATTCTGTTATAGATACATAATATAAATAACCACACAGGCACTTACTGTCAGTGTTTTGAGTCATTGAATTTCAAGGAACAGCCACAATACACACACATCTCAGAAAAGGCAAGGCTTGAAAGTGCTGACCCGCCGCCCTTCCTCTTCTCTCCCCTGCCTTTTCTCCCTTTTCCTACCCTCTCCCCTACCTGCCTTCCATTTTGAAGTGGGATGTTGATTAAATCAAGATCCAGTAACCCAAATCTTGTTTCCAAAATTTTCGTGGTATCTGTGAACACGTAGAAGAGTCATTTGGATGTCGGGGGTAGGGTGGGAGGTGTGGGAGGGTGGAGAAAGGGGAAGTGGTCCAGGAGCAAAAGCCCCACTGGGCACGCTAAACCAAGGAGGCATTCTTCTAAGTAGACTTTTGTGTAAAAAGCAAAGGTTATATGTGAGTATTAATAAAGAAAATAATAAATAATATTCTTTTTTATATTTGCCTCCATTACTTGGATTTGCCTGTGTTCCTTGTCCTGTGCAGCTTCAGACAGAATCTGCTTCTCCTCCCCCCACCCCCTTTTCCTGTCTGTTTCCTAGAAAACAGCTAAGATGGTGGGAGCAGCTTCAGACTCCTTGATAAGAGCCTTGGAGTTGTGTTCTCCCATGTAAATCACAGCCTGTCAGGTGCCCAGGAATGGGGACAAATCTTCAGATTCTAAAGGCAAAAACCAAGCAGGGCAGTGGAGGAAAAAGCACAGCGCTACTTTCCTGTTCCACTTGGAGCACAGAAAGGAAGAAGCAACCCCTTGAGGATCTGAAGGCATTCGGTTTTGATTACTCTTGAGTTAACACTGGGAAACCTTGAAGCAGAGTCCAGTGTTTTGGTCCTGAGGTTAGTTCAGAAAAAGGATTTTTTAAAAAAGAGAAGTATGTAGTTCAAAAAACTTCTGATGATAAGAACACAAACCTCAAAAATTAGTGTGAACGTTTTGTTGGCAACGGTAGCAAGTTCTTTGGTTAGAAAAGTGACAGAAGTATTTGAGTTTGGAGCGTTTTTCTGCCTCTGGCACAGTCCACGGAGGCGTATGAAAAGGGAAGTTTGATCTGGGAACTGTAAGGGCACCCACAGGTTATCCCCCTTATTCCTGGCTGCCCACCCAAATTAGTGCAAAAGAGAATGTGAATTTATAATGGTTTACTTAGGTTGCTTGTGGGGGCACATTGCTTTTCTTTTTATGTTTTCTGAAAGTAAAAAATTGCAAAGAAGCTACGTGTTGCTGACAGTATAAGTCTTCAACCAAGAGCTTCTTTTAGATATGAAAATAAATTATGGGAAAGAGGAAATGAAAATGATTTATGAGTTTGTATGTTGGATTTTGAGATTTGGTATTTTCCAGGGAAAAAAGCATTGCAATCTTCCTGTAGTGGTAATGGTGTTGCTGCTGTCCTGAGCCCATTTGTACTGAAGCGTTCTGCAGAATGTTGTATTATGATAAGAAGTTATGAAGCTAAATAGGAAAAAGAGTGTAGTTGTATATTACATTAAATACGATGCAAGTTCAAGTTCATCATAATTTTATTTTACTGTAATTTATTGTGAGATTTGTGCAAACCAATCTGTATAGGTTAAAATGCTGAGGATTTCATTTTAAGGCAAATATAATGAAAAGGAATATGTACATGGGAAATACTTTAAGTATTATTTTTATTACAATGTGAAATCTAACTACACTGTTAAGAATTCCGAGAGTTTAAAAGCACAGAGGTTAAAAAAAGGGATGTTTTTAGCAGTGGATTTTATAACACATTCTAGAATGGTTATTTCTTAATTTACTAAAATTGTTTATAGTAATTGTGTTTATTAATCCAGATTACAGCTATAACACGTTGATCATGGTTTCTATGATATTTTCATGGTAGCGCCTATGCTGAATTATCTTCAGCAGCAGTAGAATATTTGTAACAACTTTAATTTAAGAATACTTTCAAAGTAAATGAACAAAATAAATATTAATGTTGGATGACTAGAGATGAAACAGGTTTAGCGGGAAATTAAGGCAGCATCATTAAAAGGCAACCACTCTGAATTAAAGAACCATTTAAAAACAAATTTCATGTGACATTAGAATCAACTCGTTTCACTTAATCACAGTAAAATTCATGCTTGGTGTTTGAGTGAGGGATCTTTAGGCAGTTGAATTCATTCTTCTCTCTGGATAGCTAAGGACTTTGATTGCATTAAAGTGGAATCACGATGTTTTTGGATCTTGTATTTAAAAAATGTGAGACGCCACATAGAGGCTTTGTAGCCTGCAGCACGTTCACGGTCTCTGCTCCAATGAAATTTTAAGCTAAACACCAACAGTTCTCCCCTTGCTGTGTTTGAACGAGGCTTCCGCCCATAATATCCTTGTTTTGTAGCAGCTGCCTTCTCTCCACTCTGCCACTCCTGGGCTCGGGAATTTGACAGGGTGAATTGTTGCTCCTGAAGATGTGTACCTCGCTGCATTCTAGGAAAGCGAGACAGGTGTAGTTCCCACAAACAGCCGAGATCGTCATATCAGTGACATTCTCCTTCTACAAGTCTGAGAAGGAGAGAAGCAATTTGGGGTGTTAATCAGCTTCTGTTAGCCCCTGGAGCAAGCAGACTTGTGCCACAACAATTTGTGACAGAGCCTGTGACCATTTCTGAAGCAGCAAACGTGAAGGAGTTCCTTTCACCGTTCCCAACTTGGCAATATGTCCATCAGCAGGAGGACATATTCTTTAGAGCAGGTTATCAGAGTGATTTTTATTTTCAAATTCTGCTTGACTGATAGCACGCCTGATTTACCCCATTGACTCTGGAATCCCTTTGTTAATTAGAGAGCTCTATTTGTAAAACAAAGTCGACTCAGTGCATTTAGCCAACAAATATGAATTTGGAACAAGGGCAGCAGCTCAGGCTGGGTGCTTGAGTTTCAGGGAGCTCAGGGGCACTCAAAGGCCTCATTCAGACTGACCCGTGGGTACCCTGTGGGCGGGCATGGGGGCAAATCCTGCACCCTTCAGTGTCTACTACACAGTGGGTACTTGATAACTATTTATTAAGTGAGTGAAATATGTAACTATCCAATTTTGAAAGTGCTCAGAAGGGAAAGAGTGGCAAAACGAGTTACCTGTTTGGAGAAAGTGCCAGGCTGTTCTTCAAAGTTTGCTGAAGAGAATGGGCCCTAGGCTCTATTTAGATGTGGGGCATAGGCACTAGGAACACCTTCAAGATTTCCAGGAGGATCTGTGTTTAGTTCAATATTTCCCGCTGATGAATTAGAATTTCTGAACATGGAGAGGTAAAAGTCTCCAAATGAGGAATTCTATTTCTATTCTTTGTTTTTCCAACAGCATGAACAAGATAAAAGGCAGGGATCAGAACATGCCGGCAGAATAAATGCTGCCCTGGTACCTAAGGGATGTTGTTCATGATTGCAGAAGCCTGTGATATTTATTTATGGTTTCGAGTGCTGTGAATTTCACCCAGGCAGAGAATAGTTACTTGCAGGAAGTGAGTCCTGTTGTGGACAGTGGACGAGACAATGGCTGCCTGTCCCCATGCATCCCCTGCCTGGCCGTGGCCAGTTCTGTCCAGGATTGCTGTTGCACGCTGGAGAGCTGTGGCTGAATTACGCTGTCTGTTTGAAATTACTGTGAATCTGAGTGAGGCCGTTAAATGAATATTCCCTCGGTCTGGACAATGAAATAAACATGTTGGAAGCCCAGTCTCTAGAGATGACTTCAGAAAGACTAAGAGGGAAGTAAAAAGGCGTGTCTTATCTGTAGTCGTGAATAAAGATGAGGTGTCACTTTACCACCCTCCCCTGACCTCCTTCCCTTCCCTCTCTACACACAGCACACATGCCCGCCTGCACATACAAGTGTGTTTGTGCACTGTCTTGAGGTCTGGAAGAGAGAATGTTTTTATACCAGCTAATGGGTGTGTGGGGAGGGACACTTTTTGATCGCAGGCCTCTGAGAGCTCGTGGGTGATGATTCTGTCAGAACCAGTGACAGTTCTGTGTCAGGATCCAGTGTGGACAGGTAGAAAATGACCGTTGCAATCTGCAGAACGGCTTGAGGTAGGTGATGGGATGGCCCAAGGTAACTGCACAGCTTATAGACCCCTTTTGTCACTCACCTTGAGAAGGACCCTTTCAAATCCGTCACGGCTAAGAACACAGTTGGTTTCCATACCTTCCCTTCTTTCTGGCAATCCAGCTGCTACTTTTGCAGTTCAAGTACAAGCCACTGAGCTGCTTGGGTATGGGCTCTGGTACAAGCGTTTAATAATTGAAATTACAGGGCTTGACTTTTATTACATCTGATACAATTCTGCACACCCTTCATCAAATTATGCTAAGGAAATGGTTCAATTCTGAATAACACATTAAGTTTGTAGAATGGGAAACTTTATGAACCAGTGTTGGGGGTGGTATTGTTTATAAACCTGAAGGAGCCTTGAAGAAATAGGGCCTGTCTGTATACCTGGCAGGATGAGAGAGGATGGCCAAGGCCGAAGCTTAACTTTTGACCAAGCCAGTTATTTGTAATCAGACATCAAATGTGTTCTGGGGCTGTTTGAACTTTCAGGTTGGTGACAGTCACCCTGCCAAGTAAATGACTGTGAAAATGATCACTGGAACCAAAAGCTATACTCAGAACCATTCAGTAATGGCTCCCATCCTGAGTGTGTAGACAGGGCTTGATAGAAATTCACCTTGAGGCAGTGAATCCTCGAGACAGGACCAGCTACATAATTTGTGGGGCTCCGTGCAAAATGAAAAGGCAGGGCCTCCTGTTAAAAAATTCTTAAGCGTTTCAATTCTGCAGCAGCAGAGGATTAAATCAAGCATGGGCCCTTCTGAGTGTAGGGCCCACAAACTGTACGGGTATTTACCATGAAGCCAGTCCTGCATCCAGATACAGAAACGAAATGCTTAATTATAGGAGAGAATAAATAACAGTGGCCTACAATTTCTTGGAAAGTGGCTGCAGGGTATCGTGTGTAACTATAATTAAAGCACAGACATCCTAGCGAGACAAGTGCACGCTGCATGATGGAGTTCTAAGGAGGTGAGTGTGCACACGACAAATAATCCTTGATGACTGTAGCAAGTGATGGACAAGGCCCTCTGAGTCATCAGTTGGGCTTGAGACAACTTGGGACCAATCCTGTTCAGGGTGGATATTGCTTTGTTAACTTCTGGTCCTGATTTTTCTTCCCTTGTAGCTAACTTGTTTATTCTTTTTGTTTGTTTGATTTTGTTTTCTTCCTGTCTTCCAGAATTCTTTTTATGAAATATTAAAATTTCAAACTACCACAAGAACTAGTCTCTTTATGTTAATTTTGTCTAGTATTCATCAAGCCCATTTGATCTGAGTATTTACTTCTTAAGCTCAAGAAGTTATTTTCTATAACTTTATATAAATATAAATGTATAAATATTTAACTTTATATAAATATAAATGTATAAATATTATTTATATATAAATAAATAAATAAATAAATAAATAAATATATATATAGCCTGTGCCGTCAGGGGAATCCTTCGGGCAAGAACACGTCAGATAGTCTTCCATGAGGATGCAGAGCTTACCTCCTTGCTCTCAGCGTGGGGATACTAGCAACTTCTGCTGACAACAATATTTCCTTCCTTCTGAAACGACTGTGGGACTCTCTGCATTTGCTTCGTGTATAATAGAGAGGGAGAGTCTATGCATAGAAAAGCAGCAGGTCAAGTTACAGTGAACGCAAGGAGTAAAGGTGCAGGGTATGCTAAGCCATCAGCTAAGCCTCCTTATTGTGCCCAGTCTGTTTGGCTAAGTTTATTTCATTATAAGTGTGGGATGTCCCGCTCTTCTCTGGGGAAATTTCTCTGCCCTCTCTTACCCTCTCCTGCCTGCCATTTCTTCTCTACTTTGTAAATTCCTACTCATTATCTAAGAGCCTAGATATGTTTGAAGCTTTTATTTATCAGCCCTGCTCCAAGATGCAGACGTGTCTTTCTGTCTCCTATTCCCTCTGACTGCCTCGTGCATAGATCCATCGGTATGTATCCCTGCAGATTGGGATTCTTTGTTTATAATCCACTTCCTCTTCTAGTCATGGTCCTTCGAGTGGAAAGAAACTGGATCCTATCTGTGTGTGTGTCTCCCCAACACTGAAGCAGCATCTTGCTCGTAGGTCTTTAAAAAGTGAGCGCTGGGGACTCCTCTGGTGGCGCAGTGGCTAAGACTCCGATGCTCCCAAAACAGGGGGCCTGGGTTCGATCCTTGGTCAGGGGACTAGATCCCACATGCATGCTGCAACTAAGAGTTTGCATGCCACAACTAAGGAGCCCGCCTGCTGCAACTAAGACCCGGCACAGCCAAAAAAAAAAAAAAAAAAAGTGGAGTGCTAAATAAAAGAGATCACCCAAGAAGCCACCGCAGCAGAAGGGATTGAGGGGAGCAGACACTGTCAGAGGCTTTTGAGTTGGGATGTGACATTCCACCATGGTCTGAGATTCATATGTGTGCCAGACAGAAGGCGGAAAAAGCCAGACAAATCAATACGGACGAAAAGGAATTCCAAAAACTCCTGTGGAAGGCCTCAAACGTGGTCTTTCCATATTAATGTTTGAAACAGAGGAACAATAAATTAGAGCCTCCCAAAGAAAGGTAACAACTGAATTACAGTCAATAGAAATGATACAATTCTTTTGGTCCTACCCATGCACGTAATATATATGTATTCTTTTTACATATTAAAAAATTTTTAATACAATTTTTAAAGGTTACTTTCCATTTACAGTTATTACAGAATACTGGCTCTATTCCCTGTGTTGGACAATACATCCTTGAGCCTACCTTACACCTGATAGTTTGCCCCTCCCCCTCCTCCACCTCTACCTGCCCCTCCCCACTTGCCACTTCCCTTGCCCCACTGGTAACCACTAGTTTGTTCTCTGTATCTGTGAGTCTGCTTCTTTTTTGTTATATTCACTAGTTTGTTGTATTTCTTAGATTCCACATATAAGTGAGCTCATACAGTATTTGTCTTTCTCTGTCTGACTTACTTCACTTAACCTAATGCCTTCCAATGTCCATCCATGTTGCTGCAAATGGCAAAACTGCATTCTTTTTTATGGCTGAGTAGTATTCCATTGTGTCTATCTATAGATATAGATATATATACAATGGAATATATATATACACAATGGAATCTATCTCTAATATAGATAGATATATACACAATGGAATATATATATATATACCACAGTTTATCCATTCATCTGTTGATTGACACTTAGGTTCCATATCTCAGCTCTTGTAAATAGTGCTGCTATGAACATTGGGGGGTGCCTGTAGAAATGATACAATTTTTAAGGGCCCACTAGGAAAATGTATTGCGGTAATATAGGCTGAGCCTGTGTATTTATTTTGACATGTGGAGCTCATGACTGGTATGATCATCTTTTGACTTTTTCAGGGACTGGAAAGGTTTCAAGGAACAATGTGGAGGTCTGAATATTACATTTCCATTTTCAGATGTCCCAGTTACTCTGGCAAACTCTTATTCTCTCTAGGACTGAACTAGCTCCTGGGAGGAATTAAAATATTTGATGTTCTCATATTCGTGCTCAGCATCTTTAGATAAAGGAGGGTATTATGTTATTTCTTTCTAAAAGAAAAATAGAAATGAAGCACATTTTCTTTCTGAAAGAACGGGCATTCACATTTATAGTTTTGAGCCCTGTTATTTAACCAGCCATACTTGCTGGTGAGACCAGTATCCTTCCAGGCTGTGAGCTCTGAGTGCACTTTTTTAGGTTAAGTCTTCATTTATATTTTTACATTTCCCAAGTGACTTCTCGATGTGTGGTGCTTTTTATAACTTTCTATCGCCATTTTAGTTTCCCTTTCAAATGCCCTAATTGTGATGGTGATAATAATACTAATACCGTCATTTACCCTTTGTAGAGCGTTTGTTATGTGCCAGTCACTGTGCAAAGTACTTTATATGTATGATTCTATTTGATTCTCGTAACAATCCTGCGGAATAAGTATTACTGTCTCCATTTTTTCCTTCCAATTTTATTGAGGTGTAATTGACATATAGCACTGTATAAGTTAAATATGTACAGCACAGTGATTTGATTTACATACATGATGGAATAATTACCACAATAAGTTTAGTGAGCGTCCATCATCTCATATAGACACAAAGAAATAGATTTTTTTTTCATTGTGATGAGTGTCTCCACTTTACAGAAGGGAAATATAGGTTTAGATGCTTAATTTTCCTCAGGTCACGCAGCTATTTAAGTGACAGAGCCTCTTTCTTTTTGCTTGGTACATGAGAGGTCACACTATTTCCATATAAGGGATACGAACAAAATAGCAAAGCTTTTTATTCCAGCCAAATGCTTTCCGAGAAATGCTTCCTAAATGCTGGAGGCATTATGCCTTCAGCCAGGGAACAGGTGTTATCAGTATTGTTAGAGATGCGTTTTTTGCAGCAGAAAGAAAGAAGCAATTGTTGGTCAGAATTCCTCTTGGAATGACCTTTGTTTAGCAAAACATGTAATAGGCCATTTTGGTGGTGGGAAGAAGGCGTGGAAAATCTGAACAGGAAATTTGGGGATTGGGAGAAAGAGTTTGAAAGGAGAGGGGAAGAGGTGGAGGAAGGATACAAGCAACACGATGGGATGCTGGAGCCCAAGGAGGGGACCCTGCAGTGATGTTCCTGGAAGAGAAGGGAATGGCCAGTAACAGGAAGAGCCATGTTCAGCCTGGAGGTATTTGCTTTCCTCAGCTGCAGTGTGTAGTAGCCTCTGTTACTCCAAGCCTTCAGCAAGGCTGCTACATGCTTTGCCTTGAGTGGGTGGTGCTTTGCAGGCTGAAGGGATCAGAATAGTGCCACCCAGGATGACATGGGGTGAAAAAACTACAGAAGGTGAAAGGCAGGGAGGCAATTGCAAATTCAGTGGAAGCAGGAACTCAAGCTAGAATTGACCTGTGGGAGTGTGGGCTTACCCTAGGACTCCCTGGAGGCGTTGGGCAGGGAAGGACATTTCTCTCCCACTGTGAGATGGAGCTTCTGGGCAATCTTATTTAAAATTTCAAGGATGAGGGGGTGTGAGCACTGCTCAAGGAGTAGGGATGTCCAGGAGGTGGATGTATGGCTTGTGACTCTAAGGCTTTGCAGGTAGGGACTCAGTGGGCAGGTGGAGACCTAGCGAAGTTAGGAAATACTGGCATGTCGTAAAGGTTGATGTGATAGAGACAGCTCAGTCATCTACAGGTGTGGAAATCGAGGTGCAGAGAGGCTGGAAGATGTCCTCTGTGTCTCTAGTCAGAGAAATTGCACAAACTAGAAATCACAGCTCTTGGTTTCCTGACACATCCTTGCCCTAAGACTTATTTCCTTGGCGCCTACCAGTTTTTTGGCCACTCCAGTGTTTCACAGTATCTCTATAGAATGTCTGGGAATCAGAGAAGAAGTGTCCTTTGGGATTCTGGTCAAGTTTTAGTAGGAGATGAGGTTGAATCCAAAGCAGAGAGCTGAGTTTCTGGGTGGTCTGCAAGTGTCATTCTCATAGGCACCAGTCAAGGTTCTTTGGTTGAAAAACAGACTCAATTACAGTAAGCAAAACAGGAAATTAGCTGGAAAATATATTGGGAGGCCACAGAATTGAAGAACAGCTAAAAAGCAAGGCTGGATACACTGGCTTTCTTGTTTCTTTCTTTTTTCCCTCCCTCCCTCCCTTCCTTCCTTCCTTATTTCCTCCCTCTTTCCCTCCCTCCTTCCCTCCCTCCCTCCCCTTATCCCTCCCCCACTCCCCCCAACTCCTTTTTAATCCCTCTCTCCCTCTTCTCATCCTCTCCCTCTCCCTTTCTCTCTCTTTCAGTTGCCTTGCTTCAAACATTCAGAATCCAACGTCTAGGAAGAGAGAGTTGCACTGGCTGGGGTTGGGGCACCTGCGCAGGGCACCTTGACTGACAGTCCCACTGAGGCAGGAGATAGATGGGCCCCAGGCTGAGCAGCTGAAGTCTGTCCCCTGTGGACAGATACTCCAAGATAAAGATAATGGCGGGAGCCAGGAGGAGATGAGTCCTGCCGAGATAGAAGATAAAAGAGACGACATATTTCTCATTCTGGAGGTCAAGGAGACCTCCTGACTACACATGCGCAGAAAGGCTCCTTGGGGGTCAAAAAGGGAGGGGACACCATCCCATAATAAGTGGTGTCAACCTTCCCACAGGCCTCTGTGTTGGAATCCATCTTGGCTAAGAGATGTGTGTGCATGGGGTGGGGGGACCCTGAGATAAACCAAATATGGACTCAGAGCCAGGCAAAGCAAGATGATTGGCCAGGGGAAACCTGGCAGAAATGCCCCATATAAGTGATTCAAACTACCACAAATCGTGACTCTCTCTCTGAACCCGCCGGTGTGTGCCTATTCACAGGTACTTTTTCCCTCCTAATAAACACTTTACTTGTTTTACTGCTTTCTGTCCCTTTGTTGAAATTCATTTCTCCAAAGCAGACAAGCCAGGGCCTTGTCACTAGCCACTGGCCCTTATGGTCTAGTGGTTAGGATTCAGTGCTGACTCTGCTGTGGCCTGGCTTCAATCTCTGGTCGGGACCACTGCAGGCCGAGGCCACCTGAGTTCACCACCAACCTGCACACAATGTGGGAAAGTAGTTTTCCACAAGAAAATCAGGGTGCAATGATCAAAAGTAGGTGAATAAATTCCAGGTGGCCTTAAACCAAGAAAAGTCTTCTATCTTCATTTACATACTTTCTTATTATCTCCTGTTACCTTGAATAATTGGGACCAATCTTCTTCAGAGCCCACTACACAAAAGGTGGTTCGCTCTGCATTGCTATGTTAAAATGTGGGCAGCGATATACCTTATTAGTGAATTGGGCAGCCATGCTCGTTGGATGTAAATAAGAACATTCACTTATTTAAGTGATGGGGATTAATTCAGGTAATGAAATTCATGTAGACAGTGCATTTTGTGATGTGCTTTCAATTCAGGTTTTAATAATAACGCCACCTTACACTTCTGTAATGCTTTCTAGTTTACTAAGTACGACAGGTATTGCTGGTTTCCTACCCACTATCCATTATCCCCTTCTTTCTTACTCACAGAATCTTAGGAGGCAATATGCTCAGCTAAAAATATTTCCCAGTCTCCCTTGTAGGTAGGAATGATCCTGCGACAGCCAATGAGATGTAAATGGAAATCTGCTGGGGACTTTTAGGTAAGTGTCATGTTTCTGATTGAGACAGAACTTTTTCTTGCCTGTTGTGTCTTCCTACCTGCCTTCTTCCCTTTCTCCCTTCCTGCTCTCCCCCCTCCTTTCTGTCTATCCATCTGTCTGTCTTGAGTCTGGAAGGGGAGACTCTACGCTGTGGCTGAGAGGTGGCCATGAAGGTAAAGGCCACTTGCAGAAAGACAGAAGCCAGGGATGTTGATGAGATCATGAAGTCACCACACCAGTTGTGGACCAACTGTGTTGTAGGAAAAATAAACACCTAATTGTTTAAGCTGCTGCTGTCCAATTTTTTGTTACTCACAGTGAAATACAATCCTAATGAATACACTGAATATTCTCACTAATACTTTATTAGATTATTGGAAACTTGCCACCACCAGGCAGAAGTAGGATTATGACCCATCTTTTATAGGAGGAGGAACTGACTCTCAGAGAGGCTAGTGGCTTGCTCAAGGTCAAAGTACATAGAGTAAATGTCAGTTCTGAGATCCAAATGAGTACTCTTTCCACTCAGCCGCTGGTTCTCACCTGTCCTTTCAATCTACTTGGTGGGGAGGATTGAGGGCCAGCCTTTGGACAACTGTGTGTGTGTGTGTGTGTGTGTGTGTGTGTGTGTGTTTGCCATGACACTGGCATTTAGTGGGCTGGGAGCAGTATTGCTGAATATTCTGTTGTGCACAGGACTGTCCCAGGTAATGAAGCATGGTCCTGCTCCAAATGCCAACAGTGGTTCCTTTGAGAAATACTGAGCTAAAGTAAACCAAAGAGAATTATGTACTTACTGACTCAGAACCAACAGTAAAGCTGCCTGATAATGATACTCCATAAATGTTAGGTGATAAGGATATCACCACCATCGTCAACATCATCATCATCATTGCTCTTGGGGGCATTTAAGGCGGGAATGAATTTAAAGTTTGCATGTTTCTATAGCTACATTCTGCTGCTTTAGGTCAGGTGTAGAAAAGATGGCTGATTGGATGATGGGTAAAGGATAGGGAAACAGTAGCAGTCAGGAATTCTTGAATCCTATATTTCTAAGATGGTGCAGTTGTTCTCAGTCAAGGGCTAAGGTAGTTGTGTGGATTGAAGGTGAACATGTTAAGGCGATGAAAAAGTCTAGGATATCAGATAGGTTCCCAGCGTGGACACTCAAATCATGGATAACGGTGGTCTAGGCCATGGTCGTTGATCTGGGCGCTCAAATCTTGCACTTATCCCTGGTGTTTGAGATTGAAACTGTCCTCTTCTACAACTTGCTTAGTCTCTTCATGTCCCAATGCACAAGTTAGCTCATTACTGCAACTCTATGTTCATGCCTGTGGAAGCTCTGTTCCAGCTTACACCAATGCCTCCTTTCTTTGAGGACAAATAAAACACACTATTTTGTATTGGCTTTAAAATATTTGATGTGTCATTCTGGTCTATATTCCAATTTAATTCTAATCTCAGAAACAATTAAACCAGACTTTTCACTTCTCATTTCCTGCACGGAAAGTAATGAGTGAAATATTTCTGGAGTGACTGAACTACACCATTGCTGAGGTAGATATGGAGCAGTGTCATGTTAAAGGCCCCCAAGAAACCAATCAGCAGTCTTTTCCAGATTGGGCACTGTGTGTGCTTTGCCTGTGGCTGGTGACACACACACACACACACACACACACACACACGTGCGCGTGCGCGTGCGTTGTCAACAGTATTTATCAGGTGCCAGCGTTCTTCTCTATGCACATGCTTCTATCATGCCTCTGTTGTGGTGACTGTGGCCTTTTGGCGGCCTGGCATCCGACCGCTGATTTTCTTTTGGGAATCCATGCGTCCTGCTCTTTTGATGCATGTGGTTCTGCTGGGGCTAACTCCACCCGAAACACTAGTGTTTGCCATGGTGGAAGTCTGACTTCCCAGGACACAGTGATCGGTTAAGTGTTGAACATGTGACCCAATTAGAGCCAATGAGATACCTTGAGATTTTTGCTGAGATTTCTGGGATAAGCGGGCACTCTTATTAAGAGGAGAAGAAATATGGACTGGTAACCACATTGCCTCCAAAAGAAAAGAGCCAAACCACAGGAAGCAGAGCGAAAAGACTGAGAGAGAGAAACCAGGTACTGGTGGAGAAAGAGAAACTAGGTATTCGTGATGTCATTTTAGCCCTGCATCAAACCAGATTTGAAGTCACCTCACCCGAGCTTTACAATTCCAGGAGCCAGTTACATTCCCTTTTCACTTGAACCACTTTGGATGGGTGTTTCTTGCTTGCCATGCAAAGAATCCAAACGACAGCTGAATTTTCCCAGAGTGTTTTAAGCTGTCTCTCTTATGACACCAACTTCTCAAAGGAAGGGCCCCTGTCTTATCTTTGTATTTCTAGGAGAAGGCACAGTGCCTGGCGCCTGGAATGCCTCCAAACCATGTTTATTTAATTGTGAAGGGAAGTGGGGTCCTCAGGACAGTTGCATCAGCCCCTCTCTATCCTGCCGGATTGGAATCTGCATTTTAATAGGCTCCCTGGTGATCGATGTTCACACTCAAGTTTGTGGCCGACCTATAGGCAATTTCACTTTGCTAACATTCAGCCTGGAGTGGTTCTGTACGAGGAGCACCATCGCAGTTCAGTAATTCTGGCTGCATGCCAGGCATCTTGCTCACGTCCATAAATGTATAGATGAAGATGCTCAGAAAGACAGGAGCAGCATGCGTAGCTGGTCCAGTCCCATGGAGCGAGGGACGTGAAAGGCCCCCATGGCTTCACCAGGGATACCTGGATCCCCCCCTGCACCACATCCTGGCCACCTGTCAAAGGACCAAACATTTGTTTACTTATGAATATGTTAACAGCCCACTAGATTTTTCTTGATTTGGAGAGCCTGAAGAAAGCTAATTGAAACCTGAATTCCGTCACAGTCTAGGGAATACTACACGTTAAAATGAATTCTGGGCTTCCATCCTGCAGCATCTTAGCCCTGTGGCTGACTCCAGAATTTGATTTTGACTCTCTTTGAGTGTGCATTTTTAGAAGGACCAAAGGCAAACAAGCATTGTATAAATAACAGAAAAAATGATGGATAGTCTCATTTCTTAGCATGTTTTCAGGTGATAAGAAAACTTGACATAACAGACCCGCTAAAGATTAGATGCTGGTTAAAAATGACAATGTCAATCTTGTTCTTTTTTTCTGATTTCTGCTCACCTCAGTTAATAAGAGTATATTTCTACCATAAGAGCTTTACACCCAATCATAACATGAATTTTGAGTAAATTTAGAGTCTCATCTGAGGGTCATATATGCATGCTTCATACATATGTACATGTAATGTAAATAATGTGCGTAACTTTTGATTGACACAGGGCAGAAAGAATGAGTCATTTCTTTTCTGTAACTTAAGAATTTGTTTAAAAATGGCTGGTTGGAGACTTCAAGCTGGGGGTAGGCGAGGAAAACAGTCATATGCTTCCTAGCTGCGGTTTGCTCTCCAGGACGAGGAAGTGATGACTGACTCAGCATTATCCCCAGGGGAGACGTGGTCCTGGCATTGCCATTGGCAGTTGCTCTTCAGAAATAACTTCAGACTTTTGGCTTTCATTGCTCAGTGTAGAGTTGAGAGTCAGCTGTGGATCCGTTATCTGGGCTGCTGTGATGTGATGATGCCTGAGGCTAATAGCTAAGGACTTCCAGGAGTTCCTAATGGCCTAGAGATGATGCCCTAACCACTCTGATGAGAGCTGCCCAGTGTGGTAACTTACATTTTAATATCCAACATGTTACTCATCCTTCGTTTCTTGGTGGCAGGTTAAGTACGTTTATTTCCACAATGTTTGCCAGCCAACATTGTTTACAGCTC
The DNA here is from genome assembly GCF_011762595.2 of Tursiops truncatus. Taxonomy (NCBI): domain Eukaryota; kingdom Metazoa; phylum Chordata; class Mammalia; order Artiodactyla; family Delphinidae; genus Tursiops; species Tursiops truncatus. The sequence continues at coordinate 24,354,615 of NC_047037.1, read as the reverse complement.
CAATAAATGGTAGAGAGCAAGGACACCACAACCTAAACACGACACACTGTGGAGCACACTCAACCAGCCATAGCCTGGAGGAACACTTATGGGGTAAGAGCTCAGGACAGTTGGCCACACCAGCCCTCATTGCTAAGGCTGAAGCCTCAGAGTGTGGGGAAAATCAAGATCGTGGCAATAGATGGTTATGTGTACATTATATCCATTTATCTATATAGATACATACATGTATATGCTTGTGTGTATACATGTATTTTAAAGGAAGCCATTTTAGGGACAGACAGCACTTTAACATAACATAGCTGAGCAAAGAGGGGGAAAACACCCCCCTTGGGCGTGAGTGCACCTCCCAGGTGGTACCTAACCTAACAGCCTAGGGCCTGAGTGTACCTATCAGCCAGCTGGTGCAGGCAATGCCTTCTTCCTACAGGAGAGGTACCAGCCCTTTTAGATTTGCCCAACTGGTGGTTGGTTGGTTCAGTTTTTAAAAGCAACTTCATACTGACAGTGAACGGGTAGAAAAGATCCTCCTGCCTCTGACCTTCAGAGGATGATAATAATTTGCTGACCTCAACTGAGTGTACTGTTCTGGCCACTGTGCTATGCATACACGTCATCCACCCAGTGAGCCTCTAAGGTAGCCACTTCTCTTAGCCCCATTCACAGACAAGGCTCAGAGATACAGTAACCTGCCCGTGGTCACACAGCCAGCAACCGGGAGAGCCAGCAGTCTCAGCCCAGAGCCCAAGATCTTACAACTCTTTTTCCCAGTTAAAGAGTTTGTAGTTGTTCTCATTTCAGACCGACATAACTACCTTCTAAGTTGAAAACCTAGAATAGACCTAACGATCTGCCACAAATAGGAAAACATCACACAACTCCTTCTTTACGTCTGGGTAATTATGGAGGGATCTTTGTTTTTTCAGGCTTTCTTTTCTTTTTTTTTTTTTTTTAAAGAAAACTTCAAGTTGTTTATCCAGAGACCCAATTAGGATCTACTTTCCTATTTGAATCATCATCATGTATCATACCTATTTTGAATCAAATGAACAGTTTGCATGGAAATGTCCTATCTGGATGCGAGAGGAAAGCAATTATTTCTGTTTTAGTGCCATTTCGAATCAGCTGACAAGGAATGATTTAGGAGGACTTATTTACGTGTTTTCTTAATCAGAGGTGTGAGCGGGGGACTTCAGTGACCCCATTGTTAATAAAGGTGCACATTGAAAACTTAGTCACAGGTGGATGTTGGCTTTTTAGAGATTGAGTCCTCAAGTCATTATGAAAATATCCGGTGACGTTCTGAGCAGGTTGAAAAAATATTGCCAAACCTGTCATCTTCCACAGCATTATGTACTTAAAAATAAGGATAAAGACATTGCCTGTGTGTGACAACTGTTACTGTTTCATGTCATAGCTCTGTGTTCACCGACGGGAGACGGCCATGGAGCACAGATTTGGTTATCCAGGGAGTACACACAAATTGCTCTGGCCTGTTGAACAACCAGTAAGAGGCAAGGAGGTAGGGAGATTTTATTTTATTTTATTTTTGCGGTACGTGGGCCTCTCACTGTTGTGGCCTCTCCCGTTGTGGAGCACAGGCTCCAGACACGCAGGCTCAGAGGCCATGGCTCACGGGCCCAGCCGCTCCGCGGCATGTGGGATCTTCCCGGACCGGGGCATGAACCCGTGTCCCCTGCATCGGCAGGCGGACTCTCAACCATTGTGCCACCAGGGAAGCCCAGTAGGGAGATTTTGATTAAGAGTGGTGTTATGGGCTGGTGACATCACAGACTAGTATGGGCTAAGGACCCAGAATGATGTATGGGCTTATTAACTTCCTCGAGAAAGAGTTCTTGGGTTTTCCTTAACTTTCCTTGAGTATTCAAAGAAAACATTGTATCTTTGGCTTCTTTTCCCAGGTGGGAGGTGTCTGATGAGAAGACATTGTCATTTACCAGCTGGGGACCATTCTGATCCCTGTTTTGTTATTGATCTTCTATCATCGGCAAGAAAATTAAAGGAGATGAAACTTCTGCTGCAGCCCAACGTTTAGAGGGCTTGATGTCTAATACTGAAAGAACTCTTCCTCACAAGAAAAAAAAGCAAGCCCTCCATTGACAGACTCATGTTCAAAACTCTGATTTGGGGGTGAGGGAAACGGCGCTCAGTGAGGAAAGGACGGTGAGCCGGGGTTCTAAGCCCGGTAGTAGAAGGAGAGTTAGGATTAGGTTTAAGATTAGGTTTCCTTCACTACAGCACCCTTAGCAATCGGTAACCTTCTTTATTATTTTTTGAGTACATAATTGCACGAAGGAGGAGACAGAGCAGAAACACATTGTTCCTATCCCCAAAGCTAAAGCTAGAAACAGAAAACAGTGTTGAATCCACAATCCAAAATTTTGACTGGAGGATGTTGCTAGCTGTGTTCTTCTAGGACTTTCCTTTGGTTTCCCAGAAGCCCGCAATCCCTACTTTGTTCAGAGAGATGCCCCAGACCAAGGGATGACCAGGCTTCCAATTTCCTTCTCTGTCTTGCTTCCAAAGTAGTGATTAAAGGTAGACGGCTGGGAGGAGTGAATGAAGGACCCTCCAGTGAAACCTTTAAGACACTCACAAATGGTAAGTTTTTATTCTTCCATCTGAGCTTATTATTTTTCTCTCTTCCCCTTTGTTGAAACTTGGACAGCAAACAGCCTAGAACTATTGATATATCCTTCGCTCTCCTACCTCAAACAAACATTGAATCCACACACATGTATTTAAGACACTGATTTGGGACTCATGGAAATGGTATCAAGCAAGGACGTTTAGAGTTTTGGTTGAAATGCCGTTTCTCCTTGGCTCATACAGTTTTGTGTACAGCTTGCAGGGCACCGAAGGAATTAATCTGGAAAAAAAAACAGTCAAAGGCTTTTAACATGAAACAGGCTTTTCATGTTCATAAGCCATCTGTGCTGTGACCTCAACCAGCAGAGTCCTGATGTTGCCACCCGAATGCTCCTTGCCCAGGAAGCGAGCCTGTGCTGTCCTGAGCTAGAGACGGCCCCCAGTCTGGCTGATTTCACGGAGGGAGGCATTGGTGATGGGGCTCTGTCGTCCTCCAGGTCAGCCGGATGGAAACAGGAGTCGGGAGCAGGACAAACATTGCCAGGGTCCTGCGGGGCCCACAGCATCTGGATTCCTTTCTTTCTTAAGCAGTGGGTCTGATTTCACTGGTATCTTCTCTACTACCTGCCTGGGTCCAGGGTGGTTATGTTCATGCCAAGAATATTCTTCCACTGGGCAAAGCAACAGTGACTTGGAAATTCAAATATATAAAAGTATATATACTTAATAATTCAGCAGAAATTTAAAGCACTGTAATGTGCAAGGGACACAGACAACCATATTCTCTGCCCTCTTGGAGTGTACTTTGTAGTAGGAGAGACAGACTAATAAACAGTTTAGGTGCAGTGTGACAAGTGCCACTGTAGGACAAGTTCAGGGACAGTGAAAGACTTGCACGGAGGGAGGAGGACCTAATCTCTACTGGGTGGTGATGGGGGTGCTAGAAGTCTTCCAAGAGGAAGTGACGTCTCTTCAGGGGCCTGAAAGGTGAAACAGGATTTTCTAAAAGGTGTGGGGTTGAGGCCAGGCTAGGGCACCAGGCAGAGTGAACAGTGGGTGCAAAGGCCTGGGAGAAGTGGAGTGGTGCTGGCGTCTACAGTGGGAGAGATGAAGCTGGCGAGATTGGAAGTACAGCTAGTGGCTTCTGAATAGCATCATCCTCTTCATCTACAGTAATAGAACCACCAAATGCTAGCAAGGTATATGGCTGCCCAGAATAAAGACTACATTTCCCAGCCTCCCTTGCAACTGGATGTTGCCCATGTCTAAGTTCTGGCCAGTGAGATGGAAACAGAAGTGAGTGTATATCCTGTTGGTTGTGCCCTTAAAGAGTGTGTCCTTCCTCCTGCCCTTTCCTGCTTCCTGTGGGCAGGAATGTGAATGAGGTCATGAGACTTCTGGGAACGGCCCTGCCCCAAGGGTCCTGTTCCTGGAAGCATCTTACAGTTATGGGCCACTCATACTCAGATGACTATGTGAGAGAAGAATAAACTTCTCTCTTATTTAAGTTACTGGTCTCTTGGGTCTCTGTGACAACAACTGTATTTCTGTTCAAAATAATTCCAGAGGGAAGCTGTGCCAGATGTTTCTCTCTTCCATTTGAGTAGCATGCCTTATTGAGTATCTGCTCTGTGGAGGGACCATGTAAAGCTGGAGTTACTGAGGTCACCACGCTGGACAGAGTGCCCACTCCCATGGAACTAGACCCTAGTGAGGCTGTTTGTAAGACTTGGCAAGCAGAATCATAATAATGATGATGATGGAAAGGAGTAGGATGGTTAGAGCAGCTAACATTCATCAAGAGTTTTCTCTGTGCCAGACACCATGCTAAGTGCTTTTCATGTTATGTTATGTAACCCTCACAACGGCCCTATGACCTACCTGCTATTATGGCCCCATTTTGTAGATGGAGAATGAAGAGGTTAAGTACCTTGTTCAAAGCCCCATTAAGGAGTTTGTTCTCTATTTGGAGAGCAGTTGGAAGCAGGGTGAGGGCTGAAACATACGTGGGTATAAATAGGGGTGGCCAAAGGTGTGGGTTCGGGTTAATAGGTTAGTGCAGGGTTTAGACTTGATCTAGACCTTGCTCTTTCAGGTCACTGCTGCCTCCTGTTGGTGGCTGACTCCTTAGCTCTCTGCCAGACCACACAGTTTAGTCTATACAAAGCTAGTTGCCCCCTGCTTACCAGCTCCAACCACAACCCCAATGGGAACCATTATAAACATTTTATCTTTTAATGCTTAATTTTGAAATAGTTTCAGACTTACAAAATGTCACAAGAATAGTACAAAGAATTTTCCTATCCCCTTCACTCAGATTCCCCAAATGTTAATATTTCACATAGCTACAGTAAAATGATAAAAACCAGAAAATTAACATTGATGCCATACTGTTATGTAATCTAGAGACCATATTCACATTTCTCCAATTGTCCATCTAATGTCTCTTTTCTGTTCCAGGATCCAATCCGGGATAGCATGTTGCATTTAGTTGTTATGCCTCCTAGTTTCCTTTAATTTGTGACAGCTTTCTCCTTAGTCTTTGTCATTCATGACGTTGACCTTTCGTGGAGAGTACTGGCCAGCTACTCTGTGGAATGTTCCTTAATTGGATTTGTCCAGGTTTCATGATGACTGAATTCAGGCTATGCGTTTTTGACAAGAACATCACGGAAATGGTATCGTGTCCTTCTTGTGCAACGTATCAGGAGGCACTTGAGATTGATTTGTTCCATAACTGGGGATATTAACTTTGAAAACTTGGTTCAGGTGGTGTCGGACAAATTTCTCCTTTGGGACGTTACTATGTCCCCCTCTGTAACTAGTAGATATTTTAGGGGGAGATACTCTGAGACCATGTAAACATCCTGTTTCTCGTACTCGTGCCTATTAATTTTAGCACCCATTGATAACTCTTGCCAGAAACAATTATTACTGTGGTATTTGTCAAATTCTCTACTGTCATCATTCTTTCTACATTTATTCATTAGAATTCTACTGCAAGAAAGAGCTTTCCCTTCATTCTCATTTATTTGTTTATTCTCAATTGTTTATTTATATCTGTATAGATTAGTGGCTTTTATTTTACTCTATGGGCAATTATCTATTACTATCTTTATTTATTTTATTGCTGAAATTGTTCCAGATTTGGCCACTAGGATCCTGTGTCATTTTGACATATCTCTATCATTTTTTGAGCATTTCTTACTCTTTGGCACCATAAGATGGTCCAGGTTCATCTTCTTCTTTTCTTTCCCTGTCCTGGAATCAGCCATTTCTCCAAGAAGCTGTGATTTCTTTTATTGGAAAATGGTGTTTAGAAGTTAAGATCTGAGTGGTAGATCGGGTCATCAACTAGAACAAGTGTAAGCCTCTATACAAGGGGGCATGGTTGCATGTTGCCACTTTTCATTCTTTTCAACTTAGTTTTATGGCCTGTGAGATATTGGGATAAAAGCCACACAGAAATATCAGTGTGCGTATTTATGTTTATTTACTATCTTTTGACAAATATTTATTGAATATTTACTGTTCTAACAATTCATCTTTTTACCTGTGAGCATCAAAATTTATTGCTACTAGAGCTGAAAAGCAAATAGATTATGGTTAATCTAACTCTGATTATATACATGTATGTGTTGGTGTGAATAGACTAGATCTATTTAATGCCTTATCACCTGGTTAACTCAGCCCATTTGCTCAAGCTACTGGTCGATTTAGTAAAGCAAAAATCAGCTTGGCTAGTTGTTTGGCATAGTTAGATCCTAATCAGCTAACTACATTTTTCATTTTTTAAATAATTGTGCTGTTGTGTAGAGACAGCTTTAGTTCGAAATTCAATTTCCCAGTTTGTAATACATTTGCCAAGATGGTCAAATCAGCATAGCTACATGGCTGCCCAGAATAAAGACTACATTTCCCAGCCTCCCTTGCAACTGGATGTTGCCCATGTCTAAGTTCTGGCCAGTGAGATGGAAACAGAAGTGAGCATAGCTATCAAATCAGCATAGCTAATACTCTTTCTCCTGATGGATATCGTAGTTATATGCATAGTCAACAGGTAATTTATGAACTCTAAGGCCAAATCTCCCAGTGCAAAAGCTAATGCTGGTCTGTTTTGGTGAAGGATGTCTCTATTTCACTTTCGATGGATTCCTAAGCAAATTCACTCTATAGATCAAACAGAAGTGCAGTGAGGAAACCCTTGGAACACGGTTCAGACATGCTGCTTTAGCCAACAATTTCCCACATGGGTAATGCGGTTAGAGCAATCATATAAATCGAAACACCTAATTCTTCTTATCCAGAAAGTCAAAGACTTTTCTACATTGTATTTGATGTATTTGGTGGCACATAATAGATTAAGAAGGAAAAATACAAGGTTTCAAAAGAGAAGTTAGGACGAATTATATTCTTGTAAAAAGACTTTGTTGTGTGGCTGTTGTCCAGAGCTAGTTCCCCAAAAGATGAGCAGTTCCTGATATGATCAAACCCAGGTTGTGATTATAAAAATAGTTGCTGTTCAAGAGATACATCTGAATAGGTCGTGTACCAGACTCAACCATGGTGCCATCCTTCCAAAGAGAAGGACACCCCCAATAGCCTTGGAAAGATCACCCAGATATCTCTATTACTTCCTGTGTGCCTCACGGGACTATTTCAACAGAACAGTGCCTTCTTATGGGTAGTTCTTCCCTTAAAGTTGTATTTTGAAAAAATAAGGTCCATTCAAGTCTTCCATCTTAGCCTTTTGAGACACACTGTGATACCATTTTGAAGCCACTTGGGAGCATCATTTCTTCATTCAGAGCTCCTGATGGAGGGAAAGTCAACTTCTCTCACCCCAGCACAGAGACTCCTCTTCCAGCTGGCTACTGCTCCAATGGCTAGTCCTCAGCTCCAATTCTCCTTCGTAGATTACCCCCGAGGGCAGGTGTTGCTGCCATCATGAGAATCGTGGGGAAGAAGAAAACGCGAGACCGACCCAGATCAACCAGTTTGGCCACGGAATATGCTATCCCTTAGTATTTTTTAAAAACCTAACAAACAACCTGGTGCTTGTTAAACACCTTCTCAGAACCACCCCCCAGCCCCACATACATTTTGAGTCCATGTGTCGTTTCTGTTGGTAATTGCCCCTAGAAGGTTCAGATGGGGTTCTGCAAACCAGTTCTTGCACCTTGAAAACAGCACTTATGTTCTCCTACTCTCCTGGGATTCTGTGCCCTTATGATTCTTTAACATTACATTCACTTCTTCAAAAAGGTGCTCATTTTCTATGTCAGAGACATGCGCATGTTCTACCCTGGAGAGCTAGGCCATCTGTTCAAGAAATGCTGCAGTGAGAATATATGACATGACATGGACCCGTTTTGATGGTGAAAGGAAAGGAACATGGCACAGACTCACCCCAGGGCCTTTGCACTTGTGGTACCTTCTGCCCAGAATGTTGTTTCCTGAGATCTTTGCATGGCTGTTCCTCTCTGGCCATTCAGGTCTCAGCTTAAATATACCGTCCCTAGAGAGGCTTCCCTGACCACACAGGCACTCTCTTTCCTGTCCCAGTTTTATTCTCTTCATAGCACTCATCATGACCTAATATCATTTTGTTGGTTGATTTGTTTACTCGACACTTGGGGGCCTAGAATAGGAAGCCCTTGGGAGCCGGGACCTTGTCTGTTTTGGTCGTGAGCATATCCCTCTGGTTTAGAATAGGAACGGTGAAAACTTACCACATGTTCACGATGCTTGTGTCAATTTGTACACGGAACCGTCAACTTTACCTGGAAGAAACAAGTATGTACCTCTTTCATTTGTATGCTGTGGTCTCAGGTACATCCCACATTGTAAATCCACATGCCCCTGTAAGCTGCCTGTCTTTTGGAATTTTATTATTATGATCACCCTCTTTGTAAGAGATTAGAAAAGATGGACTTTGGTGGCAAGTGAAGGGTCATTTGCCTCTTACTTACTTCCAAGCCTTCTTCCCTAGCTGAACAATTACATAATGCAGTTGCAGTGTCCAGGCCAGCAAGCTGTCAGCTGCGTGCCAAGTGTACTTCACACCGGAAGTCAGTTCATAATGCAGGGGTGCCGATAGGATTTGCTTTACTCTGGCATCTGGGTCTGGCTGTGGCTTCTCAGGGGCAGAGGAGAATCTGTGCCACTGGCCACCTCCCGGAGTAAGCCAGCTCTGAGCCCTGCCATCTGATGTCTCTCTCCTAGCTCGTCTCTCCTCATCCCAATTAATATCACAAAAGGGCAACATTTATGTAAAACCACATGCCGAGCGGCCTTTCGCTCCTAATTTAAACTATTAAAATGCCATTAAGAATTGCACAGCACGTTTCAGCACTGTTTTCCTTCATTATTTCTTGTTGAAGAACAGCCACGTGGAAAGGAATGCGTTTTGTTTCTGTGCAAAGTGGAGCTCGTTTTTTTCAGGATGGTTTATGGTACCCGCTGGTGGAATTTATATCCCCAAATCCAAGCCCCCGCTACCCAGAGATGGAGTTAGTAGATACACTTTCTGTCAGCGAAACTCAGGCCAATCAATACGAACATACCAGGGCATCTCTTTTAAACATTTGGCTGAATAAATCATCGTGGTCACCACGCCGGAGACAGCCTTCATTTCAACTGTGGAACGTTTTGGAGCCTGTGAAATTTCTTTCCTGTTTGCTTGCTTCTTTTCGATAAAGCGTCAGCCTTTGCTGTACCATGGCAAATGCCTCATCAGAGGTTACACCTGCTGCTCCGATGCAAAGCTGGTTATCCAAAGACCAGTTCGTATGTCACGGGAAACCCTTCATGAATATATAGTCTACCCGCAGGGCTTGTTATTTTTGAAATTTTGGCCCAATTTTCATTGTTTGGAGATTAAAACACACGCAGTTTCATCTCAGCTTTGACCTTTTAAGTTGCTACGCGTTAATCTTCGGCTAAAAGCATGGAGAGTGGGAAATATTATATTTTGTGAAGGAAGCAGCCTATGCGCACAGAAGGGGACCGCGGTTATGGAAATGTGTCTCTTACACAATGTTTCAATGCTAGAAACGGTATCAACAAAGACAGTATTTTCGTGCATTTTAAAAATTGAAAACGTGTACTTAGATTCTGGACGGCTGCTTTGCAAGCAAGCTGCTCTTGGGTGTTTTTCTTTGCCCGGCTTGTCTTCGTGGGAGAGATGGTGTCCCCGGGCAGACGCACCCGAACGGTTCATTCAGGGAGCCAGTGTGGTTGCATCTGAAGCCAGGGTCCCTTTAGGCAACGTCTTCCTGACCTTGGAAGGAAGAGCAATTTTTGCCTCCTCTGCCCTGTTAAGGGCCCCACAGCTAGCTGGGTGGTAGTGGCTCCCCTGGGACCCTCCATTTCCAGCTGAAATAATGGCAAGCTTGTTCAGTGCCTGCGCTGAGCTCAAGGCTTTGCATCCTGAGTTCATCCAACCCTCATATCCACCCCTGAGAAGTGCACCATCTACCCCACTGTATTCACCTGGTGGCTGGCAGAGATGGGAATGGAACCCTGGGCCGTCTCACTCCAGAGCCCATGGCAGCCTCCATACCATCGTGTTAGGTGGCTTGTCATCTAGGGAATTCAGAAGGTCCTTCAATGCCACCATTTGCTAGACTGAGGAGATGAGCAGAAATCCTAGAACTCTCTACGCCCCGGTGTCCAGGGGAATACATTCTGCAGAGAGAGCCTGATGATACTTTCTCCCTGGGGATAAGGACCACCAAGCCTTCACGTAATGACATCTCAGGAGTTGTGACTATGAAGTAAAATCAGTGGCTTTTTAACACACATGGGGATGGCGTCCTCCACCATCAAAGCCTGAGCCAAGATGGGCTGATTCCAATGACACCACCAGTTCTCTCTTCCTCTGTCTCCTCGGCTTCTGTATCCCGTCCTGGACCATGAAGCTCCGCTTAGAAATGGAGGAAAAGCACAGGGTTTCGTGTCCTAAGATGAGAGGTCAAGCCTGAGCTCCACTGATGACAAAATAAATGACCCGAGGCCATGGAGTCAAGCGCTGAGCCTTCACTTCCTTCCTTGTAAATTGCAGGTAATTAGAACCTCGTCATCATCTCCAGTGATGGGCCAATCTTTATCCTTTGAAGGTGGGTTTGATTTTTGGATTAGAGCTAAAAATTCTTTGCGGAAAGGGGCTGTGAATAAGGTGAGCTTTCTCTCTGGGAGAAGCTGAGCTTATATTGATGAGGTGGCCAAGTCATAATGCTCCTTTCCTCGTGTGATTTGTGAATTGGCTCTATGGAAATTTCAGAAATGCCTTCCTCTTGGCATAATTACTGGAAGAAGTATAGCACCTTTTTTTTTTGTGTGTGATACGCGGGCCTCTCACCGCCATGGCCTCTCCCGTTGCGGAGCACAGGCTCCAGATGCGCAGGCTCAGCGGCCACGGCTCCCGGGCCCAGCTGCTCCGCGGCATGTAGGATCCTCCCGGGCCGGGGCACGAACCCGTGTCCCCTGCATCGGCAGGCAGACTCTCAACCACTGTGCCACCAGGGAAGCCCAGAAATATAGCACCTTTTAAACTAGGATGAAACTGTTCTGTTTGTTAAACTCTCTTATGGATCATATGATGCTTTCTGGATCTTTATTTCCTTTGAGACTGTGATTGAATGTTTACTGCCTCTCAGATTTTCCTGGTGAAGATCTCAGGCCTGGGAAGGCACTTAATTCTTTCACAAGATGGTGAAACTCGGTGAATAGGAATCCCAATCCTCCACCCCCTCTTGATGACACAACTTTAGACAATTCATTGAAACTCTTGAAGGCTCTGTTTCTCAATTTAAAAATGGAAAAATGCTGCCTTCTTTACAGGATTGTTGAAAGGATTAGAAATAACGTACGAACAGCATCCAGCACATTGCTGGCATGAGGTAGGTACTCAAATTATATCTGTCCTTATTGAAATTGCCTGAGCAGAAAAAGATAACTATTTTCACAGTTGGCTTTAAAAATATAGGTTATTTCCAACACACGATGACTCTCCCGAGCATTTAAGGACAGTCATACAGTTTTTAATAAATGTTTACTAGTGCCTATTTTGTGCCGGATTCATGATGAGTTAAATGAGGCCTGGGGTCACTTCCAGCAGCGGGGAGAAGGGAGAAAAAGATGAAGAAGTAAGGATAACTGAAGAACTGAATGACGTCCCTGAACAGTAGACAGGCCCTGTTACAACCCATCCCACTGTGTGGTGGAAACTTCTACAAGCTGGAGGCAGAATAAAGCAGTGGCTTACGTCTTTGCTCCGGAGCCACTGTCTGGCTTTGAGTCCCAGCTCTGCCGTTTACTGTGCAACTTTAACTTCACTGAGCCTCCGTTTTCTCATCTGAACATGGGATGACAGCATTTACCTCATAGGGTTGTTGTGAAGTTTAAATGAATGAATGAATGTAAAGCACTGAGAATCATGTCTGGTAATATTTGATAAATGTTTACTTAGAAGTGATTGGACTGACATTTATTGAGCATCTTCTCTATGCCAGGCACTGGTCCAGGCACAGGAGAGAGTGTTGGCAGAATACTTGCCCTCGAGGAGCTTTTAGACATGTAATAGAAGCAGCAGGCAGGAAAGTAGAGGACAAGGAAACACCACATGTATTAGGGAAGGTGGCCAGGGAAGGCCTCTCTGAACGAGTGACATTTGATGTGACATATGATGGATGTAGGGTGATCTTAGAGTCTAGATCAAGGATTGGAGGTAGAGAAAGACTAATTTTCACGAGAGTTTCACCTGTGACATAATCCTGTGGTCAGGATCTCCCTGAGATATTATGTTGTTCCACAGCCGCTCCTTTCAATGGAATTAGAAACTTGGTAATTATGGGAACACGTCATCACAAATGGTAGACTCTAGGCAGCGGCGGAGGAGAACTAAATCAGATACATGTTCCACACTGTTAGGAGGGCTATTTGCCCCTTCTCCTCAGCAGATAATTCTAACTCCGCTTAGACCCATTTCACAGATGTAGAAAACTGAGCTACTGACAAGACTAACTCATATACGACACACTTATCAGCATTATACATTAATATAAAATGCCAGTGTTCTTCAGATTACAGTTGTAATCAGCAGATTACAACACAGGAACTGTACGACAGACCCACTAATTGTCTGGGCTGGTGCCTGTGATCGTACATGGTATAATTAGCTCAACTCTTGCGGTGGCCCTGCTGTTGCCTATCCAATATGTATTTTAACTTTATTAATAGAATGGTCATTTTGTGTGGGGTTGGCAATGTGTCCCACTAGAAACGCACACCTCTCAGACTCCCTTGCAGCTAAGAGTGGTCACGGGACACTATTCTGGTCACTGAGGTGTAAGCAGAATGCTGCTAAGGGGGTTTTGGAAAAGCATTCACTTTCTGGATGCAATGCTTCCCCTTTCTGTTTCTTTCTTTTCTTCCTGCCTAGAATGTATATGTGATGACTTAAGATGCAGCAGCTATTTCGGAGCCATGTGGCAACAAGCATGAGAACGGAGACCTAAGACACAAGACTTGTGGGACAGGAAGAAGAGAAGAACCTGGAATCCTGACGCCAGTGTTGAGTTTCGGCACTATTGTGAGACTGCAGACCCCCAGATTGCTTCATGCATTAGACCAATAAATCCTTATCTATTTAAGGTAGTCCCTGGTAGTCAAGATTTCTTTTATTTGCATCTGCACATATTTCTAACTGATACAAATAGCTTCCATAACAATGGGCTAGCCGACAGCAATAAATTTCCCCGTTTGGAAATTGGCACTCGATTTTATGTGAAAACAGAGGGCATATGAGCAGATAATGAAAACAGTATACAGTCTAGTTCTCTGTAGGAGAATTGGCTTTTCTAGCTACTGCTTTGTCTTAACTTATGGCTTCTGGCTTCCTATGTCTTTTGTTCCTTAACAAAATGGAAATTGAAGCAATCATTTGTGAGGACGCCGACAGGCCGCTTACATCTCCAGATCTGGCAGGGTTTCTTCTGCCCCCATTTAGCCTGATTTCTTGTCCTGACTCTTTTCCTCTGGGTCACGTCCCCCAGCATCTTCTTGACTCTTTCTGCCACCCAAATATCGCTCTCTCTGCAGTTAATGATTTCAGAGGCAGTTCTTGTCTCTTCATTTTGACCAGGAGTGACTTGACCTAAAGCCATGAGAATGGCCCGAGAGAGACCAGCGTAGTCCTAATTGCTTTTCCTGGCCCTTCAAAAAAGAAATTCAACAGCCAATACATTCGGAGGTGATTGTATTATCTCAATTAACCCCCTTGTTTTAGCTCCTGGTTTACTGGATGAGAAAGAGGAACGTGGTTTTAGGCAAAAGGCTCCTGGTGTGCAGTTACAGCTCGGAGTCTGGTGCCCCGCTACCCACTCTTCTGTGTAAAAGCGAGAAAGTGCCGGGAACAGCCTATGCCCGCTCCTTTAGCTATCAGCAAGTAGGGACTCTGATGTCTGCGAAGATGTGACCAAACCTTCAGATTCCTCTTTGTTTGTGTCCACATCTGCCCAGATTAAAGAAATTCACATATTTCCTTTCCTGAAGTGATGAGGGTCACGTGGAGACAGGCTGGGGTGAAATGCAGAAGTGAGTATGGTTATTTACGAATGGCTCTTACACACGGGAAATAATCACCTTCCGAGTCCCTCCTTTTCCAATAAACGTATAATTGCATTCTAAATCAAGAAGTGCCAATACCTGCAAAAGCTGAAAGTGGTAAAAAAAAAAAAAAAATCATATGAATGGGACTCTCCAAAGACGTTTTGCTATGCTGTGTGTGTGCTCTGGTAGCCACTGCCTACCAGAGGAGCATGCCTCATCTAAACTCCTGGTTGTGTCAAAGAGATTTTTTTCCTAGTCTCCAATTTCATTTTTTCCCTCCCTTTGTCCTTGTGTTATTTATGGGACAAGGCTGAGAGTGAGTTGCTGAGGCACTTTTCAGCATATGCTTCATAAGTTTTATGAACCTCAATTGAATTTGCTTTTCTGTCTCCCTAGTCTAGGCTGAATAATTCTTTTCTGCAGTATAACCTATCAGCCTGCTGAAGCCAGTGGATACAACCCGCCAGCCCTTGCAGCCAGCCAGCCAGCCTAGACACTTCCCAATCATTTGCCTCATTTCCTGATGCAATGGGGCACCTGAAACGGGGCTCATAGTTTCAGCTGAAGGCTGCGGGACAGGGCATCGGTCACCCCCTCTGCCCCTCAGCTCAGTAAATACTCATCTCGTGAATGCTGCCACTGATGCCATCTTCAGAAGTGAAGGCGCCTCTTCTCTCTGGAGCCTCCCTCCCTCACGTGGTTTGTGAAGTGCTAAGCTGACTTGAAGCGCTGGAAAATCCGAAGCAAATAAATTTGTTAGACCAAGGCAAGTGGACCGGCAGGTGGGGCATCTCTTCCATCATCAGGCAAAATCTGAGTTGAACTACCCAAGTGTGGTTGACAGTCGTCATTGTTGGCTTTCTCAGCATCAAAGAACCCTTCTTATTTGAGACAAGCCTCTGCTCGTGGGAGTCTTGGGGATGGGCAGGGCCCAGATGCCCATGACAAAATCAAGGAGAAGGAAAGATACTCTTTACTCCTTACTCCTTGCTTGCTTGGCAGATGAGACGCTTCCCTCAAGGCTTGGAATTTTCAGGGAGTGAGGCAAGGATGGAGCTCCATTGGAGCAAGTTGTAGCAGGCAGAGGTGGGTGCTTTTGGCTCTCCTGGGGGTGACCTGACAACACCCTGCCCGGATGGGAACTTGTCTATGTTCTTGGGCTGCCCAGGCTGCCTTTTTCTGTCTGTTTTCCAAGCTTACATCTTCAGTCTTCCAATGGATTCAGAGTGCCTCCATCCTTTCCATACATCCCTTTTGGTAAGACCTACAATCATAACTGGCACGTGAAGGAAAAAGTAAATCCCCATCCCTCCCTCCACCACCCAACCCATTAGAACAAAATCAGGAGAAACTGATAGGTGTTCCCTTCCAGTCATCATTTCTACCTGAGATGGACAACAGCCCATTTCTTGTATGAGAAGAATGGCACTCCTCACCCATCCCTATCGTATCTGAATTAAGGTCAGGGTTGTTTTCTTTATTGCATTTTAAGGAGAGGTTTGGAGGAGGTGACCGATTGCTCATGTTTTTACCACACTAGTAATACATGAATGCATAGTCCTCATAAAAGACTCCAACAATGCTGGAATATTCAGAGGGAAACAATGCAGGAGTATGCAGACAGCCTCCCTGACAGCATGCCCCCAACCCTCTTGCTTCCTGCCCCAAGAGACAAGCACTGTGAGCATTGCTCTGCATTCGTTCAGTCCATGCACTTTTAAACACATAAATGGGACGTACTTTGCTTTGCTTTGTGACTTGGTTTTCAGTTAACAGTTTGTCTGGAAGATCTTTCTATAAAGGCTCAATATTTTCTTTTAACAACTGCACAGTATTCCATACCATGCTTAATTTAACCTCTTCCATTTAGGAAGTAGGAAAAACTTTTTTTGCTGGTAGAAAAAAATGCTGCCATGAACAACCTTGTATCTTTGTGTTTATACATAATCTTCTTTTCTAGGATAGATTTTTCTAGAACTGAGTGTTTTCTAGAATGGATTTCCTAAATCAAATATTATATGTATATTTTCAACAAGGACCTACTATATAGGACAGGGAACTCTACTCAATATTCTGTAATAGCCTATATGGGAAAAGAATCTGAAAAAGAATGGATATAAGTATATGTATAACTGAATCACTTTGTTGTACACCTGACACTAACACAACATTGTAAATCAATGATACTGTAATATAAAATAAAAATAAAAAATACTGTATACATGTACAATTTTGATAAGTGCCATCCAACAGCTTTTGAAAAAGGTTTTACCAATTTACAGCCCCTTTAATAGAATGGCCTAGAGCCCAATTCTCCAGCCTTTTCAATGATTTTATAGGCACTTAATTCTCTTTCCACTTAAAATTGCCAAAGTGGTTTTGATTTCCTGCAACAGAATCCTGCCTGATAGTCCATGCTATGATCACAGGACTCCACTGCTTAAACCACTTCTGTGCAAAAAAAACAAACAGGGCTTCCCTGGTGGCGCAGTGGTTGAGAGTCTGCCTGCTAGTGCGGGAGACACGGGTTCGTAGCCCTGGTCTGGGAGGATCCCACATGCCGCGGAGCTGCTAGGCCCGTGAGCCACAACTACTGAGCCTGCGCGTCTGGAGCCTGTGCTCTGCAACGAGAGAGGCTGCGATAGTGAGAGGCCCGCGCACCGCGATGAAGAGTGGCCCCCGCATGTCACAACTAGAGAAAGTCCTCGCACAGAAACGAAGACGCAGCACAGCAAAAATAAATAAAATAAATTAATAAACTCCTACCCCCAACATCTTCTTTTAAAAAAACCCATACAAACCAATCAAAAAATGGGCAGAAGATCTAAATAGACATTTCTCCAAAGAAGACATACAGATGGCCAACAGGCACATGAAAAAATGCTCAACATTGCTAATCATTAGAGAAATGCAAATCCAAACTATACAATGAGGTATCACCTCAATCCAGTCAGAATGGCCATTATCATCAAAAAGTCTACAAGTAATAAATGCTGAGGTGTGGAGAAGAGGGAACCCTCCTGCACTGTTGGTAGGAATGTAAATTGGTGCAGCCACTATGGAAAACAGTATGGAGGTTCCTTAAAAAACTAAAAATAGAGCTACAATATGATCCAGCAATCCCACTCCTGGGCATATAGCCAAAGAAAACTCTAATTCAAAAAGATACATGCACCCCAGTGTTCATGGCAGCAATATTTACAATAGCCAAGACATGGAAGCAACCTAAATGTCCATCGACAGATGTATGGAATAATGGAAAAATAAGTGAAAATGGCTGGCATCTACCCACATGTACTCCTGTCTTCCTGCCTTTGCTTCTTCCCCTTTCCAGCTCAATTGTGCCCCACAAGCCCCATCCTTTCCTGGTTGGTGCGTGCCACGGTCAGGACAGTCCCACTGCTCTTGAAGGCTGCCCAGGGGATGCTGGATCACATTTCTCCCTTCTCTACCTTTGTTGGGTTGTGCTCTGGTACACACTGTCCCACTCTCAGGTGAACGCAGCATTTGATTATATCAGAGGGTAAAGCCATTCTTTGGTCATTATTTTACACCTGTGTACATTTTGTCCCAATCTAGATTATAAGGCCCTAATGTAAAAGGGAGCACATCTTGTTTTCCTTTTGTATTGTAACATGCTTAAAACAAGAGAAAAGAAAAGAAAAATTCACTGAATACCTACTATGGATAAAGTGCTTTCTTAAGCATGACCTCATTTAATATTCAAGACAACTCAAGACAACTCTGGATCTTATTGAATTTCAGAGGTGTGAAACAACTTTCCTCTGACAAATTCCCAAAGTTCAAACTCAGATCTGAACTCAGATCAGCCCAGTGCCACAGTGCTTCCTAAATCCATTGCCTCATCAACGGCCCCCTAGGGCTTTACACTCCTAGCGGGGAGAAGTGGTGAACTCCTACTGTGAGTTACTAACTCATGAAAAATGAAAGCGTGCCTTCTTTGCCTAGAAAGACGATGTCTCCGGGACTTCCTTGGTGGCGCAGTGGTTGAGAGTCCGCCTGCCGATGCAGGGGACACGGGTTCGTGTCCGGGTCCAGGAAGATCCCACATGCCGCGGAGCAGCTGGGCCCGTGAGCCATGGCCGCTGAGCCTGCTCGTCTGGAGCCTGTGCTCCGCAACGGGAGAGGCCACAGCAGTGAGAGGCCCGCGTACTGCAAAAAAAAAAAAAAAAAAAAAAAAGATAATGTCTCAGGACTCTAAAAGTTTTCACTCTGTGTGCCTGTATTTTTCTTCAGATATTTAAAAAACGTTTAATTTTGAGATAATTTTAGAAGTTGCAAAAGTAGTACAGCGGGTTCCATATACCCTTTATCAGGCCATCCCTTAAAATCCTATAACAATGTAGTATAATTATGAAAACTCAGAAATTAACATTGGCACAGTACTATTAACTAAACTACAGATGATTTTAGAATTTCCTGAGTTTTTCTGAGAATGTCTTTTTCTGTTCCAGAATTCAGTGAGAATGTACTTAGGCATAATGTCCCTTTAGTCTCCTAGATCTGTGACAATCCCCCAGTCTCTCCTTGTTTTTCATGGCTTTGATAGTTTTGAAGAATACTGGTCAGAGATATTGTAGAATGTCCCTATGTTGGGGTTTGTCTGATATTTTCCCGTGAGTAGACTGGAGCTATGGGTTATTGGGACGAACACCACAGAGGCGATGTGCCCTTGTCAGTGGCACATGTTGGAGGGTACATGATGTCATAATGACATCACTAGTGATATTAACCTTGATCATTTGGCTAAGGTGGTTTCTCTGCTGTACAATGACCATGTTTACCTTTGAAATGAATAAATATTTATTTGGGGGGAGATAGTTTGAGATTATGGAAATATCCTGTTTCTCCTTAAATTTTCACTCACTAATTTTAACAACTATCAGTGGGTTGTTCCTCCAGTGGGCACTATGGTGGTGTTCTAATAGTGATTTCCTATTTCTCTCATTCCTCCTACACTTATTTACTGGAATTCTTTGGTAAGGAAGTGTTGTCCCTTCTCTTGTATCTATTAATTATTTAATCATTCAATCATTTATTTATCTCACTATAGACTCAGGGGATATTTATTTTAATCTTTGGATTATGATCCAATACTTTTGCTATTTATATTGTTGCACACATTGTTCCAGCTTTAGCTATTTCAGGTTGGCTCCTGTGCTTTGTAGCATGCCTTTATCTTCTTATTTTTTTTGTAAAAAAACCCTTTTTAACTTTCTGCGAGTGTGAGATTCTCCAAGTTCATCTTTTTTTTAAATAGCAGAATGGAGTTTTACTTTGATTTACTGAAAAGATAGACATTACTAAGCAGCCAGTTTATAACCAGTCACAAAACATAATTGTTGGGCATCAAATTATTCTACCTTTCATTGTAAGCTAATCAGGATTTTAGACACAATGCAGATTAATGGCCATCTTATATTCTTCCTGCTCCAGCCCTGAAATCAACCACTTCTCCAAGGGGCGTGGGCTCCTTTCATGGTAGCATGGTATTAGAAACCAAGATCAGGGTAGTAGGTGTGCTCATTGCTACTGGGTTATTACTACTCCTAGAGTTTGTTTTTTTTTTTTTTTTTTTTTCCAGTACGCAGGCCTCTCACTGTTGTGGCCTCTCCCGTCATTGTGGAGCACAGGCTCCGGACACGCAGGCTCAGCGGCCATGGCTCACGGGCCCAGCCGCTCCGCGGCATGTGGGATCTTCCGGGACCGGGGCACGGACGCGTGTCCCCTGCATCGGCAGGCAGACTCTCAACCACTGCGCCACCAGGGAAGCCCTAGAATCTTTTTTTTTTAATTACAAAATTAAAAAAAATTTTTGGCTGCACCACATGGCACATGGGATCTTAGTTCCCCAACCAGGGATCAAACCCCTGTCACCTGCATTGGAAACGTGGAGTGTTAACCACTGGACCACCAGGGAAGTCTCTATTACTAGTTCTAGACTCTCTCAGGAGACACACTGAGCTAGGACACACATGTGTGTTTACTAACCTATGCATACATCTATATTTCCTTCTGTATTTTTGTAGCTGTATATATATTACAATTAACCATGAGCCTTGATAGCAAAACCAAAGACACTACAATAAAAAACCAATGGGACAATAAGAAGTTATCATTTGATGGGTACAGGGTTTCAGTCTGGGGCGATAGAAGAGTTCTGGAGACGGATAGTGGTGATGGTTGCACAACAGTGTGAATGTAGTTAATGTAGTTAATATTTTAACCACACACAGAAAAATAGCTATAAATTCACGTTGCTACCTCCCACTCCCATCTAGCAGGACAGGGATTATTCTAGCCTCCTTCTTGCCTTACTTGGAACTTTTTCTTCTAGCAGTAGGAAATTTAGCTCTCATTATCAGCAATATATGTTCTTGTATGTTCAACTCTAGCATACATAGAAAATGGTTTCAAAATTGCTAACCCAATACTCCTGTGAGAAACAAAGTTACCAACTAGAGTACATTCTTTCTGTCTTTAGCCTTGTCGTATCCAGTCAAGATATTGTTTTCCAAAGTTACTTAGCTCAGTTCCTTCCTTCCTCACCATCTTCAATGTGGTTATGTCGTTCATTTGTAATATACTTGGATTCATTTGTCCCAAGTGCTGGCTTGGCGGTCAGTGAGATAATGCACGTGAAGTGCCTAATGCACTACCTGGCATGGCTCAGGGTCTTAAGAAATATGAGCTGAACCTGAATTTGTGGCAGTGATAAGTGTTGTCCATCAGCTTCATTACTCCAGCCCCGTGAAATGTCGAAAGAGCTTTGATCGGGTTTCGAGGGCCATTCTTGGCTGTGACTCAGAACTAAGGTAACCAGCCCACAAAAATCGTCAGAAGTGCTGCCCTCATTAGCATCATGCTCTAGACAGCTGAGTTACTTCTCACAGGACGATAACTCTATGGGCTTAAATGGTGAGTAACCGTAAAAGGTGTGAATCACGCAAGGGACAGAGAATTTCAGGGGTTAAAAGCTATCTAGAAACCCAACAAAATTAGAGCTTATTCCTTCATCTTCTTGTCTCTTGAAACAGCCCCATTTCTCCACTCATTTGCTGTCCAGTAACAGTCACCCTGTGATCTCTGTAGTGGATTCTAAGCTCAGACTCACCAGTGTCAAGGGATGCCTCCCCTTGGGCAACTTGAGATTCAGTTAGGATTTTTTTGGTTGCAGGCAACAGGAAAAAACACCCCTAGCTACCTTAAGCAGAAAAGGAATGTGCTGGAGGATATGAGGTTGCTCACAGAACGGAAGAGAAAGCTGCTGGACCCTGTTTCAGAACAACAGGGACTTAGAAGCTTTGGGAAACTCCATAGCAGGAACCAATTGTCACTGTGTCCAGGCCATGGCTGCCAGAGTGAATCAATTCCAGAAATCTCTCTTTGTGTCTCTCCACACAAGACTCGATTTCTGGGAGTGTTCTATTGGTCTAGCCTGGGCCACATGCCCACCTTTGGTTGTGGGAAGGCAGAGCGCCTTGAATAGAAACCCACCAATGGGGAGGGAGGGTAAACAGCCAGTAACAGAAGTCCAGTACTCTCTGTGATATGGTCATCTTTCTTCCATCTATTGTGAGTTCTAAGTTAATTTAGCAATAAAAAAAAAGTTGAGCAATAGGCTGTCTCTCCCCATATTCCCTACATGCATTCTCTGTAAATCCTACAAAGTTCTCCCCTCCCTGCCAGGGTAAGTGTGAGTCAGATGGTGACACATGGTTGGCTTTGCTGTTGTCCAAAATGTGCTCTGGGTCATTCCAGGGTGGAGTGTAGCAAATGGTCGGGGTGTGTCACTTGGACGTTCACCCAGCTTCTCTTGAGACAGTCCTTTACTGTGGAATTGGGTGTTGGTTTGAAGCCCTGGGATTCCCCTGATTTCACATTTTATGAAATCCTCAAATAAAATGCAAATAGAAGTTAGGTTGGGTGTGAAAGTCAATTTACTACAATACCAAGTTGCAGAGCGTGGAAACTTGGAATTAGGATGACTGGAATTCAAGTCCTGACGTGGCCACTCACCAGCCGTGTGTTCTTTGATGTATTATCTTCTCTAGGGCTCAGTTGTCTCATCTGTAAAACGTGGGAAGGCCTTGTAGTCAAAGGCACAAACAATGGGATCAGATCCTTGGATTGATTCCATGCTCCACACTCCCTAGCTATATGACCATGGGAAATAGATTTAGTGTCTTTACATTTATTTAATGTCTTTAAATTCTTCCCTTGTCTGGAAAATGGGATAATGATAGTGCCTCCCTCCAAGGCTTGATCTGACAAACAAATAAAATAAGTTACATAAGTTGCCATTGTTATTATTATCACAGAATTTCTGTTTTGTTTTAGTTTTTGGCTGCGCTGCACAGCTTGTGGGATCTTAGCTCCCAGACCAGGGATTGAACCCTTGCTCCCTGCAGTGGAAGCACAGAGTCCTAACCACTGGACCTCCAGGGAAGTCCTGATTACAGAATTTCTTGAGGATTAAGTTCCTGTATGGGAGGTGCTGGGCATAGGGCCTGCCCTACTACAGTAAACGTTTAATAAATGGTGGCTGTTGGTATTACGTGGCTTAATGACAGTTTGTGAATTACCTGTTCTTCCTTTCATTTGTCTGGGTAATTGAGTTCCTGTGTTTGTACATATATTTTAACCAAATTGCCTTGTATCTGGGGAGAAACTCTATGTTGCTTTTGTTTTCTTCAGAGACTAATAAAAGATTACAAAGACCTCAGGATATTTTTTAGAAAAAAATGTTTATTAAACTGATTGGATTCAACAATCTAACCTTCTCTGGAGCTACTGAAATGGTAAGCCTTGTCTTTAATTGCAAGGTTCTATTTGTAGAGCTCTAAAGGTAACACTGAAGATACATTCTAATAATTCGGATGAAGAGAGCAACAGACAGCCCTTTCTTAAAAAACCTGAATCCTTTGTCCCCAGTTTCCCAGGGATGTGCTGAATTCTCTGCTTTGCTTGTGGAGACAGGAACGTTTGACTGTGTCCTGATAGTAGGAGTGGTCCACAGATCCCATGAAAGTGATTTTCTTTTCTTTCTTTTTTTAATTGGAGTATAATTTCTTTACCATGTTGTGTTAGTTTCTGCTGTACAACGAAGTGAATCAGCTATATGTATACGTATATCCCCTCCCTCTTGGACCTCCCTCCCACCCTCCACCCCTATCCCACCCATCTAGGTCATCACAGAGCACCAAACTGAGCTCCCTGTGCTATACCGCAGATTCCTACTAGCTATCTATTTTACGCATGGTAATGTATATATGTCAGTCCTAATCTCCCAATTCGTCCCACCCTCCCCTTCTCCCCACCCCCCATGTCCCCATGTCTGTTCTTTACATCTACGTCTTTATTCCTGCCCTGCAAATAGGTTCATCTATACCATTTTTCTAGATTCCACATATATGTGTTAGTATACGATATTTGTTTTTCTCCCATGAAAGTGATTTTAAAGCTAAACTCTTCATTGGCTTCTGCATATGAGTGTTTCTCTTTCTACCGCTTAGATTTCATTCTTTGTCATGAGTTCTACCATTTTTTTAAAAATTAATTAATTAATTAATTATTTCACACACACACACTGTATTTTATTTTTACAAGAGATAGACTGACACCAAGCATTGTTAGTGGATGACCACAACAAAAGCAACAATGACTGCAATTACCAAACACGAAACACACTCATACTATGTCATAATATTGACATTCAGCCCAGTAACCCTCCACTGTAACAGCTTTTACTTTGCAGTGAAAATTGATTTGTATATTTTTTGCCTCTGAGTCCTTGTGGGATTTTTTTTTTAATTCAAACAGAAAGTCACAAAAATTATAATCATCCTCATCAGTTCACTCAGTCCCATGTAATTAATTTTTTTTTCATCTTGATCTTTTGTTAGCACTTTTATGAGTTCATCAGTTTTCCATTAGAGTTCTGAAAATGCTTATTCATTCAGTTCATCTGTACAGTCAGTTACCAGAAACCTGTACTTGTCAGAGTCTTTTCCATGAATTCCTTGAAGATGAAACCCTTTTATAGGAACATATTTGCAAAAGCCTCAGAGTACATCCAGAACTGTCTGTAAATGACAAAAGAGTTAAAAATGACCATGGTCAAAGATTTGATGAAAGTTCATAATAATGTAATTGACAAGGAAATTTAGTTATTTCTGAGATATACATTTTAAAGTAATAACTAGAATTATGACTTATTATACCAGAACATATAAGATTTTTAGAAATTTCATGCAATGTCTGAAACATTTATATTAACATATTTCCATACAAATAACCCAATGAAAGTTGAGTATTAGTTGTTTTGTTTGTTTGTTTGTTTTTTTATACTGCAGGTTATTTGTCATCAGTTTTATACACATTAGAGTATACATGTCAATCCCAATCGCCCAATTCAGCACACCAACATCCCCACCCCACCGCAGTTTTCCCCTCTTGGTGTCCATATGTCTGTTCTCTACATCTGTGTCTCAACTTCTGCCTGCAATCCGGCTCATCTGTACCATTCGTCTAGGTTCCACATACATGCGTTAATATACGATATTTATTTTTCTCTTTCAGACTTACTTCACTCTGTACGACAGTCTCTAGATCCATCTACGCCTCAACCAATGACTCAATTTCGTTCCTTTTTATGGCTGAGTAATATTCCATTGTATATATGTACCACATCTTCTTTATCCATTTGTCTGTTGATGGGCATTTAGGTTGTTTCCATGACCTGACTGTTGTAAATAGTGTTGCAATGAACATTGGGGTGCATGTGTCTTTTTGAATTGTGGTTTTCTCTGGGTATATGCCCAGTAGTGGGATTGCTGGATCATGTGGTAATTCTATTTTTAGTTTTTTAAGGAACCTCCATACTGTTCTCCATAGTGGCTCTATCAATTTACATTCCACCAACAGTGCAAGAGGGTTCCCTTTTCTCCGCACCCTCTCCAGCATTTGTTGTTTGTAGATGTTCTGATGATGCCCATTCTAACTGGTGTGAGGTGATACCTCATTGTAGTTTTGATTTGCATTTCTCTAATAATTAGTGATGTTGAGTAGTTTTTCATGTGTTTTTTGGCCATCTGTATGTCTTCTTTGGAGAAATGTCTATTTAGGTCTTCTGCCCATTTTTGAATTGGGTTGTTTGTTTCTTTAATATTGAGCTGAATATATATTTTGGAGATTAATCCTTTGTCCATTGATTCATTTGCAAATATTTTCTCCCATTCTGAGGGCTGTCTTTTCGTTTTATTTATGGTTTCCTTTGCTGTGCAAAAGCGTTGAAGTTTCATTAGGTCCCATTTGTTTATTTTTGTTTTTATTTCCATTACTCTAGGAGGTAGATCAAAAAAGATCTTGCTGTGATTTATGTCAAAGAGTGTTCTTCCTATTTTTTCCTCTAAGAGTTTTATAGTGTCTGGTCTTACATTTAAGTCTCTAATCCATTTTGAGTTTATTTTGGGGTATGGTGTTAGGGAGTGCTCTAATTTCTTTTTTTTTGCATGTAGCTGTCCAGTTTTCCCAGCACCACTTACTGAAGAGACTGTCTTTTCTTCATTGTATATTGTTGCCTCCTTTGTCATAGATTAGTTGACCATAGGTGCATGGGTTTATCTCTGGGCTTTCTATCTTGTTCCATTGATCTATGTTTCTGTTTTTGTGCCAGTACCATATTGTCTTGAATACTGTAGCATTGTAGTATGGTCTGAAGTCAGGGAGTCTGATTCCTCCAGCTCCGTTTTTTTCCCTCAAGACTGCTTTGGCTATTTGGGGTCTTTTGTGTCTCCATACAAATTTTAAGATGATTTGTTCTTGTTCTGTAAAAAATATCATTGGTAATTTGATAGGGATTGCATTGAATCTGTAGGTTGCTTTGGATAGTATAGTCATTTTCACAATGTTGATTCTTCCAATCCAAGAACATGGTATATCTCTCCATCTGTTGGTATCATCTTCTTTAATTTCTTTCATCGTCTTATAGTTTTCTGCATACAGGTCTTTTGTCTCCCTAGGTAGGTTTATTCCTAGGTATTTTATTCTTTTTTGTTGCAATGGTAAATGGGAGTGTTTCCATAATTTCTCTTTCAGATTTTTCATCATTAGTGTATAGGAATGCAAGAGATTTCTGTGCATTAATTTTGTATCCTGCAACTTTACCAAATTCATTGATTAGCTCTAGTAGTTTTCTGGTGGCATCTTTAGAATTCTCTATGTATAGTATCATGTCATCTGCAAACAGTGACAGTTTTACTTCTTCTTTTCCAATTTGTATTCCTTTTATTTCTTTTTCTTCTCTAATTGCCGTGGCTAGGACTTCCAAATCTATGTTGTTAAATAGTGGTGAGAGTGGACATCCTTGTCTTGTTCCTGATCTTAGAGGAAATGCTTTCAGTTTTTCACCATTGAGAATGATGTTTGCTGTGGGTTTGTCGTATATGGCCTTTATTGTGTTGAGGTAGGTTCCCTTTATGCCCACTTTCTGGAGAGTTTTTATCATAAATGGATGTTGAATTTTGTCAAAAGATTTTTCTGCATCTATTGAGATGATCATACGGTTTTTAGTCTTCAAGTTGTTAATATGGTGTATCACATTGATTGATTTGCGTATATTGAAGAATCCTTGCATCCCTGGGATAAATCCCACTTGATCGTGGTGTATGATCCTTTTAGTGTGTTGTTGGATTCTGTTTGCTAGTATTTTGTTGAGGATTTTTGCATCTATATTCATCAGTGATATTGGTGTGTAATTTTCTTTTTTTGTAGTATCTTTGTCTGGTTTTGGTATCAGGGTGACGGTGGCCTCATAGAATGAGTTTGGGAGTGTTCCTTCCTCTGCAAATTTTTGGAACAGTTTGAGAAGTATGGGTGTTAGCTCTTCACTAAATGTTTGATAGAATTCACCTGTGAAGCCATCTGGTCGTGGACTTTTGTTTGTTGGAAGATTTTTAATTACAGTTTCAATTTCATTACTTGTGATTGGTCTGTTCATGTTTTCTGTTTCTTCCTGGTTCAGTCTTGGAAGGTTATACCTTTCTAAGAATTTGTCCATTTCTTCCAGGTTGTCCATTTTATTGGCATAGAGTTGCTTGTAGTAGTCTCTTAGGATGCTTTGTATTTCTGTGGTGTCTGTTGTAACTTCTCCTTTTTCATTTCTAATTTTATCGATTTGAGTCCTCTCCCTCTTTTTCTTGATGAGTCTGGCTAATAGTTTATCAATTTTTTTTATCTTCTTAAAGAACCAGCTTTTAGTTTTATTGATCTTTGCTATTGTGTTCTTCTTTTTCTATTTCATTTATTTCTGCTCTGATCTTTATGATTTCTTTCCTTCTGCTAACTTTGGATTTTGTTTGCTCTTCTTTCTCTAGTTGCTTTAGGTGCAATGTTAGATTGTTTAGTTGAGATTTTTCTTGTTTCTTGACATAGGCTTGTATAGCTATTAACTTCCCTCTTTGAACTGCTTTTGCTGCATCCCATAGGTTTTGTATCGTCATGTTTCCACTGTCATTTGTCTGTAGGTATGTTTTGATTTCCTCTTTGATTTCTTTAGTGATATCTTGGTTATTTAGTAATGTATTGTTTAGCCTCCATGTGTTTGTGTTTTTTTCCCTGTAATTCATTTCTAATCTCATAGTGTTGTGGTCCGAAAAGGTGCTTGATATGATTTCAATTTTCTTAAATTTACTGAGGCTTGATTTGTGACCCAAGATGTGATCTATCCTGGAGAATGTTCCATGTGCACTTGAGAAGAAAGTGTCATCTGCTGTTTTTGGATGGAATGTCTTATAAATATCAATTAAATCTATCTGGTGTATTGTGTCATTTAAAGTTTCTCTTTCCTTATTTATTTTCATTTTGGATGATCTATCCATTGATGTAAGTGAGGTGTTAAAGTCCCCCACTATTATTGTATTACTGTCGATTTCCTCTCTTATAGCTGTTAGTAGTTGCCTTATGTATTGAGGTGCTCCTATGTTGGGTGCATATATACCAATAATTGTTATATTGGGTGCATATGTATTTATAATTGTTATATTTATAATTGTTATATATTCTTCTTGGATTGATCCCTTGATCATTATGTAGTGTCCTTCCTTGTTTCTTGTAACATTCTTTATGTTTTATTTTTTTAACACCTTTATTGGAGTATAATTGCTTTACAATGGTGTGTTAGTTTCTGCTTTATAACAAAATGAATCAGTTATACATATATATATATGTATATATGTATATGTTCCCATATCTCTTCCCTCTTGCATCTCCCTCCCTCCCACCCTCAATATCCCACCCCTCTAGGTGGTCACAAAGCACTGAGCTGATCTCCCTGTGCTATGCGGCTGCTTCACACTAACTATCTATTTTATGTTTGGTAGTGTATATATATCCCTGCTACTCTCTCACTTTGTCACAGCTTACCCTTCTCCCTCCCCATATCCTCAAGTCCATTCTCTAGTAGGTCTGTGCCTTTATTCCTGTCTTACCACTAGGTTCTTCGTGACATTTTTTTCTTAGATTCCATATATATAACAATCTTTATTTTAAAACTATTTTATCTGATATGAGTATAGCTACTCCAACTTTCTTTTGATTTCCATTTACATGGAATATCTTTTTCCATCCCCTCGCTTTCAGTCTGTATGTGTCCCTAGGTCTGAAGTGGGTCTCTTGTAGACAGCATATATATGGGTCTTGTTTTCGTATCCATTCAGCAAGCCTGTGTCTTTTGGTTGGAGCATTTAATCCATTCACGTTTAAGGTAATTATCGATATGTATGTTCTTATGACCATCCTTTTAATTGTTTTGGGTTTGTTTTTGTATGTCCTTTTCTTCTCTTGTGTTTCCCACTTAGAGAAGTTCCTTTAGCATTTGTTGTAGAGCTGGTTTTATGGTGCTGAATTCTCTTAGCTTTTGCTTGTCTGTAAAGGTTTTGATTTCTCCCTTGAATCTGAATGAGATCCTTGCTGGCTCGAGTAATCTTGGTTGTAGGTTCTTCTCTTTCATCACTTTAAGTATATCATGCCACTCCCTTCTGGTTTGTAGAGTTTTGCTGGGAAATCAGCTGTTAACCTTATGGGTGTTCCCTTGTATGTTATTTGTCATTTTTCTCTTGCTGCTTTCAATAGTTTTTCTTTGTCTTTTATTTTTGCCAATTTGATTACTATGTGTCTCAGCATGTTTCTCCTTGGGTTTATCCTGTATGGGACTCGCTGTGCTTCTGGCTTTGGTGGCTATTTCCTTTCCCATGTTAGGGAAGTTTTTGACTATAACCTCTTCAAATATTTTCTCTGATTCTTTCTCTCTCTCTTTTCCTTCTGGGACCCCTATAATGCGAATGTTGTTGCATTTAATGTTGTCCCAGTGGCCTCTTAGTCTGCATTTCTTTTCATTCTTTTTTCTTTAGTCTGTTCCGCAGCAGTGAATTCCACCATTTTGTCTTCCAGGTCACTTATTCTTTCTTCTGCCTCAGTTATTCTGCTATTGATTGCTTCTAGTGTAGTTTTCATTTCAGTTATTTTATTGTTCATCTCTGTTTGTTTGTTCTTTAACTCTTCTAGATCTTTGTTAAACATTTCTTGCATCTTCTCGATCTTTGCCTCCATTGTTTTTCCGAGGTCCTGGATCATCTTCACTATCATTATTCTGAATTCTTTTTCTGGAAGCTTGCCTATCTCCACTTCATTTAGTTATTTTTCTGGGGTTTTATCTTGTTCCTTCATCTGGTATATAGCCCTCTGCCTTTTCATCTTGTCTGTCTTTCTGTGAATGTGGTCTTTGTTCCACAGGCTGCAGGATTGTAGTTCTTCTTGCTTCTCTAACATTTTGTTTTTAATGTCTTTTCAGTTCTTGGACAACTGGCCTTCTGTCCTCATGATTGATCACCTCTGTGTTTTTCTAGAGGCTGCTTTACCTCTTCCCTAGAAACCTTAGCCTCTAGCTCTGATTACCCCGTGATTTCTTGCTGACAGTGTCTTTGGGATGGAAATTGCTCCATCATCTCTTCTGAGGGGCAGGCTGTTTTGAAGAATTAATTTGACTTCTCAGTAACCACACTCACCCCCTGTGTGGGCTGTGGCTTTTATGACCCTCAGACACCCTGCCCTACGAGGGCATGGCTTCTTAGCTGCATTTCTTGTCGCCCTTTGAGCTTCCAGTGTGGGCATCTGTGGCCAGCAGCTCAGCTCAATACCTTATATCTTTGGGACTCCTTAGAAGCCTCCTTTTCCAACAGTGCCCCATGATTCAGTCTTCAGTTTCTTTTTTAATTTCTCTGTGTTTAGTGGCACATACATGTTTCATATTTATGACAAAGCTACAGTTTTCTGGAGACTTAACTATTTTTGAAGGGAATTTACCTATTACTTTCTTTTTCTTATTGAAGCATAGTTGATTTACAATATTATATTAGTTTTGGGTGTATAGCATAGTGATTCAATGTTTTTATAGATTATACTCTATTTAAAGTTATTACAAAATAATGGCTATATTTTCCCATGCTGTACACTATATCCTTGTTGCTTATTTATTTTATACATAGTTGTTTGTATCTCTTAATCCCCTACCCCAATATTGCCCCTCTCCCCTTCCCTCTCCCCAGTGGTAACCACTAGCTTGTTCTCTGTACCTGTGAGTGTGTTTCTGTTTTGTTATATTCACTAATTTATTTTTAAATTGCAATATAAGCGATAACATAGAGTATTTGTCTTTGTCTGACTTATTTCACTAACCATAAAACTCTGCAGGTCCAGCCATGTTGTTGCAAATGATAGAATTTATTCTTTTTATGGTTGAGTAGTATTCCCCACACACATGCACACACACACACACACACACACACACACACACACACACATATTCTTCCTAATCTGTAAAATAGGTAAAATGCACCACAGGATTGTGAAGATTAAATATGATAACATGGTAATTGACTTATGTGCCAAGTCATTTCAATGCAAGACAAGAAATTCTTTTCAACAAACTGTTCTGGAACAATTGGATAGCGCTGCAGTGGGAAATGAGCCTCGACCTCTACAAGTCCACATTTAAAACTAATTTGAGATGAATTATAGACATAATATATAAAATCAGAGTGCTAAATCTTCTAAAAGAAAGTATAGGAGAATATCTTAGTCAAAGAGTTCTTTGTCAAGTTGTGGAAAGCACTAATCATAAAAGATAAAATTGGTAAGTTAGACCACATCAAAATTAAAAATTTTTGTTCATCAAAAGATACTATTAAGAAAATAAACATGCAAGACACAGACTAGGAGAAAATATTTGTAATACATGTATCTGCATAGATCTGACAAAGAATTCGTATCCAGAAAATACCAAGAATTTTTACAACTCAACAGTAAGACAAACAACCAAATAAAAACATGGACAAAAGATTTGAGCAGAGAAACTCACAAAAGGAGATATACAAATGGACTAAAAATACATGAAAAGATATTCAATATCTTTATTCATCAGGAAAAGGCAAACTAAAATCAGAATGAGATACCACTAGATATCCATTAAAATGACTAAAATTAAAACAACGGATAACACCAAGTTGTAGAATACCTGGAATATTCATATGCTGCTGGTTGAAATTTAAATGGTGCAACCACTATGGAGGACTGTTTGCCAATTTCTTATAAAGTTAAACATACATCTACTCTATGACCCAGTAATTAAACTTGTAGATATTTATCTAAGAGATAAGAGATATGAAAACCTATGTTCACAAAAAGGCTTGTGCAAGCATGTTCATGGCAGTCTCGTTCCTAATAGCCAGAAACCAGGAACAACCTTCATATCCATCAACAGGTTGAAAAGATAAGCAAATTATGGTATATCCATGTGATTGAATACTGCACAGCAATAAGGAAGAACAAATTATACATAACAACATGGGTGAACCTCACTATGCTGAGTGAAAGAAAACAGATACAAAAGAGAACATACAGCATGATTCCATTTATGCTAAATTCTAGGACAGAACTAGATGAATCTATAGCGATAGGAATCAAACAATCGTTGTCTTCATGGGAGGGAACTGACTTGAAAGTGACACAAAGCAACACTGGGGTGTGGTGGACATGATTTTTATCTTTACAGGACTGATGGTTGCATGAGTGCGTAGAACTGTCAGAACTCACTGAGCTGAACACTTAAGATGTGTGCATTTTACTGTATGTAAACTATTCCTGAAAAAAAAAGGACAATGTGGTAAAGGGCACAGTACAGGGTAACTTCTAGGAATGGTGGCTGTGGGTATCACAGGCATGGACAACAATACCAGTAGTTTTAGTTTTGGTCTGCTGCCCCAATAAGTCAGAGGCTCTGCCAGCCATCTCCTTTGCCTAGCAGGGTCCTGTGGACCCACAGGGGACTTTTAGTAGATGTTCTGATTTGATTATTGTTACCCACAATGATGCACCTGAATTCTTTTTTTTTTATTAAGGTGTAGTTAATTTACAATGTTGTGTTAGTTTCAAGTGTACAGCAAATGATTCAGTTATTTATATATATGTATTTTTTTCAGATTCTTTTCCATTATAGGTTATTACAAGATATTGAGTACAGTTCCCTGTGTTATACAGTAAGTCCTTGTTGTTTACCTATTTTATACATAGTAGTGTGTATATGTTAACCCCAAACTCCTACTTTATCTCCCCCACACTCCGCTATCCCCTTTGGTAACTGTAAGTTTGTTTTCTATGTCTCTGAGTCCCTTTCTGTTTTGTAAATGAGTTCATTTGTATCATTTTTTAGATTCCACATATAAGCAATATCATATGATATTTGTCTTTCTCTGTCTGACTTACTTCACTTTGCATGATAATCTCTAGGTCCATCCATGTTGCTGCAAATGGCATTTCATTCTTTTTAATGGCTGAGTAATAGTGC
Organism: Tursiops truncatus; assembly: GCF_011762595.2. Lineage (NCBI taxonomy): Eukaryota > Metazoa > Chordata > Mammalia > Artiodactyla > Delphinidae > Tursiops > Tursiops truncatus. The sequence goes on along the minus strand of NC_047037.1, from coordinate 24,321,470 downwards.
ATTGTCTATATGTACCACCTCTTCTTTATCCATTCATCTGTTGATGGACATTTAGGTTGCTTCCATGTCTTGGCTATTGTAACTAGTGCTGCCATGAACATTGGGGTGCAGGTATCTTTTTGAATTATGGTTTTCTCTGGGTATATGCCCAGTAGTGGGATTGCTGTGTCATATGGTAATTCTATTTTTAGTTTTTGAAGGCACTTCCATACTGTTCTCCATAGTGGCTGCACCAATTTAATTCCCACCAACAGTGTAGGAGGGTTCCCTTTTCTCCACACCATCTCCAGCATTTATTTGTGGACTTTTTAATGATGGCCATTCTGACTGGTGTGAGGTGATACCTCAGTGTAGTTTTGATGTGCATTTCTCTTATAATTAGTGATATTGAGCATCATTTCATGTGCCTGTGGGCCATCTGTGTATCTTCTTTGTAGAAATGTCTATTTAGGTCTTCTGCACATGTTTTCATTGGGTTGTTTGTTTTTTTGATATTTAGCTGTATGAGCTGTTTGTCTATTTTGGAAATTAATCCCTCATCGGTAGCATGGTTTGCAAATATTTTCTCCCAGTCTGTAGGTTGTCTTTTTGTTCTGTTTATGGTTTCCTTTGCTATGCAAACACTTTTAGTTTAATTAGGTCCCATTTGCTTATTTGCACCTGAATTCTTAACTCACACACATTCTCTCTCTTTCTCCTCATCTCTCTCTCTCTCAAACACACACACACACAGAGAAAATCATGACCCTCCCTTCCTTTCTTCCTTTCTCCTTCTCTCCTTCCTTCCTATTCATTTCTCATCTTTATTCCATCTCATTCCAAAGTCAGTTTAACGCGGTTATAATAAGAGTCAGCTACTGGGTAAAATGGTGTAGGAAACAAATGTAAACCTAAAACCGGAAGGAAATAGACACCATTTGGTTCTCAGTCCTTGCTCGAGGTAGGCTACAAATTGGGCTCTGAGCTTCCTAGCCACAGCAACAAAAAGGGAAATATGATTAGTCACTAAACAGCCCACAGAGCAGATTCACAGATGCCCTCAAGCAGCATCTTGAGCTGGTATCTGTTATTCAGAGCCCCAGGTGTCCAAATTTGTTTGCCCGAGTGGTGGATTAGTGGTGAGGTGAGAAGGAACTAGAGGTTTATTTGCTCTTGGCTCAGTTTTCCTGGCGGGGAGACACTGAAGGTTTCCTTCTGGAAGTTAGTGTCCATGCAGTGGAGATCACATTATTTGTATTCTGAACCTCTGTGGTCATCCCCTGGGTGAGCAGCCCACCCCACTGCCCAGTTCATACTCACGCTGTTTTTCTGCAGTTTCAGTTTTGTTGTTGACACCTTTTCTTGAGTGGTATTCTGGCAAGACAAGCTTGTTGCTGAATGGCCCTTCCCAGCAGAGATCTCTTTCATTCATCTTGGCTATTTTTCTTTGATTATGGTAGACTTATCTTTTCCCCTCCCCTTCTCAGAGTTATTTTAGACTTTAAAACCTCTTCTTAGGGTTTCAGCGGAGCTATCAAGTGCATGGATGCAGGAATTTTTTAGATGGAGAGCCCTCTCCCATTGACCCTTTTAAGAATGAGCTTCCTAATTACAGGGAGTCACTGGCCTTGCAAGATATTACAGATCCATCTCCCTCTTGTCTTGAAGAGTTACTTTTCCTAAGAACCTGCTGTTTCGTAGCTGGAAATGAGATTTTCAGGCTGCTCACTGGAATTAAATCTTGACTTCCAAGAATGAGCAACTTGTAGTGTCAAGTACACCAGACTGGGTGTTGGCAGATGTAGATTCCAGATGAACTTCCAGGGCTGACCCACTGTGTGAGGTTAGGCAAGTGCTGTAAACTTCCTGGGCCTGCTTTCCTCATGGTGCAATGGAGGAAGTAATCTCAGAAGGTCGTTGTGATGATCAAACAAGATATAACACTTGAAAGTGTTTTGAAAGTCTCAGTGCTTTAAGTTCTCAGTCTGTAACGGAGAGGAAATGAAGGAAATAGATTTTCAGTAGTATGGGATTTGCAGGTTGTATTCAGTGCCTTGGTAGGGGGACAAAAGTATTAGGAAACACAGTTCTTATCCTGAAGAGTTTTAGGCAGAGTTTGAAGGTTGTGTGTAAAATGTAAAACATTTACTCTTGATGGCTCTCTGAAGTGTTTGTGTTTTTTTTTTTTTTTTGGTCTGAAGATTTTGGAGTCAGACTTGCTTCTTTAACCTCTCTTTCTCTAAATATTTAACTTCTTCCGCCTCACACTGATCTCTAGGCATTACAAAAATAGCTCTTACCTCCCTTGAATAGTGTGTTTCAGATAATGAGAATTTCAGAACTCTCCATGTTTCTCTTTTTGCTTTGGCTACCAGCAACCTCAAAGCTATAACTGTTGCTTAGTTTAAATAACCATGATATTCATGGTGCTTGAAGCATTTCCTTTTGCTTCTTCTTTTTCCTACCTGATGTCTGACTTTTTTTTGCATTTGAATAACCTTACTGAATATATCTTTTTTTTTTTTTTGCTGCAAGTTGTTATGGATTATTTTTGGCAGTATAAATAATTTATAAATTAATTTGGAAGTATAAATAATGCCAGCACATAACAACAGATAACAAGCACTGTCCAATGGGAAAAATGCATTCTGAGTTCTAATTCAGCATTCCTCCTGCTGTCTCAGTGGTTGAAAAGAGGACTCTCTTGAATTCTAAAGCATCAGCTCTAGCAGTCAGTGACTCCCACTGAAGGAACTGGGTGCCAGGTGGGAGTTACTGACCACTTGAGAATTCTCTAGATTTGTAGAGGAGAAGGACAAGCTTAGGACTGGTGCTTTCTCAGCAGCTCAGAATGGTCTGTTCGAACAGATTTCCTGGTCTCCATTTGCAGATATATGTGTAGCCAATGCTTGGTGCTCAGAGCAGTTCTCCTCAAACTTTAACATGCCTATGAGTCACCTGCGGATCTTGTTAAAATGTGGATTCTAATTCACTACTTGTGGGATGGGGCCCAAGAGCCTGCATTTCTAACAAGTTCCTAGGTGATGCTGATGCTGCTGGTCTGGGGACCAGGCTTTGAGTAATGAGGACTTAGAAGTCACTCAACCCAATCTGTTGAATGGGTGAATCTGACCTGTGCATGAGTCATACTTCCTAATTTTAGAACCACTGTATTGCTAGACCTGTCTTCTCTTAAGAACCCTAGTTCTTCAACGTTCCTAATTTCTTACTGTCAGTTGAGCGTCTCTTCCACTTCTTGGTGAGTTTTCGCCTTTCTTTTCTTCCCTCCTGGCCTGCACCAAACTCAAGTCCATTCCTAAAGGGAATATACTGTGAGCTGTAGTGTCACTGGATGGGTCCAATCTCTCTAGTCTTAAAGGTAGACTAGCTTGTACTTTTCCTTAGAACTGGGGTGATAAGGGCAGGGGTGGGGTGGGCCTGCAGGGTTTTGTGCCTAGTGGGTGCTTCTTAGATATTTGTTGCTTGATTGACTTGCCTGTGACTGTAAAGGTTTTCATTAATGGAGACTGAAAACTTGACAAAAATTGGCTATCCTTTACCGATCTCTCCCTGCCTACAGAAGCAGAGGTTAATGGATGCAGTAGTGATTTAATAAATCACTGTGAAGATTAAGGCCCTCATCAGCAAGGGACCAAGGTGAGAGAATGGGTACTGGGGTCCAAACACTGGTGCATTTGGGTCAGGCTCTCAGACTGTTCCTATAATGTTGGTTCACCACAAATTAGGCCACAGAGACCAAAGGTATTCACAACTCAGTGGCTGGAAAATGTTACAAAGTGTACTGTGAGGGCTGCATATTTGAAACCATCAATACTGCCTCTATACCACTTGCTGTCTGCCATGGTCCTTTTCCACTCTCGTGATTCTCCATCACTTTCCTCCCTGCCTCAGTCAGAGAGGTGAATCAGAAATGCAAGGTGGGGCTTCCCTGGTGGTGCAGTGGCTGAGAGTCTGCCTGCCGATGCAGGGGACACGGGTTCGTGCCCCGGTCCGGGAAGATCCCACATGCCGCTGAGCCTGCGCGTCCAGAGCCCGCGCGTCCGAAGCCTGTGCTCCGCAACGGGAGAGGCCACAACAGTGAGAGGCCCGTGTACCGCAAACAAACAAACAAACAAACAAAAAAGAAATGCAAGGTGCACTTAGCCAGGATTCCTTTACCTGCCCACATGACATGCAAATTAGTAATACAAAGTAAGACTTAACACTGGCATCTTAGAACGTACATATCTGCATAAATGACTCTCTCTCTACTGAGTCCTTCATCTTGGAATAAGATTATAGTTGTCCCCAACAAGGAAAGTTTCCATTTATGTTGCAGAACATCAGTCATGAGGTGTGTCAAAACAAACTTGTTATTAGTCATGCTTATAGCATCCAAGTTCACTAACAATGTATTTAAAAAACTAAATGAGTAGATTCAGGGATTTCTGTCTCACCATTGCATTCTCACTGACTTCCATGTGATATGGTCTCATGAATGAGTGGGAGAGAAAGGTCTTGTAACAATCAAGGAGTGGTAACTTGCGTATCCACCAGGTGCTGAATGGCACTTCTGCCATCTTGAAAAATTCAGCTAAAGTCCCAAAGCCAATCATGATTGGGTGATAAGTTCCTAGGGAGTTGCTGTTAGCCATGTCCCTGCAGCGCCTACTGAGAAGGGATCAGACCAGCCCAGTGAACCTCAGCCCAAGAACCACCTCCAACCTATATGAAGAGAAGATGAGAACTTCAAAAGGATCATCAAGGAAATGAGTGACGTGGCTTTGGCTCTTCCTTCCAAGCCTGGGATGGGGGCTCCCCCAGGGCACCAACACTGAATCACAAAAGCACTGATCAGGTATGTCCACTTTGCCCCATCCCCCTTTCCCTGCTCCTACCCCAGAAGAGAACTGGGTGGAGGTGGAGGAGGTGTGAAAGGGTGGTGGAAATACAGACAGCTCTCCAGCCTCTGCAGGTCAGTGCTATGCTTGAGGGGACAGGGTATCAGTGGTTGAAGGAGAGGAGGTTGAGCCTTGAATTGCGTGGGACTGATATTTTGATTTTGAGTGGACCAGGCTTGAGAGGGAGTCTTGATGGCCCAAATGAGGCTTGTTCTTAGAAGTGGCAGAGACAGGAAAGTTATGGGATCGGTCAAGTATGGCAAGGGGTAGAGGAGGGCGGTCTGATAAGGCAGATCTGAGGGCAGCAGCTAGAGGAAAACAAAGCTGTTTCCTGTTTGAACCCTGCTTGCTTCAGACTGTTCCATGAGATGGTTTCCCACGTGAGCCTGGGTACACCCATGGGCGTATGTTCTGTCCGTGACCATCACCTGACCTGGGAGTCTCAGGGGAAAAAGTGTAGGGAGACTTGGGGCTAGAACTCCTTTATCTCCCAGCCTCAAGGAAGACCATCCTGGTGTGGAAGGGGCTGTCTGAGGACTAGTTGTGTGTGCTGTCCCAAGATACGTCCCTTGAAGATATTCTCTCATTTGACACCTATTCCTTTGCATAAGCAAACACATTTTTTTTTTGCCTTTATGGAGTTTAAAAAAAAATTTTTATTTTATATTGGAGTATAGTTGATTAATAATGTTGTATTAGTTTCATGTATACAGCAAAGTGATTCAGTTATACATATACATGTATCTATTCTTTTTCAAGTTCTTTTCCCATTTATGTTGTTACAGAATATTGCACAATATTGTATTGTGCTATACAGGGGGTCCAGGAAGTTTTAAATTGAAATATAAATATTTCCAGGAGGGCAGCACCTGAGGCAATATTAATTAGTGGCTTTGGGGAATTGTTTGGTGGGATCAAGTCCCCATCCCTGCTCAGAAGCCTTCAGTGTCTCCCCAGTGCCCATGTGATTAAGTCTGAATAGTCTAGCCTGGTCCACAGGGGCTCTCAGAACCAGTGCCAGGCTACTCTTCTGGACCGGACTCCTCCTGAATTCTCCCATCCTACCCCGCAAGTCAATATTACAGCTCTTCCGGAGTCCGTGCATCTTCTTGAATGTGCTACTCACTTTTCCCATGGATTCCCATCCTGCTGTCCTCCCATCACTGTCTTTAAAAAGTCTACCCATTGGGCTGTGTTCGGATGCCACCTCCTACAAAAAGTCTTCCTTGAGCTTCCTAATTCATTTTTCTCTCCCTTAGTGATCCTTAATGCAGAAACCAGCACCTACTTTGATAACATCGCACATCAGGAGTTAGAGAGAGAGAAGTAAAGTTTCAGCAAAATGAAAGCTCGTGAAAATTTTATCCGACAAACACTGAGACTTTTTTCAAGTGTATCATCAGCAAATCCCCTTCCTCCCCCCCCCCATTTTTTTCTTTACAGTTCTAGGGTTTACCCTTCCCTCTCTTATGCAGTCTAATGAGATCTCCTCTCCCCTGAGTGTCATCTGGGTCCCCTTCCCCTGCTGACCACAAGGCAATTCTCAGAGGGCTTTGCTTGCAAATTCTATGTGTTCACTGGTTAATGAGCACTTCCCTCCTCCCTTCCCTGCAGATCTTAGCACCACAAGGCTTTAAAAAATTCCTGTGTCTGTAGCCATAATATTTACATCACCCCATAGCTTGGTCTGTACACAATTCTAGCACACAGTACTCCCTGCCAGCCTTAGAATTTTCTGTCTGCTCCCCTGACAGATTGTATACTTCTTGGCCGTCCCTTCATGCGGTACACACGTTCTACCTACTTCATGTAGAGAACTTTGTAGGGACTTAGTAAATATTTGGTGAATGACAACTCATGAGATCTAAATCTGCAGGTGAAAAACTCCAGAGAGAGGCTAAAAGAGAGCTGTTGGAGGAGGTGTAGAACCAGCCGTTCTGTGGACCAGCTTCCGTCGTGCCACAATTTTGTGTGAGATTGATCTGGAATCAGGCTGCAACATCCCTATTCACATAAGGCTACAGACCTCCAGCATATAAGGAACATTACACCTTTGTCCTTGATTTATCTCTTCATGCCTGCTCAGGCACCCACGTTGGGGTGTGTGTGTGCGTGTGTGTGTGTGTGTGCATGTGTGTGTGTGTGCGCGTGTGTGTGTGTAAGATGGGGGCAGGCAGCACATGTGGGCTTGGGAGTGAGGGAAGTTGTAGTTTTGACCGCTTACTCCAATGTTTGAGGAAGAGGGTTTGAGTTTTCAGTCTGGTCTCAAAACCAGGTCTAGGATATTTCATTCTTCCCTGGCTGGCTGGCAAAGTGCAGTACACATGTTGTACCCAGACTAAAGAGCGTGTGAGAGACACACGAGTGTTTCCAGGGTTAATTCTCCCTTCTCCATGAAGCCTGCAGAGTTTTACAGTCTACACACATCACCCCTTTACAGAAGATCCTACAGCATGTAATACTTGATACTACTCCAGCCCTTGATTATAGCCATTTTTGGTTAGTTTCTTTAATAACGTCTGTCTTTCATTTGCTTCAAAGCTCATCTCTTCCACTGCTCCCTTGCTTCCTGTCATTTGAAGCAGTGTTGAACATGTAGGAGGAGCTTGGTAACTATTAACTGTTTTACTCTCTAATTAGATCCACTATGCAGTAGCTACCAGAGGGTGCTGGGTTTTAGCGGGTGTAGGAAAGTAATTTGGGGGAATCATCTCCAAAGACCAAATGTATGAATATTAACTTAGGTTGCTTCTCTGCAGGCCTCATGGGACTTAGATCAGATCAGCAGACTTTTCAAGAAATAAACCACAAGTAGCTGAAAAACACAAAAGTTCAAATTGCATCCGGTGTAACCCTGTGAGAGAATTTCTACAGCAGAGGAAGTCTGTTATTCTCGACCTGAACTTCAGTCTTCTGCGATAACATGGGGGCTGCAAAAGTGTTCCTAATCTCACTGATAAAGTTATATTCTTACCCATAAATCTATCTGAAATGAGAGGGACCAACTGACTGAGAGCAGAGAGAAAATTTCCCCAGTGACAGTACACAGTCTCTGCATATGTGTATATATATTTAAATCAAAGTAATTGGTTAATATTATGGAAACTTCATCTCGGTTTTAAGTGGTGTTTTTCTGAATTTGATGTGCATTATTTTAAAAACATGACACAGATGTAGCCTTTAACAGCCCCCGGCCTGTGGCATTATTCATACTGAAGCTTTCAACCAGCCGAATAGGAAAGCACTTTTAACTACAGTCCACTTCATTAATGTTTCTGCTGTTTAAGCAGAAAACTTTGGGATGTGGCTCAGCAAAAGGCTGAGGAAAACATAAAATAGGAAGAGTAATATATCTATTTCTCATAGAGTTTTCCTATGTAAGGAGCATCTTAATGATTTTCTTTCAATTAACATAGTTTCACACATCTGAGAATGAGAAGTGCAAGAATATATTGTTAGGATAATCCGTATTTCCCAAGACGTGTTCAGTTTGGAGTCGCTGGTCTTTATTCAGCTCTTGCTCTACCAGTCTTCCCCTTCTGGGCCCTCACAGCTCGGTGTCAGCTCCTCATCTTGCTTCTGGGCTCCAGACTGAACTTTTTAGCTCTCTAATAAACATTTCAGAAAAGTCCTATTGAAATTTCTAACTCATCAAGCTAACAGTGACCTCATGGTATTATCTCCAAGCAATATTTGCATCAATACCATTGACATCCTCCACATGCCTGAGTCAACTTTGACTTACTTTTCTGTGTCCTACAATCAATCCATGGTGGCTGAGTCTTGTTGATTCTGCCTTTGAAATGTCTACAGAACACGCTCTCCAGTTTCCATTTCTACTTCCACTGCCATAGTTCCTGCTTACCTGCGTCATGACAGCAAAGAATTGTCCTAATTGGTCTCATGGGCTGCCAAAAGCACCCTCATGAGGCCTCTGGGTTGTCTTCCTAAAGAATGACTTGGGTGATGCCCTTCTTCTGCTGAAAAACTTGCGGTGGTTCTGCCACTGCCTATTGAATGTGTTTCCAACCTAACTCTTCAGCCTCATTTTCGGCAACTCCCCACCATCTCCCCACACTGAGCTCCAAAAGACAACTCACTTTGCTCAATGATATGCCCACTGTGCCTTTGCCTGGGCTGTTTTCACCCACAGGAGCCTCCAGCAAGACAACATGCAAATATCCTGCATCTTCCCCTAGCCCCTCACCCCCGTCTGGTCCAAGCATCATTTGTTCTCTGTTTTAAAAACAGCCCTTCTTGGCAGGCTTTCTGGAGACTTTGTTTACATTTCCATCTCTCCTGTGCACCAGATTTGAGTTCCTGGAGTGCAGGGACTATGTCATTTTTATCTTTTTTTTTTAATTTAAAAGATTCAAATTAGTGATGGATATGTATTAACTGCTCAATGAATTCTTCTTGTTGAATGGATGAATAAATGAATTGTTACCTCCTTTGTGAATATCTGATCCTCTAAAGCAAAACTATTTTTCTCCTTTATATGACAATAACATTTTGCATATTCTTCCAAGATTTTTCTCTTTGCATTTGGCTTTTAGCAGTTTCCTGTGATGTGGGTTGGTATATTTTTCTTGTATTTATCCTGTTTGGGGCTTGAGGGGCTACTTGAATCTGTAGCTTAATGTCTTTTTTCAGCTTTGGAAAATTCTTTGTTATTATTTTTTCAAATATTGCTCTACCCCTTTCTTTCCTTCTTCTCTTTGGGACTCTAATTCCATATGTTAGATTTTTCTACTGGGTCCCCTATATCTCTTTCAATGTTTTCCATCTTTTTTTTCTCTCTGTGCTTCATTCTGGATAATTTCCACTGTCTTATCTTCCAAATTATTAGTCTTTTTTCTAGCTGTGTCTAATCTATTATCTATTTATTGAGTTCTCAACTTCTGATATTAGTTTAGAATTTCCATTTGATTCTTTTTTATAGATTCTAATTTTCTGGTGAAATTCTCAATCTTACCATCTATTTTTATTAACCTATAAATCACAGGAGTTTTAAAGAATTTAAATAACTCCTTGGATTGCTGTAGGGGGTAGGTCTGTTTCTACTGTCTTTCCCCCCTCTTGGTCATCTCTCTTGGATGTCTGAAACATTTTATTGAATGCCAGATATGCATATAAAAATTTGTAGAAACTATAATAACACTTTCTTTTTCCAAAGAGAAATTTAAAAATCTTCCAGCGCTCTGGTGTTGCTGATAGCTCTGCCCAGCTTTTTATAGTCTTAGAAACCACTATCTGCCTTTCCTTAGGTGCTTCGTATGAATCAGTAAATGCCTCAAGGGTAAATGCTGCTCAGATTGTTGGGTTCACCCCTCTGCTTCCCTCCTCCCTGCATCTTGGCCTTTTAACTCCTGGCTGTCTTGCTGGCTCTGAACTCCAATTTTTGTCTCCCTATCTTTGTGAGATGGTGAAAACTCTGCTCAGCCTTTTTGTGTCAGCAGTTGCTTTCTGCTTGGCTTCTCAGCCATCACACACACTGTGTATGAATCAGAAAATATTCCAAAGAGAAAAGTGATATGAAATATTGGGCTCACCTCAGTGAGTTTCTCCTCTCTCTGGGCTCCTGCAAATCCTGGCTTCCTTAAGAGTTTCCAATGTCTTCAAACAGATTTTTTTTTTTTCATTTTAGCACATCTTTGTAGTTTGTTCAGGGGGATGATTGCTCTGCTATGACATAGTCTGCTGTAGCTGGAAGTGGTACTCTGTGCATTCTTCTATTACAGCATGCTCTTACATTATACATTTTCAGGTGTGTTTCTTTCTCCTCATTTATGACTTCCCTGAGGTCAGAAACAGTATTTTCTTTCATTTATCTTTCACGAAATGCCAATTCATTCATCAATTCATTCAATGATTTTGTTTTTGAGCAGCTACTATGGTACAAATGCTGAGGATACATCAGTGAATAAAATAGACTAGGTCTCAGCTGTTATGGAGCTCATGTCCTAGTGGGGGAGAAGGTACACAAACAAACAAATGAATAGCAAACACCCCCCCCCCCAAAACCAAATAGTAAAAGATGTTATGCGCAGGATTAAATTAGAATGCTGGGGTCCAAGGTGGGTCACCATTGAGATCTAAATGATAAGAAAAAGTCAACCATAAGGAGATCTGGAGAGCTGCAGGTAGAGAGAGGAAGCAAGGGCAAGGAAGGACCCAGCATGTTTGCTAAAGTTGATGAATTTTGTGAGAGTCTAAATTAAAGATTTCAACATAAGATTTTTCTTCTTTTTTTTTGAGAACATTAATTTATACATTTTGAAACATTTCGAATATTTGGTAAATAGCTGTCTCTGAGGTACTTTAACTTATTTAGGAATCATGAATGTTACTTATGGTTTTATTTGTTTGTTTGTTTGTTTTTGCGGTACACGGGCCTCTCACCGCTGTGGCCTCTCCCGTTGCAGAGCACAGGCTCCGGACGCGCAGGCTCAGCGGCCATGGCTCCCGGGCCCAGCCGCTCCGCGGCACGTGGGATCCTCCCAGACCGGGGCACGAACCCGTGTCCCCTGCATCGACAGGCGGGCTCTCAACCACTGTGCCACCAGGGAAGCCCACTTATGGTTTTTAAGAGTTAAAATATCCACAATAGGCATAACTCCCTATAGGAGGGTCCCTTGCTCACCAGGGTAGCAGAACTGAGTAGAAACAATAATTGTTTTTTTCTTACCTTTGAGGTTATGTGTATCTGCAAACATGCTATTTTTGTTTAATAATTACATAAAAGTATTATATTTTTAGTACTGCTCTGTATCAGTCAGGATCCCAACAGTAAACAGAAGCCCATTCACATAGTTCAAGAGACTGAAAAGAAGAGCCTGCTTAGAATAAAAAAGAATGAAATACTGCCATTTGCAGCAACATGGATGAGCCGATTATCATACTAAGTGAAGTAAGCCAGACAGAGAAAGACAAATATGATATGATATCACTTCTATGTGGAATCTAAAAAAGATGATGCAAATGAACATATTTACAAAATAGGAACAGACTCACAGACTTCAAAAACAAACTTATGGTTACCAAAGGGGAAAGGGCAGGATAAATTAGGAGTTTGGGATTGACATATACACACTATTATATATAAAATAGATAATCAACAAGGATCTACTGTATAGCACAGGGAACTCTACTCAATACTCTGTAATAACCTATATGGGAAAAGAATCTGAAAAGGAGTAGATATATGTATATGTATAACTGATGCACTTTTCTGTACACCTGAAACTAACACAACATTGTAAATCAACTATACTCCAATAGAAAATAAAAATTAAAAAAACTTTGATAAGCAAAAAACAAACAAACAAAAAGATGAGGCTACTTACAGGGGTATGGACAGGGCTAAGGGAACAATCAGGGATGGTGAGATCCTCAGAGATGAGCAACGGCAGAGCCATTACTGCCCCAGATCTGGAGGGACACAGAGCAATACAAAGTGCATTGCTTCAGTTCCGTGCAAGCTGCAGTCAGGGAGGGATGCAGCCACTGCCAGAAAACATGGCCTGGGGCAGGGAGGGAGCAGGAAAATGTACCCTGTCTTCTCTTTCCTCCTGCCTTGCTTTAAGATGTCTCCCTTGGCCAAACCCACCCAAGAGCCAGCTAGCAGTGGATCCTGGTTGATCCAGCCCATGGGAGTCAGTCTCCAGGACTCAGAGCTGCAGAGAGAAGGGCCAAGATGGACCCGAGGGGAGGCAGCCAACCAAACACAACACCTAAATGCTCAGTTTTGCACGCAGTAATGAATTTGAAGAGAGTTTACAGGTTCATTTGGAGCTCCAGCCTACTAGATTTTTGTGATATAAAGTACATACATACAATGGAATACTACTCAGCCATAAAAAAGGATGAAATAATGCCATTTGTGGCAACATGGATGGACCTAGAGATTATCATACTAAGTGAAGTAAGCCAGGCAAAGACAGATATCATATGATACCACTTATATGTGGAATCTAAAAAAATCATACAAGTGAACATATCTACAAAACAGAAACAGCCTCACAGACATAGAGAACAGACTTGTGATTGCCAAGGGGGAGGGGGTGGGGGAGGGAAGGACTGGGAGTTTGGGATTAGCAGATGTAAACGATTATATATCGGATGGATAAACAACAAGATCCTACTGCATAGCACAGGGAACTATGTTCAATATCCTGTAATAAACCATGATGGAAAAGAATAGAAATAAAAGAATGTCTATACGTGTATAACTGAGTCACTTTGCTGTACAGCAGAGATCGGCACAACATTGTAAATCAACAATACTTCAATTAAAAAAATGTAAAAAATAGTGCCTTTCCCAAACCAAGGGTAGAGAACCCAAAAGATCTTCAGTCATGTCTTTAAAGACAGAAAATTATTTCGAAGCACGTTGAAACCAACTTGGGAGAATATGAGGCTATGAGACTGGAGTGCTCCGTGGAGTTTTGAAGGATTATTTTAAGGCAGAATCTTGCATTTGTGATGATGAAGGAAGAGATAGACCAGGGGAGAGCGGGCATACATTGGCAGGCCCGAGAGAGGGAAGAAGCGTGCTGCGGTGGGACACGGATTTCTCAAGGTATATATATCAATATACCAAAAAAACCCAAATCTAGTCATATCCTGAAAATCTGCTTGCTCATGAAGGGTTCGTGGCATTGATATCAGTATGGTTTTATGACACAGAAGTAGTTATCGTTTCAATTCAGCAATTTAAAATACCAGAATCTTAAAAATGTTATTGCCCAGGGTACACAAAAGCACCTGGACACACTTGTCTGCATACCTTCCTTGTCTGTACACCTGAAATTAACACAACATTGCAAATCAACTATACTCCAATATAAAATAAAAATTAAAAAAAAAACTTTGATGAGGAAAAAACAAAATATAAATATAAATAAAAAAATAAATATAAATGTTCCTAGGCCTGAAGACTTGGTGGACTTGGGCTAAGTCGTGTTTAATTCATGCCCCGTGTTTTTCTCTAAAATATCTCAAACTGAACAATCTCTCATTTCACATCTGAATACTGTGTAACTTTTCAGTCAATATTTTTTAAATGTCTAACTTAAATTTCTATCGTTTCTTTTTCACATTGAAAATGGGACAGTTCTTAGATGGGGTGTGGCAATGGGATAAATCTTACTGGTTCAAAGGGTATGTATACTCTTTTGTTCCTGAAAGTTTGAAACAATTTATGTCACATATTACTTTTCAAAAGCTTAGTGTTTACCATTCTAAGTACTTTATAAAATTTTAACTCATTAAATTTCCAGCAATGCTGTCAGTAGGTACTATTATTATTATCGTCCTCATTACACGTATGGGGCAGCTGAGAAGTGTGGCACAGAGGGTTTAAGTACCTAACACAAGGCTGCACAGTTAATAAATCAGATTAAAACTGGGATTCAAACCCAGGAAGTCTGGCTCCAGAGTCTGTGCCCTGAACCACTACACCAGGCTGTGTGCATTCAGTGGAGGCTTGAGTTTACAATAATTCCACTACTGTGGGGTTCAGATTTCCATACCATGAATTGAAGTGTTTATCAAACAATTAAACCAAGATTTTCAAAAGTGCCTAGTAGATGAGTCCTCACCCTAAAAAGACTGTTGATTAGACTTTTACCATTAGAGAATCCTTTAATGTTTCTTTGGGCCAAAGAAACATTAATGAATTCTCTTACAGTAAAAGGGAAAGATCTAATTAACATTTCTTAAAATGTGTTCCTTGCAGGAATGCCCTTATAGGATTCTCCCTGTAAAAAGGTTTCCATCATCAAATAAGTTTGGAGAACCTCACATGCTATATACATATATTTGAGATTCACAACACACATATTAAAGGTACGGAAAAGTCCTTCAGGAAAGACACTTTCTTAACTTTTTTCAGCCTAGAATTTACCAAGTTAAACTGACCAAAGGTTTATTTTTTCACAAAATTCTTATTAACATCCTATAGCACCAGTGTCGTACAATTTTCATCAGGTTCCTTAAAATCAAAGTGTTGGCTCTGAGGCTTCTAGAAGGCAAGCAAAAAGGGGCTGAAAAAAATGACCAAGAAGTGAAACAATGAAACAGACTATTGCCTTTTTGCTTATACTGTCTGAAATTCACCTTTTAAGTCTATGATAATCTGCTAAACTGACATTTCCCATCATGGAATAACATTGTTGGATTTCTTCCTGATCTTAGTCAGCTCTAGATGTAAGCTTGGGAAGTACTGTGGAGAAGCTCACTTGCCCTCCCCATGTGTGCTGTGGATGTCTCCTCAAATAGCCTTGCTTTGTTTGATATTTTAGAGTGATTTTTTAAATGCTCAAAAAGGGCAGATTCTAAATCCAGATCTGGTGAGAGACGCTGTTACTTATCTGAGAAGAACAGCTATGGAGTGCGCACACATATGTGAAAAGATCTTTTTAAAACAAAGAAATGAGACAGAGAGAGAGAGAGAGGGAGGGAGATAGAGAACTTGATATAGAGATTTGTCATGTATCAAAGACTCTGTATTCGTCATATCACTTCATGCTTTGTCTACATCTGGGGACTGGAATTCCCAAACACATTCTAAGAATACTGTTAAGAACATTGTATGCTCCCTTCTCTGCCAAACACTCTCTCTCTCTCAAAACAGTCAGGTTTAAGTTCACTGCATTTTGGACACCTGGTTCTGACTATGGTGTTGAGCCCCTGGCTTTGTCCTCTCTCCCTACCCTTTCCTGATGGTAGTCACCTCAACCCCAACGTTTTGGTTCCAACAATCCCAAGAGCAACATAGGGAACAATTTCCCTTTCTCATGGTCATTATTGCTCTTCCTGTTTCTCTCCCTCAACCGAGTTCCCAAAGTCCAGGACGGTCGGGAACCACTGTCTGCAGGGACCCTGGGTACTGCCCTTCAATTGCCCATTAGACTCGGGCCTGCTTGGGCAGGGAGGAAACTGCTCTCTGAAAGTGAACTTGTGACCTGTGCAAAATGAATTCACTTTTCAATGGCACTAGAGGTCTATTTAGTAAATGACTTTCCTTGCACAGAATTCCACCCTGGTGTCCTGGAAGACAAGACTGGTGTCTCACAGGTGAGCTATTTTCTCCCTGGGCAAAAGTGTTCCTACACAGAGGGCTCTGGGGGGCCCATGAGCCTGAGTCTTGTAGGTGGACTGAAGGATGTTTGGCTGAAGGTCTGCTGGGACGGGGCAAGCATGGGGATTGTGTTTGGCCCCTGAAGTTTCTAGACCTGGGTCAGAAGGGTTTTCTGAGGAGCTCTGAAAACTGAATTCTTGACCACCTTTTGCTGTGGCAACATCAGTGACGACCACAACAGTGATAACAACTCCTTATGTGGCTCCTATCAAGTTCTGGCATAGCTGAGGATACTTCACACACATTACGTTAATTTAGCAATAGAAATATGAGATAGGTTCTGATATCATTTTATGGATGGAGAGATGAAACTTGAGAGGGTTAAGCCCCATACTTAAGGTCATGCACATAGAATACGATGGAGTGAGGGTTCAAATTCATTCATTTATTCAACAAATATTGACATTCTAGGAATAGTTCTAAATGCCAGGGATGTAGCAGGGAACAAAATCCCAAAGTGAATATAGTCTATTAGAGGATGAGAAGACTAATGGAGAAAATCGGAGCCGGATGAGGAGATAGCATTTATGTGGATGACTGTTCTATTTCATGTGGGAAGGGGTCAGGGATGTCCTCTCTAACAAGGTGACATTTAAGGACAGAGTTGAAGGAAATGTGGAAGCAAGGCATTTACATATTCCAGAGATAAGGGAACAGTAAGTGCAAGGGCCCTGTGGTGCGTGTGTGCTTGGCCTGGTCAAGGACGGAGAAGACCAGTGTGACTGGAGCAGAAAGAGTGAGGGGGAAGTGGGTACTAATTGAAGTCAGACAGGTGGCCAGGTCATGTAAGGCCTTATAGGGCACTGTTAGGGCTTTGGTACTTACTCGGAAAGCCATTGGAGAGTTCTAGCAGAGGCATGGTATTGAGGCCTTACATTTAATTTTATTTTCATGATACAATAAAGGACATTTTAATCCAACCGTAATTCATTTCTATATTACATACTTTGAAATTTCTCTAATTTCTTAAATGTAATTAACAAATTAACCACCAGAGATTCCCAATAATGTAACAGAAAGAAGATAATTTGTAAATTTCTGTTTTTGAAACTATGAAAAATTATTAAAACATACCAGATAGAATTCTTAACATCTTTTCTTTTTCATGGTATTTGAAAGGCATTATAAAATATCATAAAAGCCCTTCAGGAAAGAAATCAAACAAAGTGACAAAGGGACTATCATACTTTACAAATGCAGTATAGTATTGTCTCTCGGGTCAGAGGCCTTACACTTGAAGAAGCTGATGTGCAGTATAGACTGTCAGGAGGCAAGGACAGAAGGTAAGATACCATTATGTGCTCTTGTAATAATCCAAGCAAGAAATGATGTATTGAGGCCAGGATGGTGGCCATGGAGGTGATGAGAAGTGTTTGAAGGCAGAGGCTACAGGATTCAGTGATGGTTTGGATACAGGATGTGGGGAAAGGAGAGGAGTCAAGGATGATGCCGAGGTGTTTGTGCCGGGAAACCAAAAGGATGCCATTGTCACATACTGAGATAGGAAAACAGTAGGAGGAGCAGGTGGGGGGAAGGGTTGGGAAGGGCAGATCAAGAGCTTGGATTTGGACGAGTTAAGTTGGAGATGCCTAGTAGATACCCAAGTGGTGAGACTGAGTAGGTTGGTGTACATATAAGTCTAGAATTCGGGGCAGAGGTCTGAGTTGGAGATCACGAATCTGAGATTCTTGCTGTTTTCTAAACCATGAATCAGAAGAGATCACAAGGGAGTGAGTGTAAATAGAGGAGAGAAGAGGTTGGAGGCCTGAGCCCCAAGTTAGGGACATGAGATGGGCATGAACACAGGAGACAGAGAAGAACCAAGGGAGGGTGAAGTCCTGGAAACCAAGTACAAAGGTGTATCAAGGAAGAGGATGTGATCTTCTGTGAAAAAATGTTGCTGACAGTTCCAGTAAGATGAGAGCTGGGAATTGACCACTGGATTCATGCATTCAACAACAACAACAGATGAATAAATTCAGTAGAAAGGAGCTGTTTTGGCAAAGTAGAGAGGCTGAAAACCTGTTTGGAGTAGGCTCAAGAGAGATGGGAACAAGAGGAATTGGAAGCAGTGGGTAAACAAAACAAAACAAAACAAAACAAACAAAACAAAACAACCCACCAAAACGCCTTTGAGAATTTTTTCTGTGAAGTGGAATTTTGGAATGGCATGGGGAGCAGAATTAAAAGATTTATTTTTTAAAAGATACTTGGTATTAGGGCAAGTTTATATGCAGATATAAACAATCTAGCCAAGAAAGGAAAAAAATGATGCAGAAAAGATGGGGTAAATGGTGGAGCAATATCTTTGAGTGGGCAAGAAAGGAGGGGGAAATCTTGGGCACAAGGGGAGAAATTGGTCTTAGAAGTATGGATGGTTTATCCACTGAGGGAGAAGGGAGGCACAAAATAGAGGATCACATGGGTGGGTGGTAGGAGCATGTGAAAATTCTTCTCTGATTGATTCTATATTCTCAGAGAAATTGGAAGCCAAGTCGTTAACCAAGAGGGAAGATGGGGAGGAGATGTTGGAGGGTGTAAGAGAGGAGACAGGAGAAATCTAGGAGTGAGGAGAGTGAGTGGACTCAGGAAACGAACGTGGTGGCAGCATGAAGGGCTGTAGGCAATGGTCTTGAACTTAAGTTGGGACCTGTCAGGCTGGTTGTGTGCTTTTCTCCAGCCACATCTAGCTGGAGTGTACGAGTGTGGATCAAGGAGGGTATGAGGTTAAACTAGGGCTGTGTTTTTTTCCAGATGAATAAGAAGAAAGGAGGAAAGGGCAAGGGAATGATTACAATGGTGAACCATAGATTCTAAGCTATGTAGAGAGGGAAGTGAGAATCTGAACAATAAAAGTGGTAAGATCAATAGATTTTATCCTGGTGGGTCAAAGAGTTGTTGCAATTGGGGTACCAGAGGTAGTGATGTAATTGGTGAATGGGCAGCAGGAGATTTAAAGTGAGATTGCAGAGAGCATGTAGTTATTGATACTGACAAGATTTAGGGCGACCATGTGACTGAGCAGTTGAGGTAGGTCAGCAGTGGTGGCGGGGAAGGAGCAGATCATTGGAAGAAGGGTAGGTCTAGGAACTGGGAAGCCAGAATACTGGAAGGTTCATTTCCATGGATCTTGAAATCAGCGAGTATTAAGACAGGCAGGTGCTAGTTTGTGTACTTGTAGCTAAGAGCAGTAAATAATGAGGGAGTGTGACGAGGGTCTTGAGATCATGGCAGCAAGAGAGGTAGTGGACGTCTAGGCTGATAGCTGGCTGTGCAAACCTGGGAGAATTTTAGGAGATGTGAGATGTCAGTGAGAAGCAAGTCACCCAGTCCACCTCCAGGCCCTGTGAAATGATGACCGTGAGACAGAAAATAGCTCTCAATGCCTGAGGGCTGAAGGGGAGGCAGCGTCCTCAGATGACAGGTGGTTTCAGATGGAGCAGGGAGGTGATGGAAATGTTTAGAAAAGATGTTGCGATGTGGGATTTTGTGGATGTTCAGTGAGCTTCAGAGGACACAGTGGGAGAGTTTCAGGAGTTGGGGAGGGATGGGAGGGAGAATCAGAGTAGAGGATGTCTGGGATGAGGGCTGGGGTATAAGGGATGACCTGGAGTAACGCGTCTGTAGAGGCTGGCAAACGGGGATCCAGATGGTCTCTACAGCAGACAGCGATGTTGAGGCTGTGAGTGTTGGTGGTGGGAGGGGGCGGGAAAGGTGTGTGTGGTCTTCCCAGGGACACACAGAGCTTTGGAGCCCCTCTTGTCTCCTGCCAATGAGGGTGTGGAGACATGGCTGGGTGGTGGTGTCCGGAGCACCTGAGCTTTTGGCCTCATTTCCATTCCTGTGGGCGGAGGCCATGAACCAGGTGCCAGAGTTTGTGCTTAGCACCGAGGACCAAAGCTGGGGTCAGCGGCTCCTGTGCCACACCATGGTGAGCCTATCAGATGTGGGTATCCTGCACAGGAGAAACAAGATCATCTAGTCACCATCTCTTTTCATTTCTTCACTCTGCTCTCCACTGAGTTGTCTTCATTTTCAGGAAGATTCTCTCCATGCCATGGTAAAGTCAACCTAGCAGCTCCAGCCTTGCATCCATTCATATGACCACCCCTTCGGAAAGAAACCTCTCCCCCAGTGATTCTCCAGAAAGATACCTTGGGTTCTTCTCTCTGGCCTAGCCTGGTTCATATTCCCACTGTGGCCAAGAAGATGTGGGACTGCAACTGGCCAGGTACACCACCCCCCATCCTGGAGCTAGTTCATATGAACTGAAAGTGTGGGAGGATAGGTCCCCGAAGGAAAAAAATTAAATGATTTGCATCACGTTTATTTGGAGGAAATCTGAGTGAAGAGATTGAGGGCTGTGGGGACAGCATGTCCAGCCTTCCTCTGTTATCCTGAACAATTCAACATTGGCCCCAGTTTTGCATAGACGTTCAGCTGAACAAAAGCCCAGCAGTTCATCAGACCTATCCATTTTGGAAAGCAAGTTAGGCATCATCCATTGTTAATTACCTTTTTCCAACATCAGTCAAGATAGTCTAGGTTTTGTCACTGTTACAAATAACCACCAAAGTCTTAGTGGATTAAGCTTCATTATTGCTCATACAAAGTCCGCTGTGGGTCCCGGCAGCCATCTGTCATGTGGTTCCTCAGGGACCCAGGATGCTTTGGTCTTATATGGTTTCACCATCTCAACACGAGGCCTCCCCGAGAGCATTGTACCAGGATGAGAGGAGACTGGAGAATTGGCGGGGGTGGTGGGAGTGGGGGAGCTTGTCACTGTCTCTGCTTGACATTACAGACTTCACTTCTACTCACTTCTCATTGGCCAGGACTTGTCACATGTCTGATGGGAGACACAGGGACTCCTCTTTGCTTCCATAGATACCTGTGCACTCCTTTGTCATAACACCTGCTTTACAGTGTGGGAACTAGCTGTTTAAGTGTCTGTCCTCCCCCAAAGACTGTGGGTATCTAATTCATCTCAGTGTCTTTGGTGCCCAGTACCAGCCAGACACATTACAGCATTAAAAAAATGTATTAATTGAATTAGTCCAACCTATTCATTTGGCATATAAACCAAATAAGACCCCTAAAGATGAATGAGCTCAGAGAGGTGAAGTGATTGACTCCGGTTTGCATAATTAGAACCAACACAGGAACCCAGTGCAGCTGACGTTTAGTCTGCTTCCAGCCTATGCCACCATGTATTACGTGCAGGTTGTGCATTATAAGGGGGACACCTGGCTGAGCCCATGTCAGGCTTGGTGTCCTTGTTATAGGCTATGCTTGCTCAGGGGAAGCAGAGGACTTTTCTTTCTATAAAGCACTGTGTGCTGGTCAAGCCAGGTACCTTGGAGGGTGCATCTGATGGGAGAGAGTGTCTTTTCCTGATTTGCATTAAGGTACTGAAACATGGACTGAATGTTTGTGTGCCCTTAACATTCATATGTTGAAACCTAATCTCCAGTGTGATGGTATAGGAGGTGGGACTTCGGGAGGTGGTTAGAGCACGAGGGTGGAGCCCTCATGAATGGAATTAGTGGCCTTATAAAAGAGACCTCTGAGAGCTTCCTGTTTTTTTTTGTTTTTGTTTTTGCCATGTGAGGACACAACGAGATGACAGCTGTTTAATTACCAGGAAGTAAGCCCTCATCAGACTCTGAATCTGCTGGTTCCTTGATCTTGGACTTCCCAGCCTCCAGAACTGCAATAAATAAGTTTCTTTTGTTTATAAGCCACCTAATCTATGGTATTTGTGTTATAGAAGCCCAAACAGACTGAGATGTACTGTAAAGACCAGTAATGGTTCCTCTTTTGCCATGGGACATGTTTAGCACCTAATACACTTTAATCACCCAGGGTCAGGTGACCTAGCCTCTAAGGCCCAGGAAGAGAATAATCACCCTCTGGGCTTCCAAGAATAGATCGCAGATAGATGCTCTGATTCTTCACCCTTCCAGCCAGGGAGAGATGGGAAGACCCCCTTTATCCCCCCATGCTTGTACCTTTCAAAACTTGCATAGGAACTGAGTTGCTCAGCAGAGCAGCTCTGAGGAGGCCTCTGCCATCCTCTAGACCCACGCACCACTTTGAGCCATAAGAATGGCCAGCTTGTTCTGGATCTTTCCATATTTCTTCTTGAGAGACTTCTTGGACCAACCCCCTGTGGATCATGAATATTTTTGCCTTAATCCTTACTCCCCATCTGATAACCCCTCACTACCTGCATGTTGCCTTATCCCTACACTGCTCTGTACATCCTAAAATATGACCCTTCTTCCATGCCTTTGCATCTGTCCAAATCCTTCCACTATGCCCTTTGGAGCTCCTGGTTTGTCTTTATCAGACATAAATTGTCATTTTTTCCCCAAAATGTTCCCTTTACCTTCTCACTCTAACTGGAACCTGGCTGTCCCTGAGGACTCTGCTTCCTCCACAGTCCTCTCAAGGAGAGACTTTGATTTCATACCCCATGGATCTGAAAGCCTGGAAAAAGGGTAAGTCTCTTCCTTAGCCCCCTTTACTGCTTCTAATTAATCATTGCTCTTGCTTCTAACTTCAAAGATCTGAGCTCCTTTGAAGCACAGCATCAGATGTTACCACCTGCTACCCCACCTTGCTGCTGTCATTCAGCAGCAAGTCCTTGGTGCTTCCAGCATCTGCTTTGCTGTCTTTATCTCTACTGCCAATGATAATGACAATGATAGTTAGCATTTACCAAGTGCTCTCTTTTCTCCTGGAACTCTTCTAAGCTCTCTAAAAACATTATTTTATTTAACTCCTATAATACTATGAGATGGGTACTATTATCATCCTCATTCTATAGATGAGTAAGCTGAGGTGCAGAGAGTAATCAAATATCACACACAGTTAGTGACAGAGTCAGGGCTGGAAATACAGTTGGGCTCCAGAGCAAGTGCCCTTAAATACTATATTAAGCTATTGCCCTGTTGAGGTTCCTGGCAACCTTAACATCTCTGCAGATGACCCACTTGACACCCTGGCCATTCTGCTCCTTAATCTCCTTGGTTTCCTTGTTCTACCACAGTTGCCCACTCCTGCGAGCTTTGCTTCAGTTACAACGGCATTATCTCCAAATATGGATTTCAAGTTCCCTCCTGTCTGGCATCAACCCCTGTTTTTCTTTCTTTCTTTCTTTTTTTAAATTTTAATAAACTTTAATTAGCATACAATAGGGAATCACTGGAGTTGTTTTTAGTAGGAGCTTGGCCTGAGAACATGTTAGGAGGACCGATTTCCAATACTGAGCAGGCTGGATCAGAGAAGAAGAGGAAGAAATCAGAGAAACAATTTAGGAATGTGTCCCAATATTTCAGGAGCAGAAGTGAGGAGGACTAAACTCAGGAATGAAATACAGGGAACAAACGCAAAAGATGTGGTGACTGAAGAATCAGTGACTTGGTCTGGTGTGACAGAAGAGACTGAGGGTATTACAGGGGAAACCCAAGTTTCCCCTGAGGGTAAATGGCCCTCAGAAGAAGAGCTGATTTGAGGGACAGTGAAATATTGTCTGGCTTTGGTCAAGTTGTCAACTCCTGTTTTTCCAACCCTCTACTGTAGTGATCCCACTCCAGAAATTCCTCAGCCTCATGGAAGCCTAAAATCCAACAACTCCATTGACTCTATCATTTCACTTATAATAACACGCCCTGAAATCCTCATTTCCTTTTGGTGGACGATGGCAACAAGCTAGGGGAGCACTTCCTGTTTCAGTTACATAATGCCGTGTAACAAATCACCCCAAAGCTTAGTGGTTCAAAACAACAAGCCTTTTATTCGCTCACAATCCTGTGGGTCAGAAATTGAGCAGGGCTTGATGGGATGGTTCTTCTGCTCCAAGTGGCATCCGCTGGAGTCTCTCATGAGGTTGTAGTCAGATGGTGACTGAGATTGGAGTGTCCACGATGGCTTCTGTCTCATGTCTGGACCCTTGGTGGTGATGGCAGGTCTCTCTCTCTCTCTCTCTCTCTCTCTCTCTCTCTCAATTCATACTGCACTTTAAGTGTCCATCCTGGACTTCTTTACATGGCAGTTGGATCTCAACAGTGAGTATTGCAATTAACAAAGCTAGAAGTTGCAAAAGTTACACAGCATCACTTCTGCTGCATTTTCTTAGTCTGAAACAAAATGTATGGTGAGCCCAGATCCAAAGGGAGGGGAAATAGACTGTGTCTCTTGTGGTGTATGGCAAGATTACACTGCAAAAGAGCATGTGGAAAGGGGTGGGGGAAGACTGTTGACACTATCCTTGGAAACAATTTAATTATGACACAGCATTGCAATTTCTCCTTCGAATGGGCTTGTACCTCCCTTATCCTCTTTCCCTTCCTTCTTGCCTGGCAATATTCCTGGCAATATTTTTTGAATATTCTTGCCTGGCAAGATTTTTAAAATATTCTTGCCTGGCAATATTCCTGGCAATATTCATAAAGCAACTTACTTTATTACTAGTTGGGTAAAGCCATCACTACGTGGTTAAAATCACAGTGAATTGCATCAGACTGCCTGATTCAAATGACAAACTAATTAAAGAAAGTGAGAGACAGCTTATTAAGGAGAATATCAGGCTATCTCACTCTCCTACTTACATCCCTTTAATGACTTTTCATTGCAATTGAACAAAATCAAATGGTTAATCATGGCTGAAAAGGCTCCTGCCAAACTTTCTGAACTCAGTTCCTATATTCAACGTCCCCTTTTCCTACTCCGTTCCAACCAGCTGGCCTTTCTAGAGGCCTGAGAACATGCTCCTTCCAGTCTCAGCCCTTTGAATGTGATACTTCCCACATGGCTGCTCTGAGAGCATCATTCACAACTCAGTTCAAGTCACCTCCTCCAAGAGGCCTTCTTTGATTACTGTAGATAAAGGAGATTTCATGTGACCCCTTGTAGACTCTATATCAGATTACTCCATTTTCTTCATAGCAATCACTATCTAAAATTTGCTTATTCATCAAGTTCCATGTTTATTGTTAATCTTCCTCACCAGAATGTTAGTTGTTTTTTTGTTTTTTTTTGCGGTATGCGGGCCTCTCACTGCTGTGGCCTATCCTTTCGGAGCACAGGCTCCGGACGCGCAGGCTCAGCGGCCATGGCTCACGGGCCCAGCCGCTCCGCGGCATGCGGGATCTTCCTGGACCGGGGCACGAACCCGCGTCCCCTGCATCGGCAGGGGGACTCTCAACAACTGCGCCACCAGGCAAGCCCAGAATGTTAGTTTTTTGAGGCCAAGGACTCTCTCTTGTGATTCTCGGAACCTAGATGAGGCCTGGCACAGAGTATGTATCTAAATATTTATTAACTAACTGGACCTGTGCTTTTTAATTTATTGAATAACATGAGTAGTTCAAACACATGAGAAAATTTTCAAATAGCGTCAAGGCATAAAATAAGTAAAATTATCCATCTGTCTGTTCTCAGGACACCAACCCCCTCACCCCCGTCCGGTTCTCACTCCCAAGAAGTAAGTTGGTTTTGGAAGTTTGTAGAATTTATCATATTACCATCACTTCTCTCCTCTTCTTTGTCCATTTTTTAAGGTTACATTATTGTTTGAAATGTCTTCTTTTGGTTAACTTTAAAACCATAAATAGCACACATAAACCACTATTTCTTGTCTCCCCATTATGGAAGAGGAGAAAATATACACAGATACTTCCTTCCCCTTTTCTCTGGCCCCTCCCCTCTTAGCTTCAGTCATTACTTTCACATGATCAAGGTTTATTACATTTATATTCTGATCTGTAACTATAATTAAGTCTTCTGTGCTTCGATGATAGGTTAGTTTCTTAAAATTGAATACTATTAAATGGCAATTGGAAATTATGATTATGTAAATATTATTCAGTGTAGAACCAAGTAGTTTGATTAGACTTGTAGAGAAGGAAAAATAATCCCAAATTACCAAACCCATGACATGCAATGGAGAAAAATCCAAACTTCAAGGTCAAATTAATTCTCTGTTTTCCACTCCATACTCTTTTACTTGCTAAAGTCACCCTGCGGTTTAATTTGCTTCGACATATGACATTTCTTGACAGCTTTGTTTTGTTTCTTCCAAAATCTCTAATTGCCTTTTTTTTTCTGTTGATATGAAAATTATAACAATAAAAAACTTACTGAGGGCCAGGCACTAAATATTTTGCATGTATTATTTCATTGAATACCCACAATGACCTATGAAGTAGAAATTATTTTTATACCTATTTTTCAAACAAGAAAACTGAACCAAAGAGAATTTAAGTAACTGCTCAAGGTTACACACATAGTTTGTAATTTGAACCAAGCAGTCTAATTTTGGAGACTGAGATTTTAATCACTTTGTGATGTCTTTACCCAATTAGTAAGCATATCAAACTTCTTAATTACACTGTTATTGAAGTAAATATTTTTTTCTAAATTGAAGAACTTTTGTGGGAAGGTCTGACATCCTGTTTCAATTTAAACTTTCAGGTTTAGTGCTGCTGCACAGTTGTCATCTTGACATTTTATTTTTATTGTACTTCTGGTCTGCTCCGTATCTTCCTCTTTCTTTTATTTCATTTAAATTTTTGCTGGCATGCAATGACAGGTAAGTTCTTCAGAATGGGTAACCGGAAAGTACAATTTCTGAGTCATTGTATGTTTAAAAAGTTCTTGCATTATGTTGTCCTCACACTTGACTGATAGTTTGGCTGGTTATAAATTTAGGTTGGAAATAATCTATCAAAACTTTGCCAATATTGCTCCACTATCTTCCAGCATCTGATGAGGAGTTTTATGCCAGTTCTTTTGAAGATATTTTTCCCCCCTGGAAGTTTTATGTTCTTTTTATCTTTGATGTTTCAAAATTTTATAATAATATGTTTAGGTGCGGGCCTTTTTGTTCAGTAATTGGTACATCCCAGACTTGTGCTTCCTTCTACTCTAGGAAATTTTCTTCTATGATTTATTTGATGATCTTCTTCTCTCCAGTTCTTTTTTTTCCCCTCTCCTTCTAGAACTCCTGTTGGATTGGTGTTGGAATCCTCAGAATGAAGTTAAATCTACCATGTTGCTTACGTTTTTCTTTTTTTAAATTTTTTCCATCTTTCCTTTCTTGTTTCTTGCTTCTTTATAATGTACAATCTTTCTTTGACTTTGTCTTCTAGCCCTTCTATGATTTTTCTTTTAACAATTACTTCTTTAATTTCTGAAAGGTTGTAGTTGTCTCTGCACATGTTCAAGTGTCCTGTTCAATTTTCATGGATGTGGTGTCTTTTTGAATCTCTCCATGCGCCCTTGGTAATCAGTTACTCTGTTTACCTTAGAGTTTCTTTCATGCTGTTGATTTCCTTAACTGTTTGCTGAGGCTTGGCTGATTATTTCTCTTTGTAATAAAAGGATTAGATTTCCTACTATGGGCCACTAAAGTAAGTTTCTTCTGGAGCTGATTAGATCTGTTTCTATAACTGATATCATCCTCCTCTTTCAAAAAAAATGTCTGAGTTACTCATCCTCCGGGGTCAGTACATAACCCCTTGTATTTTTATCCAGGTGAAGCCGGAATAAAGTGAGTCTTGTGGGAAGATTTAAGAGAAAAAGACATAACAAGTTAACGTGTGGCTTGAGGGATAGATGTGCAGAAGGGGAGTCTGTCTTATAAGTGGAGTTTCTGGCATGGGTTAGTATTTAATGTGGCTGATTGTGTACAAGGGAACCTTAGAGGGTTGTTTTGTTTTGGTTTGGTTTTTTAAAGAAAAATTTTTTTAGAGCAGTTTAAGGTTCATAGCAAAATTGAGGGAGAGTTACAGCGGTTTCCCGTATACCCCCCTCTCTCCTTACGTGTGCAGCCTCCTCCATGATCCACATCTCCCACCAGAGTGGTACATTTGTTACAACTGATGAACTGACACTGACACATCGTTATCACCCAAAGTCCATAGTTTACATTATGGTTCATTCTTTGTGGTGTACACTCTATGGGTTTGGACAAATGTATAAGGACATGTATCCATTATTCTAGTATCATACAGAGCATATTCACTGCTCTAAAAAATCCTCTGTGATCCACGTATTCATCACTCCCTCCCCCCAACCTCTGGCAACCACTGATCTTTTTATTTTCTCCATAGTTTTGCATTTTCCAAAATGTCACGTCATTGGAATCGTATAGTAGCCTTTTCAGACTGGCCTCTTCCACTTAGTAATATGCATTTAAGGTCCCTCCATGCCTTTTCATGACTTGAGAGCTCATTTCTTTTTAGGACTGAATAATAGTCCTCATCTGGATGTACCACAGTTTATTTATACATTCAACTATTGAAGGACATCTTGTTTGCTTCAATTTAGAGGATTTTTGGTGGTTGTGAGTTTAAACCCTTCTCAAAACTCAGAAATCAGAACCGTCTCCTCCAGCCCCTGGGCACCTACAAAGTCACTTCCCAGCCATAACCATTAAGAGCACAGCAGACCTCTAGGACTCAGAATATAGAGCCACTGTTTAAATCTATATTGTCTAGCGAAGGGGATGGGCATGCTACCCCTGCACCAGCTCTGGCCTCTTCCTAACTTGGTATTCTGTATTATTTTACTAATAACATTTTTCTCTTGTGAATTTAAGATCATTGTGAAAAATTTGAAAAATGCAGAATTTAAAATATTAAATATCACTCAATATTCTACCACCCAGAAAAAAGGTTACAAATTCACTGTATACCTTTCCAGTTTTTTGAGAAATAGATAGCATATGATGTACATAGTTTTTATTTGACTTTAGAAAAATTTATAGTTTATGTCTTTAAATATTCTTCAAAACATGATCCTTGATGTTGCATGATATTTATCACATGGCTACAGTACGGTTTATTTGCCTAGTCTTTACTTTTGATTTTTGGAGCATTTCTAGATTTTCTATTATGAGTCATACTATGAGAAATATCCTCGTTCATACAGCTCCCCCGGCCCCCCATCTCTTAGTTCCTTGGATTAATTCTTAGGATGGCAGATATAGGCCAAAGTGTTTCAGCACATTTTAAAGCTTTTGGTACATACTGCCAAATTGTCCATCTGTTGAGATAGTATCAATGAATACATTTTTCTGTTAGTGTGTAAGAATTCCCTAGCATCTAAACTTGATGTTATCTTTTAAAAAAAGAGAATGGGAAAAAAGATTTTCTATCAGCATGATAGAAGAACATGACTTTCAATGTTCTTTTGTGTTTTTTTGATTCTTACCGAAATTAAATATGTCTGTCTATCTATCTATCCTATTTGCATTTCTTCTTTTGTAATTTTTCCTGCTCAGATCTTTTTGCCTATTTTTCTGTTAGTGTGCCTCTCTTCTATTATTTATAAGACTTTTATGGATTAAGAATTCTTCTCTTCCATATACATGTATATGGAAGAGAAGAATTCTTAAATATATGTATGTGTATACATATATGTATATATATTCAAACAACTTTTTTAGTCTCTGAATTTCTTTTTAAATTTGTTTAGGACTTTTTTTTTTTTTTTTTGCGGTACGTGGGCCTCTCACTGTTGTGGCCTCTCCCGTTGCGGAGCACAGGCTCCGGACGCGCAGGGTCAGCGGCCATAGCTCACGGGCCTAGCTGCTCCGTGGCACGTGGGATCTTCCCAGACCGGGGCACGAGCCCGTGTCCCCTGCATCGGCAGGCGGACTCTCAACCACTGTGCCACCAGGGAAGCCCAGGACTTTTTTTTGAATAGAGAAATTTTAAGTTTTTTGCATGAATCCTTTTTCTAATGGGTTTACTTCTTTGGCACTTTTGAAATTTAAATCTTTAAACCATCTGGAATTTACCTTTCTGCAAGCGTGATATAGAGATCTAACGTTATTGTTTTGCTAAACATATGGCCAACTGTACGAACACCATCCACCAAATAATATTTTATTTATCCACCAAATAGAAATGTTATTTTTGAAATATACTTAATTCTTACATACGTTGGGATCTGCTTCAAGGATATCAGTTCTTTCCTATCACTGTATCTGCTTACTGAAGTGCTACTACAGTGTTCTAATTATTGTATTTTTACAGTATATTCTTATAAATGGTAGTGAATATTCCAATGACTTGCCTTTCTCAAATATTTAAAAGCAATTCTTGCCTACTTATTCTTTCATATGAACTTCAGAATAATTTATTCACCCTCTTTCCTATCCCCAGTCTACTTAATCTAATGTGTTAAGCCTATAAATTAATTTGAAGAGAAGTAGCATCTTCTCATTACCCAGACTTCTTTGCCCAGCATGATCTATCTTCTCATTTATTCAAATAGCTAACTTGTTGTTATATTCAGTGGATTATCTACAGTGTAATATCTTTGATAAACCCATAAAATCATGAAGAAATGTGATTTGACCCAAGCGACCCTGGAACAGAAATCAGGAAACTTGGATTCCTGCTCCAGCCCTGCCACCAATTGGCTGTGTAAACTTGGATGGTGAGCGTCTTTGGGGCTCTGTGTTTTCACCTGTAAAATGAGGAAGGCTCGATAAAGACTTCTCTAAGATCTCTCCAGCAACAGCATCTGTGAGTCCCTGAATCATGATGCAAAATTTGTACAGCAAGTGGTCCCCCGCCAGGAGGAGAATGTTACTCCAGCTCCCTGCACTGGCATCACAGGCGTGCACAGAACTTTGAACACATCCACCCACCATTCCTTACATGAAAGTCAGTAAGAAAGAGAAGAACTGTGCACACTACGGAATTAGTTTCATTTCTTACATTTTCTAGCTTTCAGTGCTGTGATAAAAACAAATTTAAAACCATCTTACCAGGCCATTGTTGCTGTTCCAAAGCAGGGTTGAGATGTGAGCTCTCAGTGGGAGGAGGGGGGCCTCATGGAGGGGCCTGGAGCCGTGGGCACTGTTACCATTTTGCAAAGCTCCAGGGAAGCGAAACAAAAGAAATGGAGCTGCTTTGAAGGTCCCTGCCAAGCTCTTCTTAAGAGCAGCCGGATTAGGAGGAAAATGAGGCTTCTATTAGCATGACCAAGCATTTAATACCCCCTGGAACCCACAAAACAAAAACACAGTCATCTTCATCTCACCATTAAAAAGAAAACACGAAGGACAGTGGCTTTGCTTGATCTCATTAATTGGATTATAAAGTTTTTATGGAAATTCTGTTGCAACGAAGTGACCAAAGCTTTATGGCCAGGACAGAATAACTCAGAGCAAAGCTACAGGTCCACCCAAGATCCTTCATCCCTAGAAAAATGGGGCTTAATTTCCACATCATAAACGGTTTGAATCTGCACAACTTTTCCTATTGCTTTTGAAAACAATTCAGTTTCAAGAACAGTGGAAGATTGAACTCAGTTTGGTGATGACCATTAATAGTTCTCATTTAGAAGGATATTTTGGAAAGCTCTTTTTTTTCCCATTGTCACAAAAAAATGAACTGGTGATGCCTAAGCAAGCACTAGAAGAAGAGCTTAATATATTGGCAGATAAAAACACAGCACATACTGAAGGAATGTATTATGGACGTAAGCCATAAAAATGTTTTCAATTTCTTTTGGTGTTAAGCTACAGTGTAAGAAACGAGTCAATTTCTGGAGACTCACTTGAGGCAATTTGCATATAGAATGTTTATTGCAGGATGGCAGCTGTGACTATGAATAAATGCAGCCAGTTCTTGAGAATGTTCCCTCCCATCTCTGTCCAGGCTACCAGCATCTGGAAGTTGTGACCATGTTGCATTAAGAAAAATGATTCAAGGGACTGAGAGACAGTGTTCAAAGTTTATATAATTTTAACTTAATTTGCAGCTAATTCATGTAGCCCTTTTTGAGGTTTCTGTGAGTCCTCTTAAGGAAGTCTTCCAACATCAAGAGAAATAAATGTTTTCTCCCAACTCCAGAACCTTCCTTTTCTTTTCCTTTGTTCTGTTTTTAAAAAGATAAATTCACCTTGTCGGTACACATTAAGATCCTGTCCCTTTTCTTTTTGGAAAATAGCTTACCGCGAAGACTCCTTTACAACTGGATTCTGGGGAAGCATTTAATTACACACCAAGGGAGGAGGGTGTTCACGTGGATAAAAGAATGATGAAAATGCTATGAAAAGTGACAAGGATTGAAAGAGAGGATAATATGCCAAATTATAAAACCAAACAGACAAATGTCTTTGACTTCATTCTAGACCTAAGAAAGAGGGAGTGTTTACAAACCATCCTGCAAGTAGAAGGCTTGTTTGCCCTGGGAGCCCTGGGAAAGGAAGGGGGCGGAGGCAGCAGAGCCAGCCCACAGGTTGCAGCTCCTGGGAATTTCTCGGTCCAGATGCAGTGAGGGCAATGGACCAGCTCCACTTCCTCTTCCGGTTGCCTTTGAGGTCTGGTCCTCATGCTGAGCAGCCCGCAAGCTCCATGCCAGCCTCTCTTCCCGCTGCCCTCCACAGGCTCCCGGTGTTTCTCAAGAGCAAATGTCACCAACTGAGGGTGGCCTTCCACGACCTGCAGGTCTCACTCAGCTCTCCCACTTGTATTTGCTCGTGGCATCCTGTGGGTTTCCTTCCCGGCTCTCACACCCGTCTGTAAATGTGCATTGACTTGTGTGCTTACTGGTTTCTCTGGCCAGGTTGTACATCCCCGTCAGGGCTCCGCTGTGGCTCCCCAGCACCTGGAACAGGCTTGGCACACAGTAAGTGACCAGTACATCCTCGGTGACCAATGAGCGAACTTTGTGGTTTTCCGAGGAAGACCCATCTCCACTCCCGTCCTTGCCTTGTCTTGGCAGAATTCTCCAACAGCTTGATTTCCATCTGTCTCCTTTTTACTTTCTCACTCCCTTCCTCTGTCCTTCCCTCCTTCCCCTATTCATTTGTAACAACTTTATTGGTTTCCTTGTTTTTTCTCCCGTACAACTCTAGAAGGAAACAGATGGGTAGAGGATTTCGGATGAATACTGAATATCACATCCCCATTGATGAGATCATTTTGGAACTTTCTAAAAGTACTCTTCGTGGTTACATGGCCAGGGAGAAAATATCCCTGGGTTTTTGAGAGTGGGGATGCTGCTGCCAGGTTTAAGTCATTATTAAAGAGACAAAGACTCACCAGGATAAAGCTGCTGCAAAGTTTTCTTTCTTTCTTTAGCAGTAGAGCATATTCAATAAATAGCACTCACCCGGAGGTACGCTGGATGAGAGCTCCTTCTTTTGTGTGTGTGTGTGTTTATGTGTAATTACTTGTCACTGTATCGAAATGTCATATCTGGGAGAAATTATCTTCCTTTAGACATTTCCAATAGCATCCACCTTGGGACTGCCAATAGGAGATGTCTCGGCCCCGGAAAGAAGATTTTTTTTTTTTTTTTTTTTTGCGGTACGCGGGCCTCTGACTGTTGTGGCCTCTCCCGTTGCGGAGCACAGGCTCCGGACGCGCAGGCTCAGCGGCCATGGCTCACGGGCCCAGCCGCTCCGCGGCATGTGGGATCTTCCCTGACCGGGGCACGAACCCGTGTCCCCTGCATCGGCAGGCGGACTCTCAACCACTGCGCCACCAGGGAAGCCCCGGAAAGAAGATTTTTAATGGCTAATATTAATAGCATATGATTTTCCTCCTCCCTTTAAAAAATGTGGGCAAATGTGTCAGAAAGGCAATGTCATGCCTTGAGCATATGAAAGACGTTCCAGGTATTATTGCCTGCTTGTTACCTTTGATTATCTCATCCCTTACTCTCCAGAAAATGAAGTGCATATGGACTTGGCTCCTTCAGAGAGGCAATCTCAACTTTGTCAGGGTTAAGCGCATCGGTTGGGTGTTGAGCCATCTCTAGCATTGATACTACAGGCTGGGTTGTTAGATTCAAAGAGCAAGTGGACACTGCCATGGTACTTGGTGGCTAAATGCCCTCTCTTCCCAGTGATGTCCACGGCAGTTTGACTCTAGGTCAACCACCTCTCTCTCCCACCTTCATCTCAGCTTGAGAAAGGCTGCCCTGGTGCAAAGCTGCAGCGAGTCTCGAGTCTCGACATTTCAGTGAAGACAGGGAGATCTGTCGGTAACCTAGCAACGTGGCGACATAAGCATCCACGTGCTGTTTAGTTTCTCAAATAATGAAATGATAGTCGCAACATTTTGCATTTAAACAGCACAGTCTCCAAGGACCTTACAGACTGTTGTAAATAGAGAACAGGGGTCACAAGAACCTGCTCCTCTGGAGATGGTTAGCTCTATTTTACAGATGGCTAAGCTAGAGCAAACACAGCACAAGAGACCATTTTACATGAGCGGCAGAACTAGCTAGGAAGCATGCAGAACTTCCAGCCAATGGAAAACGCTGAAGAAAAGGACCTGTAAACCAGCTCATTTTTTCTCATTAAACTTTTCAACTCCTAGGGAGCAGAGAATGTGTTCTTCATATATTTTGAAAAGTAGTTGCCTTACTGATTGCTAAATTGTAGATGAAGTCAGTGGGTAGGTGGTCTGCCTTGCAGCCTCACTGCTGAATAAAGAATCAGCTCTAGGAAGGGTTTGCAAGATGTTGTTAGTTTTCTAAACTTGTGGTTATTCTGGGATTGTTTTCTGAAAATGAAATTTATTTCTGATCCGAAGGCAGATGCTCTTATTTATCTACTCCTTTTTTGCTAACAGTGTGGTTTTAAAAAATTGCCACAATGTTTTAATGATACTCCTTCCGTTGAGAGATAGGGTCTTTGTAATCTCTCCTTGAGTCTGGTAGCCTTATGACCGATTCAACCAATAGACTATTGTGGAAGTTATGCTAGATGACTTTCTAGGCTGACTCGTACAAGGTGATACAGCTTCCCTCCTGTTCACTGGAACGTGCACATTGGGAGCTCAGGAAGCCATGAAAGAAGTCCAGCTACGATGAGGCCGATATGCTGTGTGGAAACCCAAGTCGCACTGTGGGGCTCTGTGTAGGCATTCTGGTTGACCCCCCCCGCCCCCAGCTGAGCTCAGCCTTCGAGTCATGCCCGCCTGGGCACCAGATATTTGAGTGAAGAAGCCTCCAGATAATTATGCTGTCCACCACCCAACTCTGCCGTTCTCATTGTCCCATCTGAAATCCCAGACCTTGTGAGACACAATAGCCGTCCTTTCTGTACCTTTCTAAATGATCAGTAAGAATGATTAAAGCATCATTATTTTCTGCCACTACGTTTAAGGAAGTTGTTTAAGCAACAGTTATAACGCTCAGAACCCCAGTCGTCCACGTCCACGTGTATGTCCTGAAGGAGAGGCTGTGGCCCTTTCTTGACTCCTGAGGGTGAGTATGTATTTGTCTAAGGCAATTGTGGCCATCTCGTTTCTCTTACTATGTGTTTAGGTTGGGTATGTTCAGGAGATGCAATTCTGGTCAATTAAGTGAGTAGAAGAGCTTGCTGGGGCTGCTTTTGGGAAAATTTCCCTTATTCTCCATAAGATTTGAAGGACAGACTGGTTCTCCATGCTACCTTTGGATGCTGTTGTCTGCACATGAAGCCTACACCCGTGGTACCCATCCTAGGACCATCAGGAGAGCAAAGAGGACAAGCCACACACTGAAGGGGACGGGTCAAAGAGAAGGATGGGAATCTACGTCCTTGATGAGGCTCAACACTGAAGATGCTCAATCCTGGAACTACTCTGCTTTTGCACTTCCTGCTATGCTAACATTTTCCTCATTGTTTAAGACTGTTTGGGCTTTCTGAGAGTTTCAGCCATAGATTTCATATTTCAAAGCATAGGATTTTTTTTTTTTTGGTACGCGGGCCTCTCACTGCCATGGCCTCTCCCGTTGCGGAGCACAGGCTCTGGATGCGCAGGCCCAGCGGCCATGGCTCACGGGCCCAGCAGCTCCGCAGCACATGGGATCCTCCCGGACCGGGTCACGAACCCGTGTCCCCTGCATCGGCAGGTGGACTCCCAACCACTGCGCCACCAGGGAAGCCCCAGAGCATAGGTTTTGGTCCTAAAGATCTAGATTCAAATTTTGGTTCTGCCACTTATTAGCTGTCAAACTTTGAGTTGTTCTCTGTTTTCTTAGGCTAAAAAAGGTTTTCATCACTGAATTCTTGTGAAAATAATATCAGTCACGCAATAGGTGCTTATTGAGGGCCTGTTGTGCGCCAGATGCCATTTTCAGCTCTGGGGAAACGGCTTTGTATCAGATGGATAAGCTTCCAACCCTCATCGTGGCTACATTCGTGTGAAGGAGATAGATTGTTAATGAGGACACAAACAAGATAATCTCAGGTAGTGGCAAGCGCGATAAAGATAACCTAAGATGAGGTCTGCAGAATGCTTAGCACTGGGCCTGGCACAGTGCAAGCAATCTGTAGTGGCATCTATTACTTTTATTATTAAAGTTAATACATAGTATTGAAATCGCCCGTAGGGAAAGTAGTCGCATGAGTGAACTTTGATTTTGGTCTGAGGATTATAGAAACATGAAGCCTGTTTGTCCCCTCTCTCCCATTTCCATCCATTAGGATTAAGCTGGTAAGGCCTTCTCTGCAATGCACTGGCCTGAATTTTTACCCTTCAGGATCTTGCCATTGGCTCTTCCTGGGTGCCGCCCCTCCCCAGGTGAGCCGAGGAGAGATGTGTGGCTGGTGGGAGAGCTCCATGGACAGGTCTCTGCTGGCTCTCTTCTGACCCTTGAGCAGCCGGGGCTATTGAAGCATGTCAGATGGAGGTGGCCGAATGCCAGCATGTTCCCCTCCACGGTTGTCCCCTGCCTCGGGTCTCCCAACCCTGCAAGGTGGGTAGATGGGTAACACTGGCTCCTAGAGGCCACACTGAGGCTGTGCGTTGGAAGGTGTGAGGGCCTGGCTCGTGATGAGGCTGGTTTAGACTTCAGAGCAGCAGTTCTGTGTAAGTACCGCACGCTAACCGATTGTGCCGCTGGAGCCCCTAGAGCAGCAGTTTTCATTCTGAGTATCCCAAATACCTAGAAATTGGAGAATAACGACAAAAACAACGCAGTATGGATTTTTGGTAGGGACCTATGGGCCAGGCATTTGTGAAGTATTTTTAAATTATAGTGGTGTCTAAGAAAGGTTAATGTATGAAATGTCCTGATTCCCAGCTCCAAGTGGCAGAGCAAATTCTCTCATAAGATGGCCCGCTGCTAATCCCCTTCAGTGACAGAGGCTGGACCATGTTTTATGCACTGTCTTATTTCTCTGTTAAGGCATCCAACTACTCCTGTTTGCTTTCTCCCTGATATACACAGCTTATCCATGCTAAATAGTGCTGCAAAGCAGTTTTGAAACCTACCCACACCTCCAGCTGAGAGATTTAGTTGAAGGGTTCTTTGCCCGTGTGTTTCGAAACATTGCTTATGCCATGCACTGCCTTGACCCTGGTTATCCTGAAGAATATCCCCTTCTCACATTTCAGCTTACTGAGCTGGGCTGGAATTCAATCTGGCTGGCTTGCCAGGCAGCGCTTCAGACCTGACTGAGGTCTTCAGGCTGCTGCTGTCAAGTGTGGAGAAGAAAAACAAGTCATGTCTGCCCAGCCCTGTCTGCTGGGCTCCTGAGAATGGCACCTGTGTAGCCCTGGTGTCCTGAGTGATGGGCCACGACCACTCAACTGTGCAGAGTCTCCCCTCCAAAAATGCGCATGCGGCCCTTTCATTTTGTGTGTGCATTTGCAGCGGCTCACTGAGGCATTTCCCTGGAGCTCAGAGTAGTGCATTTTTTGTTTAAAGGGGATTTTTGGTTTCAAGCGCTTCTTGCAGTCTTGTGGAGGAAACCTGTTGAATCACCGCGGGTGGCCAAATGCAGTGGCCAGAGGTGGCATCTGATGGTGTTTCTGATGGAGGGGTCACTGACGGTTCCAGCCTTAGGCCTCTGCAAAGGGGTGAGGAGGTCTTATTAAGAAGGGGTGTAGGTAAGTAGTTGCCCTCTGGGACCCTACCTGTCATCGCACATTTTCCATCTCCTTTTTTGGTGATAGAGAAAATCCCTGGGCTCTTAGACAGACCTAGGTTTGGAAGCCGAACTTGGCATCTAGATACTGTTTGACCTTAAGTAATACACTTAACCCCTCTGAGTCTGGTTTTTTTTTTTTTGCCTACGGAAATGAAAATAATGTTTAACTCACAGGATTGATGGAAGAATTAGATGAGCTCACTGCATAGCACGGGGCTCAATAAATGTCTCATTTTAGATGTCCTCTTTGAAAATACAAGTGTCACATCAAGGATTCCTACGATACAATGAGTGCTTAGCAATGAGCACTCACTCAACACTTAACGATCATTAAAACAAGGATTGGCAGGAATTAAGTGGAGAGGGTCAAAGGGGAGAGATAGAATTTTGTAGGAAATGGGTAATAGCACCAAAGACATTGATTTTCTCACCTCACAGCTTTCCTGGATGTCAGACCTTTTATGGAAAGCTAGTATGTATGTATGTATATACATATATATAAAATATATTATATATGTTAAAATCAGTTATAAAGTATATATATACATACTATATATAATATGTATATATATTATACATATTTTAAAATCAATTCTAAGGTACACATTTTAAAAAGTTAATATCTCTGAGTTTTGAATTCATTTGACAATCTATGGCATTTATAATTACAATTTTTTAATGGTATTTGAAATAACATCTCGCAATGGATGGCATCTGAGTTTGGATGAATAGGGTAATACTTTTTATAAACAACAATAGTTTCAGGAATCTAGGGCCTTCTTTAGGATCTCTTAGAACTGCACTGCCTAAAACTGTAGCCACTAGCCCCATGTGTGTTTTGAGCACCTGAAGTGTGGCTCGTCCAAATGGTGATGTGCTGTAGCACAAACTACTCACCAGAGTCTGAAGACTTGGGTGTGGAAAAAAATAATGCTAAGATATCTCCTTAATACTCTTCTGTTGATTACATGTTGGAATGATAATATTTTGGTTATATTGGATTAAATCAACTATATTATTAAAGTTGATTTCATCTGTTTCTTTTTCCTTTTGTAAGGCTACTAGAAACTGTAAATTTCCACACACAGCTCGCGTTTCTTTTCTCCTGGACGGTGCTGCCTTAGAACAAAGACCTCAGAGCTGGTCTGCTGTGACCACCTGGTAGAAGCTGGATGGGCTTCAACCCCAAATTTGGTTCAGATATTGAGACTGATTATGCCACATAAGAAGAGGGTATGAAAAGGTTTGCTACTCACGTAATGAGGCTTTCTGGGGAGAACAGTGTAGGTCCCAGGCAGTTCCAAAAATACCCTGAGAGCTGAGGGATAGGAGACTGGCTTGGGGGTTTTATGGCCGTTCGGGAATGGGACTGGGGTGAGGGTTCCCATGTGCTGGCAGAGGCTTGAGTGACTAGAAAGTCCCCGGAGGGAACATCTGGGCTTTCTTTTCAGCTTTTCCAGATGTGGCGCAGAAGGGGAAGAGGGAGGGTGAGGTTAAACGCTGTCAATTCCAACTGCTGATCATAAAAGAGTCAGATTTCTTATTACATGGTCTAATCCTGTGCCTTCATTTTACCAGTGAGGATTCAGACGCAGAAAGGGAAGGTGACTTGCCAAAGGTCACACAGCCAGCTAGAGGCAATGCTGGTGCTGGAATCCAGGCCTCTGGAGACCAGAGATTTTTCCTCCCCTTCACAGCACCTGGTGGAAAGTCTTCTTGGAGAACAAGGAAGTTCTTTCTCCGGGGGACAACAGTCTCCATGTTTTGTGGATCTGTTGGGAAGAAAGAAGTGCTGCAGGATGGCAGTTGGGCTCAGCCTCAACCACCTGGGACTCTCTCTCTCTCCTCTCTCTCTCTCTCTCTCTCCCTCTCTCCCTCTCTCCCTTTCTCGCTAGGGCAGCTCCAGGCCAACTTTCCTGATGTTTGCTGACAAGCTGGCTCAGGAAAGTGACTTGAAAAGTAAATACTAACTCAACCTAAAATGAAAAGGAAATCAAGAGCTGAAAAGGAAAACAAAAGAGAAACCCCCCCCCCCAAAACAAACAAATCTGTGAGAACAGAGTAGGCATTGTGCACTCACTTTTTTTGATGTCCAAGTGGCTTTGAATCAAGCCAGAAAGCTCTCACACCTACATTCTGTGCGGATTAAAAACTTCCACGAGAGGTTATGAGTCCAGGGACAGAGGGTTCCCATTGCAGGTGCAGAGCTTAAATGCTTCACAAAGGAAAGGAAGTAAGCTCGTTGGGGTTTGTTTGAATACTTCCAGGAGAGTCGTTTCAAGTTGACAGCATGCATTTTGGAAGCCCGAGTACTTAAAAACACACTTGAGAAGGAACTGGTTTTAAAATCTGAAACTTTGCCTGGTTCTCGGTTTCTCTGAAGTGTCAGTAGTTTTGTGTTTTCTATTTATTGTTTCACACAAAAATCAGTCTGAATTTGTTTTGTTTTTTCTGATTTTCTCCTACCCAGGGAAATTGAGCTACCTTCTCAGTGGACATAAGTTTGCATAGAGTCTCCAATAGTGACCAGTTTCAGCTGACACTCGACGGGACCCTGGAATACAGTCTCTCTGCTGCCTTCTAGGAAGAACAAAGGGTAGAAGGGGTTGATTGAGAAGCAGATAAAGAGCTCCTCCTGTGTCATGGCCAACCAAGAGAATTTCATCCCTATGTGTGTGTAGGTTCAGCCCACAATTGTCAGGCAAATGAGACATGATGGATAGAAAAATGTGACAGCTGTGGATGATACCCAATTACTTATATTTAGCTTTGAACTGTCTTTTGTTGGGTTGTGTCTTTTGAGTATGGGGAATTTTATGGTTATAGCAATACCAGCATATATCAAATTATATATTCTATGCCTACCCTGGGGAAATAATTTGTGATATTGTCTCTATTGATTCTATTATTTACTATCTGAAGGGCATTTTTTTGCTTGGAGAGGAATACTCGCTACTACCTAGCTTTCCTTTCATGCTCAATTTATTAACTTTTTGGACGTTATAAAACAATAAGCATTAACATAATTAAATAATTAATATTCTTCTAAATATTTGCATGCTATTCAACACAGCTAATAAGTCAAAATTTAGGGGTTTGAGAAGATATTTTCCCCCCCGCACACTTAGAAAATTATTTGATTAAATGTTTTCACACAGTATACCTTTACAAGTCCTATGTACCAGGATTCTCCTAAATGCTCTAAACACCCAAGAGGGAGGTAGAACACACAGAATATCACAATGATTGCAGCCCTTACTCTTATACTTACACTACTGATTTCACTGTTTTATTGTTTCTATCCAAATCTGTATCCTCATTCTCATCTGTATTCTTATACCTTCCCAGGGTGGCAGTAAGTTTACCAGACCCACTTAGATGCCAAGTTCTGGGATGCAGCAGCAGATCCTTGGTTTGGATGTAGGACATGTTTTTTAAGTTCGAGATGATTTAAACCAGAACCCTGGTCAATGGCCCTGGCTGGGTCCACTTTTTAATTGTTTCTCTTGCTAGTCATGAGATTTTAGATTTCTGAGGCTTTTAGGCTTTTGATATCTGGTGTCTTTCTCACTATCCTGCCATTATTGTATATCGGCCAGGTCTTTAAGTCTTATTGGAACGTAGTTATGCATTCCTAGAATCTCATTCTTATTAATAAGTGCATTTAGAAGATTAGGTTTGTGCGGTAAGTTCTCTTCTTTGGGTTACATCGTGGATGCTGTGATGTGCCTTCCAGCTCCTCCCCTGATGACGGGGGCACTCATTTCCCAGTGGGTAGGCATGTTGCTTGCTGACGGCTCAGCAGAAACTGTCCTTGGGCAAAGGGAGCTGCCTTGCCCCAAAGACAGGTTGGTGTAGTGGTACCAATGCTGATCCCCTTGCTTCAATATTCTAAATCTTCAATATGGGAGCCATTCCGGTTTTGGAGCTCCCCATGGGGTTGGCTTACGCTTTGCTTCCATGCATCACAATTCAACTCCCCCCACCCCATTCAGCTTTCCTCACTCGCTTACAGGAGTCTTTTCCAACAAGACACCCTAACAAACCTCTAGTTCAGAGTTTGTTTCCAGGAAGCCCACCTACAAATGTTTGTGCCAGGCATAGTCCTAGCAAGTGGCATCCAATGTAGAATCTTGGAGCTGGATCACTGATCAGGTGGCAATGAGGACCCCATCATTGGTGGTAGCCCCCTGATATGTGGTGCAATTGCTAAAATGTCCCTGGTGGTGAACAGGGATGGGGTACTGGTGGAAGGGAATTCACTGGAAGATGCAATACCTCAGCAGTCGAGAGGTTCAGGGAAAGTAAACTTTCTTAGGATTATGGAATTGGATGGTGGTTGGTTGGAGATCTCAAGCTACTGAGAGAAGGAAAGGCTGAGGGTGATTAATCACCAATTTCAGATGAAGTGTGAAAAGCAGAGCCAGCCCACATGTCTGGCGACATGTGAAGAGATTCTCATTTCCTATAGCCAAAGGGCAGAAAACAGTCAGCATCAAATCTAGGACTTAATTATAAGAGTGATGGCGCTCCAGAAGAGGTTGAATTCTTAAACATGGCAAGTCTGCCACCCCAAGTTTAGGGTTCTGATGAGAAAGGTGTAGGACTCTGAGACTTGGAATGGGGCCATCTGGGTTGATGTAATTAAACTCAATCCCTGGAGTCCCCCAAAGTCTCTGAGCTTGTAGAAATGGTCAGAGTCCTCACTATTAAAGACTAGTGTACTCCTGTCTTGAAGACAAGGAGGAAGTCTCTGCCTTGAAAAACAATACATCAACCATGCCCGCCATCCCCAGGATCTATCTCCACCTCTTCTCTAGACCAGTAACTAGAGTTAAGCCACAGTATAACCTGGCCAGAGAAGTGCTGTGTCTGCTAAGGGAGGAGAGGGAGTAGCAGTACCTGGCCAGCACGTGGTTCCCAGAACTGGGAGAGTATGAATGAGAGGCTGGATCAAGCGGGGGTGAAGGTGAAGAGGAGATACAAGGTTGGTTGAAGGGAAGTTTACGGCTATGGGAACACTCTCACAGGATACATGATTTAACATCTTGGCAAGGACCCTGGGGGATGAGGCTGACACGCTGCTAGCACATTGCTCTTAGAAGCTTAAAGAAGGTGATGTTCTACACTAGGTGAAGTAGAAATTCCAGAACTGTGGCAGATGGTGGAAGGGATCAAAGGCTCAGAGAATTGAGGATGCTAGAGAGAATACACTAAGTAAGGATAAAAAAGTACCGATTAACTTTCTGGCGTTCCATGAGAAAGCCAGAAGAATAAGGTCAGAAGGATACCAGCCTCACCGAGCAGTTCAGTGGTGGCTGTGTTCTGAAGGCCAGGG
The DNA here is from genome assembly GCF_011762595.2 of Tursiops truncatus. Lineage (NCBI taxonomy): Eukaryota > Metazoa > Chordata > Mammalia > Artiodactyla > Delphinidae > Tursiops > Tursiops truncatus. The sequence continues at coordinate 24,278,208 of NC_047037.1, read as the reverse complement.
CTAACACAAGGTGATGCTGCTATAGCACCTAGTTTGGTGACAGCAGTGGGGCTGATGGGATCCACAGGACTTCACTCTCAGAAGTGAGAGGGCACAATAATCCTAATTAATGGCAAGATCAAAGTGACAGCCAGAAAACCTGACCCACTGAGAGCTATGGAGGTGGTTAGTAAAATGTAGCATCGCTGCAGGTGAGATAGACGGGCAGCCACAAAGGATTGCTCAATCCATACAATCAAAAACCATCAAGGCTAGATTATCAGGAAGTTGAGGGAACTAATGTAATAAAAATTCATGATGTCCCTTGTCTAGTTTCCAGGCCTGAGCCTGTTTTTGGACTTGGAATTTTTCGACTGAAAGAGAGGTAGAGTCCGTAGGAGGAAGGACCCTGCAACACCATGGCAAGTGAATATGATGTAATTCCTCTGGGTAATGATGCCCCAGAGGGCATTCCAATCATTTACCCAGTTAACTGTACACTGGATAAAGGGGAATACCCAAACATTTCAAAGACTGTTGGCAACAGAGTTGATATTAATACCTGGGGTCCCTTCCTCTTCAATAGCATAGTCTAACTCACAAAGTACGTTGAGTTCATGGACTCATCCAAAGGTCTTTCCCTGGAACAGACATACTTGGTAGTTTGCAGAACCGCCATATTGATTCCTTGGTTCTAAGCTAAGAGATGCTGTAGTGGAAAAGGCCAAGTGGAAGACTTCACTGCAGCTGCTCTCCTCCTAATGGTCAATCAGGCAGTAACTTTGGTGGCCCTGAATGCACCACACCTCCCAGTATTCACAGCTTTGAGTTGTCCCCTCCAACACTGAGTTTGAGCTTGGGAAAATGGGTATAAACAGGCATGATACAAGCAAAGGCTTGATAAGAGTTTGCACATAAGGGCTTGTCTTCTTGGAACGCTTGCTCCTGGGATTGGCTGCCATGTAAAGATGCTCTAGGTAGCTACATGAAGAGATGATGTGGACTGCCAGCCTTCTCTGCTAAGATGCCAGCCATGTGAATGAAGATATCTTGGACATTCCAGCCTCAGCTGCCATCTGGTTGCATCTGTGTGAGAGACTCCAAGCAAGATCAACAGAGGGATGATCCAGTTAAGCCCCTGTTAACCCACAGAATTGTGCTAAATAATAAAATAGTTGCTGTTTTAAGCCACTACATTTTGTGGTAATTTGTTATTCAGCAAGAAATAAACAATTGTAAATAAAAAAATATAACATCCTGGGGGAAATGGCAGCAATTAGCATAACTGATAAAGACCTAGACCCTCTCAAAGGGCAGAATTTTGAGTGTTGCATCTGGTCTATACTTTTATGGAAAGAGAAATGGTTCAAGGCAGGAATACGAATGGACTCCTGGGCAGTGGCAAACGACTTGACTCGTTGGTCAGAGGCCTGGCAGGAGAAAGATTAGCAGACTGGGAACAAAGAGGTCTAAGAAAGAGGTGCCAACTAAAAATTGGCATTTGCCGTCTGCCTCTACAAGGATTAAGCCACTACAGCCACTGACCTTCAACACACCCTGAAAGGAGTTCAGGGTGGAGACCAGGAAAGAGGCGCTCTGTACTCTGGGAAAAACTGGCAGAACAAGCCTGCAGTGAGTTAGGTATTTTCAGGAGAAGATTTTATAAGCCCATTTTTTTTGCATCTCCTTCTGTCTAGAAGAGCAACAAAATCATTCATGGTGACATCTGCTGCTTGTGACTAGCAGCAACTTCCTGCAAAACTCTGTGTTTGATTGCATTACCCCCCTTCACCAAAATCATATGTATATGACCTTCCCCCCTGCCTCTTCGGAGCAGTTTCTCAGAGCTATCTGAAATGCTGTCTCCTGGGCTATAGTCCTCATTTTGCCCCCAATAAAACTTAACTCACAACTCTCACGTTGTGCATTTTTTTTTTTCAATCTATAGAGGCGTGTGGTTGGACCTACAGGAGTGGCCACAGGGTGTATGCCGTGGGTCCTGGAGGACATTTCACTTCTCTGGTCCAAGCAGCTCTCCTCCATGCTGTATGTGAGAACTACATTCCTACGTTGAACGACTCTGTCATTTTTGTACTGGTTTATACCTTCCCAGGAGCAGGTAGGTCATTATATGCCTAAGGCTGAAATGACTTTCCTGATGGTTGGGTCTGAATGTGGTGAGAAAACGCCAAACCTTCCTTCCTGGGGGAGGGACTAGAGTTCAGATGATTGTGCAATCCCTAATGACTTTTTTCTGATCTATTGGTTTGAACTCTGAGGTTTGCACAGATTGTGGACGAGAACTGCTACGTCAGGTCTAATTCATCCTTAACTATGTAATCTGAATCTTGAATCCAAGAAACATGTCCAGAGATAGCCAGGATCACACTACAATTTATATTATTTGAGGTAGAAGGTCTTATCTTTCCTTTATTAAGAGGCCTGAGTAGGTTGTTGGCTTGGCCTTTAACTTGAGTAGGTACCTGGCTGCCTTCCCAGCTTACACTTCATGGAGAAGGACTCCTGTCCTCACAGGGGTCTTGTCCTGCCCTCCAAGTTTATTCTCCTGATGCTGTTTTTCTGGCCACGGTTGATTGGAGCCAAGGTGAGCAACTGATGCATGCTGAACCAACCATATTTTTTCTCCTTGGAACTTGGAACTGAGCTATGACACAGTTAGTCCTGGCTGGTCTATTGAAGCGAGAGGACAGAGACTTGGGAGCTGAGACATATTCACCCTTTGCTCACGTACGCACAGAGAAGCATCAGAGGCCCTTCAGAGGGAAAAGAGAAGTGGATTCCACAGAGCTTTCCTTTTGGCTTCCAGATCCCACCTTCCTTTTGCTTCCTGAATATTCTTTTATCTTTATAAGAATTCTTATATCTTTATTCCTATATCTTATATCATTTTTTTTTTTTTTTTTTTTGCGGTACGAGGGCCTCTCACTGTTGTGGCCTCTCCCGTTGCGGAGCACAGGCTCTGGACCCTCAGGCTCAGCGGCCATGGCTCACGGGCCCAGCCGCTCCGCGGCATGTGGGATCTTCCCGGACCGGGGCACGAACCCGTGTCCCCTGCATCAGCAGGCGGACTCTCAACCACTGCGCCACCACGGAAGCCCTATCTTATACCTTTAAGCCAACTTGAGTTACTTTCTGTGACTTAAAACCAAAGAGATTTAACTAGCATAGACCCATTTTCCTGAACATACTTCTGGTGCCTGGATATTGCTGCTTGATTTTCCTTTCTTTCCTTTCTTCCTTCTTCCCGTCTGCTCTTCTTTCCTCTCTCCCTCCCTCCCTCCTTTCCTCCCTCCCTCCCTTTCTCCCTTCTCTCCCTCCCACGCTTTTCCTTTTTGCTTTTCCTTTACCCCCAGGACTGCATTGCCATTGTGTATTCAGGTTACAGAGAATCCCTCTTCTAACCCAAAGTGGTTTTCTTGCCAGGAATCCCATAGGTACAAACCCTCAGCTTTGAAGGCTAAATTAAGCTTAAGGGTATACCTTCCAGAATATAGCTCACAACCTATTATCTGAAGAAAATAAGCAAAGTCATTGTTCTTCCCTAAAGGCAGCCTCCTCTTAGTTAAGTACGTATGTCTAGTTCCATTTGTGTGATCTTCAACAGCTCTTTGCACTGAGAAGGGAATAACCAACCCCCAGAGACAAGGGACAACAAGAGGGCCTTTCACACGAGTTTCTTCATCTTTTCTCAATGTTCTTTAATAGAGAAGAAGAGAGACTTGACAGTCCCCTCACCTGTCAGTCCAGGAGAGGTAAAAATGCAACATATTTGTTTAAATATATTTGCTAAACCTCCACTCAAATTCAAGTACTCTTGCTTATCACGGCAAAGAGAAAACAACAAAAGACTGGAAGTAGGACTCATTTTCAGAAATAGGAGGATGGTTGGAAAAACTATGATCACCCACACTTTAGAGAATTGAGCGATTATTAAAAAGAATGATTGGGGGCTTCTCTGGTGGCGCAGTGGTTGGAAATCCACCTGCCAGTGTAGGGGACAGGGGTTCGAGCCCTGGTCCTGGAAGATCCCACATGCCACGGAGCAACTAAGCCTGTGTGCCACAATTCCTGAGCCGGTGCTCTAGAGCCCACAAACCACAGCTACTGAGGCCCGCGTGCCTAGAGCCCATGGTCCACAACAAGAGAAACCACCGCAGTGAGAATCCTGTGCACCGCAACGAAGACTAGCCCCCGCTCACTGCACCTAGAGAAAGCCCACACGCAGCAACGAAGACCCAGCATAGCCAAAAATGAATAAATTAAATCAATAAAATTAAAAAAAAGAATGATTGGTTATTAAAAAGAATAGTTATTAAAACCAGCAATATGTATTAAAGTAAAAGCTTTATCTGGGGTAAAGTCTGTGCATTACCCCCACTCCCCCACCATAAGTCTATCCCTTTCCATGAAATTTAGCCGGCCACATAGCTGCCTGGGGAAAAGACTACATTTCCCAGCTTTCCTTGTAGCAAAGTGTAGTCACATGACCAGGCCCTGGTTAATGACATATGTGGAGAAGTGAGATAGGCAACTTCTGGACATGTCCTTTCCTCCCTTCTTTCCTTCATCTTATTTCCTGAACGTGGCTGTGATGGCAAACTTAGGTCATGTGGATGAGGGGTACTGCTTGGGGAGAATGGGTAACAAGATAGAAAATTTTGGGTGCCTGGCCCACGGTATGGGACAGAGCTCCAGAAGGCCCCTTGACCATCTACCTAGGAACTGTTAAGTCAGATAGAAAGAAACTTCTGTCTTCTTAATTTGGATCTCTGTTACCTGCAGTCAGACTTGTAGCCCAATTAATACCTCATATAAGGAGGAAAAAATTTTCAGTTGTAGAGTCATGTGTATAGTATAATATGATTTTAAAATATCTGTGAAAGAATTTGCCTTGTATGTATGCATATATGCTTGAAATGTTTAAATGATCTTCAAGAAAAGTGGGAAAGTATATGGCCAAGCTTCTAACTTTGATTTCCTAAGAGGTGGGGTAGAGAGAAATTGTTCACACTTTCAACATCTTTTGTTTTTTAACTTATTATAACAATCAAAACATTTTTTTAATTTAAAGAAGAAATTATTTCAAGTCTTCCTGAAATAGGAGTAGCTAACATGAAGGTGTTAATTAAAACCATGCAGTAGAAGGCTTTTGGGCTAAAAGTTCAGGAACAGAAACCCAGCCTGCTGTTCTGCTGTGGCAGGATGCTATATCTGCCTGAGAGACTTCTGTGTGGGGGGCTATTCTTTTTTTTTTTTTTTGGGTGCATTGGGTCTTCATTGCTGCATGAGGACTTTCTTTAGTTGCGGTGAGCGGGGGCTACTCTTCGTTGTGGTGGGCAGGCTTCTCATTGCGGTGGCTTCTCTTGTTGCGGAGCATGGGCTGTAGGCGTGCGGGCTTCAGTAGTTGTGGCTCGCGGGCTCTAGAGCACAGGCTCAGTAGTGGTGGCACACGGGCTTAGTTGCTCCGTGACGTGAGGCATCTTCCCGAACCAGGGCATGAACCTGTGTCACCTGCATTGGCAGGCGGATTCTTAACCATTGCACCACCCAGGAAGTCCTGTATAGGGCTATTCTTACAAACTTCTTTCTAGATAGAGGTCCTGCTGGCTCTTTTATGTGGTTGAGTACATGCTACTGAGGAGGACTGATTATTTTGTAGTAAAAAGAGAGGAACTATTGTGTTTCATACAACATTATCTCTCTATTTGCTTCTATTATGGAGCAACTGTGGGACAAGGTGGACAGAATGAGTGAGGGAAATAATTAAACTGTGGAAAGACATCTCCCTAGTGACTTCTGACCAGCTGACCACATGGCCAAAACTCAGAGTGCGAAGGGGTGTCGGAGAGCCATGAATTTACTGCCTGCAATGAATACAGCAACATCACCTGCAGGACGCAGAGAGATTTGCACATTTGTTGATACGGCCCCAGTTGGAAATGAAAATTTGGAAATCCTGGGCTTCAGAGTCAGCAACCAGCAGCAAAAGCTTTCAAATTCTTTTTCTAAGCATTTGTTGAGAAGATATTTTTTCTTTTTGTACTCCGCCCTACCTCCCTATTTTTCTAAGGAAAGAATGATGCCACAAGACTATAGTTTGACAATAGTTAAAATGGCACTATTCATTGAGAAGAGATGCTAGTTAAATTTTTCCACTTGACCAAGGAAAGGGAAACTAATAGCTTCCTTTGGTTTTCCATATCTGGGTAAAATGGACAAAAATCACTGAGAAGAGAAGGATGTGGCACAGACACATTTGAAAGGACATCTTTTCCAGGACCAAAATGAAGATTATTCAAAAAGTACTAAATAAATTCTAAATGGAATTCTGAATTTGAATTTGGAGGTTTTCTGGCATAATAGAAAGAATAGGGAATTTGGAATCAGCTAGGTGTGGGTTCAAATCCTGATTTTCCACTTATAGCAGTGTAATAGGACGTTAAAATAAAACTTTTTTTTTTGGTGTCACTTTTGGGTTTTAAGACCATGATATTAATTTACATTACAAAGTGGGGTATGACACCACCATGTAGAACTTGCAACAAAGTGTTTAACACCATTGTGGGACTCTTATCCCTTCAGCATCAAGGATATAAAAGGGTTGAATGGAGATTAGAAGATTTTTATATGGAAAGGTGGGACATTTTTCTTTTACCTCAAGCCCAGGGAGAAGGTCTTCAGTGGGACCACAAGTGAGTTTGACATGTGTCCCAATGGATTGATGTTTGAGTCACGCTGAAGACATCAGAAAGGTAAGAGACTGTTGTTGTTTCGTTTCACCAAGAGAAGAGTGAAAAGATGCTGCATAAGGATGACTTTCACTCCCCAGGCTGACTGGGGCAAAGAGCACATGTTTCCTTCTGACTAGGTGTTGCCCAGGAGGGCTGTCTTAGCTGCCAACCAGGAAGGTTGCCTGAAAGGGCAAAGTGAAGTCAGGAGAGAGTGTGGTTGGGTCCTGCTGGGTGAGGTTTGTGGGAGAAACCCAGTCTTTGAGGATTCTCTGAAGAACCCACATAAGTGCCCCTTGAAACAAAGAGTCAGTTGTATACAGCTGCCCGTCCTAGGAAGTGCTGGTGTCACAGCACTACGGTGGCAGGTGGGGTAGGATTGCGAAAGAAGACTCGCGGGACCTCAATAGTCAGCGCTTATCAATCTACAGTTCATTGCAGGAAAAGGATGAAATAGAGCATCAGCATTAAAGCCAGGACATACATCGCAGCCAAGGGCGGCCTCACAGCAAAGGGTCAGGACAGCCCAAGTTCCAGGTGTCTTCCTCTGTAAGGGCTGAGGTGGGATGCCCCTGCTCTCTCAGCTCAGGAACCACTGATGTGTGCACAGAATACTTAGAAACCGGGGAGCCCAGAGGAGAGTCTGGGCCAGGGTTTCTCATACTCTTTTGGTCACATGGGTATAATTTTGCTATGCAGTCAGCTCCAATGTCCAAGGTTGCGGGGGGGCTCTCACCAAGACCAGGTGCAAATCATCAGCCTCACTGTTATCCATAAAGATGCTGACAAGCTTGTACAAACCACCCCAAAGTCCTCAGACACATGGTTATAAAGTGACACTATTAATCATGCCTTGGCATGTCAGCATTTGATATCTGAGTAAAACAGCTCAGCCTTATTCCAGGCTTGCTGGCATTAATCCTCTCCATGCACCAGCTCATGACAATCTCTGTCTAATAAGAACATTTCTGCCCCTGGCTTCTCCCTGCACTCTAAGCCTAGAAGAGGTGAACGCAGCCTAGGGATTGGAGGGGAACAGAAACCCAAGATGAAGAAACAGAAAAGGAGCTGACCACAACTATTTCCTTCTCAAAGCATGTCTGACAGGAAGAAGATGTCATTCTAAACGTAATCGAATCTTGTGACTCTTCCGTAAGACTGGATATTTTAATTATTGAACTGAGACTATTTTCATGAACTATACATAGCTGGAAAATTCTCTTTTTTTTCTTATTGGTGATGATTGACCATAAAACCATGAGACTTGTCTTCAATTTCATCTAGCAAGCAGGGCAAAAATTAGGCCTCACAGGATGTGTTTGAATAGGTAGGAGGAGAAGATCAAACCACATATGAGCTTGATTCTTTTCATATATGGATTCCATGAGAATATCAAAGGTGAAATTGGACAAGTGTTAAGGAATGCCCAAGAAAAATGAGAGGTGTTAAATAAGTAAAAATTGATGGTTAAAACTCTCCCTTTCCCACTTCAAACCTAACTAGAAATAAGCACTGGAATCCTATTGCTTTCTTTTTTTTCAATTTTCAATTTCAATTTAATTTTTTTATTGAAGTATAGTTGATTTACAATGTCTCAGGTGTACAGCAAAGTGACTCAGTTATACATATATATATATATATATTCTTTTCAGATTCTTTTCCATTATAGATTATTACAAGATACTGTGTACAGTTCCCTGTGCTATACAGCAGGTCTTTGTTGTTTGTCTATTTTAGGTATAGTATTGTGTATCTCTCAATCCCAAATCTCTAGTTTATTCCTCCCTCCCTTTTCTCCTTTGTAACCACAAGTTTTTTCTTTTTCTTTTTACTTTTATTTGCATTTATTTTTTGCGGCATTTATTCCCAGGCCGTAAGTAAGTTTTTGTTTCTTCGGTTTCTTCTGGGATATCTTTTTCTTCTGGGCAACCTCCTCTTCTGGTTTAGGAACAATCTGTTCTTTTTCTGTGAGAATTATCTCAGTGTGGCAGGGAAAGCTCATGTATGGGTTGATCCGACCATGAGCTCTGTAAGTCCTGTGCCGTATCTTGGGGGCTTTGTTCATCTGGATGAGCTCAATGACCAGAGAATCTACATCTAAGCCCTTAAGTTCAGTATTACTCTCTGCATTTTTGAGCATGTGCAGTAAAAATTCAGCACTCTTTTTGGGCCACCCACGCTGTGTCCAGCCCCATTGTTTGGCCTGGAGCACACCTACCAACTCCACCATTGTAACAACGTAATGGCACACATGACTTCCTTAAAGTGACATCCTTCAGATACTTGGCGGCTTTTCAGATATGCATACCCTTAACGGCCTGGGCAGTTTCACGAGTGTGCTTAAAGTGAACATGAAGATTTGAACCTCTTGACTTGCATGATTTTGTGGGGGTTTCTGGGCCAAGTGAATAGAGGACAGTTTTTAGAGGTCACCTCAGGCTGCTTACTGGAAAAGGAAGCACAGGTCTTTTCTTAACAAAGCAAAATGTTTACTTACATCGTTTGATTTTATGATGAAGGAAAAGGGATTAAGATACCAGTTTCATGAGTTTAAGAGCTGGTTTGCAGGATTAAGAGAGATCTTGAGCAGCTGGGAAGATTGCAGGGTTGACACATGGAACATGCTCTTTCAGGCCGTTAAGTCACGTCACCAGGAGCGGAATGATAGCTCTTTTTCCCCAGGCCCCCTTGCAGTTTTTTGTTTCTGGCCGTCTGATGAGGGCGGAAGTGGCGTAAGCCACTTGCAGTTCTGGCTCTTAAAAGCCCAACAGACTCTCCAGATTCCTCTTTCTCTGCTACTCTGAAGTTTTCTAGATGAAAACAAGACAGAGGAAGTTCTCCTGACCTGTATAGGGCTTTGTGTGAGCAAGTTCAGCCATAGAAATGTTGGGTTAACTGTAGGTTAAACCATCCTGACTAATCTATGGGAAAAGACCTAGGAAGAAAGGAAGCAGCCAAAACATAAAGCAGTTTTCCCAAAACAGATCTAAAGGTGGAATCAATATTTCTTGTACATCAATATTGGTTGAAGAGAGCAGGGATTAGGGAAAGAAAGAAGAATTGGCATTAAATAATTTTACCTTGTGGTTACACTAAAAAATGAAAAACTTCTAAAAAAGAATAATACATAAAAAGAAATGTATAAAAATCATACAATTTTCACAAACTGAATATGTCCATGTAACCGAGTGAGTAGTAATAATAATAATAGTAATAATAATAATAAATCAAGCCAGAGTATTACCAGGATCCTAGAAGCTCTCTTCATGACGCTGTCAGTCACAAGCCCACAGAAATAGCTCTGTTCCGACTTCCGACGCTGTGGTTGCACCTGAGCTCTGCTTGACCATGTGGTTACAAAAGGACCTCACTCCCCAGACCCACTTAAGTTTCCATATTACCCAGAAACTCCAGGCTTCTCGAAGTTTCTTAATTTTTTTGCTTTCATAGCTTGTAGAAAAAAAATAAGTTAAAACAATGAGGAATTGAATGAAACGATTATCAAACTGATTTTAATTCTTAGTGGATTTTATTTTCATTAATTTTAATTTCATTTTCTTGGGATAAATATCATATGTGTGTATGTCCACAAAAATTTATAAAACTCGTTATACGTTACCAAAAAAGGTCATCTTATTCCATTTTGCTTTTGTTTTTGTTTTTTTTGCGGTATGTGGGCCTCTCCCCTCTGTGGCCTCCCATTGCGGAGCACAGGCTCCGGACACGCAGGCTCAGCAGCCATGGCTCACGGGCCCAGCCGCTCCGCGGCATGTGGGATCCTCCCGGACCGGGGCATGAACCCGCGTCCCCTGCATCGGCAGGCAGACTCCCAACCACTGCGCCACCAGGGAAGCCCTACATTTTTAAAGGTAGAGATTTTACAGGCAAATTGTATGGTCGTAATTCAATACAATTAAAAACAAAGGCTGGAAAGTTATCAAAATATTACTGCATGGAGAATAAAAATTAATAGAAAACACTTGGTACAATCCAAAATCAAAACTGAAGTTACAGTCTTTTCAAAACCATGAAAATAATGCTTTATCTTAAAACCTAATAGTCACTGCAAAAGCTATTCTCATAGAAAAATCCATAGCCTTAAATATCTTCATTATTATAGAAGTACTGAAAATAAACCTTGTCTATCTTAGAATAAAATACAATAAATCAAACAAAATAAGCCAGGAAGTGAGGATTACCATATTGCATCAATTCTATTTTTTTTTGGTGCGGTACGCGGGCCTCGCCCGTTGCGGAGCACAGGCTCCGGACGCACAGGCTCAGCGGCCATGGCCTCACGGGCCCAGCCGCTCTGCGGCATGTGGGATCTTCCCAGACTGGGGCATGAACCCGTGTCCCCTGCATCGGCAGGCGGACTCTCAACCACTGCAGCACCAGGGAAGCCCTTGATATCTCTTAAATCAGAACATGTCCTCAATTTCTTTTGACCATGTAGCAGTGTGACCTTGTTATTACCTGTGCCTGTAAGAACTTGGCTGTTCTTCCTGGTGGCATGATTGAAATCCCTTGAGATGTCAGTTAAAAAACCATTTAAGCACTGTTTGAAGAAGGGCTATGAATACTGGTTGATGTCTGAAATACTTTGAATGACACTTCCAGTAAGAGAGAGCTAGCATCAAAACTTGAAGAGTGAGTATCAGCAATTCGGAAGAAAATCTTGGAAACAGTTGTGGGACGCTCTTAGGAAATGCTGTGTCACCAGCACGGAGGACAGAATTGTGTGGAAAAATTGGAACATTGATGACTGTGTGGATGATGATTTAAAAGAGCTGGTCTCTCAATCAGAAGACATCTTAGAAGTACTTTAAGTGATTTTATGTTTTCTTTTATGGATGCATAAGAGAAATATGATTAAAACTTATGTCTAATGAGTTTCAAAGAGCTCTTCCAATAAGTAAAGAATAAACATTCTAAGTGATAAGAAAGCCTTATGTCCTAGACCTAGATAATGTCGAAGAGTTTTATTTTTTTAGCGGTGTCCAAAATAATGATGAAATGTGGTTACACAGCCAAAAGTTAAAGTTATGAAAAATAGAAATAGAAAACTGAAAGAGTAGAATGTATATATAAATGGAAAAATGAGATTTTTGCAAAGATTGGTAATGTATAAATAAATTCTTCATGAGCCTGATTAAGGACAAAAGTGTGGGAGCAAAAATATACAGGATTAGGAGTAAGAAAAGACAGAGAACTAACAGAGAAGGTAGATTGAAACAGTAAGAGAATATTACATGCAAATCATCAGCAACCTATCTGAAAATCAAGAACCAGGGTTGGTTGGACCTAGAGTCCGTCATACAGAGTGAAGTAAGTCAGAAAGAGAAAAACAAATACCGTATGCTAACGCATATATACGGGATCTTAAAAAAAAAAAAAATGGTACGGATGAACCTAGGGGCAGGGCAGGAATAAAGATGTAGACATAGAAAATGGACTTGAATGTAAAGCAATTATACACCAATAAAGAGGTTAAAAAAAAAAGAAAAGAAAATGGACTTGAGGATATGGGGTGGGAGGGCGAAGCTGGGGTCAAGTGAGAGTAGCATCGACATATATACACTACCGAATGTAAAATAGTTAGCTAGTGGGAAGCAGCCACACAGCACAGGGAGATCAGCTCGGTGCTTTGCGATGACCTGGAGGGGTGGGATAGGGAGGGTGGGAGGGAGGCTCAAGATGGAGGGGATATGGGGACATGTGTATGCATATGACTGATTCACTTTGGTGTACAACAGAAACTAACAGAGTATTGCGAAGCAGTTATACTCCAATAAAGATCTATTAAAAAAAAAATACCAGGGGTTGGCAAACTTTTTCTCTAGGAGGCCGGGTAGTAAATATTTTAGGCTCTGTGAGAGGTAAATCGAGGCTATTACGTAGGTATTTAAATAACCATTTAAATATTTATAGAGAAAGATGTGGCCAAGATGGTGGAGTAGGAAAAGACCCTGAGCTCATCTTCCATGGGCACACCAAAATTACAACTATTTACAGAGCAACTATTGATGAGAATGACCTGAAGGCTAGCAGAAAAGATTTTCCACAACTAAAGATACAAAGAAGAAACCGCAAAGAGATGGGTAGGAGAAGCGGAGACACAGTATAGTCAAGATGCATCCCCCTGGGGCAGGCAATTCACAAACAGGAGAACAATCACAATTACAGAGGTTCTCCCCAAGGAGGGAGAGGTCTGAGTCCTGCATTAGGCTCCCCAGCCTGGGGGTCCTGCACCGGCAAGATGAGGCCCCGGAATGCCTGGCTTTGAAGGCCAGCAGGGCTTGCGTACGGGAGAGCCAGAGGGCTGTAGGAAACCAAGACTCTGCTCTTAAAGGGTGCACACAAAAATCTCACATGCTCGGAGTCCTAGCACAGAGGTAATACTTTGAAAGAAGCCTGGGTCAGACCGCCTTGCTGATCTTGGAGAGCCTCCTGGAGAGACAGGAAGCAATTTGGACACCCCCTAGGGACACAGATGCAAGCAGCAGCTATTTTGGGGGAACTCATTCTATCTTGAGGACACTGGTGATGACAAGTGCCATTTTGGAGTCCTCCCTCTAGCCTACTAGTGCCAGGGGCTTACTGCCCACCGGCAGGCCAGCACCAGTCTTGGGACCCAGTCCCCCCGACACACACACACTTATGGGCCGTCATCAGCCCTGGACACTCTGGGCTGTGCAGCCAGCTGCACAGGGACCTGGCCTGGCCCAGCAGGAGGCTGGCAACCACCACACGAGGCAGGGCCTGGCAGCTAACTGGGTTGAGTGCCAGCTTCAGTGACCAGTGGGTCCACAGCAGTCACCCCTACCACAACAGAAAGGCCCACACAACCCAGATGAGGGGCACCCCTAGAGCATAAAGCTCTGGTGACCAGCGGGGAGTGTGCTGCTGGGTCCCACAGGAGGTCTCCTATATAAAGCCACTTCTCCAAGATCAGGAGATGTAATTGGCCTACCTAACATGTACAAATAAATACAGCAAAGTACCGAGTGAATGGTATATTATAACCAAGGAGAAAAGGCAAGGGTGGTTGCCTCTAAATTATCAAGAAATTTATCAATAATTAACTATATCAGCAAATAAGAGAAAAGCAAATATGATCAGAGCAATAAATGCTAAAAAAATTTGATTAAAAACAACTGCAGCAGTTATTCCTAAAAAAAAACCCTCTAAATAACTGGCAGTTAAGAAAAGCTATTTAAATATGATTAATGAGTGAAGAGGGTCAAAATATACAAACTTCCAGTTATAAAATAAATAAGCCATGGGGATGTAATGCGCAGCATGGCGACAATAGTTAATACTGTATTGCATATTTGAACATTGCTAAGAAGTAGATCTTAACAGTCCTCATCACAAGAAAAAAAAATTGTAACTATGTACGGGGACAGATTTTACCTAGACTTATTGTGGTGATCATTTTGCAATATATACAAATATTGGATCATTATGTTGTACACCTAAAACTAATATAGTTATAGGTCAACTATACCTCAATTAAAACAAAAGACTCTTTTTTGAAAACAAAATAGGAAACATCACTCTATGTACTGAAATGATGAAGGCAAGTCAATGAAATTCAAAAAAGATGTGCCGGGCTTCCCTGGTGCCGCAGTGGTTGAGAGTCCGCCTGCCGATGCAGGGGACACGGGTTCGTGTCCCGGTCCATGAAGATCCCACATGCCGCGGAGCGGCTGGGTCCGTGAGCCATGGCCGCTGAGCCTGCGCATCCGGAGCCTGTATTCCACAATGGGAGAGGCCACAGCAGTGAGAGGAAAAAGACGTGCCAACTGTTACCTTTATCATTCTATATTATTTTGGAGGTTCTGTTGTATATACTAAGACAAAATAAAAATAAAATACAGTAAGTTCCCTACATACGAACCTTCAAGTTGCAAACTTTCGAAGCTGTGAACATGCATTCCATCAACGTCAGGCGTGAGTGAAATTGCAGCTCGCCCTCCGTCTCCTATTGCTGAGGATCCTTCAGCTCTACCATCTCCCACCTCCTCTCCCTCCTCCAGTCAGTAACTCTTCTTGCCTGTTCACTCGATGCCAGCCCTTGGATGCCAGCTGTTGTACTGTACTACTGTACTTTTCAAGGTACTGTACTGTAAGATTAAACATGTTCTATTTTTTGTGGGGTTTTTTCGTGTATTATTTGTGTGAAAAGTATTATAAACCTATTACAGTACTATATAGCTGATTGTGTTAGTTGGGTACCTAAACTAACTTTGTTGGACTAATGAACAAACCGGACTTACGAACGCACTCTCGGAACAGAACTCGTTTATATGTAGGGGACTTACTTACTGTAGTAAGTATAAGCAATGGAGAAAAAAGAGGTAAACTGATCATATGATTCTACACCTAGAAAAAGCAAGAAATTCCAGTTTTAAAAATTTCTAGGAAAAGACTTTTTCCTAGAGAATGAAGGGGAAATAAGAGAATTTGGTGATGTGGGACACAAGCTTTTCTTTATTCTAGAAATAAGACATGGAAATGGGAAAACATTTCATTGATAACATCAACAATAATTTAAAATATAGATAAGAATGGTACAGAACCTGTAAAATAAATGATAGTATGAGATGGAAGGATGTAAATCAACACCTGAATAACTGGAAAAACTTTCATGTTCTTGGATTGGAAGTGTTAATATCAAACAAAATCAATTATGTCATTACTCATGTCAATGCAATTTCAATTAGAATTCCAATGAGAGATTTCGGGGGAATAATTGATTATGATGATATTACATTTCATATGGAGGAAAAAATGCCTATGAACAGCCAGCAAAAGTATAAAAAGAAGCATAGTAAGGAGGCATCTGCTTAAACTAAAAAGCCACCATAATAAATCAGTATGATACAGGCATAGGGATGGCCATATAGATCAAAACACAGATGGACACTTCAGAAATAGATCTCATTTTATAGGATTTAAAAAAATTTTTTTATTGAAGTACAGTTAATTTACAATGTTGTGTGAATTTCTTCTGTATAGCAAAGTGATTCCGTTATACATATATATTCTTTTTCATATTCTTTTCCATTATGGTTTATCACAGGATATTGAATATAGTTCCCTGGGCTATATAGTAGGATCTTGTTGTTTATCCATCCTATATATAATAGTTTGCCTGTTCTAGGATGATTTTACATATGAAAATGTGGTATTTCAATTCAACGGAAGAAGAATGATTTATTTAATAAATAATGTGTGCAACAGGCTATCTATCTGGAAGAAAATTAAAGAGGACTCGTATCTAGTATCATTTATAAAAATAAATCCCAAATAGATTAAAGGAATGAGACTTGTAGGGTCTCTTTCAATGGATGGACTTCACATTTTGAAACTCTGCTTTGGCCACTGTATCTGGAGTCAACTCTGTCCAAAGTCCTCACAGGATGAAGGGGAAGCTGGCATCTTCCCACCTGCCTAGATGCAAGGGAGTGGAGGCTTTGAACACAATGAAGGAAGACAAAGAGAAGGCATACTGAGTAGGCGACTGGTGGTATCTGCTAAAGAAAGCCAACTGGAGAGAGAGAGAGCGAGAGAGAGTTTATATTGGAGTATTTTTGTCATTGGCTGGGATCCATTGCTGTTGCTGTTGCTTTCCCTTGCTTTGATTAATTTTGGCTTCTGGCCAGGTCTTTGCTGTGGTACCTGCAGCCCCTAGGAGGACAGGAAGACTGACTTCTATCTTAGGTACCAAGGAGGAAAGAGTCCAAATATCATGTCTAGGACACCCACCACCCCCTGCCCCCAACTCTCTAGAGCCGCTCTTTTGCAGGAGGGAGAAGAAATGTAATTACCGCTGCCTCTTCCTTCATACTTAATACTCTGAAGAAAAGGGGATGAAAGCCAGGAAACTAAACAGAAGGCCAACTGCTTTCTTCACCCACTTTTAAGGGATACCCAAGACAGGTGTGGGGTCATTAACCGTTTCCCCAGCATCCTGCACAGGATGAAGGCCCATCAGATAGTCGCCCTTGAAAGACGTCCTATTCCTGGTGCTTCTGGCATCTGGTCCTGAGAAACAGAGGGCTCAGCATCACCTGAGGAGCAGTGGGTGTGGGGAGGAGAGAAGAGAGGCCAGCTGAGCAGAGAGCCCGGGAGAGGACAGTGCACTGTCCTCTCAGGCCTGGGGCTTGCTGGGGGAGCAGCTGACCTGAGCTGAGGACCTCAAGGAAGGGAAGGAGCCCTCTGCCATGCTGCTCACGGATGTAGAGGACGCTGAGCTCGGATCCCGAGGTGATGCATTGCTGCGGCCACAGGTAACCATCTGAACGACTAGAGGTGCTGGCGAGGGCAGGGGTGGCATTCTCCCCAGATGCCAGATTACCCTGTCCTGGCCAGAGAGCTGTTTATTTAAGGGCAGAGGCCGGGCATATCCAGAACCTTCAAGGCTTCTGTCAGGGGTTCTCTGACAGAGCCGGGGCCTGGGTGGGACCTCTGTGCCCAGGAAGTGACAGAGAGGCACAGCACTAAAGTGACCCCCCCGCCAACCTTGCCCTGTCTCTGGCTCTCACCAACAGTGCCAGCTCGGGGAACTTGCCGAGCATGCAGTGATCAGGGCAGGCTGCCCCGCAGCTAGGGTGTCTGAGGGAAGAAGTGTGGTTTTGGCGTCAGACAGACCTGGGCTTGAGTCCTGAGTGACCCACTTGCTAACCAGCTGTCTGATCTGGGGCAGGTCTCAGTTTCCTTGCTGTTCATTTGTGAATTAAGAGACCCACAGAGCTGCGGGGAGAGGTCAACAGGAATGAATGACATGGCACTCAGCACAGTCTGGCACAAAGTAGGCACTTAATCAATGTGAATTTCCTTCCTTCTCTCTGAGGATGCAAGGTGGCCTTCCACGGCAGGCATCCTGGAGGTCCTTTTGTTTTCCTCTTGTTGGGCTCACCTGGCCCTGCCTCTGGTGGGTGCAGCAGGCACGGCTTAGTGAGCTCCACCTCACTTACACTGCTCCCTGCTGCTCTATCTAATTTCTTTACTGTTGTATTGCTTTGCCTAGGACAGTGCCTGGCACATAGTAGGTGCTCAGTGAAAGTGTTCAGTGAATGAATGAATGAGTTCGTCTCTTTTGTCCTTAGACTGCTTTGAGTGAGACCCCCAAAATTATATAATTTGCACCTGGATAATTATTGTCACTTGGAGCTCCATCTCTGTTTTTTTGGTTTATAGTTTTTCACAAAGAACTGTCACATTCTAAGGTCAGTACCAGGTTTCAGACCACATTCAGACATTATATGTACTAATACACACCCAAAGCCTGCATTAGAAAGAACTATTTTGCTGTAAAATAAGCCAAAGATTTCTTTAGAAATTATTGGCTACTGGAAACTTATTTAATTGACAATTTGCTAGGATTTCTTAGCAACCATCGTGCCTGCTCAGGAGTTTCTGCAAAGTGAGCAAATCTGACTTACAAATGGTTTTCAGATGTAATGGAATTTTTATGAATACTAAACTGAACAACTAACGAGGTTAAAATAATGTTGTATTCTGGCAATAAACATTTATTAATTTATGTTAATTAATAAATCATTGACTGGTTTCTTTTCACATTTGAGAGTCAATGATTTTATTTTTTATTTTTTTTTAACTGGTGGGAGCTAGCTTTTATTTATTTATTTTACATCTTTATTGGAGTAAAATTGCTTTATAATGGTGTGTTAGTTTCTGCTTTATAACAAAGTGAATCAGTTATACATATACATATGTTCCCATATCTCTTCCTTCTTGCGTCTCCCTCCCTCCCACCCTCACTATCCCACCCCTCCAGGTGGTCACAAAGCACCGAGCTGATCTCCCTATGTGCTATGTGGCTGCTTCCCACTAGCTAGCTATTTTACGTTTGGTAGTGTATATATGTCCATGCCACTCTCTTGCTTTGTCACAGTTTACCCTTCCCCTTCCCCATATCCTCAAGTCCATTCTCTAGTAGGTCTGTGTCTTTATTCCTGTCTTACCACTAGGTTCTTCATGACATTTTTTTCCCTTAAATTCCATATATATGTGTTAGCACACGGTATTTGTCTTTCTCTCTCTGACTTACTTCACTCTGTATGACAGACTCTAGGTCCATCCACCTCACTACAAATAACTCAATTTCGTTTCTTTTTATGGCTGAGTAATATTCCATTGTGTGTATGTGCCACATCTTCTTTATCCATTCATCTGTTGATGGACACTTAGGTTGTTTCCATCTCTGGGCTATTGTAAATAGAGCTGCAATGAACATTTTGGTACATGACTCTTTTTGAATTATGGTTTTCTCAGGGTATGTGCCCAGTAGTGGGATTGCTGGGTCATATGGTAGTTCTATTTGTAGTTTTTTAAGGAACCTCCATACTGTTCTCCATAGTGGCTGTATCAATTTACATTCCCAACAACAGTGCAAGAGTGTTCCCTTTTCTCCACACCCTCTCCAGCATTTATCATTTCTAGATTTTTTGATGATGGCCATTCTGATTGGTGTGAGATGATATGATTTTATATTCTGGCCTCAAACATTTTTGTAGGTCCCTGAAGAACTCATGTGACATGAGCACTGGGCTGAGAGCATCTGTTGGAGAAAATAGTTTCAGAGGATTGTAGACTCAGAATGTCTGTAACTTATTCTTATCTAGAGTGGGTCATGGGCTATCTTGATAAGGGGAAAGGACATCTTAGGAGATTGTCTTTTAGCTCTAGCCTCTTCGGTATTCAGCCCTGATTCTCCTTTTAGTGTCTTTTAGTATCTTGCCCCCTACCTATTTCCTTTTGGTTTCCACCCTCTGCACTGAAACCTGTTATATCATTTGCCCTCAAGGCCACAATTCTTGGCTTATCAGGCTCGCTGATCTGCATTATTAAATTCTTGCGCTGGTGGGCTGAGTCATTCATTTTTGTATTCCCTTAGAAAGGAAAGTTAGTAAATGTAAGTTGAAGGTAAGAAATAGTAGATGAAGTCTTTACATCAACTAAAAGGCATCTTCCCTTCCCAGGTAATGTGGCTGTATCCCATGGCCTCTGGTGGAGGTGCTGCTGTTTGGAAATCCCCTCATTCTGTGTCCCTCTTCCTCATTCTGGCAGACGCCTCCGGTCTTTTCCCTTTTCAGAGAGAGGACAATGGGATGAAGGGGAAAGGAATGGAGAGTGAATATCTGAGAACAGTTTATCAACTGCTTTATTAGACTGCTACGCAGACTATGGTCTGAGGACACGTAGCATCTGTACCCGCTGGGGGCTTGTTGGAAATGCTCCACTCTCAGGCTCCACCTCAGACCTGTGGAATCAGAAGCTGCATTTTAAGAAAGTCTCTGGGTGAATGCGTGTGAACATTAAGGTTTGAGAAGCCCTGGACCAGACATCATCACCTGGATGTCCCTAAGTACTCAATGTCCACAGGTCTGAATCTAAGCCCATCATCTCCTCCCACAACTTGCCCCCTCCTGAGCTTCTTCTCTTCTTCTACATTTCTGGGGTGCCTGAAATTATACTTCATCATAGGACTTGTTTATTGTCTATTATGTTACTTTTTTACTGTTTTCTCCCCATTAGATTGTAAGCTTCTTGAAGACAGGTATTAAGTCCGTTTATTTTCTGTCACCAACAGTGTTCACTAAGCCTGAAACAAGTTTTGGCTTCTTTAACCTCAGTTTCCTCATCTGTAAGATGCAGGGGCTGGGCTTCATCTCAAAGACTCCGTTCAACCATCACATTCTGGGACTCTATGATGTGCTCTCAGAACTGCAAGTTCTGTGTGTTCTATCAGAACTGCAAGTTTGAGAAACACCTTGGAAGTCACCTAACTCGACAACTGCTCCCCAAATCCCCATATTGCTCCATGATATTCTGGCTAAAGTGGAAGCCCCTTCAGTCACATCCACATGTAATGACTGTCACACTTAAGCAGGGACATCTTTAGTGACAGAGAAGTTAGGACCTCTGCGGTCAGTACATTCCATTTTCAGAAGGCTCTACCTTTTTAGAAACTATATTTTTGAGGCTTCATAGCTAAATTAAATGAGAATGGATATTGGAATAGGATAGAAGTGGTCTCCAGTTCCACGAGAGTTATTAACTGTGTGAGTTGAACAGACTCTAAGATGAGCCCATGAGCCCTGTCTCCTGGTGTTCATGCCTTTGTGTAATTCACTTTCCTTGAGTGTAGGTGAGCCCTGTGACTTATTTCTAAACAACAGAGTGTGGTAAAAGTAATGGGTTGGCACTCCTCTGGTTACATTATGCTATGTAGCCAAGGTGATGTCACTCCCATACCTATGATGTATAAGACTCCATGTCCCTCGCAGACCACTCTCTATCTTCAATGCTGGCTTTGAAGAAGTAAGCTGTAATGAGTTTTACAGCCACAAGGAAATAAATTCTGTCATCAGCCTGAGAGAGCTTAGAAGTGGAACCTTCTCAAGCCCTCAGATGAGAACCCGTCTCTGACTGGCACCTTGATTTCAGCTCTGCAGAGGACCCAGCTAAGCCATTCCCGACCTCCTGACTCTCAGAAACTGCAATAATCAATGTGTGTTACTTTATGCTGCTATTTGTGTAATTTGTTACACAGCAAAGAAAATGAGTCCCATACTGTATAATCTTGGGCTTGCTTCTTAACTTCATTGATTTTCTATAAAACATAATAATACCTACCACCTAGGGTTCTTGTAAGGACTGGAGACAATTTGCTTGCCGACAGTGGGTACCATCAATGGTAGCTTTTCTCCTTGTTATTGTTATTTTCTCCTTGTATCTCCTGAGGCTTTTCATAGCCAACTTCATGAGACAGTTGTCTTTGGAAGCCGTCTCCAATTCTTTGCTTCTCATTCACTGGTCAGCCTTCTCCCATGTAGTTTTTGTCTGCGTCGGTCCATTGTCAAGATTACCAGCAACCTCTAGTTTAGAAATCCAATGTCTCCTTTATTCTGTCATCGGTTTACTGACCTCTCAGACGATTTTGTTATAGCTGACTGCTCACTCCTTCTTGAGATACCCTGTTGACGTCCATGATAGAACACTCTTCTGGCTTTGCTCTTTGATGCTTTTTTTTTTCTACTCAGCTGATAACCCATCTCTACCCAATCTCTAAGTTCTAATACAGCATGCTCTTAAGCCCTCCATTTCCTTACATACTGCTCCTTTATATTATTCATCCGTTTTTTCCATGGTTTCCATTAGCATCTGCAGGCTCCCAAATTTGTAGGTCCTTCTCTGAACAATCCTCTGAGCTCTAGACTCATATATCCAACTGCCATCTTGACTCCTCCATCTGGCTACCTCACAGGCATCTCAGATTAACATGTCCCAAACTGAACATTCTATCCCCTTTATCCATTCCTCTGTGGATGGACACTTAGGTTAGTTCCAGGTCCTGGCTATTGTAAATAGTGCTGCAATAAACATTGGGGTGAATGTACCTTTTCAAAGTATGGTTTTCTCCAGATATGTGGCCAGGAGTGGGATTGCTGGATCATATGGTAGCTCTATTTTTAGTTTTTATAGGAACCTCCATACCGTTCTCCATAGTGGCTGCACCAATTTACATTCCCACCAACAATGTAGGAGGGTTCCTTTTTCTCCACACCCTCCCCAGCATTGGTTATTTATAGACTTTTTGATGATGGCCATTCTGATTGGTGTAAGGTGGTATCTCATTGTAGTTTTGATTTGCATTTCTGCAATAATTAGCGATGTTGAGCGTCTTTTCATATGCCTTTTGACCATCTGATAAAGAAGATGTGGTATATTTATACAATGGAAAATTACTCAACCATAAAAAGAATAAAATAATGCCACTTGTAGCAACATGAATGGACCTAGAGATTATCGTGCTAAGTGAAGTAAGCCAGACAAAGACAAATATCAAATGATACTGTTTATGTGTGGAATCTAAAAAATGATACAAATGAACTTATATGCAAAACATAAACAGACGCACAGACATAGAAAGCAAACTTATGGTTACCAAAGGGGAAAGGTGTGAGGAGGGATAAATTAGGAGCTTGGGATTAACACACACACCCTACCCTATATAAAACAGATCATCACCAAGGACCTACTGTACAACACAGGGAATTATACTCAGTATTTTATAATAACCTTTAAGGGAAAATAATCTGAAAAATATATATGTATATATGTATAACTGAATCACTTTGCTGTATACCTGAAACTAACACAACATTGTAAATCAATTATACAAAACAAAACAAAAACCCCCAAACCAAAACTGAATGTTCCATTCCCCACCCTCCCAGATTATTCACCAGCCTTCTTCCTCATCTTGATAAATGGTATCACCGTCCACCAATTTGTTTCAACCAGAATCACCCTTGATTTCTTGCTTTCACGTATTCTTCCTGTCCCCCTGTAAGCAAGTCCTACCTATTACAACTAAAATAGTATGTCTTGAATGTGTCCCCTTTGCTCCCTCTATAGTGCCACCACTCTGTCCAAGCCCCTAGGAGCAACCCCTTGAACAGGGACAACATCTAACTGCTCTCTGCTTTTTCCCTCAGGCCTCTCTTCAAACCATTCTTCAGGCCACAGCCAATGATCTTTTAAAAATTTAACTTGAATTATATCCCTCTACTTTTAAAAAACTTTAAAGGCTTTTTTTTTGTATTTAACATAAAATTCAGACTTTTAAATGGCCTAAAGCCTATATAGTGTGGGTCCTCCCACCATTTTCCTGTTCTTTCTTTTCCTGTTGTTACCTCACCTTAAATATTCTTCCCCTTGTTCTCTGAATAGTGTCTTCCTTTCAGTGTTTTGGCTTCAGTTTAAACATAACTGCCTTAGAAACATCATTTCTTACTGCTCTATTTACTTTAGAATTCTGCTCCTCTTCTCTAATTCAGTACATTGCTTCATTTCCTTCTTTGCACATTTTATACTTTGTAATAATCAATTTGTTTGCTTATCATCCATCTGCCCCACTAGCCCATAAGTTTCGTGAGGGCAAGTTCTGGCTGTTAGGTGGCAACTTGGTAGATCTTTATTAAACGAATGAATGAGTGACAATAGTGTATTCTATTCTTACCCTCTGGGTCTACCCAGAAACAGTGTCATCCCTCTCACGCACTCTGCCCCTTCAGTTCCTTGAAGACACACTCCTCCCCTATACGAAACAAGGCTTCTTTTTCCCTAAAATAAAATATTTTTCAGCTTTCCCTTTGTCACGTGAGTTTGATGTCACCTTATAATCCTTGCTATTCATTCAATAAATCTACTCAATAAAATAACAAATATTATTCACTCTCCTTTGGACAGGCCTCAGCTCTATTTTGTCAGGTTCTTATTAATATGTGTTCCCCTACCCCCAGTAAATGGGTATTTCCTAGAGTTGAAGAAACTCTTGTAGATGTTGACTGACTAGTCCAGCTCAGAGTTGACGAGGACTGTCATATCCCTCATTTCAGAGTCCATACTTCTATCGATTCATCCCAACTGGGAGTTTCAAGAAGTCTAGAAGGGAAGGTGACATCATCACAGTAGTGGGGAGGCGGGAGTGTGTCAATTACATGACTTTGGGTGAAAGTAACAGAAAACTCAACTATTAACAATGGATTGAAAAATATAGGTGTTTAATATCTCATATAACCAGAAATCAGTTTTTAGGCTTGGTTAAGAAAGTGGTTCAGTGATGTCATTAAGGACTTAGGTCTTCAGTGTGTGTCTTTGTCCTTCAGTTTTCTTTCCTCTTGCTTGCAAGATGGCTGCAGTAGCTCCAGGCATTACCAAGTCCAGAGGTAGAAAAGGCACCTTTCTTTTCTTCTCAAGCATCTTTTTTTTTTGGTCTGGTAAGTTTAGGTTGAATTTATTAAGAAACATTGGCAAGTTTATAGCAAAACTAAATTCTGAAATCATTCAGTACTCACTAATAGTGTCTGAGGACAATTCCCACTCAGAAAAAATTCAGCCTCAGTCTTAAGCTCCAAAAATTAAAATGTAACTTTACCACCATTAAGACCTTAAGCTGCTATAAGGTAGGACAAGTCATTATATTCACCTTCTACTTCTGACAAAAATTCATGGAACTGATGATATTTAAGTCCATAAGAGCAAGTAAAATACCCCACGGAGAGTACTGTTTCAATAACACATAAACATTTTACACAGTGCTGATAAATAGTAGAAGGAATAAAGATAGACTTTTAGAATTTTACATTTTAATAAATTTAAGATGTAAAATTTGTAAATTTCTCTAAACATTTTTCTGCCCCACATGTATTTTTATCACCATCAGTTGTAGGACATCTTAGCAGATTCCACTTCAGGTTGTAATAAATTAGTGCTTTTTCAACTTCTTTGAAAAATATATATATATTTAAAAATTTTATTACTATTCAGAAAAGCTTGATCCAAATAGTGTTAACTGAGGCACCAATTAACTTTTGACCCAGTAGGAAAAGATGCAATAAAAAAATAGTAAAACTAGGACAAAATCAAATACACAAAGCACTTACATACGTAAGTAACATTCAAAAGCAAGCTAATTGTAAAATGTCTCAAAATTCTACTATTACATTACAAAGTCACAACTAATATAAATCTAAAAAATGTACCTGGATGCTTTTTAAAAAATTTTTAAATTTTCTTTTATTTATATTTTTATACAGCAGGTTCTTTTTAGTCAACAATTTTATACACATCAGTGTATACATGTCAATCCCAACTGCCCAATTCATCACACCACCACCTCCAACCCCCTGCTGCTTTCCCCCCTTGGTCTCCATATGTTTGTTCTCTACATTTGTGTCTCAATTTCTGCCCTGCAAACCAGTCCATCTGTACTATTTTTCTAGGTTCCACATATATGCGTTAATATACGATATTTGTTTTTCACTTTCCGAATTACTTCACTCTGTATGACAGTCTCTAGATCCATCCACATCTCTACAAATGACCCAATTTCATTCTTTTTTATGGCTGAGTAATATTCCATTGTATATGCGGACCACATTTTCTTTATCCATTCATCTGTCAGTAGGCATTTAGGTTGCTTCCATGACCTGGCTATTGTAAAAAGTGCTGCAATGAACACTGGGGACATGTGTCTTTTTGAATTATGGTTTTCTCTGGGTATATGTCCAGTAGTGGGATTGCTGGATCATATGGTAATTCTATTTTTAGTTTTTTAAGGAGCCTTCATACTGTTCTCCACAGTGGCTGTATCAATTTACATTCCCACCAACTGTGCAAGACGGTTCTCTTTTCTCCACACCCTCTCCAGAATTTATTGTTTGTAGATTTTCTGATGATGCCTATTCTAACTGGTGTGAGGTGATACCTCACTGTAGTTTTGATTTGCACTTCTGTAATAATTAGTGATGTTGAGCAGCTTTTCACGTGCTTCTTGGCCATCTGTATGTCTTCTTTGGAGAAATGTCTATTTAGGTCTTCTGCCCATTTTGGATTGGGTTGTTTTTTTTAATATTGACCTGCATGAGCTGTTTATATATTTTGGAGATTAATCCTTTGTCCGTTGATTTGTTTGCAAATATTTTCTCTCATTCTGAGGGTTACCTTTTCATCTTGTTTATGGTTTCCTTTGCTGTGCAAAAGCTTTGAAGTTTCATTAGGTCCCATTTGTTTATTGTTGTTTTTATTTCCATTACTCTAGGAGGTGGATCCAAAAAGACATTGCTGTGATTTATGTCAAAGAGTGTTCTTCGTATGTTTTCCTCTAAGAGTTTTATAGTATCTGGTCTTACATTTAAGTCTCTAATCCATTTTGAGTTTATTTTGGGGTATGGTGTTAGGGAGTGTTCTAATTTAATTCTTTTACATGTAGCTGTCCAGTTTTCCCAGCACCACTTATTGAAGAGACTGTCTTTTCTCCACTGTATATCCTTGCCTCCTTTGGCATAGATTAGTTGGCCATAGATGCGTGGGTTTATGTTGGGGCTTTCTAACTTGTTCCATTGATCTATGTTTCTGTTTTTGTGCCAGTACCATATTGTCTTGATTACTGTAGCTTTATCGTATAGTCTGAAGTCAGGAAGTCTGATTCCTCCAGCTCCGTTTTTTTCCCTCAAGACTGCTTTCACTATTTGGGGTCTTTTTTGTCTGCATACAAATTTTAAGATTTTTTGTTCTAGTTCTGTAAATAATGCCATTGGTAATTTCATAGGGATTGAATTGAATCTGTACATTGCTTTAGGTAGTATAGTCATTTTCACAAGGTTGATTCTTCCAATCCAAGAACATGGTCTATCTTTCCATCTGGTGGTATCATCTTTAATTTCTTTCATCAGTGTCTATTATAGTTTTCTGCATACAGGTCTTTTGTCTCCTTAGATAGGTTTATTCCTAGGTATTTTATCCTTTTTGTTGCAATGGTAAATGGGAGTGTTTCCTTAATTTCTCTTTCAGATTTTTCATCATTAGTGTATAGGAATGCAAGAGATTTCTGTGCATTAATTTTGTATCCTGCAACTTTACCAAAATTCATTGATTCCCCAGTTTCTCTGGGGTTTAGTAGTTTTCTGGTGGCATCTTTAGAATTCTCTATGTATAGTATCATGTCATCTGCAAACAGTGACAGTTTTACTTCTTTTCCAATTTGTATTCCTTTTATTTCTTTTTCTTCTCTGATTGCCATGGCTAGCACTTCCAAAACTATGTTGAATAATGGTGGTGAGAGTGGACATCCTTGTCTCATTCCTGATCTTAGAGGAAGTGCTTTCAGTTTTTCACCATTGAGAATGATGTTTGCTGTGGGTTTGTTGCATATGGCCTTTATTATGTTGAGGTAGGTTCCTTCTACGCCCACTTTCTGGAGAGCTTTTATCATAAATTGGTGTTGAATTTTGTCAAATGCTTTTTCTGCATCTACTGAGATGATCATATGGTTTTTAGTCTTCAATTTGTTAATATGGTGTATCACATTGATTGATTTGTGTATATTGCAGAATCCTTGCATCCCTGGGATAAATCCCACTTGATGGGATTTATGATGTATGATCCTTTTAATGTGTTGTTTGCTTCTGTTTGCTAGTATTTTCTTGAGGATTTGTGCATCTATATTCATCAGTGATATTGGTGTGTAATTTTCTTTTTTTGTAGTATCTTAGTCTGGTTTTGGTGTCAGGGTGATGGTGGCCTCATAGAATGAGTTTGGGAGTGATCCTTCCTCCACAATTTTTTGGAAGAGTTTGAGAAGGATGGGTGTTAGCTCTTCTCTAAATGTTTGATAGAATTCACCTGTGAAGCCATCTGGTCCTGGACTTTTGTTGTTGGAAGAATTTTATTCACAGTTTCAATTTCATTACTTGTGATTGGTCTGTTCATATTTTCTGTTTCTTCCTGGTTCAGTCTTGGAAGGTCATACCTTTCTAAGGATTTATCCATTTCTTCCAGGTTGTCCATTTTATTGGCATAGAGTTGCTTGTAGTAGTCTCTTAGGATGCTTTGTATTTCTGTGGTGTCTGTTGTAACTTCTCCTTTTTCATTTCTAATTTTATTGATTTGAGTCCTCTCCCTCTTTTTCTTGATGAGTCTGACTAATGGTTTATCAATTTTTTTTTATCTTCTCAAAGAACCAGCTTTTAGTTTTATTGATCTTTGCTATTGTTTTCTTTGTTTCTATTTCATTTATTTCTGTTCTGATTTTTATGATTTCTTTCCTTCTGCTAACTTTGGGTTTTGTTTGCTCTTCTTTCTCTAGTTCCTTTAGGCATAAGGTTAGAGTGTTTATTTGAGATGTTTGTTGTTTCTTGAGGTAGGACTGTATTGCTATATACTTCCCTCTTTGAACTGCTTTTGCTGCATCCCATAGGTTTTGGGTCATCGTATTTTCATTGTCATTTGTCTCTAGGTATTTTTTAATTTTCTCTTTGATTTCTTCAGTGATCTCTTGGTTATTTAGTAACGTATTGTTTAGCCTCAATGTGTTTCTCTTTTTTATGTTTTTTTTTTTTTTTTGCTGTAATTGATTTCTAGTCTCATAGCATTGTGGTCAGAAAAGATGCTTGATATGATTTCAATTTTCTTAAATTAACTGTGGCTTGATTTGTGACCCAAGATGTGATCTATCCTGGAGAATGTTCCATGTGCACTTGAGAAGAAAGTGTAATCTGCTGTTTTGGGATGGAATGTCCTATAAATATCAATTAAATCTATCTGGTCTATTGTGTCTTTTAAAGCTTCTGTTTCCTTATTTATTTTCATTTTGGATGATCTGTCCATTGGTGTAAGTGAGGTGTTAAAGTCCCCCACTATTGTGTTACTGTTGATTTCCTCTTTTATAGCTATTAGCGGTTGCCTTATATATTGAGGTGCTCCTATGTTGGGTGCATATATATTTATAATTCTTATATCTTCTTTTTGGATTGATCCCTTGATCCTTATGTGGTGTCCTTCCTTGTCTCTTGTAAGTTTCTTTATTTTAAAGTCTATTTGTTCTGATATGAGTATTGCTACTCCAGCTTTCTTTTGATATTCATTTGCATGCAATATCTTTTTCCATCCCCTCACTTTCAGTCTGAATGTGTCCCTAGGTTGAAGTGGGTCTCTTGTAGACAACATCTATATGGGTCTTGTTTTTGTATCCATTTAGCAAGCTGGTGTCTTTTGATTGGAGCATTTAATCCATTTACATTTAAGGTAATTATCGATATGTATGTTCCTATGACCATTTTCTTAATTGTTTTGAGTTTGTTTTTGTAAGTCCTTTTCTTCTCTTGTGTTTCCCACTTAGAGAAGTTCCTTTAGCATTTGTTGTAGAGCTGGTTTGGTGGTGCTGAATTCTCTTAGCTTTTGCTTGTCTGTAAAGGTTTTGATTTCTCCCTTGAATCTGAATGAGATCCTTGCTGGATAGAGTAATCTTGGTTGTACGTTCTTCCCTTTCATCACTTTAAGTATATCATGCTACTCCCTTCTGGCTTGTAGAGTTTCTGCTGAGAAATCAGCTGTTAACCTTATGGGAGTTCCCTTGTATGTTATTTGTCGTTTTTCCCTTGCTGCTTTCAATAATTATTCTTTGTCTTTAATTTTTGCCAATTTGATTACTATGTGTCTCAGCATGTTGCTCCTTGGGTTTATCCTGTACGGGACTGTCTTGGCTTCTTGGACTTTGGTGGCTATTTCCTTTCCCATGTTAGGGAAATTTTTGAATATAATCTCTTCAAATATTTTCTCTGGTCTTTTCTCTCTCTCTTCTCCTTCTGGGACCCCTATAATGTGAATGTTGTTGTGTTTAATGTTGTCCCAGAGGACTCTTAGGCTGTCTTCATTTCTTTTCATTCTTTTTTCTTTATTTTGTTCTGCAGCCGTGAATTCCACCATTCTGTCTTCCAGGTCACTTATCCGTTCTTCTGCCTCAATTATTCTGCTATTGATTCCTTCTAGTGTAGTTTTCATTTCAGTTATTGTATTGTTCATCTCTGTTTGTTCGTTCTTTAATTCTTATTGGTCTTTGTTAAACATTTCTTCCATCTTCTCGATCTTTGCCTCCATTCTTTTCCCGAGGTCCTGGATTGTCTTCACTATCATTATTCTGAATTCTTTTTCTGGAAGGTTGCGTATCTCCACTTCATT
The DNA here is from genome assembly GCF_011762595.2 of Tursiops truncatus. Taxonomy (NCBI): domain Eukaryota; kingdom Metazoa; phylum Chordata; class Mammalia; order Artiodactyla; family Delphinidae; genus Tursiops; species Tursiops truncatus. The sequence goes on along the minus strand of NC_047037.1, from coordinate 24,247,921 downwards.
TAGTTGTTTCTCTGAGGTTTTATCTTGTTCCTTCATCTGGTACGTAGCCCTCTGCCTTTTTATCTTGTCTCTCTTTCTGTGAATGTGTTTTTTGTTTCACAGGCTGCAGGATTGTAGTTCTTCTTGCTTCTTCTGTCTGCCGTCTCACATCTTTTTTAATCCTAGAAGTCTTCCCTCCCCTCCCACTCCAATATTTTCACATCTCATTGGTAAGAACTGGGTCACATGTCACCGCTAAAACAACCAATGGGAAAGAGAAGCAATCATGATGTTGGGATTGATTAATGAAGCTTCTCTGGGGTGGAGAAGGAACAAGTCTCTTCTGAAGCACAAGGCCCCGTCAGCCTTGAATCAACTCCGGGTTCTGCTAGCAAGGAAGGCAGGGCAGGGGATGACAAGCAAGAGCAGCTGCTGTAGGGCGGGTGATGCTTTTGGGTATGCAGACCTGTCTCTATCTCTCATCAATGTCTGCAGTGGCTGCCCTCTCCTGAAATGTGAACATATCTTTTTCAAATTCTCAAGCACTTTAAAGGGTTTTCTTGGGGGTGAAACTTATTCTGGACATACTATATTTCATCAAACCTAAGAAACCATAGACTACAAGATTCACCATTGTCTAGTGAACTTCTAATATAGAAAAAGTTATTTTAAACTCTTATGTAATGTCTTAACAGTCATTCTGCATGGTCCTTGATTGGTCATACTAGCCTGTGCTGCTTTGAAATTTCTTTCATCTCTTCCGAAGGATTTGTCAATTTCTCTTGCATTCAGTTGCTTTGCTGGATGTGGGGCAAATATAACTGCTTCATTTCTTGTAGATTTCATCCTTTTTGAGGTCTTGAAAGAAGTTGATTGTTGCTTTGTGAGAAAGTATAGAATGGCGGTTTTCCTGTAGCAACAAATACTTGCTTCACAAATGTCAAATTTACAGCCCCTTCCTCTGTTTCTTTTTGCATCCACAATAGCTCATTGTTCAAATGCCAAAATATAGGATAATCTTTGGAGGGCCTTTTAAACGGCATTGAACCTCCACACCCGTCCTTGCAGCCATGCATTGAACTCAGCTGAAAGTATGATAGCATGAACAGCTGTGACCAAGTTTGCCACACAGAGGCCATGACGACTATCCTGTGATTGCCTTGATTCTAAGGCACATTTTGATTTTAAAAGATGTTAAAATGTGGAGGGCAGGGAAGCCTGTCTTAGAATCTGTGAAACATGGCACATCTAAATAGCATGGTAGTCTGTGGCTTAATCAAAGCTATTGATGGTTTCATGTCCCTCATTAATGGCCAACTCGGGCATGGGCCCTGTGTGGACTAAAAATGCAGAGACTGGCTGGGCAGCCATGGCCTGAGTGGTTCTAATTAGATCAGAGAGACGTGGAGCAGGGCTCTTTGCTGAGCTGGCTGTGCGAAATGAATGGTCACCACTGGAGCCTGTGATTTTCTTATTGCTAATTGGACAAAGGCTTGTGTCGTCTGTCACTTCCTGCATTTGTTTTCTGCTTCACTGCACTCTCTGCCAAGGCAGTAAGATGTGGCTAGAAAGGAAGAGGGGTGTGTGTGTGTGTGTGAGAGAGAGAGAGAGAGAGAGAGAGAGAGAGAGAGAGCGAGAGAGCTTGAGTTTAGTGAAGAAAAACACTCACCTTTAAAAAATCGGTTCTGGACTTCCCTGGTGGCAGAGTGGTTAGGAATCTGCCTGCCAATGCACAGGGGACATGGGTTCAAGCCCTGGTCTGGGAAGATCCCACATGCCATGGAGCAACTAAGCCTGTGTGCCACAACTACTGAGCCTGTGCTCTAGAGCCCGCGAGCTGCAACTACTGAGCCCGAGGGCCACAACTACTGAAGCCCATGTGCCTAGAGCCCATGCTCTGCAACAAGAGAAGCCACTGAAATGATAAGCGTGCACACCACAACAAAGAGTAGCCCCCGCTTGCCACAACTAGAGAAAGCCCGTGCACAGCAACGAAGACCCAACGCAGCCAAAAATAAATAAATAGGATAAATAAACTTATAAAACAAAAATAAAATTAAATTAAAAAACAAACAAAAACAAAAATCGGTTCCTGAAATGATGGGATCCAAGCCCTGGGGGGGATTCTGGCAAAGGGGCTCATGGGTACAATTTTCCTCCAGGACCCCCTCTGAGGCAAGGTTGGGCTCCTGCTGTGGCTGGGTCTGGACACTGCAAATCGTGGAAAACAAAACCAGACCCAAGATCAGACTGCCTTCTGATGAACCTAGGGACAGGACAGGAATAAAGATGAAGACGTAGAGAATGGACTTGAGGACACGGAGTGGGGGTGGGTGGGTAAGCTGGGATAAAGTGAGAGAGTGGAATTGACATATATACACTACCAAATGTAAAATAGATAGCTAGATAGCTAGGAAAATAGATAACTAGCGCAGCTACAGCCGCATAGCACAGGGAGATCAGTTAGGTGCTTTGTGACTACCTACAGGGGTGGGATAGGGAGGGTGGGAGGGAGACGTGAGAGGGAGGGGATATGGGGATATATGTATACGTATAGCTGCTACACTTTGTTATAAAGCAGAAAGTAACACACCATTGTAAAGCAATTATAGTCCAATAAAGATGTTAAAAAAAAAGATGATCAATTAAAAAAAAAAAAAGAAAGGAAAAAAACATGTGTGAGAACCGTCTTGTCTGATGTCAAGCAAGTGAAAAGGCGCTCTTGGTTCGGATGATTCGCTGAAAAAAATGTGCCCTTTCGGCCAAGTTCCCTTCTGCCTTGAAGTCTGTTGTTTTCAGCATCTCAGTCCCTGGCCCACCCACTCTGCATTGTGTTCACAAACCATCCTAACATGTCAGCGTGTGCTTGTCAGCTTCAGAAAGGAAGGACCGCACTGAGGTCTATTCCCTAGGCTGCCCTTTTTGCCCCCAGCACAGGCAGGCTGGGGCAGAGGCAGTTTCTGTTTCTGCTTTAGTAATCCACGTCCTCCTTCTCAGTTCTCCTCGCCCCCAAATCATTGTTTCTTCTTCTAATGTTTGCATTGCAAAATTTCGCCTCTTGGTAAGGAGCAGAGGAAAAAAATAGTTCTTTTCTTTCTGGAAATAGTAAGTGGGGTTTGCACCGCAGGTTAACCGTTTGTGCTCCGCACTCTGATAAAACTGGTGGCAAAACCCGGCTCCTTCCCTTATAATGCATAACCCTGGGCAAGTCCCTTAACCTCCACAAATCTAGGCTTGCTTATTTGAAAAATGAGGACAGAAATGGGAGACATGTCTCTGATTGTTTGGGGATGACGTGGGATCACTCGTGCACTGCCTGGCACCTGCTAAGTGTCCAACAAATGATAGCCAGCACTGGTGTATTATTTTTATGCATTTGAGGGGCTGTAAGTTTCTTATTAGTCATTACAGAGTCCATCACTGTCAACCCCTCTGTTTCCAGAGAGGATTCTCGCCTTGACTACGTGTGCATCTCACAAGCACGCTTTCTGTGGGCAATCACATCTCCCTCCATCCTGTATCCCCAGTTTTGTATTTCTATTGTGGTCAAGTCTCTCATCCCAGCCCCAGATTTACACATTCACCTGCTGACAGGACCCAGCTTGCAACTAACACTAAAACTGAACTCTCCTAAAACACGCTTTCCTCCATGGTTTCTCTCTCACCACCATCTCCCAGTCACCCAGGGCAGCCATCAGCTCATCCCAGCACCCACTTTCTCTTGTCCTCACTCCTGCCTTGGTGCCCCTTGATTTCTACCATTTTCTGCAACGAGCATTCCCAACTGGCTTCCTCATTTCCATTTTCTCCATCTTCCAATCCACCCTTCACTGTGTTGGGCTTATCCATTCACGACACTGTTTAAAACCTTTGGTGACTCCATGTTACCTTCCGTGTAAAATCCAAACTCCTTGATGGGGTTCTCCAAAACCCTGTGATTTGGTCCACCCCTCCTGCTCATCCCATCTCTTTCCCTTTGTCTTTAAATTCCTCACACTCCAGCTGTGCTGGATTGCTTGAAACACTCTTCCTGATCCAGGGACATGTCTTGGACTTTGCATAAACTCTTCCCTCTGCCTGGAACGCAATTTCCATAATTTTTCTTTGTGTTATTTATTTTATCTCAGTTGATACTCCCATAAAGCCTTTCCTGACTAAACCCCTCAAATCTGGCTTTCGTTCCCCTCACATTGCACATTGCATCCTAGGCATTCCTTCATCACAGCTCTTTCTGAAATGAAGCAGGAACCTATGGTCCTTGCCCCCCTCCCCATGTCCTCCGCCTGCCTTTTGTCTGTGGCAAAACTTTAGCCAAAGAAGAAGTTTAATCAAAGAAGTGAGAAAATGCAGAAACAAAGGAAAACATCCAACAAGACTAAATAATAATAGTTTAGTCCGTAAGCAAGGTCAAGAACCTTGAGTTCCTCCTCTAGGGCTATAGATAATATTCTGAGCCGTATCCTGTGAGCTGTCTTATAGACATTAAAACCCCCGCCAGGTGGAAAATGTTAACTACATGATGACCAGACTGTAACCATGACATAAGCTGCCACAATTCCAAGAATTAGCCTCAAAGAAATGGGAAAAAACTGACCCTGGAACTGAAGATTAATTGTGCTTAAAACAATCAAGAAGATGCTGATCAGACCACTGATGACCAATTTCAAGATGACTGTCAGAGCTGACTGTGCTGTTTCTGCATGTGACCCCCTCCCTCCATCTATAAAAGCTCTTGCCCACTGATTGTCAGTGGTGGGGAGTTGGCCTTTGGACAGGAGTCCACCATACCCCCAGTTGCTGGCATCCAAAATAAAGCAAACTTTCCTTTCCACCAACCTTGCCTCTTTAATGGCTTTTGAGTGGTGAGCAGCCAGACTCCACTTTCGGTTACATTACCACACTCCTTGAATGAAGGGAATTTTTTTTTTAAGCTTGGTATCCACCGTAATTTGCATTAGGTCTGGCACACCGTACAAATATAGTATGTTTCCTGAAAGAGTGAACAGAAGAAGGAAGGAGGAGATGAATCATTTTGATGGGAATAAATCAAGAAGGTAGGGAATTCCCTGGCAGTCCAGTGGTTAAGACTTTGCCTTCCAAAGAAGGGGTGTGGGTTCAATCCCTGGTCAGGGAGCTAAGATCCCACATGCCTCACAGCCAAAAAAACAAAACATAAAACGGAAGCAATGTTGTAACACATTCAATAAAGACTTTAAAAATGGTCCACATCAAACAAACAAACAAAACTTAAAAAAAAAAAAAAAAAAAAACAAGAAGGTAGATGGTTCTCCAGGGTAGTATGCCTGCATCTTGGTGTTTGCCGCAGGGGATGGCATCATGAGATGAATTGCCTGCATTCCATCTCGGTTATCTGCACACGGAGAGAACCCTAGTTGCTTCCTGTGCTCTCCAGAATCAAATGACATTGCCCACTAGGGTCAGGTCCCCAGCCTGGGAGGAATTAACCAGCCAGCTTCCCAAGTTCTGTCCTTCTGACAATGGCGATCACATAAAGAGTTTAAGTCCACTTTCTCAGCTACTTGACCTTGGAGTACTGAGGACTTTGGAAGAATGAAGGCTAAGCTGCATCTGTAAGTCAGTCCTGACCCTGGTCTTTCTCACTGGATATCATTGTTTAGTTTTTGTATCGGTTTTTATTGTTAAGAAGGCTTGTCACGGTTAATAACTTTCTACCCTTATTTCCTGTTTATCTGTAACAAGAAAGAAATTTTGACAAGGCACGAATTCATCTGTAGATAGGGGTACTCTTTGAAAGCTTGTGGGTTTTTATGCTTTTTTAAGAGATTGTTGAGACTTCTGACGCTCTGATTTACCCTGAACGTATTTCAACTCTTGAGTAGCTCTGATCAGCTTAATTTTCAAAACATTTATCTTCAGTGCACGGAGGGAGCTTTAATATGTCCTTAATCTAGTTTGGTGCATTTCCAGTAGTTTTGTCTCTTGTTTCTGTAAATAGAGAAGTAAAGCAATGGGGAGGAAGTAAAGGTAGCATTTATCAGGAGGAATTGTCCTTCTCTCCCATTAACAACTTCTGTGGCCTGTTTTTTCATTCATTCATTATAGGTCAAAAGTTACTTTTTGATGAGAGCTAATGTCTTTTGTTTCTTTAAAGGATCTTTAAAGGGCCAAGAAGGCCATGCCTATTCCTCAAGTGGGTAAACTTGACAAGGGAGGTTAATAGATTTATCCAAGGTCATATAACAAATGAGTGTCAGAGTCTGAACAAACACCCAGGCCTAGACATGGTGTCACTGTCCGATTTTGCTAACTGTACCCTGGTGGTCTGATCCTTTGTAGCTTAGGGGACAGGCTTCCTTTATCTGTCAGTGTCTTCCTTTGTGAGTAGACAGTTTTTTTCCGCATAAGCACAGATTTGCCCTCCTTTAAAGCTGACCTCAGGATCCTTTAATTCTTAAGCTCATCATCCTCAGGTATTCAAGACACAATGAACGGGACACACAGTTCCTAGGACATTTGTAGATGTCTCTTCCCAGGTGACACCAGCCTGCAGATGAATCAGAAATGATGATCTGGACTCATTCCTTAAGAACCCCAGCATCTTCTAAGCCAGGTGTCCCCAACCCCCTGGCCGTGGACTGGTACCGGTTGCAACCTGTTAGGAACTGGGCCGCACAGCAGGAGGTGAGCGGCAGGTGAGCGAGCGAAGCTTCATCTATATTTACAGCCTCTCCCCGTCGCTCGCATTACCGCCTGAACCATTCCCCCCAACCACTCTTGCCGGTGCCTGGTGCCGGAAAGTTTGGGGACCGCCGTTCTAAGCAGTAGTTCTTAACTTCGCTTCACGTTTAAAAGAAAATTCCAGAATTTAGGCCCCAACCTCAGAGATTTGTATTTAATGGGTTTAGGGTGAGGTTCTGGCATGGTAATTTAAAGAAATCTCCTTGAATGACTTTAACGTATAACCAGGGTGAAGAACGAATATTCTCGGCTATCTTGCTGATTTGCTTTTATCCTTAAACGTAAGCTTTGCTTGTAGAGCCATGGCCAAACGGGTTGGAACCTTGCTCTATTTTTAAGTTAAGCCACCTTTATTGTACTCTGCAGATGTTGAAGTAAAAATCTCATCCTTGGGAATTACAGACTGATGATATAACTTCTCTGTAACGAGGCTGAGACAGACACAGCAAAATGAATCACTCAAGAGTCTTCTGAAGCACCTGGATGGGTAGAATTTGAATGGAACAAGCTGGCCTGAGTAAAATTATGCCTCTTGAACCTGTCAGAAGTCCTTGAAATAAAGCCATGGATAAAAGGGACTAGTGGCTATAATTTATTTAGTTTTTCCAGAAGCCATTGATAAAGTTCTTCATGAGAAGAGAACCTGGTAACTGGGGAGGGAAACTGCAGAACTGCCAGGGATTAGGACTGATTAGGAACTGGGACTCCTGGGGTCAGGAACAAATGTCTGTTTTCAGTGTAGCCAGCTTCGGCGGGGACCCGCACAATGATCTGATCAACAAACTTCGTGATATCTAAGATTCTTTTTTGTTTTTATTACCCAATTTTACAGCATCTTTTGAGAGACAAGGGTTCTCAAGCAAAGTGGTTAATGACCAGCTCTCTGCCCTCTTCCTTGCTTGTCCAGGACAGGGTGGCAAGGTTGAGTGGCTATTTGTCTGGCTTTGACCTCTGACCTTGATTCACACTCTGAAAATGTAAGATCCTCTAGAGTGCTCTAAAGAAAATGAATCATGGGTATTCCAGAGACTGGAAAGGCTGATGGGATGTGGTAATCTACTTAATCAAAGGCAGACAGGGCAAGAACTGTAAGCAGAAGAGCTGCTAGGAAGTTATGTGTCTCTCCTCCCATCTCTGGGGTCTGCTGTATTTGCTGGGGACCTTTTGTTGCTCAGTGAACCCAGGCCCCCCGTGTCTTAAGTCCCCTGGAAGGTTGTGCTTCGCCAGAGTCTACTTCTTCTTCTTTTAACCTTGGCACTTTTCTCTTTCTTTGGCAAACTACTCATCACCCACTCAGTCCATGGAGCTCAGGAGGGAGCTGTGACTCACCCGCCCTCCCAGCATGCACATATATTAGCTCCAAGGTGAGCACGTTCCCTCAGCCTGGCTATTAGCATATTCCATCTCTTTGGCCTCAGTGACTTCAATAGGGCTGGTCACCTTGCCCAGGTTGGTCCAGTGAATTCCAGCCCAGGGATTTTGTTGGAACTCTTGAGAAAGAGGCTCCCTCTGTCCATTGCATTTGCTAAGCTGGTGACCAGGGGCCACCCTGAAGAGGGCAGCTTCTTGAGATAGAGAAACAAAATGGAAGAAGGCAAAGCCAAGAGGTGGAACATGCCGCACTTCTTGACAACACCTTTGGAGTATCCGGATCTGGGTGTATTTACGAGATATGTCCACTGGACTTTTCTATTAGTCAACAGATTTTTCATCCCACGTAGTCTTTCCTTAAGCTTCTTAAAGCTGTGTTTCTGTCACTCACAGGATCCTTTCATAAGAGGTCCCTAAGTGAATACCCTCCTAACACACCTTAGTGGCCCATCCCATTAAAACTAGTCTTTCCTGTCTCCTTAGGGACAGGCTTTCTGGACAGTGGTAGTGGCAAACTCATCTAAGAAATGAGTCTGTGTTGATGAGCCAGTCAGGGGGTTGTCTCAGGTAAAAAGTTTACATTAAAAAATAATTATTTTATTGAAGTATAGTTGATTTACAGAGTTGTGTAATTTCTGCTGTACAGCAAAGTGACTCAGTCATACACACACACACACACACACACACACACACACACACACATAAATATATATTCTTTTCCATTATGGATATCGCAGGATATTGAATATAATTGCCTGTGCTATACAGTAGGACCTTGTTGTTTATACATTCTATATATGAGTTTGCATCTGCTAATCCCACATTCCCACTCCATCCCTCCCCCACCCCTGACCCTTTGCAACCACAAGTCTGTTCCCTATGTCTGTGAGTCTATTTCGTAGATAAGTTCATTTGTGTCATATTTTAGATTCCACATATAAATGATATCATATGATATTTGTCTTTGTCTGACTTACTTCACTTAGTATGATAATCTCTAGGTCCATCCATGTGGCTGCAAATGGCATTATTTCATTCTTTTTTATGGCTGAGTAATATTCCATTGTATAGATATACCACATCTTCTTTATCCGTTCATATGTCGATGGACATTTAGGTTGTTTCCGTGTCTTGGCTATTGTGAACAGTGCTGCTGTGAACATAGGGGTGCATGTATATTTTTGAATTATAGTTTTGTCTGGATATATGCCCAGGAGTGGGACTGCTGGATCTTATAGAAACTCTATTTTTAGTGTTTTGAGGAATCTCCATACTGTGTTCCATAGTGGCGGCACCAATTTACATTCCCACTGAAAGGTTTACATTTTGACAGCATTTTTCTGGAGCCAATAGTTCTTCTTTTCAGTTAACCCAGCAGAGTGATTGTGAGGAACACAGGGAAAGAGGGGTTAGGGAATGAATTGTCACTGAACATTTTCTACACGCCGGGTCCTGTGTCAGGTGCTTAACATACTGTTACCTAATTCTTACACAAATTGTGTGTATATTATTATCTTTGTTTCACAGATGGGAAAAAATATCAATAACAATAATAAACAGCTACAATTTATTGAGTGCTATGTTCTCATGTTAGCTATAATTCTACTTTATTCATTATGATAATAACCTGCAAGGTAGAGATTAGAACCTATATTTTATAGATGATGAAGCCAAGGTTCAGAGATGTTAAGTTCACTGTCATGTAGCTAAAAAGCGGGCAAATCTGAATCCAGACAGACTCAAGTTGGAAGCCAAGCTTGATAGGAAGCAGATCTTCATTATAGGCTTGTGATGGGGCTAGATGGGGAGATATTTGGGGCTAAGGAGGGACTCTTGCCATGGACGCGCAGTCAACAGGAATAAGTCACAGATAGTGTTGACCTGAGCTATCTGACCCAAGCCCTGGCATACTGACCACAAACTTTAGTTGGGATCTCTGGTCAGCTTACTTGCTTGATGAGATCTAAAGGAGTTTTCTACTTGGGACTTTATAAAGAAAAGAAGAAAATATAATTAAGAGCACAATGTAGAGCACAGTTGTCATCTAGCCTATATATTGTAAAATAAACCCTAAACATACTGGATACTCCTTAATTTGAGCATCAGTGTAATTACCAGTTGGTAAATGTGGAGCTGAATGGGGCTCGGGATGTCTGCCGGGAGCTGTTAGTATTCTCTCCTAGGTTGTGCCAGTCCTGGGAGTTCTTTTGGTCTGTGCTAATGTCCTGTGGTGATTTGTGCCCCACATGGATCCATGCCAGCCCCTTTCAGATGTGCAGCTCCTTTCTCAGTCAGAATCAATATCCAAGATACAAAGAGTTCTCTGTCTTCTAGAATGCAGCCCCTTGGAGCTCAGTCTTTAAGGTTTATCAATTGCATTTCAGTTGTGCCATTTACTCCTGTCCCAACTGTTACATTAATTAAAGAAGGAGGCCATTAGACTGGCTCCAATGCCTTGATGACCTATGTAAACCGACCAACATCTGAGCCCATAAATGCCTCCAGGTTACAAATCCAAAATGCTAAGGACAATGAGGACTTCCCTGGTGGCGCAGTGGTTGAGAGTCCGCCTGCCGATGCAGGGGATATGGGTTCATGCCCCGGTCCAGGAAGATCCCACATGCCGCGGAGCGGCTGGGCCCATGAGCCATGGCCGCTGAGCCTGCACATCCGGAGCCTGTGCTCCGCAACGGGAGAGGCCACAACAGTGAGAGGCCCGCATACCGCAAAAAAACAAAACAAAACAAAATGCTAAGGACAACGAATAACAAACAGCCAACCAGGCTTTACGCTACAGACAATCAAATCATTTCCTTTCTTTGCTTTTGCACCTTCTCTGCACAAGTCTTTCCCACTGTGCCTGTCTGCAGAGCACTCCTAACCACTTCTGGTTTGGTGCTGCCCCAATAGAAGAGATTTTTGATCAAACTCTTAAAATTTTAAATATCTTACTTTAAATATTTTATCTTTCAACACCACCTATGGCTATGATGCTGTTGTAGGCTGGAAATGGTTCCCACAGACATCCAGGTCCTCGCCTCATCCCTGCAACCCGTGGATGTTGCCTTACGTGATGAAAGGGATTTTGCAGGTGTGATTAAGTTAAGGCTTTTGAGATGGAGAGATTATCCTGGATTATCCAGGTGGGCCCAATTACAAGGTCCTTCTAAGAGGAACGGTCAGGCGGCTCAGAGTCAGGAGAAGGAAATCCGATCACAGAAGAGGTTGGAGTGATGCGGGCAAGGGGTGATGAACCACGGAACACAGCAGCTTCTAGAAACAGAAAAAGCAGAGAGATGCTCCTCCTTATCCTCCAGAAGCAACCAGCTCTGCCGACACCTTGACTTTAGGCCAGTGAGGCTGATTTTGGACTTCCGACATCTAGCACTACAAGATAACAAATTTGTGTTGACTTAAGCAACTGAATTTGTGGCAGTTTACAGCAGCAACGCTCCAAACCATAGCTTAGATGCTTGAGGGACTTTTTTGTTTTCCTCCAGCAAATGCCTTTGGCAAACACATGCCGCACATTGTTTTACTGGTGTTCATGAAGGTGTACAAATGACTTCCCCTGAGCCACCTGGGGAGGGGGGTTTCAAGGGTTCTCCTGGCTTGAAGAGGGGAGAGGATAACTTTTGGGGTGTGTGCATCCTCAAAAACGCTCCCCTTCCTTACAAGGCCTCGACTCTCCACTTGCTTCCTGTGTTGCACTAACAATCGCTCCCCTTGCCACAGCAGCGGTCCGTAAAAACTGTCCCCTTGCTCTTTCACTGGGTTTTACTGTGATAGAAGAGTTTTCGTCAGTTGATGGATACAAAGTTAACCATTTAATTCACACTTACATGTTGTAATTTGAAGATAGTGGTGGAAGGCCAGGTTCTACTGGGTTACTGAAGGCCTCGGGGGGGGGGGGTGGTGAATTCATCACGGGACTGGGCTTCAGCTGGACAGGAGGATGACTTGTCTTGGGATATGTCTTGGGTGTTATCGGAGCCAATTAAACTCAGAAGAGACTGATGATTCAGCTGGATTTTATACATCCATAACTGAGCGTATTGAATGCTGCCAACTGGTATTGATACTTGCCATTTGGAGTCTAAGGAAGAAGAATTATCAGAAGCTTCCTTGGTAGACATGAAGTCAGAGCAAAGGGAGGTATTAATATATCAGAGTTTGGGGACATTTAATTCAGGACAGTTTTCAAAAGAAGACAAAAAATGTTTGGGGAAGTCTAGTATGTGGAAGTTGGTGCATCAGGGGTGGAGGTTCCTCCACACCTGTGGTGACCCCCAAAGGCCCTCAGAAACCCACCAGGGCTCTTCCAGGGACAGGCCTGGTGTGTCAGCCCTGTGCCATGGCAGGATATGCCTCCTTGCTGATGCCAGCTTTGGGATCTCTCCCATCTAGCCTGACAGAGCTGAATAAACACTGTCAGTGATGGAGTCTCTGGGCTTCCCTGCTGTGTGCTCCAGGCCATCCACGCCCCCTGAGTTCCAGAGACTGTTCTTAAACTGGGTACAATATAATTGATTAGGATTGATTTTTCTAAATTACAATTACAGTTTGGTTTTGTTTCTTTAAAATTACACTCTGGTCCCCTTGATTGGAGTTTTGAATATTCCCAATCTTTTCAGTTACACACTTACAGTCTCTGGGTTTATTTCCACAGATGGCTGAACTCATGCATTATGTATGGGTTTTACAGGTGGTGTCTCGGAGGGCGAGTCTATTCTTGAATGTTTGCTGGGTCCTATGGTCACTCGCATGTTTTATCCACATGTGTGGTGCTGTCTCCCCGTTGAGTGGGGCTGCTGATTCTCCTCATGGGAAACCGACCCCTTAGCATTGCCAGGCTACCTGTGAGGGAGTCAGGATGTGTTTTCATCTTCCCCCCAGATTCCTGTACGGGGAGGGGATTGTTAAGTGTTGACATTGGATCAGAACTGTCAAAAGCGTATAAACTCAGCTTCAGAACTTGAGAAACCTGAGTTGTGGTTCTCTTTGTTCTGCAGCAGGGCTTAAGCCCCCTGTTTCTCAGCAATCTAGAACAGAAAAACAAAGAAACACATGGACCCCTCAGGTGCAACTCAACTGATGAGGACACTTCCATCCCAGCATCCCTGTCTTCAGGGTGGCCGGGCTCACTCAGCTTGGGTTGGCTGAGGACCCAGATTTCTTACTCTCCTTTAATCAATTGCGATTTCAGCTGTGGTTGGGTGGGACTTCTTGTAATTGTGTTTAATTAACATTGATGTCGAAACAAGTGTTCCCCCCACCCACAGCCCCGGGCGTCCTTCGGGGACTGCGCCTATAGTAGAGCTTCTGGTCGCCCTCTCTGCTTCCTTTTCTCTCCCACCTCCACCAGCTGTTCTCTCGCCTGGTTCAGAACTCCTGTGAAAGGCTGAACGGGAGGAACAACTACACCAGCACATGTGCTCCCTGTCCCCCATCCCCAACTCCCGTCAACACTTCAGTCATACACTGTAAGGTTCAAACTATCGTCCTGTCTCCCAGGGCATCAGTGTTTGCTCAGAGACCCTCAGGGCTGCGGCCCTCTCTCCACAGAGGGCTTGCTCTCATCTTCTGCAGCTGTGCCACCTGCCTTCCTCACTTGAACTTGACCTACTAATGCTGTCCTCCAGAGGATCAGCACAGTGTGGGAGATGCATCAATGGGCTAATTACATATGGTGGAGAAAAGTTTACCCCTCAGAGCAGGAACTCTTTTGAGGTTAAAGCCACCATAAGCGTTTATGAAATGCTGATGCCTGGACAGAGAGAGAGAATCATTCCTTCTGCCCCCTCCATCATTTCCAGGCCACAGGAGAAAGCCAAGGCTAGTGGGTGTTGGCGGGAGGAGCTGTCATTGGAATAAGTGTGATGGCCAGAGGTCACCTTAATTGAGCTGCTAAATGGAGTTGTGTGTTTTGTCTCTTTAATGTGGATGGGTCACTGTTTTTATGGCTGTACTTATGTCATCTTTCTTATAACTGGCCTGGCTTATTGGCACCGCTGGGTATTGTGGGCTGAGAATTATTGGGAGTCATTTTTTTTCCTTCAAATGAAAAGCCTGCCCTACTTCTTCCGAACTTATCCATCAAAAGTACTTAGTATAACCTGACTGGTTGTAGGTGAGTGACTGAATTGGGTTTACTTGCAACTTCTTGGCATGTGTTTCGCAGAATGTTAGCCTACCAGAATACCTATCAGACATTTGACACACCCACGGACCACCGTTTTCATAGAAAAAAGATGACACACAATTTTTAAAATAGTAAAGTGAAAACTGCATTCAAAATGGAAAACAATGTTTGTTTGTTTGTTTGTTTTCCGGTGAGAGACGTGATATAGTTTACCATCTTTCACTAATGTGTCCATATCCGAATACGTATCTGTTCAGTGGGAGAGAGTTTGAGCCACAGATGAGTTTCCCTATAATCTATTGCCTTTTGGTTTGTGTTTCTCTTAAATTTGAAAATCCTTATTCATAATCATGTGTTTGGTAATGGAGGGACATATAGGGTGACTCTATCAGATAGTTCTGGATATCTGCATAGGAAGGACAAGAACCCCAGATTACGGGGTGCCTTCTCGTTATTTTCTTTCTGCCCATCAGCCCCCTTGTCAATTAACACGTCCTACTAATGGGGGTGTTTCAACAAGGAAGATGATGGTGAATGAATTCCTTATTTCTTCTTTGGTTTTATTTGTAAGTTTTCTTCGTATTCTTTTGTAATATTCAGATATGGGTTTTCAATATGCCCATTAATAAGCCATATATTTCTCTCTATCAGAAGACAAGAGAAATTGTTTTGGAAAATAGCTACTTCCAAGGATGGAGTTGTCTGTACCACTGTTTGTTTCTTAAAAATCCAGATGTCTCATTTCCAATATTAAAAGTGATGGCATTTCAGCTCTGAAGTGAGAGTTGCAGGCTGTTTAAGACACTGAAAGTTCAAGTGTGATACGTAACTTGAACAACACAGTTGAAATGATTGGTTACAGAAATGGTTCCTACTGGAATCCAGACTCATGAAGTAAAAAATCATATTATCCATTAAAAAAAAAAAAAACTATGTGAGTCCCTTTCTCCTTGACATTCAGGATATTTTGGTGAGTCAAACACAGAGGACTCCCCGTCCATGCTTTAGGTGGTATGTGGAAAAACTCTATACTTGGTGACCACAATTTGATTTGATATGCCACTTTTTATTGTTAAATCAAGATCATGGCTTAAAAGAAAACTACCATCTGTATGCCAATGATTCTCCTGAAAAGAAAATTCCAGGTCTAGCCTGCTGGTCCCAGAGGAGGATGGGATGGGAGGCACAGCAGGGCTAGACCGGTGATCACCCCAGTGGGACCCAGCCTGGAATGACAGACATGCCCCCCGTCCCCCAACAAATGACTCATGACACATGAGCTAAGTAAATGCTTACTGTTTGTATTGCTGAGATTTTTGTATTTGTTTGTTATGTAGCAATAGTTAACCAAAATACCTTATTTCTATCATTACCTTCCTAGAGTCTATTTTCAACACAGCAGATGGAATGATCCTTTTAGAAGCCAGATTTTGTCAGTTATGGGCTGCCCATGCCATCGGTTCTCATCTCACTAAGGGTCAAACAAAAATTTTTACAAGAACCCATATGGATGACCTCTTCCCCCTACTCATTTCCTCCTGATTTCATCGTCCACAAGCCTCCTCCTTGCTAGCTCTCCTCTAGTCACACTTATTTCCTTGCTGTACTTAAACATTCCAGACAAGACTAGAACTCTCTCCCTGCAGGTATCTCCACGGTTTTTGCTCAAATGCCATCTTCTCAGAGAAGCCACCTCTGATCATCCTACTTAAAATCTCAACTTTCAGGCTACTCCTCATTCTGTAATCTCAATCTCCCTTACACTGCTCTATTTCCTTCCCCTATGGTGTTATCACTCAGTGATCTACCACTCAGCAATCTACCGGACAGTCATTGTTAAAGTCTTTCTTTTTCTGCTAGAATGTAAGTTTCAGAGGGCAGGAAACTTTGTTTTGTTCACTCAGTATCCTAAGCGCCTAGAACCCTGCCTGACATAGTGTAGGTGCTCATTAAGTATTTGTAGAATAAATAAAGGTCAAGAGGTATACTGGTGACCAGAGAGGTTCTCTCTGAATAATGCAATGTGTGGATGGACATTTCTGCTTGCTTGTCAAAGCCCTCTCTGGCCACCTAACAGTATTTTGTCAGTAGGATCCAAGCACACCTTTCCTGGTCTACCTCACCAGGTACGAAACAATTATTTCCAAAATAAAGAGTCTTTTCTGTAGCAAAGGTTTTTAGTAACAAAGAGAACAAAAACTTGCAGGGCAATTTTTACTTCATTTATTTATTTCACATAAGCCTAGAGCTGATTTATATTCTATTCAATGGTGGTATTATCCAAGTGAAAACTGAAATACCCACTCGCAAACTCACAAGATCACAAAGAAGTTTCACCTTGAAAATCGTGTCCTAAAGTTTACTCTTGTTTTCCTTCTAAGCGGAATATTTATAATTAAACTGGTTTAACAAACATTTTGGCGAAAAGTATAGTTTGACCCATTTTTTTGCTGTTAGGCATACAACTTTGTTTTTGTTTTGCGGTACGCGGGCCTCTCACTGTTGTGGCCTCTCCCGTTGCGGAGCACAGGCTCTGGACGCGCAGGCTCAGCGGCCATGGCTCACGGACCCAGCCGCTCCGCGGCATGTGGGATCCTCCCGGACCGGGGCACGAACCCGTGTCCCCTGCATCGGCAGGCAGACTCCCAACCACTGTGCCACCAGGGAAGCCCAGGCATACAACTTTGAATGGTGTTTCTGTGGCTTATAACTCTTCTTCAACTTTGGGCCAAATTTGTTAATTTTGTACTGGAATGTATTATTTTGTATTTGTAGTAGAAAAATGGAAAGATTTTACCACAGAAGGAAAAGAAGTTTCCCTCTGTTCTCTGAAGTGGAGGTAAAACTTTATGCCCTCCTCTGACAAGTTTTTTAAAGAGATGATGCTCTTCGAGGGAGGGGTGATCTGATAATTGAGTTTCAGATACTTTTCCTTTGTGTTGCTTGTGTGCAGTTGTCATTCGATGAGTTCACCTGCCTGGTCAGACACCAAACCGCAGAAGCAAGCTCTCGTTCGAGTCTTGTTTGCTACCTACGTGTATAACATTTTGAATTATAGTATTTACATGATTATTTCTATCCCTACTTTTATGCTCCAATGAACTACTTTTGAGCCATCGATCCATCTTTGGGAATGTGGTGACACACTACTAAGGACAAAAATGCATATAGGACAAACATAGCCGTTTTGCCCAAATAAGGAGAAAATGTATTAATTAAGATGAGTTGCGCCCTGTAAACTGAAGATTAGATGACTGAAGGATTAGCTAACTGAGAAGTAGCTGGGGAAAACTGAGTGATACTATCCTTACCAGATACGGACACACTTTAAAAATAGAAGAATTTTTGGGAAGATCACAGTTAATATTACATTTCATATGAGTGCCCTGGCTGCGAACCAAATGGTTCTGTCACTTCATTTCTGAAGCTGCCAAGCTGCTTGCAGACCCCTGGACAGATAAAGACTGCCTGTTAATTGCATCCCAAGCCTGAGAAACACTGCTCTGGCCTCCAGCTACTTGAAGTGTGGTCCAGGGACCAGCAGATCAGCATCACCCAGGAGTGGCTGGAAATGTAGAACCTCAGGTCCCATCCGAGACCTTCAGCATCTGAATCTGTATGTAACACAGTCCTCAGAGCATCAAACGCCCTTTAAAGTTTGAGAAGTGATGCTCTAGACAGCCCTTCTTAAGATAGGTGTCGGGAGGGCGGGGTTACTCTCCTAATAAGCACAGCAGCCTTGCAGGCCTTCGAGGATGGCAACGACGCCAGCTGAACGGGCAACTGAGGGGGAGCAGAATAAGCCACCCCAGAAGGCGTCACTTGGGCTTGTGGATCATCTCAGCCTGAAGACAATCAGGGCCCAGCGGGCTCAGGTAGAGCTTTTTACCTCCCCTTTAACTCCTAAAAGAATTTAGAGAGGGGGTCTGTACCAGGAAGAGAGCTATGGCCAGAGAGAATTTTTATATCCAAAAGACTCATCTGCGTGGTGAGGCAAGCATTTGTTCCCAAACGTTGGCTCTTCCCATCTTCCTGTGAATTGTCTTCCTCCTCTTTGAAGCCCCAGATCCCTACTCCCTTCTCCTTAGCTCAGGATGCTATAAAAGCCTCAATTGCCTGACTGCGGGGGTGTGTCATATTTTTATGGGGCTCCCATATGTAAGAAGTTTGTTTTTCTCCTGTGAATCTGTCTTACGTCAATTTAATTATTAAACCAGCCAGAGAACCTAGAAGGGAAGGAGAGAAGAGTTTTCCACCCTATGCAATCCCTGACTGTATCAAGAGTCATCTCTTGGGCTTCCCTGGTGGCGCAGTGGTTAAGAAGCCGCCTGCCAATGCAGGGGACACGGGTTCGAGCGCTGGTCCGGGAAGATCCCACATGCCGTGGGGCAACTAAGCCCGTGCGTTGCAACTACTGAGCCTGCGAGCCACAACTACTGAAGCCCGCACTCCTAGAGCCCGTGCTCCGCAACAAGAGAAGCCACCGCAATGAGAAGCCCGTGCACCGCAAGGAAGAGTAGCCCCCACTCTCTGCAACTAGAGAAAGCCCGCGTGCAGCAACGAAGACCCAACACAGCCAAAAAAAAAAAAAAAAAAAAAAGTCATCTCTTCATTTCTAGCAGGCGCAGACCGTTGGGGGAGGGTGGAGGGGCAGGGCTGGCTCTTGGTCAAGGTTTCACCAGGAAAAGGATGCACTTGGAGACCAAGACCAGCTCTTGATGCAGTTCGTATCTCTGGATCCAGTGGTATGAAAAGCAGACAATTTGGAGTGATTTGGTGGGTGACGTTGCATGGTCACGGGGGCTTGGAGGGAGCAGTTATTTTTTCTTCTTTTGTTCAGGCAGCAGCTGTGGCTCCCAAATGCATTGCCTGCTGGGGATCTAGAACTTGATGATTCACAAGTTTTGTGAGTTGGTGCTTTTCGAGCTGGACAGTGGTCTCGGCCGTGCACGTGGTTATAGCCTGAGGATTGAGAATTAGGCACAAATGAGGGCAGCATCCTCATCACCTCTGTTACTTCTTAGCCATTGTGTGGTTCCTTGTTGCCCCAGCAAGCAGGATGCCAGGGACGCACCCTCCGGCCCCTGCCGTCACAGCTTGCCCTTCTCTTCCCCTTCCTTAGACTGTTCCCCCCGCTCCACATTCCCAGCTTGTACTGCCCATCCCAATCACCACTTCCCCTTTGATGATTTTCTGCAACTGGGTGCTATTGCTTCCTCCTCCAAAATCCCTTTCATCTAGTGGTTTGCAAGCTTGGCTACACAACAGAATCATCTGAGAAGCTTTAAGAAATCCTAACGTTCAGGCCACAGCCCAGAGCAGTTAAGTCAGGATCACAGGGGGTGGACCCAGGCATCAGGAGCTTGTAAAGCTCT
The DNA here is from genome assembly GCF_011762595.2 of Tursiops truncatus. Taxonomy (NCBI): domain Eukaryota; kingdom Metazoa; phylum Chordata; class Mammalia; order Artiodactyla; family Delphinidae; genus Tursiops; species Tursiops truncatus. The sequence goes on along the minus strand of NC_047037.1, from coordinate 24,228,334 downwards.
CCCGGTCCCTCCAATGTTCAGCCAGTACTAGTACCATAACACTCGTCTGATCACTGTGAACCGCATGAAGCTGAGGTACATCTGTCTGGTTTTCTGCCCCTGGTGCTGGGGCATCAAGGGTTCTTAGCGCATCTTGACAGACTTGTGCTAAGTCTGCCCGCAGCCTGGTATAATTGGGGAAGAAGTCATGGTCTTTGGAACTATACGGTTCTGGGTTCAAAACTCCCCTCTGCCATGAATCAACTGCGTGACTTAGGCCAAGACTTAACTTTCTCCCAGGTCCACGCACGTAAAGCGGGAGTTGAAATGTGATGCTCCCAGGGTGGTTGTGAGGATAAAATAAGATACTGTATCTGGAAAAGCGAGACCCATATCAAAAGGTCAAGTAATATTTGTTTCCTTTTCTTCCTTTTGTCATTTTCCCTTTTTCCCTTTAGGCATGGTGCCAGGTACAACCAAGCTCTACCAAGCCATGACTGAATTCAGTTCAGTTCTGTTAAGTCAGCATATCCTGAATGCTGGCCATCTGCAAGATAATGAGTGGACAGTGGGGTTTCAGGGAGGGGGACCTGGTGATTTTGGTTAACTGAAGGCTGCCTGTAGACCAGGAAAAGGATGGGTGAGTTTCACAGTATGACTGCATTTCTTAGGCCACATCCTGAAGTAGGGGGCATTTGAATCTGATCTCTTGTGTTTGGTCCTTGCTGAGCTGCTCTCCTCCCACTGACCAGTTCCCAGTGGGGAGGGGGCACAGAGGAGGATGATGATCTGCAAAGAAGCTGCCTCCTGTAATGCCAAGGTGCAGATGGCCCAATCCCCTCCTTTACCTCCAGGCTGGCTTGGTGGATCTCCCCTCTCCTCTGTACTCGCTGCTAAAACGAATCAGTCTGCCTGTTGAGGTGATGCAATGAACCAAGATGTCTTTGAATTCATGTGCTGTCTGGACTCATCATTAGTCATCTGTGCCATCTTGACTGAACCCATTAATGATGTTGACACTGGCAATTCCTAACTTGGATTTTCAGCAGTATATTGTAAGCCTCTAATAAATGTTTGTGAAACTGAAGGAATGACAGGTTGATGGACAATATTTGGGAAGACGATGGAACCTTCCATAGGCAGGTGTCTTATCCTTGCAACCTCCCCAAACCTAGCCTAACGGCTGCCCACGCTCAATGATAAACACACCTCAAGGCTTCTCAGCTAATCTCACAAGTACTTCAAGAGTGTGCTTCAGAATCATCCTTTGAACATCAGTTATCCTTGAACTGTGCTACGTATCTCCACACACAGGGATAAGAGATTGGGGCAGCACTATGAGTAAATGAGAATACAGCACAGAAGGTGGTTTATTTAGAAACAAATCCCTGAAGTGCTCCTTTCAAAAACACTGGAATTGATCAAATAATCTACCTGTTTCATTTATTTTGTGTGAGCATTGCTCTTATAGCCTTTGTCCTTCTGTTCCAATCTGGAAGGAGAGGGGTAAGGAAGAGGGAGGGGAGAGAGATCAGGTGAGGGAGGGCATATCTTGGCAGGCAGGCCATCAGAGTGGGCAGTTTGGAAGTCTCTGGTATGAGCTGACACTGCGGTCACAAGCAGAACTTCTCCTCCTCAGAAACCTCAGTTCTGCTCTGAAGGCCTTTAACTGATTGAATCAGGCCCGCCCAGGTTAGCTAGCCTAGTCTCCTTTAAAGTCAGCTAATGATGGATGTTAAGCATATCTACAAAATATGCATTCATAGTAACACCTAGATTAGTGTTTGAATGACTGGGGATTATATCATAGCCGAGTTGACAAGCAAAGCTATCACAGCTGAGGAGAGGTAGGGCCGTCGTACACCACCACTAGAACAGTAACGGTAGAAATCGATGTTTCTCTGAGCTAGTTCCCTGTCCCTGGAATGCCAGAGCTTCTTGAATCTCCGTGAGGGCTCATCCAGGCTCTTTTCACGGGTGTACACTCTGTCTATCCACTGAATGTAGCACTTAGCCTCTGTCCGATTCTCTCTTTCTTCTTATTGTCAGTGGTGCTCCCCAGGGATTGAGTGAGGATCATCTGTGACGCCTTTTGAGGAAAAATATGCTTGTCCTCTTGGAGATTCTGACACGGTCCTTTTGTGGGGAGGGCATATCAGAATTTCTTTGCAGGAGTTAGAGAGAGGTGATGAAGGTCATGTGGCATTTGAGAAACTCTTCAGTGAAGCTGTGATGCACATCTCATCCCTCCAGACACACACCTCCAGCCTGGACATTTTCCTTAAACTTCAGATTCTTGTAAACCTCTGGAGAGCTCCATGAAGCTCTACATGGGAACCTCAGGCTCAGCATGTCCAGAGCTGAATCCACTGGCTTTTCCTCGTTCCTCCTCCTAATACCCTCAGTGAATGGAGCCATCAACCTATTGTCACCTAAGCCTTAAACCTGGGATCGTTCTGGGCTTCCTCACCTTCCATAGCCAATCAGTTACCAGCTTCGTAGATTCTCACTCTGAAATCCATCTGGAAGATGCGCCCTCTCCGTCCTCCTTGATTCCACCTGAGTTAGGCCTCTTATCATCTCTCTCCTGGGCTAGTAAAATAGCATCCTAACTGGGTTATTGCACCAACTCCCAGTCTTACTTGCACTCTGTCTCCTCACAATACATGTAGTTTTCTTCCCTGTTTAAAATATTTCAGTAGCTCCCCATTCTCAAAGGATCATGACCCAGACTACTTCATTTGATCTACATCTCCAGAATGATCTCTTATTCTTCCATTTTCTCACACTCAAACACATAAACAAGCCCCACGTGGAATAATTTATAGTTTCTCTAATGTGCCAGGCTGCTTCATACCCCTTTGTCTCTGCCCAGGCTGTTCCGTTTGATTGGAATGCCTTTTCCATATTCTAATGATCCACCACACCTCTTGCCCCACGGGCCAGCACCCATCATGTCTGCTTGGTCATATCCTCTCATCTTTCAAGACTTCACTCAAATGTTAGTTCCTCCTTGAAGCCTTGCTTGACCATACCTTCACTCCCCACCCCCATCTTGAAGCCAGAGCCACTCTAAGAACAGATCATAAATGAAAATGGTATCATTGTTAAAACTAAAAGTAATGCAGATAAACCAAAAGGCTCTCTTGATTCAGTCCTCCTATTCCCACTCCTCTTTTTGTTATCAGTCTGCTGTGGATCACCCCAGACTGTTTTTTCACTAACAATTTATCTTGAAAATATTTCCATGTGAATGCATATGTATGGGTCCATCTCTACATAGAGTATAACTAATTGCTGCAGAGTATGGGTATAATACAGTTTAGTTAACTCTTCTGCTATTTTTTTTTAACCTTTTAAAAGGAGTTTTATTGATGGTGTGCTATGCAGGCATTAACATTTCTCAAAAAATTTCAAATAGAAAGAATTAAATTGCTTTGCTTAGCAATCTTTTTTCCACTACTTTATCTTGTTTTTTTGAATTTTATTTTATTTATTTTTGTATACAGCAGGTTCTTATTAGTCATTAATTTTATACACATCAGTGTATACATGTCAATCCCAATCTCCCAATTCATCACACCACCACCTCCAACCATCACCGCTTTCCCCGCTTGGTGTCCATATGTTTATTCTCTACATCTGTGTCTGTATTTCTGCCCTGCAAACCAGTTCATCTGTACCATTTTTCTAGGTTCCACATATATGCATTAATATACGATATTTGTTTTTCTCTTTCTGACTTACTTCACACTGTATGACAGTCTCTAGGTCCAACCACGTCTCTACAAATGACCAAATTTCACTCCTTTTTATGGCTGAGTAATATTCCATTGTATATATGTACCACGTCTTCTTTATCCATTCGTCTGTCAGTGGGCATTTAGGATGCTTCCATGACCTGGCTATTGTAAATAGTGCTGCAATGAATATTGGGGTGCATGTGTCTTTTTGAATTATGCTTTTCTCTGGGTATATGCCCAGTAGTGAGATTGCTGGATCATATGGTAATTCTATTTTTAGTTTTTTAAGGAACCTCCATACTGTTCTCCATAGTGGCTGTATCAATTTACATTTCCACCAACAGTGCAAGAGGGTTCTCTTTTCTCCACACCCTCTCCTTTGTTGTTTGTAGACATTCTGATGATGGCCATTCTAACTGGTGTGAGATGATACCTCATTGTAGTTTTGATTTGCATTTCTCTAATAATTAGTAATGTTGAGCAGCTTTTCATGTGCTTCTTGGCCATCTGTATATCTTCTTTGGAGAAATATCTATTTAGGTCTTCTGCCCATTTTTGGATTGGGTTGTTTGTTTTTTTTTAATATTGACCTGCATGAGCTGTTTATATATTTTGGAGATTAATCCTTTGTCCAACTTTTCTGCTATTGATGGACATTTTCCCCCCAGTATTTTGCAATAACAGTGTCACAATGAATATCATTTTGTTCACTTTCTTGTGCATAAATGCCAAGTATTTCTTTTCTACAGGGATGCCTAAAAGTAGAAGTCTGGATAGAAGGTATACATATTTGATTCTACATTTCTTGATATTTTTTTTATTTGGTAGTTTTTTCTTTCTTTTCTCATGCATCAGTAAAAGTTCTTTGTATATTTTGAAGAATGATCCTTAGTCGCACAAACAAAAAGTATATATATATATATATATATATATATATATATATATATATTTCTCCACTTCATTTAAAAAATTTTGCTTATTGTGTCTTTAATTATAAGAAATTTTGTATTCTTATGTAGTCAAATGTATCATTCTTTGCTTTTGGTTTGTATCTCTCTCAGGAAGACCATCCATATGCCAAGGTTATTTACATATTCTATTTTATACTTTGTGTTATTCTGTAGCTTTATTTTTTACATTTAGCTGTTAAAGTTACTTGGAATTTAATTTTATGATGTTTGAGGGTATTGCCTAATTTTCTTTCTTTTTCCAAATTGAAAGTCTACTGGTCCATACTATTTAATGAATAATATTCTATTCATCCATGTCCCCAAGTTGAAATGACATTTTTTATGTATTAAGTTTCTAAACATATTCATGAGTCAACTTCTGTCCTTTGTAGTAGATTTTCTTGATCGCTTTGCTTATTTCCGGGTCAATACTACACTGTTTTGGTTACTATAGCTTTATCGTATGCTTTGGTACCTTATAAGGAGAAATTATTTTTTAGCTGTCTGTCTCTACTTGATATGGGCTGGATGGGACTGAGTCACATGTCTTTGAATTTTAAAGATCTTTTACATAGTTTGCATCCATGTGTGTTGAATGATGCAAATGATTAAACCAGAAGCTATTGGTGCTATTGTTGCTATACTTTGTATTCTCAAGGTCTCAAAGATTGCAATGTAAAATAGCTTTTCCAGTCCTTACTTCCTATTGCAACTCAGTACCTTAATGTGTTGCTTCATAGGAATCTTCTTATTATTATTTTGAATAAATAGTGCTTTTACAGTGTACAAAACCCAAAAGCTGCAAAAGTGAGAAATCTCTCTTTAATTCTTAAGAGGCAATCATACTACCAATTTCTTCTTCAACATCCAGAATGACAGCACACCATCTGTTCTGCACCTTGCTCTTTTTGTTTAACAATATATCTTGGAGATCATTCCGTATCAGTACTTATGGTGCTGTTTCATGAGATGGCTGTGCCATGTTTTATTTAACCAGGATGGCAATTCAGTTGTTTTAATAAATATTCTTTATATGTATACAATTCTCAAATAACTGGAATAAAAATTTTGCTTATGAAATTGGTGAGTCAAAGCGTATTTGAATTTTCAGCTTCCATTTATATCATTAAGTTGTCCTCCAAGACATTTCCAGAAACTTCATGAATGAAGACCGTGATGGCATTTGCCACCAGGCTTCAGACTTGCTCAGACGTGTGCCGAGTACCAGGGAGAACACTACAGAGACGTTAGCTGGGACCCTGACAGTGAAAGGAACTCTGTGTGTGTGTGTGTGTGTGTGTGTGTGTGTGTGTGTGTGTGTGAGTGTGATGTATACACGGTAAGAAGTTCAAGGAAGAACCTTAGGTGAATTAATTAGGGTCCTGTTTAAAGCTCTAATAATGAATGCAAGCATTAATGGTTTGAATAAAGCTCCTTTGCCTTCATTATTCATTAGAAACTGGCAGTAAATAATAGGTTTGAATTCCACCATCCTGATGCTGCTAATCAAAGCACAGAGCATTTCTTAAGATCATAAATTATTATTCTTCACAACAGGAGCAGAAAGGGAATTTGGTTTTATGAATTGGTAACTGGGACACTAGCTAGCCTCTATTCTCGTCTTGGTCTGATCCAGAGGGAAAGAGGCTGGTTATCACATCTTGAAGCTGGAACCCTGTCCAATTGGGCGGGACACACATTTCCTCAAACTCACAATATCATACCTACCTGGAGTCAGCTGGGATAAGTGGTCCAGTCCAGATTAAACAGCCCTCATTCTCCTTGTGGGTAATGGTTCATGATGTTCAGATGCAAAGAGATTTTTTTCCAAGCAGGAAGAGGGCTTTGCCTGTGGGCCAGGAGGCTATTTTTGGTCTGCCCTCTTAGCTAGTTGGTACTGGGTGTAGACGGTGTACCTTCCCCTACCCCCGCCCCGCCCCCCGCCTCATTTCCATCCAGTGTGTCATATTTCTCTACCTTCTCTCCACTCCTTCCCTCACTAATGTTTGTCTGTTTTGGGGGGATCTTCTCCTTCCCTGATGTGTCTTTCTCCATGCAGAGGAAAAGAAACAAAACACTGAGTTCTCATCCCTCCCTTTCACATGATAAAGGCAGAAATAAGATGAATCCTGTCTCCCGCCTTTCCTTCCGTCCTTTCTCCTCTAGCACCTCCTCCCCTGTTTTGGAATTTTCTGGTCCCCTGCAGTGTGAAAGGAGGAGGTGCTCCCTCTGCCTGACTCCGCCTTCCCTTCTCACATCCTCCCAGCCCGCTGTGCTCTCTCCACGTGTCACTGACTAGGCCAGTAGCCCCCATGGCTCTTCCTGGCCCAGGGGACCCCAGCATCGCCCTTACATCACTTTTCAGTCCGCCTTCACCTGGCACTTCGAGAGCAAGGGCTTAGCACTGCCAATTGCGTAGACAGTAGAAGATGGCTTTAAATACATAAATAAAACAATGGTGCTTTTTAACAAAATTTTATTAGGATTAAGTCAAATTAGAAAACTTCCTGCTTTGCCATTTGCCATATTTACCCGGAATGACCATGTTATATTTAGCTGAGTAGAAAACAATTTATGTCCCTGGATTCTACTGTTTGGAAAGCAAGAGAATCTGCATAGTAGCGTGCCCGGCACCACCATGGTTCATGTCTAAAGCCAAATAACTGGTCAGCAAAGCCTATGTTACTTCCAAGCTTTGGGCCCCAGGAAGGTGTCATTCCTACCTACCTCCAGGCACAGACTCATCAGAGCCTGGGCACCTGTGACTGGGGTCTGCTTTTTTAGGAGTCTGATATTAACATTTGCATTTCAAGAGAAGCTGTGTTTGAGGTATCTTAATGGCTTAAAAGTTGCGCAGCTAAATTAAAAGCTATTGCGTTGGTCTCCCCGCCATGGGCCATGAGCCGTGCCTTGTAAAAATGCTCCTGATGCTGCGTCCTTGTCTCCTCCGTGTGGTCTCTGCGCATCCTCAGCCCCGATGCTCTCGCTCCTGCCCCTGCACTTCTGTCGAGCTGTGAGAGTTGGAATTGGAGGACAGGTCAGGGTTCCTGTCCCGAATCCTGCTGCGTGCAGAGGAACCTGTGCTAAGGAATCTCATCACTCAGCAGACAGAGGGACCTGCCGTGGAGCCAGGAAGTGACTCAGATGCAAGCGAGGACAGGAAGGCTGAAACATGGTATGGAGAAGAGGACCCCGCTGTCCCTGGAAGGGGTCCTACCAAGGTGAAGAGTGGCACTGCATTTAGTGCGGAGTACAACAAAGCTGTCACCCACAGCTTCAAGCAACGGGAGGAGCAACTTGAAGTGAATGCGGAGAACCGCGGGTCCCCAGGCGGCGTGGGCTCTGTGAGGCCGTCAACAGCGGTATCAAGCAAGCACTTATGTGGGCAAATATCCGTGGGTCATTTGGAGCGAGTGGGAGCCTAGGTTCTAAACATATAAAACGTCTCACTTCCTGAAGAACCGGGCATTCCCTCCAGCTTAGGAGACACACATTTAAGCTCAGAAACTCTTTTTCTGATTTTTTTTTTTTTTTTTTTTTTTTTTTTTTGCAGTACGCGGGCCTCTCACTGCCGTGGCCTCTCCCGTTGCGGAGCACAGGCTCCGGACGCGCAGGCTCAGCGGCCATGGCTCACGGGCCCAGTCGCTCCGCGGCATGTGGGATCTTCCCGGACCGGGGCACGAACCCGTGTCCCCTGCATCGGCAGGCGAACTCTCAACCACTGCGCCACCAGGGAAGCCCTCTTTTTCTAATTTTTAAACTCTCCTTAATGAAGGGAATAGAATCCCAAATCTGAGTGAAGGGCCCAGAGAGCTGCACACAGAAAAGAAACACCCTGCAGACACAGCGCATCTGTTTCATCCTCCCAGCAGCTAGACTCCTCCCTCCCTCCCCTCTGCATCCTTCCCACCCCACCCAATTCATTAATAAAAATGGCGCTGTCAAAAACTTAAATGCAGTTGCGTAATATAGAGGGATGATAATAAATTCTCATTTCTGCAGGCACCAGAGGATACACGTGATAAGGTTTTGAATCTCTCCAATTGATGCTCTTCATACATTTTCCAGCCTCTCCTCCACGCAGCCTCATCGGCTTGGCTTGATCCTCAGTGATCCCTCCATTACCTGTGATTACCTCGGTGCTGTTCACGCCCATTAATTCAGCTGGGACTGACCCGGAGTTTGCTCAAGCTTGAGTCCATAGCCTCCTAGGCCAAGGTCCCCCTCATAAATGTTTTCCTTGCTTGGAGTCTGGGGTGAAGCTTTCTGGTCCAGACCCGGCCTTGCAGGAGGGCTGCAGGGTGAGGTCGCTTGCTCCTGGTAATTCATGGCCAGTTCATCCTGGTTTACAATACATTCTACATCATCCTCTTTGAGCTGTTCCTGGTTTTGGAAAGAAAGAGAGGTCACTTCCTGATAAAAGCAGAAAACAATAGCAGTCCTACAGTGTTAGAAACTAGGATGTTTGTTTTCCTTTTTTAACTGCCCTGTCTTGTCTCAGCTGACGTTGCTGGTATGGCAGATGTCACGTTTTCCCTCCCTGTGGGTAAGAGAACATGTGCTAATTGAGCACCTCTGTGGATAAGGAAGTTAAAATAAAATGCAGTGGATTTTTTTGAATGAATACCTAATCTGGGTGAGAGGAGTTAGGAGTTTGCAGAATCCTGTGACCTCAGAGCACGGAATGATTCTCAATGTAGGTTTTGTAACACTCCTGCCTATCACAGAATTCTTAAAACTCAATGTCTGTTATATTTTCTCTAAAAAGTATATCCTCACAGCATGTTTCTTGGGATGAGTGTCACAGGGCTAAAAAGGGTTGGAAGTTACCATAGCAGATAATAGTGGAAATGAACTAGATCCGGCCACTAAAGTTTTCCTCAGACAGAACTTCCCTTAAGGAAAGGAATTAAAATCTCAACTCTTCTTCCATTGGTTTTTGGAAGACCACACAAAATTACCTGTAGAATGAACCCTGGCTAGGTGACCTCAGCTCGGTGGTTTCCAACTTTGGCCTGTCTTGGAATCACTTGGTGAAGCACAGATGCTGGGCCCCTGAGACCAGAGTTCTGATGTAGGGCCTGAGAACTTGCAGTTCTAACAAGTTTCCAAGCGATGCTGAGGCTGCCGGTCTGAGGACACACTTTGAGAACCGCTGGCTCAGGCTGTGGCGTCCTGAGCACGTCTGAGATCTGAGACGCCTTTTTCTCTGTTTAGACAAGGGGTCAGCCAGCTGGACAACCTCCAAGGGTGCCACAAACTCCAAGATTCTACTCCTCGCCAATCCCTGACACTCTGATTTACTGATAAGGATTCTAATTGCTTCTCAGCATTTTTGATTCCACCCCCTTGAGCTATAAAGCACAGGCCTGATATTCTAAATCTCGAAACACAGCACTTTGTGGGGGCACATGCCTTCTTTTATAGTTTCTAAATTCATCTTATGGTTAAAAATATTGGTCACAATAAAAAATTTGCATTTTTAAAAAGAAGAATGAGCCCACATTAGCAACAACTGAAAAGAGAAGAGAGATGATTCTTGGTGCCGTGAATTTTAAAAACGCTTCCTCCTCATGCTGGGAAGAAATAGCTCTGAGGTTCCCGGGCTCATCAGTATTCACCATGCCTGTCCCTCTCGGGATATTTACTCACCCCATAGGCCTGAGGACTGGTGAGCAGTCTGGAAATTGGGCCGCACCATTCAGGTAATGTTGTGGTCAGCGGAGGACCAGAGTGGGTTAAAATTGGTTTCAGATATCTGCGAGGCCTGTTAGGGAATACTTGCCAAGAGGAAGCCAGGATTTAGTTTCTTACACAGCACAAACATTTGCATGCCGCGAAAGAGACAGTTATTTTTACATTTAAATCGCCTACTCCCTCATTTAGGAGGTAATTTGGCCCGCAGAAATGGCTGGTTATATTCTTTGCTCCACACCCGTTCCCAGCCCTCCTCGTGGTCTTTAATGATGGAGAAATGGCGCCTCGACCTGAATGACTTGAATAGCAGCATACGAGACTGTGTTTTCCTAAAACCGCACACACATCTTAAACCAGAGGTAATTGTCACAAAGGAGCAAGAGGTATTTCATAAAACGTTCACTCATTCTAGGACTGGGTGGTGAACAGAGATTGTTTACCAAAATACTTTATTTTCACTATTCAACACAGTCACTTTATACTTCATACATCAATGCATCTCCATACGAAATAATGTAAATAAGCTGGGCTTATTTTACTGTCTAGCACCTGTCTTTCCCCCCCTTCATCCCAAAGTGCTCTAACAAGTTAAAAGTAAAACCTGTTCATCTAAAGCCGTTATGCTTCCCTCCAATCTAGCAATAACGAAATCCCTAGAGGCTGCCTCAGGTCGCCTTATTTATTTATTTATTTTCCTCCAAGAAAAGGAGTGAAATTATTTCACCATTCTATCAGAAACAGCTTTTAAGCTTTGTATTATTTCCTCTTCTGGAGAATAGGTCACCTCATCAACTTTCTGAAATGCTCTAATAAATAGGGAAAGGGAAAACAAAATGGAAGGCAGTTACCATTGGCTTGTGAGGATGTACAGTCACCCCCAGGCACTGAAGACAAGAGGGAATCTAGGCGATGGCTCTACTGCAGCCCACCCACCGCTGGACGGTGACAACCTTCTGTCATGCCTGGGATGCTCTGAGAGTGTGGGACAGAGGGAGGATGCAGCCCACATGGGCCGGGAATCTGGTTGCCTCTGGCTTCAAATCACTCACCACCACAGTGGGGACAAAGCAGGTGAGGCTCATGAACACAGCCTAGTTATGACGTGAGGAGAGCGACTGAAAAGATGCTTAAGAGGGTCTGTAATTGCAACTGCGAATAGAAAACTTGACGACTCTTTTCAGATGAGCAGCTGTTGTGCTCAGTTAAGGACCGGGAAGATATTAAAGCTCAGAGCCTGGCATTCTCTGCAACATCGTGTAAGTCTATCTACAACTCTGGAAAGTCCTTGATGATTTGCCATTAATTTTTATTACAGAGTGTTATTACCTTCATTTTATGGATGAAAGAATTGAAGCCTAGAGATATGATGATTTTAAATAATCTGGAGGCTCCCTTTGCTATTTGAATCCACCACTGTCATCCCCTAGTGAAAGGTAATTTATCAGAGCACAATCGTGCATGTGACCAGCTGGTTCTCTAGAGAGAAAAGCTTGCAGACAGCACCCCTGCTGGTGAGCTGCAGACCCTCTCAGGCAGGGGGCATGTGGTCTTACTAGGTTTTATGGTGTGCATAGGTCAGGGAAATTTTTTTTTTTTTTTTTTTTTTTTTAGGGAGGTGAGGTGACGATATATATATATATATATATATATATATATATATATATATATATATATATATATATATATATATATATATATATATATATATATATATTATACAACTGAAGTATAAATCAAAGAAAATCCAGCCAATTTTATTTCCAGATGGAAAAGTGACAGCAAGTAAGCAACATTTTTAGCAATGTTGTGTAAATAAAAATGAGGTCTGTTGTTTAAGAGAGGCCTGGGCAACTTCCATTGTTTGAGGTTCTCAATATCATGAAAAATCACAATGCCAAAATCATGCTACAAAAGGAAAACACAAATTTAAACTTGCACAAGGCACATTTTCTTCTTTTCATCCTGATGAGGTATCTCTTCAACTTTATGTGTCTTGTTATTGGAGCTAACACTTAATGACTTCCTTTGTAGCTTTCTGTGACTGTGAGGCCTGGACCAAATGGGCTACCATCTGGCCCCTCTGGACAAGCTCTGGGATTTTCGACTCAGAAGACTTGGGCACAGCTGCCAGCTCTGACCCTTCACCGACTCTATGACCTGTGGTCTAGTGATTGACCCCTGTGAGCCTCAAGCGTTGCCATGGATATTAACTGAAATAACATGGAAAAGAGGTGTTACACTTTCACATGCCATTCAAATGCTATTTTATTTAAAAACATTATTTTCTAAGCAATACTTTCTGGAGACAGTGGTGTGTCAATTATTGTGCAAATAACAGAGAGGAAATGATATGAGGGTAGAGGTGAGAGAGCGGCACTCCTGGCATTTGCTGCGGCATTGGGAGTCGCAGGCTAGTTAGTGGTTGGAAGATTTGAGCTGCTCCTACACCAAAAATAGCTATTTGGGTTAAACATTGTTGTATGGGGGGGCTGGCGTCAGGTAGTAGGTGAGAGGTGGGAGAATTTGCTGACATAAGACTCTTCTAGGAAACTCATGATGCCATTCTGGCTGTGCTGGAGTCTCAGTAGCGGCAAGTCAAAGGAAGGACACATACACCGCGTGGCAAAAGTGAACGGAACATGTAAGCACCATCCGCAGACACGAAAGATGTGGACCAGAGTCTACGTTCTCCAACGTCTTGGTTTGCCCAATGCTTGCCATATATAATGTGCTCAGTGGATGTTTGTTGAATTTATAGTTTAGGAAAATATTCATGGGTATTATGAGTGATGGAGGTGGATTCTGGGTAACTGTGTCAAGGGAAGAATGAAGGGAGCAGATTACAGCCAACAAATGAGGATTTCCTGAGGATAAAAGCCTAAGGAAGGTCAAGTCAGAGATGGATCTCTTGGGCCTAGGTTATTAGAGAAAGGGGACCATGTGGTAACGGCATAAAATAAAGTGGTTAGAAAACAACTTTGTGCTTCACTCATTCAATCATTCATTTGTTCCTTCATATACTCACACGTTTTTATGTTATGCGCTAAACTACTGAAGTACCCACACAAGGAAATTAACAATTACATTACAGAATGGAAAGCTCCCTTGTCTCTAGACGGTGGTCTTCTTGAGGGCAGGGCTGTCCCCTTCAGCTGGATACAATGCTCGGCACATTTTAGATGTTCAAGAAATAGTTGTTGAATTAATGATGAAAACAGGCTCAAAGAGAGGAAAAGAATTTCTCAGTGGAACACAGCCAGTTAGTTATTGGCAGAGCTGGGCCTGAGACCCCAGACATTTCCACCACATTGGGCACCTTCCTGCTGGTATAGAGAAACTGAGTAACAAGTCTCATCTAATTGGATAACTTATTTGGAATTGGGGACTCAGTGACTTTCTGAGTTCTTCATTGCTGAGCAGTATCTGGAAAGTGGCTGGATCTCCAGGATTACCTGAATTATTAAAAAGTAAAAAAACTCTTTTGATCTACAGGAAACCCCAACTGCCGATTTTGCAAAATGTGTTATTTTTCTTATCAGGTTCTAGTATATGTTCGGAGAGAGAGAGATTCCCCATTGGGTATTTCTGGTACAGCTAGTTTTGCTTTTCTAATAAGCTTGAAATGCATTGAGATGAAATGTTAAGCTCTGGGGGGGAAAAAAAAACAATGACTTTTCTCATCTTTAAAGGGCATAAGTTTGGGAAGAGCAGTCTGTTTCAGGAGATGTAAGTAAAAGCTGGAACCCTACCTGGAATTTAACATGTGTGAAATAGGAAAGACAATTAACTCAGGCCAAAGGAGAAAATGCATCTGCTATCAGCAGGTCCAGAGCTAAATTTAGTGCTTAACTGAACCAACATCCAAAATAGTGGTGACATTGATTTCTCTCTTTTGTTAGTTTCTGTTTTGATTATTCTAAGTCCTCATGTTTTGTCCCTTGTAAGTTGCCAAAACCAATGGGTGCACAGCTTGCTCCTGCCTATGCCTCTCATAACACGGTCCTACATAGATTGGTCAGATGCAGAAACCCCAAGCAAAGATCCAGCTCCACAAAAAAATCTGCCCCTTTGAAGGGAGTAAGCCCCATTGCCCTGTACTATGGACTGAAAGTTGGTGTTCTCCCAAAATTCACATGTTGAAGCCCTGACCCCCACTGTGATGGTATCTGGAGATGGCACCTTTGGGAGGTAATTAGGGTTAGATGAGATCATGAGGGTGGGGACTTCCTGAGGGGATTAGTGTCCTTATAAGAAGAGAATCCAGAGAGTTTGCTCTCCCTCTCTCCACATGTCCACAAAGGGGTCATGTGAACACACAGTGAGGTAGTGCCTGTTTGCAAGCCTGGAAGAGAGTTCTCACTAGAACCTGACCGTGCTGGCACCCTAAGCTCAGACTTCCAGTCCCCAGAACTGTGATAAAATAAGTTTCTGTTGTTTAAGCCAGCATTTTATGGTATTTTGTTATGGCAGCCTGAGAAGACTAACATGCCCCTGTTTCTGGACTTCTTGAAAAGTCTTTGATTTCAGAACCCTGAAGAGCTATGTTCTATCTTGGCTTTCTCTAAACATGCCTCATCGTGAAGACCATCTTGGCATTTGTTAAAAATTCAGATGTCCAAGTCTTGCCCTGGAGATTTTGATTTGGCAGGTCTGGGAAGTTGCCCGGGACTCTGAATTTTCAATGGCCCAGGCAACTGATGATCAGGCAAGTATGGAACACAGTGGTCTCTCTCCAGAGTATTGCCCTCCATATGAGATTTAGATCTTAAATAGGAAGAAAAAGAACATGGCCTCTTATGTCCATAAAGCCATCATTTTTAGGGTGAGCATAGGTATAAGATAAGCCCATTTTGCCCAGAACCCAGACCTGACTAAAGCCAATTGTTTCAACTTGTCCCTGGGGAATGGGTCAGCAACTTGGCTCAACAAGATACAGTCTTGATGATGTTACACCTGAGAGTGGAATAATGAAGCATTGCATCTTGGCTTGAGTAGGAAGACTTTGTGCCTATTGGGAGCATTTGCATGTGTTTGTATGTATAAGCTTGATAAATGGTCTTGTTATCAGGAAAAAATTCTTGTTAATTCAGAGGTGTGTAGAGAAGGAAAGCACATTTATCTTTTTAGGAATACACCCTGCATCTTTTTATTTATAAGACATTTCTCTATACCTTATTTTCTCTTTACAACTGTAGGTGGGTATTATAGTCCCATTTTAAAGATCAAGAAATGTGTAATCAGATGGCTTTTCGATTCTCTTCTAAACTATCTTTAGCTCCCTTTCCAGAGCGCATTTAACTTCCAGGGCTGACTTGCTACCAGAGATGGTCAGGGATCAATGGCAGGTGAGTAGGGAAGGGTAAGTGCATCCCAGAGTGGGAGCTGACCTTGCCCTCCAAGCCCATATGTTACTGCAGGAAACCAGGTCCCATTTGCTATGGACTTGCTGAGTCCCCACACTGGTATTTACTCAGCATCCATGAACAGAACAAGTAGAGGATAGCCCCAAATTGTACACACCCCATCATTCTTTGATTCCAATATACAAATCACACCCTTTATGCTTTATTTCACAGGAAATGTGGGCTAATAAATTGAATTGAGTGTGTTCTCCTTCTTCCTTAGGATATGTTGGATTCTGTAATTTGACACACTGTCTTGCCATCTTGTTTAAGTATGTGATGAAAAATTTTGCTGAAGTGTATTTGGGGTTCAGGTTGGAGGAAGACTTTAAGAGTCCAACCAAAAGCCCTCTTCTTTAAGCTGTTTTATCACTCTGTTCTCTCTACCTTGAGGGAGGACTTCCCATTCTGCACTGGCACACACAGAGAACGTAGAGGTGTGGTCCTGTCTTTGCAGCAGCCACTCTATTTCAAGAACAAGCTATCAAGAATATACAATGGAATATTACTCAGCCATAAAAAAGTACGAAATTGCATCATTTGTAGTGATGTGGAAGAATCTAGAGTCTGTTATACAGAGTGAAGTAAGTCAGAAAGAGAAAAACAAATATCGTATATTAACGCATACATATGGAATCTAGAAAAATGGTACTGATGAACATATTTGCAGGCCAGAAAAGAGACACAGGTGTAGAGAACGGACTTGTGGACACAGGGGGAAAGGGGAGGGTGGGACAAAGTGAGAGAGTAGCACTGACATATATACACTACCATTTGTAAAATAGATAGCTAGTGGGAAGCTGTTGTATAGCACAGGGAGCTCAGCTTGGTGCTTTGTGATGACCTAGAGGGGTGGGACGGGGGGGTGGCAGGGAGGCTCAAGAGGGAGGGGATATATATATATACACATAGCTCATTCACTTCGTTCTACAGCAGAAACTAATACAACATGGTAAAGCAATTATACTTCAATTTAGAAAAAAAAAGAAAAAAAAAGAAAAACAAGGAAAAGGCAGAAACCCGCTATTCACATACAAGGGTGAACATGTGTTCCTTTTTGGTTGACTATCCTAACCTTTACCATTTTAAAGGAAATTGCCCTGGACAAGTGCTAGGGCAGAAAGGAAGCCCGAATAAACACCCTGAGGGGTAAGCAGAACTGTCTGGAATAAGATAGCAAGGAGTGACTGCAAGCCCCTTCAGCCTGGTCTCTGAGCTCTGCTACTCACATGTCTGTTTGGAGAATGGCTCTCCCTTCAAGGCCAGGCTGGTTTGTCCCTTCCTCCCAATAGCCATCTTAGATCTGCCACGCTGAACTGCTTCAGCTCCATGGCAGATCCAGAGCAACATGTATAATACATATCTGCCTGACAGCATTTATCACATTGTCTTAAAGCTGATTGTTTACATCTCCATCTTCCTCTTTAGACTCTAAGCTCCTTGAGGGAGCTTATAAAATAAAATCTTTTTATTGTAAAATGAAAAAGTGATACATCAAACGTCATAAATCTAATGTGTATCTTAATGGATCATTATAAGGCATGGAAACCTTCCAGATTCCAGGAAATGGAACTATGTCACCTACCCTTGAAGCCCTTTTCAGGTGTCTCATCCTAATCAAAACTTCTTCCTCTCTCCAAAAGGAACTACTATCCTGATTTTTATACAAGTCACTTCCTTGAGTTTTTAATTACAGTTTTGTCACTTAAATGTACATTCTGGCACACTACAGTTTGGTCTTGCCTATTTTTAAAAACGTGTTATGTCTTTTAATCTATAGATTCCTCTTCCACCCTTTTCTTTATAATTTATTTGCTGAAGAACCTGGGCCATTGGACCTGTGGAGTTTCCCATGGTCTGAATTGCTGATTGCAAACTCATGTGCAGCCCAGCATGTTCCTCTGCCCTTCATATCTCCTGCAAATGGCCATTTGGATCCAGAAACTGGATCAGATTCAGGCTTTATTCTACCCCTTCTGCAAGACTAAAGAAGGCACATCATATCTGGTTGTCTCTCTTTGTGTGATTTTAGCAGCCACTGATGTGTAATAGCTATATCTATTTGCTCACTGGGGTGTGCAAACAGTGAAATTCTAATTTTATCTTTTTATTATTTTATTAGGTAGAATACTTTTATAAAGAGACACTTTTCATTTGTCCTATTGGGATATTCAGTGGAATAGTCAATACAGGAAAGGCAAGATAAATGTTTGATTTATTCCCTCTATTTACTAGTTTTCCAGATAATGATTGGTTATGACCCTCTGAAAATGACTGATTCTTTGTTTAAATATCACCATAAAGTAATGGTGAATTTAAATGAATTTGATTGCAATTTTTATCACTGTTGAAGCTCAAACTGAATCTCTTTGGTCGATGGGAATCTTCAGATCAGCTTCTGAGTCCTATTGACATGATGCCAGTATCTTTGATAGCTTCCTTGTCATCTGCATGGCAAGTTGTAGGTTCATCTTATACATTTCTGTTTCAGACCTCAAAGAAGCTATTTCTCCAAACTTCTCTGAGTTTTATTTTCCAGTGGGAAAGGGTACTTTAACAGCACAACCTGGGCACCAAAGGTTGCAATATAAAATGGGGTGCTGGCAAATGTATAACAACTGACTCTCGTAAAAAAAGGGCAGATTTGTAGCATTTCCTGATTTTCATGGTGTAAATACTCCCATTATGGCTGATTCCAATATACCAACATGGAGTCATTAAATGTGGAGTTGGGACAAATGTGTACAATCTGTTCTTACCAGCTCTTGTAAACCAGCTTCACCACACCACTGATTATATATCTCATGAGTTCCTATGGATACTTCCAATTCAAGTTCAAGAACTTCTGATTCTCAGGGACATAGGGGATGATAGAATTAGAATACTCCACAATGACTCATTTGTTTTATCCGTAGTATTATACTTACAGTAGTCTCATAATCATAATATACTACCACTGTAATAATTACATCATATATTAAAAATGTTTGCTTATCCTTCCTCCATTCTAACTTCTCATTAAAAAAAGAAAATCTATAGTAGAACTATTCATAGTTGTACTATATTTACATTGTCAGAATATATAACCATTACATTCTATACTCTCTCTCAGCCCTCATGTAATCTTAGCACTACGGGTAACTGTACGTTTAATGTTCACCTTCAGGCCTTATGTCAATGTCTTTCTAGTCATTTTGATTCTTTGAAGCTTGTTCTTTAGTAGATTCCATAGGAAGGACTCATGGAAACATTCGCTGAGTTCTCGAATATTGATGAGAGTTAGTGCCCTTTATATATTGAAACTGTTTTTCTGGAAATAAAATTGTTGGCTTATACTTTCTTTATTTGATTACTTAAATATGTTTCTATTTTCTTTTAACATAAGGAGTTGCTCCTGAAAAGTCTAATGAAAATATAATTTTCTCTCCCTTATAAATCACATTTTTTTCCTCTAAATGTCTGAAGGACTTTTTAAAATTTTTCATTAATTTCACTAATTTTTTCCTGATGTTTGCTGTTCCTAGTTGATAGCCTCAGGTACATGGTGTGCTCTTTCAATGTGTAGTTCCCAATGTGTTAAATGTGTGTGTTGTATTTCAGGGAAGTTCTCTTGAGTTAGGACTTGTTCTGTTTCCTTGCTTTGCTCTTTTTTCAGGGATTCCTGTTTTCTAGATGTTCCATCTCCTGTGCCTATCTTCAATATTTGTCACTTTCTCTTGAATCTTTTTAATCATTTTCTTCATTTATTTTTGACTTAAAAACTTCTCTTTCTTTTCACTTGCATTTTCTCTTAAGGTATTATCCATTGTGTTTATTTGCTTTTGTAGTCTTTCTAATTTACTATTCATTTCTGAAATAATTTTAAAAAAATTTTAAATTGTTTCCAGAGCTTTTTTCTAATTCTGATTTATTTCGTTCTTTCATAGCTCATATCATTTTTTTTTTTTTGGTTTGATTTTTTTTTTTTTTTTTTTGCAGCACACGGGCCTCTCACTGTTGTGGTCTCTCCCGTTGCAGAGCACCGGCTCCGGAGACGCAGGCCCAGCGGCCATGGCTCATGGGCCCAGCTGCTCCGTGGCATGTGGGATCCTCCCGGACCGGGGCACGAACCCGCGTCCCCTGCATCGGCAGGCGGACTCTCAACCACTGCGCCACCAGGGAAGCCTCTCGTATCATTTTTTTAAGGTCTTTTAACTTGCTTTAATATAGCATGTTATAGTTTTGATTTATTTATGGGCACATCTTTCTGGCATGTTTTCATTATTTGTGGAGATGTTATTCTGCTCCTCATCCTCTTATTTGTTTTTTTTTCCTTATAATAAGTCTCTATGGGATTTGACTTCTATTCTTTTCTGTTGTTCTTATGTAAAATTAGTTTTCCTAAAGTTATAGAATAAGATAGGGTTCAGGAAAGCTGTTCTGACTTCACAGGGTTCCCTCTTCTGTTGTTTTTATATAGTGGTAAACATGGTGGCTTGCATTCTGAGATTTCCTGCCCTGTTTCCTGTGCCCACCGCACTTCCCCCCACCCCCAACTGATCTGGACCTTGTCTTTCCTTTATCACTGTTGTCTCTATGCAGCTCAATTTTAACTCCACTCCAAGGCCATTTCTCCTGAGTGTAGGGCCTGACCTTGAAGGGAGACTTCTGAAAAAATGCCCGTGTGCTCATCACTCGTGTACAATTTTGAGAGCTCTCAGGGGTCTCCACAGCCCATTCAGTCCTTATTCCTGGGACCTTCCACTTATTCCTCTTAGAGAAAACTACATCCCCCACTCCCTGCCCCAACACCAGGTTTAGGGATGTTTATCAAATTGGTCCAACTACACTTTCCAGAAAATACTATTGGCCATTCAGTTCTCCTGATTTCAGATGTTACCTCAGATGTTACCCTATTGCTTCCTTTTTCCTCCTGAATGGACACTTGTACTATTGGTAGTTTGTTTCCCTTCACTTTTAATTTGGAGTTTGTGAGAAAACTTGCCCCTAGTTTTGCTGTAAATGTGTCCATGGATTTTGGTTTTGTTACCTAATTGTTCTGCCTATTTTTTTTTTAAACTTAAAATTTTTTTACTTACTTTTTAAAATTGTTCTGCCTTTTTTTTTTTTTTTTTTTTTTTTTTCAGTACGCGGGCCTCTCTCTCACTGTTGTGACCTCTCCCATTGCGGAGCACAGGCTCCGGACGCGCAGGCTCAGTGGTCATGGCTCACGGGCCCAGCCGCTCTGTAGCACGTGGGATCTTCCCAGACTGGGGCACGAACCCGTGTCCCCTGCATCGGCAGGCGGACTCTCAACTACTGCACCACCAGGGAAGCTGTGTTCTGCCTATTTTTATGTAGGGATTTGGAGAGATTGAGAGACTGCTGTTGATGCCACTGCCATCTTCCCAGAATCCTCCAGGACTGAATTTTATTTGATCTTCTATCTTTGGTGATTAGTATCCAGCACATTACTAATGAATGGGGATGTGGTCTAGTTAGATTTGTAAATTGTGCTCTGTCTGAACTGCCTAAGCTAACTGGGGACTGTCCATAATTCAACCAATGTGGCTTAGATTTATCGATATGGACTTCCTATGTCCCAGCCAGATGAGCTGATGGTACCTGGAGCCATGATTCCCAACCTTCCCTGGCCTTGGACTGGCATCTCTGAAAGAATGCCTGTGTGCTCATCATTTGCGTAAAATTTCATGTGACATTTCAGAGAGTTCCCAGATGCCTTGAAATGCATCCATGTTCCCCTAGAGGTCCTGAGCTAGGAAACTCTGGTGATTAAGTATTAAGGACAAGGGCCGACTAAAGGCCGATAAAATGATGTGCTTGCTATCTTATTTGTACCGGGAGTTGGTTTTATCAGCGATATCTATAGGATCTAACTATCAAATGTTAATTCTGTTGGGCTTCTTGGTTCCAGATAGACAATCCAGGGACGGAGAAAGGGCAGTGGAGTTTGCTGAAAGGTTAAAGGAAAGAAGACAGTTGTAGGATACCAAAGCAGCCAGTGTAAGTAGGGCAAGTGGACAGGAGATAAACAGGGGGAAATATTGGAATCATGAAGCTGGAGGAAACCTGAGAGTTCATCTGATCCACAGCCTTGGATCTAAATACAAAAGAAAGTCTAAACCTGGGTTTTTTCCAAGTGTGGTCACCTGCTCATCTGCGTCAGAATCATTGTTGCTTCTTAAAATGCAGATTTCCAGGCCCTGACCCCCTTAGGTGGGGGCCTAGCAATCTGCATATTAAGAACTCCCTGAAAACCACTGGTCTAAATGATGCAGAGCAGAACGGCATCCTGTCTCTTGAAGAACTCTGGATGTGGAGGTACAATATCTATGAGCTGCACAGTGCAGTAATAACCATGATGACAATAGTATTACTTTCACTCTTACCACCATTGCTTCTCCTCCTACTACTGTGGCCTTAACATTTTTCCCTTTGGGCACAGGATGGGATCACAGATTTCCAGGAATCTTTGCTGCCTATCAGATGCAGTTAAATCCATTTGCACCATATGGGAGGTTGCATCTGGCTCATTGTTTCGAGAGAAGACAGTTCTGGAGAAGAACGCTGCTGACACTCACATGGAGTGGGTCTTGGCTTTTCGTGGCCTTCTGGTTGTTAGGGGAAGTGCTGCCCCGGACCGGGGCATGAACCCGTGTCCCCTGCATCGGCAGGCGGACTCTCAACCACTGCGCCATACTTTTTTAAGCACAGGTCTGGCCACGTAATAAGCACTCAGCAAACATTAGTTAACGTTATTATTTTCACTGTGTCCTTTGAGGAGTTGTGTGTATTAGAAACATATTCCAAATATCCCCAAGTCAATTTACTCACGAAAACCCCTCCCTGTGCCCCAAGGATTTCCTAATATTTCTTCTGCTGGCTGCTGGAGCCCAGAGGAAGGTACTGCAAAGTTTCTCTCAGAAGATTCCCTTCTGTTCTTGGAGCTGTGCCCCACGTGTTGGTGCCCAGGGAGGATCTGCTCACTGTTTCATGTCAGCAGGGTTTCAATGGAGCACTTACATTCCAAGGCTCCTGACACAGGAACGACCTGTCTCCACGGGAGTGAGGCACTCGCTCAGAAGCGGGGTGTTTTCATGTTGGGCATCGGGTTTTTAAGGTCGCCCTAGAGCAGCCCTTTCTCATCGTTGTATTTGTTTCTCTGGGCTCTGGTTGTCCTTGAGGCCAATCCAACTTTCCTATACTCTGAAGACACTGTCTCTTCCTGGCCATTTATCGAACTCCTTACTATTGAGAAAGACAAATCTCTGTCGCTCTGTCTCTCTCTCTCTCTCTCTCTCTCTCACACACACACACACACACCAGCAACGCTGACTGCTGTAACCCACTGAGTCAGTTACGCATATGGGAATCAGGGTATGTGACACTGGGTTATTTGAAGCTATGAAATGAAGCCCCATTCAGGACACATTAGAAACTCCTTTTCCTTTGACTGAGAGGACATAAGAGGAGAGCCCTTTGTTGTTACAGGGTCACATGTCATAAATAATCTCATTCTGCTCTCCAGACACATTTTTCTCTCAGATGCAGTCACTTTCAAACTTTTTTCCCCCTTTAACCTCTACCTGGAAATACATTTTATAATTGCTTCTCAGTACGTGTCCTAACATCTGCCGAGTCATAAAAGTAAAAATACTGCTGTGATGCACTTGGGTCTATTCCTATTTTTATTCTTTGTCCTATTCTCCATCCTATCCTATCCTACCTTATGCTATCCTACCCTACCCTATCGTATCCTATCCCATCCCATTCAGTCTGTCTTCTATATATCTTTCTCCTGAGCATTGCTAGGATTCACCAATATCCAGGTCTCCTCGTCTTTCAGGTACATCAGCATCTTTGAAGAAGTTGCCTCGGCTTCCTTGAAGTAGGTGGGGCTATATCACTAATTCTGGCCCATGTGCTGTGGTCACGGTGACTAGTGTCACTTCTACGCTGAAACATCGGAAGCCAGCAAACCTCCAGCTCACTCTTTCCCTGATACAGTGATCCCAGGAGGCCTCAGGTTGAGGTGGTGGACGCACAGATCAAAGCTGCCTGCATCACTGAGTTGCCTCATGGAGGTCTGTTGCCCTAGAGGGTTACCTGCATCCTTAGCAGCCTTTAAGTAAGAGAGAAATAAAAATGTTTGTTGGGCCACTGAGATTTGGGAAGTGTCTGTTACCACAGGATAGTCTATCCTATTTTAATATGGTATTCTTGTGTATTTCTTTCTTTCTTTTTTTTAAGAAATGCTGGTCCTGGGTTACTGAAACGATTCCATGACCCACCATGGGTAGCCTCCTACAATTTGCAAATCTTTTTTTCAAAGCATCTGCCACATCGACAGCCCCAAAGTTTAGGTAGAGAGAGAACGCCACAGAGGAGGGCAAGCACGTACCAGGACAGTCTCTCTTCAGGGCTCCAAATACTGGGGATTGGTTGACTTAAGGACTACTTGGTTGTGTGACTTGGGACCTAGAGAGTTAGGTTACAATAGTTTTGGTGGGGAGGCACCAGGGACTAGTTCCAAAGGTGACTGAGTAGTGCATTTACCCTTTCTGTGGGACATTTTTTTGCCTTTTGGATGTACGTGGATCCAGATTCAGGCCTCATATATATTGCATTTTATCAATAGTCCTATGTGCGCTGAGAACCCAAATAAGCAGTGTATCCTGCTTATTATTGAAAGAACTTGGAGTACAATCGCATGACTGCTACTACTGTACTGTCAAGCGGTGAGATCAGAGGCCTCTATCATGGCTGCGTCCTCGACTAGATACTTGAATTTCATCATCCTCTGTTGATCCTACTTACTTTCCCAACCCTATTCCCCATACTTTTCCACAATCCTTAGTTTCTGATAAATGTAGTTGGGCACTGATTCCTGTTTTCGTATCACTGTCTCTCTGGGCCTTTGCATATGCCGTTCCCTCCATTTAAACAGCTTTTCTTTTCACCTTGGCACTTGGAAATCCTACATCCTTTCAGACACAGCTCAACTGTCACCGTCTCTGAAATCCCATTGATCTTTTATTTACTCCTCTTCTAGGACTTACCACTCTCTACCTTATGATGATTAAAGTTCAATTCTCCTCCCGCCATCCTACCTTGAGCCAGAGCTGCTCTCTTTTAGCTTTTTTGTCTTGGGGTTCCTCATAAAATTCCATCCAAATAAAGGGCTGCCCATGAACAACAATAACCACAACACATACCCTAAAGTTAGAAAATCCACTGACTTAAAAAAATAACGTTGAGGGACTTCCCTGGTGGCACGGTGGTTAAGAATCCACCTGCCAATGCGGGGGATACGGGTTTGAGCCCTGGTCCAGGAAGATCCCATGTACTGCGGAGCAACTAAGCCCGTGCACCACAACTACTGAGCCCGCGTGCTGCAACTACTCAAGCGGGCACGCCTAGAGCCTGCGCTCTGCAACAAGAGAAGCCACTGCAATGAGAAGCCTGCGCACCACAACAAAAGAGTAGACCCCGCCCTCCACAACTAGAGAAAGCCCGTGTGTGGCAATGGAAGACCCAACGCAGCCAAAATAATAATAATAATAATAAAAAATTAAAAAGAAAACCAAGGTTGATTTATTAAGACATGGAAGGCCTTTGTAGGCTACTCACTGTTCCCATATTTACCAAATACTATACGGACTTTTATCTTTGCATGCTCTGTTTCTTTTACAAGGAACGTCCTTCCTCAATATCTTTGGGGGAGGCCCATTTATTCTTTAAAGCCTATGGGATAATTGCTTTTTGCCTATCCAATATCCAGTCTCCCTTTCTCCTTTATGATAGCAAGAGGTTCTATTTCCTCAGCAGATTAGGTGTCCAATGACATTGAAGAAGTTTGTTGGGTAGAATTTCTAGAGAAACTCTGCAAAGAGAGCTTCAATTTTGTCCTTTTTCCTTTCTTGCCCGGCACTTGTATGCGCTGTCTGAAGCTCCAGCAGCCATTTTGGAACCATAAGGTAAACTTGAGGATAGAATCTGTATACTAAGGATGGTAGAGGAGAAAGATAGGAGGACCATAGGAATACTGATGACATCATAGAACTCTGTTACCAGCTGTAGACTGTTTAATGCTGGACTTCTTTTACATGAGATGAAACCTCTATTTTGATTAAGCTATATTATTTTGGATTTTTGTTATATGCAGCAAAACATAATCCTAATGGATATACCGCTCAAATTCTTCTTTGTCACCATCCCTGTATCCTAACTAGGGAATTTTTTTTCCTGGGGCTCCCACAGGCCTTCACTCAACTTTCTGAGTATATTTATGTTGATATATAAGAACTATTTGACTATATATCTCCTCCCCTGTAAGACTGTGAGCTCCTTGAGGGAGGAACATTGTCTCATTCCTTTTCGTGTCTGCGGTGCTTAATGTCCAGTAGCTAGAAATGAGTCCTCTCAATTGATGTTTGTTGAGTTGAATTGAGACTTGAAAAGGATTTCAGGTTTTCTGTTAACTTGCAGGTTCTTTGGGAAAGGGTATTATCTGAAACCCGAACCTTATTTGGGATTTAGTTGGCAAGAAATAAAATCATGGGAAATGACACTGGACGGGGGCCTTTGGGATGAGGGTGTGAGGGATGAGTAGGGCTGAACTGGCCACAGGAGGAAAGGTGGGAAAAATCACAGCCATGGATTTCAGCCAATCTGGATCTCCCTAGGGCAGCTCTTGTTTGCTGTTATGCTTTTCTGTACACAGACCTCGCTCCCTGGAGAGCCCTAGAGGAGGCTGCCTGCATTAGGAATGCTTTACCTCATCCCTCCTGCCTCTCTGAGAGGCAAAGCTTCTCTCCCGAGACCAGGTATCACAGATAACTGGCTCCTTGGGCATAGCTGCGAGTGCCTCCTGCATGCCCCAGCCCTGTCCCCTTGGTCCTCCCAAACCACTTTGGAAGGGTCTGTCACTCTTGAGTTGCAAGATTAAATGAATGCATGTTTGGATAAGATGCCTTTGGGCCCTAGATCAAAGTCTTACCTACCCGGGCTCTGGACCCCTTTCAGAGCGAGTATAAAACCTGCCCCCCGCCTTTCAGTGAATTACGGGTGCAGAAGGAGAGAAGTCCTACATATCCACCGTATCAACACATCTTCTCAGGAGCAGAGCTCAGGTGGCGTCCTCTGAAACCGGTGAGCTGAGAAAATGGAAAGACGCGCTTTCTATTAAAACCGTTCAAAAATTTTATTGGCGTGGACAAATATGATCCTTTGGCTACATAAAACCACTGGAGGGCCAATTAAACCATGCCACGTGATATGATTCTTCTCTCCTTGTAAAAATAATAAAAAATGTTTCGAGAGGTTTGCTGTGCTTTTGTGTGTCTGCTTTAATAAACGGTTCCAGGGTCTTTCTGTTGTTGTTGTTAAGTCACAGATCTGGATATAAGCCAAACCAGTGGCAGGAGCTGTCCCGCTTGCCACAGAAAAGGAAGAAAAAGCACCGAGTCGTTGTACGATTTCACTCTCCTAAATCAAACCTTCCATTTGCCACAATTATTTACCATTGCTTTGTAATTGTGAGGAGACAGCTGAGTGGAGCTAGAAGTCTATTCGTTCTTTAAAGTGACATAAAACGGCACTTGGAGTGCCAAACGATAATTGTTCTTTTCTCCCTGTTAATATCCAGCCGCTGCTAGGAGTTCTGTGAAAGATTCATTTAATGCCAGCTCCAGAAACTTCTGTGGGATTTGGTTCTTGGCCTCTCTTTTGAAAACCAATTTGAAATCACCCTCAGGAATTGGGAAGGCTGAATTGGTTGTGACTTTCAGTCAGAATTCCTCTCTAAATATTTTAGCAGGATGGAGAAATCTCCCTCATTTACAACCCTGTCCTACTCAGTAGGGGTATGGGTGAGAAATAGTGGCAGTTTCTCAGACATACGATTACTTCAAGGACATTTCCAGCTCCACCTGAATCTTAGGAACTGGAATTTGGTAAGAAACTAGATCTTATGAGATTTTCACCTAATCTAATAGGACCTTGGTGGCGAGACAAAAACTGGAAGTCCATGGGAACCACTCTGCAAGGATGGGAGGGTCCTTGCTCTTTGGCTACGCTCTCAGGGGTTCCCCCACTCCACAACGAAGTGACCATGTATGGGTAATCTACCAATCCAATGAAACTTTCTGCTGACAAAATGAACGATACAGGGCTTCCCTGGTGGCGCAGTGGTTGAGAGTCCGCCTGCTGATGCAGGGGACACGGGTTCGTGCCCCGGTCCGGGAGGATCCCACATGCCGCGGAGCAGCTGGGCCTGTGAGCCATGGCCGCTGAGCCTGCGCGTCCAGAGCCTGTGCTCCGCAACGGGAGAGGCCACAACAGTGAGAGGCCCGCGTACCCGCAAAAAAAAAAAAAAAAAAAAAAAAAAAAAGAGCGATACAGATTGGCTGCGTCCTTTGGCTCTTCGTGAGTTTCCAAACACCCTTGAGATCCCTGTTGATTGACTACAGATAGGGCAGGGAAGGTAAAGACGTGCTGTTATCAATGGGCCTTTCTACTGTACGGATGAGTTCCTACTACTCCTGCCCTCCAGTTTCACATTCTATGCAACACTGTCGAGTTTCTGACCAGGGTTAGAATCAAAAGCAGCGAGCTCATGCCTCTCTGACCCTCTGGCTCAGAATTGCAATATTAATGGTGTCCAGCATTTATTAACACTAAGTATATTGGAAACTCTGTGTTAAGTGCTTTACGTGAATAATCTCCTTAAATCCTAGGAAGTAACTTTATCATTATCCCCATTTTATGGGTGAGGAAACTGAGGCCCAGGGAGTTGAAGCCATTCAGCTACGAGATGGTGAAGCCAGAATGCACACTTGAGCTGCTGCACTGCCAGCCTCACTTCCCCTCGCTTTGACTCTGGAGCTCAGAGCACGACGATCACATCTCTGGCTTCGGAAAAAGTCAGCAGAAGTGCCTCTTAGAAAAGACCTTCATTTTCTGTGTTCTCTGAGCCTGCTTCAGCACCATTCATACCTGAGGCCATCAACGCAGTAGGTGACTGTGGCCCAGGAACTTTGTGGCATGATAATGGGCTTAGGTTAGGAACAGAATTATTGGTGTGAAAAGATTTGCCGTGGGGCAGACTTCCATTTGCAATGGTTGGAGTTTTAATAGTTTGTCCCACGTATCCCTGGTTCCTTGAGTTTTGAAAAAGAAGAGAAGGAGAGGAAAGCAGAGACACCCTGGAAGAGGCACTGGGCTGTCTCACCCTCCTCCCTTTCTTTCTGCTACGTATAGTTTTGAGGTTCTATTCATGAGCTGTAGTGTTTTGAGCCTTTTAGGAATTGAATACACAGTTGAGGGAGTATGAGATGTGACTTAATAACCCAGAACCCGGGAGGGGTTGGATACAGGGTTTAGTAATGTACTCAGAACTGAAAGATTCTCTTCTCTTTCAACCAACCAAAGGGAGGCCAAGGACATTCAAGAGTTGGTGACTTTGGAAGTTGGGGGATTTTCCCCTTCCACGTGCCATCTGCTGATTGAACGGTAGTTGTTATTTCCTCCTAACTGAGCTTCTTTTTTTGAGGCTGATTTTAAGTGTTTGCAAAGGAAGGCAAGTGTGTGCTCTGGAGGTGGTAGGGGTAGGAAGCAGCGGGGTCTCGATAAACCTTCCCAGGATCTGCCTGAGAGCTTCGGCCAGGCCCTGGCCCTGTGCACACAGTGTTGCCAGGCATAGCGGCTCTGTGACCTTCTTGAGGATTTGGAGGAGGCCAAGCCAGGCACTCTACGGCTCTTTCTGTTGGCTCCTGCAGGGCCAAGGGCTTCTGATGCCATTCAGAGCCCTTGGAGTAAATCTGACATTTGAAAGGAGGCCAGGGCATTCTTGGTATAGGCGGTGCCCGGCCTCGAGCCGATTACCGAGGTTTATAGCCTGGTGACATTCCCTCCGGCTCCCAACTTTCCTCTCGGCCAGGGCCTCACAGGGTGTTCTTGTTCAGGCTAAGCTGCATTGTTTTGTGCTGTGGACAGACATTCTTTTTCTCCCATTGATTCTTCCCAGTTTAGGGATGCAGCTCTGTCTGGATATAAATGGAGGTGGAAACAATCACACCAGATTTCAGTGACTTCAGATAACCATCACAGTGGCATCTTCTGGGGTTTCCCCCAGGAAGTAAATAACTCAGATTAACTCCAAACTCTTTAGAATAAAACTTCATAGTGTCTGCTAGACTGTGAAGTGCAGGTGCCGATGCAGGTCACCTTTGAGTCATCATAGCCCACGACATGAGAAGTCTTAAAGCAAAATGTGGCTCCCCTATTTCTGGACCTCACAAGGTAGGTGTCAGCAAAATTCTCCATCTCTCAACCCCTTCTCTGTCCTAGTAGCTGGGCTGGTGGGGAATGGGTGAGAACCACTGGCAAACAGGGGAGGCCCAAGAATGCCGGCCAGGCAGCTCTAGAAGGGCCGCTGGCGTGACCCGGACGAGGCAACAAAGCAGATACCGTTTCCTAGCCTCTGTTTGACCTGAGGCTTGGCCAGCTTATACCCTGGGCAAAAGTCTTGCATTGCCAATTTAGAAGAGTGCTAATACAGCAAACTATGAATAATTGGATGACTCAAAAAATAGCGTGTTAAGGGGCAGACATCAAAGGGTGCAATGGACCAGAGGGAAAAAATTCTTTTCTCTCTTCTTTATCCTCTGGGAGCTTCTCTTCCTGTGCTTACCATTGCTAGCTTCTCTTGTGATCTCGCCTCTCATTTCTGTGATTCACAGGTGACTGAAGTGGAAATACGAAGCAGGAGCAGATCGCCCATTGTTTTGAGTTATCCCTGCAAATTCACTCTCTTTGCCGACACGGTGAAGGAGCTGACTGTGTAGCTATTCCCCCTGGGTTTGGAATAATTCCCGTTGCTGCTATTCATGCAGCCCAGGACAATCATTTTCCCATTTTCTGCTCAGCACCTTGTCCTTCAGTGGCGATGGAATAATAGTGAGTTAGTTTATAGAATCGTTGTACCTATAGACCTTTGCACTTTAGTTAGGAATGGCCTGGGGTAAGAGGAGAATTTGCATGAAGTGGATGCCAAAGGGGATTTTAGAGATTAAAAAATGTCCCAGAGGTAAACTATTTGGTTTTTCCAGAGGGCTTAAAATTATGCCAAGTGCTTACACTTAAGTATCGCTAGGGTGCTATTCTCCAGTAGATCTGGCCTGTCCCCCCACAATGTCTTCCTGGAAGAAAAACAAATTGAGGCTTTTGATTGATTTGTTTTTGTTCAGAAAAGCTGAAATGGAATTAACTTCATAGGTGGAGAACTGGTCTCTGCTTCTACTGCTGACAGTAAGTACTACAATAGGAAACAAATGGAACATTTCCTTCTGAACAGAGTTGCAGTGAATTGAGAACTAAAGAGCTTATGGAAAATAGCTTTCAAATGATTATTTTTGTTTGCTTAAATGCTTGATTATGATGATTGTGATTCCAGCGATACACAGAGACAGCATGGGAAAAAAGCTAAGCCTAGACTCCTGTTATAACAGAAACCACAGAACACATCACACTTCATAAAATCCAAGTGCTCATAGGTTTCCTGGGACTGCTAAGTAAAATATAAATACGCTGTTCAGGTTCTCCTTGTTTGCATTTTCAAGGCCAAGAATTCTTTTTAGGCTTTCTTTAAAAGGTTTACCTTGGCCTTGGGTCACTGTAACACTTATGAAATGAAACTTGAACTTGGAATTTTCTTGCTTTGCCTGCAAAGGTTGGCCCTCTGGTTTACAACAAGAGGCTTTTGGGGGTGACAAATACATCTGCTGATGGTTCAGGGTTTCAGACAACAGGATCATTCCAGTCCCTGAACTGGACAGTTCTTGGTGGGATGATTTCATCACTGCTGCAGAGGCAAACCCGGCTACAGCATCACTATCAAGCAGAGCCCTATTGACAGCCATGTTCCGTGAAGTAATTTTTCTTGTTTTTTGCTTAGAAAGAGTAGGACCATGACAGGCATGCAGTCACTTTAACTTCTCAGACCATGACCAAGATGAATAATATGAATAAACCCTGAACCAAGAACCTAAAGGCAAACATGATGGGACAATCAAGTAGAGAACTACAAATGGTCTTGGAAGATCCAAGTGCTGCCTTGGCAATTTTAAGCTCTGATCTTCTCTGGCCAAAAGCAAACCAAATCCCCTTGCCTCTGCCCTCATCCAACCTGCACAATGGCCCCAGGGATGATGAGGAAGCAGTGGCAAGAGAACTGACACTGTTGGTGGATGGTTCAGGGGGCTGGCAAATGGCTTCGAGAGCATTCCACCGTCAGCCTGTTAACCTGCCTCAGCCTGAGAAGGACTGAGATCACTTGATAACTGCTGGTTTGCTCAGCGGGGCTCTCAGTGGTAGCACAGGCTGGGAGCAGAACGTTTTGTGCTCAGGGTGAATGGGGCCAGGTGATGCTTACAGGGCCCTTGTCTACACCTGCTCTGTTTCGGAGTGAAACAGATGAACTTGGTGTTGGAGGCTCAATTCACTGCCCCCCAGAAAACCAACAGCCAGTGACACGTTGTGCCAGTAGCAAGGCTGCTCTGGTACACTTTGACTTGGCTTTTTGTTTCATTCAGTTTCAAGAACGTTTGTGAATCGTTTTTTAAAGATGCCCCCTGTCTTTACCCTTTCAGCCCTGAAGCTCTTGAAAAGGCCAAGACACGGCAAGGACACTTCACATTTCTCCTGGCCCAAATCGACCTCCTTGTCTCCCTCTCCCTAAGACCTGTTCCTCCCCTTATACTCCCTGTCTCACTGAAGAAGACTCCATCCTCCAGTTTCATGCTCAAGCATGGGGCTGACCTTCAGCTCTCTCTTCTTCCATCCCCACCACAGCCAATCAATCCATCAGTCACCAAGTTCTATCTATTCCACCTGCCAAAGACCTCCCTATCCATCCATCCATCCATCCATCCATCCATCCATCCATCATTCCATCCATCCATCCATCCACTTCTCTCCAGCCCACAGCTGCAGTCCTCACCCAGGCTGCCAGCACTTCTCCCCCGGGTGCCTGTAACAGTCTCCTCACTGGTCTAGGGGCTCTGCCGACTGACCCCAGTTCACTGCCCCACTTCCACTCCCAGTCACAGTAAGAGCGGTTCTTCTTCAATGTTGACTAGATCATGATACTTCCGTGCCTACAACACCATCAAGGGCTTCCCATGGCCCTGAAAAGTCTCACCTCCTTAGCCTGATGCAACTGGACTCTTTGACACCTGTCTCCTTCAATGTAACCACACGTGCTGAGTCCTATCTTTTCTCATCCTTTGCACTTGCTCTTTCCTCCACCTGAGTGCTGACTCCACCACTGTCCATGGCTCCTCTTCTTCCTCAGTTTTCAGGACTCAAGGGTCAGTTCCTCCCAGAAGCTTCCCCTGACCCTCCCTCCTCTGGACTTCCACAACCTGCACCCATTGTAACTAGTGGGACGTTGTAATCTAATGTCAGAACTAGGACACCTATGAGAGTGACAGGGTCACTTGTACATATTATGCACAGACAACAGGCAAACCCAGGCTGTATGGTCACCCTTATCATGGCATTTATCACACCTTCAAATTGCTTATTAACTGGCCAGGTCACTCCCCGCCCTGGCCGGCAGACGGCAAGGTCCCTGATGACAGAGAATGCCCAGTTTTCAATGTAGTTGCTTCCATAGTAGGTGCTCAATACATATTTTTTAAATGAATGAAAGAAGGGATGAAAATGACTGAAACAAATAAGAGTCTGGTCATGTGGTCCCAGACTCCAGAGTTTGATGTAAAGTCATTTGTCCCCAAACCCTGCTGGTAGACCTTGATGTCTAATGGACCTAGATTTTCTCTCTGTTTCTCCTCTGAAGAGGCCCTCAGCCATCACAAAGAGCACAGAGAAAGGATGTACTAGACTTCCTTGCTAACACTCCCAAAATTCTTAATTCCAAAGCACGTCTGGCTGAAATGAAGCAGATGGGTCGGGTCTTGAAGCGTGTTTCCTGGTGGATAAGCACCTTAGGATGTTGCGACATGTTAAATGGGTTCTGGGCCCAAATGAGTCATGGAAATTAAGCACGTCTCTTTATTGCTAAGGCTCACTGTGAAATCATCAGTGTTTCTGAAGTTTAGATAGACACAGAACCTATCCCCCTTACCTCTCCCATCTCCCAGCCTTCATGTTCCATGGAACCTGCTTTGAGAACCAATAAAATCAAGTTGCCAGGCCGTCTCTATGTAGGTGAAAGCTTTGAGTCCCTCAAGGCCAGGCCTGTACTTTACTCATCTCTCCCCATTGCCTAGACCAGTTGGCACACAGTTGACACTCAGAAAAAATGTTTGTTGCATGTGGACTGGAATGCCATGCACTCAATGGAAGACCGAAGAGCTTGGGGTTGGGGGAAGCCATGTCACCCTGCCACACTGGCCCTGCAGGTGGCCTAGGGAAGGGGAGGAGGCCGACTTGCCTGAAAATGACACGGGGAAGCGATGAGGTTGGTGAAGCTTGTCTGTCACGCTTTGAGCCGTGCCCTCCTTGACCTCATACCCTGTTCCCATCCCACCTCCCCCATGGATTTGGCTGTCATTGTCTGTTCACCAAAACACTGAGCTGGTGAAGCTTAGTCTCACTCAGTGGTGTTTGCTTAGATGGCTCCTGCTAACACCCTCTGGCCTCAAGGGAGAGCAACTCGAGTGGCAGAAGGCCAGGTGGCAGGACTGATTTCAAGCAGGCTCCTGCTGCCCCACTAAGGTATGTTGTATTTCTCACTGTGCCCACTTGGGAGGTTGGCCCTGATCGTGCACCAAAGCCACATGTTCTGTCCATCGTCCAGAGGGGGGCCTCACGGGTCAGTGTTCAGAACGGAAGAGGATGGGGCTGTTGATGTTCCTGAGACATCAGGAAAGAAAAGCACAAACCCAACTGAAAACCTCCCAATGAGGGAGGAAAAAGAAAAAGATGGTGCTCAGAAGTTAAACGCTGCTCCTTTGGAGCAGGTTTAAATGTCTGTCTTGAAGAATTTTTTGGCAGTGTAACTTCTGTTTCCTTCTGAGATGCTATTCCTTCTTCCAAATTAATTATTTATTATAGAATGAC
Source organism: Tursiops truncatus (assembly GCF_011762595.2). Lineage (NCBI taxonomy): Eukaryota > Metazoa > Chordata > Mammalia > Artiodactyla > Delphinidae > Tursiops > Tursiops truncatus. The sequence continues at coordinate 24,193,477 of NC_047037.1, read as the reverse complement.
AAAATTTCATGAAGCTACAAGCTGAATCTTCTCCTTTTTCACTGTCCTTTTTCCAATCTAAAAGGGGAAAAACAGTCAGAAAATGCCATCCTGAAACTCTGCAGTTGAGCCAGTATGGGCTGCAAGTGAGTCCAGTGGGAGGGCCTGTCACCCACAGGGCTGCTCTAAGCCAGCGGGGGTGAGGCCAAAGGGACTCTCCTAGGAAAGAGGAGGGTCCATCTGCAGGGAAATGAATTACTTGAAGCTTTTAGACTATGAGTCAATCTGACTTGTCCCTCTACCTTACTAAAGAATGCTTTAGACTTTTAGATTTTGCTCCTATAAAGAAGAGCCGGCCTCTTGGCCTAACCTGCTACCACCCAGAACAGCAGGCAGGAGCTGGGGGCTTAGAAACAGCAGAAGCTCTTCATTGAGCACAGGGGATAAGGACACAGAGCCTAAGGGCTTCCATTCGGCTTAGAAGCCCCTGGCCTGGCCCCTGGCCTGGTGCTCGGCTGCCATGGGATTAATAATGACAATATGTAGCCTTGTCCCTTCAGGTCGGCTTTCACCTCTAAGTAAGTTCAGTCTGGGCTGACTCTGCTACCAAATGAATTAGGAAATGCTTTTGCTTCTCAGGGCAGTTTAGATTTCTGAACTACTGATGACAGCTTGTGGATTTATACTATCATTTCCATTGTAGAGGTGAGTAACCTGAGGATCAGAAAGGTTAGGGATTTGGTGCAGTTTATACATCTGTGATCTGAACACAACTTGGCCTAGGTCCAGAACCCATGTTCTTGCTACTACATTCTGCCTCCTTCTGGCCACATGGAGGTCCCCTGCTTGTGTTTCCCTGTGTCTATGTGGCTGGGGGTTGTCCCAGAGTTGTAAAATGAGAGCTGTGGGTGGGATGATCTAGAAGGTTCCTTCTTGACCTCTCATTCCATAACTCGAAGCAAACACGTGTTCCACTGTCTACAATGGGGTATATACATCCAAGTGGATGCCTAGGAAGGGAAATCTGCCCCCTTTAAGACCTCTTTTCCAAAATGTAAGACCCTGGGCTTTTGGACCAAGTGATATATGTGAATCCCTTGATCCCTCTGTGCCTTGATGGCAGTGCTCTGGCTGCAGCATGGGTGATCTTCACTGAGACAGGGGACCCGGGCTGGTTAATGCTACACTTGCTGGGGGGCAACATAGAAGACACTTAAGTGCAATAAGGCCCCAGAGCTATAAATAAAGCTCCGATTTTTTTTTTTTTTTTGGAGGAGTTGGGGGTGAAGGTGGGGGAAGAGACCCTTTAAATGGAAGAACTTGTGGGTATAAATCTCTCTTCTCATCTGTCTTTATTTTGGAGTGTGTTTAAGGATATATATAATATGCATTCCTCTTCCCATATATCTCTATGCTTATATCAATTCATAAATAAAATATACAGCTGCTCGGCTGAAATGTATTACTTGTCTGCAAGATTCCTCCTGCAGGTTAATATCTCCTGCCAGGGGAGCTGCCCTGGTTTGCATTGACTTTCAGTGACCTACTTGCATGCACTGGTTCAGGCAGGGTTTAACAAGTGGTCTGGTAGATATGTGCATCTGCGTGTATTCTTCATTTTCACGTTATTTTAGTATTAATTGGCTTCACTACGCCAAAAATCAATAGTATGTGCATAAAGTTAATCTGGCAATTGCACCTTTAGACAGGGAACCTGTCACGAACAGATACTTTAAAAAATGTATTTATTTATTTAGGCTGCGTGGGCTTTCTCTAGTTGTGGCGAGCGGGGGCTACTCTTCGTTGCGGTGCGTGGGCTTCCCATTGCAGTGGCTTCTCTTTTGCAGAGCACAGGCTCTAGGTGTGCAGGCTTCAGTAGTTGTGGCTCACGGGCTCTAGAGCGCAGCCTCAGTAGCTGTGGTGCACGGACTTAGTTGCTTCGCTGCATGTGGGATCTTCCCCGACCAGGGCTCAAACGCATGTCCCCGGCATTGGCAGGCGGATTCTTAACCACTGAGCCACCAGGGAAGCCCTGAACAGATACTTTTGGAAATGGCTCCGTAGGGGAGACTAATTCATGCCGTTTATCATTCTACAGCTGTTCTGTTATTGGCGTAATCGGCATTTTCCCGATAAGTGCCTTCAAGATCCTCAGTGCTTATGGGAGAGAGAACCTTGAAAATGGAACCCACCTGAGGATTGCACATCATTGTGCAAGTTCCCTTTCTGTTGTTGAATGTGATCTGAGACTGAGGTTGGCGGCTGTGAATTTTAGTATGTTACTGTCAATCACGGGAGCTTATCTGAGTCTATTTGGCTTGGAATTGGAAATTCCTGAATAATGTGACACTTACGCCTTGGGTAGTCTCAGAATCAGAAGGCAGTTTGATCTCCCTGATCAGATTCTAAAATATGATTCCTACAGTATTTACTAATACTGAAGAATTCCATCTTTGAGCACAAGTCAGTGTTTTGAATGTGCCCGTAACCCTTGCAGGAGGTATTTCTTGTTAAAGCCAAGCGTACAGTTAGGGACCAGAGAGTAAAAAAAAAAACATTTATAAAACTCTTTTCTTACACACATCTGTAAAAACAAATAGAACAAATAATATGAGATGATGAAACGTAAATTCATATAAAATGTTGTAGAATATTCTCAGCCAAGTCAAGCACTTGGTGCATTGTGAATAACTGTTTCTTGTAAACTAAGTTACAAAAAATTGGATAAAAAAATCAATGGACTATTATTTATGTTCCATTTAATCTAGGTGCTTTAATAATGTCTATCTGGCCAAATACAATATTGATTTTTCATTGCTGTGGGATTCACTTAACCTCAAACAAAACTAAAGAAAACGAAACCCCAACTGCTTACCCTCTCTTGTAATTGTTGGTGTTTACAGTGGGAAAGAACACGTTGAATTTAGGCAACTGATGGGGAAAGGGGAAGAGATGTAGGAGCCTTGGTTTTCTGCCTGTTTTCAACTGACAAACACTTATATTAGGTGTGAGATCATAGAAAAAAATATATATATATGTATTGGTCTTTGACCCTGGTTCCTGACACTGGGCTCCTGAATCCCTTGTAAATTCCTAAGTCATAAGAGTACTAGGAGTATGTTTTGTTCTAATGAGGTGACTCTGGGTCCTGAGAGGAGACAGGGGCCAGAAAGGAAGTTAAAAGTTGGTCATGACTACGTGAGGACGCCTCCATAAATTCCCTACAGTAGGGGGTTTGCAGAGCTTCCAGGTGGGTAACCACATCCGTACCTGGAGGGTGATGCATCCCAACTCCACAGGGGCAGAAACTCCTGTGCTCGGAGCCCTCCCAGACCTTGCCCTATGTATGGCTCCATCTGCTGTTCATGTGCATCTTTTATCATATCCTTTAATAAACTGGTACATGTAAGTAAGTATTTGCCTGAGTTCTGGGAGCCTCTCTAATGAGTTAATCCAACCTGAGGAGGGAGTCATTGGAACCTCCTATCTACAGCGCAGGTGATAAGCTGGGCTTGTGGCTGGCGTCTGAAGTGGGGGTAAGGGTAGCCTCCTTGTGGGACTGAGCCCTTACCTGTGAGATGTGACGCTATCTCTTGGTAGGCAGTGTCAGGATTGAGCTAAATTGCAGGATACCCTGACATCTGGTGATCGGAAGTGTCAGAAGTGAAATGAGCTAGGTGAGTAGTAAAGGAGATTACCAGGAAAGAAGCACAGCAGAAAGGAACTGGGTTTCCTCTACTCTGGAAGGAAAAATCTGGTACGAGTAGGGTAAGGCTCAAATTCGTACTGTGCATTTTCAGATATATACTAAATGATAAAGCAAGACTATTGCCAAACAAGGTACCCAGTAAGTATGTGACAAGGAAGCACAGAAATCTGGTGGAGGAGGCTGCTTCAGACAAAAGCAGAAGTTCCAGTTTCTATTTTACATTAACTTTTTGAGAAAATCCGTTGTATTCCAAGTGGGTTGTCCAAATACTGAAAGAAAAGAAATTTTCAGGTGAGGGAGGGTAGACGGGTGGAGGGTGGGCATTGGCAACCCCTAGGGCCTTGCCCAAGCTCTTTCTGACAGGCCTTGTGCCCTATAACTTCTAATAATTGCCTAATTTAAATCTTATTTCGATTTTATAATTCACATGTCAGTGTCTCCATTTTGCAGATGAAGAAACTGAATACTCAGAGAGGTTGAGTTGCTTGCTTTAAGGTCACACAGCTCTTGCTTAGCAGGACTGGGGTTCTAAATTTGATCGGACAACATGTTTTTTCTACACATGTCCCATGTAGGAAATAGATAGAAATATGTCAAAAATAACATTATCATGGGGATTCATATTTACATGTACAAGATGGAGGAGCTGATCAGAAGATCATTGATTGAAGTCCTATCTGTGATAAAGTTTAATGATTTGAGAGTGGTTTAGAAAAAGCTGAAGTCACCTCTGGAAGTCCATGAATGGAAATTAGTTTGCAGATAGATTTTGTTTTGCCTGTTGATGAAACAGGTAAACATCTGAGGTTAAGATTTTTTCTGAGCTAACATTAAAGCAAACATTAAACCTTATATAAACTTTATATAAAAATCTGAATAATCAGCAGATGTGGCAATTGAGTCTGCACTCCTGAAAGGTAACAAACAGTTGGTTCTGAGTACCAGCTGTTCACTTTAGATGTTGTCAGCAGTTTTCCACTTTGCCATAGTCCCTAACAATCCCCAATGTCTCCCTGACACTGAAGCCATGTATCGATTGCTTTTACTTCTTTTTATCCCCTCAAACCTGGCAGCTCCCTTTATTTGTCCTGCCTGCTTTGTCCCTGTAGGCACTTTTAGGTGGGTTTCCTGATACAGAAAGCAGTAGAAGCTAAAAGAAGAGAGACTTGCATTCAAGAATCTACCATGGCACTAATCAGTTCTGTGATCTCAGGTTAATGCATTAACCACTCTGAGCCTCAGATTCCTCATCTGTTATGTGGGAATGATGAACGATTTGGGGAAGATTAAATTTAAAAGTTTATGAGGGCTTCCCTGGTGGCGCAGTGGTTGAGAGTCCGCCTGCCGATGCAGGGGACACGGGTTCGAGCCCCGGTTCGGGAGGATCCCACATGCCGTGGAGCGGCTGGGCCCGTGAGCCATGGCCGCTGAGCCTGTGCGTCCGGAGCCTGTGCTCCGCAACGGGAGAGGCCACAACAGTGAGAGGCCCGTGTACCGCAAAAAAAAAAAAAAGTTTATGAGATGAGGCTCAATAAATGTTAACTGACTCTAAGACATTCTTAGAAAACAGTTCTTAAAGAAATCTTGCCCTCATCACTAATTCACAGAGGATGCTAAAACTGACAGTGTACCAACAGCCTCTCACATTCATCTTATAGCTAACCTTTCAAATCACCTACACCCTTTTCTAGACCATTTTTTGCTCTCTTTCATTTTTCCTTTAGTCAAGTGATTTTTAATTGTGCTTCAGACCGTTTCCAACATTACTGTAATTACATAGCAACATCTTTTCATAATACGAAATGGAGCAATTGAGCAAAACACGCAAAGGCCTCTGCCTCCCCAACACCCCTTTCACACAGCTGCTCATGGTACCCCTTCTTTGCCCACTGGGAGATGAGGCGCCCACACTTTCTGGCATGTGGCTACCATTTTAGATCTTTCCATCATCACTCCTGTTTCAAGGCCCTACAATTGTTAATAATACGGTATTGCCCAATAATGTCTGAATAACTTTTTTCTTGACTTCAATCTAAGACTCAGCTACAGTGGTGGTGTATTTACTTGGAAGGTACAATGGGAAGTGGGATTTGGAGTCCCTGTAGCGACAGGTAAGCGGTAACCCTTGGGCTGGATGCAGGTTTTCAAAGAGTCCCTGACTTAACCTCAAACAAGAGGGAAAATGGCCCATGGAGGCCCTTACAGAAATAACTGACCTGCATTTTGGCAAAAACGTATAATTCAAATAAAATTACTCAGGGTGGAAAATGGCTTTCTCCTTGCATGAATGAGAAAGGTTGAAAGGCAATTTTTGTTTTGCCTGCTTATTTCTCCATAGAACTGATCTCTTTGGACCAAGTGTTGGAAGGGCTTCCCACCTCTTGGGGTTCAGGTCAACCAGTGTGTGTCCATCCTGTGGATAAACACGGCGATTGGGAAGAGGGTGCTTAGAGGTTGTTCTGGGCAGGTGCTGAGGCAAGCAGACAGCAAAAGAAGTCTGTATGGATCCACGACCCCATGCTAACCTTTAAGCAGGTGTCCATCTCATTCTGCGATTGAATTAGCCAGTGTCCTTTTTGTTCGACTCGTCAGATCATAGCTCAGAGCCTTCTTGCATTTAATGGCATGAACGTGAGCTCTTACTGGGGATGTGGGGAGGACGTGGCTCACCAGCACTACCTCCCTGTGCTCCTTTCTCTTGGGAGTTCATTTCCCAAGTTCTAGGTGTGGCAAAGAGGTTCCCCGGTCTTCTGAAGAGTGAACCTCAAGGCTGCTTAGCAGGGCGTTGGCAAAGCAGGACCTGCTAACTTGGAACCTTTGCTGCCGGTTAAGAATAGATCTCTAAGTGTTTCAGGGTGCTCAAGCACAGCTGAACTATTTCACTTTCCATGGCTGATCTATTCTTATGCTTTGAGAGCAGCTTCCATAGTGCAGCCAGAACACAGAAGAGGTTTGTTGAGCTCGGCATCCCGGGGCTTTGAGTAGGCGGATCTATTTTGGGAGCTTGCTGTGAGAATTCTGAAACCCAATCATTCCAGATACTGAGTGCGCCCTAAGCTCTTCACCTTTCCTGCTGGAGGGTAAGGAATACAGGAGCACAGGCTGTTGCAAAAACCCTGGGGCTACCATTGCCACTTCGTGATTTTAGGCAAGTCACATCATCTCTCTGAACCTCAGTTTCCCTATTTCTCAGACGGGGATCACTCTGTTAAATGAGATGATAGGTGAGCAGGGTATATAGGCTGTATTGCTGTATGCCTGATGCCTGGTATACAGTCGGTGCTCAAGAAATGCCAGTTCTCTTTTCTTTTTCTGATGCCCCCATGTTTCTTGCCCTAGCAGAAAGGGAGCTGAAGGCATGGAAAGAGTGCTTAATATTTAATCTGTTATCCATCATTTTCTTTCTCTTTTCTAGAGCATTACGGTTCTTTCCTGAGAGGTGAAGAAGGCCCTAAAAGAGTCAGTCAGCATGTACATGTCAGGTTCGTTCCAAGCTAAGCCCCTTAAGAAATCTTTATTTTGCAGAGGGTCCCCTCCTGTGGCAGGGGCTCAGGCACAGGAGTTGTGGGCAAGCACACTGGCAGGGCCACTGGGGCTGCTTGCCTTGGTGTGCTGGCTCTCAAAAGAGCAAAATCAGGACGGCCTGCAGAGCTTGTTAAAACAGCTTGCTAGGGCTTCCCTGGTGGCGCAGTGGCTGAGAGTCCGCCTGCCGATGCAGGGGACACGGGTTCGTGCCCCATCCCACATGCCGCGGAGCGTCTGGGCCCGTGAGCCATGGCCGCTGAGCCTGCGCGTCCGGAGCCTGTGCTCCGCAGGAGAGGCCACAACAGTGAGAGGCCCGCTGGTTGCACATTGGAATCATTTGGGGACCTTTAACAACCTCAGACCACACTCCCAGCCAATGAAATCCCAGTCTCTGGGGCGGGGTACAAACATCTGTCATGGTTGAAACTCCACGGCTGATCCCAACATGTAGTTTTGACAGTACTGGTTCTCAAAGCCGGCTACATATTGGAGAGTTTTACAACATAATGATGCTTGGGTCCCACTCCCAGAGATTTTGATTTGGTCCAGGGTGAGGTCCGAGCATTAAGGTTTTCAAAAGCTCCTGGGTATTTTAATGAGCAGTAAAGTTTGAGAACCTCTTTCTAAAGTCCAAAGCACTCTTTAGTAAGGCAAAGGGAGAAGTTAGATTGACTTGTAGTCCAGGAGATTGAAGCAATTAATTTCCTTTCAAATGGGCCCCCTTTTCCCCAGGAGATCTGCCCTGAAATATGGCCAAAATAAGAATATGTTTTACTCTTATTTTAAAGGCAAAAAATTGTTTTAACATCTGTATTCAGGAAGCTGTGTTGTACAGTAGCTCAGAAATAGGCTCAGGAGAGAGCATTCAGCACCTAATTCCTTCCATCACCACCTTCAGCGTGACCTTGGAAAATCTTTTCATGTTTACGTTTCCATATTTTCTCATTTGCGAAACCCGGCTAATCCTACAAAGTGACCACAGGACTGGTGTGTGGTCAGCTGCGGCTTCAAAAACACTCCTGCTACACTTCTCCCGAATTGTTCTGATTTGCTGACTACATTTGGACATTTATGCCAAATGCCTACTTCGTGTGTCTTGAAAATCTGTCACATTTAAACGATAGTATTCTATCTCTCTCTCTCTTTTAAGGGTACCAATTGCTTCCTGTTCTATTCACACAAAGTTTAGGCTTAACACACCCCAGGGATTCAGAAAAATCAGCAAGAGGGCAGAAATGGTTTTTGAAAAGCTGTGGTTTTTCAGGCTTGGCAGGGTCAGTCTTTTCCTTGACCCCCTAAGCGGATACGTCCCACAACTTTCCAGTGGTCCACTTGGTCCCCCGGCTCGCGCTTCTTCTGGATGATTGCCTATACTTTAGCTTTATGAAACAGGCTCATACATCCTTGTTTCCCTAGCGCTTAGCATACTGCCTGGAACGTAGCAGGTGCTCAAGAAGTGCTGGTCCAACAAATGAATGAAGTGGCAGGAAGAAGTAAAATCGGACAGTACGGAGGAACCAAAGGTTTCCAGGAAACAGAAAGGAAATGATATTTAATGGGAAAAGTAGGTAAAAATAAGGTATTGATGCTAATAAATGTTGAAGGGAATGAAGTGAAGGGCTGAAAAAGCTCAGTAAGTGAGATGCAGGAAAGGCCAGGAGGCCTGAGTGAGGTTTGTGGGGGGCAGAGAGGATGAAGGGGCCCCTGGGACAGCTAGAGAAAAAGGGGAAAATGACCGGAGAGAAAGAAGTAAAGGTGTGACTGACAAGGGACCTTGGGCAGTTGAAGGTAGAGGAAGGGAGTGAAGGTAGGAAGAAGGAGGCAGGGGATGGGGGGAGATGTCATGGGGACAGAACCTCCCAGGACCAGGACAGCTGGTCCCCTCGCTGAGGACAGACAGGAGTGGCTCAGGTCTGACTGAGGCAGGACTGGAGGGAAAAGCCAAACCGGTGGGCATGAAGTGGGCCACTGTCAGGGTTCATCACGTTTTCTGGAATCGGATATTTTCAAACTGCATAATTCTCTTTGTTTTCAATTATCCTCTGCGAGAGAGCACAGTCCCTGCCACCTTACAAATCCACCTCGGTTAAGCCCAGACAGCCACTGCTAACACCGGGATGATTCCTTGGCCGCCTCCCAGCCCTCCCTTTCCAGCCACCGCATCCTGCCCCTCCGCCCCCAGAGCCTCCGTTGCATCTCCAGTCATTTCCCCTCCCGACTTCCAGGCACTGCCGGCCAGCGTGACACACGGACTCTTAAGCCGCCTTCCTGTCCCCATGGACCCTCATTCCTCCAGGGTCACTGCCAGCCTATCCGCAGCCTTTGCGCAGTTTGGAAAAAGGTGCCCGTGGGGTCCTGGGCAGATGAGTTGGAGAAAAGGGCCGGTGGGATAAAGCAAGTCTTGTGTCGCAGTCAGCAACTCTGCGAGGATGGTGTGTGTGTGTGTGTGTGTGTGCGTGCGTGTGTGTGTGCGGGGAGGGGTGTGTATACAGAGGTGTTCGGCGGAAGTTGCTCATAAAAAGGGATATTTGAACTGAGTTTTCAAAGATGAGCAAATGTTTTCCCTCTTCCAGATGGTTTTGCGGGGGGGTGGGCGTGGAACAAAGGGAAAGAACTGCTTTGGGGCAGGAATAGCGTGTGCGAAGGAGCAGAGGTGGGAAACAGTGTGATTTTCAATATTGCTGGAGCTTTTGTGTGAAAGGTGGTTAAGAGGGGACCCAGTAATGGAGATGAGGTTAGAACAGGGAGGAAGGATGGGGTCGTGAAGGAACTTGAATGCCAGGCTCAGAACCAGATATCACTTTACAGGAACGAGGTAGTGTCTGGTTCGAAGCAAGGATGAGATGTGAGATTTGCATTTGAGAATGATTACTTTGAATGATTATTATTATTTAGTTTTTTTTATATATGATCAAACTCAGCCTCAGAGGGGTATTTATGAATGACATGCTCCATGTCACATAGCTGACGGCAGAACCAGAACTTGACTCCGTTTTGTTGCGCTTAAACCTGGATCTCTTTACCCAGACCTCAGGTCTGAGTGACCTGTGAGATTTTCCGTGCAGAACCTGCTAGGCCCATCTCACCTTCAAAAGCCACAAAGGACTAGATCCAGGCCAGTTCAGAGGATGCCCCTTGGGCCCCTAAAGAGATACTTTAAAAAATCTAGTTGCTTCATTTCTTAACAGAAAGACTTTGTTCATACTAGTTTAGTTTTTAGAAAGCGGAACCAAAAACTGCTCCATTGGGCATTTGTTGGCACTGATTTCCAGAAAATATTTATATTGTCCGCTGGAAAGAGGGAAACTGGGGGAAAGAGGACTCAGTGATCTCTTAGATTTCCGTGGGAAGACAGCAACTACAGTCAATTGTTAGTGGCCACTGGATGGTGTATCTACTGGTCTTGGTCTGTGACCTCAACATAACTTCATTCCAGGTCTGCTTATGAAAACAAAATGGAATTCCTTCAGCGTTTTTCTCCTTTTCCTGTCTTCTATACATAGGTGAGATTTCTGCCAAAGACAGATGGCCTCAGGGAGGAGAGAAATGATAAAGAGCTTTGAAAATCCAATTTCTGGGGTTCATCTTCTGAATCACTGGTGGCCGAGGCGCCCAGGAAATAGCCACCTTAATGACTGTGCCTGGGAAGTGCCTTTGTTCAACTCCAGCAGGGAGAAACTGCTTCCTGTGTCTAAGACGTGAAACTGAGAGAGGAACCCAAAGTCTCTTAGTCATCTGGAGTTCTGCAAGAGAGGCACTTTGGGATTAGAGGGGTTGTTTTTACCTTGTTTACACTCAGCTTCATCTTGGTGGCATTCAGGCCGCGGTCAAGAACTTGGTTTCAAGTTGACAGACTTGATAAAAGTCCAGCCAAGGCTGGCTCATGAATGAGACACCCAAGATCTATCTTCAGACCAGCCAATAAATTACTATTATCACTGCTGATAAGGCTGAGTTCTTTGAGATTTCTCTAAATATAGATAATGTGAACAATAATGACTTCCCAGAATGTTCCCACAGACATTCAAAGTACATCTTCTATTAGTAATTTTTTAAAAAGCTTTGGTTTAACATCCTCGCCTTCCTTCTAGAGTATTCCTATTAAAATTTAAGTCCAGTGACATTAAATGCGTTAGTTTTACACTCAGATTTTTAAAATTTTTTATAAGTTATCTATTTTATACATATTAGTGTATATATGTCAATCCCAATCTCCCTATTCATCCTACCACCCCCACCCCTGGCTTTCTCCCCTTGGTGTCCATACGTTTGTTCTCTACATCTGTGTCTCTATTTCTGCCTTGCAAAACGGTTCATCGTACCATTTTTCTAGGTTCCACAAACATGTGTTAATATACGATATTTGTTTTTCTCTTTCTGACTTACTTCACTCTGTATGACAGTCTCTAGGTCCATCCACATCTCTACAAATGACCCAATTTCGTTCCTTTTTATGGCTGAGTAATATTCCATTGTATATATGGACCACATCTTCTTTATCCATTTGTCTGTCGATGGGCATTTAGGTTGCTTCCATGACCTGGCTATTGTAAACAGTGCTGCAATGAACATTGGGGTGCATGTGTCTTTTTGAATTAACACACAGATTTTTTTTAAGGGTTGACTATTTGCAAGTCCAGGTGAAGAGCAACCCCACCCTTAGGTCACAACTACTCTGTACACACACACACACACACACACACACACACACACCCACACACTGGCATTCTACCTCCTCCTGCTGGTGGCCACTCAGCTCTGCTTATAATTTTATAACAGGGTCAACCAACTGATCTGGGTCTATAGACAACAGCTTTGGAGAATATTTCATATTTTCATATCTGATCCTGGACCAGATGTCAAAATTAGATTTTTGGGATTAAGAAAAAAATTCCCTTTTCCTTTGCTCAGTAAGTGACAAGGCCAAGTCACAGCTTTTTTATTAGTATCTTGGTGCTCAAGAACCCTAATGCCAACTGTTGTGGGCCATTTGGGTAGATAGGGAAAGGGAGAGTTGAGGCCAACTTTTGGAGAAGCTCCGTTAGGCCTTTTTTCTGCTGCTTCTAACTCTGTTCCAGCAGGTGACCCCTGTCTCCTCTTCTAAACCTCTCACTGAATCATGATTATTTTGTTACGCAGCAGTGGCTACCGATGGTGATGCTAATAGCGATAGATACACTGAGTGCTAAGAACCTCATATTCTTTACCTCGTTTATTCTTCTTGACAACCATATAAGGTAGGTAATGCCATTTTACAGTTGGGAAACTGAGGTTCAGAGAAGTTAAGTATATTTCCCAGTCACACAACTTGAAAATGGTGGAAACCGGTACTGGAACCAGGTCTATCTGACCTCGAAGTCTGAAAGCAATTTTGTTGTCTTCATAAAAGTTCACGACTATTTGGATTTCACTTTCTTTATGACAGGGTTGCTGAGGGGAAGTGAAAGTCTAGGGAAGGGGCTGCAAAGGAAAATATAAATACTAGAGTGTGGATTGGTCTCAAGGAAATGTTTTGGCAAATTTGATGGATCCGGTCAATGCCGGTCAATTCTATTTAAGGCCTCTGATCAAAACTAACTGTCCATCACTCCATAAAAAAGAAATGACCGAAGATAAAAAGAAATATATTTTTGACCAGAAGTGGATTGGCAGAAAACCCAGCTCAAGTTATAGAACCATCTCCTCGGCTTCCTTCCTGGCTTGTCTCAATTTCTCAGCTGTCAGGTGGTGAAGAAGAATGTTTGCTATTTGTCAAAGTCATATTTATTTAAGAGTGAGCAAAACAGTCTAACAAAACCTCCTTTTGTGGTATATTCGGTAATTTACTCAGATTATGAACATTTGTTTTTTTGTCTTTGGCACGTATGACCTGAAAAATCATAAAAGTGGAATTCCTTAAAAACATTCTGAGACACTGACAAACATGGACATTGTTTTCCTTACTGTCCCGCTCGAGCCTTATTATTTCCTGAAAGATTTTAATGTCCCTCAGAAGCACCATCAGGGAGGCTGTGGGGAAGCGCAGCAGGGGTGCTGGACAAGAAGGCAGGTGTTTACTGGATCCCTGGAGGACCCGGCCTCTTTCTGCCATCACACCGGCATCCCCCTGCCTTCCAGCTAAACCCAGGCACCTGCACCATGAACCTACCTGCTTTCAGTTTATGACCTAATATTTCACGCAAGGGTAACATTTAGGGCTCCCCTCTAGAATTATTTGAGAATTAATGAGGCAATGCATGTAAAATGGTACTGCATACCATGCCTGCCATGCAGTAAACACTCCAGAGTTAACTATTATTAGATCTTTTAAAACAATTTCTCCACTTGCCTAGAAGATCCATGAAGGCTGGGGCAGTATTCTCATTGATGAATCACCAGGACCTTGCACAGGTGTATGTATATGGCACAAGCTCAATAAATATCTGTTAACACAAATATATAAAACCTGGCCCAGGACGCCAGCATCTTCCACCTGGGATACTGCCATGGCCCGCCTGGTCTCCCTGCTTGCCCGCTTGCCTGTAGACACATTGCCCACACTTAGCCAGAGTGATGGTTCTAAAATATAAGTACTATGTCCGTGGCTGCCTTAACACCCAGCTCTGGAAGCTGGTGAACTTGGCCCCTGCACTGTCTGACTGTCTGGTCTCTGCTTCTCCACAACCTTGTCTTTCCCTGCTCCAGCTCTTTCTCAAACATGCTTTCCTTTCTTCCTCCCTCTCTTTCCTCCTGGCCTGCAAACATGCTGTGTCCTTCCCCTGGTCATGTCTATGGTCTCACATCTATGTCTTCAGGTCCCAGTAGAAATCTTCTTCCTCAAAGAGGTCCTCCCTGCTCTCTGTCCAAAGTTATATTGTTTCCTGCTCTCCTTTTTCTTCTGCAAAACTTTCAGCGCTATAGTTTGTTCTTTCTCATAGATGGTAGCTCAGTGATATGCTGGCATAGGTTCCCTAGAGCAGATTCAGCACAACTTTTCCCAACTCTGTATTCGGTGACCTCACGTCGGTAGATTGAGATCAGCCATGGTGGGAATATTTATAGCATGGAAATTTGCATATGTGACAAAGCAATTTTTTACTTTTTCTCCAGAACGCTGGTTGTTAAACATTTATTAGCACACCATTGGTTAGTCCCACAAGAGCTGAAGGTACCCTAGTCCCTCCCACAGAGGTTGGCTCATAATAGGCTTCTTTAGATATTTATGGAACTAAAGTATAAATTGAGACTTTCAGGGTGACCATACTGAACTGTGCACTCTATCTATCTATCTACCTATCATCTATCTATCTGTCTATCTAATGTCTCATTTGGACAATGACCTCACGAAGTATGTACTGTGTCTCTTATTTTTCACATGAGGAGAGTTAGGCTCAGCAAAGTAAGTGATTTCCCCAATGTCACAGAGTGAGTCAGCTGAAGATCCCTTGTGCCTGCACCTTAGGGCTCTGCTGCAGCCTGTTGCCCTCTGCTCCTGGCTGTCTGCACCCACACTGTCTCGAGCCTGGCTTGGGTCTCTGAATATGGACTGAAGCCTGCCTGTTCCCAAATAGACTGGTTCCTCTGGATTCACTTGCCTGGTCCCCAGTCTCACAATGACAGCTGGTTGGTTGCCCACCCTCTGCTATGGTCTCCAGCCTGTCCTCTGGGTGAGCCCTGTCTTTGGAGACCTACATGTGGCCCAGTGGGCACAGGACATGGCACAACTGATAAGGTCTGGGAAGCCTCCAGAGCCCCATGCCTGCGACTGCATAGTAGGGTAGCCAACTCATCTCGGTTTGCCCTGGACTTTCCCAGTTTTAGCACTGAAAGTCCCATGTCCTAGGAATCCCCTACAGCCCCAGACAACCCGGAATGGTTAGTCATCCAACTTAGGATACAGAGACGTCTGAGGCCAGCAGAGGAAGGGAAATCCCAAAGGGGCTTTGAAAGCACAGCATCCACTTAGCCAGTCCCTTGGGTCACCTTCACACTGCCTGCTGACTCTGTACGTCTGTGTCCCTATCTTTGTGAGTGGCTAGGACCAAGAGCAAGCCATTTAATTTCTCTAAGTCTCTGTTGATACATCTGTAACATGGAGATAATGAGGGCCAGCTACATAATTTGTGGGGCTCAGTGTGGAATGAAAATGGGGGATCCCTTGTTCAAAAATGAAGAATTTCAAGATGGTGATCGCAGAGCCCAGGGCCCTTCTGAATGGTGTCCGTCTGCGACACCACTGGTCTCTAGCCCATGAAGCTACTGCTGGTTATCGATAACACCTATCATCTGGCGGTGTGGGGATTCCGTAGCCCAAAGCATCGACAGCATTGAGCATGCTGCTTGGCCCAGGGACAATGTCCAGAACGTGGAGGCGATTGTTTCTGTGGTCTGGCCTGGCTCCCCCTGGCCTGCTCAGCCTTTTCCAAAACAAATCCTGAATTCTTACCTTGATGGTAATGTGAATTGGGTGATTTTTTGTGAGTCGTTTCATCTTTTCTAGGCTCAGATTTTTCCCTCTATAAACCATGGGGATTGCAGGAAACCTCTAAAGAGCTCACCAGCTCTAACTCTGTTTTGGCCAACTCCGTGACATTTGTGCATACGCGCAAAGTCTTAATGTTCTTTGGAAAGCAATTTCTCCCTCCCTGGGTTTGCTGAGATTCTATTTGGCCCTCAAGTTCATTTCATATCAAAGAGTCTTTCCAACCCTGAATACATAAATCAGGGTATGTATTCTTTCTAAAGTTCCTCTAATTCAAAGGTCAACCCATTTTACGCGTGAGCAGTCTGAGGCTTGGGATGGCTGCATGCCTCTCCTGGGGCCGTATAATGAGATGGAGGAGGGTAGGAATCAAGACCTGCTCCTCCACAGGATTATACTGTTTCTTTCCTGGCGAAGGAAACTTCAGAAGACATCTTTATAAGCATATTTTGCAATTATTCTCTTCTGAAAAAGTTTTCATAAAAACAAAGAAGAAGTAGAAAAGCAAAAAAAAAAAAAAAAAAAAAAGTAAATTTTCCTTTAGGCTCACCAGATGATATTTTTTTCAAGTATGTTCCTACTTTCCCAAATGCAGGCCACCTGACCCAGGCTTAGTTTCATGATTTCTCCAGTAATTTCTACTTAGTAAGGATGAGGGTTTCTTCTCTTCCCACTTCAGTGTAGGATTCCCAGACCCTTTCTTCTCATGTTTCTGTACTCCAGGGTGAATAAACAGATGTTCCTTTAAAAGCACATCTTCTTTTATTTATTTAATTTTTAAAAACATCTTTATTGGAGTATAGTTGCTTTACAATGTTGTGTTAGTTTCTGCTGTATAACAAAGTGAATCAGCTATATGTATACATATATGCCTATATCCCTTCCCTCTTGTGTCTCCCTCCCACCCTCCCTATCCCACCCCTCTAGGTGGTCACAAAGCACGGAGCTGATCTCCCTGTGCTATGCAGCTGCTTCTGACTAGCTATCTACTGGTCGGAATGACCATCATAAAAAATCTACAAACAATAAGTGCTGGAGAGAGTGTGGAGAAAAGGGAACCCTCTTACTCTGTTGGTGGGAATGTAAATTGATACAGCCACTATGGAGAACAGTATGGAGGTTCCTTAAAAAACTAAAAATAGAACTACCATATGACCCAGCAATCCCACCATTGGGCATATACCCTGAGAAAACCATAATTCAAAAGAGTCATGTACCAAAATGTTCATTGCAGCTCTATTTACAATAGCCAGGACATGGAAGCAACCTAAATGTCCATCAACAGATGAATGGATAAAGAAGGTGTGGCACATATATACAATGAATATTACCCAGCCATAAAAAGAAACGAAATTGAGTTATTTGTAGTGAGGTGGATGGACCTAGAGTTTGTCATAAAAGCATATCTTCTTAACTTTTTGTTTCTCTCTATCTCACTGGTCTTTTGGGGATATCTAATCATTCCCTTAAAAGAAAAGGTTGAAAAGAAGGAAAGAATGTTCTCAGTCATTCCCTGGGTCTGGTCCATGTGAATTCCCAGTAGACCGCTCCATGGGGCATCTGGTCATGTGCCTAGTGGTTGGAAACTTTTGAGCTTTTCCCAAGGTCGAGAGTCAGAGACAAAAAAAAAAGTCTCTGTCTCTGGAAATCCTGTTACTTCCAAAACTCATACCCACTCCCATTTGTGCTGGTTCTTTCACTGAGGGAGCCCTGGCTGGACAATGGATCCAGCTCATTTTTGAGTGATATATTTTTAAATTTAAGGTTGTACTTCTCACATGAACTGGCTCAGGGCCAGACTAAACATGTATTGTTTTAGTGGGAGTGAAGACTGTAATTTTATCTCTTCTCTTAGTTTAATCTGCCCTTCTTCTGCTGCAGTGGTCCTGAACTGACAGATACTTCAGAGACAAAGTGAAAGGGTTTTTTGTGCCACTCTCAACTTTCATTGAGATTTAAGGCCATATGCCATTTCCTCCATTTTCAAACAGCTTAGAAAGGAAGCCCAAAGGCTCAGATTCTAAGGAACTGTGATTTGCCAACCAGTTTGAACCAGCCTGTGAATCAGGTTTGTAAACTAAGAACAGTTTCCAGTGGGCACTCTCTCCCTTTTCCATAGGCTGTGTAATAATCTCCTTTCTAGAAGAAAGTCACAGAAGTCTGGGGCTGCTATGAAATTTTCAGCTGGCATCAGGCCAGAATGAGGGCTGAGAAGCTTGGAGTGAAATGTGGAGGTGGTGTGGTCTTTACAAAACAAACCCAGAAAGTCTTGCACTTAAAAAAAAAAAAAAATCCCAATTTAGAATCTAGGTTTCCACCAATTTCAGAAATGGATACTTTCTGCTTCCTGCCCCCATTCTGACACAAGGGATGTTTTCTAGTTGTAGGGATTATAGAGTTGTAGGGGTAGTTATAGCTGTGCAGGCAGATGGAGCATTCCTTAGAGGAACTAAGAAAACTAGGGGGCAAATCCTGTGTATGCAGGAGAGGGAAGTGATGAGAATTGGTGTAACCACAAGAATTTGTGTCTCACAGGCTCATGAGATCATGGAGACACTAATAAGCACAGGTGGTCATAATGTTCATGAATAGAAAATCAGAAGAAAATTTCAGATCCAGAAAGGTATTCTGGGCTTAAAATCCTTCAGGGCTAAGAATGTCCTCAAGTCAAACCGGGTTGTTTATTTGGGAGGACGTCAGATGTCCTTAGACCTCACATAGTTTAGAGATCAGAAAATAGGCACCCTGAAAGGTTGAGTTACCAGAGTTTGTGAAAGTTCTCTGTGTAAACGACTTGATTTCCAGAGAAATTTTCCCACCCAGTTTAGCCAAGACTAAAACTGGCTTCTTACCTACCCTTCACGGTCAGTGGGAGATGGTGGTCGTTTCTTTAAAAGCAAGTCCATCGTGCTCTAATTGGCCCCTGGTCAGCTGCCTTGTCTTTAGTGGCCAGGACTCTTCTTAGCTACCTGGTCTCTCTCTTGTAGGAGGGGTTATACTTTGCAATAAACGGAAGGATGTCTCAAGTGAGCTGAAAAGACAGTGAAACATTCCTGGTAGCCAGAAACAAAAATCAATACTGATGGTCCAGGTTTTGATAATCTGGGCCTACCTAGGGAAGACCTTACATGGCTGGTGAAGTGAAATGGCATATTATTTTGGTTTGGGATCATGAATATTCTACATTAATAAATTAATGTGCCTGCTTTCCCTATTGGTTATGACCTTCTCTTACAGTTAGTAGGGAAATGTAATGGAAGAAAAACATTTAAATATCATTCAGTATTATACATTTGTATAGCACTTAACAGTTAATGAGAACACAGTGTTTCATCTGCTCTAAATGTCTGTTTTGTGAGGTATGTGTTCCCGTTTTCACAGATAAGGAAATTAAAAACATAGGGAAGAATTTGCTCAAGGGCAGTAATTAAGTGGCAGATGTAGGGCTTGACCCAGGGACTTTTTATTCCAATTCAAAATTTCCTTTCCATTTTAAAACAATTCAACTTTTCCAGGTTATGAGAAATTCTTCTCTAGGACCCTGGTGAAAGCAGACTTCACTCCCAGGCAGGTTAGATGCTTCTACTAACAATAACTACGTCTTTTACCCTGAAGAACTAAACAACAGTAAGGGGGGAGATGAGGACAAGTAAAGTTGTATTAGAAGCAGGTGTTATGTCAGGTCTTATTACATAAAATTTAAATATTGGGAAAAATGTCTCTTCTAGTTATGTTGACATAATTAGTGGGGAGAGGAACTATGTTCCGAATGTTCTTTTGTCTCTACCTGTTGCTCTGGCTGACTTTGCTCCCCTGTGTACCGAATACCAACCCTAAACATTATGAGACTGAAGAGTGATGGTAGCCCTTCCCATATTTTAGTTTCTCTGAGATCGTCCTAAGTTCAGCCTTAGAAAATAATTTGAAAATATATTATACTTCCCTACCCCATGGGCAAAACAAAAACATTAGAAGAGTTAGTCCTTTTGAGGGATGAGAGACATGCTATTTGTCTACCAGAAGGTGAAAAAAAAGCATTAAGCTCCAATCTTCACGCAGAAACAAAATCTGAACGCTGACCATTTGGCCTGTTAAATCTTCTTTAAGTTACAGAGAGTCAAAACACCCCAGGAAAATACTCAGTTGCCCTCTCTCCATGTCAGAGGACACGGTGTAACCTACTTCTGTCATTTGCTGAGCAAGGATTGATGTGTGGGCATGTGGGTGAGGAATCGTGGTGGATGGTTGAAAATGTATTGCAACAGGGCTCAATCCAACAGCAAGTCAAAGGAACCGGAATGAACTTTGGAGGAAACACAGAAACGGTTGCCAAAAAGTTAACGCGCAATTGTAACGTCACAAAAGCACCCCTTCATAGGGCTTCCCTGGTGGCGCGGTGGTTGAGAGTCCGCCTGCCGATGCAGGGGACACGGGTTCGTGCCCCGGTCCGGGAAGATCCTACATGCTGCGGAGCGGCTGGGCTCGTGAGCCATGGCCACTGAGCCTGCACGTCCGGAGCGTGTGCTCCGCAACGGGAGAGGCCACAACAGTGAGAGGCCCGCGTACTGCAAAAAAAAGCACGTCTACAAAAGGTCTGGCCGTGCTGTTTCCGGAAGCACGAGCATTTGTCTGGAAAAAGACTACTCTCAAATCTTTGCTCCAACCTCCATCTGACTCTCTCTGAATCTGCCCCAAAGGAGAGAAGCAGGTTAGCTGCTTGATGTCACACCAGGGCGGAAAAGCATGGGCTTTCCAAACTGGACCCTGGCTCACCAGGCCTGAGGATGAGGTGGGACCCAGTGAAGTCATCTGTTCCATCATCCTGCCTTTCTCTAGTGGATGAACTACCCTGCTTTCCGCAGCTGGCAGAGAAGTAATATTCTACACCTGCCTTCAGGCAACTCATTCCTTGGGGCAGCAACCCCACCTTCCTAGAAGGTCTTCTCACTTTTGAAACTGAGTTCCTCATGTCGCATCTTGTTTCAGTGCAGCTGGCTACCGTTTTCTAATAATATCAGACATTTGGGGACTGACGTTATCCCCCTCTCACCTCTGATCAGTGCTCAGACCAAGATGGCATCTCATGCTCCGTGACAACCCGTGCCTTATGCTGCTGACTCAGAGAGCTCCCCAGTGAATCCTCCATCCCAGAGAACAAGCTCTTGTTAAGACTATACCTCCTCTTTTTTCAAATATCCTCTTTCAGGTCATTCTCTGGGCAAGAGAGCTAATGAATTCGTCTGGTGAGACTTCGATAAAGCTAATAATATTACATAGGAAACAGCACAAAGGGTCAGGAGGTTAAAAAAAACCTTAAAAACTAGAATTAATTGATCTTCTACTGTGGACCACATGGACCCTCACAGTTAATCCTCAGGATGGTTCTTCAAGGTGGCTTTGGCCGGTGCTAGCTTTGTGCTTGAGGAAATGGAGCCTCAGTTCCATAGTGAATAGAAAAGCTGCAGTTCAGCGTCTTACTGATTCTAAGGCTACACACTACAGGAGGGCAGGGGCCCAATGATGGGGAAGGGTTCCATGCCCAAGATTACATCCTGTCCCTGCCTCTTCTTTTTTTGTTTTTTGGGCCACACCGCGTGGCTTGTGGGATCTTAGTTCCCCAGTCAGGGATCGAACCCAGGTGAAAGCGCAGAATCCTAACCACTGGACCACCAGGGAATTCCCTGTCCCTGTCTCTCTTTGAATTTTTTGGTCCCCTCATAGCCATAGGGACATAGCTCCACAAAACACAGCCAGGGCCCAGCTGGTTTGGGATTGGCCGAGTCCTCTAAGCTACAGCCATGCTCAGACCCAGAGCCACTACAGCCGGGACCTGCTTGCCGCCTGTCGTGAGATTCTTCATGCTCTCTCACCAGAATGCCAATACTTCTGTTTTCTCCCTGAATCCTCCCCAAATGTTCTCAGTGTTATTCCCATCCTACAGATGGAGAAACTCATGTCCTGAGAGCAATGAAGGAGTGAAAGTTCACACTCTTTTTACCTCTTGGCTTTTGGGGGCACCCTTGGGTCTTTCCCTTTCTTCCATTCTTGGTAGAGGCAAGGCAGCATGTCTCTCTTCTCCTGGACTGTCCTGGAGAATGGCCCTGCCTGGGAGGCTGGCCTTCACAATGCACCGAGCTGACCATGCCGCCAGACCTGCCGCTTTGTGGGACTGAAGATGTGGGTGTGCTCGGGAGGGGTGGAGAGTAAGTTCAGCAACCCTCCTGGGAGCTCCCACTGCCTTTGTGCCCACCTCCATCATGGGACTTAACTGTGAATTATGAATTTTTAAGCCCCTGTCTCCCCATGGGACCATGAGCTCCTTGAGAACAGGAGTTGCATCTTCTCATTTCCATCCCGAGCAGGTAGCATAGTTTGTTAGCACATAGTAGCTGTTCAATAAATATGTCATGGACGAGCGGAAGGAGAAACATGGCTGCCTCCTACCTTACTGCTGAGATCACAGACTGCTCTATTCCATATGTTGTCAGGACCCCACACTCCCCTTGCTCACCTACCTCTCCCCACATTTTGCTGGCCCTTCTCCTTCTGACCTGTCCCCATAGAGGGGCTGGCCCCAGGGAATAGAGGTAAGGAACCCAGCAGACTGAGCCATGTGCATGAGCACGATGCGTCGACTTGGGGGTGAGGAGAGAATGGTTTGAATTCTACTTTTCCAGGGTTTGAAGGGGAACTGTGTGAGTGACACACAGCAGCTGTTTCCACTTAAAATTGATTACCAAGTATCACTACAAATGGACTCAGAATTTAAAACAAAACTCTATGGAAATGAGTCATTCTCAATGGGTTGAAGGAAAGAAGTTTCTCCAGCTGAAGACCAGAGAGATCTCTGTTAGTCCTGCTTTCCCCCTACTGGACAGTCCTTCTAGAGGCTACGGTTCCCTTTACGTTACAGAGATAAAACGAATCCCAATTCTTTCTTGCTGGCTGCTTGTCACGAATTTTAACTGGTCCTGAGCAAATGCCCTGGCACTGTCGGCAAAGCTGGAAGTAAAATGTCACCGGAGACGGCCAGGCTAGCCTCACTCTACTCTGAGGCAAGAGCCACACTCTTGGAGATGAACCTCAGAGCAGCCCTTGGACTCTATCACAGCCCTCAACGGTGAGTAGCTGATAGGCTGGTGGGCAGTGCCATTTCCATTAGCCCTTCAGCACCTGGGAAGTTAAACGTAAAATACTGTTTGGTTTTTGATTTGTTCTTATTAGAGAATTAAGAGTCTAATTCATAGAAACAAATAACCTCAAGGTGTGATACTCAAGGAAATTTCAGAGCGCCTGGGGTTATTAATGACCATACCATGGGCGGTCTTCGTAGAAAGCCTGATAGAGGCGGCAAATCAAATAAAGAAAATCAATTTTTGAGAATAAATTAAATTTAAAACGCATCAGCTGTAAGGCCCCAGCAAAGACAAGTTATAGTACATCTTCTGGTCATCTAACTAATGGAAGTCACATTTTATTCCCATTGTACTGGCCACACATTACCGAGCTCTGATCTCTCTCAAATTAGATCTTTGCAAAGATATAGTTGGCTCGTCTTGACAGGGCTGATGGGTGGTGAGAGCCTCTAGCAGCAACACACTCCATCTGGGAAGATTCTCTTCTGCTCAGCTCTATAAAGCATTCTTTGTGTTGCAAGAATTGATGTACGGCTGTGCGGCCTGAGAAAACAAAACCCAGCGGTCCACTCCTCTTTTCTCCGCTGCTTAGCTCATAGAGTAGGTACACAGCTGGCCCTAAACAACATCCACGTCACCTCCAAGGAGAACAGAGATGCCACTTAGTCCCTTTCCTACCTAGACTTGTTTAAAACCACGTGTGGCGATCACGAGTCAGGAACCATAAGATACTAAAGACCCAGGGGGTTGCTTGTCCTTTGGTCAAGGAGACTTGATAACACTTGTTGTCTGTACCGGTTTTAGGCTTTTATATTATCTTCCTTAATTGGAAGAATTCCCACTTGGGTAGAGCTAAAATAAACCCAGGGTTTAAAGGTTCCCTGGGGTAAAGCTAAAATGCGTATTCATTGTGTGCCGGTAGAGTGAACGTGATCCCACGGCCCTGTGCTGTGGAAGGTCCTGGAGAAGACGGAGCCTGGGATCTGGATGGAGAGAAAAGGCCTCCAATGGCGGCCAGGAAGGACCTCTAGCTGATGAAAAAAGCCAGGAGGCAGCGAGGGGAGATGGTGACACCTAAGTCCCCTCGCCCAAAGCTCTATCCAGAAGGTTCTGGGATAGGTATCTGAGTGTCTGAGCCAGACAAATTGGGTTATACTTAGCTGAGGCACCCAGCACTGAGGGATGCTGGGGCGTTGGAGGGCATTGCAGTTTGTTGAAACTGCACAGGCGGAAACATTCCCACGTCTTTAAACATTGAAAACCACTTGCCACTCACGAGACCACAAAGGGGATTGCCAGCTTTACTTCATTTTCTTGATCGATCCACCCAACATTTACGATGTGCAATTACTGCATGTCAAGGAGCTTGCTAGGTAATTGTGACATAGTTCTTGCTCTCAGGCTTTCTCCTATTCTGGTGAGGAGACAAAAAGTAAACAGGCAACTTCAAGTCCTGTGCTCAGTGATCTGAGAGGAGTCTTTGGGAGCACACAGGGCTGGAAGTTATTACCAAACTCAGTGGCAAGAGGACCTCTTCTACATTCCCAGGAGAGCTGGTATGCAACAAAGTGCCTAGCAGACAATACTCCATGCAGTGAATTGCTCTGGAACTGGGCCCTTAAGACCGCACTGATGTTGATACCACAATGATATTAATAAAATGCCTAGTTGACCCCATATCAGGCGTGTAAATACGAAGTAATGCACTCTCGACATTTGATAGAACCCTGACCATCTGACTTGGTCAGACAGTGAGAAAATCAGCCCTGCTGGGAATCAGCAGTATACAATGTCTGCACCAAGAAATAGAGAAGAACGACGCTGGCAATATTAACTGCAAATTCATATTGAGCACTTAAAACGATTTACCACTGTTACTGCATTTAATTCTCCCAGCAACCCTCCCAGGAAAGAAATGATCGTTACCATCTCATAGAGGAGCAAATCAAGGCTCACGGAGGTCAAGTAGCTTGCGTGGGCACAGTATCACACAAATAGTAAGTGGTGAACGTAGGAGTCGATTTTAGTTCTGGTCTTAGGGTTGTCATGAGGACTAAGTATGTGCGAAGTGCTAGGAATGGGGCCTGAAACGTAGCCAGCACCCGATGAGAGTGAACCATTATTACCAACACAGATAAATCTCGCCTGCAGATCTCTTCCAAGAGAAAAATAAATGATCTCCCCTCAAACAACCAACTTCACGCAGACCTCTCAGTGATTAAAGGCACTGATTACCTGCGCCTAAAGGAGAAAAGAAATGAGGCGAGAGCTTGCCAGCCCCCTGTGTCCAGCCAGGGTCAGGCTCGTGGTGTGTGGTGTAGGTGACCCTCCACAGAGCCGGCTCCATGATGCTTCGTGCCCAGGTAGAGCCCAGCGGGGGCCCTGGGAGCCCAAGACGGGGACAACTCCCACCTCATTTGTCCCTCCATTTTCTCTTGGGCTGGATGTTTCAGTGTTACTGATTAAAAGACTTTCTTCAGTCAAAATCCTCCTGATTCCCACGCCAGCAGGAGGACGTGAGGTCTTTGGTGGGGCCTGGGGAGGGGGAGGGGTGGGGACATGCGGGGAACAGGTGAGATGTGATGAACCACACTTCCCAGCAGTGTTTTCCAAGAAGTAGGCATTCTGGGCACTGGAGAAAGCAGACATCTATTTTCTTTCTTTTAAAGAAAGCAGTTTCTACCAAATTCATTATTTCTAGGGAATTGATATGTTCTGTATTTCATTTCTTCCTTCTCTTCCCATCCCAATCTCTTTATAGGCTTATGCCACCCAGCGGGATTTCGAGAAGTTTGTTACAACCGCCAGCAGTGGGGCTGGATGTTGATATCTAGTCATCTTTTTATTTTTACGTTTTATTAGACAATCTACCTTTAGAAACTCTACCTAAGGTTGTTTCTCCACTGACTAATAAATACTCCTGCATGCATTTCACCCTTCTTTCAACAAATCAAGACTGGGATATTTCAAAGGGAAGATGAGAAATCAATTAAAATTGTATTGAGAAGAAGCTGTCATTATTGCAATCTTTCAAATAAGAAAGATAAGCAGCATTTTTGTATTATTTCTCTGAGGAACTCAAAGTAACGTTCAATTAGCCCTGTGAAGTACATACGAGAGAAATGTGATTAGGTGCCCTTTTCTCACGAAGAAACAAACATGGAGAGGGAAAGTGATGTGCTCGTTCAGAATACACAACCCAGTCAAGCAGAACTTGTAACTACACACAGACCTCACAATTAGCCAGTAAATGTAGTAGGCAACCTCCAGAAGCACACATTGGACCAAAGAAACCAAAACAACTCATCAGTCCCAAATGGCTGGCCTTTATGGGGCATGAGCCTTGGACTTGCCAGGGTTCCCACCCCTTCTCCCAGACATGGGGTGGAGTCTCACTTGTCATTCCTGGTCTTTACTTAACCTGTGATACCCATTTCTGTTGCCTGCCTGAGAGTAAGGTACAAGCAGTGGACGCAGGTTGGACACAGGACCAACTCAAATAATATGACAGGGAAGCAAAGGGACAGGTGAAGACTATCAGCCCATTTCAGAGTTAGGAAAATAGAAACACGTAATAGGAAGTCATTTACCCATAGTTCCTCCAGGCTTCTACTCTCTCTGCTACCATTTTGCCCCGATAATCTTGCAGATGTTTCCTGAAGATCTTAAATTTCAGTTGCAACAGAAATCCTTAGTGGCTTGTTAACTCTCACCACTTAGCTTTCCCCCCAGTATATCTATCCTTTAGGAATTTGTGACTTGCGACAGACTGCAAATGTCAGATGGGGGAAAAGAAAAATGATAATAGTACACTGGGAGTTGTAGCCTCTTTGCTAATTCACAGAAGCCGTTTCCAGAAAAATATTGCCTGCTAATTAAACAAACCCTTTTTTTTTCTGACAGATGAAAACATGGGGAAAATCTTATCCCATCAGTTGGAGAGCAGCCACTGCCCTGGGAGGTGGCTTCTTTTTCTAAGGGAATTGACTCCTTGGGAACAGCCGTAAAAAGCTTTTACAGTAGGTAGAGCTCGGATCTTCAAGCCACATGACAAACCTTAACTAATTAATATACCCACACCCTGTGGGGAGGTATCATTCATTAGCACCACTGCTTCAAGGTCTTTGCCATGACGCCCTACAAACACGAGTTGTCTGTCATTGGAGGTCCACACAGTTCTCTGCCACCTGGATGGCCACTCTGTGCCTGGGACTGGCCTGGTGTATAGTAGTTGCTCAATAAATACTGCTTGGATGAATTTACTGCTTATCCTCTATACGCTACCACTTCAATGACAACAAGCTCCTGTTTAGAAGAAGAGGAAGTTCCTGTGTTTGAAGTATTGTAATTGAATTGTATCCCCTCCAAAATACATATTCGAGTTCTGATCCCCCGTACCAGTGAATAGGACTTATTTGGAAATAGGGTCTCTGCAGATGTGATCAAGTTAAAATGAGGTCATCCTGGGTCCGGGTGGGCCCTAACTCCAATGACTGTTGTCTTTATAAGAAGAGGGGAATTTGTACATAGAGACACAAATGCGCGGGGAGAAGACAATGTAAAGACAAAGGCAGAGATTGGAGCAAGGCATCTACAAGCCAAGGAAGCCAAAGAGTACCTGACAGCAACCGCCAGAAGCTAGAAGAGGCAAGGAAGGATTCCTCCCAGGGCTTTCTGGAGGCAGCATGGCCCGGCTGACGCACTGATTTCCAAGGTCTGGCCTTCAGAACTGTGAGGGGATACATTTGTGCTGCTTTAAGCCACCCAGCTTGTGGTACTTTGTTACAACAACCCTGGGAAACCAATCCATGAAGCTTATGACAGATGAGCAAGAGGTCCTTTGGGGAATGAGACAGGAAGCTCTGCTCGCTTTTGCTTGGAAGCTCAGTTTCCTTATGGCCTCCACGGCAGGGCAGGGCTGTATCATAGCAGCGCTGTCAGAGTGGTGGTAAGAGATACGGAGGGGAAGAAAGGGAAGTGTGTGAAATTTACTGAGGCCTTCCCTTTGTGCCCAGGAGCCCTCTGACCCAGGTGGGTCTGTCTGGTCTTCAAATATGGCCCCCCTGAAGTCCTTCACGTTCCAGGAGGTGTTTCTCCCCGGGTTAGCTCCTCTTGGCATGTTCACCGTCATGGATACCACCAGCCACCTATTGACAGGCTGCCCTTCATTTCGGAGCTTCAAGCTCTTACTCTGCGTGATCTATATTCTCTGTTTCTGGTGAGACAAATCGGTCCGCTGTGGGCACTGCAGTCTGTGTGTCAGGTATGCTCTAGGACATTTCCTCTCACATTAATCATGATCACTGAGGTCCAAAGAGTCAGCTGAAATAGTACATCCATTGCTCTGAAGTATATTCCTTCTTGTAACTAAGGAATATTTAGAACTTTAAGTAATTTTGGAATGTCAGTGGTTCCTGATCATGATTTTTAGCTCCTTAGGAAGACTCTGGAGCACGATTCTTAGACTTTTTAGGGGGCAGACGCTTTGAGAGTCTGATGATGTTATGAAGTCTCTCTAGGTGGACATCCATACAACATCTAGATGATGCTGTAGGCCCTGGATCCTGAGCTAGGAATTCCTGCTCTGCCCTAGGTGGACCATCTTTTTCTTCATCTCAGCTTATCAAAAGGAGAAGCTGTTTGGCCCTTCCAATGACTTTTCAGAAGAGGAGTCCTAGCCTCTGGCTTTTGGGAAGTTAGTGGAGGAGCCCTGACCTTTTGGTTGATCTCAGCGGACTTTTTCCTTGATTTACATAATTCCCCAGTAGGAATGGTTAATATCACCAGAAATTTGGTCAAACATTATTCTGGGTGTATCTGTAAGAGTGTTTCTGGATGAGATTAACATTTGAATCAGCAAACTGAGTAAAGGCAGATTGCTCTCCCCAGTGTGTAAATATGTATGGATATCTCCTGCTTATTCTCTTTCTCTGAAGAGCCCTGACTAATATAACCAGGGCAAGAGGAGTCAGAATCTGTACCTCATTTTGCCCGTGAACTGCTTCTTCCTCAGTAGATCTAGGCCCTTCGTGTGTGTGTGTGTGTGTGTGTGTGTGTGTGTGTGTGTTTTCAAAGTAGAAATTCCAAGGCTTACTTTTAGGGTGTTAATTAGTGCAAAATAGATTGCCTACAGATTAACAGAAAGAAAAAGTCTTCCAGACCAGAGTGCCTGACATGGTCCTCACAAGCTGTAATCATAAAAGATGCTTGTGTTTGCTTTGTTTCCGGCACATGGATCCATTTATGATACGTATGCGCCCTGAGGAAACTAATATTTTTTAAATGGATTCTTGAAGCTGGTTTATGTTAGTCTTCAGTTTGGCAGCCTAAGAAAATGGTTACCTAATCTTCCAATTATTTAGTTGGCCCCGTATACTTGGTCCCAATGTATCCATTTCTCTTTGCATTATATTTATCAGTCTGTTTTTGGTGGTGGAGGTGACAGTCCAGGTTGAAAGTTCCTTCCTGTGCTGTTCTTTGCTGTTATCATCACTTCTCTCCTTTGCTCAACTTAAAACTCCCGCTCCCCTGGGAAAGGACAGAGATGGGGTCAGGGAAACCACAGCAGCCTTCCTTGAATGAGACTTACTGAACAAGTGGGAGCACCGTGGGGTCGTTGTAACGCTCCCCAGGCAACCGGTGAGCCCGGTCTGGGTCTTTCTCTCCATTCCCACAGCCTCCCTGCTTCCCTGAAGCTCCACCAGTATAGCCCGGTGGGAAGCACCCTGCAGTCAGACCAATCTGGACTTTAACTGCAGTCGGGGCCCTTCCTCTTACTAGTGTGTGGCCCTCGTTGGGTGAATTCCTCCATCTCTGGAAGCAATACCTGTCTCCTGGGGCTGAGTGAGGACAGTGTAAACGTAAAGGCCCTCGGGTGGTGCTGATACTATTAGTAAATAGTAGCTGCTTCTCTGTTCATCTGCATTAAGGCTCTCAGGGCAGCCTCTTAGAGGCTACTTCTCCCACCTCCAACACGGCTGTCAGCTTACTCTTCTTAATGTCATCAAAAATCTTCTATGGAAAATATGTAAAAATTCCCCAGATCCTTTACTCTGGCTGGTCAGATTATGGACGACCTGCTGTTTTCTTTCTTATGTGTTTCTGTCTCTTCTCACTGACCAGAAAATAAATAAATAAAAGCCAGGCTCTATCACTTCTCCTTTTTCCACGGTGGAGAGAACAGTTCCAAGCCTGCTCTCCATTGGCCCTGGTTGAATTTGTCCTCATTGGCTATGTCACTATGTCACTTAACCTCCCTCAACCCTAGTTTCTCCTCACTTATAAAAGACTGTTTGTGCAAGGACTGAATGGGAAAATGCACGTAAAATACCCAGCACAGGGCTTAAGCAATGAGAGCTTTGAGCGCCAGGAAGTGCCTGAAATACTGGCCTTGCTAAGGGTTTGTTAACAGATCTGCAGAATATAGTCAATTATGTCTCTCATTTCTTCACCCTCCATAACCCAAAACTTCTCCCTTGGCCTCAGTTCAGACAGAGCTTACTGTCAGATTGGGTTCTGTTCCGGCAGGGTCAGCTTGGCTGTCCTTTTCGTGTCCCCTCTGTCTCTGACTGCAGGCTCCCAAGACCAGGAACCTGCCTTATGTGCCACACGTGCAAATCAGGATCAAAAGCTTCCTTACCTTTGCTAAGGGTGAAGGTGCTGTGGGCAGGAGTAACTGAGAGGAACAGATACACCTGGACGGCCTCGGCCTGTTCCACAGGACAAGACATCCCCTTGGGCTCTGCAGTGCGTTCAAATCTTTGAAAGCCCGTGGCCTCGTGCCACTCAGGATTATCAGCAGCGGCATCAAAAGGTACAGTAATGGACTGTTTATTGGTGCCTTGTCAGCAACTGTTTAAAGCGAATCCTTCAGACCTGGTCTCTGTCTATAGGATGAGCTCAGGGCAGACACAGAGGGTGTGTCAGCCGTCACTCGCGCAGGTTCTGAAATGTGCTGACGTGCCCTCAGTCCGTCCTGAGGCACTGCAAATGTGTCCTGGCTTAAAGTGTTGCTTAATGTTTTCGCTTTAGGAAGGATGAATCTATTTTCTTGTAGTTGAAGCTCTGATACCACTTGGTTTTCTCTTCGTGCACGCAACTGTTCTGTGAGTGCTTTATGTATTCGCTCGCACGTGAACATTCATAGAAAATTCAATAAAAAGTTCACAATAATGAGAAGAAAAAGAACGTACAAATCTTGGATGTGCAATGAAAGGAGGTTTCGACTGTCTTTGGACCCAGTTATTGGAGAAATGAATACTCTGAAGGAGCGGAGGAAGGATTAGAAGAAATTTCTCCCTACGTCCATTTCATCCTCTGTCGGCCTTTCTGGGTATCTCTTCTTCCCAGGTACCTGTGGGGCATTTGGGTTTCATTCTACAAAGAGTTTCTAGTTCTGTAGGCGTTTCTGATGTGACTTAGTGTTAGCACCTGAACAGGGACACATTTTGTGGCAAGTAAAGAGGCTTCTTCTGGAGAAAGGAAAAAAGATCTTCTCTCGGAACAGTATTGGAGGAAATCATTGACCTGAGTTGTGGCAACAAACCTCAACTGGGTACTTAACTGTGCTAGATGACCCTATTGTGTTTTTTTTTTTAAGAAGATTTGCTTTTCTTCCCCGAAATGACTTGCCTTTCTCCCCTTCAGCTTCCTGCTCCACCTTCATTGTCAGCTGATGACCTCGCCACGTACTCTACTGAAAATAAAGAGGAACCAGAAGCTGTACCAGACAGGAGCCCCTCCCCTTCCCACCATCAAACTCCCACCCGTCTGGCCTGCGCTCTCCTCCTCTGCTCTTCTTTCTTCTGAGTGTTTGCCCTGCCCCCTCAAAGGCCAGTCCCTCCTCCTGGGATTGGGAGTCCATCCTCTGACACCTTTTCAGGGAAGTCTTTTTTTATTCACTCTTCAGCACTGCTGTCTCCCTCCCTCCCGAATCATTTCCATCAGCTACAGACCAATGTGATCTGGCATCTTCCATATTTAACTTTCCTCCATATTTTGCCCCATTTCTTTGATTCCTTTTAGAGCTCCAATACTCAGAAGAGTTAATTTATGCTCACTACCTTCACTTTCTCATTTGTATTCACTCCTCAATCTAGCCCCAGCCAGCTTTTGCCCCTGTCACTCCACTGAATTTGCTCTAGTCAAGGTCAACCAATGACTTCCGTGGTGCTAACTCCAAAGGACGCTTCTCTGTGTCCCTCAGCCCCTGGCACAGTGACCATCCTTCTCCACACACCCTGCTACCTGACTTCTCAGGTTTCTTCACCCTCTTGACTCCCCACCTGCCATTCATGGGCCTATCCTTTGAAGTCTTCTTTGCAGACTCCCATCCCTCTACTTAAGTCTAAAAACTGGTATTCCTGGAGGGTCTGTCCTGGGACCTCCTATCTTCCCCCAAACACCATCTCTCTAGGTGATCTCATCTATGGTTTTAAATAGTGTCTAGAGATGAACAAATCACATATAACAAATATTATATCTCCATATGTTTTCTGAGCTCTAAATGCATATATCCAGCTGGCTACTTACCTTTTCCATTGGCCAATCTCAAACTTAACTAATCTAAACCTGAACTCTGGATTCCTCCCTGCCCCCACCAGTCTTCCCTCTCTCAGTAAATGACATCACGAGCCGCATGGTGGCTGCAGTCAGAAACCTGGGAAGTCAGTCTTGATTCCTCCTTTTCCCTCACCCCACCCCCCATACCAATGCCTGAAAGTCCTGTGATTCCACCTCCAGACTAGATTCAAGGCACCACGACTCCCTGCATCCAGGCCACCGTTGTCTCTTGCCTGGACTAATACAACTGCTTCCTAACTGGTCTCCCAGATGCCATGCTCACTCCGCACAGCATAACCGGAGTGATCTGTAAAAAAGTAAATTAGATCCCAAGATTGCCCTGCTTAAAACTCTTTGATGCATGTTTATTTCACTCAGAATAAAGTCTACCCTCTTCAGCCTGGCCTCCAGGCCCTGCGGGATCTGCCTTCCTCACCAGATTTCCCTTGGACCTTGTTCCTCAATCATCCTCTCTCTCAGCCACACTGGCTGCCCTTCTGTTTCTTAAACATGCTAAGCTCTTTCCCTGACAAGTCTTTGCACGTGCCGTTCCTTCTGCCTGGAACCCTCCTCTCAAAGCTCCGCAAGAGCCTGGGTCCTTCTCATTTTTAGTTTCTGAAGGAAAGCTCTTCCCCGACTGCCTTTAACGTAGCTTCTCCCCACTATGGTCCCACTCCATCACTGTAAAAAATGACCGACTCTGTAATTATTCCACTTGTTTGATTTGTTTTATTCCCCTGCTAGATTGTTAGGCTGCAAGCTACATGGTAAGAGGGGCCGTGTCTTCTAGCCCCAGCCCAGGTACAGAGGCTGGCGTTTAGTAGGCACGAAATAAATACTCGTAGAATCAATAAGGTCTTATATGTTTGCGCACTTAAATCAACAGTCACGTGTGTCTCTGCCTCAGGGGTCCATTTTCTCTTGCCTGTGTTCACAGTTCTTACAAATGGTGATAGAGGCCACTCATCTACCTTGTGGTGAAATAAAGTAATTTTTTTTCATCAGCAGTCATGATCCCCTTGAATGTGTCAGCAGACATGGGTTCAGAGATAAGTCTTTTTAGGATAATTTCAGTTGAAAAAGCTCAGAAAGGGTCCTTGCAAGTATTCTGAGAGTACAGTGGAGAGCTGGAAACACATTTTTCCAGAACTTCAACTAGAACTCTCACTTGCAGAAGCTCTTTCAGACAGGAAAGAAAGAGGAAGGAAGTCTAAAGTCTCCAAAAATTGCAAATGATAAATCCAAGTGAGAGCTAAACTTCCTCTCTTAAAAAATCACAACCTCCCACAATGAAAGAAAAAAATCTATAAAAGTAGACTTGTGGGTGTGAGGTAGAGTGGGGCGAATGAACAGTAAGGGAACTTGACTAGTAAATGTGGGCAATAAAGAAGAAAACCAACTTAGACACTGGATCAGACAGTGCGAAAAGAAGTTCCTCAGTACAGCGCCATATGGAACAACTATGAATTTTAATTCAAGAGAAGGAAACAGAGGTTTTGTCTCTTTAACTTTTTCCATCTCCTCTTATTATTACTAGTAGATTGATTCCATTTCTTGGGCCCTGAGGCTTTTCTTGTTTCCTGTCATTAGAACTCAGAAGTATTTTCCTCTGTTCCCCACCCCCACCCCCCCCCTTCATTATTCTTAGTTCTTCCACAAACATCTGTGGTCACCTACTGGAGATAGAGAAACAGCCTCTAACATGTTTCATGTTCAGTGTACTTGAGGGTAATACTCTGAATGTCACACAGGATTAACAGGACATTCTGATCTCACAATTTTTGTGTTTGCGCACTGCTCCAGAATGTGGTAGTAACTAGATTTTCCAGGCTATCTAGGGTAAAAATCAAGTACATGTAATAACTTTTGTGAGAAGCAGTGCCAGTTCTTCCAAATCCATTCTAAACTCTTTGAACACTAACTAGTCCAATCCCCAGCTTTCACGTTCCACTAAACGTTGCAAACCTGGGGCTTCCCTGGTGGCGCAGTGGTTGAGGGTCCGCCTGCCAATGCGGGGGACACAGGTTCGTGCCCTGGTCCGGGAAGATCCCACAGGCCGTGGAGCGGCTGGGCCCATGAGCCATGGCCGCTGAGCCTGCGCGTCTGGAGCCTGTGCTCCGCAACGGGAGAGGCCACAACAGTGAGAGGCCCGCGTACCGCAAAAAAGTTGCAAACCTGGATGAGCTATTCTTACTAAGAAAAGAAAGGTTCTGAAAGGCTCCTCTCTTCCTGATTGCAATGTGTGTCAACAGAGGGAGTTTTTCTACATAAACGTTTCTGCTCCTTGTACAAGTACTATCTGTTTTTCTTGCCTGCAATAATACTTATTTTAATCAATAATAGATAGATATCTAGAAATCAGAGTCTCAGCTGTCTTTAAAAAAGTAAACTATTACATATCTTACTGTAATGGTGGGTACATGTCACTCCATATTTGCCAAAACCCATAGAATGTACAGCAGAAAAAGTGGAACCCAATGTAAACTATGGACTTTAGTTAATAATAATGTATCAATATTGGCTCATCAGTTGTAACAAATGTACCACACGAATGCAAAATAATAATAGGGGAAACTGTGCAGAGAGTGGTGAAGTATATGGGAACTCTGCTCAACTCTGCTCAAAATTCTGTAAACCTAAAAACTGCTCTAAAAAGTAAAGTCTAGTAATTAAAAAAAATACAAAGTAGTTACAATCCCTCTGGTTTCAAGATCTTTCATGATATTAAAGATTGTTTCACAGAACCATTCTGAACAGCCTGAAAACACAGCAACAGTGAGCCATAAAGAATCAGGTGAACTCTGCCATCTTAAATGGGTGCTGACGTAACACTGGAGTCTAGATGCCCCGATCATGTCCGACACATGCCCCTTCCTTCATCTCCCTGATTCAAAACCCTACACAGTATTCTCAGCCCAGTTCCCTGAGATCCTCTTTTTCAGAACATCCAGTTCTCCACCTGGAAGTAATATTGTCACCGTTGCTGGAACTTTCCCAGCTTCCACAAGTTGTACACAGGGCCTCTCCTGTTTCTGGCACAAGTTAGCTTTAGTTGCTGGAGGATATCTGGGTTGTTCTCCCTGATTAGCTTGATCTGTTCCCCCATTACCATATTTGTTATGGACCCGAAAGATTGTGAGAACAGTACCTGGGTTTTTCCTTGCTGATAATGCTGTTCTTGCCTGTCTGCAAGTGTGCTTGTTTTGTGCTGTTTCAGTACTCTGCATCAACTTTGCTTGACCACATATGACCCATTTAAAGTTCTCGTCAAAGCGCCCTGAAAATATGACCTTATTGCCTGATGTGGGCCCCAAACTTTCCACTCAAGTTGATCTCTGCATGTGGCACTTGCTCTAAAAGAGTCAGGAATGCCAACAGCTGACTTTCAAGAGTCCAACCATTTAAGAACAAGGACCTGTTTCTGAGCCTCAGTATAGCCGTGACCCAAACAACACATTGCTCCATAATGCTGACAAAAAATCCTACCGTATAAGGAATGTTTCCTATTTAGGGCAACCTTTTACAGATCTAGTAATTTATTGTCCCTTGAAGTGTGTGTGTGTGTGTGTGTGTGTGTGTGTGTGTGTGTGTGTGTGTGTTTGCGCGCGCGCGCACACACGTTTGGGGTGGAAGTGGGGGCAGGGGAGTTGATGCAAAAGGTGAGAAACTGAGCCCGGGGCAGAACAGGGTACTCAGTAAAGCCAGGAGGAACAAAATAGCCAAAAGGAAAAAATGAATAACTTGTAGACCCCGTAAAGGAAACTCCCCTGTGTGTTGGCAGCAGTGGATCTCTATTCACATGAAATTTAAAATCGTTGATTAGCGAAACAATTTTGATTTCCCATCAGATTCTTCGGGGGGAGGGTGGTTACACGGGAGAAGCTGGGCACACCTGTGTGCACGACCCTCTGCCTCCCGGTGCCCGCCTGGCGGGGTCTCGGGTCTCCTCCCGGCCCAAGGAGCACCCTTTCTCTTCCATTCGTCTGCGCAGCCTCCCAGCTGTTCCCCTTCGGGAAGGGCTGGTCCCGTCCTCCGCGGGAACTACGGGGTCCTCGCTGGAGGGACCTCAGGAGTCCGGGGCCCACGTCCCTGGGCACGGCTCCCTTTCCCCTCAGCTTTTCTTCGGCCCCCGTACCTGCAGGCTTGGCTCTCTGGGGATTTTTTCTCCGTAATATAGGAGGGAGGGTAATTAGAAGGAAATCCTGAGAAAGAGCTTTCAAAATACTTTTTACAAAAATGCTGGAGGTGCAATTCTAGGAAAAGTGGAATTTGACCGGACTATGACCCGCCACGCCAGGCTTTGAGTCCGAGGTGGAGGAAACAGATGGTGAGGTGAGGGACCGTGTGTGCCACCTGATGGGCTGGCCAGGGCCATCGGCGGGACGGCACAGCATCAGTGGGAGCCGTGTGAGCAGAGGGCAGCCCAACTGCGTTTTAAGCCAACATGAACTTGAGGGCAGGAGAAGAAAAGGATAAAGCGCTATTAATGGGAAGTCAAGATGTTTGTGAACGGAATGAGCTCAGTCATTTTATTTTAAATTCAGTGCCAAGCGGTGGGGAGTGGACTTAATTAGTTTCAAGTCTCACCTTCAACCCTGGGGACAGGTAGGTCATCAGAAGCCAAAAGGGACAGTCTCGACCGTCTTGGCCCATTTCTGACGACTGTGACCAACAGTCAACTATTCAGACCTGAGCTGTGGAATAAATGACACGTGGACATATCTCTTTTTCATTAATTTTCATCTAAACGTAGTTTGGGTATTATTTTGAGAGTGTCTCTTTAAGCACAAATTTATTATTAATGGCTAATATTTTAGGATACAGTTAGCTACATTTCCTTGGGTGTCAAGCACATGCTGTTTCCTGAAAATCATTAAAGGTCTTCCTTCTGTTCGTAGGAGTGACACATCCCATTGTCTTGTTTCCACAATGCTTAACTGTGTTACAGCAAATGCCAATAGCGAACTAACTATCCCTTTGAATGCTTCAAATGTGACTTTTAATTAAGTGTATTAACCTGATGAATCATCACTTGAGCAGCAACTAAAATAAGATTATAGGCATTTTCAACTTTTGGATGTCCACAGAACATGAAAAGCACTTTATGAGGCTGCATTAATGCATATTTCATTATAATGTAATTCTATATTAGATATTCCACTTATGCATAGAGCCAAAATGGTTTCTGCTCTGTAGCGATGCTGATTTAAATGAGTAAACCACAAGGAATCGAGAAAGCTTAACTCTTTGTGTATCTCAGCATGGTCGTGCTTACAAAAGAATTCTCTGGGAGCAGAATTTCACCTTTAGTTAGTGGAGAGAGTACAGCATTTATGTGTCAGGTGGGATGGGGTAAGAAAGAACGGATGCAGCATTTCTTCTGCACGTTAACTGATTAAGGGTAATCCTGAGCAAACCCTGAGCACTTTCCCTTTACTCCACATAGACAGCTGATCAGTTTCGCTGCACCGAGCAGTCAGCAAGGCCAAGTTGCACACAAGAGGGTTGTGAGGGGCTGGTGGGCTGCCTTGACCACCTGGATAAGAAGAACACCTGCAACAGAAATGCATAAAGCAACCCTGGGAACTAAATGGATGGCTCTCTGCAAGGCTGCCATAAAGCACCCTGCACAATATTACTAATAGACCTTTTACAATTTTTATAGCTTCCCGAGTTATTTTTGAGCCAGTGCTAGCATTCAATTATTTCCTGTTGAATAAGGAACAAAACAGGCCTAAAGACTGAAAGGAAAAGCTGCTGAGGGGAGTGATCTCTCCAGATGGAAGTTTTCTGGCAGATCGTGATTTGTGACTCAGAATGAGCCCAGATCACTGCGCCATATGGATGGCAGCAGAGCCTTTAGACACTGACTCAGTCACTCAGCAGACTTCTGAATTCCTACTATGCGTCAGTTATTAGCTGGGCATTGGGAAACAAAGATGAGTAAGCAACGGTATCTGCCACCAAGGAGTCCGTTCATTCATTCATTCATTCATTCATTCTTCGACATTTACTGAGCAGTAGTGATGTGCATCGTATATTGGGGGACTTGCATATGTAAACAGAGAGTAAATTACCATATGGTACTATGACAAAATCAGTTATAAAAATAGGGGAAAATGCTTCGCAAGGATGGAGGTGGAGAGAGAGACTAATTATATCTGGCGTCGTCATAGGAAATTGATAAAGTGACCTTCAGCCTGAATTTTGAAGATGGATTAGTGGACTAAGGAGTGGTATTGGTGGGGTGGGAGGAGGGCAAGGCCCTTTCCTTTCCTAGCAAAGGAGTAGTAGGAGCAAAGTCACAGACTTAAGGATTCATGCTTGGGAGGAAAAATAAGAAAATAAGAAATTGATCGTGGATAAAGCTTGTGGCTTCATAGACAGGAAGTGGAACTAGAGAAATAACCCCTTCAGGATCTTCAATGTCATGTTAGAGTTTCAGCTTTATTCTATATACTGGGAATGGCAATCCCAGAGCTTCCCCCTTTCTACCCTCATGGCAGATGTCCCCAGTCCGCCATGAATGGCGTTCTTTCCTGCTGAGCCCAGGCCGACCCATGGAATCTTTCTCTGCACAGGGCTTTAGGAAGCCCCCTCCACCTTGCTAGGATTGGCACATAGGAAAAGTATATTCCCTCTCTTTGCTGCAGGCAAAGGAAGTATTCTGAGGTTTTTAAATCTAGGAATGACAAGGTCAGATTTGATTATTGGGAAGCCTATTTTACTAGTACACTAGAGAATGGATTGGAGTGGGCAGAATCTTGAATCAGAAAAGTCATTGGTTCTCAACCCCGGGTGCACATTGAAATACCTGAGTGCTTGTTAAAAATATCTTGTACCTAGGTCCCACCCCAAACCAATGAACCCAAATGATTCATGTGTGCCCAAGGGTTGAGATCCACTCGTCTGGGTACTAGTTAATGGGAACATTTATGAAACGTAATAGGTTTTATCTTCCTTCATGATGATCTTGGAGAGGGGAGAAGATGACTTGGGGAAGATGGGAAATGATTTACCCTTGTTTGGCCTTTATTCAAATAGTATAACTAATAATGACTGTGCTTTCTTGGCAGTCTTCTGTGTGTTTATGTGTTTGCTAACTTATATGCAGATGTATCATTTCACTTGATCCCCACATTAATCCTGTAAATATGTATTTATTATTCCCAATTTACAGCTGAAGTAACCACATCTCAGAGACCTTAAGTAACTTGTTTATGATCACAGGGTACTCTGATGCCAAGAGTTATATTCTTTTCACTCCTCCATGTTACTTTCAGGACTTTTAATTTAAATCATATATAAAACGCAGGAAATACATTAGAAGAAATAAGAGCAGTTGAGGAGTATATTGTTACTCTTAGGTATGATCAAGTTCACTTTCGGGAACTAAAACCTGAGCCTCTTGCTATGTCAAATAGGCTGGGCTGGACCTGTGGCTCAGGAAATGGGTGACTTTTAAAAAAATTTATTTTATTGAAGTATAGCTGATTTATGCTGTATAGCAAAGTGATTCAGTTATACATATATATACATTCTTTTTCATATTCTTTTCCATTATGGTTTATCACAGGATATTGAATATAGCTCCCTGTGCTATATAGTAGGATCTTGTCGTTTACCTAATCTATATATAATAGTTTGCATCTGCTAGTCCCAAACTCCCAATCCATCCCTCCCCCAGCCCACTTCCCCCTTGGCAACCACAAGTCTGTTCTCTATATTTGTGGGTCTGTTTCATAGATACATTCATTTGTGTCATATTTTAGATTCCACATATAAGTGATATCATCTAGTATTTCCTTCTCTGTCTGAGTTACTTCACTTAGTATAATAATCTCTAGGTCCATCCATGTTGCTGCAAATGGCATTAAGGAAATGGGTTATTTTACACCTACTGTAGTCTTTTTATGGAGGACTGATGGGAACATCAGTGTTTCCCTCTGGTCCGGACAAGGTAATTCCCACCCACCAGGAACTATCTTTCACTCTGTGTCCTGGCTGGCCTAAATCCTCATTGTATGCACATCACATCATTGCCCTGACTAGGTGCGTTTGCTTGGTTGTGATTCCTGTGAACAGATAGTACGATGAAACCTCTAAAATTAAAAGACACATTAGGTCCTTTTGCAAATGTATTAAAACTTGGATTTGTCCGACCAATTGTTATTTAGCAACCAATTAATGCTCCGAGGCTACCTAACTAACCAGATCATTTCAGAACTAATAAGCTGGAAACTAGTGATTCACAGGAAGCACTAAGTTCTGACTTGGTCTGAAACTTCAATTCTATTATCTCTCTCTATACAACAGAGACAGCTAGAATAGCCAGCAGCCATGACAGGAGTTGAATTTGAAAACCTGTATCTCATCTACAATCCAGCAGGCTGCTTCCTGGCCTGGGTGATTGGCCATGAAGGTTGGGCTTGAGGAAAGCATGTTACTGCAGCTAGGTGAGCCCCATGGCTTGCCCTGGTAATAAAAGCCGCCAGCAGAGGAACACACCACAGAGTGCAGAAGTCCCTAACTTTGTCTAAAGTCTTCAATTATCAGATTGTATTAATTCCTAACAACGGAGCCAAGTAAGGGGTGTTTTATTCATTTGTTACGTTTTACTCTTTCGACAAAATCTTATGCATTTCGTTAGCGTCTGTTTTTTTTTTTTTAATTGCAAGGAGACCCTAGGACCTTGGCTTTCTAGCTGTGTTCTGTGGAGCCCCAAGATTCCTTGCTGTTTGGGAGGGACCTCAGTGGATGTCATGGGGAGGAGAAGAAGGTAGGAGAGAGGGTTGGACTCTAGGCTCTAGGATGTTCATCCCATCTTCAACCTGAGCAGTTTTGCTTTTACTAATTTTATATTTGAAAAAAAAAAAGGCTATAATTGGTGTGAAGAGCACTGAACTGGACATAAGAAATCCCTGGGTAAGCATCTGCATGTGTCGATCAATTGGACTTCTTTAAATTTTAATTGTCTGGAAATTCAATTTTGACCCTGTGCATGTCTGAAAAAGTGACCTGAACATAGCAGAAAAGAGGTGTCACAAAGCCCATGAACTTGACTCCCAGGAGCGATCTGGATCGACCTACATGCCCTTATACCATGACCATGGAGTTAAAATGGGTTTAAAGTCAAGGTTTCTGATTTAACAATCCTGGTTATTACATTTCAACAGCATATATTAGTCGAGAGCTGTTGGAAGCGGACATGCGGGAAACTAATAGAAGCCACAGCAGAGGAAGTGGCATGAGACTCAGTTACCCACTGCACTGGAGGGACTATCTCATTGTGGGTCACAGTGTGGACTATGCAATCTAATAGATTTTGATTCATGAGCCAATTTGGCCCCTTACTTACTTTGTGACTTTGAGCCTCAGTGTTCTCTTCTGTAAAATGGGCACAGTAGTTAGGCTCTACTGGAATCTGACAGGGCAGCTCCTTCAGAGGACTTCTGGACTTTCCCAAAGTTTTCCTGTTGACCTACTCTAGCAGAATCCCCTGCAATACTGGTTAAATATACAGATCCCCTGGCCTTACACCCAGGCTGCCTGAATCAGAATCTGCAGGGGGAGGACCAGTGATCTGAACTTTTAATCAGTGCCTCAGGGGATTCTGAGCTGCCTCCATGCTTAGAAACTACTACTTTAGAGACAGCTTGACAAACCCTGATGAAGAGTCTTGTGAAACTAAAGAGTGGGAAGGGAAATCTCCAGCCTATGGAGACCCTGGCCTTGTACCCACATC
Source organism: Tursiops truncatus (assembly GCF_011762595.2). Lineage (NCBI taxonomy): Eukaryota > Metazoa > Chordata > Mammalia > Artiodactyla > Delphinidae > Tursiops > Tursiops truncatus. The sequence continues at coordinate 24,151,361 of NC_047037.1, read as the reverse complement.
CCTTTCTTCCTAGACCTACATCCTCTCTGTTGGCAGAGGAGCATCCTTGCCTGGGTACTTTGAAAGTCAGAACCCACTGCTGCTTCTCGTCAGGGCCAGAGTGGAAGCAGTCATGACCCCATGAAGGAGAATCACATGCTTTTTGCTTTTCTCTCAAGCAAGGAGGGATCCTTGAACGCCAATTAAGTGACTTTTATATATTATACAAGAGACTAATATGGATGTCTCTTTAAATAAAAAGCCCTATTAAAACATATACTCATGTGGTTTTGGAGAGGTACGGAATGTGTATTTTTTGTACCAGGCTGAAAACTGGCCACATTACCGTGGTGGTCTTGCAGAGTTCCAAGAAAGAAAAGAGCTCTCATTTTTTTATTGCAATGTCAAAGTGTTACGGTTGTCAACCCAGTTGTGCCTGAATCCACTCTAAGAGGCTTCATTATAAATAAAACTGAATCCAGTTTTCTGTAATCTTTCAGTTTGCACAAAAAATGTGGCAAAGGGAAAGGCATTGTAAACATCTTTGGCCTGATTTGGTCTGTGTTTTTCTGTGTCAGACTGGAGCTCCTGACAGGGAGACAGGGCAGTGTTATATTAACAAACACCTTTGTGAAACCCATAGAGAGAGAGAGAGAGAGGGAGCAGGTGGGAGCCAGTCAGCTCTGTTTAATCATTTAACTCATTCCTAGCCTAGAGTGTGTGTACAGAACTTGAGACATGCATACACATATTTTTAAAAGATTCTTTAAAAATAATGGCACACCTGACTGCACCCAAACCAGGTGATGGCCTTACACAGGTGTTTGCTTCCACTCATAGCTGCCACTGGGTTGAGGAAAACAGTCAGAATGGTCCAGGGTAATCCATCACCTTTATGTTAAAAAATGACTTAAAGCAGCCTGAGGATTGTATGTCTAGGCTGCCAATTGATTAAAATAATCATGCATGTGGGTATAGTGCTTGATACTTTGCCATTATGACAATAGCTTCTTCCCGTTTTGAAGATTACGAAAGAGATTTGAAAAGTGACCTGGCCAAGTCACTCAGTTATTAAGTGAAAGAGACAGGGGTCTGAACCCATGTGTCTTGAATCCAAAGACCTTCAAAGTTCCACAAGTCACACCACCTTAGCTAATAACATAAAAGAATGCCATGTGATCTCTTCCCTATTAGGCCTTGTTGGAATTATAACCAAGGAGTGGTTAAGAATGCTGGAAACCTTCAGATTCCATAACTTAAATCTTACTGATGCCTTTTACGCAAGGCTCTGTGTCACCTGACAGCCCGAGGGACGGACTTTTGGCTTCCCTACGCCACTACCTGCCACCGAGGGCTTCACTCTCAATCATCATCGATGATTATTTGTGCGTCCCTGGAATGCCACCTTGCTCTGTCTCACAGTCTGCTCATGAGTGCCCCCTCCTGGTGTGGAGGCTCATCACACTGCTCCTTGGACAGGTGCCCCCAGCCTCCTTCACTGCTAGCGTGTGTTGGCTGTCATCTCTGGCTTTTGTAATTAATTACAATTTGCCGCATAGGAGCTGAGTGTCTGGAGGGAAGAAATGCAGTTTCCAGCTCTCTTGCTCACCTACTCGGCTCAAGCCTTGGATGAGGATCTTCTCCAGTTGTGTTCCAGGCTGCTTGATTCTCGCTCAGTGCACAGAATTCCTTTTCCCTCCTGCCTTCCTTTATGTCACATGCCCTCCTTCTGCACTGACATACTACTTTGTTTCTAATATGAATAAATGATTCTTCAGATCCTTTTCACTGCTGTTCTTAAGGCTCTCCATCATATGGCACTGGCCCATCATTGAAAACCCTTGTTGCGCCTGGTGAATGACAGTTGTCACTAAAAGAGCAGATTGTTGAGGTGTTCTCTGGAGTTCTCAACAATCACACGACTCTGATCATTTCCTCTCCTGTTCCAAAGCCGAGCTTGGCTGTGTTCAGTTCTGATCATTAGGTTCATGTTTACAACCGTTGCTCAATTCACTGTTTTCTCACAATTATTAATACGACTCTGGGAGTGACAACTGCTTCTGTAAAAGAATTGCGCTGGGCTTCCTTGGTGGCGCAGTGGTTGAGAGTCTGCCTGCCGATGCAGGGGACGCGGGTTCGTGTCCCGGTCTGGGAAGATCCCACGTGCCGCGGAGCGGCTGGGCCCGTGAGCCATGGCCACTGAGCCTGCGCGTCCGGAGCTTGTGCTCCGCAGCGGGAGAGGCCACAACAGTGAGAGGCCCGCGTATCGCAAAAAAAAAAAAAAAAGAATTGTGCTGCCTGAATTATGGTGTGTGCTACATACAATTACAGCCCCCCAAAAGGTGTTAACTGACATGGAAAAAAGCAATCAGGTCAAAGACTAATGCATAGGAGAACTCTAAAGCGCACTAAAGACACAACGTGAGAACTTGTGCATCGTGACACTGTAAACAAAATAATAAGTGTCTTGGAATCACGGTTGATTAAATTCCTGTTAGAAGCCCTCAGCACTATTACATCCTGCTTAGTCTCCTAGGCACCCTTGCGTATTATCAGCCAACAAACTATAATTCCGTGCTTGAATGGCCTAATACGGTCTTAGGTTCCAGATTCTGTGCACAACCATGCTAGGCCAGAAAAATTAAGTGCAAAGCAAATACATAAATAAAGCAGTGGGCAGAGGTCAAAAGCCAATGCCCAACACCAGCCTGAAACAGAGCAAGCCTTTTTGTGGAAAACGTTCGTGTTTTTACTATTATTTAACTGAAGGACCTTTCTGATTACTTGCCGATTAAACATTTACTAGAACACCTGCTATGTGCCAGGCACAGTGGTAGTCCTAGAGGCTATCATGGTGAGCAAACAGTTACTGAGCAGCAGTTGGGATTTCTCAGCAGAAAAGCAAGATGGGTTCCTATCTCAACCATTCTGTAGCAGAGTCTGAAGAGACACTGTCAATGAGGTTTGGGTTTGGGCTTTGGCAGCTCTCCCAGGGCTCTCTGTTTGCACCCTCTTCAAGATTGCTTCTGGAAAGGGGGCACCAATCCTTTTCCAGATGCAATTCATAAAAATTATTTGCCCTTACTATACTCATCTGTCTGTATTTCAGAATATACTCAGAAAAGGTCTTCTGTTCAGATCTTATCTCCACTCAGTAAAGGTTCTCTTAAGATCCCAAAACCTGTCTGCAGGTGCCCTTTCATTTGCTCTTTCTAAGATGACAGTATGAATGGCTTGGTATGAGGAATGTAAAAAAGAGAGCTGAGGAATTTATTGAAATTTTTCAGTCATCAGGACAAAAGTTTTTATTCATTTCTACATATTTTGTGCAGTTTGGATCATCTGAACTTTACCACTCTTGCTGGTAGCAGAATCATAATTAAAGCTGAAAAGGGTACTTAATTCAAAGAAAATTCTTTAAGAAATCCTTAACAAAACTCTTAGGACTGCCCCTCCCACTATCCTTTAGGTTGAAAAATCTGCCCAAATGCCCTTTGGCACTTATATTGCATATAATCAGTTCTTTTCTCTGGGTTTATCTCAGGATAGCATTAATTTGATATGACTGGGAGGTAATTTTCCTTCATTAGGCTTTTTGTCACTGTTCTTTAGTGATTCTATCGTGCAGACCCTTTGGAGCAGAAGGCTTACAGGTGCCGAGCTCCCATGAAGTCTTGGTCATGAGAACGTATGCCTGAGATGGGACCAGTTTGGGAGCCTCCAATGCTTGAAGTTAAGGATATGTGGTCTGGGGTGGTTTGGGGGATCCAGAGTGAGATTTCAATGTAATCATCAATTCATAACTGTACCAAGTGGCAAAGGAGGGCAAGAGAGTCATTCTGGGTCATTGGCTGTACCGTGCAAATTTAGACTGAAGAATGAAAGGTATTGGAGGACATCCTGGAAAAAAACGTGACTGGGTACCTGTGAATTTAAGCACACTTTTCAGGAGGTGACAAGGTACTTGCCATAGTGTGATGAGCAGGAGAAGCTGTGCAAGATGGTTGGGGAGAGGTGTGGAGAGGAATAACATTAGTTTCAGATACCAAATTGAGGATTGAACTTCCTGAGGAATTTTTGAACCCCGTGGAAGTATATTGAAAATATATTATTTTACCAAAACTGCTCCAATAAGCAAATGCAGAAAATGGTGCTAAATGGGTGCTAGAGATTGAAATCTTTCACAGTGATGTGACACATATTATTACAATAAGACTCACAATAGATCGTATTTGCTCTGTCTTGCTTACTCAAATGAATAGGAGTGGATCCAGATTTTGTGGAGCCTGAAGGTTATCCAATCTGGGGGACCCTCCTTAACAAAGAGAATATAAACTTTGAGTATAAAATAAGGACAGATTCTTCACAAGGGGCTCCCTCGAGGGAAGGGCCCTGAGAGTCGAATGTCACCGATTCTTGACGAATCCGCGTCTGGATGTAGAGCTGTGTTATGAGCCATGTCATGGGCAGGGCCCGGCTCCCCTGCCACCTTCGTAGGAGGCAGGCAAAGGTGAGTGTGGAAACTGTGGTTCCAAGTTTCAGATTTTACTTAGCACATCGGAGTGCTTTGCTGACCATGTTGGAAGCTGCCTGTTGATCCCTTAGGAAGGGAACTCTCAATGAAACAAACACCAGAACGTGTGCTTCCTTATGACCGGAAGGCCCTCATCCAGAATTTACTGAGCTGGGAGATTCCTCCTGAGGCCACTTACAAAGCTTTTGGGGATGTGTTCCTGTTTAGCATTGAACTACCTTAGATTCAAAACACCCCACCCAATGCGATTATCTAGGTAGCCACCAGAGCAAATAAGTAGCCACAAATAAAATAACCTTCAAGGCCACACAGCTGCCAGGAACTGGATTTGTCAAGATTAACCTGAGCAAGTGAGAATCTGGCAATGCTGCAGACACATGCCCCCGTGGAGACCATAGCCTATCACGTTATTTCAAAAGACCAAGCAGACTGAAAATCAGCTGCAAGAATTCCTTTTGGGTGATCTGTTTAATCACTCAGGTTGGGTACAGTATGTCTAGTGCACGTTCAAGCCGGGACACATGTGCATGCACACACACAAACACGTCTCTCTTCGTGAAACGACTCTTCCTTCCTTCTATCTGATCTCTCTTTGAACACATTGTCAAAACAATCCTCAAATGCTACATAATATAGTCCTCAAATGCTAGTAATATAAAAATGACTGTAGTAATACAAGTGGTATTATTGTCATTCATGGCACTGACACTTTTGACTGTTTCTCAAATCTGCAACTATCCTGTTTTCTAGTCTTTATTCTTTTATCCGCTGAAATGACTGATACAGGCAGTTTAGACACGCAGAGAAGGAGATAATGGTTTTGACCTTAATAGATGGTTTGAATGGGTAGCACATCCCATAGACTTAATACCAGAAGAGGTTGTGAACGCTTTTTTTCCTTGGTTCTCTCCCTTTTTATTATGAAGGGACTAATTTTGTGTGACCAGGCTCACATGAGTACATGTGTGACAGGAAATATTAAACTCCTTTTGATTCCTCACTTTGTGGTGACAGGAACAGGAGGGCATTCTTTTAAAATTCTTCTCTTTTTCTAAGCAAAGTGTGGGAATGAAGGGCAAGAGTGAGCCAGTTTTCAGAATGAGATGTTTTAGCAAGATGTTAAGAGGGAAACAAAATAATTTTCAACAGTTAAGAGAGAACTGCCACAAGTGGTAGTCGATCAAATCAATGATATGGCTTCGTAATGTGGGCTTGGATTCAGCAAAAAAAAAAAAAAAAAAAAAAAAAAAAAAAAAAAAAAGGTGCTGTAAAGAGAAAACTGCAGGAGTCCCCATTGTGTCCCCACAGCATGAATTAAAAGGGTCTGCTGGAACCTGGAAGGCTGTGAAAGTGGCCTGACTACCACTGATTCTTCTGATGGTGTCAAAGATGATTCATGTTTATATATATTATATATAAAAGGAAGCACTTTTGTCTGCTATTCATAAGTTAAAAATGACAGAGGGTATACATTTTCACTAGGCTATTTACCCAACACTGCTGCCTTGGAAGCCTGGTTCTAGGTCCCATGAGTTCCCATGAGTTCTCTCTCTGTGATCTGAGCTCTGAAAAAGGTCCTGAGCTGACTACCTGAGCAACATTATATCTAAACTAACAGCCAGGTGTACTGATCAATGATCTGAACAGCTCACGAGTTACGGCTGAAGGAATGGCTTACCCATCAAACCCACATAATTCTCAGAATAATGATTCCAGCTTTGGGGCTGGAAATTATTTAAATGAAAGATTATTTACAAAGGGAACAGCAGGGAGAAGAATCATGTAAATTAGATTCATTAAGTGGACAGATTCATTCACAGTTCATTTTGGGATAATTTATGCCCGTTTTCTCTGATGTCATCTGTTGTTCAGGTTAATAATTAGTCATGCTCATTATTAACTGATGGAGGTTGTTTTGTATTTTGGCAGAGGGAGGCATATTATTTGAGAAAGCTCCTATCAACATTCCTATGAATACTGAGCTTTCAATATAGGTAGAGGGTTTACTTGCAAAAATACACCTCTTTCATTTTTCCAAACAATGCAATATTCTGATGCATTTAGTTCTATATTCTTAGGAGGTTTTGCAGAAGAATATATCATTCTTTCCTAGTGTAAAAACAGTCAAGACCAAAAGAAAACAGGTTAAAATGTTCATTTTAAGTCTTTAGTGCTTTCTGCTTAGAACCAAAGATAATATTTTAAAATATATTAAGACATCTCTTTTACAGGCTAAGTTACGATCCCTTGAGAAATCCAATACAATGAGGAGGCCCATTTAAAAGATTTTACGATCAGAAAATGAACTTTAATACTCTGTTTTACAATTCCTCCAAATGGAAGAAATGTATGTATCTAAGAAGATATGACAATCCATTTAGACCTCTTGAAATTCTTGGGTGTAGCTGTGAGAATGTGTCTCAGTCCTGTGTAATTTAGTGACTCTGACCTCGAGAACGTGACAAGAATGATGCCCACTATTAATGTTGTTTTTCTTTAAAAAAACAAAATATTTCCTGGCATGTAATTGTTTTTTTTTTTTTTTCAAAAAATACTTGATCCTGTGCAGTATTTACACTTACATCATTTCCCATTTATAATTCTTGTTTCAGTGTGTTGGAGGAAAAAAAAAGGTGTTAGGTAGTTCTTCTAAAAAACTCAACCAAACAATAACAATCAGAACATTCTAAGCTATCCTGAACGTAAATTCTGAAGGTAGTAAAACTGGTGAGAGATGATTTATATAACAGCTGGATAAAGGAGAGGGAATCCAAGAAAATGCTTGAGATTTTTGTCTGCGTTAACAGTACAGAGCGGACACTGGACATGGATTAGGTTTGCAGGGGAAATTCCTGAGTTTAAGGCATATGTGTGGGGCTATCAAGTAAGTTGCATCTACGTACCTGGAGTTTGACAGAGGTTTAAATTTGTGACTTATCTCTGTTTCCCTGTTATTTTAGTCCAACAGTATAGATGGACAGTTAGGAATAGAGAACAGAGTGAGAAGAGGGCCTTGGATAGAATCTTGATTAATCCCAGCATTTAAAGGACACAGAAAGATGAGCCTGAAAACGATTGGCCAGAGTGACAGGAGGAAACTCAAAGAGAGTGTTGAGTCAGGGAGGACAAGGGAAAGAGCATGACAAGCAGGGAGCCATCAACAGTACCACATGCTGTGACAAAGTGAGAGAGTGGCATGGACATATATACGCTACCAAACGTAAGGTAGATAGCTAGTGGGAAGCAGCCGCATAGCACAGGGAGATCAGCTCGGTGCTTAGTGACCACCTAGAGGGGTGGGATAAGGAGGGTAGGAGGGAGGAAGACGCAAGAGGGAAGAGATATGGGAACATATGTACATGTATAACTGATTCACTTGGTTATAAAGCAGAAACTAACACCATTGTTAAGCAATTATACTCTAATAAAGATGTAAAAAAAAGACACGTCAGAAGAGAACTGAAAAATATCTGTATGGTTTAGAGATCTGGGGGTCATTGTGGACCTAACAAACTGCTTTAGTAAAGTGGTTGAGATGGAAGCCAGAACTGAGTGGGATGAGGACTGAGTAGAAGGAGAATAAATGGAGACAGTGATTATAAGTCATTTTTTCTGAGAATTTAGACTTTAAAATGGAAGGTGAAAGAAGATGATTGATGAAGAGGTTGTGAGGTTACTGAAAGTTTTTATTTATGTAGTTGGTGTTAAATGGTTAAGACTTCTTAAGTTTGGGGGGGAGGGATAAATTGGGAGTTTGGGATCGACATATACACACTACTATATTTAAAATAGATAACCAACAAGGACCTACTGTATAGCACAGGGAACTCTGCTCAATATTCTGTAATAACCTAAATGGGAAAAGAATTTGAAAAAGAATAGATACAAGTATATGTATAACTGAATCACTTTGCTGTACACCTGAAACTAATACAACATTGTTAATCAACTATACTCCAAAATAAAAATTTTTAACAAGTCATTTCAAAAGATTTAGTTGAGAAGGAGTGGTTGACAATATAAGAAAAGAGAAAGTGTGGAAGTAGGTTGTTTTGAACGTTTGACAGATAGATGAGAGGAGTTCCCATCTAATGGCTTCTATTCTCCATTAGCCTCCTCTCTCTATTAGGAGGGGAGCTCATTTGTTGACAGCAAGATGGGAAAGTTGGGGCTTCTCTGGTGGCAGAGTGGTTGAGAGTCCGCCTGCCGATGCAGGGGACACGGGTCCGTGACCCGGTCCGGGAAGATCCCATATGCCGCGGAGCGGCTGGGCCCGTGAGCCATGGCCGCTTAAGCCTGCGCGTCCAGAGCCTGTGCTCCGCAACGGGAGAGGCCACAACAGTGAGAGGCCCGCGTACTGCAAAAAAAAGAAAAAAAAAAAAAGATGGGAAAGTTGGAGAGTTGAAGTTTCAGGAGAGCAGACATAGGTTTGAAAGAGTAATTAAAGATCAAAGTTATGAGAGTTGTGAAGTAGGAGATTTGAGCAGTACAGATCCATTTGAGGTTGGTATTCAACAGTTTAATGGAGAAGAAGTCTTCCCAGGTGTGTAACTCTAACAGGGCTCAGCGACTTAGGCGCAGTTTTCCCCAAAAGCAGAGAGTTGGGTCCACCACGGCTTGGGGTTTTGTCAGATGGGTGTACCAAAAGGATAGTGGACAAAGGAATCTAGAGTGCTTGGAAAGGTGTTATTGAAATGATGGAGCATGGATTCCAATCTAGGTAAGTAGAAAAGTGGGGAAAGAATAGACCTCAGTGAACTGGAGTCTCTGTCACATGAAAGAATCGTCTCATCTATGCATATGCCCCCCTTAATATAGCTTGTCTACAGAAGGAGAAAAAATAATGTCTTATTTAAAGTTATAGATATTTAAGTTCACTGAATATAAAGAATTTCTTTTTGATTAAACTAAAGGGCAAAAGAGAACTAAATCCAATTTTAACTACTCCCTCTCCCTTCAAATTTGTAGGAAGGTCCAAGCACAGACAAAACAGATTTCAAAGACAAGCTCAGACTTGTATAAATTCTTATCTGAATATAGATTTCTCCCTATATGCCAGTTAAAACTCTCTCAGCATAATAAATTTGTGGGAAAAATGTTCTCTTTTCATTTGGCTAAGGGTAAAGGAACACCACTGTGTACAAAGAACTGGAGACCAGACGAGGAGAAAAAGTGGAGAGAGAGGATGAAAAACATAACTTTACTCAAAGGGGAACCTCATTTAATTTTTCCATTATTCTCATCAAAATGAGTGCTGAGCTAATTGCAAGAGAAAACTGATACTTGATGTTGTAAAAAATACACTTAAAAATAATCATACTAAAGTCTCATTTCTTTCTCAGCACTCTGTGGCCTTTTTGTATTATATTATTTTTATTAAAACCTTTGGATAAAATGAAAAGAAAAAGAAAACACTAGCTATTAGAAAACAAGAGAAAAATCGTGAGAAAAAAACATTACATTCCATCTCCACAAAAGTTTTCAGATGACTGTTGTCAATTTCCTGCACCAAATAATAAGTAATATCACAGCCAAGGGCAAGTCTAACTTTTCTTTTTTTCCAGAAAGGAAAATGACTAGTTATTCTGGAAAAGCAAATGAAAGGAAACGGAATTTCTCCTCACCAGCTAAACCTCAAATAAACAAAAAGCATCTAACAATCCAAGGACATGAACTTGGACCTGGTAGGGGACATAACTGAAGCAATTGCTAGAACCGCAGAAGGTGCCCATCTGTGAGCCTATGAGATAATGGATAGCGTTTTTCTCAGCAAGGAGCATCGAAGATATATTTCGTCATTGAATTTGGTTATGTACTGGTTCAAGAACGTTCCCAAGCATGGCAACTAATTTAGGGCTTTAATAGAGAAGCGGCTTTATGTATGGTTTAATCAGATGGCTGCATGGGAAAGGAGCATTTGTTTGCGTTAACAAATGGAATGATGAGACAGATAAAAGGGGAAATCAAGAAACTCACTCAAGGAAACAGATAAGTGAAGGAATAAAAGTGAAGTTCAGAATTCCTCCAAAGAGAATTTGTTATAAGCACTTGTACGTGTTTTCGGCTAAACCAGAAATCAAACGGCAGCTACTCCCAGCTGAAGTCCAGAGCGATAAAACACAAGACAGGGAAAGAGCCCCTGGATGGGGGTGTCCCATGCCCAGGGTTTCAGTCCCAGCTCTGCTGAGCCTCAGTTTCCCTACGTGTAAAGAGAGAGGAGCCTCCTGCTCTGTGCGAGAACAAAGAGGCCACCACCATTGCCATCTGCCCACTTTTTTTTTATTTTTGCGGTACGCGGGCCTCTCACTGCTGTGGCCTCTCCCGTTGCAAAGCACAGGCTCCGGACGTGCAGGCTCAGTGGCCATGGCTCACGGGCCCAGCCGCTCCACGGCATGTGGGATCTTCCCGGACCGGGGCACGAACCCGTGTCCCCTGCATCGGCAGGCGGACTCTCAACCACTGTGCCACCAGGGAAGCCCATCTGCCCACTCTTATCCACAGCCAGACGTAGCAGGGCAGCTATTTCTAACTCTGTCTTGAAAGAATTATTTCGAAACCAAGATGATGAAGAGGATCCAGTTAGAAAAAAAAGGTGGGTTCATGCCTTGTCAAAAGGGATTAAGATTTCTTCCTTTGTTTCTAGCAGAAATAGGGTCAAACCAGGTCTTGCTGGAAGCTGGATGAGACGGTAAGCAGCTATTGATGGCAGCGTATTGGACTTTATTTCATTTCTTTCTTTCATTTTCACGTATGCTTCCTGTGATTGAATCATAGAAAGTCACTATGTCAATTATTTACTTCCTGGGAGTCTAAGAAAGTACCTTTATTTACTACATGCCATCCAAATGGGATGGTACATCTTGTTAAGTTTGCAAGGATAAAAACATGACAAGTGTGCCCTATTTCTGAAAAATAGACTCCAAGTTTGCCACAGAGAGCCAGGAATGTCTTTCCTTTCTTCACTCAAAACCACAGGAGAATAAATACTCCTTTTCATAAAGGTGGCTTTTTGGGGGGCCAAATTCTCACAGAAGAATTTGTTTTAAGCACTTTCTTTGTGCAGTATGGTGTTGGTTGGAAGCATAAATAGACATACAAGACTGAAAAAATAAGCTCTAATTTCCAAGCCTATAAAGATAGTGGGGGTACTGTGTGGGAATCATGGGTTATCAAAGCTCCGGGTTCCTGAACTTGCACGAGGAGTGCTCTGTGTTGGGGTAGTGGTCTCCTTGTTAAAGAACAGGCAGGGGCATTCCAGGTTCTCACAGCTAAGGAGACTGGGGCTGGGAGGGGTTGCCTCAAGCTCACATGGCCTGCAAAGCCAGGACCCATATTTTTCCTGCTTTGTGACCTCTGGGGCCCAACTGCATACTCTCTGATTTCTGGTTTAGCTGACTTTCTCAGAAGGAGCACTCTATTCACATCAATAATTGCTTGGATGTAATGCTTGCAATCATATTTTATGATAGAAAAACAGGCACGTTATTTTCATGGCCAGATGGGATTCCCCAAGGATTATTCGGATCATGGGACAGGAGGAAGCCAGCTGCCCCAGGTCTCAGCTGACTGCAGCCATGGGAGTCCTGTCTTCCCCCAACCCCTGGCTACTGGGTGACTTGAGTGGTACACATGTAGGAGTCCTATTTCTGTTCGCTTACTCCCAGTGAGGGACACCTGGCATTTTTGGACCACTGTTGAGCTGGAACAAAGTAATTTTGCCTAAAGAGCCTGTAGGTGGGCTTAAAGCAGAGGGGCAGTGATAGCCTTTTTCTCCTGCAGACATAGGTGCTGCCAGGTCAGTCCCGGAAGCCCCTCTCTTTGAGCAGAGGCTGGGTAAGCCTCATCTTGTGGAACTAGGGAAAAGCTGTAGTGTGTGGTTAGGAAGGAGTGTGGAACACATCCATTCATATCCTTGAGTAAGAATAACAATAGCAGCCCTTTACTGAGGGCCTATTTTTTTGAGACCTTATTCTAGGTGTGTGTTTAACGTTTCGAATCTTACAACAATCCTGAGAGATAGGTATTATTGTCATGGTCATCATCACCATTTCACAGATTAGGAAATTAAGGTTCAGAGAATTCAAGTAGATTCTGCAGTGTCACACAGCTAGTAAGTGGCAAAGATCTAAACCCAGCTGTTTGACTCATCCTCCATGCTGCTCCAACCTAATGAGTTTGAACTTGACTTGGTAGGATATGGTATCAGGGCTGTATTCATAACATAAGTTAACCTGAGGTTTAATTTAAGCAAAGTCTACAAATAGAAGACAGATTGATGAGACCGAATTTTCACAAAATACTAAAATAAGTGTTTTCCCTCTTTTTGAGTAGAATTTTTTTTAAAACATCTCTATTGGCATATAATTGCTTTACAATGGTGTGTTAGTTTCTGCTTTATAACAAAGTGAATCAGTTATACATATACATATGTCCCCATATTCTTCCCTCTTGCATCTCCCTCCCTCCCTCCCTTCCTATCCCACCCCTCTAGGTGGTCACAAAGTACCGAGCTGATCTCCCTGTGCTATGCGGCTGCTTCCCACTAGCTATCTACCTTACGTTTGGTAGTGTATATACATGATGCCACTCTCTCATTTTGTCCCAGCTTACCCCTCCCCCTCCCCGTATCCTCAAGTCCATTCTCTAGTAGGTCTGTATCTTTATTCCCGTCTTGCCCCTAGGTTCTTCATGACCATTTTTTTTGTTTTTTTTAGATTCCATATATATGTGTTAGCATACGGTATTTATCTTTCTCTTTCTGACTTACTTCACTCTGTATGACAGACATCCACTTCACTACAAATCCACTACAGACATCCACTTCACTACAAATAACTCAATTTCGTTTCTTTTTATGGCTGAGTAATATTCCATTGTATATATGTGCCACATCTTCTGTATCCATTCATCTGTTGATGGACACTTAGGTTGCTTCCATGTCCTGGCTATTGTATATAGAGCTGCAAGGAACATTTTGGTAGATGACTCTTTTTGAATTATGGTTTTCTCAGGGTATATGCCCAGTGGTGGGATTGCTGGGTCGTATGGTAGTTCTATTTTTAGTTTTTTAAGGAACCTCCATACTGTTCTCCATAGTGGCTGTATCAATTTACATTCCCACCAACAGTGCAAGAGGGTTCCCTTTTCTCCACACCCTCTCCAGCATTTATCGTTTGTAGATTTTTTTGATTATGGCCATTCTGACCGGTATGAGAGGATATCTCATTGTAGTTTTGATTTGCATTTCTCTAATGATTAATGATGTTGAGCATTCTTTCATGTGTTTGTTGGCAATCTGTATAACTTCTTTGGAGAAATGTCTATTTAGGTCTTCTCCCCATTTTTGGATTGGGCTGTTTGTGTTTTTGATATTGAGCTGCATGAGCTGCTTGTAAATTTTGGAGATTAATCCTTTGTCAGTTGCTTCATTTGCAAATATTTTCTCCCATTCTGAGGGTTGTCTTTTGGTCTTGTTTATGGTTTCTTTTGCTGTGCAAAAGCTTTGAAGTTTCATTAGGTCCCATTTGTTTATTTTTGTTTTTATTTCCATTTCTCTAGGAGGTGGGTCAAAAAGGATCTTGCTGTGATTTATGTCATAGAGTGTTCTCCCTATGTGTTCCTCTAAGAGTTTGATAGTTTCTGGCCTTACATTTAGGTCTTTAATCCATTTTGAGTTTATTTTTGTGTATGGTGTTAGGGAGTGTTCTAATTTCATTATTTTCCATGTAGCTGTCCAGTTTTCCCAGCACCACTTATTGAAGAGGCTGTCTTTTCTCCATTGTATATTCTTGCCTCCTTTATCAAAGATAAGGTAACCATATGTGTGTGAGTTTATCTCTGGGCTTTCTATCCTGTTCCATTGATCTATCTTTCTGTTTTTGTGCCAGTACCATACTGTCTTGATTAGTGTAGCTTTGTAGTATAGTCTGAAGTCAGGGCACCTGATTCCTCCAGCTCCATTTTTCTTTCTCAAGATTGCTTTGGCTATTCGGAGTCTTTTGTGTTTCCATACAAATTGTGAATTTTTTTGTTCTAGTTTTGTGAAAAATGCCAGTGGTAGTTTGATAGGGATTGCATTGAATCTGTAGATTGCTTTGGGTAGTATAGTCATTTTTACAATGTTGATTCTTCCAATCCAAGAACATGCTATATCTCTCCATCTATTTGTATCATCTTTAATTTCTTTCATCAGTGTCATAATTTTCTGCATACAGTTCTTTTGTCTCCTTAGGTAGGTTTATTCCTAGATATTTTATTCTTTTTGTTGCAGTGGTAAATGGGAGTGTTTTCTTAATTTCACTTTCAGATTTTTCATCATTAGTGTATAGGAATGCAGGAGATTTCTTTGCATTAATTTTGTATCCTGCTACTTTACCAAATTCATTGATTAGCTCTAGTAGTTTTCTGGTAGCATCTTTAGGATTCTCTATGTATAGTATCATGTCATCTGCAAACAGTGAAAGCTTTACTTCTTCTTTTCCGAATTGGATTCCTTTTATTTCTTTTTCTTCTCTGATTGCTGTGGCTAAAACTTCCAAAACTATGTTGAATAAGTGTAGAATTTTAATTGCAGAGCATCTCCCTGTGAGAGAGCAGCTCGGGAGAAAAAACTAAGTTCACTCAGAGGTCAAGAGAACTGTATTTGCAAGGCAAGACTAGGCCAGTGGTTTGTTTTTCCCAAAGAACAGGCTCAGCAAGAACACAGAGCAGGTTCATATAAATAGGTTTCCACCTGTGGGGTTGCCAACTGCTTCTCCCCATGAGACTAGTCTTCCTGCCTCCTGTTTCTGTGACTGGCAGAAGCAGAGGGTTGGAACACCCCCAGCTACCCACAGCCCACCACTCCCTAATAACTGCACCTCCTGGCCCTTCCTCTCTGCAGCCCCAATACCCCCAGTACCACGGCATCAGATTCTATGGATTTGGGGCCAGGGTTTTCTAGCATCTGTCCCTTTTCTTTCTAGTCCTGTTGCCACTAGTCTCATTTAGGCCCTTGTGACTTCTCCCTAATCAATGCTGTTAAACCAATCTTTCTGAAACAGGATTTTCTCACTCCTGTGTCTACAAATCATCTGCTTCCCCATTATCTACTGAATCAAATCCAGACACCTTCACCTGATACTCAAAAGCTTTACAGATTTCCCTAAACACAGCTTTTTAGCCCCTTCCTCTCTCATGGCCAGCCCTACATGTGCCAAGCTGCCATCCTCCGTCTATCCCAGGTACAGTCTCACCTTCACGTGTGACCTTTGCTTTGCCTGGAAAAACTTATTTTTTATTTCCTAGTTTTCAAAGTGGTTTCACTTACCTTATTCCATTGGAAAATTGTAATTACTAAGCAGGGCAGATAGCAGATTAGAAAATATTGGCTCTGAGCAGGCCTAGAGCCTGAGGTTCCACAGCCGAGAGGCAGGCCTAGGAGCCAGATCTTCAAATTCCCTCTCTCCACAGCTCTGGGTTGCTTTTCCCTCTCCTTCTTCTGCCTTTCCTCTGGCTCCCTCCAGTTTCTACTTGTCAAGTTCTGCCTTCTTTCCAAGTCCAGCTCAAATCCACTAGCACCATAAACTCTTCCAAAATAACCCGTAAGAGTCAATGGCTCTCTCTTCCATATGCTCTTACAGCTCCTCACCCAGCTACCCTGGCACTTAAAGCAATTAGGTGAAAAGGCCTGAGAGTTCCAGGATAAGGGTTTGAGGCCAGCATAGATCAAGGTTTCAAGTCTTTTTGATTAGGATTTCCATTAAGAAACACATTTTATATCACAAAGTAGTGTACACACACACACACACACACACACACACCCCTGAAACAAGTTTCATGATACAGTATTTCTAATCCTGCAATGCATTATCATATTTCTCTAGTCTATTTTTTTATTATTATTAAAAAGTACTAGTTAGGAACCCAGTAAATTGATTTTGAGGACTAATGAGTCCTGGTCAGCAGTTTAGAAAACTGATTTAAATTTAATCTGTCATTCTAAATGGCCTAGACAACATTTTCAAAGATTTGTAAAAGACTGAGCTAGCAAGAGAACTATGTTCATTGGGGGTTTAATCTGTGATTCTTATCAGGAACACAAACACCTCTCACAAAGGCTAGGCCAGGAAGGAAGGGCCTCAGCTGGAGAGCACCAGCTTCTACTTGCTGGAAGGTCAAGAACAGGGATTTTTTTCCCCAGCTTTATTCAGGTATAGTTGACAAATAAAAATAGTATATATTTAAGATGTACAACGTGATGTTTTGATGTATGTATATATTGTGAAATGATTACCACAATCAAGCTAATTAACAAATCCATCTCCCCATACATTTACATTTTTTTTTTTTTTTTGGTGGTGAGAACACTTAAGATCTACTCTCAGCGCATTTCAAGTATAGAATGCAGAATTATTAACTATAATCACCATACTGTACATTAGATCTCCAGAACTTACTCATCCTGCATAACTGGAACTTTGTACCCTTTGACCAACACCTCTTCATTTCCCCCAATTCTGCTCCTGGTAAACACCATTCTACTCTCTGCTTTTATGAGTTTGACTTTTTTGGCTTCCACATGCATGTGAGATTATGCAAGGAGAGGCTTCCTAACAGGGGCTAATTGATGGAGGAACGGGATGCATCCATTTCACAGTGGATCATCTTCAAAAGAGAGTGTCAGAGATCTGGGGGGAAAGATTTCTCAACAAGGCACATCTGTAGACTGAGAGCAGATTTTTGTGCTCGTCATAATCTTGACTAGAGCAGGAAATCAGCTAGAATTTAAAAATAGTAAAAATGTAATAAAATTTTTGTTTATATCTGCATAGTGAGTCTGAGGGCCTTCAGGCCTATAAACCCGTTAATGAAGTTAGTATCTTTTCAACTTTATGAAGCACTTGACGTTTGCAAAGTGCTTGTACAATTACCATAATGTTCATCTTCCAAACATTACAGTTCAGAGAAGGCCTGAGGACTTCAGACTGAGAGTAAAAATTTTTAAAAAAAAAGTAAAGGGAAAAGAATTGGTCAAGCTAAAGACCAGGCTTCTGGGCTTATGCTGCCAGAGCTGTTCAAGATGTGGTGTACCTGCTTCTGAGTAGGGTCCCCTCTTGCTGCAGTGCATGCAGCCAGCCTTGGCACGCTGCTCTTGGAAGCTCCAAGCATGATCTGCGTCTACATGAAGCAGGGGAGGGAAAGGCAAAGGGCTTGGCACCTGCAACCCAAGTGCTCCTGGTGTTGAGGGATGTAGGAAGAGGTGTTTGCGACTGCTGGGAAAGGGTAGTGAGGAAACGGACAAAGGAGTTATGGCCTTTCCTGTTCCAGCTATTAAAGGCTGTATGTATAAGCTGGAAATCAGCTCTGGCTATGTTTACAAGCAACAGGTCAGTGAAACTCAACACACTGGTTTACTTCCAGGAATTCCAAGGAAATGGCTTTAAGGAATGTCAAAGGCAATGCTTTGAGGATGTGTCTGTTTCCTCTGGAGAAAGGTTAGCTCTCCTGTGCTTCTTCCCCTCCATTTAAAATCATCAGTTACCACTGGCAAGTGGCTGACCCCAGGGCTGAGCGTAGCCTGAGGGCTGGTGGTGTTCGAGTGTATCGGTTTAGGAACAAAAAGCAGCCTTTTCTTTGGAAGTGATTTTTAATCCAACATTTTCTGTTAGATTAGTTCAAACCTCTGTCAGAAGTGCTCCCTTTTCTGACCATGGTTAGGTAACTGCAGTACCAGAAGCTGAGCTGAAAGACTGAGTTGACTTTTGAACCAGAAAACGTCCTGGTAGACCCTAATCGTTTCACCACCGGATTTTCCTTAGTGGAAGTTAAAAAAAAATCAATCTCTTAATGAAACGATACCTTTCTATGTTAATACGCTTGTGTTTCGAAACACATATTGAGCGTTCCCAAATGTTTTTCAAAGGAGAATGAGGACATTCCTGTCCTCATTTTTATCCACATAGAAAACGGGTGGGTGATTTTGAGAGCAACTGTCCAGAATCATCCTAAGTTTATTGTTCTCTCAGCCGCCCCCTTCCACACAGCCACGAGTTCTCTTCATTATAACAAGCCGGACTGTGTGACTCCGTGCTTAAAGCGCGGCATTGGTATCCTGCTGTCAGTAAGATAAAATCCATTTTCTTGACCGTGACACACGTGGTCCAGCCCAATCTGTCCACATGAGAACTCTTTAGTTTCACCTCCCACTGATCTAGCTGCACTGAATCTCTTACCATTTTCCAAATACCTCACACCCCGTTTGTGTCTCTGCCTGAGCTGTTGTTTTTTTTTTGCGGTACGTGGGCCTCTCACTGTTGTGGCCTCTCCCGTTGCGGAGCACAGGCTCCGGACGCGCAGGCTCAGTGGCCATGGCTCACGGGCCCAGCCGCTCCGCGGCATGTGGGATCTTCCCGGACCGGGGCACGAACCCGTGTCCCCTGCATCGGCAGGCGGACTCCCAACCACTGCACCACCAGGGAAGCTCTGCCTGAGCTGTTTTATTGCCAAAATGCCATTCACATCCTCAGCCCAGTTCTTTACGGATTCTTACTTTTTTTCTCCACCTGGTTTCTAAGTTACTTCTGTGTGGCTTCTCTGATTCTCCAAAGCTGGTGAGTGCGTTGGCTACACCAGCCTCTGGCTTCCGTAATGCTTTTTGCTCATAACTTTTATATAGTTCTTAGTGCATTGGTGGCTGCTGTCTCTACCTCGTTAGGTTACTGGCATCTTGAGGGCAACCACCATTTCTTATTTATCTCTGTGACTTCAGAAGCCAGAAGACAGGCTCATATTTTTTTTCTAGGAAAGAAGTATTAAAACTAAAGTCATTTAAAACAATTAATGAAAATTTAAGCAAAATACTTGTTTTATTCCAGATTTAATATTAATAAATTAAATATTTAATTTATTAATATTAAATATTAATATAATATTTAGATTAAATGTTAATTCTGGAAACATTAAATGTGTAGGTACCTGATAAATGACCGTCAGACAGATGAATCAGATTTGCAGAAAGGAAACCTTAAAGGCTCTTCAGCCTGTGACACGCTGCCCTACCTTTAGCCATCTGAGTGACCAAAACAAAGAAATAAAATGAATACCAGTGGGAGAGAATTCTGATTGCGCTAGGTGTCGGGAATAAGAGTCTCCTCCTTTCTTCAAAGGCTGACACTATAGTTCTCTGGAGACCACCTGCTTTCTCTTCTCCCAATTCTGTGCCTTACAGGCAGCCTTACTCAGGCTTCTCTGAGCTATTCGTGCCACACTTGTCATGGGACCATCCTCCATGGTATTCCCTCCATGCAGAATGCTTTCTCACTTCCCATTGTTTAATTTCATGTTAGGAAATCCCAGTTCCTCCATGGACTCTTTCCCACATGATTAGAAGAACGGTAGTGATTTCTCCTGTAATCCCTTCTTCCATTCACCGCCAGCGCAGGTACCTCTTTGCCTGCTCTTATTTATGCGTTGAGAAGGTGTTATTATGCGTTGAGAAGGTGTTATCACCATCCACCTTGTGGAGTGAACTTTAATCAGGGTGGGGTCATGTCTGCCCACATGCCTTGTACTGTGTCTACCACAGCTTCACAATCAGACAAGGGCTGAGGACTGCTGTCCATGAGATAGACTTGGCCTCTGTCTCCCTGTCAGGTGAGAATATGTGAGACCAGCAGCCAAGGCTCCTGCTGCTAAGGTGTCTCTGGTAGCTCCCGAATTTGTTGGCAGCCTGTAAATGCCTTGTCTCCTACGGCTGAGAAGGAATGACCAAGTAGCAATTAAAGACAATTTAAGCAAAATACTCTTTTTTTCCCATGGGGAAGAAATATTGAAACTAAATTCAAAACTGGCAACATTAAGGTAATACATATGTTTTTGTCAGTCTTAACATTATTTCCTTCTCCTTTATTTCTAATAAAGTGATTCAGTATGTACTGACCTAGAAATCTTCAAATGTAACATCACACTGCTAATGACAAAACATGATGGCTTCACCTGAAAGGTGCAATTAAAAGATTTCCTTTATCACAAGAATGTGCAAGAGGAATAATTATCATCAAAGGCTTGTATTGCTTCCATTGCTGGACAGGAAAATTGTTGCACTTTTCTATCAAGCGAAAATTGCTTTCTGTGGTGTAATTTCCAGAAAAATACTATGGGACGAAGTACTGTAACTTAGGAAAATTGTAAATGAAACAATCCCATGTGCAGAACAGGAGACACAAGGAAGTGCTGAACACCCAGCTACTTCCATCTACTCAAGATCAAATCGGAAGAATTGTGTCTGATTTATAGCCTGAGTGGAATCTTTTGTTTCTGGAGACTGAAGACTTTCCTATGGTATTAAAATATGGCTGTTACCACAAAAAATTATTACAAGCATACAAGACCATAGATATTTTGGTCACTCAGAAATAATAAATAACAACGAATACCAAATACATTACATGATGCTGCCCTTTAAGAGAAGCAGACATCAACAGGTAATAATGACAATAATAAAGCTCACATTTTTGAGCACTTATCTGAGTGCTTTAACTCATTTAATCCTCAAAACAAACCTATGACGTAGGGACTTGTATTATCCCCATTTTGCAGCTGAGAGACTGAGGCACAGAGAGGGTAAATAACTTTCCTAAAGTTACACAACTAGTAAGTGGGTAGGCTACAGTAGCAAATCAATAAATCCTGACCCCTGAGCCAGATTTCCCTCTATTTGATGAAAACCAGTACTGGAATGTCTAAGTGTATCTTTCTTTATACCAAAGTCATTTCCTGAAAAGACATCTGTAAGTCAGAAACTCAAAGACAGAACCAGATTGGAATGTAAGCTCTGTGAGGGTTTGTCAACAGCTGTATCCCTACTGCCTAGTATAGTACATGGCCCGTGGTAGCCTCTTGATAAACATGTGATGAATACGTGAATAAATAGAGAAAAGAGGAGAGTCTAATACAGTGCTTTGCAATGAGAAAGTGCTCAACAGATTTTTAAAATTGGATTTAAAGGAATTTGTTTTATGAATCCATTCGAGAAGCGGAGGATTCATCTTCTGGTTTCCTGTTTGTGTAAATCCAGATTTTCATATTGTTTGCTTACAGTGAAGATGAAATGAGAAAGCATTCTCATTTAAGAGAAATATTATTAAAACTTTTACAGGGGAAAAGGCAAAACAAATCAGGGATGCCAAAACTCTTGTAGAATCCTAGGATTATTGTAGAAAACTCAGTTATCGTCTTGGGAGCCACAACTTTTCACATTCATAGCAGAGTATCTAACATGTTTGGGCAACAATTCACAATGCCATGCTTGTAGTCACTTGTCAGGACTCCAGAAGAGGTTAAGTCCAGTTATGGAATGTTTCAACCTATTTAGGCCACAGGGTCTTAAGAAAATTGCACTATTTAACTGGTTTAAACATGTTTTGGCTCTGAGAGATAAGTGAACAAGTTACCATCAGTAGGAAGCTGTTTTAAGAAATAGCTAAATTTTCCAATGGATTTAGCCAAAACAGAAGATAATATTTATTGTTCCCATTATACGGATGAAGAAACCATGGAAGACCCAAGTTATGACCTGAACAAAAGACAGCTCATGTTTCAAGGCACGGATACCACCCCCTACATTGGTTCTCACCAAACAGTCAAGGAATATAAGGATCCAGGAAGCTAGTGTTTTCTTTTAGTGAATTTTAATTTCATTTCACTTAGGTGCTAAGTCAAGGGCTGTCTACAAGGTCTTTCTACACTAGCATTTGTGAAGACAAGGAAGACCAAAAGTCAAGCTGCAAACCCAATGGATTAACCACCTGGGGGGGAGTGCCGGCTGCACTACTGCCCCATGCAAGCTCAGCTCCTCCCTATAGCCAGCTTCCCAGGAGGGAAGCAGTCATAATGCCATGTACATCCTCACGTGGGATACCACTGGGGATGTATTTAGAGAGAGTCTTTAGAAAGCTGATTGCTTATGTTTCTTTCAAATATTTTGAAATATTGGTGCTTTCTGAAACCGCTTGTGGAGTTATCTGGTTACATTTTGCAAGTGAGGGTTACAAATTATTTTAATTCACGGCTCCCTAAAGAGTTCCCCCATTCAACTCTGGAGATGCCAAGGTCTCTCTTTCCTACACTAAGGGCCACCTGCCATTTCAAGGGGCTTTGGGGTCATGACTCATCTGAATGAATCAAATAAGCAAGACTTCATGAGAGTCAGCCATGCCTACCTTGTTTGCTGTTCGCCCCAGTACCTCCTGTATTGCTTGGCACATAGTAGGTACTCAATAAGTTGAACAAAAGGCATCTTACTTACATCCTCTGCTATCCCTCTGGCTTTCTACTTAAAGTAAAACACACCCTGCCTCCGGACTGGTGAAGATTTTGATGAGCCTCCCAAGAAGCTATCACTTCGAACTATCAATTGTATGCCAGGCACACTTACCAATAAGAGCATCACACACATACTAATGCCACCAGAGCTCACTGGATGGACCACCCGAACCACAACCCGTGGATTCTTCAGGTGGACACAGCCCACTCTTTGCTGATTACGAATGCTGCCTCCAAGTCCATCACTGACCTTGGGTGTGTCTTTTCCCTCCTTGGGGCTCAGTTGCCTCATCGATAAAACAGGAATCACAGAACTAACATTCCCTGTTCCTCTGAGACTTTTTTTGCTAAGTGAACTCAAGTCATTCACAAGGCCACAGTACCAACCCAACAAATAATTCATAGATGCTTCAGCTAGTCAGAATAAGAAAAAACTGCAATGCAGTGATCATCATTTAAAATGGAAATTGCTGCTCACAATATTCATACCTATGATTTAAAATAAGCATGACTGTGTGGGATATAACGAATTCTGTCAAGTTTTAGGAGGAAAGCGTTCTTTTCCCTTGTTTTTTTTTTTTTTTGTTGTTGTTTAAAGACTACGATGCCGTTACATTTAAATCCATGAAATACTTGTTTCCAAGGATCATTCTGAGTGATCTGGATGTTCACGTTTATTTTTCCTGGAATACAATCTGTCACACTTTGGTTCACGAAGGGGTCTGGCATCTGCCACTTTCCTTGCCAGACTTTTTAATGGAAAACTCAAGAGCTGCAACATCTACACGTCTGCCATGGCCTTTCATTTTCTTGGTAACATCTCAGTGCACAATTCATTTCAAGCCAGTGATGGGAAGGAAGTCTCCATCCATGTGACTTTGTAATTCTGTTACTGTGTCAACTTGCCAGTCCATTGTTATCTTTGTGCTATCTTTACACTTCTGTAAAATGTTGGCAACCACAGGATAACTCCTTATTTTCAGTTGATGTCGGCATACAGGAAGCGCTAAAAATGATTTTAGGCTGCCCTTTTTATTTTGGAAGAAGTCATTCTTATCCTCTGTCATTCACATTTGTAGAACTAATATATAAACATGCTTTTTTTTGTTTGTTTTGTTTTATTTGCGGTACGCGGGCCTCTCACTGTTGTGGCCTCTCCCGTTGTGGAGCACAGGCTCCGGACGCACAGGCTCAGTGGCCATGGCTCATGGGCCCAGCCGCACTGCAGCATGTGGGATCTTCCCGGACCAAGGCACGAACCCGTGTACCCTGCATCGGCAGGCGGACCCTCAACCACTGCGCCACCAGGGAAGCATGCTTAAGGGGAGAGATGATAAATGATAGAATGGATAGAGACTGTAGAAAGTAGACAGTCCAGCAGCATCATTAGTCACCTACGAATAAGGCAACCTACGATTCCTATACCAGCTGCAACACTGTGAATCCAAGTAAACCGTTTTATCTGATGTCTTAAAATCTGAATAAGGGGGCATCAATTTCTAACCTTCTCATTAAAAGAGATTGTTAGTGAGGATGATAGGTGGCTCTAAATTCTGATTTCTATATACAAATAAAATCAACACACAATCGGTGAGATAAGATACAGTCACCCAGACAGAGAATGGCTTCTAAGCCAGAGCCAGGCTTGAATATATGAGATCAGGTGTACGAATTAAACCTAAGGAAGGATGGACCAACCATAGGAAGGAGGTCAGTGAGGCAACAGGGATGCAGCTCTGCCGTGGTGGCTGTCCCTGCCCAGGGAGAGGGACCCTGCCGCTGGGGGAGGGGTGGGTGTGCACCCGGGGTGTGCCTTTTGGTGCCGAAGGGCAGCCTGGATGAAAAACACTAAGATTATCCCCTCTGCCTTGCTCTGCTTTCAGACTCACTTAGCAACCCTCAGATAATTCATTGGATTTTTCTGCTATATCAACGTTTTAGAGTAAATGTGCCCTGGATAGAAAATATTGCTTTCTTGCTTGATTCATTCATTCAGTGAATATTTATTGAGTGTCCACTATATGCCAAACACTGTTGTATGCTTTGATTACAGACCCAAATCCCTGTCCGCAGGAAGCATACATCGTGGTTGGGGGAGAATATTATAACAAATGCATAAAGTACATACAGTGTCAGATGGTGATAAGCATAATGGTGACAAATGAAGCGGAGAAGGGGAGAGAGAGTGCTCCTGTTGGGACGGCTAATTTAAATATGGAGCCAGGGGGCTTCCCTGGTGGCGCAGTGGTTGAGAGTCCGCCTGCCGATGCAGGGAACACGGGTTCGTGCCCCGGTCCGGGAAGATTCCACATGCCGCGGAGCGGCTGGGCCCGTGAGCCATGGCCACTGAGCCTGCGCGTCCGGAGCCTGTTGCTCCGCAACGGGAGAGGCCACAACAGTGAGAGGCCCGCGTACCGCAAAAAAAAAAAAAAATATATATATATATATATATATATATATATATATATATATATATGGAGCCAGGAAAGTCTCACTGCCAAGTTGGATGAAAGAGGTGAAGGAGGGAGGCCTGCGAATGTCTGAGAAAAGAGCATCCCAAGCAGGGGGAAGAGGAAACAGTGCGAAGGCCCTGAAGCAGGAATGTGCTTGGTGTATCTCAGGAAGGCCGGGGTGCTGAAGCAGGGTGAGCCAGCGAGCAACAGGGAGAGAAGGGGCCGGAGGGACAGTGGGGACCACACTGCGACTTGACCCTTCTAAGGGCTGGGAAAGAATACCCCTCCCCATGAGGACACATATGATGATTTAGGAATTTGATGTCTGGTTTCTACTTGTGCCTCCCTGAGCTTGGCTAGAGTCCATCCGTTTCTATGAAACGAAACCATTCTCGGAGTCTTTGGCATATTGAACTTTCTGCCTTTGAAAAGTTGAGAATGTGATTCAGAAACTTGGAGACTCCTTTATGGTGGTGTTCTTAGGGTGACCGACCAGGACCCCTAACCTTATCACCTCCTATATCTTCAACAGCTGCTTGGGATGTGAACTCTGTAGGACATAATGTAAGCAGTCATAACAGTCATTGCTTTAATAGTGACATTCTGGACGTATGGAAGTGGGGTATATGTGTAGATAAGAGCTATCATGGACATAGAGCGGTCAGCGAGAGCGTTCATTTAAGTATATTTATGGATTTTATCGTTATGTAATGCCTTTCTTTGTCATTACGGTCTTTGTTTTGAAGTGTTTCAAAGTCTATTTATTTATTTAATTTTTGGCCGCATCGTGCAGCATGTGGGATCTTAGCTCCCTGACCAGGGATCGAATCCAAGCCTCCTGCAGTGGGAGCGCAGGGTCCTAACCGCTGGACTGCCGGGTAAGTCCCTAATTTAGATTTTGACAGATCCGGGCTTGGATCATGGAATTGACACTAGCTATGGAAACCTAAGAAAGTTATTTAAGTTCTTGGAGACTTTGTTTCTTCCATCTCAAAGAGAGTCTTTGTGAGAATGAAACCAAAAGGGTGGTTATTAGGATTAAATGAAAGAATGTTCTCGATGGCAAAGCACTGGTGCTCAGTAACATGGTTCCCTTTCTCATAGCCCCCTTCTCAATTTCTGCTTTGCACCGCAAGACTCAGAATTGCTGCCCACAGGGAATCATAGTGAAATCTTAACTAATCGTCAATTTTGGCACCATAGGCTTCCGGCTTATTTATTTGTACTTGTTGCGGTGCGTGGGCTTCTCATTGCAGTGGCTTCTCTTGTTGCTGAGCACGGGCTCTAGAGCGCAGGCTCAGTAGTTGTGGCACACAGGCTTAGTTGCTCTGCGGCATGTGGGATTTTCCCAGACCAGGGCTCGAACCCGTGTACCCTGCCTTGGCAGGCGGATTCTTAACCACTGCGCCGCCAGGGCAGCTCGCACAGGCTGTTTTGTCAGAGGCCTAGACAATCAGCAGTCCATTTGTGTGGTACTCTACCCTTGGAGCCACCCTCTTACAGAGCTGTGGAGGTGACATGAAATTATAATGTAAAGCACTCAACACGGTACTTGGCCATGGTTCATCCTTATGGAATGTTAATTTTTATTATTTTTATTTTTCTGTAGGTTTTGGGAAATTTTTATGGGAATGCATATGTATTAATTATGCTATGAAAAAAAGAAAACAAAACTATATGAGCCATAGTGACTTGTTTTATTGATACCGATGGTGAGTTAAGAGCATCTTTGTATCCTTGGGTCTGAATATTGGGCATAAGTTCAATGTGAATTGAGTACTGTGACATTTAGTTTTACATGTTTACTTGACTAGGCTACCTCGTTATTCAATCAGACCCTAATCTAGGTGTTGCTGTGAAGGTATTTTCTAGGTGTGGTAAGCATCTACAGTCAGTTGACTTTAAAGAGATGATCCTCAATAAGGTGGGTGGGCCTCATCTGATCAGTTGAGTGGACTTAAGAGCAAAACTGAGGCTTCCCTGAGGAAGAAGAAGTTTTGTCTTAAGATTGCAGCATCTCAACTCCTACTGGAGAGTTTCTAGACTGAGAGCCTGTCCTGCACATTCTGAACTTGCCACCTTCACAAACACATAAGCCAATCCCTTGAAGTAAACCTATGTGTATTATATGTATATGTATGTATGCATGTGTGTGTGTGTGTGTGTGTGTGTGTGTGTGTACTCCTGACTGGTTCTGTGTCTGTTTCTCTGGAGAATCCTGACTTACAAAGGTGCATATGAAGGCTCATTTATTCTTCTTTTTCTTTTGTCGGTAATTCTTTATGATGCCTCATTTGCATGATGCAATTTTACTAAAATGAAACTTGAACAGCTCCAAACTGCATAATCCATTTCTTTCAGCCTCACACTTTCTTTTTGGCCTCAGCCAGGCAATCTGACCCCGGAGTTGGGGGGATCATCCCTACATTGACAGCAGCTGGCATAGTCTACCCATGAGGTCCATGGGGCACATCGCCTGGGTTCTAGGTGGCCAACAGGATGACGGTAAATGCCAAGGGGATAATTTTTCTCTAAAAATATGGATAAATCAAGAGTTTACAGAGTGGAAACTGGTTGGTTTGCTACACTCTGGGTATGAATTCAGAGCATAACTAGGATATAAAAACTCTGTTGTCTAAGTGAAAATATATTTATGCAGTGATGGTAGCCCCGCAATTTCTAGGATGAATGCACAGGAGGACAAATTACCATGAGAAGAGATATTACTGAGAGTGTAAGTCTGCTTTCATTTTTTGCTAGTTTGTCCATAATCATATGGAAATAACCCCCCAGTGAAATGTGAGACAAAAACTATGACATCATCTGAATTTAGTGTCACTGCTCTAAGCTAAAAATTTGGGTGGGTTCCTACTTACATTTTCTTGTCTCCAAGTTATCTTTTCCATTTTGCAATGCAATGCAAAGCATTCCTTACAACACTGTCAGAATTTGAACAAAAACATCTTTTATCTAATTTCTGATTTGCCATTTTGTGATAGTGTGATTTATAATAAGAAATAGAAATTTGGTCTTCATCCCCAGTTTTGGCAGAGAGCTCTTAAAATCCTTGAATTTCCTAAGTGATGAAAGCAAAAAGGCATCCTTCTGTTATGTTAATGATGACGTTTGGACCCTAACTAAGGTTGGGTGCTGGATGCCAGGAGAACCCACCATTAGATTAGAGGGTTGGAACTTTCAGTTCTCACCCTCACCACCTCTGGGGAAGAGGAGAGAGGCTGGAGATGGAGTTCAATCACCAGTGGTTAATTATTCATCAGTTGTGCCTATGCAATGAAGCCTCCATAAAACCCCAAAAGGATGGAGTTTAGGAGAATTTCCAGGTTGGTGAACAGGTGGAGATTCGAGGAGAGTGGTGCACTCAGAGAGGGCATGGAAGCTCCATGTCCTTTCCCCGTACCTTGCCCTATGCACCTCCTCCATCTGGCTGTTTCTGAGTTATATCCTTTTATAATAAACCAATGATCTAGTAAGTAATGAGGTCTTCTAGCAAATCAATCAAACCCAAGGAGAAGGTCACGGGAACCTCCAACATGTAGCCGATAGATCAGAAGCATAGGTAACAACCTGGGCTTGTGGTGGTGGTAGGGGCAGCCTTGTGGGACTGAGCCCTTACCTGTGAGCTCTGACCCTGTCTCCAGGGACATAGTGTCAGAATTGAGTTGAGTTGTAGGACACTGACCTGGCGCATTGCTTGGATGGGTGGGGAAGCCCCCCTTCCACAAGTTGGAAATCGGGTCCTGGAACCCCAAAAGACACTTTCTTACTGTACATCTTGTCATAACCAAGCAGCCTTTATATGTACTCTTTAGCCACATTTTTATAACTTCCTACAAATTTGGTTATCAGATACTTTAAGCAATGGCAGGAGAAAATTGTGTTTCCAGAAGAGAAACAAACTGGAACACAAACCAGCGTAACCTGCTAAGAACTGGCTTCCCTCAGAGAGACCAGTGACTGGTTAGTGAGGTACCAGAACCTCCAAGAGGCAGTTAATGGCCAAGATGGACCACTTTTAGGGTGGTGGCAACCTACACTGTCCATGAAAGCTCAAGATTGAGTGAGGCAAGGTATTTGCCCATAGATAACAGAAGTATGGAAAAGCAAAACTGTAGCCTCAAAAAGCCTCTACCTTCCACATCTCATTTCATAATTCTTGGAATGTTCTACTATTTCAGAATTGCTTTCTAATTTTAACCTTGTTTTACTTTTGCTTATCTCTGCAATCTTCAATGGGCTTCTCTTCACTTCACTCTTACTTATTTTTTTTTTCTCCAGTCATTCCTCGAATTTGCTTTCCTTTCCTTCCTGCTGTGAATTTCCTGTATTTCTCTTGCTTCTTCTCCCCTTTCCATTTTTACCTCCTCTTCATCTTATTCTTTGAATTTCTTTCCCCTGTTCTTAATTCTTCTTCCTTTCCCTCTGATCTGTTGTGGCTTTAATCATTGCTGAGCTGCTTTAAAATCGCCCAGTGACTGACATTTTCTCCCTGAAAGGAGAGGGATTTGTGACTGTGGAAAACTAACTACAAAGACCCAACACATTCAATTTTCAGCACAGTTCTTTCCTTTCTTCTGTGGCGCTTTTGCCTGGGATTAGAGGTGGACCGCTTACTGCAACTCACAATGGCAAAGCCCTTCAGGCCTGACTTCTCAGCTCTGTGAGTCGCATGGCAAGGTGTATCTGAACCACTCTGTTTACACTGATTGCTAGAATTTTAAAATTGCCCGTCACTAGAAAAAGCTTACTCAAGTGTTTCCTGGAAAACAAAGTAGTATTATTTCACAATGTGATGACCGGACTTATTCTTCTCCTTGGACTATTCATCCTCCCTCCCCCCTCCCCCTTCATTTTTTACAGCATGAAACAAAAACAGACAAATGTGTTCCTGGCAGAAGGGTGAAGGAGCTTTGTCACCCTAGCCGACTCCACCAGAAGTAAGATTTTTACAAAGGGATGAACAGTAAAATTAGTAAAATAGATCAGTTTTTCAGGACTCTATGATTTTATCATAGGGCATTAGGAAATAGTAGATTGCCACAAGCACACCAGATTCATTTGCCTCTGAGAGATTTCACTTTAGCTCTTTGCAACACTAAAGTATGGACTACACAGCTTTTTATGTTTCGAAATCATTCTTTTGGCTAAATTTGCTCGTGAATTCGCTTTACCTTTCTGCGTTTCTTGAAGAGCAGCAGCGCAGACCTCAATGATTAAGTGCTCGAAGTCAGTGTCTGCCATGTAGCAGGACCTGGGAGATTATCATTATCAAAGGATACTTGTGGTCAAAGCTGTACCACATTCTGAAGAGCCAGGCAGTCTCTGTTTTCGTCGTGCTTTTGCCAGAGGTGTTTGCTTCCTAGCGAGTGACAACAGAAAAAGGCATTGGATAAATGATCACTATAAATATTGAGATATAATATCAACATTAATACATAGTATTAATTATTAATATATTAATAATGTATTAATGTATTAATACATGTATATAATATTAATATATTTTAACTATAAGAATATGCGTCAAGCTAAATTAAACTTAACCACTTTTAAAAAATCTTTCCAGATACAGGTATTTTCATCTAAATGTTGAACCTGCTGCCAAGCAGATTAGCTCACGGATCTTGCCATATGGGTGAGGTTCTTGTGGCATAATTCAACGTTTACTTTTTTTCATAATTCCTATTTTATTAAACAGCTAAGAAATGCCACTTTGTTGACACCAGTGAACATGATATTTCTGTCAGATTGCTGTTGTGGGGATTTTGCAGTTATTTCTGTCAGATTTGGATGGTATTTATTTACGATTTACCAAAAGGTCAAGACTAAAGGGATAACCGTCTAATAATTGTTAAACTAGTTTTCATTCATTTTATTTTTGATAGATCACTACCAAAGCCTATGGTTAATTTTTGATATCTTCCCCCTTCGATTCTTAAGTTTTGAAATAGATATTCCGGTTAAGAAGCCTGTAATAATTTAATAACTGAATGAATGTGTTTGTCTCCCCCAACCCCATGCTCACTCACTCTTTTTTTTTTTTCCTCAAAGGACCACAGTGGGAAGGAGGAAGAAAAGGACAAAAGAGAAAGCATTTGATAGGTGTTTATGTAACAGTAGAGGATGAAAATGTGAGAAAAAGGTGAAAAATTTTTGTGAACTTTAGAGAGATGATAATGGACATTGCAATGTGGTATGAAGGAGATTCAGGGACATTTCTACCTCTTCTGTGTATCTCATTTTGCATATTAAGAGAATTCCAGACTTCAATCAGTTGTAATTATCTTCATCATTAAAAGCATTTATATCTTAACATGGACTTCATTGCTTTGTTTGGGCCCTCGGTTTCCATGCCCAAATTGTATCAGGAGTTCACAGTCCAGTAATAATGTGAACATTCTCAAGAAATCATGAGGCATGGAAGACAGTGAGAAACCACTGGCTGCTCCAAAGCTAGCCCTTAGTTGAAACCAAGGTGATTTACTTTACTTTGTTTATTTACTTTTTTGCCCCTTTCCAGACAGTTCCACGGATGGGTAATGATAAATAACTGAACACAAAAGGCTGTATTCTGCTCTCTGAAACACATGTACAAGCAGACGCTGCAGTTCCATGCCCCACAAACAAAAGGGGAATAAAAGAATGCTAAGTGTGGTCCC
This sequence comes from Tursiops truncatus, assembly GCF_011762595.2. Classification (NCBI taxonomy): domain Eukaryota; kingdom Metazoa; phylum Chordata; class Mammalia; order Artiodactyla; family Delphinidae; genus Tursiops; species Tursiops truncatus. Next base: position 24,119,415 of record NC_047037.1, on the reverse strand, counting down.
TCCCTTTCTAGGCAGCCACTTATCCTTTGTCTAAAATGGTTGAAGCAGACACTCCACAATAAAATGAAAACCCAAACTGGCAGCCTTTCTCATTGGTTGTTTTAAGATCTCTGATTTCCAACACTGAACAGTTTCCTAAAAGGCGTTCCTAAGTATGCCACTGTTCTACGTGATGTTGATGGAAATTCTGTGCCGATCGTTCAGGAAGGGATGGGTTTGAGAGTGTTAACCAGGTTTGTTACATTCAGAAATTTTGGGAATCTTTCATTTGTAAATGAGCATTGTAAATCTTTGAGAGGGAAGCCTTTCTCAAACTTACCTGGTCATGGACCACATGCCCCATTCCCAAGTCCCACAGTGGGACATCTATGATCTTTTCATGGATGATGTCAGAGTTTCATAGATCTGTTTTCTGATAGACCCAGAGTGCCATGCCCTGTTATCTAGAGCTAGAATGTACCCATGGCATTTCCACAAAAGGGAAACCAAGGTGTCCAGTTCAATTTCCATCTGTCCCTGAACCTTTCTCTAGCTATTTCTACCCCAAGAAAGGTGTCAGATTTGCAAAGTCACTGCTATACTTAGTGTTTTCTTCATCATCTTGCAACATTTGCAAGTCGTTTCTGAGTCACTGTCTCTCAAACAGGTCAGCACGTTGGGACTCAGCTGGCAGAGTAAAACTGTTATCCCTGAACTAAACTAGGTAGTAACGCTCTGGGCTAGCCCTGGGGAGTTCTCTCTCTCTTTTCTTTTCTCTTCTTTTCTTTTTTCTTTCCTTAAGAACAATAAGGAGTTACACACTTTATCCATCCAGAGGCACAGGTAATTTTGATAGCTGACAATATCTATGGATGACAAGATAGTCATTGAAGAAAATTAATAGAAAGGAGTGGAAGCAAATTCCTGTTCTTTTGTTTGGTTGTTTGTTTCTAAGTTAAGGTGGGCTGTGTAGTGTTGAGCTTGGCTGGCAGTCAGGGGCCCAGGATTCTAGCACCCACTCCACAGCAGCCCGGCTGAATGACATTTGTAATAATATTCTCCAGCTGTGGAATGCTCATTCATTCCTAGGCAAGGTGCTGGTCACATTATCCAGTCACTAACTTTTTCAGTCATTGTTTTTCAATTTTCACAACAAACCCTCAAGGTAGGTTGCATTATACCTATTTTACAGGTGAGGACCTAGAGAGGCCCAGAGAAGGGAAGAGCTGAGTCCAAAGTCACATAGCTAGCAAGCTATAGAGCTGGAATTTGAACGTAGGACTAAAGGACTCCAAAAGTGCTGTTCTTTCTGCTGGTATCTCATGCAGCCTTTGAACTTCGGAAAGCACACACACCGTATGATAGGCTATTTGGGCTGCAGTCTCCTCGCCTGTAAAATGAATTGAGGAAATTGGATTGGCTGGTCTCTGAGGTCCTAATCGTATGGAAAATACTGTTTTTTCATTAATGACAACAACAACAATAACGGCTGGCACTCCTTGAATAGATGCCATGTGCCAGACACTGTTCTAAGTGCTTTTCATATATTATTATTCCTATTTTACAGATGAGGAAACTGAGGCAACTGGCGCACAGAGAGGTTTCCAAGCACAGTTGTGGTCTCTCGGCAGCAGCCTTGATTCCTGTCATCTAGGTGGGTGTAAGTGAAGAGCAAACTAGGGCAAATGGGTATCTGAATAGATGAGGTCGGGATACTGAAGGTTGAGATGCAGCAGCTATATATCCCCCCAAACGTAATGAAAATGCATGGCTCCCCTCAGCTGGGTGAACGCTGAGGGGTTGGAAAGTGTCCCTGAAGAAACTTAACTTCAGTGTTAGAAATTTCTCTAGACTCCTAAATACTGGTTTCAGGGATTTCTGAAGGTCTTGGAAAACCTCCCTGCCTTTTACTCCCTTTTTCCTCTCCTTTTTATTTTATTTCCTGAGGGGAATATATCAGAACGTACAGGCACTCCTGAAAGAGCTTATACTCTATTTCTGGGAAATCTTCCAAGGTTATTTTTTGCCAGCTGATGAGAGCAACACATACTAGGTAGCATTTTGGAAAAAATGTTAACACTTGTAATCTATTTTTCAAACTTTAATTTACTTGGGATACTGGAGATGTTATTCATTTTACTGCTTTGTAGAGAAATAAACTGGGCTCCAATTAGAATGAAAGATAGAAAATGTTTTTCCAGGTAAGGGAAATACCATGGATGACCCAGCATTGACGTTTCTGCTGATCTGAGATAAAATGTTCAGTGTATGTCTTAAATAGCTGTTGGCCCAATTCTGGATCCATTCATTTATTTCTCTGAAGTTATTGATGACTTAATAACTGGGTTATGAAAGGCCATCAATAAATGAGTAGAAATAAATGAGTTAGTCCACTGTGTGCTCTGCTTGTTCACTGGGGGCTGAGGATAAATGTGCCAAGGGAAGGCCAGCCTTTGCAGTCACCCTGGAACAGGGAAGGTATCCGATGAGGCAGCGCAGAGGGCAAGCCCCTGGGAGGGCCCAGATGGGCAGAGGACAGCAGGTAGCATCAATTTACCTGGATTATTCTGAAGCAGTGATCAGATCACACCCAAGGACAAGGGATATAAGCAGTCATCAGAAGAAGAATCTGGAACTTGGTGACAGTCTCTTTATTGCTAGCAATATGTCTTCTGTTTTTGAGTTCTTTGATGCCAGAGGGGCAGTGGCATCCATGTTGGAACAAGCAGAGGATCCAGAAACTGAAGACCAAGATTTGAGTTCTGACTCTCTACTGTCTACCATTGAATAATAATGATACACTCTCCAGAGCTGAGCCTCATGTCTCACAGCTGTAAATGGGAACTGGAGATCCAAGGGCGTTGAATGTTGGCTTTTATTTGCCCTTGCTACTTCTAAGAAGCAGGGTGTTTGATATATGTGTAATTTCTGTTTCCTTTATTATCCTCCATTTCTGGGAAAATGTAAAAATGACTGGGGCATTTGATATCTTTCCTTTTTCTCCTTAAACAAGGGAATAGATCAGAGGTTGGGAAGTGGCTGAGCACAATAAGGAGTGAGTAGTTGTCTTTTTTTTTTTTTTTTTTTTTTGCGGTACGCGGGCCTCTCACTGTTGTGGCCTCTCCCGTCGCGGAGCACAAGCTCCGGACGCGCAGGCTCAGAGGCCATGGCTCACGGGCGCAGCCGCTCCGCGGCATGTGGGATCTTCCCGGACCTGGGCACGAACCTGTGTCCCCTGCATCGGCAGGCGGACTCTCAACCACTGCACCACCAGGGAAGCCCAGTACGGACATTTTGATTAAGAATGGTGTTATGGGCTGGTGACACCACAGACTAGTATGCGCTAAGGACCCAGAATGATGTATGAACTTATGAACTTCCTTGAGAAAGAGTTCTTGGGTTTTCCTTAACTTTCCTGAGTATTCAAAGAAAACATTGTATCTTTGGCTTCTTTTCCCAGGTGGGAGGTGTCTGATGAGAAGACATTGTCATTTACCAGCTGAGATTCCTCAATCCTACCCACCAGGGAAGTCCAGTAGTTGTCTTTTAAGTGACCCCTCTAGCACCACCCTAGAGAGGGAGCAACAGGAAAATTAGGAAGGTACTCTTTGTTTTATGCTTATTTGGATCCCTGAAAGAAAACAAAGGCTCTGGCCAGAAATCTTTAAAAAACAGACACTGAAGCAAGAGGGAATTGCTTGCTGTATTAACCTTAATGAAAAAGAACTAAGCAAATGTAAATACATTCCTCTATCAATATTCAAAGGAGGGGCCTTTGCTAAGTGAACCGGAGGAACTCTGCTCTGGGCTAGTCATATGGGATTGCTTCTCACTTCACGGGGATTCAATGGATTAAGAGAGAGAAGATTTTCCTATTTCTAAGATTTCATATTCAATACTAATGTCAGTGGAGGTTGTACAGAATGATGACAAAGACAGATAATTATCATAACAAACCTGTAGAGTTCCTTATGGGTTCCAGAGCACTTTTTCAAGTAGTCAGTGTGAATGGGATTTGACAGCAGTCCTTTTGCCCTGCCACCTCCCAGTGTGGAATGTATTCATGTAATAATTTCACGTTTATTGCCTTGATTTTCTGATTAGCAAGGAGAAGACCGGATTCTCTGTCCCTAAAGAGAAGGATTTCTAGATTCTGAAGAAGGGGGACATGATACAATTAGGAGTCAATAGGAAATTTTTTTCAAATTTATGTTTTAAAAGGTAAAATTAACTCTTAGCCTCCACATAGAGAGTATTTTATACAAATATTTTCACCTTCCTCACACTATGATAAATTCATAAACGTTCCCAAGAAGGTATAGTCACAAAATACATGCTTAGGGAGAAAGAATGAAGGAAACAACTAGATAAGGATGGGTAAAAATGCCAAGAGGAAACGTAGACATCACAGATACACTACCAGATGGGCTAAACTCATGGTTTAGCTACCAAAAAAAAAAAAAAAAAAAAAGGTTTGCTTCAAATAACTTTGTCCGTACAAGAGATTCAAGTTAATCCAGGGAAAAATAAATTGTTTGGTTCCGGTAAATATAATATTTTGGTGAGTTAAAAATGTATATTCGGGGCTTCCCTGGTGGCGCAGTGGTTGAGAGTCCGCCTGCCGATGCAGGGGACACGGGTTCGTGCCCCGGTCCGGGAGGATCCCACATGCCGCGGAGCGGCTGGGCCCGTGAGCCATGGCCGCTGAGCCTGCGCGTCCGGAGCCTGTGCTCCGCGACGGGAGAGGCCACAACAGTGACAGGCCCGTGTACAGCAAAAAAAAAAAAAAATGTATATTCACAAATTCTTTGGTACTTGTCCCTTTAAAAGATGGAGACTAATTTCCCTTCCTATTGAGTGTGGAGGATACATAATGACTCAGTTTTAATCAATGGAATGGAGCAGAAGGGATGGTGATATACAAGGCTAGGTCATAAAAAAACATTGTGGTTTCCTCCTTTCTGAACCACTTGAGGGAAGTTAGTTACCATACTGTGAGGACCCAAGCCACTCTATGGAGAGATCCATGTGGTAAGCATCCGAGTCTCCCTGCCAATAGTCAGCAAGGCACTGAGGCCTCCTGCCAACATGGAAGTGAACCTTTCAGACCCAGTCAAGCCTTCAGATGACTAGCTCTGGCTGACATCCTGTCTGCAACGTCATGAGAGACCCTGAGCCAGAAACACTCAGCTAATTTGCTTTCAAATTCCTGACACTTAGAAACTGTGAGATAATAAACGTTTGTTATTTTAAGCCACTAAGTTTTGGGATAATTTGTTCAGCAGCAATAGAAGGCTGATACAATTACATATTGGAATTATAAATTCTAGATGTAAAAGGCACTGGAGTAGAAAATGCACCTTGGAACAAGAAGATCCCAGCTCATGCTGTTTCCCAGTGACACTGCCCCAAACCACAAACACCATAGCAAAGATAAGGGTTCTACATTTAGGCCTGTGATTTGAGTATACAGTATTATATTTTTGTCTGAAAACAAAACAAAACAATGTTTCCCCCTACAAAGCTACTTGCAAAATACATAATGGCTGGTAAGAATAACTGGTATCATAAATACATGATAGAATTCAGATATTGGGCAACAGGCAGCAAAGGACAAATGAGGTAAGCCCTATATTCTCTTTTCTTTCTGCCCTTTCCCAACTGTAGTACAAGGAGCTAGAGTCCAAGCAGAGAACAATTCAAGCTGAGAGCAACAGTCTCACTGAGTTGAAGAACTACAAATTGGAGATTGGGTGTTATTGAAGCGGCTGGAATTTTTTTGTTGTTGTTGTCTTGGGAAAGTTACTTTAATTCTTTGAACTTCAATTTCATCATTTATAAAACGGGGTTTATAATATGTGTCTCGATTGGTCAAGGTAAAGATTAAATGTGATTTTACATACAGCACCTAATTGCTAAATTGAGGCTATCATCTTCCTGCACTTCCTCTTCCTCATTATTTCTGTTTTCTAGAGCATGTAATTATAGAATCTGTAAATATAGATTCTATATTCTATTCTATATATATATATATATATATATATATAGAATTTAGTCTTAAGCAGTAAAAATGTAGTGGGGAGGGTGTATACTTTTGGGTGTATAAGCCGTAAGTAAAACCAAAATAAATTCAGTGTTGGCCAAGGGAAAACCCAAGATACTTGCTCTGAAATAGTCATTTTGTTTTTCTCAAAGTACTGTTAGTTACAATAACATAAAAAAAACCTTCATCTGGGTCAGGTCAGTTTTAGAGCTTACTGTTCTATTTCTGAAATATTTGTTGGTATAGCATGGAATTTACATTCTGTGAGGCCAGCTCCAACAGCATGGGGACATAGTATGGAAAAATATTGATAATTGTTAGATCCGAGGAACATATACGTGGGAATCTTTATTCCGTTTTCTGTAGGTTTGTTAGCAATATCTAGAAAATATTCACAAGGCAAAATTAAATTTTATTTCATGACTAGATGACCCTACCATCTGCTAATCTCTTTCCCTCTTGAACCTACTTATATCTCCAGCATTTAAGTATCAATTGTGCAGAAGAACACATACTTTTATTCTTCTCCAAATGAGCTCTTTCAGTTTTAAGGGTGTTTTAAGTTATGGTTTTCTGGGATTTGGCAAACAAGTCTTTGTTCACCTGACTCATACCCTCCATATTTTTACAGACACTTTGTTGTGTCCCTTCTTAGTGGTAGTCGTTCTGCTGGAGAAATCGTAATTCGTTTAATCTCCGTCTGCTCATTGAAGCTGCTCTTCTCTGGACCTTTCTCAGCTCTGCTTTGACTTTCTTGAGCTGTGGTGACCATAACTTATCCACCCAGGTTACACACAAGCATAAATGACAACCAAACCAGAATTCAATGAAGGGACTTCTCGAAGCAAAAATAAAAGTGGAAGTTAGCATTAAGAGAGCACATAGAGAAGCCAGCATAGTGTTCAAAATAAAATTATGTTAGAAAAGATGAAAATTAGCCTCACTGTAACAGTTGGCAGAGTCGGAAATGGAAGAAAAATGAGTTTTTAAAAAAGTTGATTCCATTACTTTTAAGTTCCAAACCTGCAAGTTTTTGCTGCCATCACACATAGAATGAAATCAAAATCACCACCGTGGCCGGTGATCTGGCCCCTCTCGGTCTCTCTGAATCCACCTGCACTGGCTCCCACCTTGCCCACTGGGATCCAGCCACACTGGCCTTCTTGCTGCGCGTGGAGCGCACCATAACCCGCTGTGAGGCCAGGGCCTTCATTCTTGCAGTTCCCTCTGGCTGGACTGTTTCCCCCCAGAGCCCACATACACATCTCACTTCTGCACATCGTTCAGGACTCTGATCAAATGCCACTTCTTCAGAGAGGCCTGCCCTGGCCAGCCATAGCCTCTCCTCCATTGTTCTCCATCCTTGTACCTGCTCTACTGTTCCCAGTCTCTGAACATATAGTATGTAGCTGTTTACCTTTTTGTTCCCAGTGTCCCCCATTAGAGCGTAAGCTCTGTGAGGGTGAAGACTTTGAATTGGTAACTGCTGCATCTTCCTCACACTTAGATTCGTGCCTGACACGGGTGGGTTGTATGAATGAATAAATGATTGAACGAATAGACGCACGCACACCAATTAAGAGTGGAAGTTCTAGAACCAGATTCTGGGGTTGAATTTCACAATGTGTCCTTTGGTACGTTATTTAACTTCTCTGTATACAGTTTCCTTATTTAAAATAGAAGCATAATAACAGTACCCACTCATAGGTTTATCTTGGAAGATAAATGAGTTAACACAGATAAAGTGCTTAGAACAGTATTAATAACAAGAGTCAGTACTCCACAAATATTAGGATGATCATGAAAAAGGGCAAGAAGGGAAAAAGAGAAGCAATCGTGGCAGCCCTTCTTGGGTAGCGGGAATTTTCTATTGAAAGATTAAGGGGGGCGTGGCGCTCCAGCATGGCTCACCTTTGGAATGCTGGGCTGCCAAGGACACAGAATCAATTACAAGGACAACTTCTTGTTGGGGCGAGGGTGGGGTGGTGGAATTTTGTCTGAGGGCTTTTTTTTTTTTTAACATTTAAGAGACATAAAATCACAACTGCGATACCTTCCATTTCTCAAAGTGGCACATTTGCATAGACTATATATTTAAAGTTTAATACTTGCTTGTGGAACATTCTTTTTAAAGCTTCTGGGTCTGGTATGAGTAAGAGTGTAACACCATTCACACTTTCAAGGTACTACAAGGCAAAAAGGAAAATTGTGACATTGCTGGTTAGTCACAGCCACAAGTTCATATTTCCCAAAGGTTATTTTACTCTCCAGAAACAGAGAAAAAGGAAATTCCTTCAAAAATAGGTACATGTCGGGCTTCCCTGGTGGTGCAATGGTTGAGAGTCCGCCTGCCGATGCAGGGGACACGGGTTCGTGCCCCGGTCCGGGAAGATCCCACATGCCGCGGAGCGGCTGCGCCCGTGAGCCATGGCCGCTGAGCCTGCGCGTCCGGAGCCTGTGCTCCGCAACGGGAGAGGCCACAGCAGTGAGAGGCCCGCGTACCGCAAAAAAAAAAAAAAAAAAAGTATATGTCATTACATATGCTTATTATTGATTTTGAGAGTATATGATCAGTAATTGCCACAATTATCTGAAAGTTTTAGCTTTGGGCAAGTAAGAGTAAGGTCTTTTTTTCAGAAGTTGACCAGTGCAAAGATTATCCTATTTGTTAATGCAAGACCAATTTAATAAGTGCAAGCTGAGTGGAAAAATGCAATCCACCTAAGAATTAGGTTTCTGGTCTTTAGTCAGAGCAACAGGTGTTGATAATAAGCGAAGAGTCGTCAGGCAAAATGAGGGCTGACAGGTTCTAGACACATAGTTTGGAAAGTACCAAAAAACCCCCTCGGTCCAGGTCAAGTGGCAGCTGCATGGACGCTGTGGTTTGTTACTTCTGGCCTGACCCCACCATTTCCCGTACTTGACATTGAACATAAGAATTATTCCAAGGGTGGAAAAAGCCTTTTTCTGAAACGTAGTTACCTCGGTAGTCAACCATCATGAATAAGAACACTTCCAGGACACTTTTAAAAAACAATAGCGGCAGAAGATCAGTAGGAACCATGTAAATTATACCAGGGTTAGTTAGATAACTCTTTATGTGTCCTCTACAGGAAGCCCCAAGCGAGAAATTGTGGCCTGTGAACTTCTGTACAGCTTGAGGACAGAGTATAATTTTCCCCTCTAATTATAGTAATTTAGTATATTACTGGTTATCATTTCCTTTCCCCCCCTTTGGTTACCAGAAAGCTCACTTGTGGTTCAACTTTAGCAAGTACATAGGACCTTATGATCTGCTTACTCATGATTCTTTTTACTCCTCTGGTTTTGTTTCTGCTTTCATTAATTTTTTTAACTGAGTTTTAAAGTTTTTAAAAAATATTTTACTATTATTTTATCATATGTGGTGGTGTAAGCTGCTTCATCAAATCCTTCACGAGATAAGATGGTTTTAATGAAATTGATTAAGTTAGGTCGTTTTCATAAATATAATTCTAACAACCTGGAGAAGCAGACATTATTATCATGCACGTTTTACAGTTAGGAAAATTGTGATTCAAAGATGTAAAAAACTTGCCCAAGATCCAAATACCACGTAGTTTTCACTGTACTATGTTGTACTATCTCATTTCTCTAATAACAACAACAACAAAAATACTTTCTACTGGTTTAAGTATCTTCAGGTAAGAGTAATTACTAAATTGACAATGGTATGAATGAGCTAAAATAAAGTACATTTAAATTACAAAAGAAAAAAGTTAAACTAGCAGGTAACCTTACCAATAATTATATGTAATTGTAAAATATTAGGCAGTTAGAGGAAGATGAAGAATTTTCTTTGATGAATTTTCTTATTCTATCACTTTTCTTTTAAAGAAAAAGATATGAGAAGGACAAAATTTAGATAAAAGTTCTACGTGAAAGTAGAAGAATGGATTAGTTGATCTATATGAGATACAATGCTTTGTGAACATCTGTACCAGCCCTTCCTAAGGACTCATTACAGCCCACCAGTGTAAGGAGATGGACGGGCTTTGATCCCCTTTCAAAGGTCACCACTCTGGCCCTAATCCCAGTACGCTGACACCCTGCTGGGCTCAGTCCTGCAGTTAAGTGTCTTTCCTGGGCAATAAAGTCTGTGAAAACAGCACCAGCATGGGCTTGGAACACACGTGACAAAAAAATTCAAAGTACATATGAGCCAGGATCATTGCCAACTTCATTTTCCAGCCCTTTGTGTAGAGCATAGGATCCTTCCCTCTTTACATGAACCAGGAAAGCAGCAGCATCTTGCCTGGCGGCACTAACCAGCTGTGCCTCACTGATGGGACTGTAGGAAAAAAACCCATGAAATAAAAGAGAGATGGACCCTCTTCAGATCCAGATATGATCAGGACACACTTCATTAAGCAGCACCGCTTATTTAAGATGTTATTCTGTCATGTCTGTCTACCTGCAATTTCAGCAAGAGGTGCAACATTTCTACACAATTGTTTGCTTTAAGTACTGAGTTAAAAATGACCAAAGCAAAATTGCCAATGACAGGTTTTACTCTGATGTTAGATTCAAGTCCAGAATTTGCAGAGACTACGCTTCCCTTACTCAAGGCGAAAGCACGTTGTTCTGAATAATTTTCCCTAAGAATTTTCAGGCTGTGCTTTTGCAGATTTTCAACATTTCTGTATTTCTGTCTACCTGGACCTGGTAAATGAGAAATCATGCAGGAGAAGCAGGCCCATCTGTTGTGTGCCCAACATGCATCGAACATGCATCAAGTACATTTCACTGAGATGACGGCGCTAGCAAGTTGCTGGGCAGGGATTTGAACTCCAGGCTGCCTGATTCCAAGAGCTGTGCTCTTGCTCATACACTGCAGTTTCCAGGCTTCCTGCAGCCACAAAGAAGGCACGAGTGTATGCTAGTTCTAAGCACTCTAGAGGTTATGCAAAGGTTATCGACACCCTGAATGCCTGCGTATTTTATAGTCATCTGATTTATTTTATCTGCGGGGCCAGCCCCCTTTAGAACGAGTCTCCTGACTATGGAACACAAGACCTCATATCGCTGTACTCTATGCATCGGCTTCTTTGACTTGCCTGGTGTGAAGAGGGCTCCTTCGGATCCTCATCCGGGTCCACACCAACCCTGTTAAAGAGAACAGAGAACTGGTAAGGGCCTTGCTGCAGATGAGATGACACAGTCTCTTGGGTCAGATCACGTGAACCAAAGACAATATGAATCAGACGAAAGGTTTACCAGAAAACCCTCCTACCTCTCCCTGAATCGAAAGAACTTCAAATAGATTTATGGCAAGAGGAGAACTTGTACAGCTGGGCCTCTGCACAGCTGGTGAGATCGGGCATCCACAGCTGTTCCCTGCTGCTGTCTTTCCCAGCAAGAGCAGAAGCCTGAGAACCTGGGACAGGAGCGCTCAGGAAAAGACCTCCATGGCCCCCAAAACAGGGATCCTAGAAGGAAGGCCATCTGTTCTTCCTGCAGGACTCACTGACAAAACTGCTCTGGGAATGTGGTGGCCCAGGCTGCAGCAGGCTCCCCAGGACAGAAGAAAAACAGATCCTTTGTCCAGATGCTCATGGAGGCTGGCAGTAGGGAGGATCCAGGTTTGTGGGGCCTGAGACTTATACAATTTGGGGGGCTCTCTTTAAGCAAATTAATACAAAAATACAAATACAAAATTAGGGATGAAAGTGACTCTTTAAAGAGAAAATAAATTATAACACATTTTATAATCTTAAAATTGGCAAATGCAACAGACATCTCAACATCTATAAAATACATAATATTCGAATTAATTTACTGCCTGACATACCTCTAAAATAACCTTTTCCTCCTAAGTTTTGCCTGCATACTTTGTTACTGTCTTTATATGATATAATGATTTTGTATAAGACAGTATAGGAGGGGGCTTCCCTGGTGGCGCAGTGGTTGAGAGTCCGCCTGCCGATGAAGGGGACACGGGTTCGTGCCCCCGTCCGGGAAGATCCCACATGCCGCGGAGCGGCTGGGCCCGTGAGCCATGGCCGCTGAGCCTGCGCGTCCGGAGCCTGTGCTCCGCAACAGGAGAGGCCACAACAGTGAGAGGCCCGCGTACCGCAAAAAAAAAAAAAAAAAAAAAAAAAAGAAAAAAGTAGAGAGAGACTAGGAGGACAAGGTAGTCTCTCCTCTAGCAGAGTCATCACAATTATTAATAATTGGGAGGCATTAAAACATGGTTCCTTACACACACAGACATGCTTGCTGTGTGCAGTACTGCTAAAGGTTTATACCCCGAAAAGACAAGATTTCTGATAAATTTCACTTCATGCAAATCTCATCAACAATACCCAGCACGCTTATCAGTGTATACACTGCATCACTGAATGTACGTATTCCTGGATTCCGTTTCGACAGGGCCTCAATGAGAACAGAATCCTCCACTTTGAATTGTACACATCTCAGGACTGGAAGAATTTTCCACAGACTAGCTTCTGGCTCAGTGCATTTGAAGCCTTGTTTTGCCTCCACTACCCCCAGACTTGTGAAGCCAGTCACCATAGGACATGTTCATCTTCCATCCAGCCTCGAGACACGCTGCCTGTAAGCCGTCGCTGCAGGAGGCTGGCCAGCAGTGACTTGCCCTTGCACAGAAGTGACTGCAGACCACGCAGCCTCATCCCACTAAATACAATCTAAATGCGCTCCCAATTCGGCTTCCCCTTGGTCAGACCCCGCGGCTGCCCAGGGCCACTCCAGAGCCATCTGACCAGGCGAGAAGCATGACGGAGGGGAAACTGTAGCACAAAGAAACAGTGATCAAACCCAACAGTGGTTAAAATATATTCCTTTTGCAAATCTTACGAAAACATAGGACCATGGGAACACAATGCTGGGGCTCTTCCCAGGGCCCTGGAAGGGCCGGAGCGTGTGAGGGCCTGGAGCTTGAACTTCCTCTGCTCTGGAGGGTGGGCCTCTGCCTGTGGTGGGCGGCACGGGGGTGCAGCTCAGGGCCTCAGCCACCTGGCTGGGGCTCCGCCAGAGCCTCTCCCGAGAACGTCACAATTTCTAGAGCTTTAGCGTCTTTCCTTCCACTCCGGCCCCTGTAAACACTTCTGCAGTGCCCTTGTTCTGGTCCCTAGATGCGGGGAGGGGAGGCAGGTTAGAAGCTACCAGGCCTGCAGATGTGTTAGCCTGCGAAAGGAAAGCCACTGGTGGAGAGGTAGTTTGTTTAAAATACCTCTGATTCTTCAAAAATTAGTGTCCTCTGGGCATGAATAGCCCCTTTTCTCTAACCCAGAGGGTGAAATGGGCGGCTATTTATTGTGTGCTGAACCTTTTGGCCTTCAGGTAACTAGAAAGAGCCTCTGCTGGGGACTAACCTTTGATTTTCTTAGAGTAGAAAGAGCTATTTGATCTATTTCGTTGAAGTTGGAGGGAGAGAAGGACAGGACGAGGAGGGCGGGGGGTGGGGGGGTGGGGGGGTGGGGGGGTGGGGGGGGTGGGAAGGGGGTCAGGAAGGAGAAAGGAGGAGGGGGAAGGAAAGAGAAGAGAGAAGGGAGGGAGGGGGCAGTGTAGGGATGGGGGGAGGAAGGAGGGGCAGCGGGGAGAGGACTGGGAGAGTTGAAGGGGGGAGGGGGGAGGATAGACAAGAAGAGAGGGGGAGGGAAAGGAGGAAAGGGTTGGGGAGAGAGAATGGAGGGGAGTTAAGGCCCAGCCTCTCAAGGTGGGTCTAGACAGTGACCTTGGGGTATGGGTGGCCTGAGTCCAACCTCTATGAATAGTGGGGTCCCAGTTGGAGGCACCCTGGTCCCCTTTCTCGTGGGGCTGGGCCACCTTCAAGCCTCTGGTGGATCTGAGCTCTCTGGCGGATGCTGGGAGCCCCTAGGAGCCTTTATTATTGAGCCCTAACCCCTTTCCCAACACCAGAAGCTACAGGCACCCATGCAGGCTGTGAATTGAACTGAGGGTCCTGAAGTTCCCACTGCTGCATTTGCTTAGGGCCTTTTTTTTTTTTTTTTTTTTTAGTTCTCTGTCTAGAAAACTAGAGAGAACAGAAATCAAATTTCACAAGAAACCCAACATTTAAAGTTTGAGGCAGCACTGAGGCCTTTCTCCCCAGCAGCAGTCATAGCAGACATTTCTAGTTTCAATTATTCTAGAAGCCAGATGGAGCGGAGGAACGGTAGCAGTGGATTAAGTGCTTCAGTTTTATGTGGGACTCGGTGAAAAGCATCTCAGGGGCCCGAGAGATCGGCTGTTTTCCTCGGAGCAAGAATACATCTCCTCCCTCCTGCCGTTTCAGGGAAGCTCAGGGTCTGCTCCTGGGGCCAGGCCTGCAGCCCTCTTGCCTAGAGCAGACGAAACATCTCAAGAGGCTTGAAGAAAGAGAGACTGCATATGAGTTATTCCCTCCTGGGGCAGCAGTGGGGAACAAAGCAGATGTGGTCCCTGCCCTCACAGGGCATAACGGTTAGGTACGTTTAATTAGAAAAATCTGAAAAGTTTCTTATAATTGTTTTCGTTTTATTTTTTTAATTAATTTTTATTGGAGTATAGTTGCTTTACAACGTTGTGTTAGTTTCTACTGTACAGCAAAGTGAATCAGCCATACGTATACATATATCCCCTCCCTTTTGGATTTCCTTCCCATTTAAGTCACCAAAGCGCATTAAGTAGAGTTCCCTGTGCTGTACAGTATGTTCTCATTAGTTGTCTATTTTATACATAGTATCAATAGTGTATATGTGTCAATCCCAATCTCCCAATTCCTCCCACCTCCCCCTTCCTCCCTTAACCCCTTGGTATCCATACATTTGTTCTCTATGCTATAATAATTGAGGTGCTATGAAGGAAAGGCACCTAAGAATGACACCTTCTTTCTCGTATGATTTTGCCTGCTTTTCTAGCAATCTTGCTAAAATATATTACCTGGCCCGCTGCTTCCTTAAACAGAGTGTGATGGGGTTACTCGGAACTTTACTGGAGGTTTCAGTATCGCCACTGGCCCCATAAAATCTAACACTCACTTGTTATAATGATTTCCAAGAGGTATGTGAACCTCTTTATGCCCATATTAAATGGTCCCTGGCTACTATTCTTTTTCTTTTTGAAATTCTTGTATCTGCCATTTAGATTGCCTTGATTTTCTACCTGCAACAATATGTTAGAATATTGTCTCTATGCTTGCCCCCTACTTGGTTTTTTTTTTTAACATCTTTATTTGAGTATAATTGCTTTACAATGGTGTGTTAGTTTCTGCTTTATAACAAAGTGAATCAGTTATACATATACATATGTTCCCATATCCCTTCCCTCTTGCATCTCCCTCCTTCCCACCCTCCCTATCCCACCCCTCCAGGTGGTCACAAAGCACCAAGCTGATCTCCCTGTGCTATGTGGCTGCTTCCCACTAGCTATCTATTTTATATTTGGTAGTGTATATATGTCCATGCCACTCTCTCACTTCGTCCCAGCTTACCCTTCCCCCCCCCCCGTGTCCTCAAGTCCATTCTCTACGTCTGCATCTTTATTCCTGTCCTGCCCGTAGGTTCTTCAGAACTTTTTTTTTTTTTTTTAGATTTCATATATATGTGTTAGCATACGGTATTTGTTTTTCTTTTTCTGACCTACTTCACTCTGTATGACAGACTCTAGGTCCATTCACCTCACTGCAAATAACTCAATTTCGTTTCTTTTTATGGCTGAGTAATATTCCATTGTATATATGTGCCACATCTTCTTTATCCATTCATCTGTTGATGGACACTTATGTTGCTTCCATGTCCTGGCTATTGTAAGTAGAGCTGCAATGAATGTTGTGGTACATGACTTTTTTTTTTTTTTTTTTTTTTTGCGGTACGCGGGCCTCTCACTGTTGTGGCCTCTCCTGTTGCGGAGCACAGGCTCCAGACGCGCAGGCTCAGCGGCCACGGCTCATGGGCCCAGCCTCTCCGCGGCATGTGGGATCTTCCTGGACCGGGGCATGAACCTGTGTCCCCTGCATTGGCAGGCGGACTCTTAATCACTGCGCCACCAGGGAATCCCCATGATTCTTTTTGAATTATGGTTTTCTCAGGGAATATGCCTGAGATATTGGGATTGCTGGGTCGTATGGTAGTTCTATTTTTAGTTTTTCAAGGAACCTCCATACTGTTCTCCATAGTGGCTGTATCAATTTACATTCCCACCAACAGTGCAAGAGAGTTCCCTTTTCTCCACACTCTCTCCAGCATTTATTGTTTGTAGACTTTTTGATGATGGCCATTCTGACCGGTGTGAGGTGATACCTCATTGTAGTTTTGATTTGCATTTCTCTAATGATTAATGATGTTGAGCACCCTTTCATGTGTTTGTTGGCAGTTTGTATATCTTCTTTGGAGAAATGTCTGTTTAGGTCTTCTGCCCATTTTTGGATTGTCACCCCCTACTTTTTAATTTAGTGTGGGACCGATAGCCTGAGAGTCAAATTTAGTACATGTTTTTTCTTTTCAAGTTTATAATACACACACAGATACGTAACAAAATAATACAGTTGAAACATTACAGAAGGGCTTACAAGACAACATAGTAGTCTCCTGCCACACCCCGCACACCCACATACCGACTCCTCTCCTCTGAGGGCAATTTTCTGCCTTTTCTCCACTGTGATGTATAAACTGGCATCAGCATGCATGGCACATTCACACAGCATCCCCAGGGTTAAGCAAACATGCCAGCTGCGTCTGTGTCTCTTACTCTCCTCTTCAAGAAAGCAAGTCAGAGTGTGAAAGTAACCCCCTAAAGGGTTAACCTTGAATCCACTCACTTTTGTGCATAAGAGATCATTTACACACGGTGGGTTCTTGAGAGATTATTAGAAAGAAGACACAATGAACCCTGGCATGTGGCACCACAGGTGTATACATACAGCAGCTCCCAGGTGAGATCACAGGTGTCTGGGATGACGTGCACCCTCCTTAGGTGTTATCCAAGGCTCTTCAGCACCTTTCCCACAGCCTCGCACCACCCTTTCTGCTCATCTGATCTAGACGCAGTGTTCCAGGGCTGGCAAATGGACCCGTCCTTGTTTCTGAGCCTCAGTACCCAACTGGGCCCCTGAGCTCTGGTCCTGCCTGGATCAGTGCCTCTTCCATCGACTGAATCCCCTCTTTCCAAACTCTAGTTGGTGGTTGGGCCATGCTGGCCATCACTGGCCATCTGTGATGCCCTGCCTCCTATCCTGAAATTCCCTCTCCGGCCCTTCCTCTTCTGATCACCACCGTGGACCATGCATTTTGTTGCCCTGACTTGGTTCAGATGCCCCATCACTTAAAGTGTTCACTGACTTGGATGGCAAGTAGCCATGCACCTTCGACTCTGTTCTCTGCTTCCCGACAGAACCCCTTCCAGGGTGTCTGTGATTGTCCTGCTGTGTCCCTGGCCCACCCTGTGTTCACCTCTTTGGTGCCAGCCAGACGAGTGGGGCTAGCCAGGGCTCTTCAGGATATGCCAGCCCTGGCTGGAATCCCGGGACTCAGGATCACCCTGTGGTTGTTGAGGGGTGAGTGAAACCCCACTGTGAAGAGCCTGTCTCTACTGTGTGACCTGCATCACTCACTGCCTTGGTTTCCTTGTTAGTACAGTGGGGATAATGACAGAACCTGCTTCCTATAGTTGTGGCGAGGATTAAATGAGAAAATACTCGTAAAGTGTTAGCTTAGGGCCTGGTACCCACTGAGCTCTCAAGACACGTTAGCAGCTATTGTCCATGTTATTATTTTTATTATTATCAGTACTTTTTTAAAAATCAATGGGGCCAGAGCTCAGTACTGCCATGCTCCCTGCTCAACCCTTCTAGTCCCTGGTTCTGCATTGGACAACCCTCAGGTATAAACTAACAGTTACAGCTGAGCCATAGGGAGTGGCCAGTGCACAGCAGGAATTTCCAGTTTCACAGTAAAACATCATTTCTATTTACAGAGGGCCAAGCTTCCCAGATTGGAATTCATTTACAATTTACTGGTAGGCTAGGGAGGTAAGAGGGCAACAAAGAAGGAAAGGAAGGTGTCTAGAGAGCAAGGGGAAGGAAGGAAAGCGTAGAACTGAGCAGAAAGAGAGCAAAGAGAAGGCAAGTGCAAAGGAAACAGTATCTTACTATAAAGAATAGGTACAGGGGGTGGATAAATAACCACAAAGGTGCGTGCAACTTTAGAAAGGGAAGCCAAGGCTGGGTGGAGGAACAACTGCACAGCCCAGGAAAAGCTCTAAAAATATAGAGAATTGAAGAGCCAGTAAAGGAGTAAAAAGCAATTAAAGAGTCTGGTTAAAATTTTATACCATGTTTTGCATTTTTGATGTACCTTTTAGTTTTAAACAAGTCGAGGCCACCTCTGTGGTATTCAGATGAAAATGAAAACGAGCTTTGCACATATTCCCAGCTGTGCCCTCCAATGCCTCCCTCCGGGTTCCTCATTTACGGCAAGCAGCCAGCGCCGTTTTCAGAGCCAAACACAACTCTGTGCACCGTCGTGCACCTCAACTCCATGGCACCTCCATTCTTTGGTGAGTTTTATTAGACATATTAAAGTCTCAGGATGCTCCCATAACCAACCACGGCAAAAAGAATGCTCCAAAGTTGGGGGTTTTCATAGAGGGGAAGCAAGGTAAGTAACTAACAAAAGGCTCGCTTTTCCCATTAAAGCCAACAAAATCCATTCTGATCCTTATCACTTAGCACCTCCGGAAAGGGAGTGAAATATTACCAGGGCTTAGTCTCATTGTGTGAATTCCAATAGTCTTACGTTCGGTTTGGTTCTTTTTGACGCCCCCCCTCCCCCCGCTGACAGGGGCCAGGTGGTGAGGGAGGAGAAACCATTTCCTCTAAGAACTGTATTTGATGGCTAAATGTAAAAAATGACATTTTCAGTAAGGGAAGAGCGACTGGATATTGAGTGCAATAAATACAGCAGGACAATGGAGGAGTCTGAAAGACACCCGCTGAGGTTTGCGGACTATTGTGTAGCCATGAGAACATCCCACAGGGGCCCACATCCGGTACTTTACCCCATTTTCACCCTATATTATTTGAATAAATAGTAGTGGGGCTTGTGTATGACCCCAATCAATCTAATATAATCACTCAAATATTTTCAATTTATTTTGGGGAATTAAGAAAATGGACTAACGTAATTGGAAAGACTCACCTCAGTTCAGTTTGTAGTTCCGGCGCGGCGCGGTAGCTAGATGAGTTAGGAGCCTGCAGCCAGGCTGTATGGGCTCAAATCTCACTTCTATGATTTACTACACTTGTAACTTTGGGACAAATTACTTCATCTCTCTAAACCTCAGCTTTCCCAATTGTAAATGGGGATATATATATATGAATGTAGGGGTTATTATAAGGATAAAATGAGTTAATACATATAAAGTGTGTAAAATATTGGCTGCCACTTAGGAAACACTCATGAAACATTAACTGATATTCTTGGTGTGATTAGCAAGAAACGGATGTACCCCAAATTGAGCGGTAAATAGGTTAAAGCCAAGAGCAGATTGTCTATAAATGATAGATGCTAAGCTATAAAGAGCAATGACAGGATTGCTGCCATCAATGACTCCAGATCTAACGGCAAAGACAGACATTGGAAGCAAAGAACTAGAGTACAGTGAGGTAGGCATTGTACACAGAATTATTGGAACACACACACAAAGCGCCCAACCAAGATGGGTTCTGGAGGGATTGGGCACATTTCAAAGAGGCGCTGGGTAAAAAAAAAAAAAACATCCCCAAACCATATTCCACAGCCAGGCTAATGAACTTTCATTCTTTGTACACTGCAATATAAATTGAAGAGTGTAATTCAACTACCTAATTGAATATAAGTTGGAGTTTAGAATAGTATTAAAATTTAAATAGCTTCATCAAGTTAAAACAAAAAAAAAAAAAACCCAAAAAATGAAGAGGAGCTGGGTATTGAAAAGGGAGTATAGTGTATGTGCTTGACATTAAGATCTGATTGCTGAGGCATCCATTTCTAAAGACATCCATCTTCTATAAACACATTGCCTGCTATATGGTACAGCTCCTAGCATAACAACCAGACTAGGAATTAAGCTGCCCCACCCATAAAGTTCCCTCCTTCAGAAAGCCCTGGGTAACCCAGATGACTGACTGCTTGCGTGACCCAGGTTCTCCTTTCCCATCCTCAAATTCCTACTCTTATGCTTTAAATTAGCCAATAAAGAGTGAGCACCGAAAACCTAGACACCCCACCCTCAGACCTAATAAAGGCAGAGACCCAGGTCCATTCTCTCTCTCCCCCCCGCCCCCATGACCTTGTTGTGTGGCCTCAGGGGTGCTGAGTACACTCTGTGAGCAATGAAACTTGTTCCTGAAAGTTTCCTGATGGTTTTTGGAAGTGTGTCATGCAATCATAACAAAAACCACAAGGGCTGGTCCAGCCAAAACATTGGCCCCAGTGGGAGAAATGTCTGTGGGGTCTCTCTACGAGGAATACGGGTGAGTGAGTGCCTCAGGCATTCCTAACTCAGAGCATCACTATCAATAGACTGGGATCCACACCACATGAGGATTTAATGAAAGAGAGGTTGGGAGAGTGTACTCCAGGCTGAGGGCACAGCATGGGCAAAAGGGCTAGAAATTTAAAAGAATGAAGTAGACTTAGGACATGGTAAATAATTGTGTGAGTAGATTGCGAGGGCTATGCGTGTTGAGGTGGGCAGAATTGCTCTGGGTGAGATCAGAAAGTAATTTGAGGCCAAATTATAAAGGATCTTGAATGCTATGCTTATGAGAGTGTTTTTTGTTTTGTTCTGTTTTCCTGTAGGCAGTAGGAGGTGAAATAATTAGATTTATGTTCTAGAAAAACAACTGGTGGCAAAATTGTGATATTAAGAAACTGGAGGCATGGAAGTCATTTAGTAGACGACTGCAAGAGTCCAGCCAAGAGTCTAAGCTAAGACACTGGTGGTGGAGAAGAGATGGATTTGAGAGATGTGTACATGGAGGGGCGGGGGGTGGTGGTGGTGGTATGTGATGGACTGACTGTGGAGGGAAGGAGAGGAAACTACCGAGATGATTCTGAGTTTTTAACTCAGCACACCTGAATGGTTCACCCCTGCTATTAACCATATACAGGAGGCATATGTGTGGATTCTCTTTCTTTCTTTTTTTATAAAATTTTTATTGGCGTATAGTTGACTTACAATGTTGTGTTAGTTTCAGGTGTACAGCAAAGTGAATCTCATATATATATATATATATATATATATATATATATATATATATCTCCATTCTTTTTCAGATTCTTTCCCCATATAGGTTATTATAGAACATTGAGTAGAGTTCCCTGTGGTACACAGTAGGTCCTTATTAGTTATCTGTTTTATATACAGTAGTGTGTATATGTTAATCCCAATCTCCTAATTTATCACTTCCTCCCATATTTCTCCAAGGTCAGCCCGCTACATTCGTATCAGCTCAAGAAAAGTAGCCCCTCCTCCTTAAGAGTTTTAGCTATTTGCTTGTCTGAAGTGGAGGTTGAAACTAAATGGAAAATCCAAGGAATAAGGTAGGGAAAATGGGTGTTTCAAGGCCAAGATCAGTGGACTGAGAATGTTCACAGAAGCTGGAGAAGGGTGTATCACAATCTGTATTTGAAGACAGTTTGGACATCTTATTTAAGAAAGGCTACAGAGAGGCTAAGGAAAGAGGCTCAGGAGAGTAATTTATCATAGTCTTGAAGAGAGGTGAACATTTTCTGGATGAAGGCTGTGGCAACAGAGGTAGAAAAATTTCAGTTTGGGTTAACATCCGTTACATGAGACAGACAGTACCACATGGGAATTACCCAAATGTAGACAATGTGGGCTCAGAATCAAGAAAAGCACCCCACCTCCCCATTTCTTGTTTGCTTTTAAGCAAAGAATGATGGATCATGTCAGAGGTGTGATAGTGAGTCCCTTGGTCAGTAACTGGTAGATGGTTTAAGCAAAGAATGATGGATCATGTCAGAGGTGTGATAGTGAGTCCCTTGGTCAGTAACTGGTAGACGGTTTACACTTCTATCAGAAGACTGGATTTAGAGTGCACAGTGGCATTGAATTTGAGGAGTGATAAGATATCTGCCAATGAAGTGAAGGGAGAAAGGGAGGTTCCATAATTTAGGGACATGAAGCATTTGACATGACTGTGAACTCCATAGACAAGTAAAATACTGGTGAGTCTGGGGATACTGCAGGGAGAGCAGAGCTGGGGATACTGCAGGGAGAGCAGAGCTGTCCCTCTGGGTTTCCACCAGTGCATGGACACACTGTCATCTGTTGGTCTCCTGTATGCTCTGCTAGATTACACTTTCCCACCCCTGGGACTTGGCTGATCACTAAATTGAAAATGGCTAGATCAAGTGTTCACGTGACATTCCTGTCCTGGTGTCCTGTGGCTTCCCGCATGATTTTTGTTTTTTTAGGAGATTATGGATGTGGAACAGATTCCTTGGGTCACTGTCAGGCTGATCAGACTAGAGAAGGGTCTGATCTCTCTTTAACTCTTTGCTGATACAGTTTACTAAAAATACTAGGTAACAGCTAACAAGCCATATAGCCTAATCATTAGGAGTTAGACACCCTGACAAGCTGGTCCCACCATTTACCTGTGGGGCTATAGGCAAGAAGCTGTGCCTCGCTTTCCCTTTCCATAAAATGGAATATGAATAGTAACTATCCATGAGGTTGTTGTGAGTTGGTGGATGTAAGGGGCTCAGCAGGACTTCACCAAGAAGTCCTCAGGAGTGGTAGCTGCTGTTATTGTTGTGTTTCTTGTTGATGTTATCCTTGCTGCTTAGGCCTTCTGGATAGAGATTTAACTGTGAGTGTCTCCAGCATGGGAGTTACGTTTCACCCTTCGTCACCTGGCCTTAAAGTCCCTTTTCCATGTAACTCCCGGTTCCAGCGGAGGCTTATTTACAGGGTAAACACTGAGAAGAGGAGGTGCTTTCTGGATGCATAGATGAGCCATTGGGCTCGTGTTTATAATCTCTGACAATTTAGAAATACATTTGGGAACATATAAGTATGCTGGAAACGTTATTTTCTTTGAAAAATAAACACCAATAAACAAGTACATGTCACAGACACAAACCAGATCTATATCCTATTCTTTAAGTTTGGCAAAACGTCCCTTGAGTTTGGAGTGTTTAGTTTTGCCAGGATGTAAGCTAATTTCAGGCTACAGATAAGAGCCAATTAGAAAAGGGACTGAGACTGAATACACGGACTAATTTCTTTTGACCTAAGCTGCAAGCGCACTGACACACTTTGGTGGCAAGACAGATGTAATAACTTAGCAAGGCATCTGGTCTTTCTTCCCTAAGGCTTCACTCTGGGTGCCCCGTCTGGGCAATTAGGGATTTATCAGAGCCAAGTGCTCATCCCCTTTCAAGAAAAGCCATCCTTTCAAGTGGATTAGCTTGTTTAAATTCTAGAGTGTTACCAGGTGAGGCGTCTTCTCAATGTCAAACTGAAGACGTTTTATGAGAAAAAAGAGAGACATTTTATTACCGGATATAAAGAGGTTGTAGGAGCCTGCTTTAAATGTTGGTGTGAAACCAAGAGTGGTTGAAAATAAATCCCAGACTGTCAGCTGTCTGAGTGAGAAGTGGAAAATTTAAAACTTGGAAACTGTTGTGGTTCCTTCACAGTCAAATAGCCTCCCATGGCAATACCAGAATTGCAACTCCTTCCCTCACTCCAAACCACCCCAGCCTCTAAGGAACTCAAGGTGGAACTGTGGCCTAATCCCTGCTCTCCAGGAAAGACCACACTTGGTATGTAGCCTTGGTCTAGAGGCCATCTCAGAGTAAGACTTCACACTGCTGTTCTCTGATGTGCTCAGACTTCAGTGGGAAGGAGCCTGGATGGAGATGTGTCCTCTTGATGCAAGGAGCATATTATCCCCATGAGAAATCACCCACAAAAATCAAGAATGGACTTTGACGATAGGGGGGAAATACATGAAACATACATTTAGGGAACCATTAAATTTCTTTAAGCAATAACCCAGGAGAAAAGTTGACCAGCCAAAGTAAATGATGGCCAGGAGACATTTATGTGAAATGATGTCCTGGAAATTATCCTAAGAGGAGAACAACAAAGCTTTGCAAAATTGATGGATGTTTACCTATAGTACAGCTGTTGCAGGACGTATAATTCCAGTGGCTGGTTCTAAATTCTCCATCCGAAGTTGGCTTTACCTGTTGGTAGGGCAGGTAATCTACAAGGTGTTTTGAGAAGGCTACCTCCCCAAATCGTGACCTTCTCTAACTTCTAATGCCTGAACTTCCTTAACATGAGATAAAGTGCTTCATTCCCAGTTGAAGATTAGACCTAAAGGCAAGGACTTGGTAGAGGTCATATTTGGACTTGTATTCACACAATGTACAAGTGACTGGATTAGGCTTATCCCTGAGAGCAGGAAGAGGTGAGAACAAAAGCCCAAAGGGCACCAAGGTATTGAGAGAGGGCATCATGGAACGTGGAAGTAAGGGCGGCAGAGTGTGAAAAGGCACCTGGAAATGTAAACTTAATAGTAGCAACTAATATATATTGAGTGCTTAAGGAGTGTTAGAATAAGCATTCGGTAATATTCCTGTTTTATCTAAAGCATATGGAGGTGGGGAAGAGGATCTTAAGTTATCATTGTAATACCATGTATTTTAATAATAATAATTTAAAAAAGATTTATAACCCATTTCTTTAAGTTAGCCATTAAAAAGCACTTGCAACTGGGTCCTGTGATAATTTTGCACCAGTAAATCTGTTGCTTCTGGCTATCCATCACCAACATCCTGCAGATAGTACAGAATTATTAACCATGTGGACGTAAAACATGAAAAAATAGCCATAGAAAATTGTTTCACCAACACTAATAAATCACTAAAATTGAAATTAAAACAGCTTTGGGGTAAATAATGGTTGCCCAAATCATTACTTAAGCCCCAAATTGGAAGTAGATTGTGATCCACAATCTCTGCAAACAACTGAAATCTTATTCTCCTTTGGGGTGGTTAACACTTTTTAAGGCCATGTGATGCTATTAATAATTAATACTCAGCCTTCCGATATACATATTTAATTCTTTAATGAGAAAACTTCTTCCTTATCCTCAGAAGAGAGTTAAGACAGAAATACCAGTCTCAATATAGCATTATAAATGAGTAAATGTCAATTTTAAAAGGGAAATTCACAGGAAGAGGTAATGGCTAAGCTAGGAAGCTGTTACTGCATGACTCATCAAAAAGAAGAAAATAATGTTAGTTTCTTGCAGAGAGGGATTAAAGTAAATCGCTAGAAAAATAATGTTTTCTCTGGCCAAACCAGCTTCTATTAACCATGAGACTGAGGTGCATGCCTGCATGCAGGACTGTTAAAATGAAATGAAAATTTTAAACTTTAAAGTAAAAGAATTCATGGTTAATGCTAGAATTACACTGAAAACTGCACTTTGATTTCAGAATCAAAGGCTTAAAATCAGGGATGTGAATTGAGAATTAATGAAATGCCATTGGGAAGAAGTTATCTTAGAGCAGATGAGAAAGAGGAAGATGAGAAGAGTGAGTGAAAATCTGCTGTAAAACGGTTTCAGATTGTCGTGAAAGCTACAGAAAGTGCCCAGCATGGACACAGAATTAGTGTCAACTCGGCAGAAAATGAAACAATGAGTGTTAAGTGAATGCTCATGGTGAATGCAACATTCAGGCTTTTTTAGCCTATCATTGCAGAAGATCGTGATGATAGCTTAAACTTTTGTATACGAGCTAGTATTTTTCCTGACACCACACTATCCAAGCCCTAAAAGGACGTATCAGCTGGGACAGGAGGACTGTCTCATTCATTCCCACCTTCACTCACTTATTCATCCATTCATTCATGAAATCCTGGTTGAAGATATACCATGGCCATTATTACACCCTAAGTTTGTGTTAAATCCAGATACATGCTCGAAGTATTTACACTGAATATCATCAAATCAAAGATGCCATCAATTATACGGCACACTATTACTCTGTATACCTCTAAGAAGAAAAATGCTGCGAATTGTACTTCTGACATCATTGATTATAAGACAAGATTGACTTCAGCAACGTTAAGATGTGAAAAACTGTGCAGTTGGAATCAATGACACACCCCCACAAAATAATAAAAATACAGGGCTCAATGCCAATGCCAGGCCGTTAATCACACTAGCCTCTGGACATTTCATGTATGAATAGTGTATTATTTGCCTGGACCTCGGGGTGGGGGGGGTGGAAAGTCTAAAGAGATATTTTTTAAATCTCTAAAGAGATATTTTAAAATCTTTTAACAAAAGCTCTTCTTATACTTACAGATTAAAAGGTAGTACATTCCCTCTCTTAATTGTATTGCAAACAACTCTAAGTCCCTGGGTGAATCAGGCCTGGGACTAGGCGACCCCTCTTTCCAGGTCAGGAAAGTGCTGAACCTTAGCCTGATCCTGAGACTTAGCACCTTCTTAAATTTTGCATCCTAGGTACCTTGCTTGCTTCACTCTTGTCTTGATCTTGGATAAAATAACCTCACAATTGTTTTTGCTGCCCTACCCCTGGATTTGGGAAATGTGTGACTTTTTCCATTTGCCCTTCTACCTTCTCCACGCTGTCCTGGGCACCGGGATGCTCACCATTGTGAACAACATTAACTGTGTTCTCTCGCCCTCTGACGTTAGATTGGTTTTGGCCAAAGGGAAGCACCGGCAGGATATTGGAAGGAGGGAGGAGAGTGAAGACAGGGTATTTATTCCTTAAGCTCCCTCCTTGCTAGGTCACCACGGCTGTCTGTGTCCCTCTCCCAAAGCCTCAGCTCCTCATTGGCAGCCTTGTCTATATAGCTTCTCTCTCTAGGTCCTGGTCAATACTCCTCTCCCTATCCATTTGGGTGGTTACTTCTCTCCACTGCTTCGAGTCCTGGGGTACTGCACTATTCCTGGTTGGTTTTCTTAGGCCAGCCCATATCTTTGTAAACATTCCCTTTATTAACTTTCTTTAAATGAGTCAGTTTGAACGTGCTACTTGTTTTCTGCCTGAACTCGGGCTAGTATAAAATATTCCACATCTGTAAGCATGCAGCTGCAGTAAGTTCTTACTTTGAACTGGGAATTTTGTAGGCACTTGAAATTTCTTAAGGAATTCATGAATATAATAAACAAATCTTAAACAGAGTTTTGTTTCCAGCCTTAAAAGTTAAAATTGCGTTTTTAACTGTTTCTCTAGGGCACCTGCATATTCATGCCCGGCTTGCCATAAACTGCTCTCAGCCCTAGGCTGGCTTAGATTTTTCACTAGGGAAATGTGCTGACTGCAGATATTAGGAGTGCATATCATACCACAGACAGGACCTAAACAGGAGGAACTGGGAGTTTCGGATTGACAATAAACACTGCTGTACTTAAAATAGATAACCAACAAGGACGTACTGTTTAGCACAGGGAACTCTGCTCGATATTCTGTAATAACCTAAATGGGAAAAGAATTTGGAAAAGAATAGATACATGCATATGTATAACTTAGTCACTTTGCTGTACACCTGAAACTAACACCATGTTGTAAATCAACTATACTCCAATAGAAAATAAAAATTTAAAAAAAAAGTGTTTCGGAACCGAATCCACTTATTACAACCAAAGGCAAAGTGTGCTTTATTAAATCTGCATAAACTACTGAATTCTGTAGAAATGCTAAGAGTTTGCAGAAGTCTTTCTAGAAGCTGAAATTGTAACCCAGTGAAGCAGTGAGGTGGACCTCACCAACTCAGCAATCAGGATCCTGCTGACCTCCTAATGGTAAGCTTGGTGAAACAGTTCACACCAGGCTCAGAAGAGACCTCAGATGGTCTCATTCTACCACATCGTTTAAAAGATGAGAATGCCAAGACCCATAGAGATTACTTGGCAGAGGCAATTAGGTTGTAAGTAATAGAAACAAGATTTAGATCAGTTTTTAAATTTAGGTTGTTTCAACTTTGTATGTTGCCTACCTTAAATAAGCAAATGAACAATGATGGGGGAGATTATAAAATCTTTTTTATCCTTTGGTGAGAATGGACTTTTAGGAGAGGGAAAGATTAAAATGAAAAGATTAGTGGAAGATACTTATTGTCTGAGACGTCAGGATATAACAATGCAGAGTGAACTTGAAATTTGAGAACAATATAGCCTTAATGTGGCGTGAGGTGGTATTTCTCAAACTCTAGTAATTTGCTTAGTCCCTTTGTGATTTTTTTACATTACTGAAAGCCACTTGTACACTTATTTCTTTAAATTAACTTTTCTTTCTTCCATTCTGTCAGTTTTGCTTCATGTATTTTGGGACCTTATTGTTCAGAACGTGTGTTTATAATTGTTATATCTTCCTAACAAATTGACCCTTTTTATCATTATAAAAGAGTCCTCTAGCAACATGTGTGTGTGTGTGTGTGTGTGTGTGAGACAGTCCATTTTGTCCGCTATTAGTATACTTCTCCAGTTCTCTTACAGTTACTCTTTCCATGGTGTATCTTTTTCCATCTTTTGCCTTTTAGCCTATTTGTATCTTTGAATCTAGTAGGATCTTGTCTTTTTAAAATCTAGTTAAATAATCTCTGCCTTTTGATTCGATTGTTTAGTTCATTCAGATTTAATTATTGATATAGTCAGATTTACCTCTGCCATTTTGGTACTTTTTTCTATATCTTTCATGTGTTTTTTATTCTTCTGTTCTTAATTTATTGCTTTCTTTTGTATTAAATGGATATTTTCTGTGTACCATTTTAATTCCTCTAATAACTTTTAAAATATTTTTGAGTAATTTTCTTAGTGGTTGCTCTGGGGATTACAATATACATTTTAACTTATCAGACTCTATGTCAGATTTATACTAAGTTAATTCCAGTGAGATATAGAAAGTTTGTTCTGCTCTATTCCCTCTCCCCTCTTGTGTATTATTAATACAATATATATCACATCTATATATGTTACAAGCACAAAAATATAGCATTATAATTGGTGCTTTATATAATCTTATGTCTTTTTAAGAAACTAAGAAAGCAGAAAAATATATTTATAAAGCTGTTTATTAATCTTCTGATTTACCATTTCTGGTACGCTTCATTTCTTCCCGTGGACTCGAGTTATCATCTCATGTCACTTCCTTGCTCACTATAGGTAGCTTCCTTTCTTCCTTTCCCCTTTGTATGATTATTATGCTATAGGCCCCATAATTCAATTTTATATTGTTTAATCTTGTTGTTTTTTAATTAATTAAGAGAAGAAAGGAAAATAAATATGTAATTATGTTGTCTTTTATGCTTAATACATGATTTCCTCTGCCAGCACTTTTTGTTTTTCATATGGATTAACTTACAGTCTAGCCTTAACTTCTTTTCAGCTTAGAGAATTCCTTTAGTAATTTTTGTAAGGCAGGCCTGCTGGCTACAAATTATCTTAGTCTTTGTTTATCTTGGAATGTTTTTATGTTTTCCCCACTTTTGAAAGATATAGTGTTCTTGGCTAACAGGTTTCTTCTTGAAGCACTTTAAATATGCTATCCATTGCCATTTGCACTCTACCATTTCTGATAAGAAGCTGTAATGTCATTGAGATTCTCTCCTATGTGATGACATTTTTCTCTGCTGCTTTCAAGATTTTCTCTGTCTTTTCCTTTCAACATTTTGACTATGATATGTCTAGATATGGCTCTTTTTTGTTTTTCCAATTTGGAGTTCATTGAACATGAATGTGTAGATCAATGTTTTTCATCATACCTGGGAAGTTTTCAGCCATTATTTCTTTGAATATTTTTTCTGCCCCTTTCTTTCCTCTCCTTCTGGTACTCTCACTACATGCATGTTTTTGTGCTTAATGGTGTCTCAGAGGATCTATTCATTTTTCCTCATTCTTTTTTCTTTAGGTTTTAAGATTGCATAATTTCTAATGACCTATCTTCAAGTTTGCTGATTCTTTTTCCAGTTCAAATCTTCAGTTGAACCCCTGTAGTGAATTTTCCATTTCAGCAAGTGTACTTTTCAACTCCAGAATTTCCATTTTTCAATTTGATTTCTATCTCCTTATTGATATTCCCTATTTCATGAGTCATGGTCATCATACTTTCCTTTAATTTTTAAAAAATGGTTTCATGGTTTTAGTTGTTTGAACATATTTATAATAGCTGCTTTGAAATCTTTGTCTCCTTCACCTGGGCTCCCTCAAATGCAGCTTTTATTGCTTACTTGTTGTTGTTTTCCTGTACAAGGGTCACAATATCCTGTTTCTTTCCATATTTTATAATATTTTGTCAAAAATTGCACATTATATTGTACCAATTCTGGATTCTGACTAGCCCTCTTTCCCACCCCCAGGGCATGATGATGTTACTATTTCGTATTAGTTTATCTGTTTAGTGGATTGCCTGGACAAATTATGTAAAGTCTATTTCCATTTTGGAAGTCCTGCTCAATTGATGTTTTACAAGCTTAGTCTATCTTAAGCAATAATATCTATGAAATTATGGTTTGATATGCTAGCTATGTATTTTATATATCCCTTTACCCTCAGTATGCCATCAGCATTCATTGGATCTAATTTTAGTTTTTGAGTTTATTTTTTGAGTAGTTCTATTCGTAAGTATTGCTATTTCATGATATTTTCCTTCTTTCTTATAAGTCTTCCAAAGCTCAAGGAGGAATCATACATATTAAAAAAATAAAATAATACCAATTTTTCTCTTATAATTCTAACATAGGTCCCCTGGACCCTTTTAAAAAGCTAAAATATATTTTAAAATCTTAGTGATCTTATTTTTCCTATCTTGAAAAATTTTGCTATTCTGTCATCCTACAAATTATGTCCTCATCACTCATTATTCCAAATGATGCTATAAAATACTAAATTAAGAAGAAAACAAGAAAACTGATGGGATCACCTAGATACACTAGTGATATGAGTCATCATTATTTTATTATCCTTTAGCTTTCTTATTATGTTGTCTAAAGTATTGCATTACCTGTTGAAAAGGTGTAAGGGAAGATAGAAGACACTCTCTTTGTAGTTGTAGTCTGCTTTTAGCTTTCTTTGGACACAATTGAGAATTCAGAATTTTTTCATTTCTCACCCATAATGATAAAAAGAGTAGAATTTACAACAGAAGACATTTCACAATTATTAGACAAATGAGAAAACAAATGCAAAGAGACAGCAAAACTCTATTCTCTAAGGATGATGGTCAAATTGATTGTATTAGCAAAATCTTAGACCATAATTCTTCCAATAACAATATCCTAGATGAATTGTTTTAAACTCCAGAATCCATGAATGACGAATATAATTCTAAGAGCACAAAGGAAATATGGCATTTTCATCAATTTAGTCATTGAACAGGAAGAACTTTATCATGTAATATTTTGCAACAAGAACTTGAATTATCCCATGTTTCTAAAAGGACATATCCATTATTTTTTTATCTTTTATGATGCATTTGTGGCAAAATTATTTGATATGATTTGTAAGTAGACAAATGCTGAATCAGATATATATACAAAGATGAATGAAAGAAAATTAAAACAATTCAATAGACATTATTATTTTAATTGCTGTTTGTAAATCTAAAATGGAAATGTTTTGTAATGTGGAATTAAAAATATGGCCTCTTCAACGAAATTATGATTAATCAAAATTTTAAAAAGTCTTTACATTTTCCATTTTCATAATGCAAATGCAAAAAGAAGACCCATAAGTAATGATAAGCTAGATCCTCTTAGTGATATGTTTGAAATCTGTAATATGTTCTAGGTGCATGCATGACAGTTGACAAGCAATTAATTGAACTAAGAGAATGTTGCCCAGTTCAGATTTCTCTCTCTCATTTATGTACCTAGAGAGAGAAAGGGAGGAAAAATATATAACAAAAATTGTGTTTTATGTGTTTGTATTCTTAATAAAATTTTGAATAAAGTTGCTTTTCACTATCCTTTTTTTAAATATCTTTATTGGAGTATAATTGCTTTACAATGTTGTGTTAGTTTCTGCTGTACAACAAAGTGAATCAGTTATATGTATACGTATATCCCCATATCCTCTCCATCTTAAGCCTCCCTCCTACCCTCCCTATCCCACCCCTCTAGGTTGTCACAAAGCATCGAGCTGACCTCCCTGTGCTATGCAGCAGCTACTCACTAGCCATCCATTTTACATTTGGTAGTGTATATATGTCAATGCTACTCTCTCACTTCGTCCCAGCTTCCCCTTCCCCCAGTGTGCCCTTAAGTCCATTCTCTACGTCTGTATCTTTATTACTGCCCTGCCACTATGTTCATCAGTACCATTTTTTTAGATTCCATGTATGTGCGGTAGCATATGGTATCCTTTATTTTTCTGAAAATTATTTATAAAATGTTTTAAAATATAAAAAACAAAAGCATATTTATCTAGATAGTAAATGGTGATGAATATTTTTCCTATTGTACTAGGGATTAAACACAAATGTGTAACTTAAAAAAATTTAAAGTTCGTCATTGTACCTCTCAAAATACTCCTGCATGCATGTGTATCACACTTTAGGCAAAGGGATGTGCTAGGATGCCTAATGGTTTTAGAACCAGGATGACCCAGGTTTGAATTTTGGCCCCACTCCTTTTAGCTGTGTGACCATGGACAAGAAACATCCCTTCTATAAATTCTAGTTTATTCATCTATAAAAAGAGGATAATAGAACCTGCTCTGCAGAATTAACATCATATTCAGAGATGAAGACAAAATACCCAATGTATTTACTAGGAAACATTAGGTGCTCAATAAATACTCTCTTCTTCCTTCTTTCCTTTTGGTATTAATAATCTTTGTTGAGGAAGATGCATGACTAGACTAAGACTAATGGAAAAATAGGTCTGGCTCAAAAGAAACATTATAAATAGAGGAATGGCACTGTGTGTGTGTGTTTAAAGCATATAATTAAGTGAAAATAAACAAATCTTAGTGGAAAAATGAGATGAAGAGTGTTTCTGCATGGATGAAAGAGAAGTGGAAGGATTATATCCTGGGAGTATTACACAAACTTCGAGGCCAGGTAAAGGCCTTGACATACCCTCTTAGTATTGTATACAGACCCGTACAGAGAAGAGCTCCTACAGCTAGATCTTCAGTCCTCCAGATATCTGTTGGAAGTTTAAGGTTTTTTTTAACTATAAGGCATCTGATTATTTCTTGGTTTTCCCTGCTGACAATTTCATTATCATTACTCAGAAGAAAAGGAAAGTAACAAGAGGGATTTCTATTTTGCTGTTAATACTGACCAAGAAATCAGAACAGTGATGACAAAGAAAGAATGGAAAATTTAGGGAAGGTTTGGCACATTATCCTGAACTTTACTAATGTGAAGGGAAAAAAATGATAGGCTCAATTAGGTACATCTCTGGCTTTAGGAAGGCATACTTCATAACACTCAGGAAAGACATGGCTAAACAGTCAGTGGTATTAGAAATTGCTACAGCTCTTTTGTAGAACAATTAGGCAATATGTAAAAGTCATAATACTGTTTGGCACCAAAAGCCTACTCCCGGGAATTGATTTTATTTCAAATGCCCAACTGACATTTCAAATAAAACCTAATCTAAAAGCATAATCATGTTCACCATAGATTATCACCGACTGTCCAAAAACCTATCTAGAAACAACTTAGGTTTTGTCCCTTGACCTCCACTCCAATTCCCCTAGAACTGCAGTCAGCAAATGCTTTCTGTAAGAGGCCAGTAGTGATTTAGGCCATACTCTGTTGCAACTACTCAACTCTATCATTGAAGCATGAACCCGCTCATAGACAATATATAAACGAATAAGTGTGGCTGTGTTCCAATACTTTATTGCTAACTCTGAAATTTTAGTTTCCAATAATTTTCACATGTCAAGAAATATTATTCTTTAAGAAATGTTTCTTCAACCATTTAAAAATATAAAAATCATTATTAGCTCATGAGCCATACAAAAACACGTGGCACATCTGCCCAAGGATGCTCCCACTACTGTGGTAGAAGAGAGTCTTGGAGAGGGTGGAGCCCTTCTTTCCTCCCACTCCAGAATTGGGTCTGGATTTTTCTGGTACCATCCTGTAGTAACATGTATCTCTTGCTCATTTGTCACTTGAGATGCCAATTCCTATTTGTAATGTTCTTTTTGAGAAAGACACATTTGTCCAATGATAATGTTCTTCTGGTCATGCATCCTATCTCATCAAATATTACTGATACCAAGGAGAAAGAAGGAAGAAACAAGTATTTATTGATTACCTTCTATAATGGAAAAATATTCAGATTTCTGAAAGGGAGTAAATGTGATTCCAAACAACATAGCCCTGTAAACGTGATGGACCCCCCAAATAGACTGAAAAGCAGACTGATGCCACATAAAAATAAATGTACCTGTAGGATGGGAAGCCTCTGGTATAATCTAAAGAATTGTGCTATTGGTTCAATTTTGCACCATACAATCCCTCCTGACCCTCTTATAGGGTCCTCCTGAAAAAGGACTGTAGCTTTCTGTGCTCACAGATGTGTAGGGTTTTTCAAGGAGCACCTCTTCCCTCTTAACCAGAGAACCAGGATTCTCTTCATTTCAGAGATTACGTGGCAAATTGAGGCTGGCAGGAGTCTTTAGAATCAAAGAGTCAGGGCCTAACCAAGCCTAAGGCTCATTTCAAAGTCCATCCCAGTCCGTGACTCAAGTTCTTTCCATAGGAAAAAGACAGAACAGGGAATGGGCTTAAATAACATCTTGATCAAGGTTAACTAAGCAGTGTCTTTCTCATAATTTAATATGCATACTCATCATCTGAAGATATTGTTAGGATGAAGAATCTGATTCAGAGGGGTTTTAGTCAGCTTGGGCTGCCATGACAAAATGCCATAGACTGGGTGGCTTAAACTACAGACATTTATTTCTTACAGTTTTGGAGTCTGGGATGCCCCAGATAAAAGTAGTGACTGATTTGGTTACTAGTAAGATCTCTCTTCCTGGATTGCAGATAGCTGCCTTCTCACTATGTTCTCACATGACCTCTTCTTTGTGTGTATGGCAAGAAAGAACACAAGCTCTCTGGTGTCTCTTCTTATAAGGACACTAATTTGATTAGATCAGGGCCCCACCCTTACAACCTCATTTAACCTTTATTACCTCCTAATAGGCCCTATCTCCAAATACAGTCACATTGAGGGTTAGAGCTTCAAAATATGAATTTGGGGTGGTGACACAATTTAGTCCATAATAGTAGGTGTGTGGGGGGCCTGAGATTCTCTATTTCTAACAAGCTCTCAGGTGATATGGATGCTATCTGCCTTTGGACCACATTTTGGGTATCAGAGAACCAAAGTTAAAGGTCCCAGGTCTTGCTTTAGGACAGAATCAG
Source organism: Tursiops truncatus (assembly GCF_011762595.2). Lineage (NCBI taxonomy): Eukaryota > Metazoa > Chordata > Mammalia > Artiodactyla > Delphinidae > Tursiops > Tursiops truncatus. The sequence continues at coordinate 24,083,958 of NC_047037.1, read as the reverse complement.
GGTGCTCAATGATAAATGGGATGACATGGCTAATCATGTTAGTAAAGCTTGTTCAGGAATGATGCCAATGAGAATAACGGCACTGTATCCTATTGATGTGTAAAATGTCATCAAAGAAAGCACAAAGACATGAACAGATTAGCACAATGGCAGTCAATTCTTCAACAAATGACCCTAAGTGAAACTGCCTTGAACGGTATCTTTCAGATTTCTGGATTTTTTCTAAGACATGTGAAGTTCTCCCGATGAAATGTTTTATACCTCCAAATCTGAAAGCTTCTTACCAAAGACCCCTTCTCTGGAGCATTATTAAATTTTCAGCAAAGAGACAAAAACACCATTACTATATGAGAAAAATAATCTTGGCACATAGAGGGGAAAGAAGACTCCGCCTGAATTTCCAAATTTGTACTACTAGTAACTCTACAGAGACAGGTGCAACTTAGAAAAAGATGAAGAATCAGGCCATTTTGCCATCATTTTATTTGGGCTGCTGATAAGCATCACCAGCCAGGAGAAATGAGGACTGACTTTACAAAAGAGCTGCACACACACACACACAAAAAAAAAAAGGAAAAGAAAAAGAAAAGAGAATGCCTGCCCAGATGTATTTTGACAGTTTCCTACAAATGAGGCAAGTTAATTCTGGGCTCAGGAATACCATTTTTCTCTAGTGACATGTCAGTGGTTCTCAGAACTCCTTTGGGTATCTGTGCCTTTATTTTCCTTGGGCATGAATCAGGCTCATTTGGATGTGAGGTCAGGCCACTGTGCCCATTAATGTTCTTAACTCAAAGACAAACTTTAGAGACTTCAACTGTAAATAGTGTGATATCCTGCTATTTCTTCTGACTGAAAAGTGGTGGGTAAAAATAATTATCTGACCTTCCATGGCCTGAACATAGAAGAACACTTCTTGGGATACTGCACAGATGTTCTCAGATACAGGTTCATGGCTGGAGGACCAAACTGAGTTCTCCATATTTTAAGCATCTCTGGGAGTCCAGAATAGTGACTTAGCCTCTCAGCAACAAAGCACAGCCTCAAACGAAGGACCAGAAAGGTTTGATTAAAGTCAGCTGCCAAAGCACTATTCACAGCAGCCAGGACATGGAAGCAACCTAAATGTCCATCGACAGAGGAATGGATAAAGAAGATGTGGCACATATATACAGTGCAATATCACTCAGCCATAAAAAGGAAAGAAATAGTGCCATTTGCAGAGACATGGATGGACTTAGAGATTGTCATGCAGAAGGAAGTCAGAAAGAGAAAAACAAATATCGTATAATATCTCTTCTATGTGGAATCCAGAAAAATGGTACAGATGAACTTATCTGCAAAGCAGAAATAGAGTCACGGATGTAGAGAACAAACTTACGGTTACCAAGGGGTGAAGGGTAGGGTGTGACGAATTGGGAGAGTCGGATTGACATATATACACTATTATGTATAAAATAGATAACTAATGAGAACCTACTGTATAGCACAGGGTACTCTACTCAATGATCTGTGGTGACCTAAATGGGAAGGAAAGAGGGGATATATGTATACGTATAACCGATTCACTTTGCTGTACAGCAGAAACTAACACAACATTGTAAAGCAACTATACTCCAATAAAAAAAATAAACAGCAAAAATAAAGTCAGCTGCCAATATTCAATGTTTCCATTTCATTCACAGGTTAAATCTCACCAAAAGACCAAATTAACGTGGCGCAAATCAGTGGTAGAGAATTAAGCAAATATACTTTGCCTGAACCTATCCTTCTCCATCAAAGAGAAAAATCAAACTGGCCTAAGTAGAGGCACAGAACAGAAAAGTCTTTCCTGGATGCTTCACTGCCTGACTCTTTATTTTCCCCCAAGCAAATATTATCATCGACTTGCTGCTTTTCTAGAAGCTATGCGGGAAGATTGACTTGGATGGAATCCAGAACGTTTGTTACCAGTTTTGTTTGAAAGAGTTATCTGAATATTAAGAGATCTTGACCAGTGATTCTTTTATTTGATTCCCAAGATCTAGATTTCTCAGTGATGTGTTGTTATGGTTCTGGACTGCAGGGGCAGAAGGAAAGAAGGACAAGGAAAACATAAATTGAGCTGAAGTACTAAAGCTGTATTAATAGTCATTGAGTTACAACTGTGAAGTTGTGTTTAATTACTTTAGGAACAAGTCTCTTGAGCAGCTCACTTGTTCCCTAAGTAGGACGTTAGAGCTGAGTAAAGAGGCCTTGAGGAATAATAATGAGGAAATGCTGACCTTGCTTGTTTCTCTCTGTCCCCACCCTCCATCCCCAGTCCCCTAGGATGAGCCCTCGGAACTGTAGCAGAGAGGGCTGGAGAGGACGGAGCTCTCTTCTCTCTCACTCCAGAGCTTGGCTGGACATTTCTGGAATCAGTCTATATTAAACATATATATTTTTGATTATTTATCACCTTTATATGCTAACTGCATCCCTGGACTGGTGACAGAGGCATCTGGGTGAGCAGGGGCATATTCAGATTTACGGTGAGTACAGCGCCTCATAAAGTGCCTTGCCCATCACAGGCACCTCAAACGCTATGTATTTGAAATTGAACTTCATGTCTTCCCTCTCCAACTTATTCTTCCTTCTCCATTTTCTGTCTTACTAATAGTATCACCTTCACCTGATGAGCCAATCTCCAACTCTCACTCCTCTTTGACTCCTTTTACTTCCTATTTTCTGCTTCCAAATGCCAGGATCATTTCATTCCAGAACAGCTTCTCAATCCAGCTCTTCTTTCTGATCCTGCTACTTCGGTATTTTAGGCTTTCATCAATTTGCTGCAGAATTATCTCCACCCTTATCTCAGGGCATTGCTGCCAGAATTGTCTTCTTCTGCACTTTGCTATCCCTCTTCTAATTTCTTAAGTTGAATAGGTACAGTTTATTTATCTTCAGTCTTTCTTTCTTTTTTTTTTTTTTGCGGTACGCGGGCCTCTCACTGCTGTGGCCTCTCCCTCCGCGGAGCACAGGCTCCGGACGCGCAGGCTCAGCGGCCATGGCTCACGGGCCCAGCCGCTCCACGGCATGGGGGATCTTCCCGGACCGGGGCACGAACCCATGTCCCCTGCATCGGCAGGCGGACTCTCAACCACTGAGCCACCAAGGAAGCCCTCTTCAGTCTCTCTTTACTTTCATTTTAATTTTTCTAATATACTAAAAGCATTTAAAGCTTTACATTTTCCTTTTGAATACAGTTTTAGCTGCGTCCTGTACTCTTTGGTATGGAATGTATACTTTTTTGTTACTCTCTAGATAATGTCACATTTTTGCTAGGACTTGCCTATTATGCCAAAGAACGTTTCTTAATTTGCAGGTAATTATACTTGTTTTGGGTAAGCATTTGTTGTTGATTTACATTATACAGTAGACCCTTGAACAACATGGGTTTGAACTGCCTGGGTCTACTTATATGCAGATTTTTTTCTTTCAGTAGTAAATACTACAGTACTATATAATTCATCCGTGTTTGGTTGAATCCCTGATGCAGAATTGCGTATATGGAAGAACCTTGAATACGGAAGGTAGACTACAAGTTATAGGAAGATTTTCAACTGCACTGAAGGTCAGCGCCCCTAACCTCCATGTTGTTCAAGGATGGGGACTATGATATTCTTTCCTTTCCATCAGGTCAATGGTACTTAGGCTGGATAAGATTTTAGGATCAGAATCTGCTTTTATTAATAATCTTTCTTTCTTGGGGCTTCCCTGGTGGCGCAGTGGTTGAGAGTCCGCCTGCCGATGCTGGGGACACGGGTTCGTGCCCTGGTCTGGGAGGATCCCACATGCTGCGGAGTGGCTGGGCCTGTAAGCCATGGCCGCTGAGCTTGCGCGTCCGGAGCCTGTGCTCCGCGGAGGGAGAGGCCACAACAGTGAGAGGCCCGCGTACCGCAAAAAAAAAATAATAATAATAATAATAATCTTTCTTTCTCTATACAGGTGTTATTTCAGTGTTCTTTAGATTCTAGTATTTCAGGTGATGAGGAAGTGACCTGTTCTTTCTGTCCGAAGGTCTGTAATATTTCCTCCTTATCTTTGAAAGGTAGAAATTTCACTAGAGTATGTCTCAGGTTTTTATTGTTGTTGCTTTCCCCTCTTAATTCATCTTCTCTAGGACTCAGTGGAGCTTTCAGTCTGAAGGACCAAGTATTTCTTCAGTTTAGGGAATATTTTCTTCCATTATTGGCTCATTGCTCTGCACACGTTACTTCGTATGTTAACACGGTAGGTCCTCTGGATGTGTCTTCTAGGGCTCTTTTCTCATTCCACATGACTTATACTGTGGGACTAGTTCTCTGTGTCTTGAGATATTTCTTTAACTTGATCTCCCAGAATATGAATTCTATTCTCAGCAGTGAGCATTCATTTTTTTTCAATTTGTCTACTGAACTTTTAAAATTCAGAAATATCATTCTTGTTTCCAGAAAGTCTTTCTGTGCTCTAATTAGATCTTGCTCTAATTACTGTTATTAATGTCCTCTCTCTCTCTTCCATTAGTTCTAATGTAAATGAAGTTGCCAGCTTTACTGCTCAGCCTTGTCTTTCTCCCTCTGTCTACAGAGTCCCCTTAAGTGGGTTGTAATTTTTCATTACCTACTGATGTTGTGTGTTCCCTCGACCCGTGTCCCCGTCAGCCCGTTGGGGAATTCTATCAGTGATGGCAGAGCACGGGGCAGGAGGCACGCCGGTGTCCATTTTTAGGGACTGGCGGCCAGCAAGCAGGTAAAGTGTTACGTTCCGCTGAGGTGCTGATCGAACTCTCTCTATTTAGAACAGATCCAGCCCATCAGGGAAGCCCCACGTAGGTCCAAGAGGGTGAGCATAAATCGGTGACCTCTTCGAATTCCACATCTGTAGCCGGGAGAGACACGGCCCCCTTCCAAGGGCACAGACAGACATCTGCCAGATGGGCTTCTCTGGGGAGTCGCAAAATCCAAGGTCCTCACTTTATGGCTCCTCGTCTGCCACTGGTCACCAGGCCTTGCTGGTGGCTGCCAACTACAAATTGGCACTTGCCATCTGCCTCTACCAGGGTTAAAGTATGAGCCGCTGCAGCTGCTGACCTTCAACACCCCCTGAAAGGAGTTCAGGGTAGAGATCAGGAATGAGGCCCTCTGTGCTCTGGGAAAAAACTGGCAGAACAAGCCTTCGGGTACTTAGATATTTTCAGGAGAAGAATTTATGAGCTCAAATTCCTGCTTCTCCTCATATCTAGAAAAGCATTAAAATCCTTCACGGTGACGTCTGCTCCTTGTGACTAGCAGTAACCTTCACGAGATTAGAAGCAAACTTCTGCCAAAAATGTGCGCTTGGTCGCACATTTTTGTGCGATCGCATTTATCCCCCTTCACCAAAATCACATATACACTGATCTCCCCACCACTTCTTTGGAACAGTTCCTCAGAGCTCTCTGAGATGCCATCTCTCTGGCTATAGTCTTCATTTTGTCCCCAATAAAACTTTAACTCACAGCTCTCACGTTGTGCATTTTTTTTCCAGTCAACACTGCCGTGGAGTCTGAAGTCCCCAGCATGCTCTCCCTCCTTGTGTCCTCTGGACTCTGGCTCTAGTCTCACTGCTATTGAGAAGGACAGGGGACAAGGCCATGCTTTCTCTCTGGCAGTCCCCTTCTCAGATTCCAAGCTATCTTCCTAAAGTGTAGGCAATACTAGGACCTTCCAGTGGCTCCCCTCTCCTATAGCACAATATCCAAGCCCTAGGCCCTACGAGCCGAACCTTCCTTAAGTTGGATGCACTGAACCAGGCCACACCCCCTGTTTTCTTTCATACCTGACTCCTCGCTTTCTCCAGACCCATGCTGTGTATTCCCTTTCTGTGTTGACGTGCACGTTCCCCACATCAGGAAGTTCCACCACTTCCCCTTGCTCTGACTTCCGGCAATCTCTTCATTCTCTGATTCAGATACCACCTTTTACAGGAAGCCTCAGTTGGAATTTATTCTTCCCTCCTCTGTGACCCTATCACTCCTAGTTGTTCCTCAGTGGCAGCACTTCATACAACCAGCCTTTTCTTTTCATTTGGCCGTGCCGCCTGGCTTGTGGGATCTTAGTTCCCCAACCAGGGATCGAACCCGGGCCCTCAGCAGTGAGAGTGCCGAGTCCTAACCACTGGACTGCAGGGAAGTCCCAACCAGCCTTTTCTTAAATGACCCTCTCTCCCTCTCCCACCCCAGACCCTAAATAACATGAGGGCAGGTTCTAGGTCTGTCTTATTTGATCTCTTCTCACAGTGTCTTCCATGAAATGGATGCCCAATATTTGTAGTGCTGAATTGACAATGGAAAACGATTAAACTAGACATTGGTGGAGCAACCCTGAGCTTTTTTTTTTTTTTTTTTTTTAACTACTGGTGAAAGATAGCGTCCTTAAGATCTACTGGAGCTTAACAGAGGGACTGATGTCCTCAGCATCAGTTTACAGACTTGCACCTTCAGAAAAGGCCTCTGAATCTCATGGGAAGGACTTCCAATTATTTTCTCCTACCCCACCGAGGTGTTATTGTAAAGAGAGAGATGGGATGCGGGTAACAGGGTTTGTGGTCAGTCACAGCCACGGCATGTCACGCAAAGCCTCTCCTCGGTTGCCTGGAAGTATGCAGCTTAGTCAGGTAGAAGATGGCCGGCGAAAGACCAGAGGTTCGTGCTTTTCAGAAGACCTGTCTGTCGTCCATGAACCATTGCAAAGATAAGCTTTGAGGGGGAAATGCCTCTGACACTTCAGGAAGTTTGAAAAGATTCATGATGTTAAGAAGGCCTACAGAATGCACAAGAAGAGTTGGGAGGTGCCTTTCCCAAGGCAGCCGATTATAAGGAAGCAGGACTCACCCTACTTCCACCTGCTTGCAGACTCCCATTTCATAGAGAACCATAACTTTCTGAAGAACACTTCACCTGTCACCAGACCTCTGTGTGACTTGGGAATGAGCAAAGATGACACAATTGGATAATCAACAGTCTAACCTTGACTAGTTTAACCATTTTCCTGCCTGGGGCTCCTTGAAGTAGCTGGTCTCACGGTACCACTTTCTTGCTCTAGTTTAGAAAGCCAAGTTGAAGGTACTAAAATACAGAGACCTGTATTATCAACTGAGTGTGTGTTTATTGTAAAGATGTATTCTCTTGGTGAGAATATATTGCAGCTCTTCCTGGAAAGGAGCCTATTGGTCCCTTTAAGAATCCCATTTAGCACACTGTCACTTTAAATGCACCATTTAAAGGCAAGGGCCAGTGCCTCACCCAGGGCCAGACACACCCAGGGCCAGACTCTTGAAAAATGTGCTGAAAATGGAATAGTCAGCATTCAGCGGAAAGGCAGAGATTCAGTCTGATCTTTCCTTTCTTTTTGGCCTTTACACCATTTGTTTTTATAATTGCATTCCAATTTCTCCTTTCCTCTTCACAACCTCTTCAAGACTACATGTGTGTGTTTGTATGTGTACGTGTATATGTGCTTATGTGGGTAAAGTTGTATATGCTTTTATATATGTGTGTATATCTGTATATCTGTATATATGTCTGTGTATATGTGAATATCTTTTTGTGTGGAGTATATGTGTGTAAATCTGTACATATCTGTGTATGTGTACATACTTGTATATATCTACATGTATGTGTTTATGTATGTTGGTATGTATATATATATGTGTGCATGCACACATTTAATTTTATAATATTTTATAAATAAAAAATGTGTATATCAGATACCCACTACAGTTGATGATCAAGCCATTTCTTCATAGAAGCTAGCCTGAAAAAAGAGTCTAAACGACATCTTGCTTAAGTTTACTCCTTGACTCTTGTAGCATTACTGGAGGAGGACAGGGGAATGGGGTATAGGAGAACATTTGGGATGCTGATATTAGCCTTCCAGTCTAAAGGGAGATATTGATGGTACAGGAAAAAGGGAGAGGAGGACTGAAGGAGGGAAGATCTGAGAAGTGAGAGAGGATAGAATCCAGAGCTCAGGGGAGAGGTTGCTTTAGATAGGAGAAGGGGCAAGCCTTCTACTGGGTTAGGAGGCTCCTTCCAAGCTGCGTGACCCTGTTTCTGTGCTCTCAGGGCAGTAGCAACTGTAGCAGAAGGCTCTGAAATTCTCCTTGACATGCACTGAATTGGATCCCCTAAAATTCATATTGAAGCCCTAACTCCCATGTGATTATATTTGAAGATAAGGCTTTTAGGAGGTAATTCAGGTTTAAATAAGGACATAAGGGTGAGGTCCTAATCCCATAGGATTAGTGGCCTTATAAGAAGAGGAAGAGAGATAAAGGTCTCTCTCTCTACCTGCACACACTGAAGAAAGGCCATGTGAGGACATAGTCAGAAGACAGTCATCTGCAAGGCAGGAATAAGGTCCTCAATTGGAACTGAATCTGCTGGGACCTTGATCTTGGAATTCTCAGCCTCCAGAACTATGAGAAATAAATTTCTATTGTTTAAGCAACCCAGTCTCTTGTATTTTGTTCTGGCAGCCTGAGCAGACTAAGATGCCCCTCCTAAGGATTTTTACCACACAGCCATTGACCTGTGAAAGAGTAGCTTCCAAGGCCCAGAGGGACTCTAGCTTTGGAAAGAGCACATCTTTGCTTTGTGTGATGGTCACAGAGGCTGGGACAATGGGAGACTCTCAGAGGAGGGAGTATCAGGATTCTGTAGCCTTACTCTCCAGTGCAAGGAGCTTCATTACATGCATTTCTTGTGCTCCTCTACCATGGCATTCTAGTTGGTTAATTCCTACTCAATACCCTCAAGAAGGAAGCAGACCCAGCAGGAGGGTCTGTTCTGAGCACAAAAAGGTTGACATAAAAATTCATGATTTATTGCCTCTTCTTCCCACTTCTGCTACCCATGCTTCATGGAGAGGCTGTACTGGTTTAAGAATTCAGTCTCTGGAGCCAGACGCCTGGGTTCATCACTTTACTGGTATCGTGACCTAGGGCAGATTGCTTAACCTCTCTGTGCCTTTGTTTTCTTATGTGTAACGTGGGGACAATAACACCATCCACGTTGTAGGCTTGCTGTGGAGAGTCAAGAAAGTTCGTATGTGTAAAAAATCTTAGCACGTGGTAAATACTTAATGTTGGCTCTTATTATTTTTTTCTGTTCTTCTTCCTTGAGTTCATTAGCAGGGGACCCATGGCAGTTCCTGGAGCTGAAGCATGGCCAGCTCAGTTAGTCCAAGGCATGTGTTTCTAAAGGAAAATGGTCTTGACTGTATCGGGAGAAGAAGATGGGAGCAAGTGAAGTTGGGGTGGCAGGTTTGGTAGTGGAGGGTGAGAGGGTGTGTGCCTGCTGGCCGCTGTTTTCTCAGTGAAGCGTGAAACAAGGTCATCAGCTGATGGGCAGCGTGGAGGAGGGGCCGTGGGAGGCTTGTGAAGGCTGGAGAAGGAATGAGTTAGATGTCTAAGAGAGGGGGAAAATGAACCTTCTAGAGGAACCTAGCAAGCTTGCTGAGGAATATTGAGTGCCAATTTGAGTCTTGAGATCATGAATTTAAAGTGAAAACAGAGGCTTGATTGTGTGAGTTTCTTCCAACATCCAGCAACCCGGGTGATGCAGGGAGAAGGCGTGGAGCTGCCTTCTGATCGACTGTCCTCGTTTGCAGGGCTGTGTGTCCACTGTGCACTAACACCTGCTTTTATACATGACGATTGTGCTGGTTTTGTTTATAACATACTATGTTAATGATGAAGGGAAATATTCTAGAGTCTTCTCACCTTCTTGTAGCTTCATTTTCATTTCCTTGTCCCTTTCCCCTGAGACCACATGTGTAAATTACCAGTTTATGGTAATTTAATTTGTAGAATGCTTTGGACAAAGAACTCATTTTCTTAGTTCATGTGGCTTTGGGTACTGTATTTTCTTTTTATTACCCTATCCGGGTCTTAATCTCTTCTTGCCAAAGCAACAAAGGCACAAGATGACAACAAAAGCTTATACTTCTATAGCACTTACTATGTGCCAGGCACTGTTCTAAGCACTTTACACATATGAACTCATTCATTTTTCAGGTAGGGCACAGAGAGCTTAAGTAACTTGCATGAGGTCACACAGCGAGGAAGTATCAGAGCTAAGATTCAACCAGGCAGCCTTGCTCTGGACTCCATGCTTTGTACCTCTATGCTTCTCTAGGGCACCCTTGAAAAGAAGTTAAAATATTTACTTTCTGAAAAAATTTATAATAGATCTACCTGCCTCTAACTAGGCTCTTTCCTTACCTTCCTCTCACATTGCATGTACCTCCCTGCTGTTGACATCATTAAGGATAAAGACGACCAGTACCATCTCTCCAACCAGCCAACATATATTTATGAAAGGCCTACCTTGTTTTAGCACGAATGAGATAAAGATGACCAAAACACTCTCCTTGCATCCCCAGAACTCAGTCTAGCTGGGGATCAGACAAATGGACAGGGAAAGTACAACAAAGGATACAGGGAAACCCCCAGAGACACAAGATCCTGTGAAAAACAAACTACATAAGGAAAAAGAACAGGTCAATGGTGCTGAATTTATTTCATTCTCAATGGCAGCCTTTTTAGTCCCTGAGCAGACGCCAACTCCTCTGGTTGTGTTACAGAAATACTCTGGCAACAAGATGCCAAAAACTTTAGTCACTGTGCTCTTGAATTTCCGGAACAAGGGGAATGTGGAATGCTGGGAACTGGAGGTGGTGTTCTGAACTCATTGTTAGCAATTTTAATTTGCCTCTTTGGCCAAGTGGGGCACGGTCAGAGTTCCACAAATCAACTGGATGGGGTCACGTCCTGGGCATATTTCTCTTGACGAGTAATGTGACAGTGGGCTGAACAGAAGGTGGGTCTGGAGCCCCTCACACATTGGATCCAATCTGGACCCAGTCATTTACTGGCTGTGCAGCCTTGGGAAGACATTTAAGTTGTCCTAACTGCAGTTTTCTAATCTATGAAATGGACCTTCCTTGCAGGGATGTTGTAAGGATTAGCAATGAGTTTGCAAATTTCCTAGTATTATATGCATTCAATCAACCCAAAGCCATCATTATTTATTATTACACAGAGTTAAAACTCTATGGTAAAATTGTCTTAAATGCCTCCTTTATTGCTGGAGCAGTCATCTCTTCCTCCGAGTTCTATCGCACCTTGGAAATATTCAGAGAGAGTGAAAATGCCATAAAAATGCAACTTATTATACTCAATTGCTCTTTTGGAAGGTTATCTCACTAGACCATACTTAAGAAATTACGTGATCATCTTAACTTCGTTGCCCATTTTTTAACTCTATATAGGTATAATTATAGTTGTATTATTTTTGTTATTATTATTATTACTTAACATTGTGGTGAGGGGAAAGGTGAAGGGAATAATTATTTATTAATTGTTTCTATCTACCAGGCACTCTGCCAAATAGTTTTGCATACAATTAAATATCACAGCCACTTGGGAGCTTGGTGGTAGCATTATTTACATTTTAAAAATGAAGTAACAAGGCTCAGAGAAGTTGCGTCACTTTTTCAAGTTCACACAGCCAGTGGGTGTCAGAGCCAGTCTGGCCACAGGCCTTTTACTCTGACCTCCATCCTGTGTGTCCTCCTGAAACAGGTATTATGGTCACAGCTATTTTACAGATGAAGAATGGCAAACCGGAACAGTTAAGTGACTTGTTCAAGATCATACAGCTATTGAAGAGGAGGCCCGGGACTCAGTCCTAAGTTTCAGTGCAGTTTTCTTCCTTTTCCTTGAACCCCGGGGGGCAGACAATAGAGTAGAATGGTTAAGAGCACAGGCTGTTAGGTTTCTTGCTGTCAGAGATGGAAATATGGAAAGGGAGAAACTAGAACAGTATTAGACTAGTTTTGAAGGCATTGGTATGAACTCATATATAAAGGTATATGTAGCCACACCAGAATAGAAACGAACGTGTATGTAAATCTCTCTTTCTTCACGTATACACATAATGCCTAATTCTTTCTACCTAGAGGGCCAGCTTTGAAGCAGCAATGAGCACACCAACACCACATCTTGGTTTCTAAATACCGTTCTTCATTAAAAGAAACCAGGGATCCTGGGAGAAATGGTTGATGCCAGGGCTGGAGCAGGGAAGGTACAAGATGAGCCTGGAATATCTTATTGTGCCAATTCGCAAGGAAGTGCTCTAAAAATGATAGGAAAATTAAAAAAGACGAAGCAGACAGGTTGAAGGCGCTCCCAATAGGCAAACTGAAGACAACTGGAATATCAAAATAAAAAATAGTAATACATTATAATCCACTGAATAAGTAGAAAAGCACAAGTCTATGCTGGTATTCATAAACAAATGAATGACTTGAAAATTGATAAGAACTAGAATATTTACATAGCTTCAAAATACCCCCCCCACACAAAAATACTTGTTAATTATGGAGGGTAAAATGCAACGTGATAAGTCCAAATCATGAGCCCCCGATAGCATGCAATGAGAGGAACTCAGCATCACTTCTGTGATATTCCCGCTAAAGATGAAAATCTGAATCTAATCATGAGGAAATATCAGATACCCACCAAAGGAAGGATCTCTACAAAAGATCTGGCCTGTAATCTTCAAAGGTATCAAGGTCATGAAAGTTAAAAGATTGAGGAACTGTTCCAGATTAAATGAGACCAATGAAATGTGACAAATAAATGTAACACATGATTTTGCTTTAAGGGACGTTAGTGGTAAACTGGTAAAATGTGAATGGGGTGTGAGAACTAGATGGAAGAAATGTTTTCAATGTTAAATTCCTGACCTTGGTGGTTGTGTTGTGGTTGTGTAGGAGAATATCTGGTTTATTGGAATTACATGCTAATATGTTTCAAGGTAAGATGTATCAGGTGAACGACTTACTCTCAGATGGTTCAGGAAAAAAGAGATCTGTGTATTGTATTTGTTTTCAAGATAAAAAGTTATCTCCCCCAACAATAAAAATCTCAGAACAAAAACAACAATAAAATGGAACACAGGTGGTACATGCAGAAGTTATAGTAAAGTGGTTAAAAACATTCTTTAGGCTCTGGATTTGAATTCCAGCTTTGCCACTTACTAGCTATGTGAACTTAGGCCTAAGTTATCTGTGACTTACTTTCTTGGTCTGTAAAATGGGGATAATAAAAGTACCAACATAGATTCTTTGTGGATTTAAATGAGTTAGTAACCATAAAGTACTTGATATCATGAGGTCTATAATCAGTGCTTAATACCACTGGTTGTTCTTCTTACATGGTAGGCAATGATATGGTTCTCTGTGATCCATGTTCCCTTCAAGGTGTATGCCAGGGAGAGAGATCTGGTGTACTCCTTCTGACTTATTCAGCTAGAAACAGAATTCAGCTAGAAAGCATGTGCTATGTGGTCAATCCTATTATACAGGCAGATGGCTGTAGATTTCACAGACTGAGAAAGTTTAAAATAACACAGATGTGTTTGTAATCTTTGGATATATACTTTTTGATGTAGGGCCCAATGGGGATTAGTTTTTATTTTAACTATACATAATTATCCTATCAGGCCAAGATATTGTGTTAGGAATAATCTAGGCATTACTATGAAGAAAAAGTGATTATCACATTGACAAGACGTTTCTTAAGCAGTTTAAAAAATATACATGCATGGCCTATTATGAAGGATTAAAATGTATCCACTACCAACACTGGCTAATTCAGTTAAAAATGGAAATAAAAAATGGAAATTAAAACAATGTTCTGGTTGGGAAGGAAGCACAGATTGCACTTTGATGTTGATTCTTTGAAATTATTCCTTTTCTGCCCTTTGGATACTTAATACTGAGCAGGAATAACACAATATGAGAAGCTGAGTGTGGGCGTGGGGAGTAAGACTAGTATTTTGCTAGTTATCTTCAATGCATATTTTTTTTGGGTCCGTCTCCACTAATGAAATTGAGTTTTAAGAACCCTGAGTTTTTTTTCAGTTAGCTTTGGTTGACATGAGAGCCGATGGGCTCTGACAAAGCCTCTTTGCTCTCTCATTTGGCAGTCTTTTAAAATGTTACTTTAAAACATTTTAGAGGTTCACAATGACCACTGCTAACAGGACAAAATGGGATCCACCTCACCCCTTGGAAAAGAGTGAAAACCTCCAGCTGGGGTGAACTCTAACCTTGACCCTGGGACGTCCACTTGAATATGCCCGTGTTCTGAACTAAAGAGCCACATTGGCTTTTTTATTTTCTTCTTCTCAAAAGGCAGAGAATTATTATTATTATTTTTTAGTTTTTAGTTTTTGCGGTACGCGGGTCTCTCACTGTTGTGGCCTCTCCCGCTGTGGAGCACAGGCTCCGGACGCGCAGGCTCAGCGGCCATGGCTCACGGGCCCAGCCGCTCTGCGGCATGTGGGAACTTCCCGGACCAGGGCACGAACCCGTGTCCCCTGCATCCGCAGGCGGACTCTCAACCACTGCGCTACCAGGGAAGCCCCAAGGCAGAGAATTTTTGACGCACCTTCAAGATTCCATTTATATCAGTGACATAATAGCGTCAGTTCTTTGAAGGAAGAAAGAAGAACAGGCAGCAACTGGTATTATATTGTTAAGTGCCCAAGAATCAATTACATCCTTGCTGAGACAAGAGGCAATTTTCCCATTTAAACTTCACAGATGCACGGACTGGCAAATTATTGTTGGGTTGTTGCTTCTTTTATTATAATTAACAATTAAAAAACACACTTTATAATGTAATTAGCTGTTTACTGGCTGTTACTGGTTCAGGTCATAGCCGGGACTTTACTTTCAAGGATATGAACTACTAAAAAAGTATTTTAATCAACTCTTTTAAATTCAGTCACTAGTGTGGAACCATTTTGATCCCTCACAATTAAGCCACCGGAAATTTCCAAGCTGATCTGGGTTTATAAGAAGCATCTTGTGGAAACCTATCAGTTTCCTTTCTTAAAACATTCAGCTGGGAGTTCACTGATTCTTCATTTCTGGGAAATGTAGCAGCAGTTTTCTTGCCTTCCCCTTCCCCCAACCTTTTTCCTCTTGTTCATCCTTAAATAAATTCTTTTATCTCAATGTAGGCTCATATTCTTAATATTTTTCAAATACACACACACATGCAGAACACACAAGAAGCTAATTTTGTTCAAGGTCAAATAGAAATTTTATGATTACCCTTACACGGACAACCTGTTTGAAAGAAGCTAATAATTTAGATAATAAGCAATACCATGTTGGAAAACGGCACTAGAAATGGAAACTGTTAAGTGTAACAATGGATGACTGTTCATAATTATAAAAGCTAACACTTATAGGGCACTGATTATGTACCAGGCACTATTTAAAGTACTGTATACACTGTCCACAATTTAATTCAGTTAATGACCTCACAATGACCCTCTGAGGTGGTTTCTATTATAGTCCCCAGTTTAGAAACAGAAAAGGGAGATGCTATGGAACGTGCAAGTGGCAGAGCTGGATTCAAACCCAGGCAGCTGGCCCCAGAGCCCATGCTTTCAGCCACTATAGTCTACTAGTAACTATAAAACATGATGACTGTTGAAGCAAGGTCGAAGCTTTTTGTTCGTTTGTTTGTTTTTAAATCCATAAAAATGAAGTAAAAGAGATTTGAGAAGCAATATCTTCATATACTGATTGACAGTCCGCACTGATGAGATTCCTGGGGAATATACATTTGCTTACCATGGACCAGGCTAAAGCATGAAGTGGGTTAAATGTCCAGGAAATATCCACGGAAATAATGGCAAAAGTTACGCTTGTGTAACACACTCATGCGCATAAGGTTATTGAAGTTACCCATACCTCCTTATGTGGTCTCATACTCTAAGAAAAGAAACCACCATAAGTTGCCGCGTATTTAAAACTATTATTGTTATTATTTACAAATTTAGGCTACTTTTTAGGTATTGAAAACTATTCTTGGATCTTCTTCCTGTTGCATCAGGGCATCTTGTGTCGAGTAAATGGTCTCTAATAACGATCAAGTAAGGTACTTCTTACCCATGCCCTATCCTTTTACAAAATAGGAGTTGAGGCCACTTACGATAGAAGGTCACGTAGTTGGACAAGGACAAGTGTTATGTCATGATGATGGGGATGGAGGGAGGGGTGGGTAGAAAATGATGGTTTTAGAAAACTTAGGGCTGGACATAGTTACTACAGCTGAGCCCAACATTTCGTGCTTAATTGGCACAAAGCAACGGTGTGATGTTGGTGAAATGTGTCTTAGCTCCTGATATTCCACCTTTTATCTTCGTTCCCTGCCCGGCTACTGGTACTTAACGCTGATATTTCTCTCCACATGTCTCCTGAGGCACCTTCCTCCCAGGGTCTCTCAGCTGGCTGTCAGCTCATCTCTTAGAAGTCACGGCTTGATGTCGGTTTGAGAAACTACCTCTCCCAAGAGAGCGGGGTAGAATAAATGAGGACACTTGGAAAACTTGAAAAGCTGTTAGAGGTATTTATTGTTATTATTAATGGGACAGTCAAAGCAATAATACCTTTAAATTAGGGGACTGATTCAAGCGGTGACTCGGGCAGCTGTATAGGCTGGGAGGATGTCTGGATGATGTTTGGGGTAAGGGGTCAACTTGGGACTCCCTAATAAGGCTGTATGTAAAGCAGGCATTGACTTGTATTAGGAAGAGAGGAGAGAAGGCAGGTAAAGGTAGAATTCAAAGTTGCACTGAGTCTATCTGCATGGAGAGGAGTGGAGGAAGAGGTCTATCCCTGCTACCTTTCTAACCACAATTAGGGCAGTTCATCTTTACAAACCTTTGTTGAATGCCTCCTGTGTGTCAGCACTGAGTTGGATGCTGCAGTACCATGGTGATCCAGACACATCCCTGCCCTCAACAGGTTGATGGTCTAGTGGATGACACTAGAGGCAGCTCCTCTCCATGGCTGTCCACACCAAGATACTTACTTTTAGAGGAAGTCAGACAGAGGTCTGGGAGGAAGGGCTTGCACACCTGGCTGGAGATCTCCCCTGAAGAGGGAGAAGCAGACTATCTGTGGTCCTGGTCGTCAGAGAGTTGTAGGACAAAGCCTGCATCCACGATGGCCACTAAGGCCCAGCGGAGGCCAGGGTCACGGTGTCCTGGGTTCATTACTTGGCTGTATTGGCCTCAGAGGTCATCTCCTCCAAATCTGTTATTTTACAGATGAGGCAACTGAAGCCCGCAAGATATACTGATGGACTGGGCAGTGAGTGGCAGAGCTAGAAATAGAAACCAGATGCTCTGATGCCCTATTCATGCCACACTTAGGTCTGAGCCACAGGGGCTTGGCAGTTACGAAAATAAGGACACACTTAGGGGAGGGGCTATTTTCTGTCTTATGAGTCATTTATACTCCAGGGCTAGTGACTTCATCAGAGCCTCTAGGAGAATAGATTTGGAAAGAGGGTGAAGAGAGATAGGCAGCAGTCCCCTGGGTTCGGGGAGAGCTGGTTGCGGCCGTTGAGATCAAGCTTTGCAGACTCATAACGTGGCTCAGTCACACACAGCCACGGGTGCCCTCACACGGGCGCCTTCCTGCTACATCACTTAGGCTGACAGGACAGAAGCCTCTTCTGACAAAACACAAGCGAGCTCTGCAGGCTTAGGGAAATTTTGAGTGTTATATACACGCATACATCCCTCTTCTCTACTGAGAGGCAGACCCCGAAGGCAGCATAGGAGCCCAACCCACGGCTGAGTCAGTGATGCTCACAGACACACAGGAAAGGCAGGACTTGGAAGCCCCAGCTGGCCCACCTGGGCCCCCGTGGAGGGTGCGGGGCAACGACAGCCAAGGCGGGGAGTGGGTGCTTCTAGGCAACTCTCCTTTCACTGAACCTGCCTACAAGGGGTGCGGAGGACATGCAGCTGCGCGTGGCCTTCTGGGAAAGCATCCTCTTCACTTGCATCAGCTGCATGAAGAGCTCGTGGCAGCGCTGTTAGTCATGGACGCACCTGGTCCACCCGCCCTTCTGCTCAACCGTCTTCCAGGTAGGGATGGTCATGTGACCCAGTTGGGCCAAAGATCCATAAGCAGAAGCTGTTGGATGGGGCTTCTGGGGGATCTGCTCTCCTGGTTAAATAAAGGAGGTGACAGACTCATGTGCTATACACGCTCTCTTCCCCCCTCTTCCTTCTGAGGACACGGATCTGTGGCAGCCTCTTATGACTGCAACAAACTAACACGACGGAGATGATGGAAAGAGCCTGAGTCACCATTGTCATCATCGATTTTCTGCACTAGTTCTGGACAGATCCTCGGATTTCTTAATATGTGAGACAAAGAAGATCCTATTGGTGTAACCCTATCGGTGTAAGTTACGTAGTTGGGTATTTTCCTGGTCTCAAAACAAGTAACAACCTTGGGATTCAAGGCCTTTCACAATCCGACGCCACAAAACCTTTCCCGTCTCACCTGCTGCCACCTCCCTCCCTTCTCAAAACCCCATTCCTCTGATCCAAATATCACAGCCCTGAGAAGTCCTCCGGGGAACTGGTCGCACACCCTGCTATACACTCTAACCTTGTTCGTACCATCGCCACGACACACAAAACCATGTATTATTTGCTGATTTGCTTAAATTCTTTCAACTCCCTCCTAACTTGACTCCCAGCCTCCACCTTTGCCTCCCTACAGTGTATTCTCAGGATGAGAGGTTCCTTTGAAACACCAGTCAGATATATCCCTCTTCTTTGTAAAATCCGCCAGTGACTCCTCGTTCTTTCAAAGTAAAAGACGAAGTCCTTACAATGGCTTGTAAGGCCCCGTATGACCTTCCTGCCCCCATTTTTTCTCCAGGGTATCCTTCTAACTCTAATTCTTCACCCACACTGGCCCGTAGACACTGCCCCAACGTGTCAGGCTCACTCTCACCTACAGTCTGCATAAGCAGCTCCCTTTGCCAGAGCTCTCTTCCTTCTCTCCCTCCTTCAAGTGTTTGCTCAAGAGAGACCTTCTCGTTAGACCTACCTGGACCACCCTAACTCACACTGCAATCCAACCCCATCCCCTGTATCCAGTCTTCCAGTTTCCCTTACTCTGCTCTATTTTTCTCTATAGCACTCACCGCCTTCTAATATACTGTATAATTTACTTATTTATTGTGCTAATTGCTTATGGTTTACTTCCTCTTGCCAGAAGGAAAGCTCCCTGAGGGCAGGCATTTTTGTCTTTTTTCGATAGCTGACTTATTTCAAGTGCCCAGAATTGTGCTTTGCCCATAAATATTTGTTGAGTGTATGAATAAATTGATTCGTTTACGATTAATATGGCACTGAGGACCTACCATGTGTCACACCCTCTCAGGTCCTAGGGATGTGGTGGGAATGAGCTACGGTCCTGGCTCCTGCAGAGTCTGCAGCTAGATGATTGTTTACCATCCCAGTGACCCTACTTAGACTAGTCTCACTAATAGGTAGAGGGTATATTTATCATATCAAGGAAGAATAAGAATTAAAACATTAATTTCTGGAGGGCTCCTTCATTACAATCCCATCCATAATTCATACAGAAAGGGAGACAGATTGGGTCCAGGTTTTGAGGAACTTCACAAAGAAAGATGTTATTACAATGAGCAGGCTGCCCAGGAATCAGTATTTGAAGGGCTTTTATTCCTTGAGATGGAGGCCAGCTGGCTGGTCTTGCCCACATTTTATCTCATCTGAAGGCACTCTCGCCTTTTTGACTACGGCTGGAAATCGGCATCTAGGACATAATCTGATTGGAGCGACAGCATCAACCAACTCCCTTGGGAATGAAGGTACAGCCCTGGTAATTTCTTTGAACTTAACAATGAAAGGGAGACTTTAAATAAAACCCTTGAGACAGCATTCCTTTTCATGCACGTCTAACTGGACTTGATCATAGGATTCCGTCTTGATAAGTCTGCTCTTGATTCCCTGGAAAGGTGGACAGCTCCCGTAATGACGGCAGAGGTTTCCTCCCTTTACTCAAATGTGTCGGGGCAACAAGAGCACCTCTTGGTTTTGACTTTATGGCTTTCTTAAACGAGAGGGTCACTTGGTCTTTTTTGGGGGGTGGGGGGATTATAGCACAAGCATCATGGAGATTTATTTACTTGTATTCAAAAATACTGTGGTGAATAATTTGTATTGTGTGTTTTGACTCTGCTTACCTCTTTGATGGAAAAGTACTTTATAACTGATAGGCATTTCAGCAGATCAAGGAGATTCATTACCCTGGCGGTTTTTCATTTTCAGATAGGAATGAGTAGAAATTATCCAATTTCTCTTTTTATAATAACGTCCAATACATTTAGTGTCCAATTTCACACTGCCCCTTGATTTATAGCATTTGCCAGATTAATCAAGATCTGCTGATATTATAAAAGGTTGGTGTCTCTTAACCCTATGAAGCCCAGGAGGCAGGCATATAGAACCACACAAGGATTAAACCTGTCTGACTCTCATACACACTCCAGAAAGCAATTCATTTATACTCTGTTTACTCGTGTGTTTCTATCTTGTCCTACCCTGCCCCACATCTTGAGGAAATGTGCAGATTCTTGGCAGCAGCAGCAGTCTCTCAGAAACCTTGATTAAAACCACCCATAAAGTAAAGTAAGTGGGGAGTTGCATACCAAACCTTTAGTGTTTCAATGGTTTTGAAGTTTAGATAGCCTGTGTCTTCCTTATCTTTGCACATCAGGTTTTCATTTAGGTGTCTTCCTACCTGATCTCTGCCTCACTAGAGGGCGATGTGCTGCAGAGGGCCTTCGGGGCAGGCTCTCCTGGCTCTGCCAGAAGACATGCAGATGGCCAGCACACACATGAAAGGATGCTCAACATCGCTAATCATTAGAGAAATGCAAATCAAAACTACAATGAGGTATCACCTCACACAGGTCAGAATGGCCATCATCAAAAAATCTACAAACAGTAAATGCTGGAGAGGGTGTGGAGAAAAGGGAACCCTCTTGCACTGTTGGTGGGAATGTAAATTGATACAGCCACTATGGAGAACAGTATGGAGGTTCCTTGAAAAACTAAAACTACAACTACCATCTGACCCAGCAATCCACTACGGGGCATATACCCTGAGAAAACCGTAATTCAGAAAGACACATGCACCCCAATGTTCACTGTGGCACTATTCACAATAGCCAGGTCATGGAAGCAACATAAACGTCCACCAACAGATGAATGGATAAAGGAGATGTGGTACATATATACAATGGAATATTACTCGGCCATAAAAAGGAACGAAATTGGGTCATTTGTAGAGACGTGGGTGGATCTAGAGACTGTCATACAGAGTGAAGTCAGTCAGAAAAAGAAAAACAAATATCGTATATTAGCTCATATATCTGGAATCTGAAAAAATTGGTATAGATATCTTATTTACAAAGCAGAAATAGAGACACAGACTTAGAGATAGAGAACAAATGTATGGATACCAAGGGGGAAAGGGGGGGGTGGGATGAATTAGGAGATTGGGAATGACATATATACACTATTGATACTATGTATAAAATAGATAACTAATGAGAACCTACTGTATAGCACAGGGAACTCTACTCAATGCTCTGTGGTGAGCTAAATGAGAAGGAAGTCCAAAAAACAGGGGATATATGTATATGTATAGCTGATTCACTTTGCTGTACAGTAGAAACTAATACAATATTGTAAGGCAACTGTACTCCAATTTAAAAAAATGGGCACAATAATAAGATAAAAAGCATATGGCACATAGTAGCACTACACTATGATACATGCATTCCTCTCCCCAACACGCACATACTTAGTTTCTTCTAATTTATGTAATGTTTCAAGTTCCAGCATCTTTTTCAAGGTGGCCTTTATCATGAACTACAGTATATGATGCTATGTTGACATGTGGATGTGGTTCTATCTCTGCAAATATATTGAGAGTCATCGGAGAACAGGAACTAGGTGTTAAGTTGTGTTTCTTTGAATAATGTGACTGCTTTATAGATATTTAGTGACTGATGACTTAAAAGAGAGAGGGAGGCAAGAAAGGAAAGTGAAAGAGAAGTTTTATAGGTTATCTTTCTTGCTTATTTGGAAATCCTATGTTAAGCTTTCATGATGCTGGCATCTGCTCTAGTGCCTCTGAACTGGAGAAGTTCTCATGGAAGGATATCCTGTAATTTTTCCTTTCCAGCCTCTGTGTTGTGCTGTAATTTGTTCTATTGCAACTACTAACCACCTTGGCCTCCTCTTGCTGGCCCCATCCAATCTGAGGGCACAGGTTGGAAGAAAAATCCTTATTTCTCCAGAATCTACTGGTTCTGTCTTGAAAATGCCTCTTGTGCCTGCCCCTTCTCCCTATCCCCACAGCTACTCCCCTAGGTCAGGTATTCATCTCATCTCATTTGGATTCAGTTCCATAACCTTCCATCTCTCCCCACCCCAATCCATAACCTCTGCTGCTGGACCAATTGGATGTGGGTAGAGTCCTTATCATCTCAATGCCTCTGATGATAGAATCATCTCCCTCAGTCTGGTCCCCAGCACCCTCCATGACCTCTCCACACCCAGCTCTCTCAGCCTTACACCCATCTCTTTATGTCTCCTGGGCTTCATGTGGTCCATCCCATGAGCCTCTTCTGACCTCTCTCCTACCGTTCATGTTAACCCCTTTTGTGGTCACCCAGTATTGCCCTTGACTACGGCTCTGGACCCTGTTTTCTTTCAGGCATGGCTCCTGTGCTTCTTCGTCATCAAGCTTTCCCAACCTTCAGCTGGAATAAACACCTCCTACTGGCATCCCTTAGACCTTATCAAGATACCTTTTAAAATATTTATCCCTTTCAATCTTGTCTTATGTTTAATATAATATTTCATATATTTTGCATGATAAAAAATTCTATTTGGGGATGTCTTTTCTCTCCTACCTTTTTTTTTTAAACATCTTTATTGGAGTATAATTGCTTTACAGTGTTGTGTTAGTTTCTGCTGTATAACAAAGTGAATCAGCTATATGTATACATATATCCCCATATCCCCTCCCTCTTGCGTCTCCCTCCCACCCTCCCTATCCCACCCCTCTAGGTGGTCACAAAGCACTGAGTTGACCTCCCTGTGCTATGTGGCTGCTTCCCACTAGCTATCTATTTTACATTTGGTAGTGTATATGCGTCCATGCCACGCTCTCACTTCATCCCAGCTCACCCTTCCCCCTCCCCATGTCCTCAAGTCCATTCTCTACTTCAGTGTCTTTATTCCTGACTATCTTGTAAGCATCTTGAGGACAGAAGGCATGACTGTGTCTTTGCTTTTTAAAGAAGTTTTTTGTTTTTTTTTCCCATTATAAACCCAATGCACCTGATTCTCTGAGTTGGAGGAAAGGCATTGTAGATAATGAGAAAGTTGGAGTCCAATAACCTTGTATTTTCTTGATGAAGAAGACAGTAAAGTCAAGGTTTTAAAGTAAGAGTTTCAAGTAATTTTTTAAAAAAAGTAATAATTTGCTTATGTATCTAATAAATGCTTAGCTTACATATCCATTTTCAATTATAATTCTACAGCAAATCCTACTGTCCAAAAAACTTTGCAGACTCATTACAGAAAATTTGGCAAACTCAGAAGTCAAAGCAAGGGAAAATGTCTTCACTTTGAGTCTAACACATTGCCTGACACCTTAGACTTTCAGTAAATTATCTTTAAGTAATTAATCAATGAAATCAAGCTTTCCAGGAGATAAGGGCTTTGGAATGAGAGGGCCAGGGACATGAAAGCCTTGGGCAGATTTCAGAGCAGCCAGTAGAGTGGCAGGATCTGAGGGGTGACAGAAAGCCCCACTTAGATCTCTCCCAAAGGGTCCCAGCTTGAGTGCCACTCAGTCTGAAATGGCACACGAGAATCCATCTCTCTACTCCGCTTAGTCAAACCACTAATACACCTGGAGGACTACCATAATTATATACAAAACAGGATTGCTCCACACATGTTACATCCTTTCCTCCCTCGAGGGACATAGTGGGGCTGGAGATAGGACCGGAAGGAATCGTGTAGAAAGAGAAGTCACAGACCCTGACGCTAAACCTTTAAGATGATTGTGCCAGCCTTTATGTCACTGTAATCAACCCCCTAGGCCCTTTTTCCTTACCCTCCCTCATCCTCAAGGCAGGCCTTTCCTGCTTTACCTCTAGTCTCTCTTTGCCCTTCTCGTGCTCCAAGCTCCTGTCAATCAGCCCTCACAGCACCTCTTCAGACACAGGGGCCATGGGGGCTCCCTCCTCCATGGGGAGAAGTAGGTTCAAGTCTGCATGAGGCTCACACTCGGTGTCTGTGGTGAGAGACTGGTGGGGACAGGGTCTGGTCTTAGCTGACAGGCTCAGCTCATTACCCCATCCCGGGCATGCCCCTCTCCCACCCCAGGTGACTAGAGAGCCAGACCCTGGCCTGTGAACATTTAATATGAGAGCACTTAGCATTCACGTGACACCCTGTTACCTGTCATGCTCACAAAACATCTTGAGGCCTTCAGGTGGAAACTGCTATAAATGCAAACAGCCTCAGTCAGACCTTGTTCGGTCCCTCAGCAAATGAGAGGTGAGTTACTGTCCTGTTCCGTCGAGTCCCTTGCGATTTGGTCAGATGATCTGTGAAAATCAGAGCAGAAGCAAGGGCCTCTCCCTTGCTTTCTTCACGGCGCGGATGGGAGAGGCAACAGTGAGAAGTACAGCTGCCCTGACTCTTGTCTAATATAGCAAAATAAAATATTTCCTCTTCATGGACAGTAATTTGTGACTAATTAGGCATCAGTGCTTTCTGGCTGACCAGCTGCAATGCAGAGGTCAGCTGGTGTGTTTCCTAACAGATCAAAAAGAGAGAAGGCAAATGCTTGTCACGGGGAAATGAGCTTCCTTAGCTGGGATGCTTGGCCGAGTCTGTGGTAGCATTGCTGCTCTGTCTGCATGGGTCTGCCTGAGCCACCTTCCTCCTAGTTAACTCACCTTTCATGGGTTCACTCAGAAGTCACTCCCTTCCAAAGGCCTTCCTCCACTCCCTGGATTATGTATAGCCAGGCACCTAGCTAGATCCTCCGGTTATGTTTCAGTCTTGTGTGCCCTTTGTGTACAGCTCTAATCAGAGGATTATCATCTCACACTTGATTCCGCTTGTTCCTCCCACCAGACTCGGAGCTTCCTGATGGCAGGACTGGGTCTGACTCGGTTCCCCACTATTGCTCCAGCCACAGAGGCTGCCGCTTAGCAGATGCTCAATAAAACTGAATGAAGGAATTGCAGACTGTTAGCACTGGAAGGGACACTGAAGCCCCCAGAGGTGACATAATGCGTCCAAAGACACAGTGTCCCTTATAGCAATCACATTTTCCTGATTTCGAATTCCAGGTTCCTTCCCACATTCACTTGTGAGGCCCCCTGCCTTCAGAATGAAACGGGTCACTTCCAGAGCTACCCTGGTCCTCGGCCTCAGGCTCAGATTTCAGGATGGTAATCAGTGGACATAGGGTGGCTAGAGGAAGGGGATGCCCAGTGCGGGTCCTGTCATATTCAGCACCTTCAGATGGTTCGTGCAACCTGCTTCCTTTGAGGACTTGGGATACTGTATTGAGCTAAAGATCTAAGACGTTAACCCAGAAAAACAGCTGATCTCTATTAGAAGAACATTCGAGGCCCGAGGCAGCTCAACAGGCAGAAAAGTAGGTCAAGTTAAATTCTGTACACAGGGAGATCTGTGGCTAAATGATGGGAGGCGTGTTATGATCCCACTGATACAGTCTCAGGGAAAGAAAGATTCCCCACCCCCTAGTCACCAAATTGGAGGAGGAAAAAATGAAAGGGTTTTACTTACTAGAAACATCTTTTCTGTCCAGGGAAGAAAAATAGCTCTTAAGAGTGTTCAAGAAATAATTTCAATCAAGAGCAAGGCCATAAACATAACAGCATGAACAGTACAGAAGGATGTAAGAGCCAGGTGCACCAGGAAACACACTGTCTTTAAGTTAAACGGCTGGGTTCCCTCTTATGGTCAGTAGAAAATCATAGAGGGGAACTGTTAGCTTGGCATTTCTTTTTTCAATAGTAAATCAATGGATCCTTCATTTTCACTAAATTGTTTTCCTGCCCTCCAGGGAAAATATGACACAAGCATAATGCAGATGAGGAAAGGAAAGGCCAGGCTGGGACAAAACCCCCTTTTATAAAAGAACCTTCCTTCAGCTTGACAAATGGATGAAGCAAAATGTGCTTATACAAGCAAAACAATTAAACAGGTCCATACGGTTTAGAACTCGCATGGATCAGTCGCAGGTGGTAATTCAGCCCATTGCTCGTCAGGTGTGCGCTGTGGGGAGGGGCCGGGGGCGGGAGGCCCAGTCTCTGCAGAATGGTGGCTTCAGAGCAGCAACTCTGCACTCCCTTCACAGAGCAGAGGTTTATGTGGGATTTGGCAGTGCCCAAGTTTCTGTGTTTCCAGAGCAGGGTGGAGACGGATTCTACCAACTGTCCCCCTGGTGCGCATGCGTGTGTGTGTGTGTGTGTGTGTGTGTGTGTGTGTGTGTGTACGCATGCGCACGCACACGCGAGGTAGGGGCTGGGAGGGAGTGTGGTGGAATTCTGCCAAAGAAGTACACTCCAGGGTACAGCCCGAAAGCCATCTCTGCCTTCCAGCCTGAGAAATCGTCTAGCTTAGTTGTTCAGAAACATGTGTCTGAGATTCACAAACACATGAGATTTAAAACCTGGGGAGTTTTTAAAAATGCAGATCCCCAGCCCCACTCGAGACAGCGGAATTGGTCTCCCAGGGAAGAGTAAGAACACTATCTTACAAGCCCTTAGTCTGGAATGACCCACAGGGTTTGGGGCCCTTTGGTCCGTCCAGCACCTGCCTTTGGCAGCTGAGGAAACCAAAGTTGAGATTGTTGGAGCAACACGGATCTTGAACCTCTGATCAGGGAGTGGACCCCAGTCTTCAGAGCCACAACCCACCGCCTTTCTTCAGCAATGCGGTTGCTGGAGGACTCAGGGGCTCATTTGACTGAGGAAGGTCACACTGCCGCTGGCTGAACTCAGGCTTCCCCGTTCCAAGCCCAGGGCTATTGCTACAAGATGCTGCTTCCTTTGTCCTTGCTAAGGTCCTTCTGCTTGTTGATTCAGTCATTTATGCAATTGTTCAATTTGTACAGTGTTAACCTTGTGCGATTGCCCACTCTGTGCTACTCACAGCTGCAAGGGGTGGGGATATAAAGTTAAATGAGCGGTGTCTATATCCTAGGGAATAACACAGCCTAACACGAGTGACAGCAGTAATAATGCACAACAATTGTAGGAACTTATTACTTGCAAGGCACTGTTTGGAGCCTTTTCTGTTTACTTAGTTAATCCCTCACAATAACCCTGTGCAGTAGGTGCTATTGTCCCATTTTGCAGATGAGAAAACAGGCACAGAAAGACTTGCTTCAAGTCACACAGCTAAAGAGACCTAAGATTTAGTACCTTGGTAGTTGGGCCTCCGAGCCTATCTTCCTAGCCACAGCCTCGCACTGCCTCTGGTTAATCTTGCTGTACCTTGAGAGTCCAGTGGAGGCACAGGGTCAGTTCTCCGTGGGATCAGGAAAGGTTCACAGATGAGAAGTCACCACAATCAGCACCAGGTGGAAAGTGGAGTAGGAAGAAGAATTAAGGCAAGAAAGGCAGCCTGAGCTCTGGGGGTTCAGGAGCAGAGGATGGAGGAAGGACCTCGCAGTGGGTTACCTATCACTTCCTGGTTTGTGGAGTCATGTGGCATTCATGTGTAATCTGTCCCCCTAGTAAGGGGCCACCTTTTGGGACCATGCCATTCCTCTGTGTCGCCCACCCAGAGACCCCAATAAATACCAGGTGAATGAAAAGGAGAGGGTGGGGCAGAGAATGCAGGGACCCTGGCTCTGAGGAGAGGAGACAGTTCAGGGGCAGCTGTGGCCACAAGGACGAAGCAGAAGCCAGTCCTGCTAGGGGCAGAGGTGGCTCTTCTAAAGCTCTGGCACCTACGTCTGGGCTTTAAAGGTAAGCCCACAGTGGCTCTATGTGTTCAGGAGTTCAGAGGCTACCCTGGTGCCAAATTCAGCCTGCCCCTGACCTTATGGGCTTCCCAGGGCTGCAGAATTAGCCAATGCAAGTTGCTTTGTCTTCATGCTCACTTAAGCCACATTCAAACTGTGCTTAGAGCAGGAAAGGGACAGTTAAGATGGAGTGAATGGTGCAGGAAACAAGGGGAACACAGGCTGATGCTAGTGGAGAGTGTGTTTGACCTTGGTTTGCCGCTTTCCTCGGCAGGGGAGACCCACCTAAGGATTTTACGAGCTCTGAGAACACAGCGACTTCACGTTTCCTGTGAAATCAAAAGGTCCTTTAAGGCATTCTAATGATCTCTTTAATCGCCACCATGCTAATGTGGTTTGAATTCTGGGAGACTTCCCTACTGTTTATTGTTGACAGAGTGGGGACACATCCCAATGGGTACATGAAGTTCTTTATGAAATGAGCCCTAGGAACCTGGAGGGGTTCGCCAAGGGCCTCAGCAAGCCTCTGCTTCCCAAGGCAGGGTCTTCACTGAACATCGAGATGCTCTTTCTCTCTTTGATGAGAACTCCCAGAATGATCACAGAGGGCTTTGTGGTAGAAAACTACTTGAACAGTACATCCCCCAAAGGAGCTTTGCTGGCAAAATGGAAACTGTTTAAATATGTTCATACAGAAGACACTTTAAAATAAGCCTGGCATAACTTTTGTGGGTTGCTATTCTACAGAGCTTGGTCCAGAACTATAGATTTAAAGATGCTGTTACTGGGAATTCTGTTCACTGAATTGAGCATCCTGAGAGGTTTGGCCCCGCTAGAGTGAGAGAAGGTGGGAGGGTGGAACCGGAGCCAGGGCTGCAGAGGCAGGCGCTGGCACAGTGGAACGCTGCCTCTTAAGTACCATATGAACCAAAATGGACATGCAGTGACGATTTCACACAAACAGCAAGTTGGACTTCCTACAGAGCAGTTTCTGAAAGGACTCAGTGTGTTGTTGGAGAACAGCATCTTGGCGCCCTGGTTCAACATAACGGAGATAATGTACTTTCAACTCCCCAGTTCGGAACGTTCACCGAGCTCTCACATGCCTAACAGCCAGACAATGGCAGCGTGATCAGCTTTTGTAAACTGCTTGCTACCCACGCAAATCCTAACTTCTAAAAGCCACGTCTTTCAAGTATCCTTCGTTAACAGGGGAAAGCGAAACAGGCTGGGTGAGGCCAGTTAGTCGGCTGGGTTAGGTGTGTGACGGGCTGCGAGGGCCCGCGGGGTCGTGTAAGGAAACTGGGTGGGTTTGTGGGACCCGGTGAGGTCGGAGCTGGTGGTGAAGGACAAGGCTTTTCCTATTTCAGTTGGTAGAATGTTCTCTGAGGTTATAATCCTTTGTTTCCAGTACTTAAGCATCATCAACGGCCCTTTAAGCCGTGTAAAGTATGACTGAGGACTCCGGTTACAGCCTCTGGGAAAGAAAGGAGTTTCTGAACCCTCTGTAAACCTTTCTGGCTGAACAGACACGTGAAAGCACAGTGTACAGCAAGCCACCCTCTAGGTGAACAGAGTAGGGCAGAGGTGGGGAGGGATGGAAAATTACATTTTGAAGCAAGGTTTAGGATAATTTTATCATCATGTGCTTCCCATGTATGATTTCTCAAAGCCACCCCAAGTCTCCTGTGCACTGCTTGCGTAGGTGCCTTCTATACTGATGAGGTGAGCACTGTGTTCAGGTTTTACGCATAATAGTGTTTTAAGATGTAACCTTATTTGCTGCTCTTTTAATTGCTGCTTTGCAATGTTTTCTCTATTTTAATTACTGTTTTAATGTGCTGCCTGTGTCCCAAGATGCTTCTGTGAAGGGTACCATTTTAAGAAGTGAAGAACTAGATCAGTAAATCCACATAAGGATAAGATGACATTAGTCAAACCTGTGTCTAAATGAGCGTTTTTTAATTTGCCCAGTGTTGAGTGCTAATGAGCGATAGTCTCTCTTTCAAGTGTAAGGACTGAGGTGTGATATCCAAGGTCAGACATGGAGCATGGGTAGAACTGGGAGTGGAAGGCAATATTCCCAAGGGCTCTCTTCGTTTCCAATAACTAGAATCCATGCTATCATGTTTGAGTTTGAGCTTCTGTTCTCAACAAGTCTTTAGAAGTAACAATAGCTCTAATGAAGGCAAAAGTATATATTTTCCACTTAACTCTAGCAGCAATTGAATTGTAGTTCTCTTGGCCAGGAAACAAAGTCCACAGACCCAGTTCTTAACCTGAATCATGTTACCCTTGGTCACACACTCGACTGCGTTCCTTCGCTTAGTAAAGTAGGAAACGGATGGTGGGTTCAGAGTTTCCTGAACCTGAAGTAGGTTCTGTAATGACATAACGCCTCCCCACTCCCCCACGGCCGCACCAAGCTTTGTATTTCTGGATTTCAGCACAGGCAAGGTGAAAACAATAGCTGAAATTTCATAAAACAGTAGTAGTTACGCCTAAATGTTTTTACTGACTTCCTAAAAACACGTTGGAATCAGCTCCAGCCGTGTTTATAAATGAAAAAGGAAATGAAGTTCAACACCCCCACTGCAAAATTCTTTGGTCCTGAATTGGCCAGATGCCTAGATTTCCTTTACGTAAACGGGGTCAAGTGTGAGGGCAGCCAATTGTCAACTAAGGTTCTGGCCTCCTGGAGCCTCATGATCAAAGATGTCAGTGAAGACACCATGAAGTCGTGATGTAACTTCTTAGTATGGAGAAAACCCAGGCCGGTGGAAGCAACGAGCCCAGGGGTCAAGAGCCCTTGGAGCGAATGTGGTTCATGCAGCAAGAAAGAAAACACCTTTCTCAGGCCTCTCTCCCCTCCACCCAACACACACACACGCACACACACACACACACACACACACACACACACCCCCCTCTGCTTCTACAGACTCCTTCTGTGGGGCTGGTCCTATGACTTTTTATTACTCTCAGATAGCTTAAAAAATGGTCCTCTGATCAAAACAATGAGGTGTCACCTCACTCTGGGCAGAATGGCCATCATTAAAAAGTCTACAAATAACAAATGCTGGAGAGGGTGTGGAGAAAAGGGAACCGTCCTACACTGCTGGTGGGAATGTAAATTGGTGCAGCCACTACAGAAAACAGTATGAAGGTTCCTCAGGAAACTAAAAATGGTGTTGCCATATGATCCAGCAATCCCACTCCTGGGCATATATCCAGACAAAACTCTAATTCAAAAAGATACATGCACCCCTATGTTCATAGCAGCACTATTGACAATAGCCAAGACATGGAATCAACCTAAATGTCCATTGACCCATGAATAGATAAAGAAAATGTGGTAATATATATATATATATATATATATATATATATATATATACACACACACACACACACACACAGTGGAATAATACTCTGCCATAAAAAGAATGAAAATTGCCATTTGTAGCAACATGGATGGCCCTAGAGATTATTATACTAAGCGAAGTAAGTCAGAAAAAGAAAGACAAATACCGTATGATATCACTTATATGTGGAATCTAAAATACAACACAAATGAACTTATCTATGAAACAGACTCACAGACATAGAGAACAGACTTGTGGTTGCCAAGGCAGGAGGGTGGGGGAGGGATGGATTGGGAGTTGGGATTAGCAGATGCAAACTAGTGTATATTGGATAGATAGACAACAAGGTCCTACTGTATAGCACAGGGAACTATATTCAATATCCTGTGATAAACTATAATGGAAAAGAATGTAAAAAAGAATGTATATATATGAAGCACTTTGCTGTACAGCAGAAATTAACACAATGTTGTAAATCAACTCTACTTGAAGAAAATACACTATAAAGAGAGTGTGTCTAGTATGTTATACATATGGGTGGGGCAGACTTACTTTTCATTATTTACTCTTTTGTATCTTTCAAATTTTGTACTTTATATATGCATTTCCTATTCAAAAAGAAATAAAATAATTTAAAAAAGAGTCCTCTGGTCACTTGTAATCACAGAAATAGTCTCAGGTAATAACTATGTTCAGTCACATGTAATAATATCAGAATCTGAGTTTCATTCCAAGTGAGTTCCCTTCACCAGCTTGGGCCTGCTGCAAGGATCCATCTTTCTTTTGATCCTCCTGATGTTTCCCACTCCACTCCTACTTGCTAGCTTGTCTTCTCCAAGGTTAGGGGACAGGAGAAGGAGGAGAAGTAAATAGGCAAGAAAGGTTTCATTTGTCTGGCACAACTAAGGTGCCATTTCCTTTGGCTGTGACAGATGTTGGAAGTTGACCGGTGTGGGCATTTGTGAGGGCTCTTCAGGAAGCCCAGAGGGCTCTCTAACCTGTGGTTTCCTACATGGTTTGTGCGTTTCATCCACCCCTCCTTTGGCCCCTGAACAACCAGCTGTATAGCCCTGGCTTTCTTCCGCTGTGATCTCTGGCCTCTCCGGGTGACATTCTAGGGCCAGGTCTACGACAACTCAACACAACAGGATCAGCCTATTACACCACATGATACGTCGACAGGAAACATGCTCCTTAGATGCGTTCTCAGTGGAAACACATCAGCTTCCTAAACTGTGGCTCCCACTCTGTTGCAGGCTGTTTCAGCCAGCTCCTGGCTCTTTAGATTTCTCCAGGTGAGTCAGGCAGCAGGTCTGACACTGGGTCTCTCAATCCTCTGGGGACATTCATCAAGCCTGTCAACGGTCTCAATGAACCTCGTCTCAGGGGCTTAAGGGGAGGGGCAAGCTTCATGTGTGTTATCCCTTTCTTATACATGATGTGACCCACAGATTTACTTTGCCCAGTGGAATGTGAGTAAACATGATACACACTACGTCCAAGTGGAAGCTTTTAGAGACTTTGGAAGTTTCAGCCCTTTCTCCTGTCGTGGGAGAGAAGCATGTTCCAGATAAGGCTGCTCCTTAGCCTGGGTTTTAGGATGAGAAAACAGATGGCAGAGCTCCAGCCAACCGGCAGCCAAGAGGAGTGAAGCCCAGCCGAGCTGCAGCTAAGTAGAGCCCAGTAGAGTCAGACAGGTAGGTGACTCCTAGCCTTTACATAACTTGCACAACAAACATCAAACATCAGCAAACATCTTTGTGGTTGCAGATCACTGAGATATTTGGGCTACTGTCCCTGCTGCAAAAACTGACTAGCTAAGTAGTGGCACAGTAGGTATTAGGAAAATTAGAGGGAGTATGTCCTAGAATCCAAGTGAAGAAGGAGGTTTCAAGTAAAAAGGAGGATCAATTGAGTTAAATGTTGTTGATCGTCCAATAAAATGAAAAGTGAGGCTTGACCATTGGATTTAGCAACATGCAGGGGAGCATCAAGACTGGTAAGAACAGGGACTTCCCTGGTGGTCCAGTGGTCCAGGACTCCGCATTTCCACTGCAGGGGACCCAGGTTCGATCCCTGGTCAGGGAACTACTGCAAGCCCCGCAGCCAAAAAAAGAAAAGAAAAAAGAGTGGTAAGGACAGTTTGGCAGAATGATGCGGGCCACTGCAATATCAGAGTACATTCAAGAGAGATCGGGAGGAGAGGATTTGTAGATACTGTGATTTGAAAACGCTTTTGAGGGATTTTGCTATAAAGGACAGCAAAGAATGAGGTTATAGCTGGAGGGGGATGTGTGGGCAGGAAAGGTTTTTTGTTTTTACTTAAGATGAGAGTGATAACACTAGGTTTTTAAATTATTCAGGGAAGGGGGCAAATGGGGGCAAATGATGATATGAGAGAGAAGAGAGATAAATGCTGGAGTGATGTCTTCCGGTAAGTGAGAGAGGATGAGAGTAACACACGAACAGGAGGATGAGGCTTAATTGGAGCAAGATTAGTTTGCCCCTTGTAATACAACAAGGTGGAGTTTAAGGGCATTGATACAGGGAAGTAGGTAGATAAAGGGGGAGCTTGTGAAAATGATCTTCTGATTGCTTCTGTTTTCTTAGTGAATCGAGAAGATCATCAAAGGAAAGAGAAAGCTGGGGAAGAGGTGATGGGGGTTTGTGGGGAGGAGAGAAGGTACGAATGAGCTTGTCTAGCAGAGCGGGGTTGTTCATGGGTTAGGGAACTTTAGGATTATCTCTGCGCAGCCCTCAAAGGCCCTGAGTGCCTTCTGAGTGCCAAGCATGATGCTAAAAGCTAGGAGACAAAGGGAAGTCTCACGGTCTAAGGTAGAGAATGCTACCATCAGCAACATTCTGCCTTTTTCCCATTTCCATTTGATGTGCGTCACATGCTTGAAACTACCTCTGTATCCCCCATCCCCAAGCCCCACCTATCACAAATACACTTGGCAGAAGACAAAATTACGATGTTGCTATTTATTTTTATAGCATGTATTAGAAGTTATGAGACACACTGAACAATCCAAAGAGATGTTAACTGTAGGATGTAAACACAGGCCAGATTTTCATTTCACCTTAGTATCCTACTGAGTTAGACAGGATTTGGCTCAGTGACAGAAAAAAACAAAATCACAGCCAGATGTTTGTGTTCAGGATTGGAGGCAAAAATATTAAGTAAAACAAAAAAATCAAAACTATACTATCAATAATCATCAGTAGCTTTACAAAATATATTTATTCCTATACTTTTGTGCTACTTTTGTTGTGTTGCCAACAAAAAAATTTCTGAGAAAATGATTGCCTCAAAGTTTACCTTGAATAAAGGAAACAGAGCAAGTCGAAATTTGCAAATGCCTTGTGTGACTTCTGTTTAAAATGGTTTCACGTTAGCAGTCCCTAATGGTACCCCTCCTGATTTCCTACTAAAATGCTTTTGAAGGCCCAGAAAAGGCAAACAACTCCAATACCATTGAAAACCTAAAATAACGGGCAGGCTAGTGCTAGAATCTCACAGGAGTTTTCAGTAATCATAAGCTGGAGGAGGGACCTTCAATGCGGTGGAGGGGTAAGACGTGGAGATCACCTTCCTACCCACAAATACATCAAAACTACATCTACATGTGGAACAACTCCTACAGAACACCTACTGAACACTGGCAGAAGATCTCAGATTTCCCAAAAGAGGCCTAAGGGTGACCTACATGCAGAGGCGGGGCCACATCCAAAGCTGAACCCCAGGCGCTGTGTGAACAAAGAAGAGAAAGGAAAATTTCTCCCTGCAGCCTTGGAAGCAGTGGATTAAATCCCCTTGATGTACCCTGCATCTGTGGAATACCTGAATAGACAATGAATCATCCCAAAATGGAGGTGGTGGACTTTGGGAGCAAATGTAGACTTGGGTTTTGCAGTCTGTGACTGATTTCCTTCTGAGTTTTATGTTTATCTTAGTTTAGTTTTTAGCACTTGTTATCATTGGTGGATTTGTTTATTGGTTTGGCTGCTCTCTTCTTTTTTTATTCTTTTATTTTAAAAATTAAAAAAAATTAATTTATTATTAAAAAAAAATTTTTTTCTTTCTTTTTTTCTCCCTTTTCTTCTGATCTGTGTGGCTGACAGGGTCTTGGTGCTCTGGCCTGGTGTCAGGCCTGAGTCTCTGAGGTGGGAGAGCCGAGTTCAAGACATTGGACTACCAGAGATCTCCCGGCGCCACATAACATCAATCAGAGAGAGCTCTCCCAGAGATCTCCATCTCTCCTCCATCTGGATGCCCCATGCCAAACAACTAGCAAGACAGGAACACTACCCCATCCATTAGCAGAGAGGATGCCTAAAATCATACTAAGTTCACAGACACCCCAAAGCACACCACAGGATGCAGCTCTGCCCACCAGAAAGACAAGATCCAGTCCCACCCACAAGAACACAGGCACCAGTCCCCTCCACAGGAAGCCTACACAACGCACTGAACCAACCTTACCCACTGGGGGCAAACACCAAAACCAATGGGAACTATAAACCTGCGGCCTGCAAAAAGAAGACCCCAAACACAGTAAGTTAAACAAAATGAGAAGACAGAGATACACACAGCAGATGAAGGAGCAAGGTAAAACCCATCAGACCAAACAAATGAAGAGGAAATAGGCAGTCTACCTGAAAAAGAATTCAGAGTAATGATAGTAAACATGATCCAAAATTTTGGCAATAGAATGGAGAAAGAACAAGAAACATTTAACAAGGACCTAGAAGAACTAAAGAGCAAACAAACAATGATGAACAACACAATAAATGAAATTAAAAATTCTCCAGAAGGAAGCAATAGCAGAATAACTGAGGTACAAGAACAGATAAGTGACCTGGAAGATAAAATAGTGGAAATAACTACCACAGAGCAGAATAAAGAAAAAAGAATGAAAAGAATTGAAGACAGTCTCAGAGACCTCTGGGACAACATTAAATGCATGAACATTCAAATTATAGGGGTCCCAAAGAACAAGAGAAAAAGAAAGGGACTGAGAAAATATTTGAAGAGATTATAGTTGAAAACTTCCCTAATATGGGAAAGGAAATAGTCAAGTCCAGGAAGCACAGAGAGTCCCATACAGGATAAATCTAAGGAGAAACACACCAAGACACATATTAACCAAACTCTCAAAAATTAAATACAAAGAAAAAATATTAAAAGCAGCAAGGGAAAAGCAACAAATAACATACAAAGGAATCCCCATAAGGTTAACAGCTGATCTTTCAGCAGAAACTCTGCAAGCCAGAAGTGAGTGGCAGGGCATATTTAAAGTGAGGAAAGGGAAAAACCTAAAACCAAGATTACTCTACCCAGCAAGGATACCATGCAGATTCAATGGAGAAATTAAAACTTTTACAGACAAGCAAAAGTTAAGAGAATTCAGTACCACCAAACCAGCTTTACAACAAATACTAAAGGAACTTCTTTAGGCAGGAAACACAAGAGAAGAAAAAGACCTACAAAAGCAAACTCAAAATAATTAAGAAAATGTTAACAGGAACATACATATCTATAACCACCTTAAATGTAAATGGATTTAATGCTCCAACCAAAAGACACAGACTGGCTGAATGGATACAGAAACAAGACCTGTATATATGCTGTCTACAAGAGACCCACTTCAGACCTAGGGACACATACAGACTGAAAGTGGGGGGATGGATAAAGATATTCCAAGCAAATGAAAAGCAAATGAAAATCAAAAGAAAGCTGGAGTAACAATTCTGGTTTTTTTATTTGTTTTTTTTTTTTTTTGCGGTACGCAGGCCTCTCACCGCTGTGGCCTCTCCCACTGTGGAGCACAGGCTCCGGACGCGCAGGGTCAGCGGCCATGGCTCACGGGCCCAGCTGCTCCATGGCACGCGGGATCCTCCCAGACCGGGGCACGAACCCGTGTCCCCCGCATCGGCAGGCGGACTCCCAACCACTGCACCACCAGGGAAGCCCTGGTGTAACAATTCTTATATCAGACAAAATAGACTTCAAAATAAAGACTATTACAAGAGACAAAGCAGGACACTACATAATGATCAAGGGATCAATCCAAGAAGAAGATATAACAATTGTAAATATTTATGCAGCCAACATAGGAGCACCTCAATACATAAGGCATATGTTATCTGCCATAAAAGGGGAAATCAACAGTAACACAATCATAGTAGGAGACTTTAACATCCTACTTTCACCAATGGACAGATCATCCAAAATGAAAATAAATAAGGAAACACAAGCTATAAATGACACATTAAATAAGATGGACTTAATTGATACTTATAGGACATTCCATCCAGAAACAACAGAGTACACTTTCTTCTCAAGTGCTCATGGAACATTCTCCAGGATAGATCATATGTTAGGTCACAAATCAAGCCTTGGTAAATTTAAGAAAATTGAAATCATATGAAGTACCTTCTCCGATCACAATGTTCTGAGACTAGACATCAATTACAGTGAAAAAAAACTGTAAAAAATATAAACACATGGAGGCTAAACAATACACTACTAAATAACCAAGAGGTCACTGAAGAAATCAAAGAGGAAATCAAAAAAAACCTAGAAACAAATGACAGTGAAAACATGACCACCCAAAACCTATGGGAT
Source organism: Tursiops truncatus (assembly GCF_011762595.2). Lineage (NCBI taxonomy): Eukaryota > Metazoa > Chordata > Mammalia > Artiodactyla > Delphinidae > Tursiops > Tursiops truncatus. The sequence goes on along the minus strand of NC_047037.1, from coordinate 24,045,952 downwards.
ACAGCAAAAGCAGTTCTAAGAGGGAAGTTTATAGCAATACAACCCTATCTCAAGAAACAAGAAACATTTCAAATAAACAATCTAACCTTACACCTAAAGCAATTAGAGAAAGAAGAACAAAAATACCCCAAAGTTAGCAGAAGGAAAGAAACCATAAAGATCAGATCAGAAATAAAGGAAAAAGAAATGAAGGAAACAACAGCAAAGAACAATAAAACTAAAATCTGGTTCTTTGAAAAGATAAACAAAATTGATAAAACATTAGCCAGAGTCATCAAGGAAAAAAGGGAGAAGACTCAAATCCACAGAATCAGAAATGTAAAAGGAGAAGTAACAACTGACACTGCAGAAATACAAAGGATCATGAGAGATTACTACAAGCAACTATATGTCAATAAAGTGGACAACCTGGAAGAAATGGACAAATTCTTTGAAAAGCACAACCTTCCAAGGCTGAACCAGGAATAAATAGAAAATATAAACAGACCAATCACAAGCACTGAAATTGAAACTGTGATTAAAAATCTTCCAACAAACAAAAGCCCAGGACCAGATGGCTTCACAGGTGAATTCTATCCAACATTTAGAGAAGAGCTAACACCTATCCTTCTCAAACTCTTCTAAAATATAGCTGAGGGAGGAACACTCCTAAACTCATTCTACTAGGCCACCATCACCTTGATACCAAAACCAGACAAAGATGTCACAAAAAAAGAAAACAACAGGCTGATAACACTGATGAACATAGATGCAAAAATTCTCAGCAAAATACTAGCAAACAGAATCCAACAGCACATGAAAGGGTTCATACACCATGATCAAGTGGAGTTTATCCCAGGAATGCAAGGATTCTTCAATATATGCAAATCAATCAATGTGATACACCATATTAACAGACTGAAGGATAAAAACCATATGATAATCTCAAAAGATGCAGAAGAAGCTTTCCACAAAATTCAGCACACATTTATGCTAAAAACTCTCCAGAAAATGGGCATAGAGGGAACCTACCTCAACATAATAAAGGCCATATATGACAAACCCACAGCCAATGTCATTCTCAACAGAAACCATTTCCTCTAAGATCAGGAACAAGACAAGGTTGTCCACTCTCACCACTATTATTCAACAAAGTTTTGGAAGTTTTAGCCACAGCACTCAGAGAAGAAAAAGAAATAAAAGGAATCCAAATCAGAAAAGAAGAAGTAAAGCTGTCACTGTTTGCAGATGACATGATACTATACATAGAGAATCCTAAAGATGCCACCAGAAAACTACTAGAGCTAATCAATGAATTTGGTAAAGAAGCAGGATACAAAATTAATGCATAGAAATCTCTTGCATTCCTATACACTAATGATGAAAAATCTGAAAGAGAAATTAAGGAAACATTCCCATTTACCACTGCAACAAAAAGAATAAAATACCTATGAATAAACCTACCTAAGGAGAAAAAAGACCTGTATGCAAAAAACTATAAGACACTGATGAAAGAAATTAAAGATGATAGAAACAAATGGAGAGGTATACCATGTTCTTGGATAGGGAGAATCAACACTGTGAAAAGTACTATATTACCCAAAGCAATCTACAGATTGAATGCAATCCTTATAAAGCTACCAATGGCATTTTTCACAGAACTAGGACAAAAAATTTCACAATTTGTATGGAAACACAAAAGACCCCAAATAGTCAAAGCAATCTTGAGGGAGAAAAATGGAGCTGGCGGAATCAGGCTCCCTGACTTCAGACTATACTACAAAGCTACAGTAATCAAGACAGTATGGTACTGACACAAAAACAGAAATATAGATCAATGGAACAGGATAGAAAGCCCAGAGATAAACCCACACACATATGGTCACTTTATCTTTGATAAAGTAGGCAAGAATATACAATGGAGAAAAGACAGCCTCTTCAATAACTGGTGCTGGGAAAACTGGACAGCTACATGTTAAAGAATGAAATTAGAACACTCCCTCAGACCATACACAAAAATAAACTCAAAATGGATTAAAAACCTGAATGTAAGGTCAGACTCTGTCAAACTCTTAGAGGAAAACAGGCAGAATACTCTATGACATAAATCACAGCAAGGTCCTTTTTGACCCACCACATAGAGAAATGGAAATAAAAACAAAATAAACAACTGGGACCTAATGAAACTTCACAGCTTTTGCACAGCAAAGGAAACCATAAACAAGACAAAAAGACAACCCTCAGAATAGGAGAAAATATTCACAAACGAATCAACAGACAAAGGATTAATCTCCAAAATATACAAGCAGCTCATGTGGCTCAATATCAAAAAAATAATCAACCTAATCCAAAAATGAGTAGAAGACCTAAATAGACTTTTCTCCAAAGAAGATATACAGGTTGCCAACAAACACATGAAAGGATGCTCAACATCACTAATCATCAGAGAAATGCAAATCAAAACCACAATGAGGTATCACCTCACACCAGTCAAAATGGCCATCATCAAAAAATCTACAAACAATAAATGCTGGAGAGGGTGTGGAGAAAAGGGAACACTCTTGCACTGCTGGTCGGAATGTGAACTGGTACAGCCACTATGGAGAACAGTATGGAAGTTCCTTAAAAAACTACAAATATAACTACCATATGACCCAGCAATCCCACTACTGGGCATGTACCCTGAGAAAACCATAATTCAAAAAGAGTCATGTACCAAAATGTTCATTGCAGCTCTATTTACAATACCCAGGAAATGGAAGCAACCTAAGTGTCCATCATCGGATGAATGGATAAAGAAGATGTGGTACATATATACAATGGAATATTACTCAGCCATAAAAAGAAATGATATTGAGTTAATTGTAGTGAGGTGGATGGACACAGAGTCTGTCATACAGAGTGAAGTAAGTCAGAAAGAGAAAGACAAATACCGTATGCTAACACACATATATGGAATCTAAAAAATATATATATGGTTCTGATGAACCTGGGAGCAGGATAGGAATAAAGATTCAGATGCAGAGAATGGACTTGAAGACACAGGGAGGGGGAAGGGTAAGCTGGGACAAAGTGAGACAGTGGCATGGATATGTATACACTACCAAATATAAAATAGGTAGCTAGTGGGAAGTAGCCGCATAGCACAGGGAGATCAGCTCGGTGCTTTGTGACCACGTAGAGGGGTGGGATAGGGAGAGTGGGAGGGAGACACAAGAGGGAAGGGATATAGGCATCTATGTATACATACAGCTGATTCACTTTGTTACACAGCAGAAACTAACACAACATTATAAAGCAATTATATTCCAATAAAGATGTTGAAAAAAATAATCATCATAAGCTATTTTGAGAAGAGCAACCAGTGGCCTATCCCTACCCCTACCCCACTTCATGGAATACAGCAAACTTGCCTGTCTGCAAGACAGCTGAAACACACTATATTCTTCGCCCCACTATCTGCCCCAACCTAGAGAACTGGTATCAACCAAACCACCTAGAGAAGAAAGTCATAGGGTGGGATACAAGGTGGCAGTTGGGGGTGTTGTGTCACCCTCACAATGGCAGGGACTGTGGTTTCTTGTATTCTATGCTTTATCTGGTGGCTGGCACAGAATAGAAGCTCAATAGATATTTGCTGAATGACTGTGAATGAGTGAAGGAAAGGATGGGGGACAGAGGTCAGCATTTGCAATGGCACATTGCATTCCAGGGGTATAAATGTCCCATAAGTAAAGTGGTAGCCAAGGGTGCAGGTGGGGAGATGCCAGGAGCAGAGTGTGCAGCATTGGTTCAGAGGGCCTCAAGACTGAGAAGTGAGGATGACAGAAAATTCTACACATAGGGCATAGCTTCAAAGAGGAATATTTGCTTGATCCTAGAGCCTAGGCTACAGATGTTGCAAATTGACTTGCTTGCTATGGCTCCCAGAAAATAATGTGATGAACAACCAGATGGCTGTTTAGGGGAGCCTGGGGCAATCCACATACCTGTATGTTGGCAAATACCAGGTCTGGAAATCTTTCTCCATATTCAAATACTACTGGAGACAAGAAAAATCACACAGAGCTTACCAAGATGTTTTATAGAACGAAGAAAGAGGAACATCTTCCTAAAGACCTAGAAGAAATGAGCTTCTGGAATCAGGATAAAATTTTAGAAAACTGTTAGGCATCCTCAAAACATGCAGTAATCCTGGACTATAAGAAACAGGTTGGAAAGTCACCAAGGAGAGAATAGATTACATTGTTCGTGTTTAAATTAACCTGACCTTACTAGAAACAATTTGGCAAAATATATTTTGAGCTGTAGAAAATATTCTACCCTTGACTCCTTAATTTCATTTTTATTCTAAAACAAATCAGAGATACTAAAAGTTTTATGCAAGTATGTATGAAATAAGTACATCATTTATAACAGTTTAAAATAAATCTAGTCTAATCTAATGCCAATGTAGATAAATAATTTTGGCATATTCATATGATTTTGTTATTCAGTCCTTGAAAACATAATTTCAAAGGATAGCTAATAAAATTGGAAAGTTATCATGCTATATTTTAAGTAAAGAAATAACAGATCTGAGTTTTGTTTAAAAAAAATTGATTTCCATAAAAAAGTCTATAGAAAAATGTACTACTGTTAGTAATTATCTCTGTATAGAAGGACTTCAGATGAATTTCATTTTTTAAAATAATTTTTTAGTTTTCTAATTTTATATAATAAGCATATATTAGTTTATATTCATAAAAATTAAACACCTGCTTAAATGCCTGGTAATGGCTCATGAAAAATAGAATTAAGATTACTGTTTCAAACATTTGTATTTTCTCCCCTTTCTCTGAGAATCCCTTTGAAATGCTAAGAGTGCTGTATAAAAATGAGTAGATCCATGGCGACAGTAAAATTTAAAAAAAAGAGAAGGGTGGGATTATTTTGCTGGCTAGACCAGAATAAACTGCAACCCACATGGACAGAGGCTGCAGGCAGGCAGCTGCACTCCCTGGCAGAGCCCCAGGAGGGCCACGCAGAGGGACAGGTGAGGAAACCCAGGCTGTGGTAGCCCCAGAATGGACTGAACCAAATCCATTCCCAGCATTTTAGCTGGAACTTTCCAAACAAAGATGATCATTTGCTTGGTGGGGACTCATGTGTGGGTGCTGTGCCCAAGAAGAAAGAGTGACAAAGAGGCTCAGGGGGACATGCAGTGACCTTTGAGGTACGTTTTGAATCCTGCAGAAAATAAGAAATAAGCAGCCAGTGCCACTGAGAAGTCAACTGTTGAGATGCTTTTCACCCTCATCTCCAAACATGAGTGTTGCTTCATAACTGGCCAGTTATACTCTGCACTACAGATCTAGCACTGGGAAGCATAGAACACTCTGCCCATTAAGAAAAAGAAGAAAAGGAAAAGAAAAGAACAGCTAAGACTCTTCCAAACATTCCTTGTACCGAATACAATGAAATCTGCATGAAAGCATATTTTGCCTCTAATGGGCAATTCCCTGTCTTAAGCAATTTCTTCCAAGTGACTCTGTGTGATAGAATTCAACACTTATTTTTAAAAACTCCAGTTAAAATCCCATATTTTGGCTTGCAATTGATCTCCAGGGTAGATGCTAAATGGGAGCTTTATTGTAATTCTTTGGATTTTACACATTTTAAACCATAAGGTTTAAAGTGCATACTAGCAGGTAAAAGATTATAATAGATTAAAAAAATAAGACTTTATTTTCTGAAGAGAAGTTAAGGACTTCAGGGAATGAAATGATGTTGATCAAAACACTGAAATCTACTAGCTCACTGCTTACTTATAGCCAGAATGAAATGGAGGAAATAGGGAGTCCCCACTGTCTAGTGCTAATGAAAATGACTTTGCTGTATTACTTTTTAAGATTCCACATTATGAGAACTAGAGGATAGAAGAGGGGCATGAACATATAAGAAGGATACAACCATTTTAAGTTTCATTTCTGGGATGAGAAAGACATACCAGACAATTTGAAGATTCCCTATCATAAAATGGTGTACTACACACAACACATCAGAAATATGTGAAAGACTGTATAAAATTAGAATGCAAAACCTTGACTACAAAAAAAAAATATAGTGGGAAATTTAATGTACCTCTTTCAGAATCTGACATCTAGTAAAAATATAGATAAGGATATAGGGAATTTGAGTAACATAACCAAGAAACTCAATACATATGTGCATAACTTTTTTCTTAAAAATAGCAAATATACTTCTTTTCATGTCCATGGAATATACACCCAAATCAGTCATGTACTTGATCACAAAGAAAACTTATATTTTGTTATTTAAAAAATTTTTTTTGATGTGGACCATTTTTTTAAAGTCTTTATTGAATTTGTTACAATATTGCTTCTGTTTTATGTTTTGGTTTTTTGGCTGCGAGGCATGCGGGATCCTAGCTCCCTGACCAGGGATCGAACCCACACCCCCTGCATTGGAAGGCAAAGTCTTAACCACTGGACCACCAGGGAAGTCCCGAAAATCTTACATTTTAAAAGTAGAATTATTACTGATAACATTCTCATAATTTGATAAATTAGGAATAAATTTTTAAAAAGGTGATCAAAACTGTGATCATTTGGTAAACTAAGAAATTGTCAAAAAATTACCTATCAAAGGAAGTCAGAACTGAATCATCTCAAATGTAATCACTGAATCAGAAAAGGATCATCAATGGATGCTAAAAACAGTGGCTTACAGAGAGATTGGAGACAGGAGATTCACACAGTGCTCAAGTATTGCCCCATAGGTTAAAAACTAATTCCAAAGGTAAAACTATACTTTTACAATGGGGGTTAGCGCTGTAACCATATGAACAAACTTAGCATCACCGAGAGTGGGACAACTTGACCTTACGTGCCTGTTGATATGAAATACGCATTATTAATTTTTTTTTGAAATACACATTATTAAGCATACAGCATTACCAATGAATATTCTTTTCTTTTTGGCTTAAACAACAGACATTTAATTTCGTCACAGTTCTAGAGGCTAGAAGTCTACGATCAAGGTCCCAGAATGGCTAAGTTCTACTGAGGGCATTCGTCCTGGTTTGCAGACAGCCACCTTCTCCCTGTGTCCTCATTGCATTCCATGGAGCATGTGTGCAGAGAGACAGCGATTGATCTCGATCTCTCTTCTTACAAGTCCACCAGCCCTGTCAGCTAGGACCCTACCCTCATGATATCATTTAACCTTCATTACCTCCTAAAAGCCCTGTCTCCAAGTATACTCACACTGGGGATTAGGGCTTCAATATGTGAATTTTGAGAGGACACAGTTCACTACACAGCAGGGTAAGTCTCAGTTCGGACTAGCCACATCCACATGGTCAAAAGACATGGGGCTACCAGGTACCGTGTGGAATAGTACAGTCCAACAGTTGTACTTGAAACATACCCCTAACGAGTAAGAAAGACTTGTGCATTTGCCAATGAATATACTTGTCTAAAAGGTTCAACCTGAATTTCGAGCCTTGACCTAATTTCTAGTTTACAGGAAATATAGCAGAGAGAAGAACATATTAATGGATGCTGGGAGGAAACAAACAAGTCCAGAATGTGGAATAGTGTGCAAAACAACTGACCTGGTTTCTTCTAAAAATCAATGTCATGGGGAAGAAAACGAGAGAAACTGGTTTAAAGAGACTAAAAAAAACCCAACATTGGCCAAATATAATACATAATCTTGATTTGATCATGAATTAAGAAACATCTATACATAATTTTTTTTGCAATAACTGGGGAAATTTGTGTATGTACTGATAAAATTATTAATTGTTTTTAATATTTTTAGACACAGTAATGGTATTTTGGTTACCTAATAGAATGTCCTTGTTTTTCAAAGTTGTATCCTTTAGTATTTAGATAAGAAGTGTATGTCTGTTTTTACATTGAAATGATTCAGCGAAAAAGAAAAGAATAAATAAAAACACATTTAATCTATGTGATATATATATATGTATATATGTGATATATATTTATATATAAAGGCAAGAAAGCAAAACAGGCATATTATTAACAGTGGATAAAACTAGGTAAATTGTATATGGATATCCTTTTTAGTTGAACTATATGAAATTGACAATACTTGACCATTTTTGAGTTTAAAGAAATGACAATTTTACATTTGAATACACCAATTACCATAGGAGACACTAGAAGGGTGATTAAAAACCCACCATTAAAAGAACTCCAGGAACCAGATGGTTTTACAGCTGACTTCTAACTAGCCTTTAAAAATCTGATCATTTCTATGCTATGCTATTTCAGGCCATGAAAAAATAGAAAAGTCTTTAGCTCATGCTATGAATGTAGTACATCCTTAACACTATTTAAACCCAATTAAGACAGCCCCCTCTACCCCCCAAAAGAAAAAGAAAAGTATAGACTAACCTCAGTTATTGTTATAGATAGCAGAACTGTAGGAAAAAATCAATACCAGGATATCTATCAATATATTTCATCACATCAATAACGTAGAGGAAAAAACTATGTGATTATCGCAATATATGCTGAAAATACTATTAAAATTTATCTGACATTTCTAATAAAAGCTGTGAGTAAAATAAGGTTACTAATGAGTGCTTAGTTCTGCTTAATGGACTTTAACATGTATTTTCTTATTTAATGTTCACACATTTAATCTTCAGAGACAGATCCTGTTATCCCCATTTTGCTCTCTAGGCTAAATGTCTAGAAGAGGGAATGTTGAGTCCTATAATAATTGTATGTTTAACTTTATAAGAAACTGCTAAAGTGATTTACAGATTGGCCATACCATTTTGCATTCCCACCAGCAATGCATTCTCTTTAAGTGTGAGTATGTAGCTTGTATTTTCATTCTCTTAACAGTGTCTTTTGCAAATCGAAAAATATTCATTTTGATGAAGTCCAGTTTATCATTTTTTTCTTTTGTACATGATGCTTTTGGTACAATATTTAAGACTCCTTTGCCTAATTTACGGTCATGAAGATTATTCTCTTATGTTTCCTTTTAGAAGTTTTATATTTTACATTTTGATCTATGATCCACACATGTCCTGCATCCAGTATATGTCCTGTGCCATCCAGTATATAGTCTGGGACCTGAGTGATGCTCTATCTTGTAGCTCATGTCTCACACTTTGGTGTGCTGTTTAGGCTCAGATACATGCTTACATAGCTTGGAAGCGAGCCCAAAAGTTTATACACAATTTTATCGGATCACTTTCTTGTGCTCCCTCTACTCCACAATGTCTTCCACGTTTTCTGGCTTCCCAAAGCCCTGGGCTTCCGTTTCCCTACACTGCTACATGTTTCTCATGATTTTTCCATAATATTGGGCCTGTTTCCAAGCTCAAGCAATGATAAGATTAAGAGAGAAAAAAATGCAGTGGGACTTCTTCCCAAGGCCTCTGGACCTCAGTTCCTCTGGTTGGGAATTTGGGGTCCACCCAACTGTTGCTGCCATCATTACCACTGCTGCCTCAGGTTTGCCTGGTATTGGGATGAGAATGGAGTAAATGATAACAACAAACAAAAGAGGGGATTTCCCCAACTCTTTTGCCCCACAACAGTCCTATGTCCTGTTCTTTATGTCCAAAACAGATAATTTCTTTTGCAGTTCTTCCTTGTTGTGCAGTTCTGGCTTTTAAACTGCCTTTGAGTTCAGGTCAAGAGATTCCAGAGAGGAAAACAAAATGGGAAATTCATCACTGTTTTAATAGTACTCTGAATTCTGGTTTCCTTCCCCAATCTATCTGCTACCACTTTCTTTTAAGAGTCCTTAGATGACTGCTACATTCATTCTGGCCAGGGATTTTAGTTGCATTCGTTGGAAGAGACAGAGGGGAGTAAGTGTGCTTACACCATCTTGACCAGAACTGGAACCCCTCCATAGTCTTTTGGATCACAAGTTCCATCTACTGCATTTAAAATATTTTTTTTTCAGACTTCACCTATTACCCAAAGTAAAGATACATCTATTACTTAAAGTAAGGCACCTATATTTGATCATACTTTATGGTAGCAAGCTAATAAATTCTCTTTGATAGAGCAGAATGTTCACTGTTTGGTAAACTTAATAAATGGGTGAAGCTTATTAACATCGATGTTCTCAAGAGCATGTTGGAGAAGATAAATAAGAACACGCCTAGTGGAGGATAGCTGGCAGTTATGAACATAAAGACTATTATCTCTGAAACCGGCAAGATTCAGTACATAGAAAGAAAGCATATTAAAGAACCCAGATGGCATTGGAGGCAAATTTAGGAGCTGCTAATCCCTGCTTGTTAAAAACCTAGGATATATTTAGGTTAACAATAGGTTACTAGAGTTATACAATATCTTTAATAAAATATGTCAAACTAGATGGATTTAAGCAATAAATATTTGGAGTTGTGAAACATTTTTTAGAAGAACCTATGGAAAGTAGAACATAATTTTAAATGGGGGTCAGAGGTATTAAGTACAAGTTTACATTCAAATGAGTAAACTGGTTTTCCATGTTTCTTGACAAAGGGTATTTCTCGGACCTGCCAATGAATAAAAATTGAGACAAAATGTACAAATTGGTACACAGTCAGTGCAAAATAATGAATTGATACACACTGATGAAGCGGTGCAAATGAAATATCTGAAGAGATCCTAAGCAAAGATTATCATGTTCAGAAGGAAATAAAGCATGTTCTAGAAAGAATCTTTCTGAGCTGTTGGATGAATATAACGCTTTTTGTGAGCATTTTTCCTTAAGAGGTTTATCATTTTGAATGCAGAAATAGGAGCTGCCTGTAAAACTGATGAATCTAATCATTACAAAAAATGAACTAAGCTCCTCAGAGGCTATTTCTTTCTATTCCCCATGTAAACCATGCTTTCATAAATACAATTAATTAATAACACTTTATGTGTATGTATGTGTGTGTGTATATATATTCCATAGGCAGAAGAAGAGTGTTTGGATAAGAAAAGGCTCATAGGTGGTCTTTTTGGTAGTGTTACAGCAACATTTATTGAGCACTTACTGTGTGCCCTAAATTTATACATGTAATACTTAATCCATATAAAAATCTAAAGAGGTAGGTATTATTATTGTTCCAAGTTTACAAATAAGAAAACTGAAGCATAGAGAGGTTGAATTTCTTGCTCAAGGTCCCACAGCTAGTAAGAGAGGGAGGCATGGTTGGGCCCCATACCGTCTGCCTCCAGAATGTGTGCACTGATCTACTATGTTAATACACCAGTGAAGTAAATTGTTAAGCATGCATGAGACTTTGGATGCTAGAAAGAAAACCAGGCAGAACACAGTTGGATATGAAGGGAACTTGATTATATGTATTCTTCCATTATATAAAATTGACATTGCCTCACCTCAGCAATAAAGGAAGTCTGTATGTAAGCAGGTGTATTTAACTCTACTGTTAAGATTAAAAAATATTACTAAAGACAGTTCTCTCCTTACCACTGTTTGCATTCCCATGGTGGCTGTTATAAACTTTGTAGCCAGTGGGTATATATGATAAAGGAATCATTCTAGGATGACATAAAATAGGATGGGCCATAAACCCAAAATAAATTTTAAATATTTAACTAAAATAATGGTAGTGGAGACGTTGCACTAGTTAAAAGTTATTCACTCTGCAATGGACACAGGGCAGTATGTGTGATTTTTTGTTTGATCTGAGGAAGGGGCTGACAGCAGGCTGACTTGGGATCCCAAATGGGGTTGGGAAATGAGCCTGAGGATAACAAATTCTTCTAATTCCAAATTCCTATAATTGAGGAAGACAAACGTCCCTGCTTGGCTACCTGAGATCAGGGCTGGCCTTGTTTACCTTTAACTTTTCTAGGTCAAGGAAAAAAATCTGCAGCAAGAAACTTCTGTGCGGCACTAGCAGGTCAACCCCATCACTTGTGAAGGATGAAGATTTCCTGTGTTTGTTTTTAACTGGCCTGTCTTGCTTATAAAAGTACATCTCTTTTTCCCCAGAGAATGTGTTAATCAAGGTAGTTTGCAGGCTTCAGGAATTAGCTCATTTATTTGGAGCAGCAGAAGAATGAACCAGTTGGGAGTGCAGGCCCTGGGCTCAGGCTGCCTGGCCTTGTAGTCTGACTCTGTAGCCGGACAGCGGGGTGACCCTGGGCCACTTTGCAAGGCCTCACCCACCCTAGGAGGTAGCTACTGCTATCATCCCCATTTTATAGATTAGAGGCTGAGTCACAGGGAGGTCTTATGCCTGGCACTTTATTTTCTAACTATCTAGCACAGAGTAAATAGTCAATAAAAGCCAGCTATTACTCTTTGAGATGTTCGAAGCAAAAATCTGGAAACTGTAGAAGTCATCTTGCTGGGGGGCACTTTCTCATATTGTCTGGAATACAAGTTCTGAATTGCTCTTGTGTGCAAGGCTTTCTGCACTGTGGTTGAGGTATTTCGAAGAGATGGGTCCAGCATTCCTATCTGGGAGAAGCCAGGAAAGGTTTGCACTGTGGTATGGGCTCCATTCTCATGAGTTCTGTTAACTCCATGTGACACCCTACCCTAAACTAAGGATGGGGTTACCGTCCCAGATTACTTACCACTGCCGGAGAGCTCTGCCTCACTGGTTCCTGAGGTGTATTTGTAGGCATGTGTAATTATTTGGTGGACAATACTGTTTACCGGCCTCTGTAGGGCAAAGCCTGACACCTTTGATCTCTTGTTTCTTGGCTAACAGCAGAGCTAGTCCTCGGAGACTGGGAGCTGGGTTTTCCTCACCACCAGTATTAATGTAATTCACAGAAGGGAGGAGATCTGGATTCTAATCGAGAAACCATTCTGCTTTCTTTTACATGAAAACCTCCAAAATAATACTGGGGGAGTCTTTTCTTTTTCTCTAGAATTTTAAGAAACAAAGGTTCGCGATTTATTTCAAATGCTGCATTAAAAATATTTGTTATTATTAAAAAAACAACAGCTTTAGGACAAGAAATTTGAATGTGCTTAGGATAAAACTTAACCAATGGAGAATTTGTTTCATATGTTAAGACCATGCTGAGTCTCTTTAAGCACGAAGTCATTGCTGTTTTAACGTTTTTCTATCAAAGTGTAATTCATATTAATATTATCAATTTCTACCTTACATAAAACGTTTAATCTGCATCTTACTGTGGTAGTTTTCAGCTGAATGGCAAATTTTATAGGGATTAAAAAATAAATAAATAAACTCAAGTACATACCTAATAAGAGAAAAAAAAATGTAGAAATTTAAAACAATCAAAAAAGGGGGCTTCCCTGGTGGCTCAGTGGTTGGGAGTCCGCCTGCCGATGCAGGGGACATGGGTTCGTGCCCCGGTCCGGGAAGATCCCACATGCCGTGGAGCGGCTGGGCCCGTGAGCCATGGCCGCTGAGCCTGCGCATCCGGAGCCTGTGCGCCGCAATAGGAGAGGCCACAACAGTGAGAGGCCCGCGTACCGCAAAAAAAAAAATGATGGACAACTATCATTTAAAAGCAATAATGAAATGAAGGATTTCTTTGATAGCATTAAAAACCACAGTGGAAGTGGAGCATATGCTGGTATCACTATAACATGGTCAAACCAAATTTATGTCATGCTTTTGTGTGTGTTTGAACACATACTAACTTATGATCCTATTCTTTTATGTTTATTCTATTGTGCTCTATTTCCTTCTCGTTGATCAATGCACAATGAATTTTTCTCTTCAAGTTAGCCCCTGCTTCCCTCCAGCATAGGTGCTAAAATTTTTAAACTTGAGGCTCAGGTGTGGGGCCCTGGGCAACCCCAGCCAGATCTGACAGTATTTAATATTAGCCCCATCTCTATGTGGGGTTATAAGTCTAAACCAGTGGTTCTCAAAATGTGGTCCTAGAGCAAGCAGCATCGGCATTGCCTGGAGTGTGGTTAAAATGCAAATACTTAGGCCCTGAACCAGACCTACTTGATCAGAAACTCTGGGGCAGGGGCCCAGCAATGTGGGCGTTTAATGAGCCCTCCAGTTGGTTCTGATGTTCATTAAAGTTTGAGAGCCTTTTGTCTTAACTTGGTCTTGCTGCCCTGTATCCTGTCTACCTGGGTTGACTTCCTAGATACACACATACCTATAAAGCTCAGTTATCCCCTCTGATTTCCTCATGACTGGGTCTCTGTCTCTCTGACTGGGTTTATGCCCTGATTTCAGATTAACACTCTAGCTCCCAGCTGGGATTTCCACCTGGCCTGCTGGACCAGAGCCCTGTCAGCTCATTTCCTTAAATATATCACAGTCCTGCTTTTACTCTTCTCCACTCCTGGCTGGAGGACAAGTCTGGCATGGAATCAGTTGGGCCATTTGGAGCCAATTCGCACTGGGGCATCTCCATGACCTGGGAACTCCATGCTGTGCCTCCCAGCAGGCCATAATAGCACTGGCCTAAGATGACCTCCAGGCCCCTCATCTGTGGACATTATAGTTGACATTACTATCCTTCTTTATTAGTCCCTGTCCTATAACCTGATAAACGTTCTAACCTGCCTAAGGCCCCATTTTATATTACCCTGTCCCTACTGATCTGGATATCAAGAGACTGCATGAGCTGTAACATCTATCTGAAGTCAGTGGATACCTTTGGAAAACACTACAGTAGAGTTAGGTAACTTTATGTTCTGAAATAAAGCACCACTTTACGTTCTGAATATTCTAATTTACCTGATAGAGCATTCAATACATTTATCTTGTGAGGACTGGTATCCTCTAACTTCTGCTTTCCAAGTCCTAATTGTTCCACGCATGGATCCACCTACTGAATTTATTTTCCCGAAACCCGAACACACCATTATCTTACTATCAGTTTACAGGAGACTCAACACCATAGCGTTTAATAAAATATTCGTGCTCATCCAGAGGAGCCTATAAGCAGCTACCACCGTGAAAGAAATTGAAGGTCACATTTATATGCCTAGAAAATAGTTCAACAAGTATTTCAAAACATTCCCCATTTCAACCTTTGGTCAAAGCCCTTTTATGTTTTAGCAATATTCACAATACTTGAAGAGGTCCTTTTTTCCTTGAATTGCATTTAATGCGTAACCACTTGGCCCAGTTTAGACATAAGCTTTCTTACCCTAAACTCATGAGTTCCGCTTCTGCTTCTATTTGTCAGATGGATAGAAATTTGTCAGTAAAGCCTTAACAAAAGGAATTTACATGCGTGGTTATATTCATTCAATTTTTCATGGAGCAATTATTTATTCCATTCTACAACGTGCCAAGCACTACATTGGTGCTGGAATAACAGAGTCCTTGCCTGAAAAAAAATCTTCTTGGAAATCCCCTCCCAGTCAGATGGATCTTTTCTTGTCAGAGATGGTGGGTATAGATTTGCCTCACAGAGAATGGGCGGGAACCAGGGAGGGGCTGCATGATCATCAAGATGTATGGCTTTGGAAAGTAAAATGTGACTTATGAAAGCACTGTTACATTCTGGGATGTGAAAATGAGGACCCAGATGAAAGAAACAAAGACAACAACATTTTACTTTTTCACAATTGGTACAAGCTATTCATTTTTCATCAAATCTTCTACTACCTGCATACTTTGGGTTAATAGCAATCATCTTCCAAGCACGGCTTACTGGATGGCCCCTAACTGAAGTCTTGACCCGGTTTTCCTTTAAGAAATTGTCTAATCTGTGTCTATAGCATCCCTCTGGCCAAACATATGGTTGAATAATCAAATACATTTAAGCATTTCCTGTGTCTCTAATTCTATCCTAAGTGCTGTGACAAATTAAAAACAAAGCAAATTCATTTTCTTCTTGGTATTATAGATTTTTCTCTATAAATTCTACTGTATCATAAGTATCTTGAGGACAAGACTCATGTCTCACTCATTTTTGTGAACTCCATAGATTACCACATTATACTCAGTAAATTGAATGGAAAAATTCATAAAGAAATTCATTTCTAGGGACTGTAGACTATAAACATCATCCTGAGATTTCTAGAACTCTTGGAAAAGTCAGTTCTGTTGGTGATATAGGTCATACTGTTTCACCTTGTGAATAAAGGTCAACTTGACCCCAGGGAAAGTTAGTGTACAGACATGCCATTGTACTCTTGACCAGTCAGCAACATCAGCAACAGTGCAGCCATGCCTCATAATGATTTCCTTTGTTAAGCAGTGTCACTCACCTGATCTGAAGCCAAGTCAGCATGGGGGTTGTTCCTCCTCCGAATACCCAGACTGTGAAGAACACGAGGAGCAGAGTGGTGGTAAACATCATTTGCTTGGGCTGAGATTCTGTGTTCCGAATAGCTAAGGCAAAAGCTATCGCTCCTCGCAAACCTGATGGAGAAAAACCAAAGAAGGAAAAGAAACATCTGCACGAGTGTCATTCTCATTTCATTGAATTTATCTTTACAATTTACTGACAAACACAATTATATTTTAAAATTAAACTTTTAATTTTGAGATAACTGTAGACTCACATGCAGTTGTAAGAAATAATAGGGACTTACTGTGTGCCCTTTCCCCATTTTCTCCCCAGCGGTGATGTCTCGTCTTGCAAAACTGTCTAGTACAACATCACACCCAGGATTTTGACGCTGATATAGTCAAGATTCAGTACATTCCCAACACCATAAAGATCCCTCATGTTGTCCTTTATACTCACACCTACTTCTCTCCCACAAACTCCTTAACATCTGGCAGCCAGTAATCAATCATCCATTTCTATAATTTTGCCGATTCAGGAATGTTATATAAACGGAATCATGAAATATGTAGCCTTTTGTAATTGGCTTTTTTTCACCCAGCGTAATTTTTGGATACTCATCCAGGTTGCCAAATGTATTGATAGTTTGTTCCTTTTTATTGTTGAGTAGTATTTCCATGGTATGGATATTCCACAGTTTGTTTAACCGTCATCTGTTAAAGGACACCTGGGTAGTTTCCAGTTTTTGGCTATTACAAATAAGGCTGCTGTGTGAATGAATGTAAGTTTTCAGCTCTCTGAGATAAATGCCCAGGAGTGCAATCACTGAGTTATATGGTATTTGCATGTTTTTTTTAAATAATTGATTTTAATTAAAAATTTTATTGAAGTAACATTATTTAAATTTATATGTATAACATTGTATATATTATAACGTTTCACGTGTCCAACATTATATTTCTTTTTTTAATTTAATTTAATTTTTTTATATAACGTGTTTTTATTTTATTTTATTTATTTATTTTTTTTGCGGTACGCGGGCCCCTCACTGCTGTGGCCTCTCCCGTTGCGGAGCACAGGCTCTGGACGCACAGGCTCAGTGGCCATGGCTCACGGGCCCAGCCGCTCCGCGGCATGTGGGATCTTCCCAGACCGGGGCATGAACCTGTGTCCCCTGCATCAGCAGGCGGACTCTCAACCACTGCGCCACCAGGGAAGCCCATATAGCATGTTTTTAAAAGAAATTACTACCAAACTTTTTCAGAATGGCTCTAGCATTTTACATTCCCAGCAGCAATAGATAAGTCATCCAGTTTCTCCGCCTTTACCAGCCTTTAGTGTTGTCATTATTTTAAATTTTAGCCATTTTGATAGCTTATTGGGGTTATAATTTCCATTTTCCTAATGGTATTGTACATTTTTTAATGTGCTCATTTGTGATCTATCTACCTGCTTGGGTGAAATGGCTCTTTGTGTCTTTATCTCATTTTCTAATTGAATTGTTAGATGTTTGTTAAATTTTGAGAGTTCTTTATATATTCTAGATAATAGTCCTTTGTTGGATAGATAGTTTGCAAATATTTCCTCCCACTTTGTAGCTTTTTATTGATAAAGTCTAATCTGTTGATCTTTCCTTTTATAAATCATCTGTTTGGAGCCAAGTCTAAGAACTCTTTACTTAGCTCTAGGTCCCAAAGATTTTCCCTTATATTTTACAAGTTTTTCTAAAAGTTATTTAGCTTTACATTTTCCCTTTAAGTCCATGCTCATCTTGAGTTAATTTTGGTATAAGCGGCGAGTTTCAGGCTGAGGATCTTTTTTTTTTTTTTTTTTTTTTTGCCTATGGATGTTTAATTGCTCTATTGAATTGCTTTGGTACCTTTGTCAAAAACCAATTGGGTGTATTTGCGTGGCTCTATTCCTGGGTTCTCAATTCTGTTCCATTGATCTATGTGTCTATTCCTGTTCTGATGGTACACTGTCATGATTACTGTAGGTATATGGTAGGACTTAGTATTGGGTAGACCTCCTGCACTGTTGGTGGGAATGTAAATTGATACAACCACTATGGAAAATATTATGGAGGTTCCTTAAAAAACTAAAAATAGAACTACCACATGACCCAGCAATCCCATTACTCGGCATATATACCCTGAGAAAACCATAACTCAAAAAAACAGATGTACCACAATGTTCATTGCAGCACTATATTTACAATAGCCAGGACATGGAAGCAACCTAAATGTCCATTGACAGATGAATGGATAAAGAAGATGTGGCACATATATACAATGGAATATTACTCAGCCATAAAAAGAAATGAAACTGAGTTATTTGTAGTGAGGTGGATGGATCTAGAGTCTGTCATACAGAGTGAAGTAAGTCAGAAAGAGAAAAACAAATACCTTATGCTAACGCATACATATGGAATTTAAAAAAAGAAATGGTACTGATGAACCTAGTGGGAGTGCAGAAATAAAGACGTAGACATAGAGAATGGACTTGAGGACACTGGGTGGGTGGGGAAGGGGGAAGCTGGGGCAAAGTGAGAGTCGCATCGACATATATACACTACCAAATGTAAAATAGTTAGCTAGTGGGAAGCAGCAGCATAGCACAGAGAGATCAGCTTGGTGTTTTGCTACGACCTAGAGGGGTGGGATAGGGAGGGTAGGAGGGAGGCTCAAGAGGGAGGAGATATGGGGATATATGTATGCATATGGCTGATTCACTTTGTTGTACAACAGAAAATAACACAGTACTGTGAAGCAATTATACTCCAATAAAGATCTATTTAAAAAAAAAAATCGGGTAGAGTGATTCTTATTTTTCATTTTCAAAAGTGTTTTAAATATTCTAGATCTTTTGCCTTTCCATAAAATTTTAAAAGAATATTGTCTGTATTTACAAAAAAAATCTTTCTGGGCACAAATACTTTTAGAAAATCAAGTGTGTTAGACAACAAGGAAAACCAAGCTTATGGACCATTGAAAATTAATAAACGATTAAATGACGTTTAAGAATTATTCCAGCCTGAGAACACACTTTTACAAAGTCTATAATCTAAACTGACCTATTAAAACCTGCTTTTTTGTCTATTTTTCTTCTTTAATAATAATATGTTAATTGAATTTTTATGAAGCCATATTAAATATATTTGCAGGAAGATGTTAAAGAAGATTAAATGCTACAATTTCAAATCAAAGTGTGATGACATTATAAAAACAGATGTAGACTTTGAAGAAAAGTAAATAAAAGCACAAGTAGTAAAATAAAAAAGTTAAAATTGAAAATCTCTCTTGGGTAACACAAGACTTATAAGACATTTACAGGCTCTGTTACACCATGTAACAGGGCAAATAAACATTTATAATGATAGCAAGTATAAGTCAAAGGTAGTGATTTTTGCTACTTTTATAGGAAGGTTTAAGTCACATACATAAAATTTCAATGGTCCATTTTTTATAATATTTATTGTATTAATATCATCTAGGTTTCTAATTTTCTAAATCTTTATTCATACATTAAGAGACTTTTAGAAATTGGATACAGGTCAGGATGAGAAAAACTATAACTACTTTGGTCTTTATCCTTGGCTTTGCAACTTAGAATATAATGCTCCTTTCTCATCTTTACACTGAGAATATACAAGAGACAAGTGGCATAACACAAGATCCAGAGGATTAGAATAGAGAGACTTAATATATTTTGCCTGAAAGAAGGAAGCCTCAGAAAGAGAGAGGAACATGCACTCTGATTATAAAATTACCTTCAAGGAACAAAATGTAATGGAGGAAGAAAATTATTCTAAATCTCCATGTAGACAAGGAAATGGCCTGAAGATAAGAAAGATAACATTTGAAGTAGATATTAATAAAGAAAAAAAATTTTTTCATCAGAAATTCTGAACACTTAGATGGCTGTACTCAAGAAGAGTACACCAGAGACGTTCATGCACTTAGACCCAGCTGGGGACAAGAGAGTGGGGATATTAATAACCCTTATTACTGGAGAATATTTCAATAATGTTCTCTCCAGGAAATACAAATGGTGTCATTAGGGAATGAGAACTGAAAGAAACAGTTTTCCAACAGCCTTCTATATCTGAGGAGAAAATGTATAGGTTAAGGTAAAGCTCCTAGCAGTGTTTAATCAGGACAAGATTGGAGATAGAAAGTGATCTTTTCTTTTTCTCTTTTCCTCAAGCTCACATTGCCAGAAGTGTCCATAAAGAAGCATTACTCCAGTTAAGTGGTGTGTATTAGAAATATTAAGTGATAAGACTCTAAGTATTTGTTTTCATTATATTGAATATTTGTGTGTGTGTGTGTGTTTGGCTTTGTTTTTTCATTTTTTGTTTTTACTTTGAATTTTGTGAGAAAGAGAAAAATAGAGACTGGAATAAAAGTTAAAACTTGCTACGTCATGTTTATTGTAAAGTTCATGTTAGTTATCAAGGGCAAGGAAGGACATAATCATTTATCTTCCTGAATATGTTTAATAATGTATTGTTATTATGTTAAACTAGCATAAGTAGGCTCTTAAATCTAAATTATCTATACAGGAGCAGTTCTTAGTTTAAAAATATACTCAAAAGATATATGTTATTCTGACTTCTAAAAAAATCTGTATCCTATAAATAAAACTCTATATTTACAGGAGATGCAATGTAGAGATCTCTTTAAAAAAAAGAAGAAAGAAAAATGCAGCCACTGCCTTGTACTTGTACTTGTGGAATATTAAGAAACATTGATATTTAGAACCAACTTCAAGATGGCTCTATAAGAGGAGCCCTCCCCCATATAATGGTCACCTAAAAAAACACAGAAACAGTGTGTTTTTGGAGAAGAGAGTATCTGTCTGTAGCCCTGGCCACTTTTCGCAAATATGGCTCATGCCACATGTGAGATGGCCTAGTAGCATGGGAAGCATGGAACTGAGAAAGGTGAGGTCACTAAGTAGACAAAGTGAAGCTCATTTAGAACTCTAGATGAGAAAAACTGCCTATATACCATTCATCCTTTATGATGCCAAAGTTATTGATCACGCATTTGGCACCTAGACAATTGTCAAATCAATGGCCATTCATTGCTTCATTCAGCACATATGTGTCTTAGCCTGACATAACAAAATACCACTGTCTGGGTGGCTCCAACAACAGAAACTATTTCTCACGGTGTGGAAGCTGAGATGTCTAAGATCAGGATGTCAGCATGGCCGGGTCTGGTGAGAGCTTTCTCTCTGGCTTGCAGAAGGCTACCTGCTTGCCAGGCAAGAGCAAGCTCAGTGGTGTCTCTTCTTAATTCTATCATAGGGCACCCCACCCTCATAACCTCATCTAAACCTAATTGTCTCCCAAAGGCTCCATCTCCAAATAACATCATATTGGAAGTTAGGGCTTCAACTTATGGATTTGAAGGGGACACTATGTGAGGGGAGTCCATAGCAATATGTACTGATTATCTGTTATGTGGAGGCTCTGGGCACACTTATCCTATCTCCTTCACACCATGGATTTGGGAAACAGAGGACTTTAGGACTGAAATAAATTACTTAGGCTACCAGCAAAATACTAGAAATTAAAGATTAGTATTGACTCAGGAGTTTCTTTTAGCAAAACACATGCCATTTTGCTTACAGACCAGGAAATTCAGAACTCAGTATCAAAACTTGTGTTTTATTTTGTTTAATGGGTACTTTGATTCTTTGGATTGACCTTTCTTTTTCTCTTTGTTTTGGCCAACTAATGGACATAATTTTATACTTTGGGGGGTTATAGACTATTCCATCTCATTTTAGATGGGTTTACTGTTCAGAGACTTGACATATTTCACATACTCAGTTGGAAAGTTAGCATCATCTGGTGGAATAAAAGAATTACCTGAAATTAAATGTGGTTTCATTTAAAGTTGGCCTCTAAGGGATTCTTATGTTAATTATGTCGATGTTCTATTCATAACAATAGAAGACTATTGAACCAAGGAAAGCTTTCAGTCAAGGACCCCTGCTGCAAAAAAAGTGCAGCTTCCTGTTTATCTTTAAACAGCAAAAGTGAAACTTAATCTGTTATAAATTTGCAAATGTGTTCTGAACAGGGTGAAGGTCTATTACAGCTACATTTAAATCACAAGAATACAAGTACCCCCTAAGGCATTTGCATTGAAGGTGCAAAGCAAGAGTCTAAACCTAAACATTTATTGAGCACTCGCTCTGTGCTACCTGTTACCCAAGGCACGGTGGGGGGATGCAATGGTGAGGAAGCTTGGGCTCCTCTATTTTAGGGCTCATGGTTCTACAAAAATGAGTCTCTTAACAGGTAAATTATGATAAAGTATATTAGAGGTATAAAGAGTATGCTTTGCATGTATAGTCTGTTGAAGAAAAAGGTAAGATTGTTAAATTTCATGAGGGCCCAAATCATGGCCATTGTCAACAAATGTGCAATGTTTAAGGCACTGAAATCAATGGTGGGGTGAAAGAGGTCTTTGCACATGTGGTTTTCTATACTTGAATCATTTTTCTCCCATTCAAATTTTCTCTAGTTCTTTCTTCTATAACCCTCACCCAAATTTCACCTAATTCCAATGATCTTCAGAGCTCTGCTGAACCTCTGATTTCTCTATGAAGCCTCCACTGAGGTCTGGGCCTGGGTTAGGCTAACTGACATTCCCAGTACAAACTGTGCTTGGCCTATCAGGTGACTTACGACATTACACTGTAATTGGCTGGCTCTTTGTTCATCCACACACGTAGAGCAATGCCAAGCACATAAAAGGTCAATGAACAGATGAATGTTCTGATTCTTCATGATCCTTGATTACAAATGGAAAAGTGATTGATATCTCTTAGTTCAATGGAATGGTTGAGTAATTGTTTCTTCAAGTGTGGCTTCTGCCCTTTTATTATTTATTGAGACCCTTATAGCCTCGTACTGAGAGTCAAGAGACCTGGGATCTGTTTTCAGGCCTGCCCGACAGGATGCACGATCATTAGCCTCATCTGAATCTGTGTTGTCTCATCACTAAATGGAGGTTTTAAGACTAGCTTGTGGTCTTTACCCAGAAGTGCACATCAGCATCAACTGTGAAACTTAAAAACGTATGAGTTACTCATGCTAGTGTCCTGACTCTAGAGACTTGGATTCAGCAGAGAATGAGTTACCTGAAAGCTCGGGCTCCTCTCTCTTCCCTCTGTACCACCTTGGTCCGAGGCCCATCCCCTCACACTCTGACTGTGCCCCTGACCAACACCCTGGTCTCTTGGCCTAACAGCCTCCATCTTTTCTTCCTTCCAGACTATCAATGTCCCTCTGAACAGTTTCCTCAGAATCTAGCTTTTTGAGGTGGTGATCTGACCCAGAAACCATAAGTGGCTTCCTACAGCCCATAGAAACACTTCAATCAGAATTTTGCTCCCCTTTCCGGGTCTACCTCCTCTTGTCCACTGAGAACTTTGCATACCAACAAGGTGGTCTTCTTTCTCTCAGTAAACAATTGTTATCCTTGCCCCTACGCCATGATCCCACTGTTAAGCCTGTGTTTCACTTCTTTCTGCCTCTATTCCACCCCCATGAAGTTTTCCTGAAATACTCCAGTCCACATTGCTCTTTCTTGGAAATCCTATAAAATACATTGCTCATGCCACTCATATTATTAAATGATAGTCTGAGATGAATCAGTAGTTTAATATGATCTATTCTTTACTCTCAATTATTAATCTTTCAAAAGGTTGGAATTACAACTTCTTTACACAACTTAATATCTCTCATAGTATCCAAAACATGAAACTCAGTAAACGCTTTTGAATTGAATGATTACAGTGGCTTCAGACTCTAGAGATATGAGGTGGTGACATTCATGTGTTCCTTCATTCATTCGGGCTCTAGGGGACAGCAGAAAACAAGAGATAGTTTCTGTTAAAGGGGCTTCCAGATTAGTTTAAAAAAGAAAAAAAAAAGTAATATGTAAGTTGTTGTGAAGAAAACAAAAGTAGGATAAGAAGATAGAGGATATATTTATGTGAAGGGTTGGAGTGTTTAGGGTGGTTAGGAAAGCCACTTTGGTTAGGTGACATTTGAGCATACACTCTAATGAGGGAGAGGCCATGTGGGCGTCCGGAAGAAAAGCACTCCAGGCTTCTGGAACAGTAGGCGCAAAGGCCCTGAGGCAAGGATATGCCTGATATGTTCGCATAGCAGCAAAGGGGCTGGTGTGGCTAGAATGGAATCAATGGGGGGCGGGAGGTGGGGGGTGAGTGGAAGGAGATAATGCTCAAGAGGTAACGGAGCCAGATCATGCTGGGCTCTTGAACAGCAAGGCTTTTGAATTTTATTTTGAGATGGAAAACTTCAGGAAGGTTTTTGGCAGGGTAGTGCTAGGATCTATTCTATGATTAAAGGGATCACTCTGGCTCTGTTATGAAAAACAGATCTCCAGGCTGGAGGAAGGAGGTCAGTGAGAAGCCTGCTGCATAATCCAGGCAAGAAGTGGAAGTGGATCAGAACAGGATGGTAGCATGGTAAGTACTGGAATAATGTCAAAGGTTGACAATATTTGCTGATGGGTTGGATGACGGGTATGAGAAGAAGAGAGAACTCCAAGAACTTATGGCCTGAACAACTGGAAGAATTGGGGGAAACTGTGGGAAGAGCACATTGGGGTGTCTGGGGGAGATCAAGGGTTATATTCCAGCCATGTGGAATCTATGATCCCTAGTAGTCACACAAGCGCAGAGGTTGAGTGGGTGGTTGGAGCTAAGGGTCTGGAGTTCAGGGGAGAGGTTAGAGTCGTTTTTACTGGAGACAGTGGGGAGTTGGGAGGAAAATTTGGAGTTTGAAAAGTGTGGGAAGATAAAGTTGATTTTAAACCATGTTTTCTCTTGCTTTAAGGATTTTGTGCTGCTTCTCGCACCTTCAGTGCTCTTCCCAGGCTTCCCCTCGCCCCCTTCCCCAGTCTCCCCCCTGCCGGCCCCCAGCCCTGGCTGCTCCTCATTCATTTCAGTCCTCAGAAAGGCTGCCCTGACCATGCCATCTAAGTGCCCTCCACTCGAACCCAGGCCTTTTTTACATGTCATTTATTACACTGATCACCATCTGAAATTATATGTTTGTTTTTTAGCCTTTAAGACCTGTGTCCCTCCGCAAGACAGTGAGCTCAGTGACAGCAGGCCCAGTGCTAGGATGGTGCCTCTCATATAGCAGGCACTCCTTAAGCATTGGATAAATGCATGAGTGAATGGATGAGGGAAAGATCATATTTTGCCCTTGAAACACAATTGGAATCCAAAGGAAAATGAACAGTAGTTGGACAGGGATGCAGAAATGTCCCTGAGAAACTGACCCATTCTTTAAAAGAAATATCCCTTAGATAAGTTATTTTGCTGCCTTTCTTTTCATTTGGGATATAATCCATTGCAATACCTTTTTTTCCTTTCATTTCAAGTACTGTGAGGGGGTTGATTTCAAAGATTTAACACATTCTCATCAGTCTGATAAATCAAACCCTAGTTTGAATCTACAATAGAATTATGTATTGCTTTTACCTTTGCTGAAGTCCCATGACCTTGCAAAAGGTAACTACTTTCAGCAAAAACGTCAGTCTGATTTCAAAATACATTTTCCAGGACAGTACAACCTTGTTATACAGTCCCATTTTCAGTTCAACGTCGTTTTATCACATGGAAGCGAAGCCAACAGATTGTTTCAGTGAAAAAGCCTCTGCATTCAAAAATAAATTGAGTTTTTCTGGAAACTAAGTCTGTGTTAGACAAGCAGAACTTTCTTTCCTTCATCTCTCTTCCTGAACTTGAATCATTTAAACCTAAGGCCACTGAGAAGGAATGCGACATAACTTCAATGTATTTTTGCATAAAATGAAGTTTGTTTTTGGACACCTTAGGCAGCCAGGAAGGGTAATTGTACATAGGATTAGCTCTGTCACAGCTCTGAGTCAACATGCGTAGATGCCTCTGTCTTTGGAAGTTTATTTTTACGTAGGGAAGGTAGATGTGGTAGGAAACTGTGGAATAATCCTTGCCACTAGCTGAAATCTTCAATGGAGGGTTTCAAGAGAAAGGCTAACAGAGATCAGAAGAAAGTCAACTTTCTGTGAGCAGTACCCAACTTATGGCCAGCTTGTGTTTCAAAGGTCAACTTATAAGTTTCCTACTTGACCAGTGGTTCTCAACTTGGGTGAGTTTGTCCCCCAGGGAATATTTGGCAATGTCTGAGGACATTTGTGATTGTCCACAACTGGAAGGTGGGAGGCGCTAATGTTAATCTAGTGGGTAGAGACCAGGGGTGCTGCTAAATATTCTACCATGTACAAAACAGACTCCACAAAAAGGAATTATCAGTCCCCAAATATCAATAGTTGCTGGTTTGAGAAACCCTAGTTTAGACACTGGATTGCTTTTTTCCCCATAGGATCAACGCTAAAAATATTCCTACTGCAGAGGGCTATTTTGGCAAAGATGGCTATCTGTCCACCGGAACCTATTTTTATCATCCATGCTATGCTGTTATAACTGCATAAACTACATTTCCTAGCATCTCTTGCAGCTAGGAATACAGCTGGTTCTCACCAGAGAAATGAGAGCAGAGGTGATACATGTCATTTCTGGGCCCAGGCTTTTAAGAAAAGCGACCTACCCCAGTCTCTCTTTCCCATTGTTCCACCAGCCAGTTATAAATCATGATGAATCCCTATAGCAGTAGTTCCCAGACTTTACCTACATCAGAATTACCTGGAGTACCCGTTCAACCTTAGATTGTTGGGCTCCACCCCCAGAGTGTCTGATTTCAGTCGGTCTGTGGTGGGGCTTGAGGATTTGCATTTCTAACAAGTTTCCAGGTGTTGCTGATACTGCTGGTCTGGGGACCACACTTTTAGAACCCTTGACTTAGGGGATTATGATGCCACAAGATGGAAGGAGCCTGGTGATATCTGAATCGCCACCTGGAGGAGAGGCATCTTTCCCCCACCCTCATGTTAATATCAACCCTACCTGTGACTTGAATGAGAGCGGATTTACTACTGTGGTTCAACAACTGAATTTTAGGAGTCTGTGTGTCCTAGTAGCTTAGCCTATCATAAGGCTGTCTACATCTACCAAACCTACATCTCTCTCCCTTACATGTCCCTGTAGAATCACAGAATATTTTCTTAACAGATGAGGGAATATGGGCTGGGAAGGATGGGGTAGCCAAGGTTACACAGTAAATGGTATGGCTTGTTATTCAATCTGTTTCATTCCCCCCATTGAATATATAACCCATAACAAAGATTAAAAAAATCATGATTATCTTAATAATTTGAATTTTTAGGAAAGATGCGAAGAAGAAAATTTTCTTCCCCTTTCCCAGGCGGACGATCAACCTGAGGCAACATTTTGAAAAAGATGTTTTGCCTTTTGCTCTCCCTCCCCAATTCTTTCTGCACCTTCTCTCTCTGTGTCTCGGTGTCTCTGTCTCTCTCCCCCTTTCCGGGCATTACTGCCATCATGCTGCCCTCCCCATCCCAGTCCCAGACACCCGACTCTAAAATGATCGGTTTTTGACTCTCCAGTCAAAACCCCCATTTCCGCACGCAGCCAAAATGAGCTTCCTGCCGGGAAGAAAACAATTGGAAGGAAGAAATCTGCTGGGGAAGGGTAGCACACAATTCTCCTGAAGGGCGTGCTTTTTAAAACAGTTAACATGCGTGCTTTCACGTTTACTTGTGGAATTTAAAACAGCTCCAGGAAGGTCTAGTGACATTTTTCAGGCACTGAGGGAAGTGGACGGTGAGTGGGACTGAGGATCCTGTAAAGGGAGAGCAAGGCTGTTATTCCCAGGCAGGGCACCTCTGGTGTCTCCTTCTGCCCTCAAGTGCCATCACAGGTCTCTAACTTTTGGAAGAGGGTCAGTGGGAGGCTGGGCAGTGCGGCTGGGACCCAGCCCTACTCACAGAGGTTTGGTCTGTCTGTGAAGGATTTGGTTGCCCAAACAGCACTGCAATGTCCCCAGTATATTAGAGCAAGTGCCGATAATTCCTAAATGATGTAATGGCCCTATGGAAATGTAGCACAAGGCATTTTTAAATGTAAATGCTTCTTGCTCATTTGCACATAGAACTTACTAGAGTCAATCCTATTGACTTCTTCTGAACTCTATCCACAGAACCTGAGGGCAGAATTAGAGGGATTTATGCATGGTACAGACAGACTTATTTTTTGAGCCTGGTTCGTGTGTATTGATAGTTTTCTAAGGTTATGTCTACCTAATGCCCAAAACAAGCAAGCAATTAGTAAGCAAATTCAGGCAGAAAACAGGGAAAAACAATGTGGTCCTTTTGTTTGCCTCAGCGGACAGGTTAGCTTGGTTAAAACTATCAGTCAGATATTTGTGATATCTGTGACACTCCTGAAAAACTGAAATGCACACAGAAAGTTCCCAAATTAAATAAGATTATTTATTTTTCTGTATCTAAGACCTTATCCTTGAAACACAGGGAGAGGTGACAAGTGTTCTGGGTTGTCCCCTTTCATTACTCAGTGTCTCTCAGGGGCTAGAGTGTTCTTATTGGCTACTCTCTCTCTATAGTGCGGTTGGGTAATCTACAAGGCCTTGCCACTTTTTCACACTCAATAAATGTCTAAGTAGATGGTGGCATTTTGCATGTGTCAACTTGTCCCAGAGGGGGCTCCAATATATTTTCCTCACAAAAACTGGTATTTTGAGTTTCACTTTGAGTTGACAACGTTTCACATCTTAGTGCGAGGAGTAGGTCACTGCTGCAACTAAAAGTAGAGTATCAGCAATTGTCCTTAAATGAAGGGGAGGGGGTGGAGCCTCGGATCTCGCCTTCCACAGGTATGTCACTAGCACTTAGCATTGGCCTCAGACTAGGTCCTCAGCAGTGATCTGAAGGTCAAACCTTACTTAGAATAAAAACCTTAATCTCCGATAGGAGGTTTTTTCCGAGAGCAGTTGTGAGTTTATATGAATCATGTCTCTGTGAAGCACTAACGGCTATCTCCTCTCGGGTGGTTAAAGAGAGTGATGGAAACTCCCAACTGTCGAATGTGGCCTAAGTGGCGGTCCCTGTGCCAGGCATTTTATATACACTTTCTACTCTGGTTTTCCACACTGACCGTCTAACGTAAGTACCATTTTATAGCCACGGGAGCTGAGGTTTAGAGAGAGTTAACCATATAGCGCCCCATGGCTGAGACTGCTTCAAAGCCTGAGCCCTCTGCATTTCACCAAAATGGTAGTTCCTATTTAGAAAATATGTGGGGTGCCCAATAGAATCTAATATGCTGCTTAAAAATGCAAGAGCTAATAACTTTTACTGTAAATTTATTTTGGAACTAAGTGAAGAATAGGCTATTCTGACCTAATCATAGGAGAACACTATGGGGCTGTCTGTAGCTCAAAGCTAGTTCTCAGATGTTCTGAATTTGTCATCATCACATAAACTTTTCTCAGCATTTGAAACTATGAGGACTTAATGGGATCTTCAGTTCATCCGGACCTGCCGTGCTTGTCTACTTTGTCACAGCAACGCGGCACGTGGTTACTTGTTATTCAAGATGTCTTTTTTCTGACTGTTTGACACACTGGTTAGAACATTTTCATGACTCATTTCCTGCATAAGCTGGTTAACCCTGTCCCGTTTGAAGACCTCAGAAGACCTTCACCGGTCAGCCACCTGCTCACTAATGCCTTCCCCGGGCCACAGTGGGTGTCACGTGAGAGAGGTGGGGACTTGGTAGATGTTCATCCGCTCTAATGGAGAAAATGTTCTCAGCCTATGTCCCATTAGCTGGTTAGTGACCTTGTACTGGTAAGGAAGAGATAGTGGCCTAATTAATTGCACAAGATACACCCAGAGCAGGAAGGAGATATACCACCACGGGAGCGGGAGGGAACCCTGGACTCCGGGGGAGGGGCTGAGAAGAGGAAGGCTTGGCAAGGAACGCTTGACAACGTGATGGCGTCATCTGGGCTGTCGCTCTCTGGAAGGATGAACAAAGGAAGAGACAAGGAGAGAAAGAGTTCTGTCGGGAATTCCCTGGCGGTCCAGGGGTTAGGACCTGGCGCTTTTACTGCCAAGCCCGGGGTTCGATCCTTGGTCGGGGAACTAAGATCCCCGCAAGCCAAGAAAAGAAACAGTCCTGTTGCTTAGAAGACTCAGACTCTCAGACAACCCTAGTACATACATTTAAAGAAATCTTTTTCCTGAGCTGAAGTCAAGCCTGATTCTTTTTTTTTTTTTTGCGGTACGCGGGCCTCTCAATGTTGTGGCCTCTCCCGTTGCGGAGCACAGGCTCCGGACGCGCAGGCTCAACAGCCATGGCTCACGGGCCCAGCCGCTCCGCGGCATGTGGGATCTTCCCGGACCGGGGCACGAACCCGTGTCCCCTGCATCGGCAGGCGGACTCTCAACCACTGCGCCACCAGGGAAGCCCCAAGCCTGATTCTTGATTCAAATCATTTGGCTCATATAAAAGTCCCAGGGTTTTTAATGAGATCTTAGGTCTTCAACTGGAAATCATAAACATCCATCCAACACAAAGCAAGCAAAGATTTGAAAAATAGTTTCATATCCGAATGCTACTGTTGAGGAAGTATTAACAATGTTTACTGTTATGAATGCTCAGGGAAGGGTTTTTTAGCCAGAAGTGAGTAGGTAAAAAATATTTTCTTTTATTTCAAAAACAAAAGTCTTTATTTGTTGATCTCTTTCCTTAAATTTATTGTTGCTTAGCTCCCACCTGGGCAAACATGGTCTGAGAGCTGCCTTTGGGG
Source organism: Tursiops truncatus (assembly GCF_011762595.2). Taxonomy (NCBI): domain Eukaryota; kingdom Metazoa; phylum Chordata; class Mammalia; order Artiodactyla; family Delphinidae; genus Tursiops; species Tursiops truncatus. The sequence continues at coordinate 24,014,977 of NC_047037.1, read as the reverse complement.
TCAATTCTGGATTCAGAAGTTCCCAGGCTGATAGAACAGGAATGGATAGTCCTTAAGTGAAATTTTAGTGAAATGTACAATTTTAGTTGCATTGACATTGTTGTAGGTTGTTCATTCATTTGCCTATTCATCCGTCAATTATTTGTGGAAGGTTCAAGTAGTGGGCTGGGTGCTGAGGTACAGAGTGAATGAAACAGGTAAGTATTTGGCCTCACAAAGCTCCCTGTCTAGAGGGGCACACAGGCAGGCAAACCAAAAATCATGGTAGAATGTGATGGGTGCTAGGAGAGGAGAAGTATTGGGTGTTACGGAAACAGAGGAGGGGGACATCAACCCAGACTTGAGGAGTTACAAGGTTTCCTACAGGAAGTGATGTCTAAGCCAAGATCTGAAGGATAAAAGGTATTAGCTGAGTAAAAGAGTGAGGGGTGGGGGTGTGTGTGTGGAAAGGGGTCCAGACAGATGGAGAGCCTGAGTGAACAGGGAAAGAATTCCACATACTCGAGGAACTGGAGGAGATTCTGTAACTGGGTAAACATTGCTGTGCTGATCAGACGGCAAGGGGAAGGACAAGAAGCAATGGACTTGAGGATATGGGGAGGGGGAAGGGTAAGCTGTGACAAAGTGCGAGAGTGGCACGGACATATATACACCACCAAACGTAAAATAGATAGCTAGTGGGAAGCAGCCACATAGCACAGGGAGATGAGCTCGGTGCTTTGTGACCACCTAGAGGAGTGGGATAGGGAGGGTGGGAAGGAGGGGGAAGGGGAAGGGATATGGGAACATATATGTGTGTGTGACTGATTCACTTTGTTATGAAGCAGAAACTAGCACACCATTGTAAAGCAATTAGACTCCAATAAAGATGTTAAAAAAAAAACAACAACACAAAATAAAAATTGAAGTTCTTCAACTTGAATGCTAAAAAAATAAAAAAAAAAAAAAAAGCAAGCCTGGCACCCAAGGGGGTCCAAAGCAAAACAGAATAAGGTGGGAGGGAGGGATTGAAGAGAGAGGTTCAGAACAGAAACCACGAATCTTGATTACGTTCTGGGATGCACTTCTCAAAGTTTTACATGCATGCGAATTGCCTGGGGATTTTGTTAGAAAGCAGATTCGGATTCAGCATTTCTAAAGAGACCCCAAGTGATGTCCTAGCTGCTGGTCTCTGGACCACACTTTTGGGTGTGAAGGATCAACAAAGCATGGAAGTGTCCCTTTTACATGGTGGCTGGTCGTTACTGTGGGACAGTCCTGGTGGCTTAACAGCGTTCCATTAATTTGGGTGGTCATGGACACAGAGTCCTGTTCCTAGGCACTGCTGAAAAAATAACCTGGACTCTTCACTTTCATGAATTCCACTTATGTTTTCTTCCTGGGTATAACTGATAAATCAACTGGGAAGCCCACTTCTTGGTCAAAGTCTCAGACTGGCTCTGACAATGGCCTGATTGGTGGCTCACCAAAAACACACTGAGAAAGGTTGTCACCTACACCTGGGCAGTGGTCCTTAAGCTGTCCTGTAGAACACTGAGGTTCTATACGCTATTTCCCAGAACTTGAATAGTAATGGCAGTCTTTTTACCATTAAGGGGGACAAAACTGAATGCTAATGGGAAAGTTTTCTTAAAGTTTTACTTCCAGGCCTTTCTCTCAGTTCTTTGGCGCCAGCAGCTGTCTGAATGCCAATGAGTGCTGGGGACGATCAAATGAGCGACAAGCAACATTAGCAGCAAAGCCTGGCCACCCTTGGTGCTGTTGTCTTTATGGCTATGTAAACTCTTGGATGAGGTTTTATATTATATCCATACACTGAGGTCACATTTCCCCGGTTAAAAACCCTTCCTAGTTTATGCAATAGGACACATCAGGGGTGCAATGTCTCTTCAAAGTGCAACAGAAATGGACAAATTGGAGAATTATGTCCTGTGACCCACCGTTGGGGCCCTTGAACCTGCCCGGGTGCTTCAGGGCCTCCGTTCCATCCGGATCAGCACAGCAGCTCTGCATGGAGCCTCTGAAGCCCAGTAGGCTAAAGTCCCCAGCCACAGTGGTTTCAGGAAGGCTGCCGGGGCTCAACCGGGCTTGGTTTTTCCTCTCCTTCAAGCAATTCCCGGCTCTTATTTAGTTTTAAATTAAATCAAAATTGCAACACATGGATTTGAATTAAAACAAGAGGCCCGATCTTTGTAATATGCACCACATCAATAGGAAAGCTAATTTGTGCAAAGCACATCTCCTCCTTTAATTTAAACCACAGAGCTCCGCTTCTCCGGTTTCAAGGGAGCTGAGAACTGGGCAGGGCAGCTCACCCCAGGCACTAACTAGGGCTGTGCTGAGAGGGACAGGAACAGTTTCAGGGGAGCTTAGCGGTCCTCTTAAGCCCTTTGTTCCGGGTGTCACATGATACAGCAGAGCAGTTGTGAACTCCTGGCCTTGAATTTAAAGAAGGCCTGAAAATGTCTCAGGGTAGACTTCCCCAACTGACTCTTAACTGCAACCTAGCTACCAAAAACAGAAATTGCATTATTAAAAGCTTCTCAAGGCAAATGAGGCAGAGAGACCACACTGCTCCTGACCTTGAGACCTCATTTTAAGGTTCCAAGGCTGATGTGTGTGGATTACTAGACTACACAAAACGAATCGGGTAGGGTCTGTGCTAGGTGAGAAATTCAATCTGGGTCCTGACAGTTGCTTCGCTCAGTTTAACTGGCTCTAGAGGCCAAAGGTGGAGACGGTGGGGGTGCGGGGGGGGGGGGGAGGGCACAGGGTGGTGGAAGTGGCAGTAAGGTCATCAATGAACAATGTGTGCTTTGCTCAAAAACATTGCTGTACCCCAGCCATCTACACAGCTCCACGCCTTGCTCCAATGCTCACTGCCGGTAGTGTGTGCTCCCCAACCGGAGGTAAGTAATAAGCAGCTGGATCCCTCTGCAAACTGTCACCTCCAGGTGCATCCAGATTTGGAAACAGGTCTGATTCAGGTTTTATGGGGCCTGAAACGTACACATTTTTGAATCCTCTTTAAGAAAAATGATACAAAAACACCTTTCACAAATTTTATATACCATTAGGACACACTGCTAGCGCCCATCCCAGGGTCTTGGAAGGGGGACACGGGGAGCTTAAAACTGAAGCTTCTTTAACTTTACAAGTAAATCCACTTCTGCTTGAAATACATCACCAGTTCTCTACCTGCCCAGTACAAAAAGGCATGCACAAGGTGAGGGTAAAGGTGATGGAAAAGGCTTTGTCAAATAGTAGGTGTAATTGACTAAGACAGAAGTTCTGGTTCTTATTTGATTGGTCTTTGAAACATCGGCTTAGGGAACCAAGCTTGGCCCAAAGCCAAGTTCTCTCTCTTAGGCTGCAAGCCACCTTAAGGGCAGGGTTCTCATCGCTGTCTTTGTTCACCCAAATACCTACCAAAGAGAGCCTGTCAGGGAGTGTCTGCTGAATGAGTAGCTGGGTGACTGACTGAGGGATTGTGTAAATAAATTCACGCTCCCATTTTAGATCGAGGGTCATTGTTGTTTATCTTCTCCAGAGGACTCTGAAAAATGTTTTAAGTTATGTAAAGAAAGGCTCCATCTAAATTTATTAGTGAAGCATGGACAAGTGGTTTCCACTAGAGAGCTTCCAAACTTATCCTTCTTACTGGATGACCAAAACCACTCTAGACATAATTAAGAACATTAAGCTACATTATAATGCAAATATTCTTTAAGGGGTTTGGCTGTTTCTTCTGGTTTCAGCAGCTGTTGTGCCCACACACTCAGAAAAGGCTAGACAGTGTGTTATTTGATCTGCTTTTTCACTTCCTCCTCAGGCTTACATTACCTTACGTTGACCTTTTAAATTCTGTACTTCCTGGCAAATATATTTAAAACTTTAGGTCCTGAGTGAGGTATGGCATATCAGAATTCATGCAGAAAATCAAAGCCCAGTCTGGACCATTCTCTTTTGAAGAAAAAATACTGCGCCGCACATGGTAAACTCCATTGGTCCTTCCTACACTCTGAAGGGGGTCAGTGGGTGCAGTGTAGAACCTGAGCCTATGGCTGGGAGGGGTGTCACCCACGTGTGTGGTTTACGGTGAACAGGATCGGGGTCAGGTTTGCATGAGAGGCATGTTAAGACATGCTGGAGTTGGCCTGGGCTAGGAAGGGCACGGTTTGGATTTAACTTTTGTTCTCATGACCTTGAGGGTAAATCTGAAGTTGTGTCAAGACAGATGAGAAGGCTCTAAATTCAAAGTCAAGAGGCCTGGGTTCAAGTCTCAATTTCATCTCTTATGAGTTGTCAGATCGTGAGCAAGATACTCAAAAACTCTCCATGTCTTTCTCTCTCTCTTTCTTTTTTTTAATCTGCAGGAAGAGACCAAGAGCGCCTATCTTATCTTGCCCTGGCTATGAGTCTCAAAACATTACCCACAAAAGGTCTTAGAAAGGTATAAAGTGACTTTGGAGTTGAGCATCTATGATTCCATTACCTAACCCTATAACATTACAATCTCCTCATTTTTAAGAAGACAGCTTTTTGGTGGAAAATCCAATGTTCTTAATGCTAGGAACTAGCAGATGGATATTCCCTTGAATTAAACTATTAATGTCAATCCCATTAAAGTGATGGGGTTATTATTTTTCTTCTAGAGGATGAAGATGATCTAGAACAGGGCCAGATAGTAAATATTTTAGGTTTTGTGGGCCATACAATTTCTGTGGCAACATTTGCCTCTTCTCTTATAGCACAAAAGGCAGCCACAGACAATATGTAAACAGAGGGGTATAGCTGTGTTCCAACTTTAGTTACAAAATTCCTGTGGGCTAGATTTGGTTCAAAGGCCATAGTTTGCTGACTCTCTGATTTAGGATATCATAAAGGTATCACCGAATTCTGGGCTTCCGCACATCCCCTGGTCATACACACCATACTGCTGGCCTCAGTTTTTAATGCAGTTCCAATCCAACAGCTAAGCAAACACAGAAGGTGCCGAATCCAGAAAGCCACGAGGTTATTTGGGCAGACGCTTCACATCCCAACACGGCTATCTAAACCTTGCACTTCTCTCACAATCTTCTTTGGGAAAAAAAGCATTGTTTAAAATATAATCTCCAAGTTTTAAAAATAAACCACCATTCTCCAGAGTAAAGCTACTGATACTTTGATGGGAACGAAGGAAAAGTGCTTCCCACCTCCTAGAAATGCTTTGCAAAAGTGCAACCCAGTGCCGACTTCTTATTTATGTGATCCAATTTGCCTTTTGCTTTCCCACAATGGAGTCAATCATTACCAAAGTTCATCGCTGCTCTAAGTCAAAGATCACCTATCGGTACGAATTATCCTCTGTATGACTCCCTCTCTCACCCCGCCGGCATGTCTGGAAATGTAGAGAAGCACTGTCAGAGGCCTACAGAAGGGCATTTTTAAACTCTGGGTCTCCATTTGCCAGTACTTGATTAAATGACTCATTCTCAGCCTGAGAGCTCCCACCCTTTACTGTGTGGAACAGGCTGGGAGGGACCTGAAGGTGAAACAAGCCTTTTATTCCTACTACTACTTCTAGAAATGTGGATTTGGGACACTTAGTTGGGTTTGAGGTGAAGTCTCACAGACCTGGGTTTAAGGATGAGTTCATCCTTGGCCAAGTTACTTGACCTCTTTGAGATCCTGAACCTCAGTTTTTCCATATACAAAATGGGTTAATATCTGCTTTATAGGATTGATATATAGTGAGTGGCAAACAGCAGATATTCAATAAATGATAGTTTTCCTCACTCTTTCCATATCTCCCTGAATACCCCAAATTTTGTTTGCTCTATTCTGAAGCAGTTTTGTTTTACTCTCATGCATCTTCCAATGAACTACCTCTGAGTGTAATATAAGTGCATAAATACATAGAAGGCATGTAAGGGGAAAGGTCTCCAAACAAGAAAAGGCTGATGGTAGGAAAATTAATTGAACAGAGAGAAACAGAATCCCCAGGGTAGTTCAGGGTCAGCAAATTCATTTTGTTTATTTTCTTTGGGAAAAAAAGAGCCTTCAGGTATGGTTTGAGAGCAGAGATCCTGTCGATCTCATCCACCTGTGCCTAGAACGGCTCTTGGCATTTGGTGAGAGTGCAATTAATACTTGTTTTCTCAACTAATAACTGATCACACTTAGATATGATTTGCTTTTGTATTAACCATAAGAAGTTGCTGGAGCTTGGCATTAGGGAAGGAGCAGGGGTTCTAAAGAGAAGGAGCTTTAACACTGAACAAAAATGGTACCATTTACACACTATTTACCTGCAAGTATGCAATTTATGAAATTATTAAATTATGCAAATTCTCCCAAGTGAAAATTGATCTGAAATAAGTCAGGGGAAAGTCCAATGCCTATTCCAGGCCAGTTTCCGGCAGATACTGAACCTTGAGGCCATTCCAACAAGATTCCCTTTAATTTCATTTCCCTTCTGGAAAAAAAAAAAAATCCCATTGTTGTTCAGAACTTATGGATATCCACATGGCAGTATGTTCAATGGGATAAAGAGAAGTTATGCTTCCCCAGAAGGTCTCTAAGTATCCTCATGGTTTTCCAAGTACTGGGAAATTACGAGAGAAGACGTGCACTAACACACAATGTAGTTCACATACCTGAAAACATCATCATGTGCTGAAAGTTCCAGGGGATCTTGTGTTTCCGGCCCAGATTCAGGAGGAAGGAGAGGGGATATATGTTGCATGCTCTGGCTACAAAAATTGCTAGCTGTGGATAAGCACAGGGAAACATTGAGGAAAATGTTGCTGCAATAAGGGTGAGAGTTCTTGAGCTTTAAATATTATGTCCTTAAGCTTCTCTATATTAGGACCCAGAAAACAGGAATAAACATGTCAATACATGTATGTCCAACTTGCTTCCAAAATTCATTTTTCAATGTCAGTTCCTGTCCAGAAACAGTAGAGAACTCTGTCTTCTTTGAACATATACTCGGTTTAAAATTGTTAACCCAATACCATTTCAATCACTGTAAATTTTCTCATCATATTTATGCTGCTGATAACTGACTCTACACTCAGTTCTGCTGCAAAATGTGAGGCAGAGACCATTCTGAGGCTGTGGCATCATCCTCTCAAGCAGCACTTTAGAAAGGATAAATGTGCTTCAGCTCACGATTATCATCTTACTTTCCATCAGTTTATACTCCTTAAACCTAGCAAGTTTCACTTATTTTTTTTCTTTTAGTGGATTTAATTTTGAGAGGAACTGCCTGTCTAAATGTATAATACAACTTCTGCTTTAAGAGATGTTTCACTAAACTCCAAGCTTTCTAGGTTAAAAATCTGTGAAAATATTTGTGGTAGTCATCTCTCCTCTTTTGACATCTTGGACTCCTTCCCTGATAGTCTGTCTATTCTAGTTTGTCCTCAGATGGGATGGAGTTATTTGGGAAGAGGGAGCTTCCTTCTAGGATCCAGGTTTCGGATGGAATTTGAAAATTCACTTGACTGCTCAATGAAAAGAGAACAAGAGGTAGGTGCAGGTGCTTAGTTGGACCCTGGCTTCCAGAGAGGAGTCAGCTCTCTTGGCTGTTACAATCGTCTGCCTGTGATCCTAGGGGGCATCTGCCCATTTTCCAGGTGGGAACAAGGACAACAGCTGCTGACTGTCCTTGGGGACATGCGCAGTGGCTCAGTATCCTTTCTGATAGACATCCCTTCCTACTGGGAATGCTTATACCCCAGACCTAGAGCTAGAAAAGCCCTCTGCATTAAAACTGAAGTCTAGATTTCACCTGTCCTTTTACTTACAGGAAAGGGGCTAGCTTATTAAAATAAACTTACATGTGCACAGAGCTTAAGACATTAAAAGCACATCTATCGTGTTAATTTCACTTGATCTTTACTATCTTTTTTTCAAAGTCCTCACTGGAAAAAAAGATTTTACCATCTTGCACTGAAAGTATTTCTGAAGTTCTAAATCTTGGCTGTCTTCTGATACATTCTAATGCAGATTAAATATAAAAAATGGATTGACATACTCTTTATATAAATGATTCATAATTTGAGTTAAACATATTTTGAATCTTCAAAAAATGTCATTTTCTTTTAGTTTTTCCCCCTTACTTCCCTCAGTATTTTCCAAACTTTTTATCCTGAACCATAATATTTAATAAAGGCCCCAATTTCTTAGGATAATTTCCACCCCTAATTAGAATTACTTGTCTGCCTTGAATTTGAGCTTTGCAGTAAACCTGAGGAAATTACTTTAACAATTTAACAGAATAATCACTAAAGGTAAGTAGTTTGTTCTCTTTTCTCATCACCCATTGTTCTGTATTTCAAAGGATACAAAGGCTCCAAGTATGAAAAGAGCATTAAAGATATGATTCTGGAACGTGAACAGCGCCAGGCCCATGTAACAGAAGATGACGTTCTCAGCCAAGAAGTTCATAAATTCAAACAACTGAAAACAAAACAGAAAACAAAACCCATGAATTACGACTCAGCTTTGAGTCCATTTAATTTCTTGTGACTTTATTTGGTGACTGAATAGTCCTCCTGTAACTGGCAAGGCCATCCTTTGGCCTTTTGCTCAGCCTCTGGCGGGGTGCAGGGGCCCTGCCTATCCTGCCAGGTCAGCTGACTCTACCCTGGCTCTCTACCCAGTGACAGATGCTGCAGCCGTGTCAACATCCCACCCTCCTTTCCAACGGCAAGGCTGCCAGAGGTACCCCAGGGTGAGATTAACTGGCATGATCCTCCATGGAACAATTCCTACTAGGACGAAAGAACAGTCCCTGTTACAGAAATTGAAACTACACGATTTGCTTAACGTGTACCACAGTGAACGATGCAAGAATTGTTTAGTAGATACACGTGAGTTCCCAGACCCTGAAGAACTAAATAAAAAAAAGAAAAAAAAAGCTTTAGCTAAATTACCTTCCTCAGGCAGGCAGGAAGGGCAAACCTGGAAAACTTAGAAACCTGTAGTGAGGACGAATGTCGATTATATTTCAAATTAGAATAATCAGTATATTTCAAACTTCAGACAATGCGACTCATTAAACTGACTGACGTAGGTATATCCATTAAATGTCTACAATCTCCAGCTGGTAAAAAGGAAATGATTAATCCCAGGGATCAGTTAATTCAGCAAGAACACAATCAAGACATCACATTCAGTCAGAGGGATAGAGTAATAACATGTTATGCTGAGGGATGGCCCCAAGAGTTATTCTTAGACCATTAACTAAACAATTGAAGTTGAACAAGAAAAACATTCTCCAACTTCCAGATTAGAAGTGAAAGGGAAATGTGTCCAAGGGCTACAGCAAAGGGAGATTTAGAAGAGATTTTAGTTTATGATCCAGACTATTCATTTGGAAGTTCTGAAACTTCTTTCCCAGACCTACATAAATCACCATGTTAGGTAGACGTCTCCGGAGACATTTCTCTTGATTTTTTAAGGACTCATTATTTTTTCATGTAATTTATTTACAGCCCCACAAATAATGCCCAATACCTGTTCACCGACAACTGACAGAAAGAAAAGCAGAATCTTGTCAGACGCATTATTTAAAACCAGTAATAGAAAGGATGGATTAAAAAAAAATCACAGCTCTTTTGGTACAGGATGGTCTTTCTGCAGGGGTTAGCGATCGTCAATTACCCTGAGTACTCACTTTACATTCTAGGCCAGCCCATCAAAACAAACACCGTCACTCAAATAACCACAGACAGCTTGAAAATATAGGGGGAAATGTAGGAGATGGGGGACACTTTTCTATCTCATTATGTCTTTACTTTTTCAAAAAGTGAGATTTGGCTGCTGTCTTAATCTGCCATAACATGTCAGGCTGCTATAATAAAATACTATAGACTGGGTGCCTTGAACAACAGAAATTTATTTCTCATAGTTCTGGGTCTGGGAAGTCCAAGATCCAGGTGTTGGCTGATTTAGTTCTGGTGAGGGTCCTCTTCCTGGTTTGCAAACAGCAGCCTACTTGCTGTATCCTTACATGGCAGAGAGAAAGAGAGATCTTCTCTCTTGTGTGTCTTTTTCTGAAGGCACTAATTCCATTCATGAGCACTTCACCCTCATGACCTAATTACCTCCCAAAGGCCCCACCTCCAAATGCCATCACACTGGGGATTAGGACTTCAACAAATGAATTTGAAGGGGGTTAAGGGGAGACATTCAGTCCAGAGCAGCTATCCAGTTTTTGACATTAATAATCACGTATCAAGGTTAAATTCATAGGGCTTCTCCTTCTCCGGTCCCCATTCCAAGTGTCTTTTACTCTAGAGGGGACATTTTGCTGATTAGGATCCATTCAGCCTCTTGTTAGTGGTCATACCCCAATTTGCCTCTGGGGTCCACCTCTTTCCCCACGCTCAGCCCAGCGTGTTTGGTTCAGAAATGTGTGTGATGAATTCAGCAGTTATTAGCTGGAGTTAGGACTTCTGATTGTGAGACATTAAAAAAAAAAAGTAAGTTAAGGAAACAAAGGATATGTCTGTACACGTATGAATCCATCGTGTATTAACATATACATATACACATAACTTGCACTCCACTTTACAGACGTTTGACATTCCTATTAAATTTTGTTTTTTACCATGAACATGTTACTTTCATAGCTTAAAAAACTGAATTAAATTATAATAAAAATTTTAAAGTGGAATAAAATACTTCCCAAATGTTTTCCTTCTTTAGCCTTGCTTAAGCTCCAACTCTTCATCTTTTTACTTTCAGGAAGTTATCAAGCATTCTTATCTAATATTTTTCTTATTTTCTTTAAAAGTTGTTCTTGAGTGCAGGAAAATACAAACAACCACCAAAAAAAGCACTTATCTTTTTGTGGAACATCTTTTTCAGTGATCTCTTTATTCACAGATCTATAGATTATATAGACGACATGCATTATGTTACATAAATCTGACTGTATTTTTATATAATTTACTTTAATTAAGTCAGTAATATTTCACAAGCCTCTTTCCATGGCAATAAATCTCAATCTACTGAACAATTTTTAATGGCAGCACAATATCCCTTTGTATCTTCATACCCAATTTTATTTCACTGTATCTATTATTACCCATTATTAGACATTTGGTTGTTCCAGATTTTCCCCTTATAAACTTATAACCTTATAAGCTCAGTGCTGCACTGAGCATCTTTATACAAATCTCTCTCCCTAGCTGAGTGATTACTCCTTAGGTGAAATTCCTAGATCTGGGCTACTTCTGTCAAAGGATATATATTAATTTTTCTTTTTCAACATACTACCAGCCTGCCCTTCAGAAAGATTATACCAATTTACATCTCTAATAATGGTGTAGAGGCCGCCCTTTCCTCACACTCTTGCCAAAATTAATTTTTATCAATTTTAAAAAAACCTTTGACAATCTAATAGACTCACTTATTTTAAATTGTAGATGGTTGTTAGCATTTTAAAAAAGATTCCCTTCATAGCAAGGCAGCAGCACTGATTAGCACTCCTTTGTCTACTTATATCATGTAACAACATTCCTCTGAATGAATAGGCTTCATAATAACTTCCTTCTCAGGGCACTTAATGAAAATGTGTGGGCAAATTCAACTTTGTGTTTCACATGCAAAAATCTCCTGAAGACGTGTTTCAGAAAGAGAATGTACCTTAAGGCCAAGCTGACAGAAGCAACCAATTTGACCATTAAACCTTCATTGCCTGAGTCTGGCCCAGAGTAGTCAATTACTGAGGGAATAGATTTACTGGTCGATTTTGGAAAAGAGAAAAAAGAACAAACTCCACCCCCAAACCAATAATAATAATAAATGTCTAACTAGTTAATTCAGTATTTAATATGAATAACCTCGAATCTACTTCCTTCCCACTCAGGGTCAATGAAAAATAACTTGAGTCAACATTTTATTTATCCAGTACAGTAAGCAACATTTGTTTTATTTCCCTTAATTCACAGTTTGGGAGCCCGTGGAGGGGACCCAGGTTAAAAGTAATATTTGCTTAGCAGAGCTTTTCTTTAGGACAAAAAAGCACGTTTAATAGGGCAAGCAAGACTAGGGAAATATTTAAACTGCATAAGAGGACAATCTGTGTTTAAAAACTCAGAAAGTTCATGGTAACAATTTACATGTTAAACAACATAATCTGGTCAGCAAACCGTGTTCTCTAAAGACTTATTTGATACTATGTTTTTCAGTTGGTGTTACTTACTGTACTTACTAGAAAGTAAGAAAAAGTCATATCTGTTTTATAAAGTATGTTTATTACTAATTCTGATTGACTTTTTCTCCTATTAGTAAAAGAATGAAACAACCATATTACTGTGGTTCATGTACAGAAATATTACAGCAGTTCACTATACCCTGCTTTACTAATACTAATTAAATTCACATGAACTCCTCAGTATGGCTTTTATTTGACTTACAGTTTGTTTCAACATATTGACTTTCATTTACTTGGCCAAGTAATGCACTGAAATTCATTTTAATTGGGATGTTAAAGAACCTACAAAACTATAATAAAAGTGAAAGGAAAGAAAGAACTAACTATATTCTTTTATTTTCCCCATAATTTTGTCCTGGGATTAATTTTTTGTTTGTTTGTTAATAAAATTTGCCCTTATTCCTAACTGGGAGCCTTCTTTAGAGAATATCTCAGATTTCATTTTTTTACACATTATTGGGTATAACTATTCTGAACAAACTGGAGTACAAGTAAACAATTTTTATTCCTATATTGGGGGATTTGCAAACAAACATTACAATATATTCTATTAAAATTATAAACTTTTGCTCCTGGGATTCTAATATTTGCTTAGTCCCAAGTCCTGAAGAAAACTGTTCAAGGTGAACCCAATAATTCCTGTGGGCTCTACAGGTAGCATAGGACTTGAATTGTGCTGAAGACCTGTGACCTTTATCACCAGGACATAAGGGATCTGAAAGCTTTGTTGCCAGTCAAGGTCATGGTTCCCAGAGTGAAGCCTCTCCTTACAAAGCCGAAGATCTATAGTTACAAATAAGTACAAGTGCAATCCTTTGAGATCCTCTTCTAGATTTAGGACACTGTCATAATATCAGTATCACTACTTCTAAAATAGTAATAATGCTAATGGGACTCATTTTTTTAGGACTTAACTTGTGCTAGGGAACGAGTTAAAGGCTTTTGCTTACTTTAAACATTTTTAGCAATTCATGTCATTATGAAAAGAAAACTCATAAATTGATAATATTATTTCTCTTTTACAGTTGGGGAAATTGCACTCAACCATAGTAATGCATTTGCCCACGTAAAGCTCAATAAAGGGAAGAACTGAGTTGTCCCGAGTTTCGTCCAAGGCACATGCCACTTCTGCCAGACTAGGCTGCCTCTCCATTAGACAAGATTCAGGTTCAGGGACAGCGAGAAGTTTGTAATAATAGTATTGGTGAATATTTGTAACACATTACAGTCTGCAAAGTATAGTTTCATACATATATACATCCTGTTTGATCATCAGAGCAACTCTTCCCTAGATATCTTCTAGGGAAGATATCTGTGACTCCGACCACATTGTTTTTCAAGTAAAGAAACCCGAAAGGTAAATTTCCTCGTACCCAACTAGTGGATGCAGGGGCTGACTTGAGGTAGGGGATACTTGTCCCCCTGCAATGTCTATTACCATCTGCTCACCCAAGCTGATTCTTCCAACACTTTCCCTCCTCTCAAAGTACAAAAAGTAAAAACAAAGGTCTTGCCATGCATTTGTAACTTCAAGACAAATCTCCTTCCCATTCACCCCTTTCCCCTTAGAGAAATTCTGGACTTTTCACTGTGCCTTACATAATGATTGTATATGGTTTTATATGTATATTACGATACATATATATATCTTGATATCTCTATGTATCTAGGTATCTATCTATGGCCTAAAATAAGACAAACTTCATGCAATGTCTCTGCCCCATTTGCAGGAGATGGACTCCAAATCCAAGATCAGATTCTTCAAGGTTAGGACTATACAGGCCCTGAAGTAAAGGAGGTTCAGAGAGCTCCTTTACTGAGCTAACCAAGCTGGTGCAAATGATTTTCAATACTTGATTTGGGTATTTTGAGCACGGCGGCTATCTCCCGCGTGGTATAACATCGATTGCTCTCAAGTAATGTCTCGATTTTGTCGCGATCAACTTCAACTGGTCTACCGAACCATGGAGCATCATCGAGCGAGAAATCTCCAGTGCGAAACTTTGCAAACCACTTTGGACACGTTCAATCAGTCACAGCACCTTCTCCATACACTGCACAAATCTTTTTTTGCATCTCAGTTGCGTTTTTACCTTTCTTGAAATAGGAAAGCATAATATGCTGAAAGTGTTGCTATTTTTCTTCCACCTTCAATATTAAAATGGCTACACAAAAATTCACCAATTTTGATGTCTTTTTAAAATGCATGCTGTCACATACAATCTAACAAAATTGACATGATATGACAGCTGTCACATACAATCTAACAAAATTGTTTCGAATGAAGTTAAAGACAGCTAAGTGCTACTAGAGCCATCTTACAGAAAAAAAAACAAATGAAACTTTTGGCCCACTCAATATTTCTTTGTTTGAGAATTCTTGGGTTCCTTATGCACTCCTGGCTGCTACCCAGCTCTCTCCCCTCCCCTGCATCTTTCATTGTTTTCTTTTAAACTTAATTAGACTTTTTAAAAACATGAGAATTTCAAAAGCACAGCCTATAAAAACACAACAGAACACATTTTATGAAGATGAATAGGCATCATTAAGTAAGTAAAGCTAATATAGGAAATAAATGTAGTTACAGCTACAAGGAACTGAGCTTCATTAAACCAAATACATACTATAGCCAGATTTTCTTGAAATCCTTAAGCTTATAACTTAAGGGGAAGGTTATTTTCTATGAATTTGCTAAATTACTTTAGCCAGTAAACACTGATAATAGTGTTCTTATTTCTGGAGGTTTTCCAGTTTTGATTCTTCCTTTTTGGGGGGCTATTAAGGTAAAAGTGTAGAGTTTTGTAAGGTTGCATTTAAGTTAATACACTATTACGTTAAGAGTAACTTCTCAAGTCTGCAACTTCAAAGTTCTTATTATCATGATATTGATCAGGAATATTGGTTCACCAAATGAGACTGGCCTTAGATCTATTTTGATGAATTTAAACACATACACACACACACATGCACATACACAGGCACACCAGAATATAGGAACACAAATTTCAAAGGTAGAGTCACCTTGTGATGTATGTAGTCCAGACATCTAGCCAATGCTTGATTGCTCCAACACTCTTGTTAACGGTCTCTCCAGCTTATAACTGAACACAGCCAAAGGCAGAAACCTCACCACTTACCAAGGAAGCAAATGGCATTTTTAGACATCTGTAACTGTAAGAAAATCTTTCCTTATGTTGAGCTGAAATTTCATTCTCTATCACTTTCAACTACTTCTCCTACTTCTACTACTTTAGCTCATAAAAAAAATAAGTCAAGTTGGGTATCATTTTATTCCATACTGCTTTGCTCTAACAGCAGAAAGGGGATTTCCATCAGAAGAGTTGCAGTTTAGGCAATTTTACAGTGTAGGCAGCAAATGCCATTTTTCATCCTACAGTCTTGTTAGTCTTGAAAGTAAACATTTTGCTAGGAGTTTGTGGTTGGCATGTGGAGCCTCTAGTCTAGAATACCTGCAAAGGCTTGGGGGGCTAAAGTAACCAGAATTATGTTCAAATAAGTGTTCTCCAGAAGGATCTTCTCAGCAAATCTAATAATACTGGCCTTTAGGAAAAAAAAAAAAAAAAAGGAGAGGGCATAACATAATTTCTCCATGGTTTGGCCAACAAATAAATTAGCTAGTTGAAACAATATATTTTCTTTGAAGAAATTAAAACTTTAAAAAAATCTCTTAATGAAAAAACCAAGAGAAACATCGATATTGTTAGGCATTGGTATAAAAAAATTCACACTTCACACATTATCAAAAATTTTAAAGGTCATTTTCATTTAGCTATTTTCATTTCATTTTCATTTAGCTATTCTTAATCTGTTTTCTTATTCATCTTGTGTGTCTTTTTATCTTTATAATTAGCCTATGCTGAATTCTTTCTTGAGCGGGAGTGTGAAGAATGTACACAAAAAGGAAGATTTCTAATGATGTCATTTCTTTAGGTCTCTGAGTTGAATACCAATACCCCAGCCCTTGCCACTGATCTGAGTGACAACCACCCACAACATGGCTGAGGATATATTGCTCCATCCACCCTGAGAATATTGTGCTCTTTCTACATGAAGATTTGGCACTGGCAACATACAGTATACTGAGCCCCAAACACTGTGAGCTGTGTTCGACTTCTTCCTGCCATCCCATTTCCTTGATGAAAGTGTTACAAATGCCTAGGATTAAGGACATTACTCAGTGTTGTTTTATGATCAGCTATTTCACAATGTAATGCATAGAATATCAGGACAAATGCAAAACACTAGAACCAAACCAGTATTCACTGAGAAAGGCTTTGCCTCAGTATTTCAGATTGAGAAGTTGAAGCATGTGTTTGGAATAACACTTAGTTGTAAAGCTAGCTTGAAAATTTCCAGAGATTCTTTGCTTCATGTTATGTTACACCTAATAAACACTGGCATTTATGTTAGTGCATCTATCATGTTTGAATTCCTTTGATAAACTTTCTGAATGAGATAATTTTGAATAATTTACTGTAATGGTACGACAGTAACCAGAACTTCTCAGAAAAAACTATTTTACCACCCTTACCCCATCTCCTATTTTTGAGGGAAAGTAATTTGAAGACTAATTCAACTGATTTGCTATCTAACCTGACCAAACTCTTTGTTCAACTTTTCCTTTTGCTTTGAGGTCATCTCTTGTACAATACATGGAGGTAGGTTTTTCACAATTTAGAATGTAAAGAGGTATATATTTTTTCTTATGTATTTCAATCTGATTTTAAGTCTGATACAAGTATGTAACACAACTTTATATTATACGTAAATAGTAATATTCAAACTCTTAATTCTTTGTTTTCCAGATGGTTAAAGAGTTCATTGATTTGACTGACAGAGAAAATATCACAACGAAGGGTTAAAAAGCATTTTAATTAGGAAGAAGATTTTGAATTCAATTTCTGAACTATGGTGGATTAGATTATGGAAAGGCATTCAATAGAAGGTTTGAAGCTTAGAGTAGAACATTGTGCTAAACATGATAAGACATTGGAACATGCAAAAGAGTCTTTATAAATCAGAGAAATCAATGAAAATGAGACCAAAATATATGACAATTGAATGACGCCATGTAATTAGAAAACAGCTGCAAATGATTTTTATGAAGGCACGAATATCACTAAATCAATAGCTGATGAAAATTAAGTTTGCTTGCCTTGTTTCTTTGTAATGGAGAGTTAAAATGTAGTGAATGTAGATTGTCAGTGCTCGTACTGAACTCCAGAAAACTCTTATTTTACACCGATTAACTTTGTTGAGCTTCTTTTTCAGCAAGATTTATAAAGCCCCCCCTCCCTGAAGCCTCTTTGTATTGAAGCTACTGCACACCCTTGACAATATAAGTAAAATGTCAAAAACTATGAATGATTACAGTACGTGCGTGTATTTCTCTTTGTTTCCAAGGAAGGCAATTATATTTTCACGTAAAAACCAGGCATGCCTAAATCGATTCTGTATGAGAGTTTTAGCTTTGACTTACTTTGGTGGTTTGGAGCTAATTTTATTTTTGTTCCAAACTCTTTGGGTATTTCAGAGTTACCACACAAAGATCCCTCAGAAAGTTCTCTTGGGCTACATGTGTATTTTCGATGATGTTCAGAATGAGTTTGTATGCAAAACAAATCATATTCAAATACCGAGGGAAAGACTCAGCTGTAGATATGCACTAGAAGATCTTAATCAGTCTCTACTCTCTAGTTTAACCCTCCATTCCTTCTTACCACATAAATTTTTAGGCTTAATGAGAGTCAGTTCCACTTGTTCCAAAGTCTGTTTATCTTTGCTTTAAATTGGTATTTGTAATTGCTAATTTAACTACGTAGATTAAGTGTGACTATGAAAGAAAGAGTTGATGTTTTTCAAAACTAAGTTAAATGTGTAGAAAAAACTTGGTAAAATTTAGTTGCATAGAAAATGATACTAAATTAGTGGTGAGCAGGACAACTATAAAACGTTTAAATACAGAAAAAATTCTTAACGTATATGCTTTGCTGATGTCTTTAATTCTTGGCTCTGAACTAAAGACACAGAAATAGAAACTGGAAGTTCTGGTAGATATATTTTGGGTGTGCTTTGTGCAAGAAAGGCATCCTAGAACCCTAAGATTCAAAGAAAAAGCATTGAATCTTTATCAAAAGATTGGCAAATTAATATGCATTTATGTAAGTGATGATTAAATGTTGGAGGTATTTGTGTCATTTTAAAATGATTCCTTGCTTTAACTGACTTTTCCATTAATTGACTGATGCTAATTTTGTTTTAGATAAAAGTGGTGCCTGCTTTTCTCTCTTTTAACACTTTTTTGTATTTAATATTTCCATTTGATTATTTTTTCCAACCTCTTGTACCTGTTCCAAATGACTAATATTCTTCTTTATCTCTTTAAGGATACTAATTATGCATATTTTAAATTGTTGGTTTGCCGTTTCCAATAGTTTTGCTTCTTGTGGTCTATGTCCAGATTTTGGTCTCTGTTTTAAGTGGTTGTGCTTTTTGGGGCATTTTGTTATTTTGGCCTGTGAGCCCATATCTTCCTGGGGTCCATCCTGTCTGCCAATGTTATGAGGAAATGTTACGAGGGACACACACTAGAGTTCCTTCAGTGATTTTTAGGAGATGCGCGGGGATGAGCTCCAGGGTGGAGGAAGCCCTCAGCACCATCAAACTTTTGATCACCCCCCAAAATTGAATTGGTTTCACTCCTCTGGCAATTCGTCTGTCAGGGATTCACCCTTAAACCCTTAGAACATAGCAACACTGGGAAGAGGCAGAGTCTCTCTAGGTCATTTTCCATCATCCTGAGGGTTTGGAGGCACAGGAGATGGAGGACAGAGGATGCTCAAAGGCAGGGCAACTGGTCATCCTGCACTTTTATCAACTTCTTCACTGCCCAGATGCTACTTCCAGGGCTACCACGATGGATGCTCTAGGCTATTGCAGTGAGGCGGGCGAAGATCACCCCAAAACAATAAGGGCAAGAGGCAGATGCAGAAGTTAAAATCTCTAACTGATTCTCTCTTCCGACTCCTGCTTTCGCTGCTGTGCAGGTGTGGCCATCCTTCATACCACTTTGACCACCTCTGGCCTCTCCAGGTGTTCTTATAGTTTTTATTACTTGCTTGGTTCCATGTTTTCTCTCAATCATGTAGTTTCTCCAGGTTTCATTTGGGAAGAAGGAGCCAGCAGCTGAAGCTAGTTTGCTATCTTGTCATCACTGAGTTTTGTATTATTTTTAAAGTTAAAGTTGCTGATTGAGAATGATAAATGGTATTGAAGTGTTCTCCTCCATAGGGGTTTCTGAGTTTAATTTGAGTCAAACTACTGAAAAGCCTGCTCAAGGCAAAACTGGGGATATGAGGTTGTCTATGGCCTATGCCCTCGGCCTCTCTGCGTGTGGAAATTCCTCCCTTTCCATGGGTGAGGAAATCATATATTTCAGACTTTTGAGGACCGACCTATTTTCAGACACTTTGTTCTTTTGTCCCCATCTAAGTACTATTGTGCTTTTCTATCCTCTATTCTATTTTTGGTTTGGAAAACAAAGTTACTGTACCCCAAGAGATTTCATTCCTTGTACCCCTTATACTTCATATGCCAAATATCCTAGAATTTTGACTTCTGGAAAATCAAACCAAAAATTCAGAAAAATAGATAAGTCACAAACAAGCAATTTCTTAAAGAAGATATACAGAGCTTCCCTGGTGGTGCAGTGGTTGAGAGTCTGCCTGCCGGTGCAGGGGGCGCGGGTTCGAGCCCTGGTCCTGGAGGATCCCACATGCCGCGGAGCAGCTAGGCCCGTGCGCCACAACTGCTGAGCCTGCTCTCTAGAGCCCGTGAGCCACAGCTCCTGAGCCCATGCGCCTAGAGCCTGTGCTCCGCAACGGGAGAGGCCACCGCAATGAGAGGCCCGTGCACCGCCACGAATAGTAGCCCCTGCTCGCCGCAACTAGAGAAAGCCCGAGCACAGCAATGAAGACCCAAATAAACGTAGCCAAAAATAAATAAAATAAATAAATTTTAAGAAGATATACAGATGACCCCAAAACTAATCTGTAAGTTCAGAAGGGCGCCTAGCACACTTGTTGTGTTTGTCACTGAACACCAACTCCCAGCAGAGAGCTTAGCATATCATAAGGCTCAATAAATATCTATTGAATAAACAAAGTGAATAAAAAGGGAACTCTAAGGAATTGCCTGTGTCACTGTAAGTTTGCACAATCTTCCTTCATGGAAATTTAGGAAAAATATAATAAAATTTATAAGATGTAAAACCTTGATCTGAACAATTCTACTTCTTGGAATTTTTCCTAAGCAAATAATGTGACAAGTATACGTAGATTACATCAAGATGTTCATTCCTTAAAATAAAAAGATATGGAAGACAACCAAAACATACATCAAAAGAAGAATACTTAAACAATTTAAAAGCGATTACACTTCTGAAGGTTCACTGCCATGTATGATGTTTCCTATGGCTTTTTACCAGACACATTTTATCAGATAAAGGAAATTCTTCCCTTCTATACTTTGCCAGGAATTTTTTAAATAAATATTTGTTGAATCTTTCATATCCAATGCTTTTTTTAAATCTACTGAGATATTTTCTTTTCATTTGTTTATGTGGTAAATTATACTTACAACATTTTAATATTAGAGCATACTTACATTCCTGGGACAAACCCAGCTCAGTCATAACGTACTTTGTTTTACACTGATGAATTTGGATTGCTGATATTGCTTTCACAATCTTTGTATCTATGTCCATAAGTGAGATTGGCATACACGTTTCATTTTTATTACTGCCATTGACTGGTTTTTATTTCAGGAGTATTATAATAGTGTCATTAAATGACTTGGGAAGCATTCCTCCTTTATCTTTTTTCTTAAAAGGTAAGTATAAAATTGAATGATCTGTTTCTTGAAAGTTAGATAGAACTCACCTATGAAACAATCTGGGCCTTGTTTTTTTTTTTTGGTGAATGGATTTTTAGCAGCTGATTCAATTTCTTTAATGATGATAGGTCTACTTAATTCTTTTTCCCCTTCAGACAGTTTTTTTTTTTTTTTTTCCCGAGTATCACAATGTTTACTGACAGATACAAGTATATAAAATCAGGGCATGAACATGACTTGATAAATTAAGTAGACTTAATTTCAATACTATAATGAGAGGGACCAATTCAAATTCTCACCATTTGTTTCACACCCACAAAGACCACTTCAAGGGCATTTATGATCTCTCAAAACTGACCAGTTTTGTGCAAGTAAACCATGTTTCTTTTAAAAAGACTTGTGCACTTGCCCAGGCTCAAGGATATTAAAATCTAGCAAATAAAGCCCATTACTAGAGGTAGAAATACAGGCAATATACTATTACGGCAGCAACCATCAATTACAGTTAAGAATTTTTCTGTAACAACCAGATGGATAATCAAATATTGCAACAACTCAAGTGTTACTGAACAGAGTGCATTTCTACAGTATTCAGTGTTGCTATTCAGTTTTCTAACTTAAAACAGCCTATGATAACTGGCAGCAAAGAAGGTCCTTGCAATAGACTGCCTCTGCTTGAGAACTTGATGTAATTATTGCATGCTGCTAATATACTATCTAAACATTAAAGATACTCCTAAAATATTTGACGGTAGACTATGATTAAGACATTACACTACAAAAAGACCTTATGCAGAAAGAAATCCTAACTGATGTGCTTCTGCTTTAAATATTGTGAAAATGCTAGAGCAGAATGAATTTTCGTAGTGGTTAGGTCAAGTGGAGTTACATCATAGCAACAGTATGTTTTGCATGATTTAAGGCTTTGGCTGGTTTTTTTAGTCAGCTTCTTCCTCTGATTCTTCTTCAGCAGTTTCTAGCCAGGTTAGCCACTGATTCACCTGGAACAAAGCTTTGCGTTTCCCTGGAAACTCATGGGTTATATCTTCTTTCCAAGCCAAGAAAGCTTCTTCTTCAATAATCTCCATGTCATAGAAGTGAACAAAAAAGTGAAGTAACATGGCTTTCGGGAAGTTGCTATTGTAGCAGTGTACCTGAAGAGCACAGAGGGCACTGACTTGTAGATCAACGTGATCATGAAGGAATTTCTGCATTACTGGCTTGGAGGAAAGAAGCAGTTGTTTTTTCCTGCTCTAACTATTCTTTGGAAGGAGCAGAGGAAGAATCTGTTTCATCACTGGGTGGGTTTACTTCACTAGAAACGTACTGTAAGAAGCTAGTCATTAAGATGTTCACAAATCCTTTATCTACATGAAGTTTGGAAGAGATGTTATCTTTAATCCACTTATATATGGTTTGAGGAGATGGATCCAACTTTATTTAGCTTTAACGGTTCCTTCTCCAATTGGAGGAGTGGGAGTAAGAAACTGTCCCTTTCCTTCCAAGATCTCCAATATGCGGTCCTTATTCTGATCAATTTCTGGGAGCATTTTTTGCATATTGACTTGCTTTGTTGGAAAAGCTCTGTTGACCATTCTCGATCTTGTAATTTAGTTAAATGCTGAAGACAAAGTAAGAAGAGAGGAAAACGGGTGCCACTTTCCAGTGGTTGAGCTAGTTCTGAAATGCTCACCAGCGCCAAAATGATAGCATGAGCTGCAAACTGTGCTAAATATGATTTCACCAAGGGGATGTGACCCTCCAGTTTGGGGCACTGGTCCAGTACATTCAGGAAAGTCTGCATGAAGTTGTCACTTGTGGTTATCCCTTTCTGTTTGAGGAAACTGATCAAAGAACTTGCTTTTTCTTTATCTTCATCACTTCTGTCTAGTGACAGGATGATTACTTTGCTTAACATCTCGGGGAGAAAATGTTTAGGAGCCCTCATCTCTCTTACACCACTGACAGCTTCGTTTACATTTCCACTATTCAAATATTCGGTTACAACAGTTTCGGTTAATTTAAGCAGCTCTTCCTTTGATGGTGGTGGCTTTTTACTGGTCTTGGCAGGCTTTTCCTGAATAAATGGTAGATTAGTTTTGAGACCAAGCTGAGGTGTCTGTCCCAGAGGTGGTGTCTGAGTGCGTGGCGGTTGTGCACTATAGGAGGAATCACAGTTATCTGGCACTGGATTTTTATTCATTAGGAAAGACTGAGCAGGCCTCAGGCTAATCTCATCTGCATTAAGCTGTCCTTAGAAAACCGAGGCGGCATATCCTTCGACTGTCCTTGCAGCTGGGATAAGAGTCCCTGACTCTCATTATGGTAGAGCTGGCTTAGCCCCTGGTTTTCATAAACTTGCCTCCCATCTCCCCAAACTGCGATTGTGTGGGAGGCATGATGTGTCCCCCGTGGCCACTGAAGAGTTGATTTGAACGATGACGCCCCAGGGTGGGTGAAAATCTATACTGGAAAACTCCTGGACCAGTACCAACTCCACTACCTGGCATTTGTCCAAACATATCAGCAAGTCCTCCAAGTGCATCCCTATCCATTTTCATCCTGGGTGGCATGAACCGTCCCTCCAACAAGAAGTCACTTCTCATCCCTTGAGCCACGGGAGCAGGAATAAACACTCCTAGATCTTTTAATGCATCTTGACGGATTTGATTGATCATCTTTAGTCCATTGTCAAGAAAAGCCTTGCGAGGAACACAGTGGTGTTCTCTCAACTCTACAGTGTCCTGCAGTGGCAATTCCTTACTTAACATCAAGGAGCATATTCGGGCAAAGTACTGATCCATTAAGGACTTGGGTCGTTCATGGTCTAACCTAGGTCCCACTATCCTCATTACCTGACAGAGGCACTCTAAATCCTCTCCCATATCTTTGAGTTGGAATCTCTTCTTTTTTTCCAAAAGTGTTTTGATGCACATATAAGGATAGATTCATGAATAAGATCAAGCATTCCAAGTTCTCCAGTGAATTTGATGTTCCCCAACATCTTGATCTTAGCAATGGCTCTCTGTTCCCCCTCCGCAGGGAGGAGGGGATTTTCATGCTTACCACAGACATCAACGTTTCTGACTCGGTTTTCAAATTCATCTTGTAATTTGGAAATTAGGAGGTGTCTGCATGTTGTGCTTTGCTTCTGTCCTGGCTGACCCTCTGCTGCTGGACCATCAAAGTTTGGTGCATCTTTTGCCAATCGCAGACATAGCTGAGCATACAGTGAGCTATATTTTGGCTCTTCTAGGGCTTTGTCCACCGTCAGCAGTATGACCCCTTTAAGGATGAGTTTAGACTCTACACCCACATTGAGGAACTCAAGGCATAGCTTGTCAAACTTCTCAGGAGTAAGCTTATTCAGTATGCCTCTTAACTTTCCTGAAGATTGCATCATGTCGTTCTTTTTCATTTGCAGAGTTGTTTGCTGCAGAGTTGTCATCTCGTCTAGTGCCTGATGCAGGAATCCATTTCTGAGCGTTTTGCCCTGGGGTTTTCCCCAGGAACTGGCTGTTGCCAGCAGTCTTGGGGTAGTGCTGAGGTGCACCTTTACTTCTCCTCCGCCCGAAGAAGCACTGAAACGAGAAGCAGCCGCTTCTACCATCGCACTCTCCACTTTGGCAGCTTGACAATGAAGAATCTTCAAAAGAATAATATTAATGGATGGGGTGGGGAGAGAAGGGGATGGGAGAAATGAAAACCCTTCACCGAGAACTCAGCAGCTGCCACTGCAGCTGTCTCCTCAGGATCCGGTCTTCCGGGACGGGGAAGGGAGGGGGAGGGGAACGGAAAACAAAAAACGGGGAGCCCCTTCAAACAGTTTTGGTAAGTTATATGGTTCTAGGAGATTGTTCTTTTCACCTAAGTTTTTAGATTTATTTGCATCGATTGTGCATGACATCGTCTTATCTTTTTAACCTCCACAGCACCTATGGTAATGTTCTCCTTTTCTTTTTTAACATTGTTAGTTTTGGGTTTTTTTTGCCTTATCCAGATCGTCCATTTTATTGGTTTTTTTCAAAGAAACAATTTTTGGCTTTGTTGATCCTCTCTATTGTAGTTTTGCTTTCCATTTCTTTTCTTTCCTTTTTACTGCTTTTACCTTTATTTTTTACTTAATTTTGTTCTTCGGACTTGTTCTGCTTGTTCCTTTTCTTAACTCTTAAGCTGATATTTTTACTCATTAAATTTAACTTCTTTGTAGTTTTTTTTTTTGCGGTACGTGGGCCTCTCACTGTTGTGGCCTCTCCCATTGCGGAGCACAGGCTCCGGACGCGCAAGCTCAGCGGCCATGGCTCACGGGCCAAGCCCCTTTGTAGTTTTTAACATAAACATTAAAGGATATAAATGCTCTAATTTCATTTCAATACTACATTTAATTAGTTGCAAATTTTGATGTGCAGCTTTAATTGTATTTCTTTGGTAAAATTAAATACAATTAAACAAACAATACATAAATATGCTTAGAAATAATTAGAACATTTCAGATGATAGAGTCCCCTTTGACTATTCCTCCTGGTCCCTCCCACATCCATCCCATGTAGTCTATTTTTTATCTAGAAAGGTATTCTCATTAAAATATATTTTTTGTACATGTTTTTCAAAAACAGTATTATTTTGAAAATATGCTGAAGGAAAATATAGTATCATTTTAAAAATTTGCTGGTTGTAGGTTTACATATGACTAATTTAATAGATACTACAAAATAGCCCTCTAAATTAGTATATTTTTTACCTTTTCATGAGCAGTTTATTGGAATATCTGGTTCCCTAAAACCTTAAAACACCTAGCCTGGTCAACTTTTAAAAATTTTGTCAATCTTATGAATATTATATTATTATCATTTTATTTGTAGCCCTGATTAATAGAGAGTTTGGGCAACTTCTCATGTTTATTGACCAATTGGAATTACTGTTCAATGAATAGCCTATCTTTTTCTTTAACCATTTTCTTTAGATTTTTGTTTAAAATTATTCTTGTTATATATTGAGTAGACAATGTGGAATACTTATAACTATGAAATATAAAAATAGATAATATAACATATGTCTACACATTCCCCATACTGTTAAAGAAAAAGAACATGGCCTTTATACTTCAGAATTGCTCTCTGCTCCTCTGATCCCATCCCTTCCTTTCTGTCTGTGTGGTAATCACTATCCTAAATTTTGTGTACCTTATGGCCTTGTTCTTTATACTTTTTCTGCAAATCTTAATATCTCTAAACAATATATTATTTTGTTGTTATGTTTTTCAAATTTATATAAATGAAATCACATTGAATATATTGCTCAATATTTTGTTTTTGAGATTCATTGTGTTGTTTTGCTGGAGTTCTGATTCATTCATTTTCCCAGCTGTATGATATAAGAAATGGAAATGCAGTTATCCATTCTACTGTTGATGAACATTTGGGTTGTTTCCAGTTCTTTGCTTTTATAAACGGTGGAGCTTTGACTATTCTTGTACCTGTCTCCTGATGCAGGTGTGAAGCACTTAACCAGAGAGTATCTACTTGGAGTGGAACTACTAGGTCAGAAGGGACATCGATCTTTTGCTTTATGGGTACTGTCAAATTGCTTCTCAAATTTACCCTCCCACCAGCAATGTGTAAATGTTCCAGTTGCTCCACACTCTTGCCCAAACTAGGCATTCACTGATTCATTCATTCATTTATACATTCACTCAACAAAAAGTTATTGAGGACTTATTATGTACCAGCCACTATTCTAGGTGCTGGAAATGCAGTAGTGAACACAACTGACAAAAACACTTGCCTTTTGGAACTTCAATTCTATAGAGGAGACATTAAACAAGATAAACAACTAAAATATATAGCATATTAGTGATACGAACTAAGGTTAAAAAAATAAAGCAGGAAGAGAGATATAAAATAGCAAGGTTTTTTTTCCCTTCCAAGGAGTTCACTCTGCTGCCAGGGAGATGAGAGCCACAGCTGTTAGACAGAAGTCCTGATACTCTTGCCTGCAAGAATGAAGGCTAGAGTTAACGAACCCCCCTCCCCCCAGGAGAGGGCAAAACCTGATGGAGAAATATTGAGAGTGAAAGTGCAGAGGTCAGAAATGATCTGACGTGCCACGTGGCCAAGACAGGAAGCTAAGTAGGAAAAAGCGGGGTTATTCAGTGTGTTGGCTGAACCACCCCCTTCTTCTCACTGACTTTGTCCCAGAAATTTCAATAGCTCCGGATTATTTTTGGCTTTTGGTTTCCCCTCACTGGAGGCTGAAAAATAATTATCAAGGTGGATGTTGAAATTTTAGATAGTGTCCAATGAAACTATTACTGACTTAAAGTAAAGACAAAGTAAAGATCTAAAAACAAAGTGAAGATGCAAGCCAGGTAGACATCTGGGAGAGAGACAGCCCGATTAGAGCTAGCAGCAACACAAAGGCTCTGAAGAATATCAAGGAACCCAGTGTGGTTGGAACAGAGAAGCAGAATGCAAGAGATCAGAATGAGAGCCATGAACACGGTGCTCTAGGAACTTGAAGGACTTAGTGAAGGATTTTGGCTTTTACTGGGGAAGATGAGAGGCACTGGAGGGTTTTGAGCAACAGAGTGACATGGTCCTGATTATGCTTTAACACCATCATTCTTGCTACTGTGTTGCAAATAGAAGCCAGTGATGAAGTAGAAGGGCCAGTCTGATGGTTATTGTAATGTCCAGGTGGGAGATGTCAGTGAACCTGGACTACAGTGGCAGTGATGGGGCTGGTGAGAGGAGAGAATATTCTGAATATATTTTTGAAATAGAAGTGAGATGATTTGCTGAAGGCCAAAGATGAAGTCAAAGATGACACAAAGATTTTGGCCTAAACAAATAAAATAATCCTAATGAGGTTAATGTCCCTACGAGGTAGGAAGAATTAATAGCCTCATTTAATAAATGAGGAAACCAAAGCCCAAAGAAGTACAGTAACTTGCCCAAGACCAAATAACTATGTATGTGGATCTGGGATTTGAACCCAGCTAGGCTGACTCCAGAATCTGTACTCTTAATCACTCAATTATATATGTTAATTTTTTTCAACCTGGTAGAATGGTTTGAATTCCTTATGTGACCACTGATTTGAACATTTTGTGATATATTGATGACTATTACGATTTCTTCTCATATGAAATATCTAATATCTTTGTCTAGTTTTCAAATCAATGGGTAGTTTATCTTTTTCTTATTGATCTGTAGGAATTCTTTATATATTCTGGAATATATGATCCTTTGGTAGTTATATGTCAAATTGCAAATATTTCCTCTTGTTTATCACTAGCCTTTCTCCTGTTTTTATGATGTCTTTTGATGAACAAATGTTCTTTATTTTAGTGAAGTCAAATAGATCGAACTTCTCCTTTATTTATTTTTTGTACTTTAGAAGTCTTCTGAAATAAAAGGAAAAATTAATCTATGCTGTTAGAGTCAAGATAGTGGTTACTCTTTTGAGGAAGGGCAGGGAGGTGACTGTAAGGGGCATTAGAGAGGCTTTTGAGGTGCTGATAATGCTTCTTGACCTGGGTGCTGTTTACACAGTTGAGTTCAGTTCACAAAAATTCAGCAAGTTGTGCACTTATATGTATTTAGCCTATGTATACTATAATACTTCAATTAAAAAATTTTTAAGTTAAATCTGACAGTCCCTTCCTTTTAACTCATGAGTTTAGTCCATTTACAGTTTTGTTCACTATTAATGTATTTGATTTTATTTCTACTGTCTGCTTTCAAATTACTCTGACTTTTCTATGCTTTGGGGGTTTTGTTGTTGTTGTTGTTCCCATTTCCTGCCTGCTTTTGTATTGATTGACTTTTTTCCTTCTTTATTTCCCACTGGGTTGGAAGTTATGCATTCTATTATAACATACATATCTTATGTAAAGTGAATTTCTGTTAGTACGCCCTTTCAATAACTTAAATTAAAATGCTTTGATCTGTTTGTGCCTCATTTTAATAATTTACTTTGGGGCTTCCTTGGTGGCACAGTGGTTGAGAGTCCACCTGCCGATGCAGGGGACATGGGTTCGTGTCCCGGTCTGGGAAGATTCCACATGCTGTGGAGTGGCTGGGCCCGTGAGCCATGGCCGCTGAGCCTGCGCGTCCGGAGCCTGTGCTCCACAACGGGAGAGGCCACAACAGTGAGAGGCCCACATACCGCAAAAAAAAAAAAGATGGAAGCAAAAATGAGAAAATAAAGTAAATTTTTTTTTTTTTTTTGGTGACATCTTTGTGGCCTTTGTCTAGAATGTGGCTTGCCAAAGATGCTTTGTTTTTGCCAGTTGTTCCACGCATATTTCCAACCTGGACCACATTTTAATTTATATTTTAAGTTTGGGTATTGTGGATATCATAGGCAGTATAAATTTAAACCATAAACTCTCATAAGGTCAAGCCTGATGTCTAAATTTCTCAGGGGATACATCTTTCCCCACCTAGAACCCACCAATGTTTTCTGAGATATTGTAGATATAGTAGCTCACATGTAAGAACTATTTAGGAGACAAGTCTAGCCCGGAAATTAGACTTGAAAATAGTTTAAAATCATTATTTGTATCCTCTTAATTCAATTCCCATTTATTTCCAAATATTGGTTGACTGTTTGCCTTATGTTAAAGATGTGCTAGTCACTGGGGATACAATAAGAAATAAAACATAATTCTTATTTTCAAGGAAATAATAGTTGGATAGAGAAATTTACAGTCTTGTTACATAGAAATGGTCAAAACCTAGTAGGTACACCACAAGTTCTCCCTGGTATGCCCATGACAGGTATTTAATTGGTCCCAGCTTTCGTGTCCATTGATTTTGGAAACAGCCATAAAACTCCACCTCTACATCATATTGTCAGTTCATCTGAGTCTTCATATATCATCCTTTCTTGCCTTTCCTGCCCTAGAAGAAAGACCTGAAGCATCTAGTATTCCCTCCAATTATAACCAGCTTTCAAGGTCAGAAAAGACTGGGCACCAGGGTGGCATAGAAACAACCAGATCTAACAAGGATTTCCCTGTGCTACTTCAACACTGCCCTGGATATTTACCTACACTGTGGCACAACCTTGCCACTTCATGCCATTATATTCACTATATTAGAAACTTATAAGAATATAAGAAAGCGTAAGTGAAAATATGCTTAAAAATTCAGTAAAACACAACCTAAAAGATTACCCTGAAAAATAGAAAAAAGGTCATAGAAAGAAACAGGATCTGTAAAGTTTCTCATTAGGCCAACTGCCTGCCTCTCGTTACCCACACCTGATTCTCATTGGGCCTGCCCGGATTTCATTTGGTTCTCAGGTCATTGCTTATATTCATATGGGGGCTACATAACAGGGTCTCTTCCAGTCCCAGAATTCCATGGAGAGAAAAAGAGAAAATGTCAATAATTAATGAACTGTCAGGGAGACACAGCTTCAACACATCCTGAATCATGTAAAAATTCCTACTCTACAGCTCTTAGGCGTGACCAGCGAAAGGCCAGCATTTAACTTTTCTGAATGTATTTTAATATAATGCTTATCTTTGCTTCCAAAATGCACAATTTCATAAGGTAGGAAAAAACTGATATCTAAATTAAAATGAAAAATGTGGATAGGAGTGACTTATTTTTACTTTTCACAAAACTCAAACTTTGCAGAACTTCATATTTTTCTTAATTTTTAGAAAAACAAATGAATAAAATTAAAAAACCCATATAATTAATTTTATCAAAACGCAAAGCTAACCCCAGTAATCACCCCTCCTAATAATTTGTACCTCTTAGGAACTGTTACACTTAACATTGAGTCATAAAAAGAAAGCGTTGGGTTATAAAGACACAGCTTGAATCCCAGCTCTTTGGTTGCAAGCTGTGTGAAGTTGAAAACTTGAAGCCTCAACATTATTCCATGTAGAATTGGAGAATTTAATACTTACTGTGCAACATTGTTGTTATGTAAACCTTCCGGCAAATATGAGGGGCTCAATGAAGGGTAACTGTTATCATTATATTTTTCTGTAATCCCCTCAATGTCTAGCACATAGGGATTCTCAATTATTCATCGTTGAAAGACAAACAATCATGACAAGATTGTGTGTATTGTGTATAGCTAGGGTCAGAAGGTAATGAGAAAGAAACAAAATATTTATGGTACATATATTTATTTTGACTTCTGCCACATAAGCTATGTAAAAAGAAGAAAGAGTTGAATATAGATGTCTCCTTTACCCAAGTAAAACAATGAAAGCTAACAATAATGTTACATTTCTTTGATATGATGAAAGGACATGACATTGAGGGGGTCCTTTTTTTTTTTTCTTCTGTTTTTGGCCTCACTGTGTGGCTTCTGGGATCTTAGCTCCCCGACCAGGGATGGAACCCTGGGCCCACAGCAGTGAAGGTGCCAGGTCCTAACCACTGGACCACCAGGGAATTCCCTGGGTGGTCCAGGGAATGGATGCCTTAGCAGAGCAGATGGAAGACTGAAAAGGGAAGACCAGAAAGAAGGAGGAAGACCGGGAGGGGACTGACTGTCTCAGAGAAACCAAGTAAAGAGGTGGATTGAAGAATGTATCTGTTGTCTATGACGAAAAACCCTGGGCTGAGGAGAAATAGCTAGAAGGGATCGAGAGGCTGAAGACACAGGGGGGAGGAAGATGACGGAAGTCCCTTAGGAGATCCAAGTCCCTGCTCTCACAGGAGAGGAAAAGGATAGAGGCTGAACTGAGATGAGGGATCAAGGTTAATAGATTCCCCATCCAACTAACAGTCTCAGGTATCAAAGTCAAGCTGAAGGCAAGGGTGGCATGGGATTGGAGAATGTGCAGAAAGAGGAGAAAGTGGATCAGCTTTAATAATCAGGGAAGAATGTGTGGTGGCCACATTGTTTCTTCATACGTATATAGTTGCTTCGAAAATACTTGACTGTACTAAAATCAGTTTTTGCATATATTTTCTGAAACAAGACCCTAGAATTCTATCTATACTAATCGCTTGGGTTTCCAGAGTGCCCGTCATTATGACCAATGAATGGAATTAGATTTCTTGAGACCTATATCCATACTCAACCAAGATGAACAAAGTATACTGAATGCTATACAGATGTCAAAAGAAATTGTCAGCCTAGGCAAAATATGGCTACCTCTTCTAAAAAATGCTGGCTAAAGGAGGATGCAGTTAAGGAACTGGTTCTTATGTTTTTAAGGCTTTTGAAAATGTCATTTGTCTATTTTTATATTGTTTAAATTCACACAAATCCATTATGAAAAAGACCTCATCTTGCATAGTAAGGACAGAGCTCCAACAAGCGTCGATTACATGCTAAATAGTGTCCCTGCGTGAGGAAAGTATTATTTCTCCCATTTCCCAGATGAAGCCTCTGTGGCTCAGATTGTTGAATGACATATTTAAGATCACACAGCAAGTGACAAGTAAGGACCCTGGCTCTGTCAGATGAGTGGTGGATGCTTTCTCTAGAATGCTGAAGTAGCATATGAATCTCATCCTTCAAATCTCCCTACCACCTTCTCTTTGCTCTGTGAGTCTCTTGGGGAACCGTTTCTTCTTTTACTTTAGGAATTAGCATTCAAATGTCACTACAAACTTAAGAGCATATTTCTGGGTCTATAATGAAGAACAATTTTATCCCTTTAAAACATACCCTTTCACTTAGATGGTACCAATAAATTGTTGTGGCATCTGATTTAATCTGATATATAAATAAGAAAGAATGAAATGATAAAAATCCACAGGTTGTAAGAGCAGAAAAGTAGATGGATCTAGATACATCTCTTTGGCCAGTAATGACAAAACAAAGAAGAAGACTTAAAATTAATGGGAGATACTTAGTTTGTAACTGTCAAGTAGATGGTGCAGGATACAAAATTGTACACACACAGTTTAGTCTTGGCTAAATTAAAATAGCTACGAAATACTAGCAGAAAAAAATACCAAGTTCAGGTAATATGCAATGAATTCTTAGCATACATTTGTAAATCCTGGAATTGTGGGTAAATACTAGTTTAAATATTAGTTGTTCTGATCAGGAATAGAGACACTGTGTTGGTTCTTTGGGAATATAATGATATTCTAAAAGGCAAAGAGAAGTGATGATTTGAAAGAAAAGCAGCTTGCAACAGATCAGCATAAAAAAAAAAAAAAGAAAAAAAAAGCCAAAGTATTAGCAGTTACAGTGGTTGCTTTTAGGCAGTAAGATTTTCTTTTACTCTCATTATTCTGTTTTATATTTACTGGTATACTACAAGAATTATGTTATTTTTATAAATAGAAAAAATAACAAAGTCAAAGCCATTACCAAAAGCTTTTGGCAGGTGGCTTTGAAGTCTGGGTCTTTTAAGTCCACAGGGGGAACGGCACCAAACCATCAAACCACAGAATCCCTGCTTGTATGGGTCAGGGAGTGACAAAGCAGTCGTCAGAAGCACCACAAGGAAATGTCTCTTAGGCTTGTTGTCTTGTTCCAAGGAATAGCCCGAATGCAGGTCTACACAGGATTGTTTCAATTCACCTGTCATAGTGGCGAGGACGTGAGCAACAACCCAGAAATGCTTGGGAGCAGGCTGCTCTGTGGGCACGCAGTAATCAAAGAAAATAGGCAGTAATCGTCCAGCAGTTCCAGCTGTCTTTAATGTAACTCCAAGCTAATATACTTACTTCCTGTATTTTAGCATCTACACTGGGTTTAAAGAAACCGATCTGCCAATAATTTAAGAGAACAAAGGCCCCTCTGAGCCCACACACACCCCTCCCCAGCATTGCATGCTGCCCCCTCCCAGCCGTGCTCACCTCCAGCAATCAGTTCCATTTCTAAGGAGACGGAGAACAATTTATTCAGCTTCAATTTGCTAAGAGGAAAACCTCCTATACTCTAATATTAATTCTTGAAGCAGATTCAAAAACAATTTTTGTTCCTTGCCAAGGTTTGGGGCTTTGAAAGATATTAATGTAGACAGTCTTTGAAATATTAGGAGTTGGCAGCCATTGTAAGGATCTTGAACTTAGCAAGGAAGTCTCAGTGCAAAGTATAAGTTATCTTATGTGTTGAAATATATATCAAGCTTCCTGTGCAGTGAAGGGCTTGGGCACCCTTGCGGAACTATGGACGTGGACATGGACAATCGTTGCATTCATTTCAAGCAGATCTACCCCGTATTAGGGACCAGGGTTATTTGGGGAGATATTTTCTTATTTTAAAGTAGTGTTTTACATTTCCAGTTCTGAAACTCCTTCCATGCAGTTTTAGGCAAATCTACTTGGAATCCACAAATATACCCAGAACAGTGATGACCTGTTTCCTCTTCACAGATTTAACATTTTCATTTTTGCTTTTCACCATTTTTCATAGATAGCATGAAATATGTTCTGTCATTCCTTTTTACGCCTTAACATAAGATGAATAGACTATCATTTTAACTAAACATATTAGCCGTATTGGAGCACAGGAGGATCCAGTACAGCGAAAAGTATTTAATTGACACTTGACAAAACTTGACAACTTGTGTCTTTTCATCGTTAGCATTTTCTGTCGGTTTAGGAGAGTGGAAATCAGGGGACATGATCACAAGGCTGATGTAACTGGATTAGGATGATTTTTTTCATCTAATTGACTAGTTGTCTTGGTGCCACACAGTATACGCTGAGCGCTATTGCATCAGAATTCGCCGGCTCTCATATAATGAAAGCAATCCTAGAGACTCCCTGCCCCAGTCCACCTTCTGACTTATCTTTCTAAAACACAGTGTGCTTCTGCCGTTGCCCGTCAACTTTAGCTGCCTCCTTACTGTCTGTCAAATAAAAGCCAAACTGCTTAGCATGACTTTGAAGACTCAACACTCTCCAAGATCTAGCGCCAGGCCCATCTCCTGACGCTTAGCCCTCCTCCCCTCTGCCCCTTAGTAGTGGGAGCAGAGCCAAGGGGTGGTATGGGCCACATATGAAACTGTTTTGTAGGGAGTGGTGGTCCAGGCAGAGGTGAGGGACAGGCTTAGTGGACAGAGGGTGGCACCTCATGTTAAGAGCCGGGCGTGTGCACCTGGGACAAGGTGACGAGAATGCTACCAGGTTGGGGCTAGGCAGTAGCATGACCAAGGCTAAGCGGCTGTAACGAAAGTAAATATCCAGGGTGTGGAAGTGGGAGGGAAAAAAAGAAGACTAAAGCTGGAGAGGGATGGAGAAAACTATATCCATTCCTTTCCCTCAGAAACCACTTTCATCAGCAGACTTTGCAGAAACCATAGACACCCAAGGAAGGGAGAAGTGAGTATTTCTCCTTTGAGCACTAACTTTGGATTCAGATTCTTTGCGCTCAGCTCCCTGCTCCACCACTGCAAGCTCTGTGACCCCAGTCAGGCAACTTTGCTTTTCTGTGCCTCCTTTCACCCACTGGTAAAATGGAGATAAGAAGAGTTCCTACCTCATAGAATTATTGGAAGGATTAAACAAGTTAACTGAGGTGTCTGCGCATGGTGGGTCTTCAATAAATCTTACTGATGATTATATTTTTATGATAAATTTGGAAATGTTTTTCTTTACACATTTAGGAAATAAGAAATCACAGAAAGCAGAATTTGACTGTAGCATACCGACTAGGGTGACCAACTAGTCTCAGTTTGCTGGCATCTTTTCCTGTTGTAGCACTGAAATCTCAGATCCTGGGAGCCCCTCAGTGCTGGGCTAACCAGGACCATTGGTTGGTCACCTAGTAATGAGTGTGGGAACTCTTTGCAAACAGAATGCCCAGCTGCTTAGCAGCATGGTGTTAGTGGAATCATATGAAATTGCCATTTCTGTAGTTGAAAACATCAAATAGCCACAGTTTCATGTGGTCCAACAGAGTAAAAAGTCCTAACATGGCTAGGAGTGGGTAAGGAGAAGAAGGTGCCTTCTCTACTTGTCCCTATAGCTTAAAAGAAATAAAAGTCAACAAAGGTTTCTTGAGTATTTACTATGTGGTAAATCAGGACTTTAGCTTGACTTTGGTTAATCTTCATGATTCATAAGTGGGGAAAATCAACAACATGAAACAATGGAAACATAAAGCCACCAAGAGCATTAACTCGAAAGGAAAAGAAAAAAAGCCTGAAGGAGAACATGTGCATCCTCAAGATGAGGAGAGAGCCAGGGCCATGGTGGGAGGAGAGAGGGCGTCTGAACAGGGTGCAGTGACCCTTGGGGGAACCTAACTCCTTGAAGTTCTGATCCAGAAGCCTCTGGAGCAACAATCACAGTATCTCACTTCAGGGTGGGAAATGCCTTTCTGGAAGGAAGTCAACCTTCCATGGCCTAAACCACAACACTGAGATAGTTAAGAAAAACATAAGTTAAACTTAAAAAAATTTTTTTTATAAAAACACAGGAGGGAGAAAAAGTCCAAGTTCATTGGCTTTTGGAAAAGACCTAGAGGATTTCTTATTCATCTGAAGCATTTTGGCCCCATTTCTACTAAAAAGTTTTAATTGTCTTTGATATGTAATCCTCTCTAGGGGTTTGGATAAAACAAGGGCATTCTGAAGTTTTGTTTGGGGAATGTCATCCCATAAAAGGATCTGTGAGTGGATTTTGGAAGGATCCAACACTGTTTTGTTGGATAGTTTTATATGTTGGATGAACTGAACACACTAGAGCAGGGATTTTTAACTCTTAAGAAAACTCGAAGTACATTTTAACAGAGAAGAAAATAGAAGTCGTAGCTTTCAATTCCAAGGACTCTGTGACCTATGAATGGTTACTGGCTTCAAGGCAGAGATTGAGATTTATATAAAGTATTTGATATTTATATAAATTTGCATAGTATTTATAAAGTATAAAGTAGTTGATATATATTAAAAAGTGAAGAATCCAAAAATCCAAAAATATATTAAAAAGTGAAGAATCCAAAAAAGTGAAGAAGCCTAAAAAAAAATGGACGCTATATCTGATGCTGTACTTTTAGCTAATTTCTCAAAAGAAAAGTCTGTCCAAGGAGTGCCTTACTTCGTTTTAAATTTATTATGGGAGGAAGGGATGCCACCCCCCATGACTCCAGGATGGAGGAGTGAGAATGAGAAATCTGGGGTCCTGCTTGCCAAGAGTCTAGCCTGAGTATCACCTGTTCTTAGAGCCTGGAAGGCAGCTGCAGCCTCGTTTAAGCTTTATGGTTTATTTCAGCCTGCATTTATTGAGTCCGTGACACACACTGTGCAAAAGCAGAAGGGAAGGAATACCTGCCTTTGAGGAATGGAGAGGTTTGTGGCTAATAAACAAGAAGTGGCCACTAAGCAACTGAATTATCATGGTTGGTAGAATATCCAAGTTATTTTATCTGGTCAAGGTTTTCCCTTACTGACCAGATGGAAAAATGCCCATGCATTTTCTCAGGTCTGTCAGAAGTCTTGAAAACACTATCCAAATAGTTGTTGCAGCACACGGCAAACAGAAACAAGAATCAGGCAGCTAAAGGGCAGATATGGTCTCTCACTGCTCTGTCAAGACATGCGTTCCCCACTACCTGTTTTCTGATCTAACCAGCTTCAGATTGGTTGCTGCTCTACCTAAGTTCATTGAAAAAATTGCTATAATGTGATCCATGATTTGCCTATGTCAACTGAGCTTCTTCTAGCATTTTAAATTTGATTTCATGGAATAAGATAATTCTATTACAGATCAGAAGCTTGAACTGCAAGATGTAAATACGAGTCCTAATTCTAGCACTCAGAAAACAAATAAGACAAAACAAAAACAAAATAACCAAAACCAAACCTAACATGCATATAAGTGCCACAAACGCTGTAAAAACGAGTGTGTGAAAACTTATTTAATCCTCACCACAATTCTATTCATTCGTCAACAGCTATTTGGTGAACTCTGTTACCGATTCTGATGCCGTGAAGTAGAAGCTATCATTATCCCCAGTCATGAATGAACCTGATTCACCCCCTCAGGCCTCCTTTTGGGTATCCTGGCCTCACCGACCTC
Organism: Tursiops truncatus; assembly: GCF_011762595.2. Taxonomy (NCBI): domain Eukaryota; kingdom Metazoa; phylum Chordata; class Mammalia; order Artiodactyla; family Delphinidae; genus Tursiops; species Tursiops truncatus. The sequence goes on along the minus strand of NC_047037.1, from coordinate 23,976,883 downwards.
TTGAAATTTTGAATGCTCTCTTGGCAAGGAAGGCAAACTGTAATCCCCAAACTTCCTCTTTTCCTGAGAGTTCTGCTCTGGACTCTCCTGAGCCCACAGTGAATTCAGCTGAGTTTTACTTATTTGATTCTCTTCAAAAGAGTAGTAAAGGCAACTTTTCTTGTCCTTGGGGATTGGGACTCAGATGAGGGGATGAAAGAACCTACACTACAAGTGGTCCACAGTCCGTCCTCCTGCTGGAAATGCAGTAAACCAGGGAGGACATGACATGTGGGAAGCTTGTCTGAAAAATCTTTAGAAAAGAGGCAGTCTATGCAAACCTTCCTTCACTGGGTTCCTTCTCATTTCCTCTTTATAGCTTAACTCTCTATAAAATACAAAATGTGGGTGTAGATGATGAGAAATGGTAGGAAAAAACAAGACCAAATGATCTAGGTAATTGTTGCTCAACATATATCCACAAGCCTCATTTTAATGAAGGATATCTATATCGTGGCCTGGAACATCGCCCATGACATAGTAAGTTAAAAAATAGTAAGAAGTAAAAGAAAGGGCTTCCCTGGTGGCGCAGTGGTTGAGAGTCTGCCTGCCGATGCAGAGAACACGGGTTCGTGCCCCAATCCGGGAAGATCCCACATGCCGCGGAGCGGCTGGGCCCGTGAACCATGGCTGCTGGGCCTGTGCGTCTGGAGCCTGTGCTCCACAACAGGAGAGGCCACAACAGTGAGAGGCCCATGTACCACACACACACACACACAAAATAAAAGTAAAAGAAAGAATCTTTGGTATAGGGAGATACCACAAGTGCACGAGCAGACCCATGGGTCTCCCATGTCCAGTGTCAGTTGCCCTACCTTCTCTGCTTCCCAGATGCCAAGATTGTGTGAAGACTGACTTGGAGACACACAGGATAATTCAGTACCTGTATTCTCTCGCTTCTGGGAGGCATTGTGCAGATGTGAATAATTCAAAAAGTCATGGCTCTAACCCAGCAGAGGATGCTTTGTAAAGGACAAACACACTGAAATCTGGGAAGGTGCAGTAAGTGAGGCTAAACAGGTAGAAGTAGTCAGATATACGAGCATATCACATGCAAAACATAGCAAAGCTGACCTTTGTTGTGTTACTGATGCATAACCATGAAAAAACCCTACATATTTAAACATCATATATCTTCGAATCATCTGGAGGTAGAGGTATTTTAAAAATGTATCTGAGAGAGAGAGAAAAATATTTCAAACAGACCATTGTAGCCAATGTCCCATTGTCAAGGAAAGGTCTTTGTAGCTAAAGTGAAATGGCATTTCTTTTTTAATGAGGTGAACATTTGTGAAGAGCTATTATGCATATTTTTCAAAAAATAATAGTGTAGATCTCTCCTGTAAAGCAATAAATGTCTGGGTTTAGTCCACCTAACCTATTGTCTAAAATATAATGAAATTTTTAACATAAGCATCTACAAAAAAATTGAGTTATATATTGCAAGTTGGAACAATTCACAAAGCTATAGCAAAAAGCTTTTCTTATTAAAGGTTTCATTTGGTAAAAACTGAGTGCAATAATTATCTTGCCCAGATTTCACTTAAAAAAAACAGTTATGTTTGTGGGAAGAAAGCCCATATTTTACACATTGAAAATTAAATCAGTTGTCAGATGATACTTTGAAACTCAAGACCAGCTCATAGTAATTAAAAGATAATAATGTTTCAAGAATCAAGTAAATCTGAAAGTCAATAAAACACAAAAATAATTTATGGGTGCTTTTAAACATTTGAAAATAAATTCTAAAAAATTATTTTAAATGATGTGTAACTTCTGTGCAGCAGAACCACAAATCAAATCATCTCTCTGTTCACCTAGTTCAAAGTTTGAAAGGGAAAGCGTGACTTTTTGAAGTTGACTGACCGTAAAATGTGAATTTTTTAACTGGATTTCTCAATATTCCTGTGGTAACAGATTTCTCCAGGAGCCCACTGCATTTGGGCACCTCTCCCAGAACCCTGGAACTACACCCCCAGGGTCAGGCAATGATGTTTTTTGGATGCAGGTGCTGGGCATGTTTTAGCAGGAGGATCATTTGTTCACGTTAAAGATCATGGGTTCATTTAGGGACCCCAGACTCTTTTGGTCCACAGAGCTCGGGTTTACTCCTAGGGCGGAGCTAGGCGTCCTGGCGTCCCTCTGAGTCTTTTGTGCTGACCAGCAGGGTAGATTTAAGTGTTTCTTTATCAACCCTAGTGGTTGTTTGTCTTGACATTTGGAAACTGGTGGAAGAGTTGGGATGCTGGACGGTGGGATCAGAAAAACATATTTGGAATAAATAAGTTTGGCATGAGGTTTTCTTTGAACTGCAACCCTTAAGTCATTGGGAAACTAATGGTGCAACTAACATTTTACTTAAAAAAAAAAAAGGCTTAAAAAAGTCACTTTTGTGTTCTGTGGCATAAGCTGAAGCTTCTGTTGCAATTTAAAATCAAAAAGCATTTTCTTTTCAAATGGAATTTCTAGGTTGAGGGAGGCCTTTTAAAAAATGATAGAAAAAGGAGCTTTGATTGCATAAATCATTAAATCCTTAGAATATTCGGATGAACAATAGAAATGGAATCATCTCTCTTTTAAAAGCAGATCTGAAGTTTAACTCCTGTAGGTCACCACTTAAATCATCATAATAAATCACAACCAAGGAAAACACTTAGGAAAGAATCACTTAAAAGCACTTAAAAGTTCTGAGAAGGCATAGAATATATACATTCAAGTCAAAGTAAAATTAAGATATTGACGAGCATAGAGATTGGAGCAAGTCAGTCTTAAGGCAGCTTAGAAGACTTTAGTGTTCTGTCATATAAGTTTCTATATCACAAAATCAACTAGCACATACTGTTTCTGAACAAAAGATTCATGTTAGAAGCAGAACCTGGAGTCAGCTTCAATCCTATCACTTTCTGCCAATGATACCTGGGTGTTTTTATTTTCATGTCCAGTTGAACACTGTCAATGAATTTACTTTTTTTTTTTTTTTTTTTTGCTTAACTCTGAAAAACATGGTGTAAATTGCTTGAAATTAAGTACTAATGTACACTTTTGGAAACAGCATTTTTTTCTATCTATTTCCAAGTAGTTGAGTATGTTCCTTATGGTGATATGAGCTTTCAGAGTACTGATAACTTATGACACAAATGTGTTTTTTTGTGGGGGGAGGATTCAGTGAATAGAATAAGGTTTTCTAAGATGAAAGCTCTTGAGAATGTTAAAGAATCCAAAATTCTTGGGACTTCCCTGGTGGTCCAGTTGTTAAGACTCCACGTGTCCAATGCAGAGGGCACGGGTTAGATCCCTAGTTGGGGATCTAAAATTCTTAACCATGTACAATAATTGCACATAGATTATAACTTTAGACACACGTTTGATTCTTCTTTACGCATCTACCTCATCATATAGAAAACATTAAACTTTCTTTCGTACGGTTCTGAAAATTATCAACGTGTGCCTTAGCCACAGGTTCTGAGAAATAGACATGGCAAGTTTTCTCTCAATTCATACATGGTAGAGTACAGTAATTAGAATCACTGTCATTTAAAAATACCACCTCCTTAGCTGAAGAAATTAGAGATTTGATTTCAACATTCTCAAGAGTATTGACTCTAAAAAGATATTATTTATTGAGGCTTCAAATAATTTTAGGTGGAAAAAAATTCTCTATCCCAGAATTATCTACAGTATGGGATACTGTAGGTAAGTCTAGATTCAGATGGATCGTACACTTAGCAACTTTCCAAAGGTATTTCATGAAATTCATCACAAATAAGTGCTCCTATGAAACTAAAACTGGAAATGAAAGTTAACTTGTGGGATACTCTTAAGTCAATAAGTAGAGGTGGAAGAAAGGCAGCTTGGTGAGGTGGGAAAAAAAACCCTGAACTTGGAATCTGTCCTAAACCCATCCAGGTCTATTTGTTGTATGACCCCAGGTAAATGAGTTAGCTCTCTGTGTGCCAGTTTCCTCCTCAGTAAAATAGCTGCTCTTAAGACCTAACTGACCAGTTGTTGTCATGAAGATTAAATATACTAATTTTCAGTAAACCACCTTCGACAGTGATTGGTACCTATTAGATATTCGATAAATATTAATCAAATCTGCATTCTCCCAAGTTAAAGATGAAAGAAGTGAAAATAAATACCCCTAAATAGCTCATTCTAGTTGAAGGACCATTTTTTATGTAGTGCAACAGTTGTGCAATCCGTGATCACTACAGTGAATCTGTGAATCTTAAAGTGAAACCTCCATTTGTCTGCTTCGGACAGCTGAGCAACTCACCCTACGAGGGGGTCTGTCAATTGTTCTCTTTGGCTTGTCAGTCTGACTGCCTTCCCAGATCTAAGAACTGTGGAAATACTTATCTGGGTAATGTCCCCGAAACATCCTGACTGCAAATATAAAGGCATTTGTACAAACATCTAAACCCTGATGGCTCTGAACCTCCACCTACTCACACAGAATGTAAGATCCCTTCCAGAGTTTCCTTTTCTCTTGAATGTTTAAGGGAATCCCAAAGGGGAACCTCATGAGTGATGTTAATGTCCCCCAAGTCACTGGCTCTCAAGCGTTGCTGTACATTAAAGCCACCCAAGGAGATTTAAAGAGCTCTGCTGCCTGGTCCATCCCACCCCATGCCAATTAAGTCAGAATCCCCGGGGGAGGCACCGGGCACAACTCCTGGGTAATTCCAGTGTGCAGCCTGGTTGGAGAAGGGCCTCAAGCCCACCGGCGTGCAGTTCCCACCCCACGTGAAGTCACCTGGACAGTTTGGCTTCTATCTGCTGGATCAAAACCCCACCTGCCAAATGACAGAACCTCAGCCCTTCCCCGTCCAGTGTCTTTCTAGAGTCCCAGGTTTGGTCACTCATTAGAATCACTTAGGTAGAGTTAAAAAATACATATTGCAGCCCAAAGCCCTATACCACAGAGTAATTAAATCAGAGCTCCTAGGCATCTGGGATTTGTATAAGCTCCTCAGTCATTCTAACAGAGTCCAGGGTTGAGAACGCCTGCTCTGAGGGCTTTCAGGAGGAGGGAGCGGGGGTGGCACGTATGACCAGAGTCTGGAACTTGCCACGCCTCAGCTCCAGCTGCCCACGTGCTTGCTCAGCTCAGCCACAGCCACGCTACCTGCGCCCACCTACTCTCGCTGTACTCCGCGCTGCTGACTGTGCTCTCCATGCCGCCTGCACTGCAGCTGCCTGCTGCCTGCAATTCTAGGACAGCCCCATTCCTGGGGGCCCCTGTTATTTTTGCCACCAGCACCTGAAGCTCTATTTCTGCCTGCCTCCTGGTCTTTGTCGCTTATCTCTCCCTCCAACTTCATTTCCTTGTGTCCAGTTCTTTTAGAGATGGTCCCTTAGTAGAGGTATTTGGACACCCACTTAAATTCTTTCTAGTTTACCAGCCAGCATTCTGGGAAGAGAGGAGGGCCCCAGCAGGGACACAATGCTGCCTCCCCCTCTCCCCATTTAACCAATTAGTGCTCTTGTCCTCAGAGTATAGGCAGGCCAGCAGGTGGGTGGGTTAGGAGGGCCACGCCCATTCTCACAAAGTCCCACAAAAAGATGCTGACCCTCAGGCTGTACTAGACCCCTTCCCATTTATAGGAATTTCCCACTTAAGGGTTTGGTTATTCCTCTCTGTGTCTGGCTTCTGTCATTAACCCCTTCCTCATACATATATCACTACATGCCTGAAGCCCAATCAGGGATAAAATTCAAGCTCCTTCCCTTGGGTTGTCTGGACCTTGGACAAATCAGGAACTAGGGCTAGATGCCTGTATTAGTGCCTGGGAACATTCTAGAGCCTTTAATAAGGTACTTTTTTGCCCAGAACATAGGGAAGACCCTTAAGGAATGGTGCTTTATTCCACAGGCCAGTGTATCTGAGTCCTAGCAACAGTCCAGCCATTACATGAAACATTCAGTAGGGCCAAACAAGCCAGAAATGTTCCTTTAAAATCAGACTACTTTTCCCTGGAAGGTTAGATGGTTTCAAACTCTTTTGTCTCTAATAAACTTGGATGAAGCAAAAGACCCCTGTAGACTACCTGCCCCCACTTGGTACTATAAAAGCAAGCCAAAAACCAAACAACAGATTAGCACAAAGGGGAAGAATGGTGGTGTTTTCCCTAAGAGGGTGGTGTACATCATTAATTTATGCCAGAACTAAGTACAGGCAGTGTCATAAAGTTGAATCATTATCACACTAGCCTACAAACCACCATTGGGAACACCTGCAGAAGGAATAAACAGCTGAGATATAGTTCGCCTTGTGACCCTAGGAAAGAACCCAGAGGCTGCTCATAGAACTTCACAGTAACTCTCCAGAAACCTGCTGTGTCAGAACTCATGATAGTGCAACTCAGCTTGTTCTCATCTCATCCCACGTGCTACCTGGAGCCCTTCTCTGCCTGTCTGTTTCTAGTTGGCCAAGAGATCTACCTCGGCCCTATGTTGTAGGTCCCTGTGCTATCATCAGAGCAGCATCTTTAGACAAGAAAAGCAAGTCAGAGGATGACTAGTGCTGAGGTCTGAAGTCATTGTCCTAGAAACCCAAAATAACATTTTTTCCAGATCTGAGTCCCAAGGACCACATTTTCACAGATCTCTGGGGAACAGAAGAGTTGTGTAAATTCAGTTACCTATAATGTCAGAAAAGATTAGACGTTCTTTCTCAACAGAAGAATTCCTTCATTTTTCCATCAGGCATCTTTGCCCCTCTAGTTTGTCCTTGAAAATTTAATTGGAATGGAACAAGGCACAGTACGAAAAGGGAAAAGAAGTATGTTTTCAAGCATAATTTTTAACATCTTGGAACCAATGGAAAAATACATCAGGAATAGTTTGCTGTTTGGGTGTTCACTGCTAAAGCAGTCCATAATAAGGGACATTCTCTTCTCCCTCAAGAACAGATCGGTCACTGCTGACTCCAATCAAGTTCTTTCTCAATGCAACCCAGAACAATTGCATTAAGTGACTTTCCTAAAACCAAAGTCTCATGCTCATTTATTAGATTTTCCTTTCGGGTAATTTGGAGTTCTGTATCATCTCTCCACTGATGAGATTTTTTGGATTTTTGAGCTGTGCCTCCAGAAGCAATTCAATTTCTCTTCTGAAGGAATTGCACAAAGACTTAACATTTTATTAAATCCATTTGCTGCATCTTTCAAGACCTTCAAGGAAATGGCATCCTTAAATTTGGCAGATTCTTTAACAAACACACGCTCTGGTGCGTGTATCCAGCCTTGATGTTTTCTGTGCTGCATCAATCAAATTTAATTAAAATGAGTAGAAAGATTACAGTAATTTCCATTTATCATCCCAAAATGCCATTATGAGACTGAAGCCCTTCATACCTGCACCTGTCAAGCAGGGTGATAAAACTATAATGGGCTGTTCAAGGGGGTTATGTCATTGCCATCCTTAGAAATTTTAAGGTAATAATGAGCAACCATCTGTCTTGAATGTCATCAAAATGGGGACCAGGCCAGCTGATCTCTTAAAACCTATTCAGATAAATTTTTCCCATTAAGCAGTGAATCAGACTCATACACAGAAGGACATGGATCATATATATTTATATGTTAATACTTAAGCATTAATAATGATTTTTTTTCTTGTTTTCTAAAGGTGAAAGAAATGAGAGAAAAAATTGAGACAAAGGGCAAGAGAAAGAGAGAGAGAGAGGACCATCTCTCTGAAAGACTGAAGCTCTACATAGTGGTAAAGAATACAAAGCCATTATTTTGGGGAAAACGTAGTAAAAAATTAAATTTTAGAAAATGCCAAATGAGGTAAGTATACTTTCTTAGGGTTAAGATAAGACAAAAATTAAGAGAAGGCTTTGAATCTTGTTGGCAAGAAATGTCATGGTGAATTAATATGGATCCCCAAAATGTTGCCTATTGGGTAGAGATAGACAGTCCTGGCAGGTGACTCAGATATAGAACTGATGAATCCTGAAGAAAGAGGAAAACAACAGCAGCAAAATGGAATAAAATATCTGTCACAGGATAAAGAGGTGAATAGGATAGGAGATGTGACAGCATCGATACTTTGGTGGAAAAAGAAAAGTCATTCTTGGTTCTACCTATCAAGGCCGTCTCTGGTTAGTGTTAAGGCTGAGAAAGGAAAAGAAGAGAAAAGGGAGGAGTGTTGGTCGGCAAGGACAGGGTTACTTGGGTTCATTGTCATCTACAAAGGGGACAGGGAGGAAGAAGCGAAGCCCAAGGAGAGGAAGAAAATGACAGTGATAAAAGGAGAAAGGAATGAATTAGAGAACATGGTAGTAGAATAGATAAACAAATCCAAGTGCTATTTCTTAAAATGATCAGTATAATATGCAGTTTCATAAATTAAAGAAGGGGGAAAATACATACACATCACTGTCTACTGGAAAAGTCTACAATCAAATATATGAAAAAGACATTAAAATAATAATGGGTTATGGTGCACAGCTCTATCCTTTGGGTGACCTTTTTAACTTCTCTAAGGCTTGTAAAATATGACTAATATTATTATTTACCTCCTGAATTTTTTGGTGAATTTTAATTGGAATAATTTATGTGAAATATATATTTATAATGCCAGGTAATAGTGTTCAACAATTGTTGTTATTAAAATTTTTGAAAAGCTGGAGAGAACAGATGGTTTACTAGGAAAGTAAAGTTGACTGAGGAAGTAGAAAACCTAAGTATTCAATCATATAAGAAATTGAAACCATAATCAAAAAATCACTTCCCAAAATGGCATCAGGTTCCACGGTAGTTTTAAAATATATTCACAACTCTTTGAAACTCCTCCTTCCAAGAGGGGGAGCTTAATTCCCCTCCCACTGAGTGTAGACTGGTCTTAGTGACTTGCTTCTAGCAAACAGAATATGGCAGAAGTGACAGTGTGTGACTTCAGAGAGCAGTTAATAAAGAGCATTGCTGCTTTCTTCTTGCTCTGGGGGAAAGTTACTTTCACACCATGAGGACACCCAAGCAGCCCTATGGAAGGCGCATGGTGAAGAACTGAGGCTTTCTGCCAGTGGCTATGTGAGTGAGCTATGTTGGAGTGGATCCTCCAGGCCCAGCTGAGTCTTCAGATACTGCAGCCATGGCCAACAGCTTGTCTGCAACCTCATGTGAGACCCTGAGCTAGAACTACCCAGCTAAGCTGATGCTCCTAGGCTCTGATCCCTCAAAAACAATACAAAATAGTACAAGTTTGTTGTTTTAACTGATACATTTTAGGGTAATTCATTACACAGCAATAGATAAGTAATACACCAAAGGTTGCTTTTTGGAGGTGGGTATTTTTAGCTTGCAGGGCATATCCCTTGAGCATTGGTCTATGCCCAGGTTGGCCCCTGGGTTGCAGAACTGACTCTACCCCTCAGGCCATCGAACTTCCTTGGGCTTCAGTTTCCTCCAATATAATTCTGGGTTTAAAAGTTTATCTTTATATTCCCACCTTGCTCTGAACTTCTTAGATTTTATGACTTAAAATTCTCAACTGCAATTATATACTATGATAAACAAACACAGATGTGTGGTTAAAAGAGTAGCTAAAATTTAATGGAGAAGTTACGGTACCTTTATGTTACAACTTTATCAGACAAGAAAACTTACATGAAAAATTTTCAAGGGAAAGCACATCTCATGTCTTACTTGGCTTTATTTCTCCCTGGGCCCTAGTACCTGGCATATAGGAGATACCTACTACGGAGGGCGCCTAAGGGTCATTTGTGGCCCCTACTCTAATCCAAGTTGGTTGTGGCATACGGCTTCTTAACTAGGGGTTCACAGACAATAATTCTTTCTGGGCACCGAAAGTACAGTGTGTTCCTGCCATTATGTGGGAGCTCCACTCTCATTAGCATTTAAAAGAAAACACTTATTAGCTGAACTACTAAGTGTCCTTTATACAATATAATGAGTTTCACTGGAAAGAATCACCAGCTTAGCTAAGGAGAAATTTAAGCACTTTGCCATCATTTATGAATTCAACCCTTCTAGGATGGTATTTTTAAACGTACTTTGAATGAAGGGAAGAAGAAAAGTGGTAGAAATCTTGACAAAAGAAATGTAATTAGAGTTTTTTAAAAATGGCAATTCTATGCTTTATGAAGATATCTTTGATCTTACTTCTCAGAAGCCAGGGAGACAGGGGCATTGTTGCCCCCGACTTTCTCTCTACTCTGTGCCTCAGAACAGGTAACTGGGATGAAACGAGCTTGCTTTTGTTAAAAGTGATGGAGAAAAATTGCACAAAACCATAATCAAAAACCACTGTAATGCAAATCAATAAGGCAGAGGCACACTGCAGGAAACAAGCAATGGAATTACACTTGATCTTTCTTTCAATATCTCAAGATTATCCTAGACATTTGCTTTGTACATCCAACTCATTACATTTAAATTAATGCATCATATCAGAATTAAATAAAACTATTAATTAGCATACATTGTTTCCCCTCTCTATTTTTTATCTTGGAATGTTAAAGGTCATAATTCATTCACTCATTCATTTATTTATTTATTAATTCAGCAACTCCTAAGTTCAAGACAAAACTAAATGGTAAATTTCCATAAACTTTTCATATAGACCACAACATCCTAAGAGATCAGACAGGACAAAAGTATACCTAGAGCCACAGAAGGTTAAGATAAATTTAGACGTTACATATGTAAGCATTTATCAAAAGGAAGTGTGGTGAGCAGGGAGATTGATATCATGGGTTGATGTCATTTTCTTCATGATCCTACCTTCATTATCTTTGTAAGGCACAAATCTGATTATTATCATCATCTCTATGTCTAAAAGCCTTAAGCAAGTATGAGCCTTATAGAATATAGTTCTCCTGGGCTTCCCTGGTGGCGCAGTGGTTGAGAGTCCGCCTGCTGATGCAGGGGAAACGGGTTCGTGCCCCCGTCCGGGAAGATCCCACGTGCCGCGGAGCGGCTGGGCCCGTGAGCCATGGCCGCTGAGCCTGCGCGTCCGGAGCCTGTGCTCCGCAACAGGAGAGGTCACAACAGTGAGAGGCCCGCGTACCGCAAAAAAAAAAAAAAGAATATAGTTCTCCTAAACGCAGCACAATGAGACACTAAAATGTCCACCTGAACTCACCTCTCCATTTTAATCCTCAACCTTCTCCCACACCTTTCCCTTTCCTGCTCCACAACCTACACCAGCAGCCCAAACCCACCCCTATCTACTTCCCCAAGGGAACCTGCGCTCCAGGCAGAGTGCGCTATCTCTTTGTCTCTAGGACTTGTCAAGATCATTCTTAGTTTTCTGCTTTTGCATACTCTTTTCTCTTTGTTTTCATTTCCTATGAAATCTGCATGATAATCTCCTAATTATCTTTATAGCCATCTCTAAAACTCCCAACCCACAATCACATTGCCTCCAGGGAGCAATTCAGTCTCCTGGTTGCCTTTTTTTTGCCTTTGTCTCCCTGGATTCTAGCATGGTGCCTGCCATGCAACCAGGTGGTGCTTAGTCCACACTCAGACCATGCTTGAAATGAAAAGCTGGGAAGCCCTTCAGTCAGACCCTGACACTGAGTGGTAGCAATGTAAGCTTTGTTCTCTCCACCCCAAGGAAGCAGGCAGTCTTTGAAGAACCCATTACAATCACTCAGGTAGGAACAGAGAATTTTTCCAGGAAAAAGTACCCAGCCGTCAGTGAAACTTTTCACTCCAGGATAAATCAAGGACTTTGATGTTCTACAGCTTCATCCTTGGATTTGATTTGACAGCTTATTAAAATGGTCTGCCCAACAATTTGTCAACAAGAGCAATGGCAAACTTTGACTGCTTCTCTCATCTTTATGCATTGCACTGTAATCAAGTGATCCCTGCCCATTCCAGTCTGGAAGAGGGAACCAGATGCGTGTTTTATGCTCTATGTCAAGTCAGAGAATTATTAGGTTTACAGCATCCTCCTTAAAACCCAGTCATATAGTTCAATCATTCATTTCACAAATGAGAAAACTGAAGCTCACAGGTGTTAAATTAATTATCCAAGGCCCCACCATTAGTTGTAGAGATAATGAGCAAACTAGCTTTCTGGACTCTCGCTTAAGTGTTCTTTTCACCATATCACCTGGATTTCCCCACATTCCTGTTCTTTTTCTTGAATTTTCTTTTTACAAACTCATGCACAGCACATCTAATTTGGCTCCCATTGTCTTTTTTTTTTTATTGGAAATTTAAATTTGGATTTGCATTGCTGCTTTTCCATTCAATGGTGATAAACACTCAAAATATCATCTGGGGGGAATGGAAATAAAATAAGCATCTGGAAAGAATGTGCTGTAATGAAGATGTCATTGTTTGCCGATAAATGCTAGGCAAAGAATCTGGCTTTTCAAAAATAAATGCACGAACACATCTATGTCCATCTCGATCTATATTTTAATAAAAAAATTAAAATGCACTGAAAGACTTTCAAAGATGACAGAATTAAATATAAGATAAATGACTAAGTAGCTAAAAGGATAATAAAGATAGCCAAACGTTCATTCATTCACTCACTCATTCATCTATCCATCCACTCAAGGTTTTCTGAATAAATGATGCTAAGCCCCCCAATTGCTACTAAACCCATTTACTAATCAAAGAATAGTAAAAGGCAAAATAGTTTGAATACAAGTCAAAAAATCTAAGTTAAAAATTTCCCTCTGCCACTCATAAGTCTTGGCAAACCCTCTAACACACGGCCTTCTACTCTGTATTATTCCCATCAGCATACAAAAGTACTGTTATTTCTCCCATCTTAAAAATAAAACGGGGCCTCCCTGGTGGCGCAGTGGTTGAGAGTCCGCCTGCCGATGCAGGGGACACGGGTTCGTACCCCGGTCCAGGAAGATCCCACATGCCGCGGAGCGGCTGGGCCCGTGAGCCATGACCGCTGAGCTTGCGCGTCCGGAGCCTGTGCTCCGCAACGGGAGAGGCCACAACAGTGAGAGGCCCGTGTACCGCAAATAAATATAAATAAATAAATAAATAAATAAATAAATAAAACGATTTGTCTTTCGGCCTCACTTTTCCCTCCAGCTATCATCTCATTTCTTTGCTCCCCATCCTTTGAAAGACTCGTCTATACACACAGTTTCCAATTTCTTTCCTTCCATTCTCTCTTGAACCCATTATATTCAGGCTTTTACCCTGACACTCCACCGACAGGGTTCTTATCAATGTCATCAATGATGTTCATGTTCTTCACATTACTTGACCTTTCAGCAGTATTTGGCACCATTCATCATGCTCCTTCTGGAGACTCTTCATCTGACTCTCAGGACACCATACTTTCTTGGTTTTCCTTCTTCCTACTGGCTTCTCCCTCTAGGTCTCCTTTGCTGGTTCCTGACTCTTCTTATCACCATTGGAGTGCCTCAAGGCTTGGTTCTTGGATCTCTCCTCTAGTATTTCCTTAGAGATCTCATCCAGCCTCATGTTTTCAATATCATCTCTATCCTGGTGACTTCTAAAATTATACTTGTAGCCTAAACTTTGCTCCTGAACTCCAGAATTCTTTGTCCAACTGGCTATCCACAGCTTTGCTTTGTGGACTAACAAACATCTCAAATGTAACAAATCAGCACTTGGTTGTCGATTGTCCCTCAAACGTGCTATGTTGCAATCTTCTCCAGTTAATACATGACACCTCCCTCCTTTTAAAATTTAAATCGTATCATGCCATGCCTGAACTTAAAAGCCTCTGGTGTTTTCCCACCTTGTTCAGGCTTTCCAGGACCCGTCCCTTGTCACTGCTCTGATATTGTCTTTCATGCTCTCCCCTGGTACACTCCACCTCAGCCACAATGGTCACCTTTTTCCAGGGTGCCATTGTGTACGTGGTTCCCAATTTCTGGGTAGCTCTGCCCCAAATGTCCACATAGCTCCCTCTTTTCTTTCTTTCAAGGATCACCTTCTTTTTGAGGCCTTCCTTGGCCACGCTGTTTAAAGTAGCAACCCTGCCTTCCCATATACACACACTCTTTCCTCCCTTCCTTGCTTTATCATTGGCCTTATAACTTAACGTGAATGCGCTGTATGTTTTGCTTATTTATTTTGATTACTCCAAACTCCTCTACTAGCAATTCTTTTTGATTCACTCTTGTATCCCAGCACCTTGAAGAGCGGCTGGCACAAAATAGGCTCTCACAAAATGTTAGATGAATGAATGAAGGTAATCAGTGATAATAAGAAGAGCTACCACTTAGGTAGAGAAGTAAGTAAAAATTAAATAAGTACTTTGTACACGTTAATGCATTATAGATGTTAATTATTTAAATTAACATTGTACACCCATGTGTATCTGTAGAAGTAATTTTTAGGTGGAAACTGCAGGAAGGGAAGGAGAAATTCTAATTAAGAGGGATGGTAGATCTGTGATAAACCATAATGGAAAAGAATATGAAAAAAATGTACATATATGTATTACTGAATCACTGTGCGGTACAGCAGAAATTAACACAACGTTGTAAATCAAATATACTTGAATAAAATAAATTAAAAAAAAAATAACCCAAAACCTTGGAGAAAAAATTAAAGGATACCCTTTAATCTTTAAAAAAAAAAAAAAGGATGGTAGAGAAGTACGTGGTTTTGCAAGTTAGCTTCAGGCCAGGAAGAGACAGCTGATGGAAACACCCTGGAATCTGGCCCAGATTATCAGCTCCCAGGCCTGCCTAGCGGGTGAGGGCATGAGGGAGGAAGGGGTTGGGAGGCAGGCCTGGACATGTGTGAGTGGGGTCAGGAGGTTGGTATGCGGTCTTCTGGACGCTTCAGGGTGAGACCTCTAGGCTCACAGACTGTCGTGTGCTGATGTCCATCTCGAGTATCTCTAATGGTTCTCAGTTTCTAGGTCAAGAGTCAGGGCTTGCAGTATTTGTCTGTCTCTAGAGCTAGATGTGCACACCCTAAAGTAAGCAAACGGCTTTGAGTCCAGGGCAAGGGTTGCCACGTATGTTCATATACTCTTTACTAGAGGGCTTTGCTATGAAAATAGAAGTCCTCATGGTGGGTAACAGCACAAGAACGTCTCTATTATGCTGCTTTGTGCCTAACACACAGCGATGCTACATGTTTCTTCATGGATTGGAGTGAAAATCAATTCACCGGCATCTAGATGGTCATTATCAGTTACAAGACATATTTTAATGTAAATCTGCAGTTTAAAAAAGGACTCTAATTCTTGAAGCTACAAAGGATATATTAATTCTCAAAAGTCTTTGTATCCAGACATAGCCGTTTCATTAGCTGATCTAGGCACAGTCCAGGAATAAAATTCTTTAGTAAATCATATTACCTAAGGATTTTTTTTTAATAGATACATTTATTTATTTATTTATTTTTGGTTGAGTTGGGCCTTCCTTGCTGCACACAGGATTTCTCTAGTTGCGGTGAGCGGGGGCTACTCTTCGTTGCGGTGCGCGGGCTTCTCATTGCTCAGTAGTTGTGGAGCAGGGGCTTAGCTGCTCCGCGGCATGTGGGATCTTCCCAGACCAGGGCTCGAACCTGTGTCCCCTGCATTGGCAGGCCGATTCTCAACCACTGCGCGACCAGGGAAGCCCATAACTAAGGATTTTATAACACAAAGTTGATTTTCATTGATTTTTTCCTACACTTCACTAATTGACTTCCTTCACTCCCATTAAACAGTCCTGGGGACAGAGGCAAAGAGGCGATTTCTCCCACTGACAATGAACACAACTCAGGGAGATGCAGAGGAAGATAATGTATTCTGTAACCATGTGTTGTCATATAATACTTTCTAAACCTTTGTCCGTTTCAAAAGGAAACAGTGGCAATCTCTATAATACCTGCCTCAGCTTTTCTTTACAATTTATAATTGGTTTCCCACATGGAGTTTAAACTTTGCTTGCTACATTGGTGCAGATGTGGCCAAGGGCTTTTGATCTGTGAAGTTCATTAAAGTACTTGATCTCATTGTTTTTTTAAAATGGTGACCTCGGACTCTATATGCTAGAGTGGGGAATATATGTGTAGATGTATGCATATATATTCATGTATAAATATGCACAGTTGCTATGTATGCATATATCGCGAGAAAAAATAAATAGAAAATGAGAGATCCTGAAAGAAAAAAAGTGAGAAAGGTATGAGAAGGGAAGGGAAGGGAATTAGCATTCATTAAGCTCCTACTATGAACCAGACACCCAGGAAAGAAGGCGATGGGAAGAGCAAAGATGGAGGGATGCAATTATCTGGATGTTAAAGAATGAACTTGTAAAAATCTCCTTCCCTAAAGGAGACTGCTGTAAAAATGGATGCTGGCAGCCCGTCAGGGAGTGCTTGTCAAGCCATTCAGAGGAGAACAGAAGGCTGTGGGGCACTGATTTTGGCTTTGTCTCCCCTAGGTGCTGGGCTGCTGTCTCGCCATGAGATGAGTTATCTTTGAAGTTCTGCTGAGTAGTCTAGATAGCGTGACTTAAAAGTGCAAGTCTCTAAACAGAGTTCAGCCTTTCAGAATATAAATGCTCAGAGAACCATATGAGGTCAGGAAAAACCAGCCCAGGATATTTCCCTTTAAGTTCTAGAGAATGCTAGTAGTCTCCATAATTAAAAGGATCCTAGGAGACTATGTATAGGAAGTTTCTACGTACTGGTATCAGTTTTTTGGTTCATTTTTTGAAATTGGGGCTCCTTAAAATGTCTGTAATTGCATCTTCTGTGTCCTCTGATGGGCAGAGATAAGGGTGACCTTGCAGAATCCCTGCTGGGTAGGTAGGAGATGGGCTCAGGTCCAGCTGAGCTTGGGACATGACAAAGAGAGAAGGATGAAAACAATAGCCATTTTACAGAGCTTTAAGGTAAGTCTTCGAAAACTGTTTAGGAATGCCTAGCCAATCACAGGTTTGCTTAGATGTCTTTTTGGGTTTTTCCCACTCCCACTGCCCCAACATCAGATGTTCTCAGCATCACTGGGCTTATTATAGGAGCCTATCTACCTCCATTTGCATTTTGGGATAGATTGCAATAATTTGGTTCTATTCTTCATAATTTTCTATATCCATGTTCCTTGTCATGTAACTTTACAGTGCTCTCCCACTGTGAGCTAGTGACCTGCTCAGCCCCTTGACCCTGGGCTCAGCCATGTGATTTTCTTTACCTATAGGATGTTTAGGAAATGTGATGCAAGCAGAAGCTTGAAATGAACTGGCACACGGGGGTTTGTTCTTCTGCCAGGAGAAGAATGACAGACACGGGGCACTGGTTAAGGTGCTCCAGACAAGCCCACTCTAGCATAGAGCCCCACCAAACCCACAGACAGTGAATCATCCTAGTTGAGACAAATAGAGCCACCCAGATCAACCCAGATCAAAAGAGCTAAGCCCTGCAGATGCACGATAAATAAGTGTTTACTGTTAAATGCCACTGGGGTTGCTTGTTATACAGCACAAGCTAGTTGATACAAGTGCCATTTGATATATGCTTTTCTTGTCTGTCAGTTGATATTTCTAAAATGGAACTTCAATTATCCGAAAATTACTCTACGTAAGACACTTCAATGACTTCCTGTTATGGGCTGAGTGATGTCCTTCTAAATTCACATGTTGAATTCCTAACCCCCAGTACCTCAGGATCTGACCTTATTTGGAAATAGGGTCCTTGAAAATGTCCTTGAGATGAGGTCATACTGGAGTATGGTGGGTCCCTATTCTAGTATGGTTGGTATCCTTATAAAAAGGGTAAATTTAGAGACAGACATGCTCACAAGGAGAATGCCATGTGAACATGAAGGCAGAGATTAGGATAATGTGTCTACAAGCCAAAGAACAACAAAGATTGTCAGAAAACCACCAGAAGGTAAAAACAAGGAATAGAACAGATTCTCCCTCAGAACCCTCAGAAGGAACTAATCCTACCTATACCTTGATCTCAGACTTCTACTGTCTAGAAGTGTAACACAATAAATTTCTGTTGTTAGAGCCACTCCCCATTACCTTTAGGTTAAAGTCTAAACTTCTTCACAAGGTATGAAAGTCCTTCAATAAGCTGGTCTCTGGCTGTGTGTGCAGTCTCATCACATACTATATTCCACTAACTTCAGCCTTACCCCATTCACTAGCCACATAGAACTATTTAAAGTGCTCCAGTAAACTGCTTCAGAGCTTTTGTCCATGCTACAACCTTGGCTTCGAATGCCCTTCCTGCTACCTTCTCATCCCCCACTGGATCCCACATCTTTACCTAATTAACTTCTATTTGTATTTCAAGCTCCCGATTGGGCTATCATCTCTGGAAACTTTCTCTTCACCTTCCCAGGCCTAACCATGGGAGGAGGCCCTATTGAATTCTTCCCAAACAACCTATATAGACATTTCTATCTCAGTACTTATCACACTGTGGATAATTAATTGCTCACTGCACATCTTTATCCTCCTCAACAGACTTGATAATGAAGCACTTAAAGGCAGGTTCATATATTATCTGCCCTTTTATTCCTTGTACCAAGCACAGTGCTTGGCACACAGGGGTGATGCGGCAAATGTTTGTGGAAGGAATCTGTGAGTGTTTATGCGCCAATATCAAAACAGATGTGTTCCTGGCATATGGGAGACACATTCTGCTTATGTGACAACTGGCAGTTGAGTTTACTTGAAAGCAAAAGCACCCAATTAAAGACCAAACATTACTTCCTTATCCTTCTTCATTTCCTTCTTTCTATAAAACTACCCAATCTCACATGCTTTATAATGCTTTGACATGTAAGTGACTGCGAATTATTACTGACGGTGGGCCTTTCATCTTCAAGACTGACAGTCTACGTTCCACATTTCTCAGGAGGGAGAGACCATTATAACTATATTTTTGCTTACCAAGAGAATTGTTAATAGTTATCCTGAAGAAAAACAAAATCTATAAATATCCAACCTATAACGAAGCCTTCAGCTTACTGCCTTCCTTTACTAATGAAATTCTTTCCAAGTGCCCGGCCAGAATTGCCACATAACCATTACACTGAGAAAAGAGACAAAGCCTGTAGTGAGTTTTTTCTTTTACCTGTTTAGTCCTCATTTTGGAATCCAACGACAGATTGTTGTAGGTGTAATGTGCCTGTGTGACTCCACAGAAGAGAACAGCAACTATCCCTGAAATTTAAAAACATACCAGAGTCAAAATCAATTTTCTTCCCCATCTAAGTCAAAGGGGTAGGGCTATCCCAGCTGGAAAACAGACTTGGCATCAGTAGAGCTAAAATTGCTAATAATTATGGTGATGAAACCTTTGGTAAACCTGGCTGCTTACTTTAAACATGGAACTTAACAGGATTAAAGTTAAAGAAAAGCGTTAAGAAGTAGATTCTTCCTGGGGAATAAAGGATTCTCTGGTCATGTGTTAGGAAAGTTATACTTGGAAACCCATGAACAAAAGACTGTATAGTCAATTCCAGGCCTCTCACAGCTAGTGCCAACCACTCGGCTGCATTTTATACTAAATGCTGGCATATTTGCTTAGACATTTGCTTTCCACTGTGTACCTTCAGGAGCCTGAGAAGTTCCTATCATTCCATAACTTAGTATTAAAAACCACGAGTCATAAACCTAAGACATCTACAAGGGTTCAGTGGCCTCTGCCAATACTCCTACTTGCCAAGCCCAGAAAGAGATCCTTGTTTGCCTCTACACCTCCTTGGCAAAGCTGGGGGCTTTGTCTTTCTAATGCTGGATAATCTCGTGAACATATCCAAGGCACACACTCCTCGAAGGTAAGCTGGTCTGTTCCTGTGTGCTTCTTATCCACAGTGGGCCCCCAGCTGCCTCTCGGCTGGTTGCAGGATTTATTTCTTAAGCCATCATTATACCCAGTTTCAAATGCTACATGAAGCCACACATACACTAGATGCTGCCTGGGGACAGAGGAGGAACAACCATGGGACAAATGTGTTATTTGTCCCTGCGCTCTGTTATTCTCTGTGTTATTGCCCCTGAGCTGGGGTGGGGAAGTGGTAGGGGCTGCATTCTACCTTGGATTAAAGATTTGATTAGCTATGGGAAATTGGGCATAGAGGAGGGCTTTGGGAAAAACACAAGATGTAAGTAGTCTTCAACCCAAACCGAGGGGATTGAATTGAATTTTAAACAGCAGACTCTTTCCAACTAAAAACACTCATAAATTAAATGCTGATGATTCTTAAGAGCATAGAGATATGTGAACTGAATACTGACATTTCAAATGAAATAAAAATTCTGCAGTAAAGAATTTTAAAGAACCAAGCATATTTTTTATATGTACACTGTATGCTTCTATTTATGTGTTGGTTATTTTGGGCGTTGGCTTTGGATAAAATATTGCTAAGACATATTTGTCTAATACATTTACATCACTTATTTCCTTTTAATATTATGCTTCAAACTTTTAGGCAAAAGAATAAAAACAGCTAGGAAATTGTGCCAAGAAATAATATATGCAGTAAGCATTTATATAGTTGCTTTGGGTAACTTTTCAGTTTTCTAGCCTCTCTTCAGAAATTCAAAGAAAAAACTGCTTATGAAATACTATATTTCTCTCTTCACAGAATTTCTATTAAAAAACAACCAGTACCAGGGAAACTTTGGGGGTACTGAAGTACTTCAAGGACTTCGAGGAACTAGAAGGATTGCCATGCATGTTGTTTTGTCATCAAGTAGTTTTCTTTCTTTCTTTAAAAATGCAATTTATGTACCTCTGCTGATTCAGCAGTCTGTTGGAAACTTTTCTGGGTGAGGTTTAGCCGACCTCCCACTGTTGTGGAAATGTTTTGACTATATATTGATCTGCAGAGAAGTAGTGAATAAAAAGGGAAGGGCATGTGGGTAGTGCACAAATGCATTCCGAGAACAAAAAGAAGTAACAAAGAATAAAGGATACGTAAGGGCCGTAAGATTGGCTGAATGCTTATGGTGGGCAAGGAACACACTAGTTTTATTCACATCATCTCATTTATTTCATTGATTTATTATCTCAAAACAGGCTTCACACGATTCACCAGCCCTTCCCGCTCTCTTCCCCTTCTCAGTAATAGCATCTCCATTCTTCCTGCCATCCAGGCAAAAAACTCTGGGAAGGGCTTCCCTGGTGGCGCAGTGGTTGGGAGTCCGCCTGCCGATGCAGGGGACACGGGTTCGTGCCCCGGTCCGGGAAGATCCCACATGCCGCGGAGCGGCTGGGCCCGTGAGCCATGGCCGCTGAGCCTGCGCGTCCGGAGCCTGTGCTCCGCAACGGGAGAGGCCACGACAGTGAGAGGCCCGTGTACCAAAAAACAAAACAAAACAAACAAAAAAACACTCTGGCAACACTCTTTACTTCTCCCCTCTCTGTACATCAGCAATGTTGTTGACTGGTCCTTCAAAACCTACCCGGCACGCCATCACCTCTCAACACCTCCACACTGACACCCTTTTCTAAGTCACCATCATTTTCTGCCTGGATTACAGCAAGAGCTTCCTAATTGCACCTCCGACCCCGTCTCCCTTGTTGACTCTCCACAGTCTACCTTCCACCCAGCAGCGCTAGTGAATCTTTTAAGACAGGTCAGATCATGTCAGTCCTCTGCTCCCAGCTCTGTAATGGAAACACATAACAAACAGGCCCTGTAGGATCTAGTCCTGCCTCCTCCTCCCCTCCCCGCGGCTCCCTGACCTCCGCTTTTCCCATGCCCCCCCGCCCCCCGGCCCTCACCTCGTCACACACCCTCTTCGTCTTCGCTAAGCAGGTTCCACTGCAGGGCCCTTGCATGTCTGGTTCCCACTGTTTGGAAAAGTCTTCTCCAGACACCCACATGGCTCCCTCCTTTCCTTAAGATGTTACATTATCAGACTGGCCTCTGCTATGCACTCTATAAAACTAATCCCTCTCGTCGTTCTCTACTTGCCTACCTTGACCTATTTTTGTAATATTATTTACTGCCACCTAACATTTTATATATTTATAGGTTTATTTTCTGCCTTTCTGCACTGCAGTGGAAAGCTCAGGGAGTGCAGAGTGATTCACTGGTCCCCAGCCATTAGAGCAATGTCAGGCACATGGTAGGCACTCCACATATTTGCTGAATAAATAAATGAACATTCCTATCACCAGGTAACAAGAAACCAAAGTAATTTACTCAAGGTCACCTTGAAAGTGGCAGAGCTAAGATTCAAAATTCCACAGACTCCCTGTACTTTTCTGCCTGTATTAGACCCTCCAGGAATGTTTTAAGGTAATCTTAAGCCATCTAAAAAATATCATTTCTGATGTCTCAGGGAAAGAGTCAGAGATTTGATGATGAAGATTATATACCTGAGTTGGCTGGACATCTCCTTTGAGGATATTTTCTCCAGTAGCTCCATTGGTTTTCCCATTAGAACACTAATAGGCAAAGTTTCTGCTAATACTTTTTGAGTTTTGTCTACAGATATGTCACACAAGCAGCAAACAATGGAGAGTCTGCCTACGTGACCAGAGTCTTGGTGTTGTAATTAAAATAAAACAACAAAGCTGATCTGACCCTTAGTATTAGCATACATAATCATAATTCTATAGCTTGGTAATTAATTCACTCACACAAATTAACAGTTGCCAGTTTTCTACCTTACAAAAGTATATTTTAATTGCCACTATATTTTTACATACCTGTGCCTGCTAGCCCTAGTTGTGCCACTGTTATGTGAGGCCCTAGACCACTCTCTTGCATGCTCTGGATCTCAGACTCTCAGTTGTAAAAAGGACGGGGAGGGGCACTAAGTGTTCCTTGTGCCAGGCTGTGAGCTAGTGTCTCAGGCCCAAGCCCACCCTCCTGTGTTGGTCTGTGATCCTGAGGCTGGGGCTCTCCAGAATACATCTTCCTTTGCCTGATGGGCTCTGTCAGTATAGAGCCCCAGGAGGAGAGTAGGACGCAGGAGGGGAGAGAAGGCCTTGCTCCCTCCTGTTTGCCTGCTGGTCCTGTCAGCTGCATCTCAGCAATGGTTCTTCACCACAGCTTTGGCAGTTGGTCCCAGCCTTCTGTTCTCTTTTTGTTTTTTGTTGTTTTCCTTCACTTGCAGACCAGCCTCCTGGGACCCCCTCAGAGAAAGCAGCAGCAGTCAGGCAGTGTCCTCAGAGGTCTGAGTCCCAGCTCCGTGGTTCCTTCTTAGGAGCTTCTAGATTCTCTTCCCTTTGCTCCTCTAGTCCAAGGGGTCACACTTGCTTCTTGCAGTGACTACCTCTGTGTTGCCTCAGTGCCCCTTTTTTACTTTCGCAGCTCTTGCTAAGTATAAAAATGTTTTTAATTATATTTTCGTGTCTTATTCTCCATTTCTTCTTTCTGTGACTTTCTAGAATTGACATGATTCCATGAAATAATTTTAGGGTCATGGAACAATTATCTATTAAGAGTGTTTGAGGAGTTACAATTTTTTTTCTTTATTTTAAACTTATGTTTTTAATCCGAGCAACACTAGAATATAAAAGAAATTAGTTAACATGGAATAAATTGATGATATATTTTACTATCAAATAGTTCAAAAATTCTTTCCTCCTCTAAAAATCAAAACAAAACAAAACAAACAAATTGCATCCTTTGATCAAAATGTTATAAAACTGGAAATTAACAAAAAGCACAGCTACATAAATGTATCCATTAGAGATTTTTAACTGTATTCTTTTCAATAAAATTGGAGTTGAAGATGAAATCAAATTTGAAATTTTAGCTTATGTAGAGATAAATGACAGTAAGTGTACAGTACATTTCTTATCAAAACCAATGGGATAAAACCAAAGGATTATTCAGAGGAAAGGTTATAGTCTTACATGCATTCTATTAGAAAGAAAAAGGGAAATAAATGGACTATTTACCTAAAGAATCTAGACAAAAGACATAAAAATGGAACCAAAGACAGTAGAATTAAAAACGTAATAAATAAAAATGAAAAAATACAGCCAAAGAGAACATTCCTAATAAGCATATGGTTCATGCCTCTCAGGCCTTGGGGTCCCTCAGGTGTCCATCCTCCCCAGGCTGCCGTTCTTTGTCCGTGGCTGCAGGTATGTAATGGGTGATGTTGGCCAAGGGCTTCACCCACCTAAGACTCAGTTTTCTCATTTGAATAGGGCCCACCTGTCTCACAGGTCTGTTCTAAGTATAAAGCAATACAATGGATTTTAACATGATTTGTAAACTAAACACTAAGAAGTAAATATAAGGTTTTGCTATAATTACTAGAAGTAGGTGAAAGGAGGAAGCCATGAAGAGAAGGAATGACTCAGAGAAGCTCATTACAGGTCTAAACACAACAACATTTCCTATTCAACAAGTTGCTGGGGGAAGAAATACAAAACATCTAGCACGTCTCACACCTTTTATGTCCTTAATCATTATTTGTTGCCTTCTCTTCCACATCAACTCCTGCAACAAGGAAAAGCAGGTGAAAATGTGTGCCTCACTCCTAGAAATCCAAACTTAGACAATTCTCAGTAATCCTACAGTTAAGGTATCCGATTTTTGCAAGTTCTATCTATCTACTGAGATATTCAATGAGGAAAGCATGAGTTATGGATATGGGGAATGCAAGGATGAATAAACCCAGTCCTAGACCTCAAGTAGCTTTATGTCTCCTACCAGAGACAACACATACACAGAGATATCTAAAAGCAGGTAGAATGAAGTAGGGGATAAGAAAATGGGAATTCTGAGGGAGTGATTTCTTTTGGGCTGGGGAAAGTGGGAGAGAGATGGGGAAAGTTTTCCTAAAGGACACAGAGGCATTTAGGTCTTGGAAGATAAGAAGAATTTGGAGGTGCAGGGTCGGGGGTAGGGAATTCAATGTGAGTGAAGGGTGAAAGCTAGGAAACTATGTGGCATGTCCCAGGAACATGCAGTTTACCTGCACACTTTGGGTTTGAATCTGTTATAGGTTAGGGAATAAATACACGTTGAATTAATTAATTACATTTTTCCAAATATTTCAAAACTTAGAAGAAACATCTAATATGCTCTATGTTTAAAATGATCAAACTAATTATTATAAGTATGAAAGTATTTCTCTTACATGCTGTATTAGTCCTAGTATCCATAAAATAGAACTATGAAACATCTAATATGTTGATCTTCTGCTGGCAAACATTACTGCATTCTCTTTCCTAACTGAGGTAAAATCTGATCATTCTGCTTCCACCTCTTCTGAAAAACACAAGCGGTCATTAAATGCAACTACGAGGGTTGCATGTCTAAGGTTTTGGTTTCAAGTTGTATTTATGGGGCCCTGTAGCAATGACAAGTGGAACCAAGTACATACATCCAGATCCACAGGGAGGGAGCATGCTCAAAAATATCTGAGAACTAAAAGAGATAAGGAGCTCTGAAAGAAATTAAGAAGTGGCTTAGAGAAAATAATAATAAGAGTTTCTGACTCACATGTGTGCTCAAAATTGCCTATCAGTTTGCACAGTGAGCTTTCAGTGGTGGGCAAGATCGCTGAAGAGCTGTCTGCAAGGACTCATTTGTGCAATTTTGAATAAGAACTAGAACCGATACTTCATGACACTAACTAAAAGAGCTGTATGAGAAACCACAAAGAGGTATACAGTTAAATTCAAATTATTGGCAGGCAAAGAAGTTTAGGAAACAGCATGAGGAGGTCTGTAATTCTTTGGGAAGAATAATGATTCTGCTGGCAAGTAAATTCTTTCCAGAGAGATCAATTTTTTTTTGATAAATTTATTTTATTTATTTTTATTTTTGGCTGCGTTGGGTCTTGGTTGCGGTGCGCGGGCTTCTCATTGCAGTGGCTTCTCTTATTGCAGAGCACGGCACGCGGGCTTCAGTAGTTGTGGCGCACGGGCTTAGTTGCTCTGCGGCATGTGGGATCTGCCCGGGCCAGGGCTCGAACCCGTGTCCCAGGCACTGGCAGGCGGACTCCCAACCACTGCGCCACCAGGGAAGCCCCAGAGAGATCAATTTTGAGAGGACAATTAGCTCCTTTTGGTTAACAGAACACCATTTACACTCTTCTCCATGATTCCCACTTCTGGACCTTCTCAGAAAGCATTAGTGTTACTAATGCTTGTGTATATACAATATTTAGTAACATTAACCTATGCTTACACACATCACACACAAACCTATGCTTACATGACATCAAGGTTCATTGTGTGGTTGTAAATTATGTAAGAAAAAATGTACTACAATGGGTGTCAGGAGACCTGGGTTCTATCTGGCAATAGTTCAGACACTTAACTAGTTGAATGACTAATGCAATTCAAATTCATTGCCTGGTCCATTGTTTTCTTCTCAAAGAATTAAAGAAGATGGTCTGCATTAGTGTTCTTTAGATTGGGGTATGCAAGAAACCCACTGAAGCATAGAAGAAAATATAAGAACTTCATAAATTTTTTAAAACTTTTTATTTTATATTGGAGTACAGTTGATTAATAATGTGATAGCTTCAGGTTCATAACTTTTAATTAGAACTTTTGTGTATTTTAAGGTAAGTAAGTACCATTGTGGGCAAAAAAATATGCTCACGTGCATATAAGTGCATGATAAAACTCTTATTTATTTTTTTATGATAAGGGTCAAGAAACTGTGGTAAATACTGCTCTAGATGATCTCTAAGCACCTTCCCATCTTAAGTGTCTGTGATCTGAACTGCTGTTTTTACATTTGCTTCAAGGACTGCATATATGGAATTGAAGAATTACATGGTACCCCCACGGCCTCATGTGGACTTCCTGGCAACTAGATTACCTTCTCGACCTAGATTTCCTCAAGGGCTGGGTCTATGACCTCCTTCTTTGTATTGCTCCCAATCCCATAACAGTGCCCAGTAGACATCAGACACTCAAATGCAGGTTTGTCAAAGTAATGAGTCTCTATTTCAAGAAATATTTAGCTGCTCTAAAAAGAGAACGAAGGAGAAATTATTTTTGATCCTCACATACAAATAGATGTTTATCTGGATTTATTAGTGGCAGAGTCTATTTTCTTCTAACATTTAAATTTTCTTATTCAAGACTATTGTCACGTACCGTCTCTGCTACTGATAACATTATTCAGTAGTTCTTTTCTCATTAAAAGTTGATGAAGACTTCAGACACAGAAGCTGAAAAATAAACATCTGTCACATGGAGGATGATTTTCTTTGACATTAAATGCAGACTTGAGGGGTTTCTAAGACTGGAGAATATTGCGTTTTTGGACAGGAAATATTGATTATATCATCGGAACACAGAAAAAGAGCGAGTGAGAAAGAAAAAAATGTGTCTTGCTCTCAGGCGGCACTCTGAGGGGTTTTAAGGTTGATGGGTTATTTTTCCATGCCACGCTTTTATTTATTTTTGATCTAGTAAAACGAGACATTTCTGACAGGTTTCCTACCACCACTGCTGAACGTGAACCTGGAACTGAGAAGTCAAAGATTTAACGAAATGGAAAACTCCTTCAGGGAATATGAAGGATTCCAAGTTTGCAAAGAATACAATTACTGTCTAGTTTACTATATTTGGCAATGCTACGGTTGGCAGATGAATGATAAGTCTGTGGGATACAAGAATATCAATATAGAAAACAGCACAAATCTATGTTCTTCTTTCTAGATCCTCCAGTACAGAGGGTAGGCATGCATTTAAGATTACTTCCTGTCTGTGTTGCAAGGTTTATAAATTTCCATTTAAAACAAAAAATTCCTTAAATAATGTAGTAGTGAGTACTTATGCAAATTAACTTGAGGTCTGGAGGAGAAGAAAAATATCCTTTTGTTTAGATCCCTGGCTTTCCACCTCAAATGTTGGTACTGTCAGGTTTATTCCTTCTTTTCAGTTTTCATTTCCTTGGAGTCGCTTAATACATGTACACCAATGTCACCTAAATCTCTAGTCACAGCCTCATCCCAGATATCCATGTCCAATTGACCACTGTACCTTTCCATGTAGAAGTTCCACACTTGTATAGAATCCAGAAGACTTTCAAATGGACTAATTTTTTTTTTTTTTCGGTACGCGGGCCTCTCACTGTTTTCTACACGCCTGTGCAGGACATGAGCAACTTTCTCTTTTCCCTATGGCTGCTGGCACCGTGAGGAGATGTTAAGTAAAGACAGAAAACATTTACAGTGAAGAAAGCAGAGGTAAATTTGTCCACTACTCAAGTTACATGTGCAAGATTGTTTGAATATTGAAATGATGAGCTATTTGGTTCAAGAAAGTGCAGGTGTGAGTTAATGAGTTATCATGCTAGGAGATGTATTTTACACCTGTGTTTATTGAGATGGCATCTTTGCGTGTTTGCCCTTGGTTCAGCAAGCTAGTTAATAAATCCCCTTGAGAATTTTGGGTGTCTATTGCTACAGCTTGAATGCCTAATATTTTGAGCCTCTGGCTCTATTTTTGGCTTGGAAAACACTCAGTGCACCTCATTTGTTGGTGAATTGTTGGCTAATTAAGTTGGATTCATATGGTCCTGTCAATATGAAAGCAAGAACAGTTTGAAGCTGAGATGTCAGCTAATGACATGTATTTAGAAGCTAAAACCGGCCAGATTTGATTTGAGAAACAATTCAAACTAAGTCCCTCCTGGTGATTTGTTTTATTTACTGAGATCTAGAAATATATTTCCCATCCAGTCATGCAATGCATCAGTGGCAAGCCAAATGGAACACATTTATCTCTGAACTAGAAGCCTTCTTAAGAGTTTCAGACAAGTATTCGCCAAGTCGAGAGATGATGGAGATGAGAAGTAATGAGCCAGCTTACTTACTCAGATCAAGTAAAGTCTCAACGTGTCCAGTAATAGTCATTTCATTTGGAAATCTTTCCTCGTCTGTTGCCAAAAAGAAAGACATTCCCAGTTTCCCCTTTTCCCAACTACTTATTCTACAAAAGCCTTTCAAGAGCTGACCGGACAGATAAGCAGGACCTGAGCTTTCAGGTGTCAGCTTTTCCTTATCATGACAATGTAATTAGGCCCTTGTCATTTGAGACCAATGGGGGAATAAGGCTGGGTGACGTCTTTGAGGTGAATTGACTGTTTATGTTGTGCTTCATGTTCGTGTGTGCTGAGCTCTTCTCTCGTTCAGACCTCTTGGTCAATTCCTTAGTGAATGAGCCAGAGCGGCATTTGTTTTTACCCTTCTACATTCAAAATTTTTTTCAGAGTCTCTTACTCTCTAGAGTCAGACTACAAAGCCCAATAGCATTGCTTAGTACAGTAATCAGGACTTTTTTTCTTTCAGATTTTTACACGTTTGTTTTCTTAGATGGAAACTATTCTAAGCTGAGTAAATAGTGGGCTATACAGTTTAACTTTTTGTATGAGAAAGTGAGAGATGCCAACGGCCTCCCTCCTCCTCCTTCACTTCCAGCTGACATAAAATATGCCCCAGGAACCTAAAAATGGAAGCTACCTTTATTACAACAGTGCCTGGAAGCAGAGAATTCATTAGATGCAGGGTCAATGTTGCCATTAGAAATCTTACTCTTTGGGTGTTTAATGACAGTCCCTGAAAGTTTGCTTCTGGCAAAAACCTGACGTCCAGGGCTTCCCTGGTGGCGCAGTGGTTGAGAGTCCACCTGCCGATGCAGGGAACACAGGTTCGTGCCCCGGTCCGGGAAGATCCCACATGCCGCGGAGCGGCTGGGCCCGTGAGCCATGGCCGCTGAGCCTGCGCGTCCGGAGCCTGTGCTCCGCAACGGGAGAGGCCACAACAGTGAGAGGCCCGCGTACCGCAAAAAAAAAAAAAAAAAACCTGACCCCCAAAGTCTCAGCTGGGAAACAAATTATAAAAATGAATTTTCAAACCACCTGTCCAGCTGTGCTTTTTGGTTATCTTTATAAACTGAAAAGCAGCTTCTATGACAGGATTCAATGCCACCAGAGATTATGCTATAAATAATACTGCTGAATTATTTTCAATATTCAATTTAAAATAATGGCTCAGTAACCTAATGACTTTTAGAAAACAGGCCAAGAAAAATTCTACGTGATCAGAAATCAGGTATGCATGTGTACCAGGTACCTGACAGAGAGAATACCTCAGGTCATGTATTTATTCAAAAGCCACATTTTGTATGTGTGCCATGTCCTTCCACTACAAAATAATAAAATCTTTTTACCTCAGCAGTAAAGAAAACTGAGATACCAATTAACAGGGTGACATTCCTATCCCTCAGCAAGTTAGCAGAAGAACTAGAAATCCGAGACATACCCCTTAGTGGCTGATTTTGTAATTAGGGCAGAAACTTCCATATACATTCTCTTCCTTCTATGCTCTCCCAGCTTGTGAGGACTCCCTAAAGTCCATTTCTGTCTACACACCTTTATCTTCTAGAAAGACTTCTCACTTGCATTTGATATTCTGCCCAGTCTTCGTAAATAAAAGTTTTCTCAGACAGCACTTGTACATTTCCAGTAGCAGAGCATCAGACCTTTGGGTAATAGAAATGCCAACCTTCATTTGCATGTCTAAAAGCCACTTGTTTCCATAAAACTAAGTGCTTCTGTGTGA
Organism: Tursiops truncatus; assembly: GCF_011762595.2. Classification (NCBI taxonomy): domain Eukaryota; kingdom Metazoa; phylum Chordata; class Mammalia; order Artiodactyla; family Delphinidae; genus Tursiops; species Tursiops truncatus. Next base: position 23,946,384 of record NC_047037.1, on the reverse strand, counting down.
CTATTGAACATTTGCAGGTGCAATTTCTAAGAGACTGAGATGAGGCGGCTGCAAATGTGGCCCTTGAAGTAAAAGATGATCAAAATAAATCAAATGATCATCATCAAATTAGTAACAACTAAAAGTGAAAGCAGCAAATGTGGTCATGAGCAAGCCCCGCCCACCACACTGAAGTGTTCATGATGAATCTTATAAGGAGGCGAATCGACAAAGAATTATGAAGACTGTGCAAATGGTCTCTGTAAGCTTGGTTCTTTTTGTTTGTCTATCAGTATGCACCTGGCATGAGATGGTCCCAAGCTTCCTAGCCTAGAGGCTGTGCTGTCTGTGAGCCTCTCTTCCCTTCTGAATTGTCACCAAGTTATGCAGCTTCTTTTGTTGAAATACCTCATAGATTATTCCTTCCCTGGTACTATTTAGATTTCTTTGTTTGCAAGCAATAAACACTGATTCTGGCAACTGTAATCAGAAAGGAATTTATTGGAGGGAAGAGGCATAAAGGCAGCTCCAGGGATCTGTGGCAGGAACAAGGAGAGGGTCCCAATAGGGTTTTGCTGTTGGAAAGTCTGGGTGCCAACAGTTGTATATACTTCTAACTCCCTCCTAAAAGTTCGTATCACAGGGAAGGGGTGTCTGTTTGACCTAGCTTCGGATGCCCCTATTCTCTTTGGCAGGGGAGGGTGGGGTACCTTGGTTAAGAAGATGGTATCTGATGGAGGAGGGGTAGTTCCCCAAACAACATCAGGATGCTATTCTCAGTGAAAGGGAGAACGGGTGCTGGGCAGCCAAAGCCGACATATGCCCACCATATTCTTTTAGATTAGGTTCTTGTTTCCCAAGGTCTCCACGTCTCCATTTTAACCTAAGAGTTAGGGAAGTGAAATTGCAGATTAATGTAATTTATGATATATCCTTTAGTTGATGTATGAATCTGCTCTGAAATATCCTGACCGGTGGACATAAAGAATCTACAAGGGCTTCCCTGGTGGCGCAGTGGTTGAGAGTCCGCCTGCCGATGCAGGGGACGCGGGTTCGTGCCCCGGTCCGGGAAGATCCCATATGCCGCGGAGTGGCTGGGCCCGTGAGCCATAGCCGCTGAGCCTGCGCGTCCGGAGCCTGTGCTCCGCAACGGGAGAGGCCACAGCAGTGAGAGGCCCGCGTACCGCAAAAAAAAAAAAAAAAAAAAAAGTAGAATCTACAAGAATATTATCAGGCATAAGGCACTCACTAACTCATAAAACAGTCTGTTATTCAGATTTTAGAAAATTTTCATTTTGTTAAGCTAAAATCATTCATTCCATTGCTCAAAAGATATTGAATGCCTAGCATGCTTCAGCCACACTGCTGGTGTTGATATAGTCCTCACAAACCTGATAGTCTAATATAATTTTGGCCCATCAATCCAAATTCTACACATCAGCTATGGTTCTATATTTCAGAACTGCAGAGAGTAAATCAAATAGCATGGTGAGGTCTAGATGCATATAAACAAACAATAGCCTTCCAGAAACTATAATGGAAGAAGTTTCCATTCATCATAGTATGCCAAAATATAAAATAGCTTAAAAAGTACTTAACAAGAAATTTGTAGGTCTAATGTGAAGACACCTATAAAAATTTACTAAGGGCCATAAAAGATGAGTTGAATAAATGGAGAGACATAACATATTCCTCTGTGGGAAGACTCAACACTGTAAAAACACCATTCCTCGTCAAATTAATCTAAAAATTTAATACAACCCCAATCATAATCCTAAAGTTATTTTCTGCTTGAAACATAAGAAAGTTATTTTAAGTCATTCTGGAATATAAATATGTGAGTATAGCAAAGAATCTCTTGAAATTGCTATTAAAAGGAACCATGGAGTTGAAATGATGAAAACAGTAAAGACCAAGAGCTCAGTGGAACAACAGAAAGCCCAGAACATATATACACATATATGTACCTACATACATGGACATTATATTGTAAATTCATAGGTTAAGTTTGAAGGGTGTTAGGATGAGTGAATAACAATCTAGGAAGAAAATCAAATCCCTACTATATCTCGCACCTCATAGCAAGACAAATTCCAGATGGATTCCAATGCAAAAATAAAACCAGATGAATATTAAAAAAACGTATACATTATTATTAATAACAGTGGGCTTTATAAGTAGAAATCAATAAAATCTTGGGCTTTCAAAGGAAGAGATAAAATTAACTACATGAAACTTGAAAATGTCTATACCAACATTCTCCTTACATAAACAAATAAAGCATAACATTTAAAAGGTAAAGCCGTGAATTGGAAAATATGTATAGCCTACATGACAGTCAAAAGGTTAATATTTTTTAATAGATAAAGAGCTTCTAAAATTTAACGTGACAAAAATAAGCACTTCAATAGGAAAAAAGGACAAAGGTCATAAACAGGTAGTTCACCAAGGGAGAAATACAAATTGCCAATGACATATAATTAAAATGATTTCCTCAGTAAAAATATAATGAATTTAAATCAGAATAAGATGGAACTTGATTATCAAATTAGCAGGGGTGAATATGAGTTCGGGTGATGAAGATGTGAGTGAATGAGCTCTCTCTTACATCGCTGGTGGAAGTATAAAGGAATGCAAATTTTCTGGAGGATAACTTGGATAAATTTTTCCAAGACATTAAAATGTTAGCATTCTTATTAACCCAGGAATTTTATTTTTAGTCAGTTATATAAATAGAAGTTCATACATTAAGCTATAAGGATTACCACTGCAATCATATTAACAATGTTGAAAGCTATAAACAATCAAAAGGTTAGTATAATAAATTATGGCAAGTTAATATGATATAGTACTAGGCAGCAATTAAAAATAATAATATAGGAGAATATTTAATGCCATGAAAAACATTCACTATAAATTGTTAAGTGAAAAAAAGCAAGTTACTTAAAAATAAAAATGTAATTACCTATATGTATGCATGTATATATTTAATTACGTATATGTATTTGCATATAATTAGATCAATTCAGACAAATACTAACAATAGTTATTAACAGGCAGTGAGAATACAGGTAACTCTAATTTTATTTCCTTCTGTAAATCTACATTTTCCAAATTTTCTACAATGTATATGCCTTACCTTGGTAGTAAGAAAAAATAAAAAATATATTCTTAAAACAGATATATTTTGTTTAAAGCAACAGAAATCCTTTTTTTTAAATGAAATCTTAGGTGAAAACCCAATCTATGGAACCAATAAGAGGGGTGAAGTAGGAGTGGTAGGCCTAGAGGCCTGCTCCCTTGATGGGCACCCTTGAGCCCTCACCTAGCAATGTCAGGGCTGGGGGAATTCTGCTGAGAACCCATTGTGTGTAAACACCATTTCTAGGTCCTACATGATTTGTTCTCAGTGAACCCATACACGGCCCCAGGATGGCTGGTTACCACTACAGTTACTCATAAACTATTTAATAGCTCATTTCATGTAGTTCACTACATTCATTGTCATATGTTCATTCGTTAAGCACTTTCTGAAAATTTTTCTAGATTTTAGCTTTGCATTATATTAGTTTATTTGTGGATTAGAGATAAAAAGATTTTCTTACTGCATGAAATATCCTCAGAGAATATAATTTAATTCCACACCATCAGATTTTATTGAAGGTTGATATGAGAAATGATTACATGAAGAATGGATCTCCATCTTCCCTAAAACAATACATTGTCTGTTAAGATGCTCAAAGGCCCTTACATAAAGATGTGTGTGATAAATTCCCCTAAAGTTTTAGAAAAAAAGGTTGCCCATTTTTATAAATAATTGTGACTTCCTTTTATAGTACTGTATTATTCCTATATAACTCATCATGTTTCCCTTTTGGCTTTGGCTGCCAGAAAGCTCAGAGCTATATTTGTTGCCAAACCACAGCAATGAACAGCTGCCTCATTTTGCAGAAAAACTCTACCCCAAAGCACTTGAGTGCCTAGCCTCAACTAAATGGTCCCATGATATGCATGGCTCAGGTTATGAGTTGTCTCAAAGCCAATTTAGAAATAGGCAAGGATTAAATAATAAACAAACAAACACATAAGTAATTTGGACTTAGCAGGCTTGGTCTTCGGCGGTACAAAACGCTCACACCTGAAGTTTGATTTGTATCAAATGCCTTTCGGGCACGTTGCTTAATCTGGAGTACTGTTCTGGATGAGCACTCCCCTGGGTGCAGACGTGGACATTTGGGTCTTTCTGCTACCAAGGCCCACACATGCGTCCACCCACCCCATGATGCTGGCTCCTTAGAAGTGATCTGCATGGTATCCAATAAGGATATCAGGTCAAAAGCATAGCAAAAGCGCAAGGCACAGATAAACTAAGAGTTTATACGTGGACCATAACCCTAAAAACATTTAAGAAAACAAGATATTGCTGAATTGGATCAGGAAATAGACAATCTTCACAAACAGAAACAATCTTAAGCATTGGGATATGTGCGCATAAGTGTGTGTCTGTGTGTTTATTACAATGATCAACAGTAGACTAAAAAATATCAGGTGAGTTAAGGTACTTCTTTACCTTTCCAGAAGGTCAAAAATGTATTCTTATTGTTAACATTACTCACATCATTTTACAATATGGTAAGTGCTGAAAAGGGCATGGAATGTGGAGGAAAGGGAACCACAATTTTCTGAATGACGTATGTAAATTGTTTCCTCCATTATTTCATTTAAGAGACACCAGTATCCTTTTTCTTTGTAATGCATAAGCTCTTTAGCAACCTTTCTAATAACACGGTAAGGCTCTAATATAATGGATGTTGTGTTAGAATGGTTTGGAATGATACTGGGCCTGGTAGGGTGGACTCTGGTAATGCAGTCTTGATTATAGTGTGATAATAACTGGCAGGTGGCTGTCTGTATCAGCAACAGACACCCTCAAAGCCTGTGGAAATAGCTTGGTTCCCATGGCTATGAAGTAAGGTGGGTCAGCTGCCCAGAGCAACAGATTATCATTACAAAAAAGATTTGCCATGGCTTTCACAGGAGAGGCCAAACCAGCCTAGAAGCAAATGGACGAGGCAGGCTTCTGGGGCCCCAAATATCTTCCTACTCCTGCGGGCCTGCCTCATATTCTATAGATAGAATTTCATTCAAGGTAGCAATGCTTGGTACCCATGAGTCCAGGCTCTAGAATCAGATCTCCTTATTTGAAATCCCAGCTCCACCACTTACTGTTGGCTGAGTAAACTGGACATAGTCCCTAACTTTGGGTCCTTCTGTAAATGAATGAGAAAATCCATGAAATGCAGTTAGCCAGCACCTGGCTCATGGTCTGCTTTCACTATATATCAACTTTTATTATTATTTACACTTAAAGTACCACCTTTTAAAATGCAAGTACCCAGGGAGGCATACCTTATTCCCAGTTAGTACTTCGGAGGGGGGCAGGGGAATCTCACTTGAAAGTCAATTAAGATGTAGTAAGCAGCAAGGGATCCAGGACTGAAACCCAGGAGAAGCAAGGAACTAAGCCAAAGGAGAGAAACAGCTTTGAAATTTTGCTCAGAGCCACACTGATTCTTCTACATGGAAAAGTACCCAATCGTTGCAGCTAGCCAAGCACAAACACTCGCTGTTGCAGAAAGGCAATCCAGATACAGGATGCGTGGCACCTGGGACCTTAGGGACTGCCTCTCTCTATCAACTGCTCCATCTCAGAGGACTCTACATACAGACTTTCTACAGTAAGAGACATTAATTAAACCGTGAAGCCACCAAGTTAGCGCCTTGTTTTCTGGCCTGCCATGGAGTGTATGCAAAGGTTTATAAACACGGTCCGTGTGTGGAGATGAGCACACCAGGAGAGGCTGCCTTCGTGGGCGTTGCTGTTAACAGCCAATGGAAAGTCACCACCCTTTCCCACAAAGCGGCTGTGCATCCCTGCACACTCTGAGCAGAGACTCTTATTTGTAAAGTCATCCATCACCTCAGTAGACCAGTCAATCATAGATTCCAACATCCCCTTCCTGACCAGCAAGGAGAGGAGAGGAAACGGCAGTTTGGAGACTTCCAGTTGAGCTGTTGGATAAATGAATGATAGTTTTTCTTCTCCCCAGGGTGCCCAGGAGAGGCTGATTCTGACACAAACCCATAGAAAAGGGCCTCCGTTTCACCTCCGGCTGGGTCAGGGAGGGGGGCATGGGGAGAGGTGGGGGGGAACACATGTGTTCACACACCCAGTTTGCTGCGCTGGACGAAACACTGACCTGTTAGGCCAGCGGCCTCGGCAGACAGGAAGGCGCTCCAAGACAGGAGGAAAAACAGGCCCGTTTCCAGCATAGGGAACTCACACAGTTTGGTAAATTTGGTCAAGTGACAAAGACGCGTTAAGGGAAATAACAACTGCTTTTATGAATAAATCTCCTTTTTGGCTGTGAAAAAATCTGGTTGTGTTTTAGATGAGAGAACTAATTTGCGGAGCTGGCTGTAACTGACTGAGACTTGACTTTGAAGGCCAGCAGGAATCATGCTTCATTGCGGGCTGAACACTCCTATAAAAATGCAAACTGGTGTTCAGATAAAAAAGATGTCTTACTAAGAGGATAAAATCAGCTCAGTGTAGACACAAAACTTCTTAAATTTGGACTCAGCCCTTGGGGTGTGCCCCTCAGAATACTGGCAGATCTGGGAAAACAAAGCCAAGGGGAGTGAGGCTGGGTGAGATGCTGCCAGTGTGTCAACACTGAAGGAGGCCACTGCTCCCCAGGGAGTGCTGGTCTGTGGACAGATCACCTTGAAGAGCCTTCTCTCTTGGGGAAGAAATTGAATCAGGAGGAGCATGTATGTTCAGTGAGAGGGAAGCTGCCCAGACTCTCTTTGTAAAAGTAGGATGGAGGAAAATGGGTGTTGCTTCTAGGTCAAGCAAGATGCCCTTTGGCGGGCAGTGGTTCATTTTGGCCAGGATGACACTTGGTCAATAGTCTATAAATTGCAAATAGAACAAAGGCACAGTGATCTGAGTCAGGCAGAGAATGGGCTATGGGGAGATGATTAGGAGTTAGTGATGGATGGGAAAGGGCTACCTTGTAATTGTGTCCACCACTAGGCAGAAAATGCCCTGACAGATAAAGAGATGTTCATGTTGTTGCATTTTTATGTTTCTACAACAAAGTGTAAGGAAGATTCCATATTAAGAGATGTTTGGCAGCAGGGCAAGGAAGCAAAAAGTATGACCTCTGCGTTAGTAGATCTGGGTTTGAGTCTTGGCCCTGCTAGTCACTGGCTGTGTGATTTCTGAGCAGTATGTTAACCTCTGTGAGCCTTATTTGTATCCTAGGTGAACTGGCAATGAGAATAATACCTACTCATACAATGTGCAGAGTAACATGCAATGAAGATATTAAAAATGTTTTATAAAGTCTTAGAAAGCACAAAATACTAAGGATCATGTCACGATTGGGAGTGTGGTCTCTGGAACGCAACTCTACCTGGGCCCATATTCATGGTATCAGCTTAGACGGGTCACTCTGCGCTTTGGTTTCCATGTCTGAAAATGGGCATAATAGTGCAACCTACCTCCTAGGTATATAAACCACTTACAATATGTTAAGCACTCAGAAGAGTGCCTGGTATATAACAAAGGATGTGTAAGTTTTTCAATTAGTGTGATTTAAATAAATTTGTTTTGTAAAACATCTTTTCTGGAAAGAGATTCAGTAAGGATCTGGAAGCAATTCTTTATCTGGAGGAAGACATGGGCTGCCCTTTGACCCTTTTCCAATGTCCCCTCTTCTTACTTGGAGGGAAGGTTTTGTTTCTAATGGGGTTTGTTCCTCTGAATTCCCTCTTCTAGTTTGTTGTAAAGAGAAGGCTCAGGCCGATTTGAGTGACAGAATACCAACTGGGCGTAAAGTGTTCTTCTCTTTCCATGGCCTCCAGAAAGTTGTTCAGTTCTGAGTCAAGCCCTAAGCTTGTCCGGAGCCCAGGGGCCCACAATCTGAGGAGCCTCTGCCTCGTTGTGGACAAGGTATCCAGGTGGTTATGGTGGAGGAATGGACTGTGCCCCTGTCTCCTTCACAGCCTGAGTTTGTGACCCAAGGCCATCAGGTGTTGCCACTATTACTGAGGCCCTGTCTCTTCCTTTTCTCCACCCCTTTCCCCAGATCTGATCCAATATCAGAGCAGACTTCCAACCTCCAGGAATTTTTACCTTCCTTATCAATTTGTTTACTTATGTGTCCATACATTCCTTGCACACTGGGCAGAAAAAAGTTCCAATCTCAGCCCTTCCACCTCGTGCCGTCCCTGGGACCAAAGGCCTGGTTTTAAACCCCTGCCCTGAAATGTCCTAGCTGTGTGGACTTAGACAAGTTGCCTAACCTTATATGTCAGTTTCTGCAGCTGAAAATTGGGGGAATAACAGTATCTCCCTGCCAGGGTTCTTATAAAAACTATCTGAGATAATCTATGCAAAATACTAAGGACAACGGCTGGCACGTGGTACAGTTCTGAACATATGTAAGATGACATAATTAATATCATGTCCATTATTACTGATATGTGACTCAGAGTGAGCTACTTAACCTTCTTGAGCCTCGATTTCCTCCTGTGTAACCCGGTGTCTTACAGGGTTAATTCGAATAAGAAGATATATATAAAGGCCCATGCTAGACATTCACTAAATGTTGTGATCATTACTATTACTCTACTCCAAACAACATGTGACCTCCATCATCATTCCACTTAATAATTAAGAGGCAACAGGGAGTAGTGATCAAGAGCATGGTCTGTCTCTCGGTTTCACTCCTTGGGTTTGATCTTGGCTCTACTTCCAAGCTGTATGACCTTGGGCAATAGCTTACCCTTTCTAAGCTCCAGTGTCCAGTAAAAAAAGATATGACCATTGTGAAGGTTAAATGAGTTATTGCATGTAAAACAAGTAGTAGGGGGCCTGACATGTCTCCAGTACTGGGTAGATTGTTAATCATTATTTTTAGTTGGAAGTCAGCCCTATCTTTTCCGACTTACTTTTGTCAATGGAGTTGACATTCTCCAGGGTTTCCAGGACATGACTTTGGGGTGGTCTTTTGATTCTCTCCTCTTCCTTATCTCTTAGCACCAACCAATCACTAAGTCCTAGAGCTTCTTCTAAACATTGGCCTCCTTCCCGATTTCCACCCCCCACAGGTTGTCATCACAGTTTTCCTTGATCTTAATCTTCCTTCTCTCATTCACCCTACATACCAGTTCCTTATTTATGTTTTAAAAACAGGACTTTCATTGTGTGCCTCTCTGTGGACTATAGAAAGATGCCCAGGCTCCTTTGAATAACACTCCAAGATACTCCACAAGCTGACTCCATCCCGCCTGTGTCCCCTCATCTTCCACCGCTCACCAGCCTGAGCCCTCAGGTCCTTTCAGGCACAACTGCCATGTGCCACGGCAGTGCCCCCTCCGCCACACCTTCATGAATGCTGGTCTTCTCCTGAATCTCTTATCATGTGGCTTTTGCCTGTATCCTACCCATTTTTCAGGTCAAGCCCAGGTCCTACTCTGCATGTAAATACTGCTTTTCAGATGATTTTCCAGAATCATAAGATTGGCCAAGAGTCTATTGGACTATCCCGGACACAGTGGCCTCATCAGCATTTGAATTTTTATAATCTTACTAAGGTGGCTCTGCAGCTTTAGCACTCACGTTCCATCCAACTCTTACTGTAGAGCTTGTCTTTCTAAGTTCGTCATTAGTTGAAGGCAGAGTCCATGTTTTATTCATGTTCTGACTTATCTTAGAAAACTTTAGTAGAACCTAGCCTTTTAGCAGTTGTTCAGTGAACTGTTAGGCTAGTCCTCATGAAAAGAGACCCCAACATTTTGCTTTCCTTGCCTTGATCCCTGACCCTTCTTGCATCTTTCTCCTTTCTTACTTCTCTTCCCCCCCCCAAGGTCTCTGGTCCTTTGTTCTGCCTCTTCTCTGTAGCCTCAGTTAACACTTGACATTAGCCTTCTCTGGCTTTCCTCTTCAAATCTGACTTATTTTTGCCCCCATCCAACTGCTGTGAGTGAAGAGCTCACCAGACCAGCTTCTTTCCCTGGCTCAAATCCTCTAGGAACTTTACCCATCCTCCCACCTCTCTGCTGAAAAAGAGGGAGTAAGATGACACACTTGCCTGGATATGGCAAACATTTCTGCTTGGCTTGCTGTTCCCCTTCCATAAAAGAGCTATGCATGCTCGTTTAAACTCACAGTCATCTTTGGCTTGGCCAACCCTGTGAACTAGTGCTTGCTACAAGTTTGAAAAGGAGGCAGAGAACACTTAGTTTATCATTCCCAGTCAATCATGCTTTATTCTTGACCTTAGATCTTCAGTTCTTCCTCTTGACCTTAATATATCCAAGCCTGATACCCTCTGGTCACCTATATTCCTAGGTGGGAATTTTCTTAAGACTGTTGCTATCCTAGGGTCAGACAGTATGAGCAGTGCTAGAACTGGCCTTGGACAGGAAAAGAGCCTGGGCCCCTCTTCCACTGGTACCGACCTGTGCTTCGAGGGGTGGCTCGGAACCAAGATGGCTCCAGTGGTGCCGTACTGCGCTCGAACGAGACTATCTAACCATTTCCTAGCCTGGAATTTGTCAGTCCTCAGAAACATTCCGGGGAAGTTGACTGCTCTGAACAGTCCCCAACTTTCCACACAGGACAAAGGATATCAGTGCCGTGACAACAGCATACGCAGACCCCATTGCAAATGAGCCGGCGAAGATCCCCAGGAAATTCCCCACGGACTGGAAGAATGCGGCAGCATCAAATGCATTCGGATTCTCCTTGGGACTGTAAATGGATATAGAACTGAAACGAGAAGAGGGTGACGGTTAGTCAGCGACTCCCATCTCATGGCCCAAACACCAGAAGTCAGAATTTAGCACCCACTTTTGGGAAGGGCACGTTTTCCTATGAGGCTAGGTGCTGGTTGGAAGCTTTCAGGGGAAACAGATGTGGACAGAGAGAGGTGGAGAAGGCAGAAAGCTTTCCGCTTCCTTACAACCCAATCCCATGGTATCTATATATTGCTGCCCATCAGTAAACATTTTTATATAGGAAGGGTCGTAAGGAATATTGTTTCTGAGCAAACTAGGCATTAAAACATGGTAGGCGTATAAGGAATCTGCTGAGGAGATAGATAACTGTGAATTATTTAGTGGCCATATGTCTTCAGTGCTGTTAAATATTCACAAATGTTCCTGATAAAAAGTGCACTTTTATGGCCTGTGCACAAATGGATGATACAAATCACAGCATGCACAAAATATTCTGCTGTGATCTTGTCATAAACCACAAAACATTGCTCCTCTCCAGTGTAACCCTTCAGAAGCAGAGCCCAGAGGACGTTCAGAGCATCACAGTATTAACCCCTGGGGAGAGACAAACCCCTCATTTTCCCCCTGAAACAAATGGCAGCAGCTGCCTAAGGTCATCTTTTACACCCCAATTCTGATGGCTGCCAACAGATTTACATCCACAGAGAAAAATCAATCCACCAATAGGCAGTCTGTTCACTTAAATAGTTTTGAGGATGTCATATTTGCTATTTTCTTTTTGTAACCAGGGCCTCAAATCCCACAACTGTTAATGTAAGGGACAAGGTGTGTCCTATTTTAGGAAACATGAGCTCCGTATTGTAGCATCAAAATGAACAGATGTGCTAGAACCAGTAGCTTTCGGGAGACTAATGAAGTAACTTTTCAGATTTTTTTTTGCAGTTTTTATTTTAATACAAGGTCTTTAAAGCTAATCAGACAAAATCAATACTTTCTCAGCGGCTGCTGGGAGGGACCTTGTAGCTCTTAGAGAGCAAACAGTACACCAGACACACTGACTTGAGATTAGATAGGATTTTACAGAGATGTAACTGAATCTCTTGTGACTTGGATGATGAGAGTACGTTAACTCTCTGACCTGACTTTTTGTGTCTAAAGACTAGTTAAGAGAGAACAGGGGGAGTGGGTTCCAATTCTCCTCCAGGAAAATGTGTGGCATAAAAAAGGTAGTTTTAAATGTTTCTAGTTTTTCCCTGGATATCTTTAAACCCCCAAAGTAGGCCAAACACTTCTGCTTTTTTTTTTTTTTGAATTTTATTTATTTTTTTATACAGCAGGTTCTTATTAGTTACCCATTTTATACATATTAGTGTATATATGTCAGTCCCGATCTCCCAATTCATCACACCACCACTCTCGCCCCTTGGTGTCCATATGTTTGTTCTCTACATCTGTGTCTCTATTTCTGCCCTGCAAACCGGTTCACCTGTACCATTTTTCTAGGTTCCACATACATGCATTAATATACGATATTTGTCTTTCTCTTTCTGGCTTACTTCACTCTGTATGACAGTCTCTAGATCCATCCACATCTCTACAAATGACCCAATTTCATTCCTTTTTATGGCTGAGTAATATTCCACTGTATATGTGGACCACATCTTCTTTATCCATTTGTCTGTCGATGGGCATTTAGGTTTCTTCCATGACCCGGCTATTGTAAGTAGTGCTGCAATGAACATTGGGGTGCATGTGTCTTTTTGAATTATGGTTTTCTCTGGGTATATGCCCAGTAGTGGGATTGCTGGGTCATATGGTGATTCTATGTTTAGTTTTTTAAGGAACCTCCATACTGTTCTCCATAGTGGCTGTATCAATTTACATTCCCACCAACAGTGCAAGAGGGTTCCCTTTTCTCCACACCCTCTCCAGCATTTGTTGTTTGTAGATTTTCTGATGATGCCCATTCAAACTTGTGTGAGGTGATACCTCATTGTAGTTTTGATTTGCATTTCTCTAGTAATTAGTAATGCCGAGCAGCTTTTCACGTGCCTGTTGGCCATCTGTATGTCTTCTTTGGAGAAATGTCTATTTAGGTCTTCTGCCCAGTTTTTGATTAGGTTGTTTCAAACACTTCTGCTTTGATCATGTAATTGGATAAGGAAGATGAATGTGGATCTCAAATGGAGCCCTGTTATGTATATGAGAAAGGGATTGCCTTTGAAGTGTTCTTCTTTCTGTAAAGTGTTGTGCTTTGAAGAATAAAAAGGAAAAGCAAACCCATATTTGGGTCCTTTATAGCTGACAGTCCTGGGAAAGGGTGTAAAACCCCATGGCCATTCGGAAACTTGGTGCCCATGGCTGCGTGTGTAAAAAAAAACAGTAGTGATGAGGAAACATTCCAGTTGCTATCTGTCTTCCAAACAAAGGTTTTTGCACAGTAACACAGTTTTGTAAATAATTCTGTTAATTCCTAAGGCTGCTCCCAGCAGATCTGATCCTCAGAACAGGCATCTCTTCAACCCCATCTTCACCTTTGCACTCGCTGGAAGTGTTTTCTCTGTCCCAATGCTTCCCTAGCTTGAAGCACCGCCATCACTTCTTTTGGCCATATTCCGTATCATTACTTATGTAATGTTTGTTCTTAAATCAACTCATTTTTATTCAAATGCAAAAGCTTTTATTAAATAATATTTACGAAATCATAGTTTTGAGTTGCTTCATATATTGCTTTTTAATACACATGAGATTATGTAATTATTAAATTTGAAAAACAAAGTTCCCCTTTGTGTCACCTAAAATCATCTGGGTATCTCCACTGGTTCATAGTCTGCATTTTGGGAGATGCTGTTTTCTTCCTGGGCTCTGATCCCCACCCAAAAGGGTGCAGCCAAATTTCATACCTTCCCTGTGAGACCTGATTGAACTGAAGGGAAGAGCTTACTTAATTCTCCTTGACCTATGGAGACTCGTTCATTGATTTGCCAGCCCTAAAGCACTTCAGGATGTTAGTCGAGATGCATGGGGTACCTGCTATGTACCAGGTGATGGATTCGATGCAGGGAGTGGCGGGCGGGCAGGGAAGGGCATGGAAAGGAGAAGCAGAACTTGAGTCAACAAACATTTTACTGACCATATGCAAGGCATAGGCGGAGAAGCCTAAGATAGAGAAGACAGCTAGCTCATGTCAGTCACAGTGCTGAGAGTGATTGTGAGAGATGTGCAACATTTAATGGGGCAAATGAGGAAAGGGGCACTAGTTTAGAATAGAGGGGATGGCATTTGATCAAGCCAACAGTCAGTGATGGGCAGCAGGCATTCCAGGTAGTGGAAAGGGTGGAAGCAAAGGCAAGGAGGCAGGAGAGTTGAGGGCACTTCAACGTGGAACTATATAGTGATGGCTGGAGCCTGACAGCACATATGTGGGCACTGGCGGAGGGGCAAAGGCAGGTAGCTGGCATCACTCAGAGCTTTAAATTCCACCTTAAGAATATACAAAAGCCCTCACATTTATGTAATATTTAGTCCTCTTATGCCTGCATTATAACTGTATTTGATCCTATAACATCTCTGCCAGGTAATTAGGGCAGGTATATGGTCATCCGTCTTTTTCTTTCTTTTCTCCCCCCTCCTTTTTAAAAATAAAATACAGAAACGAAGAGTCAGAGAAATGAAGATCATATAGCTACTAAGTTCAAAATGTAGATTTCTTGTTTCTCCCTTGAAAAAGTGATCTTGTTGGGAGGCAAACATGAACCCACATCAGGACCGTTGAGTGAGTGTGGTTCTGATTCGAAGGGCAATAGGAGTTCAGGCACCAGAACCTTGGGTTCCATGTGTGGATGGAACACGAGAAGCACTCTCCCATGTGCCAGGAGAGTGTGGAGCACCTTGCATGGGGCGACAGAGCCCTCCTCTCCCATCCCACTAGCAGGTGAGACGCAGGGGTCCTCCTGGAAACCTGCTTTCGTGCCTGCCTTCTGCTCCTGGACTTCAGCTTTGCTAGGCCTGGCCTGGGTCTTTGTCCTGCTTCTATGCCCAGGACACAGCCTGATGCCCGGCCCGTGGCAGGCTATATACAGGTTGAGGGAACGAGGGCAGGCTGACTGGAAAGCAGGAAGGAAATAAGGAAGAAATGCAGGAGGAGAAGAGGCTTGCAAAAGCTAGTCATCTTTCAAATGATCATCATCTACAAGAGTTTTTATTAGGCATTGACTATATGTAGTCATGTCGTGGGTACTTTTAGGGTTATCAATGCAAGCTTGAAGTTAACACTGGAGACTCTTAGCTTGAGCGTCAAAGATCTCATCCTTATTGGCTGTATGGCCTTGGTTAAGTTACTCCATCACTCAGGCTCTGTTTCAAAGTCTATAAAATGGCCATAACATTACGTATCCCACAGAAATGTGTGAGAATATGAGGTACATTTAAAAACCTATAAAAAAAAATAAGAGGGACTTCCCTGGCAGTCCAGTGGTTAAGACTCCATGTTTCCATTGCAGGGGGCACGGTTTCGATCCCTGGTTGGGGAACTAAGATCCAGCATGCCTCAGGATGTGGCCAAAAAAACCCGATTAAGATTAAAAAAAACCCACAACGCCTATATATTTATCTTATAGGTTGTAGGGCCATTCATTGAGTGCTGATCATGTGCACAAAAAATAGGCTCTCAATGAATGCTGGCCATCATCACCATCACTGCCATGATCATCATCATTCTGCTAAGAACTTCCACAGGCTCACAATGAAAGAGGGCAGAGCGCTGTGGCTGAACAAGGCCTTGGTTCCAACTACGGGCCGATGGGGTGTGGGTCCCCTCCCAGCACACTGTGCTTCTAGGTTGCTGCAGAGGGAAAAGTCACTTTTGCATGGGAACAGCAGGGTCTCCAGGGAGGAAACGGCCATAGAAGTGACGCCAGTAGGTTGTCACGTTTTGCGCGGGGCTCTTGGGTCCGTGGATTAAGGAGGAAAGGAGCGTCCTCAGCAGCCTGGACAGGGATGTGCTCCAGGACAAGAACAGGCCAGGAGACTGAACTTGAGTTACATCTCCCCAAGTTTAGCAGAGGACATTCTGCAGGCAAAGCCCTCTGGCTGCTGGTGAGGAGTGAGGCAAAGAAAGCAGGGGCCTTATGTCCCAGAGACATTGTATCTCTCCTGACTGCCAGGATTTTAGGAAGTTGTTCCTCCAGGCTCTAAGCCCTGGAAAGGAGGCATCTCTCTGGGCTCTGGTTTTCAGCTTCAACACTAAGCCTCTGGATTATGGAGCAGCAGTTGCAGAGGGTGTTTTCGGAAATGACCATGGGTTTGGGTAGCATCTGTAGAGTTCTCTACCTTCAACCTGAGAAAGGACAGAAGATCATGTTCTAACGGTTTCAGCACTTTGGACTTAAAAAGGAAATACCTCCTCCCGTGCACCAAGGGAGATGCTTGAACCATTAGCGGATGCAAATATCAGAGCGGGGAGAGGCAGGGAAGAGGAACTGGACTTTCTGCTAATCTGTGTGGTGCTTGCCCTTGTCCCTTCAGAGGGACACCACTCTGAAGAGACACTGTTTATAGCACATGCTGGTGAAGATAGATCTGTGATCTGCAGATTTCTGGAAAACAATGTTTGAGTTGGATAGAACCAATATCCTTGAAAATGACATGACCGGAAATACACAGTGGTGTTTAAATATTCATCTTATAAATTGGATATTAGTCCAGGTTATTGATTCTGAATCATTCTGTTCAGGAACAGATTATTCACCAAAAACTATTTTGATGGTAGTGTATTGCATACAGTCTCAGAAATAAATATGCGTATCTTTTATTCAAAATTTTTGAAATGGATGAAATATCCTAAATTCCTTTGATGATAGCCACATGAATAAGGATCACACTGCTCGCTGTATCTTCTTTTTTTTTTTTTTTTTTTTTTGCGTTACGCAGGCCTCTCAGTGTTGTGGCCTCTCCCGTTGCGGAGCACAGGCTCCGGACGCGCAGGCTCAGCGGCCATGGCTCACGGGCCCAGCCGTTCCACGGCATGTGGGATCCTCCCGGACCGGGGCACGAACCCATGTCCCCTGCATCGGCAGGCGGACTCTCAACCACTGCGCCACCAGGGAAGCCCTTCGCTGTATCGTTTAAGACTCACAGACACCATCGAAACTCCAGTGTTTCTCAACAACCCATCTTTTCATCTTTACGATGTTCCTACAGGAACCCCCCTGGCAACTTAGGTAGCGTTAAGGGCATAGTATCTGAATCTGAGATCTGGGTTGAAATCTCAGCTCTGCCACTTACCGGCTGTGTGAACTTGACCAAGTTACTTAGACTATATGCACCTCAGTTTCCTATGATGATGATAATTTAAAAAATGATACTAAAATGAGGATGATAATAATAGTACATATCACAGAAGGTTGCTATGAGAAGTCAATCAGTTAATGTTTATAAAGCATTCATAATGGTACCTGGCACATAGTAAGAACTACATAAGCATTTCTTAAGTTAATCATCCTTCTTCAAATAACCCATCTTCCTCCCCCTCCCCCTTCCTCTTCTTTTCCTTCTTCTTCGTCATTGTGTTGTTTGTCTGTCTTTCCGTCTCTTTCTCAAACTGAGAGATTGGTTTAGTTCTAAAAGAAGTATCCCCAACTAGATGTCTAATGAGTACCTCAACCAAAACAGAACTGAGATGTCATCACCTGTCTCTCTCACACTCTGACTGGTCCTTGGTCTAGAATCTCTTGGTATCAGGGATCATTTGATCATACAAATTGTTTTGTGTAGAATGGCATGTGGCACGTATGCTCAATAAATGCCAGCCATGAGGAAGAAGGAGAAGGGGGGCGAGGAGGAAACGAAAGAAGAGGAAGTAGGGAAGAAGTTATTGCAATCATGCTGAGAGTGAAGATGAGATCACGTATAGAAAGTATTCTATAAATGGAACCACCATCACTGCCGCCAATGCCAGCCCTTCCAAAACTCTGGCCATCTTCCCATTCTGGACCCTATGGAGTCATCGCTCTCCTGATTCTTACAATCTTTCTCAAGACCACCCAGCTTCCATCACCACCCACTCCTGTTACTCTTTACCGCTACTGCTAAAATATTTTCCCCATTATTTTCCCTCACAGAAACTACTCAACAACCTCAAGCTCCTGGGCAGCCTTCCTTCATAATGATGTTCGCCTCTGACAGGTCCTCCCAACTCCCACAATCTACTCAATATTCTGGGTGCCTGATTGGGACAACCTGCTTCTCTTATCTCCCGGTCCAGTCTCACTTCTCTTGTTAACATGAATCAATGCCACTTTAAAATTTTAAAAGGAAAGTTTTAAGCATATACATCACATCCCTTTTTGAATTTCTATGAATGTAATCAAGAAAAAGATGGGAAGATGATTACTATAGCCAAAGATATACAAAAAGGACCTTCCATTTTCTCTGCCAAATCTTTAATCCCTAACAAAAAAATTTAAACTACTAGCACCAGTTTATTACAGAGCTCTTGATTCTTCCAACTGTACTATATTGAATCCTTCTTTGTGCTGGGTGTATAGTTTCATCAATGATGTCTTGGTCAAATTCCATTATTCAGTTCCTTTCGGTTATCACAACTTAGTGCTGTCCAGCTTAAAACCTAAATCTTCAAAGCAAGCTTCTTCTTCTCCCTGCAGAATATTCTAGAGCAGCAGGCAGGATGACTTGAAAGGGAGGAGTGGCACACTTGGTGGCACAGTGGTTAAGAATCTGCCTGCCAATGCAGGGGACGTGGGTTCAAGCCCTGGTCCAGGAAGATCCCACATGCCGCGGAGCAACTAAGCCCGTGCGCCACAACTACTGAGCCTGTGCTCTAGAGCCCGCGTGCCACAACTACTGAAGCCCGTGAGTCTAGAGCCCGTGCTCCGCAGCAAGAGAAGCCACCGTAATGAGAAGCCCGCGCACCACAAGGAAGAGTAGCCCCGCTCACTGCAACTAGAGAAAGCCCACGCACAGCAACAAAAACCCGACGCAGCCAAAAAAAACAAAGCAAAGAAAGTGCTCAGGAATGCTCCCCTCCACCTCCCTCCTGAGCACCAGCGCCCCCTGGTGTTAGAGGCATGGAGGAGTGATGGGGAGCCAAGCTCTCCACCTTTTGTGGCCAATTGTTTGGCCACAATGGACAGGGTCCCTGGCCTCACTCTTGTCACTGCTTGGTCCGTTTCTTGGAAGCCCCTGCTGACATGGTGGCACCTCCAATTTATGAAGAATCTCCTCACAGGGACCATTCAGTTTTCCTTCTGCCCTGCCAGCTGTATATATTCCCAGCCCTTTTCTATGGCTTGGATCAGGGTCCACTTGGGGAATTTGGTGGCTCTCACACCTCCCTTGATCTCCAGTCCCCTTTAGTTGGGGCACCCCTGAGCACCCTCCATGGACCATGGAGCACTCTTCTAGGAGGGCTCACCTTGCCCACTCCCCAAACACAGCAAACTAGGGAGTCTTCAGGTCCTGCTGACACAGAGGACTCCAGCTGACTCCTTCCAGAAATCTGTAGGCCAGTCCCTGTGTTCTTCTGCTCTCTCACTCCAAGAAGACACATCCAAGAACCTCCTTCCCTGCTCTATTTTGAGAGGGGCTCAGCCCCTCTGCAGTTCCTCCCCTGGGGACAAGCTGGCAGCCTTCCTCTTGCAGGCAGCCTCCATCTATTGGGGTGATTCCAGTGGCGTTCCTTCCACTTGACTTAGGGGAGAGGAAGCTCCCTCACGGGGAGGGGTGACAGCTTCACACCTCAAACACTGCAGTCTCTCCAAGGAGGACCCCCTTTCTTTCCCACTCCTTTCATACACTGTTTTGAGACCAAGGAGATGGGGCAGGAATTGGAGGAAATGAGGCTGATTCTGTTGCCAATTAAGCCTGTTGGGAGGTGTGTGGTTCTAAGTGCTGGGGACCACTGATGCTCCTTTTAGTAGGGAGGCATTTAGCAACTTTTGTTTCAGGTCTGCTTCCTAAACCCAGTTTGGAAAACAGGCAAAAACCCACAGGATGATGCATCTTGTGACCTTTATGTCCGGATGCTTCTAGTTTCTTTCCTCCCCATCTATCTAGAGTTGCCTTGTCATTCCGCTCTGAAGGATACATTTTAAGGAGAAATGCAACATAGAGGGGTGATAGAAACTTGTAAAAGCTGCTCTGTTTGATTGGCCCTGAGTTTCACAGGGAAGAAAGTAGAAGAAAAACTAATTACAGTGCTATTTTGTGTTTAAAATTGTTTATCTCCCCCCCCGAAAAAGAAACAAGTGGATTCTTATCTATTATTTACCTTTTAATAACTCTACCAACCTGCACTTTCTCAAGAAGTTGCTTAATTATGAATAAGGAATTGATTTTATGGGGGCAAGAATTGTGTGAACACATTGGAATTCATTCTGGCATCTGCTTGCCCATTATTCTGGCTTATGTCCTGCCAAAGGCTGATGAAGTTCTGTCAAGAGAACCTGCTGTAAAACATAATGACTTCAGGAATTGGGGGCATTCCAGGCACCCTGGGAAGTTAGAAAAGTTGCCTTTTAATAATAAGTGGTTCTGGCCAGAAGTTCACTGAGCTTGAGTTAGAACCACAGGGTCTCACCTTCCCAAGGGCAACAGCCCTGCAGGGTCAAGGGCTGTGTTTCAGGAGGCACATTAATGAACTCTTGCAGCTTCTGAAGGACTGTTTAGTTAATGACCGCTCCCTTAGGGTCCAAATTCACACCAAACAGTGATTTTTCCAAATCCTTGACAAATATCACTTTGCCATTTTGACGTGTGGCACCACAAGACACGGAGAATTTTGTGGGAAGTATGAGTTAGTATATCATGGCTGCCCCCAGAATAATATGATCTCAGGCTGAATTAATGGATTCATTCTAACAACAAATGTTTCTTGAGCACCTACTATGTGCAGACATTTTTCTAGACACTAAAGATCCAGCAGGGAACACAACAAACCTTCTGACCTCATGTTCCTTACGTTCCAGTGGAGAAATCAACATAATAAATAGCTAAGCAAGTAAACATACGATTTAAGGGCAGAGGAGACAGAAAAGAAAAAGAAAGCAGCGTGAAGGGATGGAATAGAGAGTGATGAGGGTGCTGTTTTACTTAGGATGGTCAGGAAAGGCTTCTCTGAGAAACATTATTAAGTGGAGTCCTGCATGAAAAGAGTGGGGAGAGTTTTCTAGTCCTTGAAGCAGAGGCAGTGTGGCTGGAGGGGAATGGGCAAGGGGAAAGTGGTAGGAGACAGGGCTGGAGACTGGGCTGGGGCCAGGTCTTGTGGAAGTTTTCGGGACTTTCTTAGGACTTAGGATTTTCCTCTAGGGGTGAAAGGGCATCCACTGGAGGGTTTGGGGTAGGGGAGCATGGTATAGAACATTCCAGGTGAAGGCTATGTTAATAACAGTAGAGGAAACTGGACAGGAGTCAGCATGGTCCCGTTGTCCTCCCCCATGGCTGGATCAGACGGGGCTTTCTTCTTTGGTCTGGGTGGCACCATCTGAACGAAGCCTGACAAACCATAGCAGACCACAGGAGAAAGAGTAGGGTGGTGGGGAAGAAGAAGTAAGGAAGGAGGGGAGTTTAAAGGATAGATGAGTTTAGCAGAAACAGCTACAGTGAGCATTTGAAAGGCGGTCATGCAGAGGAAGGACTGGCCTCGTTCTTTGTGTTTCCAGAAGGCAAAGTAAAGTCCACGAGTGAAACATCAGAGGGAGAAAGATTTCAGCTTTATATTCTATTTCAGAATTTCCTAATTCTTAGATCTGATGGAAAACGAAATGAGATCTATAAAAGTCAAGTTCTCTGTCGCTGGAGATACTTAAACATAGAATGAAAGAGTTACCTGTCAGGGTGTTATGGAGAAAATTCATGGACTAGACAGTTGGGTAATGTGGCCTCGAGAAACCTCCCGCCCCCAGGGTCATTGACTCCCTACCTATTTCCAGCTTCCTCCAGGACTATCAAGAGAGGGATGGAGGGTACTTGGCTTTCTGGGCTACCCAAATCCTGCCATTGGAAATGGCTGAGTATTCAGCGAGCAAGGGGCAGTACTTCAGTGGGGATGCAATGAAGGCGCCGATGATTTAGGTGGGAGCCATGTTGATAATGACATCAAGAACAGTTACAAATTTCAGCACGGAATAAAGTCTTTGACAGATTCCTAAGTGGCTCTGGTCCATTAAGTTCCAACTTTAAAGTGACAAAGAGAGCTCTGAGCTTAAAATTGGTTAAAAGGGAAGAAGAGTTAAAGGAGGTTTGTTATGAATTATATGTACATTTTCTTTGAAAGGACATCTTAAATTACTTTGCGATTCAGCCTGAAAAGTCTTGTCAGAATTGTATTAGTCTGCGGGCTTTGAGAAATTTTCTCTTGCACCTAATATTGAGAGGAAAGTGAATCAGAGATAGTCCTAAAGATAAAATAACTCGCAAATACTCTTCTTATTTTGTTTGCTCTCTTTCTTTTCTGAAGCAGAAACAGGAATTTGAATCCCACCACTGTGAACCTGTTTAAAAGAGAGAGAGAGACACTAATTCTCATGATCTAATGGGAACTTCAACCCTTTCTCCAACTTTTCAGTTCCTTTAATCCTCACTAATGAAATCTTAGCTCCAAAGAGTACTGTAATATGTGAAACTTTTAGTCATAATAGATATAAAAAGATGTAGAAAAGTAGGTTAATTGCCACTAAAGACGGAAATCTAGTTAAAATTAAAATACAATCATTAACAGGTGTAAGAAAGACCAAATATTAATCCCCAAGGTTGAAATGGAGAAGGGGGTCAGGTGCTCCAACATTTACTGAGAACTCAAAATACAGATAATTCGCTGTATTTGTTACTATGGAGCATTCACTATGTGTCAAGCTCTATGTTAAGCATTTTTATAAACATTATCTCACTGAACCCTCACAGTGACCCCCTGAAGTAGGTGCTATTATGATTTCCATTTTATAGATGAGGAAACTATGGCTTAGAGAAATGAAGTAACTTTATATATCTCACCTCATTTGATCCTTCCAAACATGTAATGAAGAAGAAAGTATTTGCATTTTAGAGATAAACAGACTCAGGGATGGTAAATCATTTGCCCCAAGTAACTCACTAGTAACTGGAGCGGCAGCCATTCAACTCAGGTCTCACTAGTGAAAGCCCGTGTGCAACGTAGACTGGGAAGGGAAAACACTAGGATCCGTCGCCTGAGTGTACACACAGATAAATAACTCAACAAACGTTTCACGTTCATAGGATAGAGGCAAAGACTACTCACAGAAGGTTAAGATTTTAGGACTTCTGGTACTAATTTGTAAGAAAAAAACTGCATTAATGAATCTATTCATTTCGATATGAGGAGTTTTGCTGACCACCTACGGCTGCTTGGAGGCCAGGATTTCTTCATGGAGGGCTCTTCTCCACATCGAATGAGTCTGTTATGAAACTATGTACACTTCATGTCTCTTGATGACTACTGTCTCTTTATAGTAATTACTTACTTGTGTCACAGTGTCTTCATCTAAAAAATGATGATAATAACAATTGTGCCTCCTTCATAGAGTGGGGATTAACTGGGTTAATACGTGTACAGTGCTTCTACTTGGAACACAGAAAGCACTCCATAAGTGTGAGCTGTTATTATTGTTGTTGCTGTTATTTATATCAATATTACTGTTGGAATGATTATCGTTCACCATTTGCTCAAAAGAAATCAATAAAAACTGAGCTCTTCTTCTAAGAATATAGAGGCATTCAGGAATTCCAATTAAGGTGTCAGAACATTATAAGAGTCTTCTGAGGTGGAATGAGTAATACATTTAGAGTTAGATCATGTACTGAATTCATCTTTTTCTTAATAAGGTCTGTAAAGCAGAAGGTTATTGGGATAGTATCAAAAAAGAAGATGCATGTAAATTGTTAATAACAGTTAAGACCAAAAGATCCACGGATTTTACAAATCCAGCAGAGTTTAACTTCCAGCAGCCTTGCTGGAGAAGGGGACACCAAGATAGACATACCACAGAAATCCCGTTGCTATACCTGAAGCAAAAATGTTCATGAACAGAAAGTATCTAATGAAGTCGTATAGAATTGTGGGTCAGCAACAATCAAGGAAAAATCATGAAATCGATGGAGCTGCTTTCATGGTGATCACCAATTCACAGCTCACTGCACGCTACATAGAGATAAAAAGAATCCGAAAACAGGCACTTGCTTTCATTGGGGCCTGCAGTGCTTCACAGATGCTGTGGGCTGAGGACAGAGAGATGAGGGGCTGAATGACACACTAGCTTCCTCTGGCTGGGTCAAAGGACTTTTCATAGACAATGTCCTATGAAAAGCTTTCCTAATCTGGGTGCCTTTCATTCCTGTGTTAAACAAAACTCACTCCTGTTATAAACAGCTTCCTGAGACAGCCTGATGGAGTTTCACCTGGTGACAAGCCAACTCCCAGAAAATATTTGCACTGATCAACTCATATTCCCAGATCCTTCTCCTGTGCTTCTATTTATTAGCAATTAAGTGAGCATCTGGGCCCCAAATCACAACCTAATTGAGAATCTGCATCCCTAAATAGAGCTGCAACTAAATAGAGTTGCAGATAATTTTGCTTGAGTACAAGTTTATCTTTGGGAGCAAAGCACATAGGTATGTTGCCTCCCCTCCACAGATTTTGATTTTATGTTTGAAGCATGGGAGCTGTGGACCAACAAATCTTACCAAAGTGGGTTTTGCTTCCACATAATGCTTTTAAATTACATTATATGTGTCTAGCAGTTGCTATAAAGTATATATTGCAGAATGCTAAAGTTCCACAGTAGAGTCATCTCTGATACTGCATCTTCAGGATACAGCTTTATCTAGGATAACAATGTAGACTTCACAGTATATTTGAATCTCAAACGAATACAACTTGTAAAAATCGAGAGATTTCTAACTCAAGCAATTAATAGGTTTTTCCCACCCATGTAATAAAGATAGTTACGAAGACTTGGAGTCAGATGCCAAGCACCAGGATGAACACTTCATTTACCAAGGCCATTGCTGAGCTGTGAAGGAGCACAAGCTCCTAGGGCTAGAGCCCTGAGCCCTGGGCCCTGAAGCAGTCTTAAAGGTTCAAGAAGATAGGTTTTGCACATCTAGGTGGACAATAGGTCAGAGGCTGGGGAAAATGCAGACTGGAAGGCTTGGTGGAGGACTGGGGTGGAGGCAGGTGAGTACAACACTTCAAGTTAGACCCAGGTGAGCAAGCCACAATGAGTATATATACAACCAGCAAGGCAGCCAGGGAATCAATGATTCAGGGAGTCCAGGGATGGATGTGAACCCAACTTAAATGCACACAAGCACTTTGCTGGAAGGAGAGTCCTTAACTTTCATACACCTTCACCGTTTATTCCATGACCTCAAAAAGGTTAAATACCACTGAAGTAGGGGTACACAAATTCTGATGGCAGAACAAGGAGGGAGTGGTCAGAAGCTGAGGCGAACAGTGATCTACAGAAGGGGAGATAAGAGACAAAATCGGATAACCAGACCAAGGTACAAGAAACAGGAGTGGGGTCATGGAGGAAACCCCGTGCTTAAGCCATGGCCTTTCACTCACTGCCTGCTCGGGTAGGGGTCGTATATGGCAGCTGTGGGCTAGCAGGCAATGCACGGGAGAATGTCAGTAAATAATGACATCTAAGTATATCTGGAGAGAAAGGGGATGTTTTGAGAGTTGTATTTACACAGGAATAAATGACAGAGGAAGTACAGCAGATAACATCGTGAAGCATAAATTAACTGTGGCTTGAATCAATCCTACTCTCTCTTCAGGGTTTGTTTAGCTTATGTCAACTTTATTGATTCAAAACATCCAAAGTCACTCACCATCACCACCACCACTACCAGGGCTTGGCTCTCCTTAGGTCAATCAGAATGTGTGAGACACAACAGCTCCCAGGCTTTGTTCAGCGCACGCATGGCAAGATCTTCGAAAGATCTACTGTCTTTATTTATATGTCATGAGAGCACATGGGAGAAACAGGGAATTTGGGAGAGAAATGTTCCTTGATGGCTCAATTATGAAATAAGTAACATGTTGGTAATAAAAAGCATTTGGGATATAGATGTCTCTCTGTAAGATGGGTTAAAAACTAGTGAATTGTTCATATTGTTTGCAAGGGAAGAAACTGGTAGCCAGGGTGGGTCAGAAGGAGGTGCTGGAGATGCGGCCCCTCCTATTTGGAGGGCAAGTGGCAGGTGGGGAAGGCTGCTTTGGGATAATTCCCCTCTGCTCCTTTTATGGTAGGGGGTCTCTCTCGCTCTCTCATTTTGTTTTTTTGTTTTTTGGATTTCTTTGGTCAGGTCTATTTTGTATTACCATTCTACCCACCACTAACTGGTTATGCTACCAGCTAGTGTTGAACTTTACTATTTAAATGGGACTAAGGTTATATAGAAATTACAAAGTCTTTGAGATAAAGGGTGAAATTCAATAATTATACCTCACTGTCTCCTCTGGATTAAGTGTATTCATTAGATTTTTATTCAAACCTATTGCAAGGAATCCAAATCGGAAAAGAAGAAGTAAAGCTGTCACTGTTTGCAGATGACATGATCCTATACATAGAGAATCCTAAAGATGCTACCAGAAAACTACTAGAGCTAATCAATGAATTTGGTAAAGTGGCAGGATACAAAATTAATGCACAGAAATCTCTGGCATTCCTATATACTAATGATGAAAAATCTGAAAGTGAAATCAAGAAAACACTCCCATTTACCATTGCAACAAAAAGAATAAAATATCTAGGAATAAACCTACCTAAGGAGACAAAAGACCTGTATGCAGAAAATTATAAGACACTGATGAAAGAAATTAAAGATGATACAAATAGATGGAGAGATATACCATGTTCTTGGATTGGAAGAATCAACATTGTGAAAATGACTCTACTACCCAAAGCAATCTACAGATTCAATGCAATCCCTATCAAACTACCACTGGCATTTTTCACAGAACTAGAACAAAAAATTTCGCAATTTGTATGGAAACACAAAAGACCCCGAATAGCCAAAGCAATCTTGAGAACGAAAAAAGGAACTGGAGGAATCAGGCTCCCTGACTTCAGACTATATTACAAAGCTACAGTAAACAAGACAGTATGGTACTGGCACAAAAACAGAAAGATAGATCAATGGAACAGGATAGAAAGTCCAGAGATAAACCCACGCACATATGGACACCTTATCTTTGATAAAGGTGGCAGGAATGTACAGTGGAGAAAGGACAGCCTCTTCAATAAGTGGTGCTGGGAAAACTGGACAGGTACATGTAAAAGTATGAAATTAGATCACTCCCTAACACCATACACAAAAATAAGCTCAAAATGGATTAAAGACCTAAATGTAAGGCCAGAAACTATCAAACTCTTAGAAGAAAACATAGGCAGAACACTCTATGACATAAATCACAGCAAGATCCTTTCTGACCCACCTCCTAGAGTAATGGAAATAAAAACAAAAATAAACAAATGGGACCTAATGAAACTTCAAAGCTTTTGCACAGCAAAGGAAACCATAAACAAGACCAAAAGACAACCCTCAGAATGGGAGAAAATATTTGCAAATGAAGCAACTGACAAAGGATTAATCTCCAAAATTTACAAGCAGCTCATGCAGCTCAATAACAAAAAAACAAACAACCCAATCCAAAAATGGGCAGAAGACCTAAATAGACATTTCTCCAAAGAAGATATACAGACTGCCAACAAACACATGAAAGAATGCTCAACATCATTAATCATTAGAGAAATGCAAATCAAAACTACAATGAGATATCATCTCACACCAGTCAGAATGGCCATCATCCAAAAATCTAGAAACAATAAATGCTGGAGAGGGTGTGGAGAAAAGGGAACACTCTTGCACTGCTGGTGGGAATGTGAATTGGTTCAGCCACTATGGAGAACAGTATGGAGGTTCCTTAAAAAACTACAAATAGAACTACCATATGACCCAGCAATCCCACTACTGGGCATATACCCTGAGAAAACCAAAATTCAAAAAGAGTCATGTACCAAAATGTTCATTGCAGCTCTATTTACAATAGCCCGGAGATGGAAACAACCTAAGTGCCCATCATCGGATGAATGCATAAAGAAGATGTGGCACATATATACAATGGAATATTACTCAGCCATAAAAAGAAACGAAATTGAGCTATTTGTAATGAGGTGGATAGACCTAGAGTCTGTCATACAGAGTGAAGTAAGTCAGAAAGAAAAAGACAAATACCATATGCTAACACATATATATGGAATTTAAGAAAAAAAATGTCATGAAGAACGTAGCGGTAAGGCAGGAATAAAGACGCAGACCTACTGGAGAACAGGCTTGAGGATATGGGGAGGGGGAAGGGTGAGCTGTGACAGGGCGAGAGAGTGGCATGGACATATATACACTAACAAACGTAAGGTAGATAGCTAGTGGGAAGCAGCCGCATGGCACAGGGATACTGGCTCGGTGCTTTGTGACAGCCTGGAGGGGTGGGATAGGGAGGGTGGGAGGGAGGGAGACGCAAGACATATGGGAACATATGTATATGTATAACTGATTCACTTTGTTATAAAGCAGAAACTAACACACCATTGTAAAGCAATTATACCCCAATAAAGATGTTAAAAAAAAAAAAAACCTATTACCACCTTCTTGGAAAATCCAGTTTTTAAAAACATGCCTCAGGGCCATTGCTAGAAAGCATCCAAATGGAAACAGAGGTGAGCCAGTGATAGAAGAGGAGAATGCCATTCAGATGCAAACAACAGAGGACTGTACTGCTTTCATATCCATTTTGTGTGTGTGTGCGTGTGTGCGTGTGTGTTAGAGAAAGAGAGCGAGAGTGATAGCAAGAGCAAGAGAGAGAGAGAAGCTCTAAAAAATCTTATGCAGAGAAATAGCAAAATCCATGTTTTTGTGTGTGAAAAGCCTGCTTTATCACTTAATGCTAATGAAACATCGTCAGGAGGAGGTCAGTGCATAATTAGAGATTACAGCACCATGGATGCATATGGAGTGTGATGGTGAAGCCCCAGGTAACTTCATCACAGGAAAAGTATGATAATCCCCACAAACTTAATGCCAGAATTTGGGGAATGTAATGAAATGGAAGGTCTCAGAGAACCAGACAAGCACCTCTACCATCTTCTGCCTTGGATTGCCTGACAATCTTTGGCCCTGGCACCAACCGGTCTGTGTAGGTGGCAGTGGAGAGGAAAGAGAACGCTGCTTCTATTAAATTATTTACTTTGAAAACGTTTTGCCTTCAAACTTCTGGATTTAAAAAAAAAAAGGACTCAGTAAATTACCAAAATGACGACCAAGAAAAAAATAATAATTTCTGGCTTTTCAAACCATAATAAAATAAACTAGTAAGATATAAAAAGATAGTTTGGGGGCTTCCCTGGTGGCACAGTGATTGAGAACCTGCCTGCTAATGCAGGGGACACGGGTTCAAGCCCTGGTCTGGGAGGATCCCACATGCCGCGGGCCTGTGAGCCACAACTACTGAGCCTGCGCGTCTGGAGCCTGTGCTCCGCAACAGGAGAGGCTGCGATAGTGAGAGGTCCGCGCACTGCAATGAAGAGTGGTCCCTGCTTGCCACAACTAGAGAAAGCCCTCGCACAGAAACGAAGACCCAACACAGCAAAAATAAATAAATTAATAAACTCCTACCCCCAACATCTTCTTAAAAAAAAAAAGTTTGTTGGTAAATTGAGTGATCAGTCCGTGCAATGCCAGCTTAATTTTAGAGTCTTAAATACTGAATTTGGAAAGCATATATGGTATGTTCCTGCAAAATATTCAGTGTTAAAATCCTCTTGGACTTTGTGCTTTCCACATTGCAATGCTAATAGCTGCCACTTATTGAAGCCCTCTTGCAAGCCAGAACTGTCATCAACATTTTGTATACATTATTTGTAATCGTTCCCACAACCCCACAGGAGAGATAATATTATCTACATATTACAAGGAGAAACTGATGACATTGAGGAAGGTTAAGCTACGTGGCCAAAGACACGTGGCAAGTAAATGGTAGGACCAGAGTTAGAACCCAGTTCTAAACCTCCCGTGTTGTCTCTCCCTTACGGCCCCCTCCCAAGTAAACCGTCCTCAAGTGTGCATCATCAAAAGGGTAGCTCTATGTGCTGGTCCCAGTAGGTAAGTCCTTCCCTTTGGTAATCTCTACTGGTGAGGTGAGGTCTTTAAAGTATCTATCTGCATATTTCTTTAGTTCTTCCTTTGTGTGTTTATTTAATAGCAAACCAGCAGACAAAAAAAAAAAAAAAAAAAAGGTCCACAGGGCTACTGAAACTGAAGTTGAACAGGGTCAGCTCTCCTCCAGACTTTCCCCTAGGCATAACAAAATGTTTGTGTTTGAAAGGTACAATGTTTTGCCTGTTATCGGGCAGGAAGTAGCATATCTGTCCTGGGCTGCTGCTAAATTCTATGGATAATCAAAACATTATTTTTCTATCAGAATGGAATGTAGTACCAAACGGAGTACCCAGTGACCTGAAGACAGATGTCTCCCCAAAATGCAACCCTTGATGAGTTCTCCTTTGAACACACCAGGTTTGGGGGTAGTGGTTCCTTGTGACCTAAGCACAGCAGCAAATGTGGATCTGATCCACCTTTCAGATCCAAGATCCTCCCAACAGAATCATATTCCTTTGGCTTCAGGGTGGTCCAGCAAAATGGAATACATTTATTAAATGAGAAATTAATTATACTAAGATGCATTTCATGCCAGATGGTGATTCCTTCTCAACCAACAACTCGTATCAAACATCTGCCTGAGGCTACCAGATCCAGGAAACTGTATTGACTTCTTATGAAGAGAATGATTATCTCCCTTCTTTACTGCTGCATTCCTCTCAGTGTTCCCTTTCCTGCATCAGGATTAAATCAGCACGTCCTCCCTTTTTGCCTAGTTCAGTGAAAATAAAACTGTTAGAGTCACCTTCCTCTTGAGTCTCTCAAGTAACATATGATGCAATGCCATGAATGCACGGGTTCGGGTGGTATGGGTAGAGTGTAGAAATAAGGGGAGGGGTAAATCACAAGCACTGAAGATTTCTCTGGAGAGAGTCCATCAAATGGTGTTCTAATCCCAAATTCTGGCTTACTATGTGTAACAGTTGCTTGGTTGGCTTGAATGGGAAACAAACTTGGCAGCAGAAAGGAGAGAGATGGGACAGACGGCTTGCTGCACGATAGATTCTAATATGCTGCCTTGTCTTCTAATAAACATAAAACAATCCCTAGTGGCTGGGTTTAACAGGGGAAAAGTTTTTGTTTTTCAGTCTCGTTTCCTGGAATAGGATGAGATGGGGCCTTTTTGCAATGTTGCCTATAGCCCAGGGCAAAAACTTTCTCCATGGGCTTCTCTGTTTCTTCCTAGTGACGGGAGGAAAACAAACCATGGCACAACATAGTTTAACCAAGTTCAGATGAAGTATAACTTTGGTGGTGAAATATACACTCTAAAACTTTAGGGTCCAACAACCAGAAAAATATATGGAATAACTTTTATCTAAGGGATTTGAACTTTGTGAGAGAGAGAGCAGATCATATAAATCCTAATCTTTTCTCAACACACACACACATAGACACACACATTCAGAGACATAAGTAGCCACACCCCCCTGCACAACTGAAGCACCTCATCAGGTGTCAGAGTTCTTTGGAAGTGAGCGAAGGATTTGGGTTTTGACGGATGTTTGTGCTATGCT
Organism: Tursiops truncatus; assembly: GCF_011762595.2. Taxonomy (NCBI): domain Eukaryota; kingdom Metazoa; phylum Chordata; class Mammalia; order Artiodactyla; family Delphinidae; genus Tursiops; species Tursiops truncatus. The sequence continues at coordinate 23,914,813 of NC_047037.1, read as the reverse complement.
CAAGGCTTATTTATCTGTAGTCTTAGAGACCACAGCTTTTGGAGGTTTTATTATTTCCATGAGGTACCCCAAATTGGTATTGCTTTTCTGTTTCCTTAGAATTAAACACTTCCTGTCGAATTATCTGGCTGCTTCCATCAAGAACATGGTCTATGGGATCATTAAAATGATGTGACATCATGCTTAGGGAATATGAAACACTTGTTCAAAACTCAGCATGCAGATGCTCCCCCCATAACGTACAAAGTCTTGAACATATGTCGTGGCAATCTTCTTTGCTAGCTTCCCTTTCTCTACTTCTTAATGCTTAGCATAGAGAAAGTGCCAGAACATTTAGCATGAGCCTATGAAATATGTCACTAATCTCAGAGCTGAGTTAAAAGAAAACCGAAACTTACTCTTAAACTACTTTACACTTATTGGCTGAGATGGAGCACATTGGGTCCTACAGCCCCAAATTCAGAGGTTCCTCAAAGTTCTAAGGAAGGTGTGGTGCTAAAAGAAGCAGAAAACTGGCTTCAATTAATTCTAATCATCACTATCATTGCTATTAAGCAATTCTATTTAGAGTACCATATTTAGGTACCATGGAGCTACAAACAAATAATGAGCACTGCTCTCCCTAGAATCCCATTTTTGGGAGCTAGCAACAAACAGCTGGACTTTAACTCAGGGGCCACAGATGAAAGCCTCCATTCTTGCTTACCAATTCCCTGAGCTCTCCAGTTCCCTGCTAAATTTCTTTTGAACACACTCTCGTACTTTTGTATTTTTTAAAAATGGAAATGTTAGCAGGAAAAATCCACTCCACTGTAAGAGGCACATTATTCTGAGAGCATAGCTTTCCTCAGAAATACCAGCAACACTTCTACTGCTCTGTAATAAGTGGCTGCAGCTGTTGCCATGGTGATTTTCATTTTTAAAAAAACTGTATCCACACAAAGACAGGCAACACAGCTGTTTCCAGGAGGAATCATAAAACACGTCCAGATGTAATGATGCTACTGTCTTTTGCTGTGATAAGAGGGACATGCGTATAAGTCTAAGCAGAACTAAAGATGGGGCTGTAGCTATGTTCCCATCAGGGCCTATCGGAGGGTAACTTAAAGCTGATGAGAGTTCAACTTATACCCAGTTTCCTCAGGCAGATACCTAGCACCAGGTTTACATAATTTTCTCCAGTAGCTGCCTTTCCAAAACATACCCTCATCCCCCAAATCTCAACGTTACCCCAGAACATTCCAGAAGCAAGCTCAACTGACACTCACTCAGTCCTTGTTTATCTGAAGTTCCATGGCCTCCTACCTATGTGTTATTAAAAGGCTGCAAGAAAGTCAACACAATGTATTTAAAATCATTCCCCACTTTCCAGTTGGGGAGAGTGTGCTGCCTGCTGCTGTCCTGGTCCTTCAAGAGCCAAAAAGTTTGGTCTTCTCTGTGTGGGGTGCAGTAGGCGTCAATAAAGACACATAGATACGTGTGGAGCTGCCATTTCTTTAACAATGACATTATGTTTCTCAGGGAGCAGGACCCTTTTGCTTGTTGTTTTGTTTTTTGTTTTTAAGGCCTTGATTTGCTTGGCAAATCAGATGCTGAAAATTATGTGAGTAGCTTCAAAATGTTGGTGGCCTCAATCCCTCATTCTAAACAAGATTCAAACTAGTTATCCCTTCATTAACCTGAAGGGACAGTTCTTGCTGTCACACAGGCGCAGTGGGACTCTGGCAGCAAAGTAGGAAAGGAAAGCTTACCACATGCCTCACGGGAAAAGAGTTAGAAAAGAAATTATATTCCCTGTCTCATATCACTATTTAACTCTTAAAAAACATAATTATGTTTCTGGAATCCTCTGTATTTTATCAAGCAGTTGGTTACAGCTATTTTGTTATCACTAAGAGCATTGAATTATAAATGGTATAAGTCACCAAATGCCCAGGAATCTAATAATAAAAGGACCTTACTTGGAAAGCATAATTGGTCCTTTTATTCTGTGAGGAGGGCCTTTGTTTGCAAAGAAATACGGCTGTGCTTAACATCTGAGTAATCAGCAATCTTTGTGGCGGTTATTGTTATTAAACATAAGGTTCAGATGCGACCCACAAATAATCCACGGGAAGCTGTGGGGCTTTATGAGCTAAACAATTGCCTGTGTTTGGTCCTAACTTGTCACTGACATTCTCTGTGACCCAGCAAAATATCACTTCTCTCCTTTGTACTACTGCAATACAAATGGCGCTGAGGCTGACCACAGACAAGGCTGTGAGGAATAAGGAGTCCAAGTTCCTTCACAGTGCCCTGAAGGGTTCAGTGTCATCCATAATGAAGTGTATAATAAAATAGAAATCAGACAAACTCGTCTGGGTCCCTCGAGACCTAGAAGAAATCAGTGTCGCAAAATATTCCATTTGTCTTCTCACGATGTCACAAAGTAGGAAATCAGTGGCTCTTTCCATTTTTTTTTTAAACTCAGAAACCAAAGGAAAGATGGAGAATGAAGTCACTTGTCAAGGGTCATGCAGCTAATCAATAACTGTCCCAACTATCATTTTCTTGGCCTCTTACCTATCAGTCCAGTGCTACTTGCAGATAGCCTGCTGCCCTGAGAGGCAGCAAAAACAGAGAAGTTTCCTCTAGACAGATTAGAATTCTTTAAGCGTGCAAAAAATAAACAAAAGTAGAACTCATTAACTTATCAGATTTAAATATTAACCTTGGTAAGTCAATCCTTAAAGCTAATAAATATTATTAGCTTTTAAAATATTAATGATGTACAGAGATTGGTGCCTTTCCTGTTCCTCAGTGGATTTGAGATGACTGTCCCCAGACTCATCTCCCAGCAAATCAAAAGAACTGATCAGTATGGAAACACGTATGTTGATCAGCAACCACGGCTAAGGAAAGAATTGGGAAATTATTTCATAGTCGTCGAGAGGAGCTAAGGTAATGAAGTATGGGCGACACAGGTTGTCAAATAGACCAGAAGGCTGAAATATTTTTTTTCACAAGTGCTTTCAACTACTTCAAATCCTCTTTTTCCCTGTGCCCAAGGCTGAGAGAAGAGACCCACTGGGCTGTCCCTCTAGCTCTTGGCAGAGCTTGGTGAAGATCAGAAAACAATATGGGGAGGAAGCTCTGTGTGATTTATTTTAACTGAGCACAAGAAAGTGGCAATTGGGGATGTAAGTGTAAATGCTGCAAGTGTGTATTTGTTTAGGTACACATTTCATTTCCCCTAGACATGGGACGCTGAGGGGAGAAACAGTCTCAATAATGATAGTAGGGGAGTTATTTTTCAAAATTTCTTCTCTTTAATTAAATTCCAGTATGATTATTTCTACTGGTTTTCATGTTTATTCATTCAATGAATATTTGCTGAGGGCTTACTAAGTGCCTGGCACTATTGTAGATGCCACAGGTGAATATAGAGGGGGGAGGCAAAGAGACAGAAAATAAATATGAAAATCAACAATCAATCTTTTGAGATGGGGAATGATCTGTGACCCTCCCCACACAAAGATTAGAATTTAGAATTATAAAGTGGCTTCATAGACAATGTCTTATCTGAGTTTCATCATATTCCAATGATATAAGTTTTGTGGCGAAAGCTCCATTTTGTAGATTTGGGGATTGAAATTAAGAAGTGACTTGGTCAAATCCATTTAAACAGTGAATGTTACGGGCTGGGGGGGTGGGGGGGGTATGGTGAGGAGGAGGGATAGGTTGGGAGTCTAGGATTGACATGTACACACACTACTATATATAAAATAGATAACCAAGAAGGACCTACTGTATAGCATAGGGAACTCTGCTCAATATTCTGTAATAACCTAAATGGGAAAAGGATTTGGAAAAGAATAGATACATGTATATGTATAACTGAATCACTTTCCTGTACGTCTGAAACTAACACAACATTGCTAATCATCTATGCTCCAATATAAAATAAAAATTAAAAAAAATACATAAAAAACAATTATCAAAAACAGTGAATGGGGAAGCCAGGGTTTAAATTCAGGACACCTTTCTTCAAAACCTCTGCTCTTTTACTGTATCATACCACCTCCAAGGATTGATTTAAAATTTTATGTACCTATGTACAGTTTCCAAATCCAGTGTTAAATAATTCTCCAAATTCATGTATTTAACCCTCCCACTCCGTACTGCTAATTTATAGCTTTGCAGTTTAACCATTGCTTTCAAATTTCACTGTGCAGAGATAGGAGGGTTGGTGCCAGACTCTCTGGGTTTGAGAGTAAGTTCTATCACCCTGGAGGCAGCAATTTACTGGGCACGTCACTCAAGCTCTCCCAGTACAGTAACTTACAGGACTGCAGTAAGGATTCAATGGGATACGAGGCAATGCATAGCACATGCAACATGATGGTTACAGATGTAACCCTGGGGAGTTACCACTACTTTTCTTTGCCTCTGTTGGCTCACTGGAAAAAAGGGAACGATAATTACGTTAGTTTACCTTATTAATCTCTTAGGGTGGTCATAAGAAACATATTGTACAATAGACGTAGGAAGACTTTGTGAATGGTGAAATGTAATTATCGCTAAAGGAATCCTCTAAATCAGATGTCCGACAGAAGACACGTAGCTAGACTAGGCTTCTCGTTATTTCCATTCATGAAGAGGACCCAAGTGGTCTGCTGAAGTTTGGGGCCAATGCCATGGTGTGAGCAAAACTCCAGCTAACAGACCAGGTGGTCTAATTCCTAGGTTCTCAAGCCCAGAGGGCTGCAAGGTACACCTTTTGGGGGGCTATTTAATGAGCCCATTATCTAGCTCTCATATGAAGTCACCCAGAAGGAAGACCCAGCTCTACATATTCTGAAAAATGCCTGAACTCGATGGGATGTGTCCACGTGTTTGCACAGGAGCACTGCTCCCTCTGTAGACTCTTCTGGAGGAAACACCCTCGCTGGGCCCCAGACCCTCTCACTCGCCCTCCCCTCATCCCGCACGGCTCCCACACTCATCCCCACCTCCTGCACCCCAAACACTTACCACCATCCCTCTGAGCTCTCACACTCCCCTGGCTAAGACTTGAGGCCCTGCTGGGGAGACTTCCTGGAGAAATTCTCCTCTATTACATTTCCAGCCTGTATATAACAGCTTTCCAGTGTTCTCTTTCCTATTTATTTTAAATTTTTCGACAATGCCTTTCTTCAATTTTTAAAAACTTATTACTCCTGCAGGCTTTATTCGTCCTTAACACTATCATATAAAAAATTAACTTTGCTGTTGTATTATTCAATGTTTCAAAGCAGCCAAGAGTCAGGGGAGAGAGAAGCCCTGTTGGACCAGTTTGCTTTGAAAAATCGCTGGCTTGCTCATTGTGGGACCAGTGGTACGTAGCCAGCCCCATAGTCATGGGCCTCCTTCCCGTGCATGCTCCTGACCCGGGCTGGAGGCTCTGACTCAGATCCAAAGACTCTAAGTCAACACCTCTCAAGATCTCAACGGTGAGATCTTAGCTAGGGTCTGCCCCTTAAGAAGTTCTTCCTGGTGAGGAAAGCCAGCTGTGTATCATGTCAGTTGCTACAAACATTTACTAGTTGCCTATAAAAGGAATTAAAGCAATTTTTTTACACGCTAGAAATTCTTAATATTCAAATACATTACTTTAACTCTATTTAATACTAGCTTTTGTGCTTCTTTTAATTAATATTTCATTCATTTTTAATAGGTTAATAAATCCTTTTAAAAAGCTAAAGGAAATATGGATATGAGTGGGACAATTCTGCATGTAGTCTAAAATGAGAGCACTTAATCTTTTTTCCTGGCTGAATATATCTGATGCTTAGCTCTGTAATATTGGGTAAATTACTTAATCCCCCTGTACAATAGGGGTAACAGTACCTGGCTTTCTCCAAGAGTCCCTTTCATGTTTTAAGACAGTTCCCTTCTTTAGCTCTGTCCCTGAGGACCATTTAAGATGCAGTCCTACTGAAAGTCAAGCATGTGAACTGGCATTTCTAAGACCAGTGGCTGAGAATGCCTGTGACCACACATGGCTTAAAAGTTTTAAAGCCAAGAGTTTTTCTTCCATATTTTACATGCAGAAATCTATGTGCAGCCTTTTTGAGTAATTAAACATAATCAGATTTCTTTCAAGGAACCTGTTGGCTTTATCACTGCAGGGGTAGGAAACAAATATGAGCATCAGGTCTGCATATTTTCACCCCGTACCAGGTACATTAATCTCCTGAGACTGGAAGTATATAAATCTCTCATTAATTGCAACCTCAGAAGTCAACTCTGAATGGTCTTCATGCACTACTTATAAGTGCTCACATGTGAGATTCCAGAAGGACCATCTAAAGTACATGAGAACCAAACATTCTTCAGTTGCTTTGGCAGCCATCCTTTGAGATGGCCTCCAATGACCCCTGACACTTGGTATCCGCACCCTTGCGTAGTCCCCTCTCCCGTTGTACCAGGGCTGATCTGTGTGATCAACAGAAGTGACAATATGTCGTTTCCGAGACTAGACTGAAATAGTCACCACGGCTTCCATTTTGGTTGCTCTTTCTTTCTCTCACATGTGCTACATCATAATCTTTCAATCTTTCTCTTGGATTGCTCTCTGTCGGGGAAGTCAAGTCATGCCCAGCCCTGTGAAGGAGAATGTGCGGCATGGAAGTTAAACGTTCTGCTGACAGCCATGTGAATGTGCTTGCAAGTGGAGCCTTCAGTCTCAGTTGAGTCTTCAGAGACTGCAGCTCTGGTCAACAGCTTAACTGCAAAGTCACAAGAGACCTCGAACCAGAACACCTAGCCTCAACAGCCCCTCAGGAATGGTGAGGTGAATGTTTGCCATATTAAGCAGCAAAGCTGTGGGGCAATTTGCCCCCCAGCAATGGATAACTAACAGTCACTTAAGCTCTAACTTTGTTTCACATCAGATCATCAGGAAACAACTTTAAAGAGCTATTATAGAAGGTCAATATGAAGAATAATTTTGTGTCTTTCATAAGACTGTAGTCAAGAACATTGTCTACTATGTCACCCTATGCCCTATTTCTCATGGAGTTCAATAACAAACAACACTGGCAGATGATCTGTGTGTTTTCTTTAGCTGGCTTGAAGAACTATAAACTGATGTACTTCCCTTTTCATTTTGTTGCCAGGAGGCTCTGAACAAAATTTAGTGCTAAATTAAGTAACTAAGTGGTGCCAGATACTCATTTTCTTGTTTCTTTTAAGAGACGTCTTTTCATCTTTTACTTATTATCCTTTTTGAAAGTAAATATTCCTTAGTCCCGTAACTAACTCAACTCCTTTCTGGACATAATTAAGTCTAATTCAAGATACTGTGAGTTTGTTGAGTAACTCTTAGGTGCCAAGCAGGGTACCAGGCCCTAGAAATACAAAGATGAATAAGACAAGAAGTAAGGCTTGCTTTTACGAAGCTCAAAATCTAGTACTGAACAGCTATGTGGAGAACCAGTCATAAAACCAAATGACGGTCATGCTCATCACAGAGTGAATGAAGCAGGATGAAAGTGTTAGCCAGAGAAAATGACTCCTGACTTGAGACAAAATCAAAACTGGGCCTGACAAAGAGGGAGAGGCTGGCGTTATGTTTCGGGGAAAATAAGAGTCATCTAGGATATGGTGAGGAGCTTAGTGCGGCTCAAGTGGGAGTGAAGTGGAGGTGGAAGTGTATGGGGTACAAATAAAAACAAGTAATATGCTTCTGAGTATCTGGGAACACAGTTTATATGGAAGAGGTTGTAACACAATAGAGCCTATTTTTTCCACATGAGTACTGACCAAATTAATAAATAGCTAACCTACCAGGAAATAATAAAGCTATTTCATAACAGTTTACAGCACCCCTACTTGGCTGTGATACTGCTGAATTCTTGCAAAACTAGAAAGAAGGAATAATTTAAAATTGGAAACATGTCCAATTCTTATTAATTACCCACAGATTCTATCAAGTTTCCAACAAGGGGCCCACTGGTTGAAACAAGAGTTAGAGAAAGTTCTGGAGGCTCTGCTTCCAAAGAAACCACGAAACCTCACAAAGATACAAATGCACAAATATGAAGCAAAAATGAACGATTTTCTGCTCTTTTCTGCTTGTCTGAACCCATTTTGTTTATATTTACTAAAATTAGTGTCTGTGTTTTCTTTACAGGACCTCGATTACTCCCCCAAATAAATATGCTTCCCTTGGAGTATGTCAAAAGAGCAGATCATCTTTCTGACCTTAGCGAGTTAAAGTGCCTACATACTAAAGCAAACTAACCAGATTCATCAGCCCTTTACATATTTATTAGGAGCTGAATGGTGATGTATTTTGTGGCACTCCACAAATTTTTTACTTCCTTAGACCAGAAGTTACAAACTCAGGTGCTTGCAAGGCCATACTTATAATGTAAAGGAACTAACTGTCTATGGAAACAAGGGAGAGGGGTGAGAACTCCATCTTTCAGTACTGGCACAGGCATGCAGGAGGACCTGCATTTTTTTGGTTACTTTGTTTGTAAGAGACACTAAAAATCTTAACCGTTATATACAATTGGCCAATTTTTAAATGTTGGAAACTAATACAAACTTTTAAACATTGTGTGGACTAAACAAAATGTGTCTGAAGATGGGATATGAGCAGTGGACCATGTGTTTGTAACTTCAGCCTTAGAAAATTATATTAGCAGGTATTATCTTTACCACATATTAAAAAATTGTTCAGAAACCACTTTTAAGATTTGTATTTGTTTTCAATAACTTTATGACATCACTGAGTGCTGACAGGAGTACAGAGCAGTGTTAAGGAAGTAAGTGTCCTCAGAAAGTCATTAATAGGGGGTTCATGCAACCAGTAGAACTAAACTAATGTAGAGTTTCTTCCCGTATTAGTGTATATAGACTTAAACGTGAATTACAACAACTTTTTGAACTCATAGCTGAATGTGAAATAAAGAAGTGGAAATCCCTAGGAGTAAGAAACAAAAGGAAAACTGAAGGCAAGAATCAGCTCCACTTGATGCTACTAAAAAAAACAAAACCTTCACAAAAGACAAGTTTCTTTAACCGACTTGGAGGACAATTTAAATCAATATCCTTCACTTTTCATTCTAACTTGGTTTAACAAAAAAATTTGAAAATATATACATAGTATAAAAAGAGAAACCACTATGAGGGAGAGGCAGAAAACTAAAAAATTAAAAAAGGGAGAACTAGAACCATAAGAAATAGAAATAGGGCTTCCCTGGTGGCGCAGTGGTTGAGAGTCCGCTTGCCGATGCAGGGGACATGGGTTCGTGCCCCGGTCCGGGAAGATCCCACATGCCGCGGAGCGGCTGGGTCCGTGAGCCATGGCCGCTGAGCCTGCGCGTCCGGAGCTTGTGCTCCGCAACGGGAGAGGCCACAACAGTGAGAGGCCTGCGTACCGCAAAAAAAAAAAAAAAAAAAAAAAAAAAAAAAAAAAAAAAAAAAAAAAAAAAGAAATAGAAATAGCACAGTCTGAAAAACCCTCCAAAATAGTTACATTTAAAACGATTAATGGTAAGTTAAATATAAAACATAATGAAAGAACATAGCCAAATTTAAAAAGAAACAGACCAAAATCTAGAAAGTAAACTGTAGACAATGAAATTAAAAACTCAGTTGGCACAGCTCAAAAGAGAATTAGAGAACAAGATCCGAGGAAATCACTCAAGTAACATAAAGAGAGAAAAAATTAAAAAAAATAAGACACATGGAGAATAAATTGAAAAGATCCAATATATATCTAATAGCAGTTTCAGATGAAAGAAAAGAGATGAGGGAGAGACAATATTCTAGGAGAATTTTTATATAATTGAATAATCATTATTCTGAGTGGAATAAAGTACAATTAATGCATACTTAGACTTGCTGCAGTGAAACTGCACAATTACAGTATATAAGGAGAAAACCAAAAATCAACCAGACAGAAAAGGTAGATTCGTTTTAAAAAGATAACGCTTATAGAGCATATTGTTAATCAATACCAACAAAGTCCAAAATACAATTTTCTAACATGTCTAAAGTTCTGAGGGAAAATATTTGTCAACTTTGAATTCTATAACTGGATAAACTATATTTCAAAAGTGAGGACAAAATAAAGAAAATTTTAAGCCAAAGGCTAATAATTTACTGCTAAATTACCATTACTGAGATAATCTGCTAATCTAACATCTTTAGTAAAAGAATCATTACAGAAGAAGCTTCAGAAAGAAGAAAACTGGACACAGAAGAAAGAGTAGGATCATGAAGCAATGTTAATTAAAGAAACTATTAAACATGAAGATGAACCAAAATAAGCATTAATTGTAACAACAATAATTATTATTGAATGGTTAAAAATGAGGTGGAATTAAAATACTAGCCAATTAATAACATGAATGATGGGAGAAGCAAGAAGAGTTAAGGCATTTTAATTTCTTCGTATTATCCAGGATGATGCTAGAGATATTTATTTATATCAGACTTTGTTAATTATGAATGCTATGTGAATTATATATTTAAAATTTAAGGATAATGACTAAGGTAACAAAAAGAACTGAAATGAATCACTCCACAGTAGTGTAACAACGACAATATAAAAGGGACATAGAGCAGTCAATATTCCAAATGAAAAAGCAAAGGAGAAAAGAAGAGACATAGAAAAGCATTTACATCAAAAGCACAAAGTAAGGTATGTGTATGCACACACGTGTGTGTGTGATCAGAGATGAAAATGACATGATCTATCATCCTATTTCACTATTTAAAGATATATTTTATATGTATTCAATAATAATATATAGTATACTATATATAATATAGTATGTAATATATGTATTATATATTACATCTTTATGTAATCTATATGTATTATATATACAATTATCACATGAGTACAAAGATATATATATATATATATATATATATATATATACATACAAGGATTTCATTTTTGAAATAGTGAAAATATGGCAACAACTTAAAGGTCCATCGATAGGAAAATACTCAAATAAATGTTGATATATTTATATAATGAACTATTACTCAGTAGTTAACATGAATGGATTATATCTAGAATTATCTATATCGATAAGCTGAAAAAAAACAGGACGGCAAATGGAAAAAGCAACTTTTAAAAAAATAACCTAGCAGACATCATGACTAGCTACTTAAAAGTTAATAGCTCCCCTTTTTCCCAGTGACTTTCTCTACTAAGAAAGCTGCAAAGCTAAAAATATTCAATACTTTGCCCTCTCTTGTAGCGAAGGGTGTATCAGTTCTAGCAAATGAGATGTAGTGAAATTCTCTGGGTGTCTTTTCCTTCCCAAATAAAATGACAAAACTTAACAAGGAAAAGGCTGTTGCCTTCCCTCTTTGTCCTCCCTGGAATGTGAAGTCCTGAGGTTTCGTAGCCAACTCACCAGCAGGTGAAGAGTTACCCACTGCGACAGTGGGCCAGGATGACAGATAACATCACTATCATCTCAGATGACATCACTGAGCCACTGGATCACCACAGGACCACCTTTCCTTAGACTTCTTGTTTTGTGAGACAAATAATACTCAATTATTTACTACCTTATAGTGTATTTTTCTGTTACTTGCAGCTGAATGCAATCTAATTGAAATAAATAAGTATAATACCATTTATGTAAATTTTTACATAAAATTTACAGAAGTGTTATATGTTGTATACAGATACATACAGACATAGGGCATAATAAAAAATGGTCGGGAAGGGTAAACACTGACTTTAGGGTAGTGGTTACCTTCGGGGAGAAGGGAGCTGGGGGAAGGAAGAGAATAGGAAGGAACAGGACTACAATAGTAGCTGTATTTTTATTCCTTTAAAAGGAGTTCTAAGGTAATATCAATCTTTTGAAAAAAAATCTGAGTAATGCGTATATTTTTTTTCTGTATACTTTTACATAGTTGAATCATTTTAAACATTTTCTCTAAAACAAAAGAAATGTGAAATCATGTAAAATCTCTGGTTATCTATGCTGGAACATGGTTTGTTGTGTCCCTTGTAGGTGGTGATCTATAACTCCATTATCTGACCTATTTCCACACTCCAGGGAGTTAAAGCAGGGGAGAAGATAAGTCTATTCTCAGTCTGTTCCAGGTACAGATCTGCTACAACTGTAGCAAATGACCTAAGAGAACAGGTGTCTGGGAAACTTTTATGTTGCAACAGAGTAAGTAAATAAAAATTGTGGAGAGAGTGTTCTAAGAAGCAAGCAAGAAAGCATGATGATTGGCAGTTGGAGTTGGTGTAGGCAAAAATATGGGATGATGACAAGCCTGAAGCAATCCCAGCTCATGGGCCAATTTGTTACAGGGCAAGCCAGCCTAGAATCAATATTTTTTCAATTACATTTAAAAACTGTTTCACAATCTAGTATTTGGACAGCAAGCTAGCAATGTTGTAGTTATTAATTTTTAACAAACTTTTAGCTATACAAGATATGTATTCTCATGGGAAAAAAACTGAAAAAAAAATTCAAAGAGTGCAGAGGGTATAAAATGAAAAGTGAAAGACTTTTCCTTCCTCTCCAGGCCCCAATTCCCACTCCCAGAAGTACTATTAATATTTCTTCTGCTTCTAAAACTTTTATGTATGGATTAGCAATACACACCCTCTCTTATTTTTAGAAAAAATATGAGAAAATACCATACGTATTATTCAATAAATTGCTTTTTAACTTAAGTGATATATTGAATATCTTCCAAATCAGCTCACATATAATGATTTCATTCTTTTGAACAGTTGCAAATATTGTATGAAGTGATCACGTTTATTAAACTAATTCCATATTGGTGGACAATTAGGTTGTTTTTAATTTTTTGTTTTTATAAACAATGTTTATAATGCAATGCAATAAACATCCTGTTATTCATCTTTTCCCTACAGATATGAACAGCCACTTTTATCATACCCAAAATTCCCACATGTGTTTGTTCGGATTTTTTCTAACTCTAGTCTTCCATAAGGCTGCCAGCCTTTTCCTTCACAGCACCAAACTTTGATGGCTATAGCCTCACAATACATTTTAGGATCTGGTAGATCATGTACCTCAGCATTACTCAGGACTTTCAGAATTTTCCTTGAATGTTTATTTTTCCAGATAAACTTTAGCATCATTTTGTTAAGTTTAAAATATCCAACCTGGGGCTTCCCTGGTGGTGCAGTGGTTGAGAATATGCCTGCCAATGCAGGGGACACGGGTTCGAGCCCTGGTCTGGGAAGATCCCACATGCTGCGGAGCAACTGGGCCCGTGAGCCACAGCTAGTGAGCCTGCGCGTCTGGAGCCTGTGCTCCGCAACAAGAGAGGCAGCGACAGTGAGAAGCCCGCGCACCGCGATGAAGAGTGGCCCCCGCTCGCCGCAACTAGAGAAAGCCCTCGCACAGAAATGAAGACCCAACACTGCCAAAATGAATAAATAAATAAATAAATTTATTAAAAAAAAATCCAATCTGTTTCTCTGAGCTGTCAGCCATTATTGTGCACTCCATCTCCAGAGGATTTACTTAAGAAATTGAGGCTGGGAGGGTCTGGACTGGGGACAGCAGGCACAGGGGAGGAAGACAGGGATACAGAACTGAATAGAGGTGGGTTAAATAAGAGTCCATACCATAAACTGTGAGAACCCCTAGATCCTTTTCCATGCAGTACTCTCAGCATGTTGGTAATCTACTTACACCTCCCATTAGAAGGACTATTTGTAGACGCTGACTGGTTCACAGGTACTTAGATTTGGAGGTGCCCCCAAATAAAGGCCAGGTTCCCCAATTACCCTACAATGAGGCTCACCAGTTGACAGTCAAGACTTGCCCCTAGCCCGCATCCTGTGCCTTCTTAGGCTTTTTCTCCCCACTTTACTCTTAAATATAGATATTCAGCCAAGCCTCTCCAGAGAGATGAGAAAAACTGAGAACAAAATTGAAAAGACAGGAAAAAAAAAAAAAAAAAGAATTTTCAGGAAACAGACACAACTTAAGGTACTGAAAAAAATCTTCCAAAACCTATTATCAGTATTTTGAGGCAAGAGAAAATATTGCATTCATGAAGCAAGAATAGGACTCTAGAAAAAGAAGCAATCAGAAAACAAGAAAGGACTTTTAGAAAGAAAAATACAAGGACTGAAATGAAAATTTCAAAACTGGAACATAAAGTTGAGTAAATCTCTTCGAAAATGTTTATATTAATAGATAGATGTTTAGCTAGATATGATAAAGAATTGAAAAGTACAAGAGAAAAGATGAGAAAATGAGATGATCAGGTCAACATTACAAAATGGGCTCCATAAAAAGAAAGGAGAGAGAAAAGATGAAATTATGAGAGAAAATTTCCCAAACTGCAGAGTATGTTTCTAAATTGTAGGGCTCACCAAATATGAAGCGCAATGAATGGAAAAGAGCACTATACTCAGATACATTATTGTGGTATTTCAAATAAAAGGAATAAAGAGAATGTTTAAGTAATTCTTTGAGAGCCAAAAGAAAGAGCACAAACGAGTGGGTGGAAGTCACACAGTAGTGGATTTCTGAAAGCAGCAGTTGGAAGACAATGAAACATGTCTTGAAAATTTTGAAGTAATATGACTTCTAACCTAAAATTCCATAGTCAGCCAAAGAATCATCCCAAGCATGAGAGAGGAATACAGTTGAAACTGGGTATCTGCAAGGGATTGGTTTCAGGACCCGCTGTGGATACCAAAACCTACGGAAGCTCAAGTCCCTCACATAAAATGGATAGTATTTGTATAATAACTGTTTATTTTATTTATTTTTAACATCTTTATTGGAGGATAATTGCTTTACAATGTTGTTTAGTTTCTGACGTATAACAAAGTGAATCAGCTATACGTATACTTATATCCCCATATCCCCTCCCTCTTGCATCTCCCTCTCACCTTCCCTATCCCACCCCATAACTGTATATTTTAAATCATCTCTAGATTGCTTATGATACTTAATACAATGTAAATGTGATGTAAATAGTTGCCAGCTTGCAGCAAATTCAAATTTTGCTTTTTGGACCTTTTCGAAAGTTCCTTTTCCCCAAATATTTTCCATCTGCAGATGTGAAATCCGTGGATGTGGAGGGCCAACTGTAAAGCCATGCTTACTATGCAGTGATGCAATATCTCAGAATAATTGCTCTTTATGTTCCCTTTGCAGAAGCATACTGAAGGATATGCTCCATGAAAATATAAGGGAAAGATGAAATAGAGCAAGGATGTGAAACTATGAGAAGAGATAAGTTATTGAAGGGAGTAAATGCCAAGAGAGAAATGGAGGTGAGGACAGAGACTTAAGCCTCATAAACTTGGGACCAGGAGAAAGATGCAGTTAAGACAAAACAAAAGGTGGTTTAGAGAAAGACAGATGGAAAGCTAGGTTAGTTCAGAGTTGAGAATGGATGGAAGTGGAGAGAGTCCTAAAAACTAGGTGGTTAAACAGTTTTTGAGGCTTCAGAGAAGAAGTCTGAATTCTTGGAAAGCACAGTTTGAATAGGCACTAAAGGAATGGAGAAGCAGGTTTGTTGAGTCAATGGGATGGAAGTCAGTTTACAGGGGTTAAGGAGGGATATGAGAAAGTAGAGTAGAACAATTCATTTACTAGATTGGTGATGCAAGGAAGAAGAAAAATATATTCGTAGTAAAAATAGTAGAGACAAGCAAAAGTACTATTTAAGGAGGGGAAAATAATGGCATAGCTGAAAGAAAAAAATAAAGGAGATGATACAGAAGCAGAGCTACAGCAAAACAGAGGAAGAGATGAGCTAAGAAACAAAATCTTAAAAGGGACACAAAGGGATGAGAATCCAAGTGAAGTCAGTCACTCTAACAAGAAGGAGAGTTTATCTGAGACACATGAAAAGATTAAGAAGGTAAAGGCAGGAACGATGATATGTTAAGGTCTGGTTGACTGTGTAAAAGTTAATTTATACGCAGTGACTTGGGTATTACTATAAATCAATGCCTGAAGGAGAAACTCAGCAGCAGGGTAAAAGAATCAGAGGTTTAAGGAGCAAGGAATAGATCTGAAACGTTAAACGGCAGAACACTTGGGGCTCAGGAAGAACCACTCTCCTCATGAGAGACGGCCTTGCAGCAAAAAACTTTAATGGGAACCAATAGAGGGACTTGGTGATAGGAAATAACTAGTTCACGAGAAATTTTTAATACAAGATAATTTAGTCAAAAGAATGAATTGCTGAAAATAACTATCAAAAACACTTTTTTTCCCCCACAAATAGGTAACTTGGGTGCTCCTTCAGTTTTATTTATAATGTTTCACTGTGAAATATTTTTGTCAATTTCCAGAATATTTTCTCCTTTTTCCTTTCTTAAGTTTTCAATATCTATTTCTATAATTATTACTGTACTTATTTGTAATAGTAAAAATTTACCAAAAGACACACACTCACAAATAAAACTAATATCCAACAATAGATGATTGGTTAAATGTTCTCAAACACTAAGTATGGTATGAGATAATTTCTGAATAAGGTATATATGTATATGTTATTCATATGTATGAGCAAAGAAATGGTATATCTATAATAGTGGTTGTCTCTAGGTTGGATCATGGTGGGGTTTCTGATGTACGTCTTTTTGCTTGTCTGCAATTTATGATTTTCTTCTGTAGTGCCTAAATTACTTTTATTTATAGGTGAAAAGAAAAACACAGAAAAGGACAAATACTAAAATTTTTCAGACTTAGGCCTTTTAGATATTTTTCTTTAATTTATAAAGTTTGAGTTAATTCTTAGTCAAGTGTGTCTACTCAGCTGTTAGGCCTGTTCTGTGGTCTCCTCATATACTGCCTCATGACCTTTATACAAAAAGTTATAAAGTCTTGATATAGTGAAGGGAAACATTCACTTTTTTACCCTCAATCCGTTAAAAATTTTTCCAAGCAATTATGGCGGGTGTAACCCCCAACTGTTGAGTATTTAGGTTTTTTCAACTTATCAATAATACATTTTTTTGAACATTTAGTTCCCCTTGTATTCTGGGGGATATAGGGGTGGGGTGGGGAGACTTGGAGGAAACAGTAAAAAATCAAAAAGAGATGATCAGAGGAGAACAAAGCATTTTTTTTTAATAAATTTATTTTATTTATTTTTATTTTTGGCTGCGTTGGGTCTTCGTTGCGGTGCGCGGGCTTTTCATTGCAGTGGCTTCTCTTATTGCAGAGCACAGCGCGCGGGCTTCAGTAGTTGTGGCGCACGGGCTTAGTTGCTCTGCAGCATGTGGGATCTGCCCGGGCCAGGGCTCGAACCCGTGTCGCCTGCATTGGAAGGCGGATTCTTAACCACTGCGCCACCAGGGAAGCCCCAAACAAAGCATTTTAAAAGTGATCTGGGGCACTTCAAAAATCGAAATGTTACATGAAAAAAAAACCAGAATGGAATCGATTTATGGAAAAAAAATATTGTATTGATAGATCAATTTGTTTGCAGCCAGTTGGTCTTTAAAGTTGTTTTAAATTGGATCCTGTCCTGCAAGATGACTAGGAAGTGTTCTAGGGCCTGGGAGCGTGAGTGAAAAATACAGAGTGGGTTGACTCAGAGTGGATCTTGGTTGGAAAAAATCAAGAGGTTAAAGACAACGATATTATAGAGGTCGATGTGAAGCAATTGGAGATTAAAGCAGGGGATACTTTTAAGTCAAAGCTTTAGGTCAATCGTCAACGTTCGAAGCATTCAAAAGACAGATAATGAGTGCCAGACTTCACCCAAGGCTGGATCCCAACCTGCCCCACGTGGGGTACGTCATTGCAGAGTTGCATTGGCCCTGTCTCCGTGCACAAGACAGTGATTACCATTGACAGAGCAAGCTTGAAGAGAGGTAGGTATCACTATATATAGCAGCACAGCAGTTAAACTTTGCATTTTTGGCCTGTTTCAAAGTCTCAAACCCTGAACCCATGTGAATTTGCATGAGCGCAGCCCAGTTAAATGAAATATTGTCTGCAAGGTGGAAGCAAATCCTATGCAATCCTATTGCCTTCAGACAGTCTGTCTCACTCATGGGCTACTCTTACATAAATGAGCAAGGATCTGGCTTGGCTTGCAATCACACTGACCTTCAGGGCGGTGCCCTTGTGCTCTGACAGGTTGGCAAGAGGAACGTTGTTAGGATGCCAGACCACCAGTATGCAAGCCGATTGAATACAGAGGTAAATAATTTCTTCCCTGAGGTGATTTCAAGGTTCTCCGACAGAACTGTCTGTTTATCAAACCTCCATTTCATAGTATTCTTTTGTTTATAGAAAAACAGACCAAAATACCTGCAACTGTCCTGAGCAGATTTTAAATGACATGCCGGGGAATTCCCAGCTAATTTACACCAAGTTACATTTTCATACATCCCTGAGGGCAAACTCTGTGACACCTCGCACTGAAATGTTCCAGCTGACACTTAGAGAGGATGACTGTGATTTCAGTTTGAATATTACATGTAAACAAAAGGAATTACCTCAATAGCAACTTACTTAAAGAACTGCCTTAGAAACCTGAAGCACTTTAAGAAAGCTAAATCAAACCAATATGGATTTTTTTTCCTAATGTAGAAAAAAAGAAAAAAAAACTAACACAGCAGGGGCTGAAATATGTGACAAACAATTTGGAAACAGCTGTGCGGATTGCAATAGTCTCCCAATAATATACTACTTGTATTTTCTTCTCAGTTTGATTCCTTGACTCCTGGAAGTACTGAAAAGTTAACAAAACATTTTCTTATGGCAAGGTGTTTTACTGTGATCAATTACCTTTCCTTCTGTGTGCTGTGCTGTCCTTAGTCACATGATTAACGTCTAAGGGGGCAGAGGGGCGGGGCCCCAAGGTATGCTTGTTTTTTTTCTTTTTTTCTTTCTTTTCAAAAAACATCTTAAAATTGAAAAGTGTGTAAAAAGAATTCCAAATGTCAATAGCAAATGATTAATCTTCTGGCAGTTATGGATAATAACTTACTAAAAAGAAAATTAAGCATGGAATCATAAAGAATTTGTGAAACTTTCTGTAATTTTAATATGTTTGAAGACTTGGCAACCAGTCTTCAGAATATATCAAAACCTCTCAAAGTTTGCAATTAAATCTTATGGCCACAAAATCTTCCACAAATATATTTATTAAGTGCCACTAGCTAGCATTAAGTTGTAGTAAACCTAGTTATTTCTGGTGATTTTACGTACATTTTTTTTTTTTTTTTTTTTTTTTTTTGCTGTGCGCGGGCCTCTCACTGTTGTGGCTTCTCCCGTTGTGGAGCACAGGCTCTGGACGCGCAGGCTCAGCGACCATGGCTCACAGGCCCAGCCGCTCCGCGGCATGTGGGATCTTCCCAGACCCGGGCACGAACCCGTATCCCCTGCATCGGCAGGCGGACTCTCAACCACTGCACCACCAGGGAGGCCCTCTACGTACATTTTTTTACATGCCATCTGGAATTTGTTTTCATGTAAGGTATGACAGTAGAGTTATAATCTTTTCCTCTTGTCTTTTTATAATTAGCCAGCAAAATGTCCCAACTTCATCTTCTTTTTCATTTTTCACTGAATTGTAATGTTACTTTAAACATAAAACAAGTGTGCATACATGTCCACAGACACACCTCTGTTTATTTCTGAGTGTTCTATTTTTTTTATTTGACTTGTCTATTCCTGTACTGGTACCATATTGCAATAATTATAATTGTATCATTCCATTAGGCTTTCTTTTTCAGGATTGCTTTAGACATTACTGTAACTCATTTATTCTCCTATACAAAATTTAAATAATTTTATCCAGTTTTAGTAGAAGTGGTCATGTTACTTTTGGGAATTGCATTACATTTTAAAACTAATTTGGGGAGAATTAACATTTTTAATAATGAGTTTCTTATGCAATAGTATATCTTTCCCCTCTTCAAATTTTATAATTCTCCTCCTATAGTTTCTGAGCATTACCTCTGCTGGTGTTTTCCATCGCCCATCTGCTCCAGAGCAGCACCCAATAGCTTGAATGAGTCTGGGTTATTCCACTGTTTGCTTTGGGGGAGTCTTCAGCGAGTCATGTGATGAGTATGTCATTTCTGAGGAATAACACTATAGTTTCCTAGGCTCAGTTTCTCTCTAAAAAAAGTCGTTCTACTCATTTGTGGTATGCTTGTATCAGTTTCTGATCCCCTTTCCCCCTCCCTCCACTCTTGCTACGTAATATTTGGTAAGCTGTATATTTAGTTCTTTGATTAGTCTTTCTGGCTCTCAATCATTTCTAACTCTCCTTTCTAATGAACCACAAAACTTATTCAGAGACACCTCTAGCTTGGGAGAAAATAGACTACGCAGAGCTCTCTTCTGATTCCAGGCACTTTAATTCACAGTCCTCCAACAGACAATGAGAGTACATCTTACTGATTGCCTAATAAAACCAGGAGAAATTGCTCTCTCAGTGTGCTATAATTGGATCATGTCTTTGCTCACGTGGCATTCAATAGGGATCCAGGACAATTTCAGGCTTTTGGGTTTTCTGTTTTTTTTTTTTTTGGTTTCTTTATTAGAATAAGAAAGATATAAATCATGGTTAGGACATTGAAAACTTTCCACTCCCATGATGGGTGGTGGAACTATCAATTCAGATTCTACATTCATGGGATCTTTTTATGTGTCAGATGGGGTACTTGTTCCCTCAGATACTATCTGGCTTTATGACAATCTCAGTTTTTCAAAAGGTAGCTGTAAGCCCAGACATTTGAAATAAAAAATAATAAGTTACGAAAGCTTAAGTCCATGTATTAAAATGATCACAGGAGATAAGTCAGAGCCAAGAGTGATAGTAAAATAAATGTAGCAGGCATCACTTGTTGAGTTTTTATTATGTATTAGATGCTGTAAATAATTTATCAACATTGTTACAACAACTGCATGAGATATGTACAATTAGCCCCATTCTATAGATGAGGAAAACATCTCAGAGAGATTAGGTACCTTCCCCAAGGCTGTACATTGTGAGTGAAAGAAGGAAGAATTGAATCTTCATCTGACTAATGTTTGTGTTCTTTTCAGTACAGTATTTTGCTTCCATTCATCCTTACTGTCTACACAATTCTAAGAAGTTTAGAGAAGTTGATTATCCAGTTTTATACTGTAAAACATATTAGAAATGGCAAATTGGAAAGAGTTTGAGACACTTTTGGAAGTACAAAAGATTACACTGTACAACAATGACAGAGTTAAGTTGCCACAGAGACCATATGGCATATAAACCTAAAATATTTATCATCTGACAATCTACAGGAAAAAGTTTGCAGAACCCCGGATTAGAGTAGATGGAAGCAGGGGAGCAGATTATTCACTGATGGCCTATGGGCTTCAATTGATTGCTATGTTTTATTTGGACTATACATTGTTCTTTTGTTTGTTTAAAAGAAAATATGAAATCTTTTCAACATTTAAAATTGAGATCACACATAAAAATATCCAGATTCCTAGCTACTCTTGAAAAATCAGAAGTTCTAACAATTTTGGATGTAATTTTCTGCATAGCAAGAATTAGAGCTGAGGGCTTCCCTGGTGGCATAGTGGTTGAGAGTCTGCCTGCCGATGCAGGGGACACGAGTTCGTGCCCCGGTCCGGGAGGATCCCACATGCCGCGGAGCGGCTGGGCCTGTGAGCCATGGCTGCTGAGCCTGTGCATCCGGAGCCTGTGCTCCGCAACGGGAGAGGCCACAACAGTGAGAGGCCCGCGTACCGCAAAAAAAAAAAAAAAAAAAAAAAAAAGAATTAGAGCTGAGTAGGGGCAACTCCCTGCATGGGCATGAGCTCTCCATTTTCCCATTGTCCTTCCACTCCCAGCCTAATCCACTCGTCTATCTACCTCTGCCCTGCAGGAATCTAAGTGTACAAACTCCAAAAGAAGCTGGAAATAAAGGTAGTAGTGATTCAGTAAAGAGCTAGGAATGCCCTGTTGAGGAGTTTGAACTTGATCCTGAGGTGCCAGGGAGCCACTGAAAGGTTTGAAAGAGACAACTGACTTGAGGAGACTGGCCTTTAAAAGAACAATACTCTGATAGCACCATGAAGAATGAACTAATGGAAACAGTGACTGGAGGCAGTAAGACCAGTTAAGAAGCTTTTGAAGAAGACCAGTTAAGAGTTGAGGGAGGCCTTAACTTGGTGTCAGAGGGAAAGTAAAGAGGCAATCGGTATTAGGAATATTTACAAGGCAACAAAGAGTACAGCTGGGACTGAGCTACAAAGAGGAGATATTAGATTGACAAAAGCCCACCACTGCTACTTGTACTAGAATGGTGCGGGGAAAAGCGTTAGCATTGACCATTTTTTGAACACCCACTTGGGGATTGTCAACAAACTCTTAAAGTCAATAAGACATAGGGCCTCCTTTGTATGGCTGACTGATCGACCTTGGGTCAAGACAGCTTATGTATCAGGAGCTTTGGGGATGACAGGCGTTGAGGTGGGGCAGAGAAACTCTTCAGAAGAGACTATAAAAAAAATATCTGGGGCCAGTGGCCTTCCATTATAGGTAGGTGTAGAATATTAGGGTAGTTGAAGGGAGAAATGGCTTTGTTGGGAGCCTTGGGGTCCAACGTACATCCTGGATTTGGAAAGTCTTGTAGATACAGATAGATATAGAGACCTCACAGGGGCTCAAAGATAATATCAAATCCACGTGCCTCTTTCTACTCCTTCGTAATTCTGCCTCCAAAACCAAGCATGGTTTCTGATGGTGGAAGAGCAGCTGCTTCAGGACCAACCTAGGACTATGAAAGGAGACTTACCATTCCTCTCAGCCTCCTTAGATGCACAGCAGACGAGTCACTTCTTGCCTGCTGGAAAGACCCTCACGAGCTTTCCAATAAGGATCTATTCCCACCTAATAGTAAGGAGAACTGAAATGCTACTTTCACTTGTGAATGGAGAGATAATCTCAAAACAGTTATTTATTTGAAGAAAAAACAAGTACTCAATAGCATTTTCTAAAGATTTTGACCAAATGGAGAATGAAAGACACAGAGGGTTTAAGCCGTTTCTCTGAGGAGAGAAGACATGGCAGTTTCCATGGAGCATCACATCAAAGGAACTCAAACCACAGCATCCTGAATTTTGAAAATAATGGTAGCTTCCCCAATCAAGTTCATCATTAACAGTGAACTGAATCTTACAGAAGAGAAAGGATTTTTCCTTAACAACCCACACACCTCTGTCGAATTCATTCAGAAGAGTAGCTGAGGCAATTTTCTAAGCCCTATATTTTACCAGTATTATACAGAGGTGCTGAAGAAAGTCCACAAGGAGTAACTGGAAGACAAGGGGAAAAGCAAAGAGGTTGAAAAGGAAACCTAGAAAATGCTGTCACTGTAAAGATGACAGTTTCTGAAGCAAAATCTCAGACAATGCTCCCTGTTGGAGAGAACTTGTGATAACTGCTCTAAGCAGAGTAATTTTGTTTGTGTATGGAGAAAAAAGAAAGAAAACACATTTTGAAACAGTAACTGATATTTAGAAAGGAAACTTACTGGAAGCAAACTAGAACCATTATGCTTGTCTGATTAAAAATGGGATTTTCAAATTTGCAAAAATTTTCATTTTATACACAATGCACACACATTTTCCATGCACAGCATTCAAATATTAAAATCTTTACAGAGCCTTTCATTTAGTGTCATGCATGTGTGTGACATTTTGCACTGCCCCAGATCAAAATTCATCTCGCGGTGCCATGCTGTGTCGATCCCGAGGAAAGGCACACAGACCCTCATTTTAACAGGGCAATAGCTTTGGGTAAGAGGAGAGACGAGTCCTCCTTAATCTCACTACCCTGCAGCTGACTCTGGAGGGCCACCCACACGGCCAGAGATCTGAGGAAGAACTGAGGTGAAGCACTTCTAAGAATGGCCTTTTCTTTCTCAGTATCTCAACAACTTCTGGACCCACTAAAAGAAGAGACCAAATAATAAATCCCACTTTCATGGTGTTTTACAGTCAACAGAAAGCCCATCTCATTAAGTTTTCATAAAAGTTGCTGTTGATGACAACAATGCTGGTCAAATAGATTGAATAATTGTCCTGTATCATTAGGAGGTGGCAGATGTGGGGCTTCAACCCAGGCAGTGTTTGGGTTGTCACAGCTGTGCCTTGGCCATGGAACAGCAGCAAGAGTGGGGGAACCCCTCTTCCTTTCAGTGGCCCCTGTGTCTGGGAGTCATGACACGATACTTCAGTTCATTTTCAGGGAGGGTCCTTCTCTTGCAGGTCCTCTTTCTTTTGACATTTATTCTATAATATTTATAACACTTCAAATTGTACCAACTAACTCTCTGTGCAGTGGCTCCATTACTAAGTTCTGCCACTTTCTAATTAAGGAGTTTTAGGCAAGTAGCTTAACATCCCTGAGCCTAGGTTTTTTTTAATCTATTAAATGGGGATAAGAAGTATCTATCACATAGCATTGTTGGGAGGATTAAGTGTAATGGTGTATGCAAATCACTTATGAATACATAACATGTACTAAACACTCAATAGATAAGAAAAAAAATTCTTTTCAATTAGCAGGAAGCTGGTAATATGCAAGTTCAGTGGAGAACATTTACTTCTCCAGTTAAACTGTGAGCTGTCAGGAGGACCGGCCATTATTTATTTAATGTATCTGTATTTTATTTATTTTATTTAATGTAGTCTGTATTCTACCCTGGGGCTCTCCCTAAGAATATGTTAATCCTTCCTACACACTCTTAGGAAAACACTACTTTCTCACCTCTTAGAAGGAAGATGGTCTTGTTTAGAATGTGAGAGCCTAGGGGGCAGAAGCTATTTCCCTAAGGGACAGATGGATGGGGATGGAGAGATGGAAGGATAAAAGGGTAGAGAGAATAACATAATAACTCACTCTTTAACATTCATCGTTAGTTAGATATAATATAGAGACCTATTTGAGTCACTTAAATTGATTATTTCTGTTAGAACAATCATTTTCTGAACTAAGTTATCTTCTGAACTATACTTTGGGATGTCAGAGTTACACCACATAAAATAAGAGGCATTTCATTAACAGTCATTTTGCAGATGACGTAAATCAGGCCCAAAGAGTATGTTCAAATATGTCTTTGAAATGTCATAGTTAAACCACCTTATTTTCTTCAAGATTAATGCATTCAAAATTTCTTCTTGTGCAAAAACAAAAAAGTAAAATACATTTAAAAATTTAAAATGTAGCTTAGGGAATTCCCTGGTGGTCCAGTGATTAGGACATGCGCTTTCACTGCTGTAGACCTGGGTTCGAGCCCTGGTGGGGGAACTAAGATCCCACGAGCTGTGCGGTGCAGCCAAAACAAAACAAAACAAAATGTAGCTTAGTTAAGTATTTTTCTTTTGCTAAAAAGATTAAAACAGACACAAATACCAGCATCAGAGGAGCTTCAGTATCAGTGGTTTACTAATCAAAATCTCTTTTGGGTAAGTTCATGACCATTTCTGTTTCCTCTGGATCACCTGCACTTAGGCCACTTTTTTGGTGATGTCATCAAAAAAACAGGTAATATTCTTTTTTTTTTTTAACATCTTTATTGGGGTATAATTGCTTTACAATGGTGTGTTAGTTTCTGCTTTATAACAAAGTGAATCAGTTATACATATACATATGTTCCCATATGTCTTCCCTCTTGCGTCTCCCTGGTAATATTCTTTTAATGTAACTGACTGCAATCAGTCACCATGTGGTGGGGGGAAGCACTAAGCAATAAACGGTCTGTCTACGCAACTCACCAATCAATTAATGAAAAATCATTTATTAAGCTTGATAGCTCATCTGATCTCCAATCAACTCACTCAACAAATACGTATTAAGCATCTACTAGTGCAAGGAAATGTGTTGAGTGATAATGACATGTTGGTAAGGAAAACAGACATGGTCCTTGCCCCCATGGAGTTTACATCATAGTAGGGGATAAGAGACAATAAATGAGTAAATAAATGAATATATAATTGCAAATCATGATAAGTGCTATGATCAGGGCACCATACTTAGGGTTGCCAGTATTAAACTTACATATACTAAAAGAAATTTTCATTGCTGATCTGAAGTCCAAATTTAACTGGGAGTCCTACATGTTCATTTGCTAAATCTGGCAACTCTACCAGTATAGAAAATAAATGTGTGTGTGTGCATGTGTGTGTGTGTGCACGCATGTGTGCATGTGTGTGTGAGAGAGTCAGGGGAGAGATATATTA
The DNA here is from genome assembly GCF_011762595.2 of Tursiops truncatus. Lineage (NCBI taxonomy): Eukaryota > Metazoa > Chordata > Mammalia > Artiodactyla > Delphinidae > Tursiops > Tursiops truncatus. The sequence continues at coordinate 23,888,585 of NC_047037.1, read as the reverse complement.
GGTAGGATAATCAAGCAAAGCTCACTCTAGACACTCTATTTAAATTGAGACTGAACAGATGAAAAGGAGCCAGCCAGGAAAGGAATAGGGTGGCATATGGTGGGATGTTGTTGCAGGTATGGGTGGGGGGTACAGAATTCCAGACAAAAAGGGGTTCATAGGGGGTTCAAAGGGGTTCAAAGGCCCCGAGATGTTCATTCATTCAGCAAGTATTCACTGAGTGTCTATTATGAGCCAGGCCCTGTGCACTGGGGGTACAATGGTGAGCAGGACAGAAGCATTCTCTACTCTCATGGACCTACAAGTCTAAAGTACCAACTGAGGGCGACAGGGCACAGCAGCAGTGAAATCATATTTAGCATGGGGATGGAAGAAAATTCAACTATACCATTTTTATTCCCTTAGCTGCTAATATGAGGCTCGATGAAAAAACAAAAATGTGTATTTGTTGAATTCAATAACCATTTATCCTGAAATTAGCCAGGGGGAAAAAAAAAGAAATTGACAGACAACCTTTTGTTATCCTTTAGGATAATTGTCTTTGGGCTGCTCATCAATAAAATGCCTCAAAATTAATGAGAAGTAAAATGAACTCTCTAGAGAAAATTCATACTCGTTTAAATAACTCCCTAAACCAATCAACTCAAGTGGAGAAAAAAGGCAAAAGGCACAAAGACATGAACACAAAACAAACACTTGGTTGATCCAGTGTGCCTCAAGAATAGCAAAGATGCTCTGGATGCGAGAAAGGACCAAAAAAAGATAAATTCTAGAAATGTAACCATCTGGAAAGTTCCAGGATAACCACAAATATCTTTTACTCCAGTGAATTGTGTTTTTGCTCTGAAGATCAGTTCATCTGGGGGAAAGGAGTGATTCTTGTGGGTAAGAGCACAGAGACATCCCTCTCATCATAGAAGCTAAGGCAAACTTTCTCTGCCTTGACAATTATCTGAGATTTTTCAGATAATATCCATTGTATTAATGGTAATGCAGTTCAGGAAAAATGATCAGAGATTAGCTTTCAAGCCATGAGTTGAGTTCACTATGTGAAAATCTAAGGGGAAGAAATAGAATCCGATTTAAGGCTCAATTTTTAATTTGCTTATCTGAGCAAATTAAAAAACGAATTCATATTCCAATGTATTTTATGAATATTACAGACCTTTGCTTAAAGTATATTTCTTTGGAAATGCTCTTACCTAGGTGTATTCATCAATTAATAGCCCAAAACAAAACAATCTGATAGGATGATTATGATATGATAATAATTCAGAGACTAGTTACGTCAAACTAACCTTAAATACATAGGGTAGTCTATTTCTCCAGCCTGCTGTTCTCTCTTGGAATCTCAATATCATATTCAGTCTATTTGCTATACCTCTTAGAGTCATATCAATTGCAAATTTGACAAGTCTGCAATCTGTCCTTCCATGTCAGTCACCGATAAAAATGTTAAACAGAATAAATCCCTCAGTCGAGCCCTCTGCCAAGCTACTAGAAATACGGACTTTTATCGCTACTTAAATCAATACCCAATTATTTAATTTTGCTTCTTACTAACTCTAACTTCTCCATGTTATTACACAAGTTTCTGATGAGAGGCCAAGTGCCTTGCATAAATCCAGACGAAATTTAGTAGGGATTAAAAATAATCCCTGCATTTGGGTCAAAAATTCTAATGCACTTTTGAAAACATAGCAGCAAACTCGTTCGCAGTAGAGCAACTAGGATGATGAATGAAATCAGAACTATGTCGTATGTAGAACAGAAATAGGGATTTGCAGAGAAGAAGACATTGAATTTTTTTTTATAGTTTTTTTTTTTTTTCTCTAACGTATAAATGGCTTTCATATGAAAAAGAAGGTGTTCGTCTTCATTGCTAAGGTGGCAAATTCAAACTTCCACAGAGGTCTGGCAGGCAATGTGAGTGAGGGAGGACAGCCTTACTCTTCCTTTTCCTCCTTTGATAGAGACAGAAGCACAAGAAATAATGCCTTTCCTCTTAACTCTCCTGTAAAAAGACACTGTAAACTCAATAGCCCATGGCAGAGGATCCCTGGGCTCAGTTTAGGGGCAACATGGAGTGGTGGGAACTGTGACTAACTGGGGTATTCTGCGCGGATTAAAAGCGGGGGCAGCCGTTTCCTAATGCCAGCTAATTGTTGTCAGGGGAGATGTTATCTATGCACTCCCAATATTAGTACAGCTAACAGCTTTTTCAAAAGTAATAAGAAATCTGGGTTTTTATGTTAATTCTCGTGATTTTTATATCTGGGCAATAAATTCAGAGTTTAAAAAGAAAACAAAAAACTTTGCCAGTCAACACTGGGGAAGCCCAACAAAACCAAGCTTCTAGTTACTATAGGATTCCCAGAGGTGAGACCAGGACCGATGATTTGCAGATACAGGGAATCAGGTAGGAGGTGAGTGGAGAGAAGCACTTGCTGCTCCCCGGAGTTGCCACGCTTTCCCTCCAGATCACCAGCTCTGGGTGGAGTGACCTCCTGCTGGTCACGACGGAAGGCAGCCTTATCTGAAACTGCACTGATTGAATTTTAATGCCCAGTCTCACTCTGAGAGGCTATGGTTCCAAATAAAACTTTCCCTGGGGGTTCAGAGAAAGGAATCTATGGCTGGAAGGTTCTTGATAGTGTTTGTTGGAGAGGTAGGATGTAATCTCAGCTTTGCAAAACAATAACCATTTGGACACAGAAGACTTGGGAGGGAATTCCTAACTGATAAAAGAGCAGGCACAAAAGAATTAAGGTAGAAATGAGGATAGCCTGAAACGCAGATGGCAATGAGAAGATTCTAATGGAAGTGGATTGCTTATGTCGCTTACACCTAGGGTCACAAACTGGCCCCCTCCAGCTAGGCTTGGCTATCACAATGCTTAAAATTAAAATTGAACCGAAAGTACTTTTGGAGGGCATGCATCCTCCACTTAGTCACTGGCCCCACCACTTTTTGTTGTCTTGTGTCCTGGACCATCACAAATTCGTATTACCTGCTTTGTTCACAAACTCCTTAGAGCTGTATTATCATTAATACAAAGGCAAATTTTTTTTGATTTTATGTGAATATATTTTCCTGAGTCAAGTTCATGATGCATACATACAATACGTCTTAAACATTCTTATATGGTTAGGAATTTGGAACTTCGAAAATGATCTAAATGAATTGGCCAAAGATTTCAACTTTCAATCAACTGTTCTGGCATCCGAGACACACACATTTCTAGGGTTTCACTCTTATAATTTAAAATCAGGTTTTTGCTGTCACACAAATACCTGTGCTTGTATAAGCCTTTTACAACCATCCTCCCATTGCATTCTCACCAAATCCCTATTCATTCATTCATTCGACAGAGGCCTACTAACTACAGATGGCCAACTATTCTGCCAGTTGTAGGTGCTCAGAATGTAGCAATAAACACAACTTAAAACCTCTACTAAGTAAGCAGGTAAGGCACTTTTTTTCCCATTAAAAATGCATTTACTACAGAAGTAAAACAGAAATACGCCCTCTGTATTGAAGATTAAGGCAATGCAGAAGTGTACAGAGCAAAATGTGAAAGCCACTCCCTTACGTTTATATGCATTTACATACAAATGTCATTTTTGCATAAATGCTATTATACAATATGCACTTTTCAGAAACATTATTTTGTAACTAAAAATGTTGATTTTTCCATGTCTTCTACTTTTTATAGGCTCCAAAGTCTTCCCTAGTTTGTATGTAGTACTATATATATATATATATATATATATATATATATATATATATATATATATTTAATCCTTATTGGAGAATAATTGCTTTACAATGTTGTGTTAGTTTCTGCTGTATAACAAAGTGAATCAGCTATACATATACATATATCCCCATATCCCCTCCCTCTTGAGCCTCCCTCCCACCCTCCCTATCCCACCCCTCTAGGTGGTCACAGAGCACTGAGCTGATCTCCCTGTGCTATGCAGCTGCTTCCCACTAGCTATCTGTTTTACATTTGGTAGTGTATGTATGTCAATGCTGTATATAGTACAATATATTTAATCTCTTCCTTATCAAGAGACATTTTGGGCTGTTTACATGTTTGTTGTCATTATACTGATGACTATATAGGTATCTTTGTCTGCATAAGGAAATATTTCTTGAGGTATATTACTAGAAGCAGCTTAACTGAGTACATTTAAAATGTTCAGTGATACTGACAAAAATGTGTATAAGAACACCTGATTCTCCTCATTCTTGCCAACACTGAACTGAACGTGACAAAACTCTTTAAATCTTGCTAATCAGATGGATGTAAAATGTCTCATTTGAATTTGTATTTTCTCCATTTGTAAATAAACATCATTTTACTTGGCTATATACATGTGTGTGTGTGTGTGTGTATATATATATATATACACACATACAGAGATCTGCAAATTATTTTTTCATATTTTTATTCAACTTTGTATTGAAAATTTTTCATATTGATTTGTAGGTGTTCTTTGTGTATTTAAAATATTAAGACTGTAAAGATGTTGCAAATATTTTCTTCTAGTCTGTTATTTGTCTCCTATTTATGCTATTTACTTTTAAAAATTTGTGTATAAATTGGTTAATTTTTAATTTTACTGTTTTTAAGTTTTGAGTGGTTTTTTTTTTTTTTTTTTGAGTGTTATTTAGGAAGACCATCAACATTCCAAAATTATAGAAATAGCTCCTGGTATTTTTATAGTTATTTCTTAACATTTTGTTCTGTAACCCCTCTAGAGTTTCTTTTTTAGGAATAATATGAATTAGGCATTTAACTTTGTCTCCCAAAGGAATAGCCCATTGACCCACACTATTTATTAAAACATCTAATCTGTTGCCTTTATATTGGAAGAACAATTTGGCTCGGGTTTCACATTCTGTCCCTCAGAAGTAAAAATGTGCTGCCTTTCCATCTTCTGAAATTGAATGTCACTTGGGCCTTGGTCAAGTCCCAGGCCAACCTGATTATTCCTGCTTTTGTAAGTGACTTGGATTTTCTGCTTAGATGTCCTCATAATTCTTTCTTTAAACTTGAAATTCAATAACTTTGCCAGATTGTCTCATCGTGTTGATGATTCCAAATGAAATTTTCCTGGCATCTGGTGGGTCCTTTAAGTCTTTCCATCCACTTATTACATCATTTCAGGAGAATATTGTTTTATTATGTTTTAAAATAATTTCCATGTGCTTTCTTCTTCAAAGATACTCAACTATCTGCCATCCACTTCTACCGTATTCCCTATAGTCATTACTATAACTTTGTTCTTTTCTACTTTGCTTCATGTTATTTCCTCAAATCTATATTCTATGTCCCTAACAGTGCTTTCAGAGAAGTTCATTCTATTTTTGTTGCTTCTAAAGTCTTTTTTATCTCTTAAGTGATTTTATTTATCTCTCCAACTTTTCTCTTGAGCTCTGCTGGCACAGTTTTAATCTCCCTTGATTTTTTTATGTCTCTTCTGTGAAATCTTTAATGATATATCTATATCTATCTATATCTACATCTAGAGAGAGAGAGAGAGAAAATTCACGCTGTCCTTCATAATAATGGAGAATTCTTTGCCTAAACTTTTCTTTAATACTTTGGTAAATTTGTTTGGGGGATTGTGGGCTCTTCTTTGGCTTAAGTTAAAAAAAAATATTTTGCAGTTTTGATGAACATGTCCCACTCCCTCCTTTTTGATTATTACTCATCTTTAAAAGAGACTGGCTACTTATTAAATAATAGTATAGTGCAGGGATACAGGGAAATGGGTGGAATAGAGTTGAGTAAGCGGAAGCCAATTGCAGTTCTAATTTGGATTTTGTTCTGGTTATCTATCATTGCAAAACAAACCACCCCAGAACTTAGCGGTTTAAAACAACAATCAGTTGCTTCGTTTACAAATCTGCAAATTGGGCGGAGCTCAGCAGGTTCACCTCATTTCTGCTGCATGTGGTATCAGGGGGGCAGCTCTAAAGAGGTTGAAGGATCCGCTTCAAGGATGGACCACCCAAAGGTCTGGGAAGTCAGGCTGGCTGTCATTCTCTCCCCAGGTGTCATTCTCTCCCCAGCCTCTCCCCAGAGAGGCTTGACTTCACAGTAAGGTCGCTGCGTTCCAATGGGGAGTGTCACAAGGAACAGGAAGTGGAAGCTGCTAGTTTCTTAAGGCCTGGGCCTGGAAACTGGCACAGCATCCCTTCCTCTGCATTTTATAGATTTACGGGGACAAGGGGAGGGAATATAGACTTCACCTCCCCATGGGAGGACTGTCAAAGAATTTGGGAGTCATGTTTGAAAAACTGCCCCAAGTTGTCGGTCTCAAGCATTTGTTGCTAAATCTGTTTTCTTTCTTTTGGGAACACATCTTTTTGCAGTCCATGGCATTCAAATTGAGTGCCATAGAGAAAAGATCCATAAGTTACAGATAAAGTATGTTTTGGTTTGGAAATTTTTGCCTCCCTCCCTCCTGCCCACCCCCATGCAAACAGCCTCCTGCAATGCCCTAGCTGGGAAACTAGAGTGTAGGTCAGCATGATTTCTACTCATCTTGGCATTTTGAAGGGTCAGATTATTTTCCTCCATTTCTTCCTTGGCCCATCCAGCCTGATCTTATCTGTGCTCTAAACAACAGAATGTTAGCTAGGCCTGTCAGTGATGTGATATGCTGTCAAATCTGAGAGGAATTGACCTGGCTCAGCATCTTTCCATCTCTTGTTCAAGATTTCACATTATTTGGCAGCAATACTTCATACGTAAATATTTCATAGTTTGTGGTTTGGAGCTGTGACTGTTTCTATGTTTCATTTGCTATGAAAATTTCCTATTTTTCAATGTTTTTAATAATTTTAGTTTGTTTTGAGGGCATCTAGTAGAATAAATATCTTATCCTCCTGTTTTAAGCAGAAGCTCCATGTGAACTTTAGAATCACCTTAAAAAAATCTGTTGGGATTTGAGGAGGCAGATTATTCTGAAGGTACAGATTACTTGGGGGAAGGGCTGACTATTTTACAATATTGAATCTTCCCATCCTATTTTGTAGTAGGGCTCCTCATTTATTGAGATTGTCTTTTTTGTCCTTCGCTAAAGTTAAGACTTTTCTTCTCACATATCTTATAGGTTTATTATTTAGGGCTATTCTAATTATTTTAGATTTTAAAATGTTATCGTGAACAAAATAATTTTCCCATGACATTTTATCATCAATTGTTACTGAAGTCTAGAAAAGCTATTGATTTTTGTGCATCAGTCTTCTGTCCAGCCAGATTTCTGAGCTCTCTAAATTTTTCCATTTGAGTCGGTTGTATTTTTAAGTAGACAATCATATCAGCTCATCTATTAAGTATTTAATTTTAATATTTTAAATCTGTATGATTTTACTTTTAAAATTTCAGCTTATCCCTGTCTTCAGGATATAGTCTTTTACCCCATCTTAGTAAATAATTATACATGTTTTGGGCTTTGGTTTTCTAGAGTTTTGTTTTCCCACGACACTGATCTTATTGCTTTCATAATCTATATCTTCAGTGCAATCTCACTTCTAAAATCCCAACAGATTTTTATATTTCAAATTGGGATAGATGTGTATACTGAGGCTGCATCTTGATGAAATTAGAAAGCAGACTTGCAGAAACTGACTGACTTGCTCAATGGGATAAAGCTAGTAAATGATAGAGTCATCATCCAGACTCCCAGCCCAGCCTTCGCTTCTTCGTGGAAAAAGTAAAACACACAATCCACACATGAGGTGTGTTCTAAGATTCTAAAATTCTTCCACCAAAACTTTTACCAGAACTCCTAATAAAACGAAATTGAATGCATACGTGTGTATATTTTTTATTTTTCATAACTTATTCTTATAAACATGCTGATGAAAAGGCTAAAAGCAGACTGCTGTTAGAACAATAGGCAATGTCTAAAAATCTAAATGTTCAATAGTCACATAATGAAAAATTAACTCTGCTTTGAAGATATTCTGATGTCCATAAAAACAAAGTAGGCAGATGAGGGTAGGGATGGGGTTAAACATAAAAAAGGATAAACCTCCAAATATATTGGGGTCAGGATTTAATGTAATGGCATCAGGGATAGCATACTCAATCAATGGCATTAGATCAAAGTTGACAATTTAGCTGTCATTCTGGAAATAAGCTAATTGGCACAGGCTCCAGAATTTGACTTTCATATACTGAGTTGAATTAAGTACCTTTAGAAAACTCAGATGGAATTACATAACAACTCTGACACTATAGGATAATGCCAGCAAGCATGTGGTCTGGATTTTATGTGTTTCACTTCATAAAAGAATTCACTGGGCACTCACTCCACTATCTTTTGAAATGAGAAACTCTTGATGTTAACCCATGAAGAGCAATGTAAATACTGGAAGAATTTATTCCTTTTCCCTTCAACACTGCCTGTCATTCTGGCAATGAAAAAAATGATGTATTTGAGGACCCCGGGACAGGAAAATTGATAAGAGCTCCCAACTTCTTTTCCATACACAACCGATCTTTTAAAGCTATTAACACAGGGGCTGGGCATTCAAAGACAGTTCGTTTATCATCTAATAGCAGGCCAGGGTATCAGCCATTATGGTCATGTTCTGAAAAATGGGTCCTGAGTTCACCCACTATAGCTGAACAGCTGCTCCTTCCCAAAGTTTTAATCAGATTCCCAGAGCATTACATGCCCCAGGAATGCAGAGCCCACATAAAATCTGCAATAAGCCTGCCATGTAAATTCATTATGGAGCCCAAATAACATGAACAGATTATATTCTCCAGGCCAAGAGAGAGCTTTTAATTTAGACTAAAATTATGATCGCATACTGATTTGACCCCTTGTTCTCTGGAAATGTTTTTCTTGGGAAAAAACTCAGAATTGATCACCTAAAATAAAAGGCATTTTCTTGGTTGTTCAGAATGAGAAGTCAAGCTTAAACACATTGGAAAGAAATATGCTTTAGGACAAAAAAAAATCTTAACCCAGAGCTCCTGAAATATAAAGTTTTGTCTTTTTTGTTTAGATACACTTCCCTGTCTCTGACATGAGAGCCATAGCTTTCTACAGATTCTAAAAAGAAGTTTATGACCTCCTCTCCAAAAGTTTAATGTGTAGTGTTTTAGATCTTGTAATGAACAGAAGCTAGTTTGGCAATGTTGGAAATCTTATCTCACGTGAAGCCAAAGCCATGATTGGTTCTTCTCATAGATGTCCCTGATACCTAGTTATGAACTATCCTCCATCACTAGGCCACTGTCTTGTGAATGTATGTCACTGGTCACAACACAGAGAAGGAGAGACAATCACTATTAATTCCCCTACCAGGTATTAAAGGACATTAAACAGAGACAAAGGCATTCATGTGTAGTGACAAAAGTGCAATGTATCAATCAGAAGAAGGACGGACTAGTCATAGAAGAATTGAGAATCACAGAATCAAACACTGCAACTGACCATCCCAGGTTTATCTAGTGGGGAGAGAGCAAGGTTTAGTTATCCTAACAAATGTAGAATAGTTTTAAATGTCTTAAACGTTGGTATGGATTTGGGGAGTCGTTGCCATTGCCTACCACTTCAAAATTCCAAGTTCTGTTGGGAAAAAAATACCTTTTGTGTGAAAGATGCAGATAAACATTTGATTCATCAATCTACCCTTCTTCTGTCCCCATGCGGAGCATACAACCCTTTGGATATGATTTGTCTTTATATGCAGGTCAGCACACAGGAAATACTGCTTTTATCATGTGATCTTTGGGGTACTTGAAATCCCGGTGACAGTAATTTCCTGTGGTGAATTAATAAAGTGGATGCTGATTATGATTCAGCTTCCTAAGTAGCTTGACTGTAGAAAGAAAACGAGCTGATCATGCTAGCATGGAGAGTCTGGTCCGTGGGTCAGTAACTTCTTGGTGTTTATTATATCAGCACCCTGGTGTCCACCTCTGCCTCATGCATACTTGGCTTGGTGCAAATCATCCTCTTAGTACATGGCTGGTCATGCCAGGCCTAAACAAGAGAACATCACCAGGTTCTTCCGTGTAGAGAGAGAGCCAAAATTTCAAACAGGGGCTAAAATAAATAAGGCACTACTATGACTTGGTGACAATGTACATCAAAAGACAGAACTACCTCTTTCAACTCTCTCTCAAGACTGGCTTTTTGCCTAAAACATTAGCTCACAGTCATTTGTGCACATAAAGAACGATTTTTAAAAGAATCTCCATCACACGGCAGATCAAGAACTGGTGTGGTAGAAAACGTCCCCTGCTTTCCACCCATGGAAGTAACCTCTTCTCAGGAATTGGCAAGAACTGAATAGATGAATTCCTAGTGTGGATCATAAATCTGACAGTAAGAGAACATGAAGAAATCAGAACAGAGAGTAAGCAAAAGTAGGAAGACAATGAGAAAGATGAAGGACAGCCTCCAGAGAGAACACGACGAGTCCCACACTTGAGACACTAGAGGTACAAAGGATACAGCCTATAATCTTCAACAGAAAAGTGAAGGGATCCCAGGGAAGATACTTTACCAGTTTCCTAATGTATAGAAATACCTCGTATAGTTTGAAATTATTAAAGACTATCTAAAGTTTCAGAGCAAGTATAAATTGATTGCAGCATTTCTAAACCAAACTGAAAAAGATTATTTGTTGTCAGACTCTTGCACCATTTTGAGAAACATTTCGATAAATACGGCTACTTGAGTGAAAATTGGATTGCTTTAAAACAGCTCTTTTGCTGTATCTCCACTTCTTCTGCATACCATCCATCATCTCTCAGTTCACTATCATTCAGTGTTCACTATCTCTGAATATTGTAGTGGATAATATAGTGCTTGTTTCTTCCATAATTTACCCCTCCCCATTAATCATCATTATTGTCATCACAGTCATTGCTTATTAGATTTATGATTGTTTCACCAATATCTTTGCTCACCACTCCTCGTCTCCCAAGTCTTTGTGAGTTCAGTTTCTTATTTCTATAATTGATTATCTATGAGTGGTAAACTCTATTTACCTGAAAATGTCTTTATTTCATTCTTTCCCTTGAATAGTATTTTAGTTGAATTTAGAACCTCGTTTGTAGGTTATTTTCCCTCATAACTTTGTACATATTATTCTACTGTCCAAATTGTTTTCCACTGTAAGTAATTCATCTTTCCTCTCTGGTTAATTTTAAGATTTCCACTCTGTCTTTGATGATCTCATATTTCATTATAATATATTTGGCTGTGGGTTAGTTTTAATTTTTCCAGCTCTGGACATAATATGATGTTTCAGTTTTTCTCTTCAACTCTGGACAATTATCATCCATTATCTCTTCAAATATTGCCACAGATTAATTCTGCTCTGCATTCTGGGTCATTTGCAAACTTTACTTCTGTTTAACCAGCTGCATTTAATAGGACATTTATCTCATCCGTTTAGTTTTTAATGTCGATATCTGCATTATTCTTTCCTAACTTGTTTTCTGTTCCTCCATTTATCTCTTTAGTCATTTTAATATGCTTATTTTATAACATATCTCAAGATTTTATAATTTTTGTTTAGTTCCTTAGGGTGCTTGTTCTTCTGATTTACTTTTATCTTCTGACTTTTCTTCACCGTGGAGTTATTTCCTTTTGTGGCTTGTAAATTTTTATTGTGAATTTACTTTCAGGAAGGGTTGTTTTTTTTTCTGTGGGATTTCCATGAGTCTGGGTTGAGATAGTATCACTTCAGAGAAGTTTAGCATATTTAGAAATAAGGAAAGGGAAATAATGCTGGGGCAGATGTTTCAATAGTCCTAAAATCTTTTAATCTTAATTCATTGGCTTGTATTTCCTACACACAACTTCCCAGGCCAGGGATTCTGATGCAAAATCCAGATAAATGACAAGTTTCCTCAACATTTTTTAAGGCTGATGGACAGAGTCTGTGACGGAGGGACCACTTTGAGAATCCAGGCTTTATTCAAAGAGCTTTGCTCAAGTTTATTATCATGAGTGAGCCTACAAGAGAAAGCGCTCTGATTTCCACATGGAAGTGGGACTCCAGCTCCAAAACCTCTGAGTTTATATCCTATACAAAATCATGTGGCTACTGACAGTGGTATCTTCCCACTCTTGCCTTGTACCCCTGGGGAATTTCCTTTTCTCTCCTTCAAATCAATTCTACATTTAGCAAAGATTTTTTGCCTTTTTAGATAAAACTTTTTTTTTAACATCTTTATTGGAGTATAATTGTTCTACAATGGTGTGTTAGTTTCTGCTATATAACAAAGTGAATCAGCTATACATATACATATATCCCCATATCTCCTCCCTATTGCGTCTCCCTCCCACCCTCCCTATCCCATCCCTCTAGGTGGTCACAAAGCACCGAGCTGATCTCCCTATGCTATGTGGCTGCTTCCCACTAGCTATCGATTTTACATTTGGTAGTGTACACATGTCCTAGAGAAATGGAAATAAAACAAAAATAGATAGATAAAGAATTTTTTAAAGTTTGTAAATGCATAGGGCCTATGTGCTTCATTTCAATTCATTATGTCCTGAACATTCCATTATTGTGAAATATGGTAGTTGTTGTTCTGGGATTAAACTTGACTTCCAATCACTTTCTTCTAATAAAAGATTCCATGCCACTGGCCACAAGGATGGGGATATCATTCAGATCTGGCCGATCACCATGTTTACTTTCCATAGAGTACTGTGTGATTGGCCTAGAGGTGATCTTCTGATACAAGCAGAGCCAATAGGAGTCCTTCTCTATGGCTGATATGCAAATATTGGGAGAATTAAGTGTTATTTTGAACTCGAACAATAGAAGCCTGGAGATGCCATAGGTCACTCTCTCCTACTTCGTAGTCATCTATCTGTGCAGTCATCTGTCTGTACTGGGAAAGAATGACACTAGCGCTCAGAGGGAATCAGAGCCAAGAAAGAAAAAGAAAGAGTAGACAACCACATTTGAATCCTTAAATCCTGGCATGCCCAGAGTCAGCCCAACTCATGTTAAATAGGCCAGTGAATTCGTTTTGCTTAAGGTAACTTGAATTGGGTTTCTGGCACTTACATCTGACTTATACACCAATAAATTAAAGTATAAATGGAATTAAGATAAGAAACCATCAATATGGATTTCTTTTTTATTCTTTTTAAAAAATTTTTAATTTATTTATTTATTAAGTTTATTTATTGATTTATTTATTTTTTGGCTGCGTTGGGTCTTCATTGCTGCGCACAGGCTTTTCCCTAGTTGTGGGGAACGGGGGCTACTCTTCATTGCGGTGCACGGGCTTCTCATTGCGGTGGCTTCCCTGTTGTGGAGCACGGGCTCTAGGCATGCGGGCTTCAGTAGTTGTGGCTCGTGGGCTCTAGAGCACAGGCTCAGTAGTTGTGGTGCATGGGCTTAGTTGCTCCATAGCATGTGGGATCTTCCCCGACCAGGGCTCGAACCCGTGTCCCCTGCATTGGCAGGCGGATTTTTAACCACTGCGCCACCGGGGAAGTCCCAATATGGATTTCTTTTATTTATTTATTTTTGGCAGTTCAGTCTGTAGTGTGTGGTTTGAAATGAAGCAAAGCAAGTTCTGAGTTCCCGAGAAGCAGTGAGTAAACGTCAGATCTAATCTGAGAGGCAAGGGATTGGAGTCACAGGATAAAGTCAATGTCAATTCCCAGTAATCTGAACAGGGACATGAAAAGATAGGGTAGGGGAGATGCCAGAGTCATAGCCAGGAAACAGGAACCAGGGATCAGGAACAAGGAAAAGCAAACAAGGCCGCAGCAGCAGGCAGGGGTGTGGGCAGCAAACACTGGGCGTTCTGAGCTATGCTGGAGGTCAGCTGAGCTTTGCCTCCCAGTAGCTTCTTAAAGATGCCAGGACGCTGTCCCATTCCTGCTAGGTGGTGCCACCTGGTGTCCAAAAAATGAAGTTGGCATGGATTGACTGTTAGGGCAAGGAGTCCTTAAGCAGAAAGGACCATAATTCTTTTTTTTTCTAATTATGTATCCCAGCAGTATCTAGACAGGCATCAAAATAAATGTATTTTATGCTGATTATCAGTTCCAAGGCAAATATCAAAGTGACTTACCCTCAGAAAGATGTGTCAAGATATAAGAAATTTGTTTTTAAGTTAAGCAGATTCATGAGAAATATTATACTTTCCAGTGGTAATAACAGTTTTGGTTCATTCTCATCAAAAGGAGACATCTCCTTATCACCTCTATGTTTACAGCTATGGGTAAAATGGGAGAAGTAGCGCTAGTGAGGATAACTAATAAGGCGTTTCATATATTTAGAAGAAGCAGTATGAAGAATATTAAACATCCATCCTCTGGAATGTATTTTAATGAGAGGATTAGTAAAATGTCCCCACCTGTGTTTGAAAGGTTGAGAAACTTCCAGATAATTAGCTGCATGTCATGGTGGATGGAGAAAAGTATGTCTTTCGTTCAAGGAGCTTGTAATCTACTTAGAGATGATGGTACCAAGAGAAATAATAGATTTCCTTAACGAAATATGTTCAGAACCAATCCCTACATAGCTATTTTCTGGGATAATTTATAGAGCAAGTTTTTGTTGCACATGTTAAATCCTGCTTTAGCTATCGTTTGCCTCGTTTCGGTGAGGAGCTGTTGAGAGTAGGGATGAGTGACTGTGCCCATCCATCTACATTACCAACACTCAGCATAGAGTCTGGCACATACAGGTCCTCAGTACATTTTTGTCAAATGGCTGGATGACATCTCAAGGTTCCTGTTAGTCACATGGTACTTGGAGTCTCACAGCCATCCCATTAATTTCCATGTTAAATTTCCCTTAAGATGCATGGACTATAAGAAATGTGGTCTTTCAAAATGTCACTCACTCTTAAGTGCCAAGCATTCACCAGTATCACACTTGAAATGACATTTTTCTAGCAAGAGCCTCTAAGCAGCATAATACTCTTATTTGAAATGAGAAAATGGTGTCCATTTCTCCATCTCTTTCAATAATCTATATTAAATTTCCTTGTAAGCATTTGCTTAACAGAAAATAAAGGCACCTAGTACGTGTTTATTATCATCCAGGAGCCAGCTGTTTAATGAGGTTCTTATTTTATCTCTAAGAAAATCTGGAGGCATTTGTATACTGTGGAATTATTTTACAAGAAGATGTTTCAGTACAATACTGGCAATATTTCAGTTTCGCAGATAAATGGCTGAGAACAAATCATCATCCTCTTTCTCATCTTTCATGGGTAGAAAAAAATTTCAAACTTAAACCTCTGTAGAATCTGCATTTAAATGAAGATTGCCAATTATCAAGTATGTTAATGGGGGATTCTTTGGACCAGAGTCGATCATAAGTAGTTTAATCTATTTCCAATACATATATACAAGTAAACAGAAGAAATTAAAAATCACCTGTGATCCCACCTAACACTCTGATTTTGTATATAAATAATAATGTGTTCTAATTATACACCCACATGCCTACACACACATGAATTTGGCTGTGATTTTTTTAAACCAAAATAGATCTTAGAGTATACAACATTTAACATTTTTCCTATTTTCTTAAAAAATATATTGTGAGTATCTTTTAACATCAACACTCCTTTTCTATCATTTTTCAAATGTCTGCGTAGGATTTCATGATCTTAATATATTATAATTTACTCAACCAACTAGTAACATTTATGGTTTTATTTCTTCCGATGGCTGCCCCATGACTCTAAATAATATGTATATACTTCCATTTCTTGATTTATCAACTCCACACATATATATTGATTTCTTACTGTGAGAGATGTGACATTTTAGGTAACTTAGCCCTGCCTTTCTCTCTCTTCTCCTCCAATTAACTTCCACAAGTAGTATCAATTTTGGTTGTGAGTACCTGTATAACTTTAAGTAATATATTTCAACCTCTAGTTCTTTAGACAGTGTACCTTAACTAAGTGGTTCATTCTTAATGGGGGAAATCACATGTAAAAATGGTTATTCTCTCTATTCCTTGGATCATAAAATGCCATATTTATGAAGGAATGCTTCACTAGAAGCAGGTCTATCTTTAGTCATAACAATGAAACCAGAGAGATCTGTGTAAGTACAATGAAAGATACTGATATACGTGACTATATAAATTATAATAAGTATATATATTTATAAGCATAGATTATGTAGATTATATAGATTATAGAGCCTTTCCAAATATATTGCTTTATTTATTGCCTAGAATAATTTTGTAATGTATACAGAACAACTATTCTTACATATTATAGGTAAGGAAACAAGCATGAAGAGTTTATGGCCATTTGAAGTCACTGTCGTGGTCTTTTAGGTTCTGTTCTGTTTTGTTTTGGTTCTGACCAGCATCCACTTTTCCTTTTCTGTGGCAGTATTACTCTGAGCAAGAATCCCATCTTTCCCCAGTCTCAGTTCACGTGCTTCCAAGTAAAACCAATTACTGCCCTGAATTTATGAACAATGTGACTTAGACCTGAGACAGTAAAGGAAGCACATTTCCCTGGCCACAAGTGGGTCTGGAACAGCGTCAGAATCTATAAGGTGTACTAAGATTGATGTTGGGAATAATGGGACAAAGATTCTTGCTCTAACCTCCTGAAGAAAGAGGCAGCCCTGGGACTCGCTGGCAACTATCTAGTGACCGGGTGAGGGAGATAACCCTGAAGAAGCTGAGCGAGGTGAGAGTTCAGCTCATTTCACTGGATCCTTTCCTGAGCCATTTCTATTCCTGCTGTTCAGTTACATCAGCCAACACAGACTCCCCTTGTGTTGACTCCAGTTTGGGTGGATTTCATGTCAACTGTAATAATTGTACAGTTAATTTGTGACAATCCTGACACCACCACTTTTGACTTCAACCTAGGGCTCTTTCTACCCTACCATGGTGCCTCTGAAAGTAATGTCTTTGTTCAGGATTCAAAAACACACACCTTTCAAGATGTCTTCATTGTATCTTTTGCCTTCCTTCACAGTCTATTACACAATCTTTAGAAGTGCAAATCCATCCCATGGAATTCATTCATGAACCAATACACATACATATTTGGGTATGACATTCCCCATATACTTGAAATAATAGCATGGATCAGAGAAAAGCTAATTTCAAAACTTTTTCGTTAAATAAAGTTACTTTTATCTTAAGATAATTCTGGATCATTTTAAGCCTTAGGGACACCACCCACCACATGCCGCTGTGTACAAGAGTTATGGTCATCAAATTCAATGATAAATTAGTTGTCTGAAATTCAGAGCACATTTAACCTAAGAAAAAGTATTATAATTAGTTCGCTTCTTAGATTAGCACAGAAAAGCTGATTTAATCTAAAATGTGGCTAAATTACTTTGTATTTGAATGAGGAATACTAGAGCACATTACTGTCAAAAAACTAACAATAAAACTTTTTTAAATACTAAGAGGATGGTTCTTAAGCAAGGAGATTTGCTTGTAGAAGATGGAAAGACAAATGGAAGTGTGTGGCTATTCCAAAGAGGCTCCGGAGTCACTGCCAAGGCCATAGGGGCTGATGATTTAGGTCATTTACTGTACTTGATTTCACATCAAAATGTGTCTTTTCCTTTCCATGGTACAATAAAAGCTCTACCTCTATTCTTGAACTTCAAAACCACACGAAGATGGAACTGAGAAAGGGAAAATACAAAGGAGGTTTTCATTTTAATATACGTTTCAAGTGCAAAGTCTCCATCTTCAGAAAGTTACTATCTAGAAAAGCAAATATACGTGTAAAGCCAAGATTTCATGGCTGAGCTAGCAAGGAATCGGTGGGGGCACATACGGAGGTGGAGGAGGGACTTTAGCATGTGAGCTAGTGGTTCCCAGACGAGGAGACTGAGGTACATGGTGAAAGACTTGATGGGGCAGAAGCAGGACCTGGGAAGAGAGAGCTTTGCGCCTGTGAAGAAAGGCATGAGGCTACAAGCCAGAGAGATGTGTCTGGCTACTATGTGAAGTTAGAGTGAAGGAAGAGAAGAATGGAGAGACAAATGTTTGAACTCCTGGTCTGAAAGTCATGGAAAACTGTTAAATAGGGTTCTTCCATAGGAACTAGAAGATAGTTGGAAGATAGTTGGGGATGCAGCATTAAAGGAGAGGGAATGTGTGTGTAAGTAGATGTATAAAAAGAGATTGTCACGTCGCACAGGGAGATCAGCTCTGTGCTTTGTGACCACCTAGAGGGGTGGGATTGGGCGGGTGGGAGGGAGACATAAGAGGGAGGAGATATATGCATACGTATAGCTGATTCACTTTGTTATACAGCAGAGCTAACACAACAATGTAAAACAATTATACTCCAATAAAGATGTTAAAAAAAAAAAGATTGTCATACATGCTGCAAACTAAGTTTAAGAAGCAAGTGAGAAAAGTGAAGAGTAAAACACATGGAGGATTGTGTAAGGTGAAAGAAGAAGTGGTCAACAGACGGCACAGGGGGACAGAGAGCTAGACCCAGGGTAACCTAGTTACAGGAGGCCCTCCGTATTCGCGGGTTCCTCATCGAACAATCCGAGGTTTAGTGAGTTGACTCAGCAGACATGGGGCCCACGGATAGAGAGGGCTGACTGTACTACGCCATTTCATATAAGGGACTTGAGCACCTGTGGATTTTGGTATCCACAGGGGGCCTGGAACCCATTCCCTGCGGATACAGAGGGACAGCTGTACATTAACGCTAAGTAGAGCTCCTGGAAGAGGCTGGTGGAGTCCAAATGCACCAGGTGGAAGAACGAGCTTGCAGGTTTGAATGTGTGGAAGTTTCCGTGTCAAGTATTCCTAATTTAGAATTATCTTTATTTTAAAGTTGAAACTCACTGGGGTCACTCTGCACAATACCTGAAATGCCAAAGCTGGGAAGCACAAGATTTCAGCTAGACTGGCAAGTGTCTGGTGTCTAGAAAGGAAAGGATCTTGCCATGGTGGGAAACACATTTTATTAAGACATGCAACGCACGGATAGGGGAGTAGAAGAGGCGCTACCAGTAATAACCACATGTTGACCTGGGGAGATCTTAAATGGACTGTTTCAAATGCCCCCCAGGCTTGTGCTCAACAGTGTCAACATTCATCCTTGGAGTCTGCATTTTGAATGGAAAACTACTGTGCACGGTAGTGCTGAAAGTAGAAAGGCCAAACCTTTCCTTGGCTGTAGCTGCATGATTCTTTCCCAAGGCTCATTTGTGCTTTAGTCGTTTTGCTTTGCTTGGCCTTTTTACAACATGGCAGCTCAGGAAGTGAAGATGAGGGACTCAGCAGATTTTTAAAAATTTTTCCTCCAAATGTTCCTTTAATACTAGTATATCTTGGACAAAGATCCCTGATGTTTTAATTAATTGTTCTTGGTGTTTCTTTAAAAGCATCCTTTGGCATTTGTGAATCTGCCATGGCTTTTGCTCTTAATTTGCACTCACTGGTATTTTCCTTTAATGCAGGAGAGGCACTTCTCAGTAGCCAGGTAAAATATAAGTTTTTTTTGGAGACTCTTTCTTGAAAGTTGCTGAATTCAGTGGTAACTTTAGGGTGGCAGCCTTAAGAAATGTCAGCTGGCAGAAAAAAAGAATAGTGCTGCCCTGTTGTTTCCTACTCCCCTCTGGGCGATCTGACTTTTAAAAATCCTTTGTTACTTTGCAATACATTTTCAAATGCATTTGAAGTAATTAAAACCCTGAATTGAATCTTGTTGTCACATTTAATTATTAGATAGCTACCTTCCTCTAGGGTATCTGACTGCTGCCCAAAATGTTGGTCTTAATCTAAAACCAAGAAGAGACCTCTGACATAGTGAGAGCCACCGAAGTGTCATTTATTAAATATAAATGGTAAGCATCTAAAGGGGAAAAGATGAAGGGAAAATTACATTAACTCTTAGCAGACAAAGTTCCATCATTTTGACTTGTCACGTGATGATTTTAAAATGTGTGTGTTTCTATAATGTGTTACATTTGTACTGATAAATAAAGAATATTCTGACGCTCAACGTCTATCTCCAATTTGCCAAAATTAGTATAAATACAACGGTTTCTATTAGTCTATTATCTGGAAAGTGACTTAAGGAAAAAAATTAAATGATATTGATTTGAAATGAAGAAAGCTTATTTATGTGCATTTTAGGAAGCCTAAGTGAATCAGCTAAATACATACACCGAGAAAAAAAATGTTACCCTTTGAGTAGTATCTTGTAATAAGATGGAAACATGAAGCTTATTAAGGTGTTAGAAATTAAGTGGCTAATGAAATGTTCCCACTCTTGGCACTCTTCTGTGATAATAATTCCTTAAAAGTTAGAAATTGACTGTATCTCTGTGACATAACAGAAAAGACACTATTAAAGCCACTAGGAATTATCACCAAGTAGAAGCATATTTTACATGGTCAAAGAAGCACAGGCCAAGTTCTGGTACTTACTATGTAAGGACTATGGCAACTGCATCATTCAACACACTCTCCCCAAACAAGAGTGTGTACAGGTCGGGGTCGACATGCAGTTCATGGAAAATGGCCAACACCGTCACTAGGGAAGACACACAGATATGCAGAGTTAGCTGGGACGTAGCCAGGGACTTGTCCTTGGTTGTGGTCACCTGTATAAAGCACTCATTAAATGTTCATCTTCTCAAATCCATCACTATACACGCACCGAACCTTTAATCAAAAAACGATCTGACTGTTCACTTCCCTGCTTAGAGATTTCTCTGGGTTCGCTCCTCCCTGCTTACAAGAGAAAGTCTGAGCTCCTTGGTACGAGTCTTCTATAATCTTCATGTTCTTTACCTTCCAGTGTCTCTTCCTGCACCACTCCCACCCCCTAACCACCCTTTGCTGCCTCCCTCAAGCCACAAGGAACTTGCCATAATTTCCCAAACTCGTGTCATTTTTTAATTACCCTGGCATTTTGATTCACTTTACCAGAGCAGCTATTTGTTTCCCATCTAAGTGCTACTGTTCCCCTCCTTCCTTAAATACATAAACACAGACACACACACATGCACACACACACACACACACTTCTTGCTCCCCAAAAAAACCAAACCAAACCAAAACAAAAAACCTTTATTCAATCTTTAAAAGCCTTTCAAATTTCCCCTCCACCCCCTGATCCCTCAGCAAAGACCTGGGTCACTACTGTTTGATGCATGAACGACTAAGTGAATGAATGAATGAATGTTGTTGCAGCGACTTATTCCTGTGAAGGGAGAGGTAGTCGGCACCTGGCTCTCATTCTCTCGAGATCACACTCATCTATAAAGATGGACTCAGTGTTCCTGAAAGCAAGACCTAAGGATTCATTTTTGGCAGCCTGCTGCATGGCTACTATATACCTCATATCTGTATGGAGCCTTTGGGAGTACACCAGGGCAGTAAATAATCACACACTGATTAGCTGTGGTTATCAAAACTATTCAGTGTCTTGATACTTGAAGCAGTCATGCAAAGTGTGAACAGCAATCATTAGGAAAATGATCCATTGAGTTGATTGCCAAAGGGGAAAAGAGGGTGGTTGAAAATGACACTGACGGTAAATTTTTAAGGCAGAGTGGGCATTTTCATTTCTGCTCTTTCTTTTCCTATTTCATGGGCCGTGAGGTTAGTAACTGTGTTGTATAAAAGAGTGCTGGGGGGAGAAAAAGCTGAGTTGGACTGTTTTGTAAGTAGAATCAAGAAGTTTGGCACTCGTCCTGCTATAATGGAAGGGTTTCAGTCAGACAATGACACAATCTGATTTAAACTTTGGAAATTAAGTTCAGGCAGCAGGGCAGAGGGCAGAATGGACATGTGGCTAGAAGCTTTCCCAAATGTTCTGGCAAGAGATGAGTTGTACCAAGACAGGAAGAGTCCTAGATTCAGTCTCCTAAATTCTTGCACATCCTGCTCTGCCCTGAACATCCCCCACCCTGGGTTCTGATAGGTCAGTGGCCACCGTGCTTTGCATTTTACTTACTCGTTGGTTCTCATCTTCCCTCTGTGTCACTAGCCCTTAGCACAGTGCTAGAATATAGTAAGCCTTTAGTGAGTGAATGAATAAAAGATAACGTCAGGGAGGATAGAGCAGAGGGGACAATACCCACAAGATATTTGGGACGGAGAATTGGTGGGTCTTGGTGCTTGAGAGACAGCAAGGAGTGATCTTGGTTTCAACCCTGGGCAGTTGGTAGATGGGCTGCATAAGAGAAATTAGTTTGTAGACAGGGGCATTTTGTAAGTTTGGTTTTTGACATGTTGACTTAAATAGCCAGGTAGAATTTCCAATGGAGATTTCAATAAGAAAGCTGGAAATAAAAGGCTGTAAGCCGAGTTGGACAGAGTTAAAGCAGAAGAAAGATTTTAAGTGTTATAAGCATGTAGATGGAACATAAAGCCACAGGAGTGGCTGAGATTGCCTGGGCAAAGTATATAGAAAGAGAAGAGAGTTCATGAGAGATCCTTGGGGAACACTTACAGCTAAGGGGTACGTGGAGAAAAAGAAGCATGAAACATACGCGTGGGATATTTGCCAAACCTGACCCTAAGCATGAACAAGTTGGCTGAAAACCATATTCATCATGCATAGAGTTTTATTTACTAAAAATTATCCTAGGGAAAGGAGAATTGAATTCAACAACTAGCTCTGAGGTAAAGAGACAACAGATATAAAATGTCATGAATTGGCATGACAATTAGCAGGCTCCCATTTTACTAGGCATAGAGTCAATTTCATTATTCTAGCTGAGTAGATCCTTAATCACGATAGGCAGAACGGCAGACATGTCCTCTCTACTAGCATGTAGCTGTTCACATTTGCCACCACCCTTAGCCTTTGCAGGCGGTCGTAGGAGGGGCTAACAATTACCTCTGCTAAGTAACCTCTGTCTACTGCTAGGATAGTCAAGACCCTGCATCTAATCAAAACAAAGAGACTTCCATTGGGGGTTTTAATTAGCAACATTTTCCTTTTGTTAGGTTTTTGTGGAATAAAAGTAATTTTTAAATTAGAAAATTTTATCATGGAAGCTCTATTGAATATTGGATGTTGTTTTATTGTGATTGTTGATTTTCCAAGCTTTGAAGATGACTCCCAGACACACAGGTATCCTAGGCTCACAAATAGGGATGTAAGGCCCAGGGTTTCTTTCCCCACATCCCCAGTTACGAAGTCTACCCTGGGCTGGGATGGACTCTGCACTTTTCCAGTGAGAGCTCTGGGCCTTAGAAGGGAAAGGCTCTTAATTGAATATCCAGTTTTGTTCAAAACTGTTCTGACATTACCACAATTCCTTTTTTTTTTTTTTTTTTTTTTTTTTTATGTTACGCGGGCCTCTCACTGTTGTGACCTCTCCCGTTGCGGAGCACAGGCTCCGGACGCGCAGGCTCAGTGGCCATGGCTCACGGGCCCAGCCGCTCCGCGGCATGTGGGATCTGCCCGGACCAGGGCACGAACCAGTGTCCCCTGCATCGGCAGGCGGACGCTCAACCACTGCGCCATCAGGGAAGCCCCCACAATTCCTTTTGCACAAAGAACTGAACTCCACTTCATAAACGTTATCCCACACAAGAGAGAAAGCTATTACTCTGTGCATTCCTATTTACCCTGTGAAGAAATGGAACGGCTTGGAAACAGAGCCAGGCAGTGTGTCCTACAAGAGGAAGTATTTGCTGGGGCCACAAATGAGTTGAATAGGTGAGTCAGGAAATTAGCCACCCACTCTCGCTGCTAAGCTTAGAGCTTTTAAAAAACACATTTAATTAGCTCGTTGGCAGGGCTCAATCTCACACACAATGTCCAAGACTCTGTCACCTTCCCAGGAGAGAATCTCTTGGAACAGCTGTGGACATGCTCACGCAAGCTCTGCCCACGTGTTGCTGGGTTTGTAAGGACAACCTAAGTCCGAGGCTGGGCTGAAAAGCAATGCATAGTTAGATGAGCCTTCTTGTGACAGTATGAGGAGAACATTCTAGACCCCATGTGGATAAGAAGGGGAGAAGACACAATCCAATTTCTTAAGCCTCTGATTTTATCAGGGGAAACAGTCATATTTGCCTTTGTCATGCTGTAGTTGCACCCATCGCTTAGTGATGGGTTGGAAGCTCCGCTTGGGGCTCAGGACCCCTCCCCAACACATCCCCTTTCTACTTGACTTTTTAGCTGGAGAAATATCCACTTTGTCTCCCAAATTGGTAGTGAGGAATACAAGCACACATAACTTTATGCCCAAACACACACACACACACACACACACACACACACACACACACATAACTACCCCCAGGTAAGAGCAGCGGATGGTTGAGAAATGTCACTGACTCACTGGAGATATCTGAGAAAATAGTTTCAGAAATCAAACAGCGAGGGGTCTTGGGGGAATGAATGAGGCAGTGGAGTGGACGGCACTTCTGAGAAGCTGGTGATCAAGTGAAGCCTATGGAGCAGAAAGCCAAGAGAGGCTTTCTCTTCAATTTCTAAATTACAGGTTGAGCAGAATAAGCGGATAAAGAAGTTGAAGAGACAGGAAAAAGAGGGGAACCCCTTTAAAGCATTGAAACTATTATTTTCTCATCTCAAGTGTAATAACCATACCTGGAGATAAAAATTCAGATAATGACTGGCTGACCCCATCAGTACCTCAGTGTGTTGACTCTTAAATGATGTTTTGCTTTTTTTTTTTTTTTACTGCTAGCTTTTGAACTGACCTCTTTCCTAATGCTCTTTCAGTCACTTTTAAGTCTTCAGGGTGATTTAGTGACAGTCCCTTCCCTAGAATCTCCATTAGCAGCTCTCTGACCCATATTTTCTTGGTGTTTTACAAGGAATTTAAATTTCAAATGATATGGGTCTATGGACAACATCACACCATAGTTCCTACCCCTGTTGCTCTAAGTCATCACTGAGCCTTGTCAAAATGCTGGCTTTCCCTGGAGAGTGCTCTCTGTGGTTTTCTGTGCAAATCAGTATGTGTGACACTTGTCCCTGACACATGGAGAATCAAAAGTGTCTCTGTCCTGTGCAGCTGAACCATGTCAGGCCTGACAGGTGGAGAACCCTGGTAGTCTCATAAATAAGGTAGCATTTTTGCATTTCCACAAGTGATTATTGGGGAAATGTGGGATTTCTTGTTACTCATGTGATTCCTATAGAAGAAATTCTCCTGTAACTCTTCCCACTTTTCTGAAATATTATACAGAGTGAGATTTCAAGGAGAGGCTTCCAAAAAAGTTGAGGTATCCTAGTACAGGCTCGAATACTGGAATTATTTTGAGCCTAAACCTTCTCAGTGAAGCCTTGGCAGCAGAATCAGTGCATGTACTGGTTTGGCCGGTCAAGCTTTGCTAATCATATCCTAGAATTACAACTAGAAAACCTAACCCTTCTGAAATAAGTCAGAGAAACTATGCCAGATCTAGAAAGCTAACCACTAGATTTACTTCTTTGAGGTTATTCTAAATCAGAAGGTACACAAATCATCATGGATGATTTAACCCTAAAACGCTGCAATTTTATTTTGGCCATCAATAGGATATGTTATTTTGGTACTGAGTTAGGAGTGGAGAAAGTACCATAGGCAAGCACACTATTGAAGCCCTCTTAACCAGGGATCCTTGGGAGAAACAAGCCCTAATGTCCCAAGGCAATGGTTTCAAAGTATGGTCCAGGGTCCTTTGGGAGTTCCTGAGACCTATCCAGGAAGATTCCCCAAGGTCAAAACCATTTTCAGATTAATATGACAATGTCACTTGAGTTTTTCCTTCTTATTATGTCATCTGTGTACAGTGGAATTTTCCAGAAGCTATATGATGTGTGCGAGTGCAACTGAATGCAGAAACAGATGTGAGAATCCAGCTGTCTTCTACCACACCACATATTAAGGAGATTTGAAAAGATGTAGAACAATGTCCCTCTTCTCAGTAAATTTTCTTGTTTTGGAAATAAATTTATTTTTATAAAAATATGTCATTTAGCTTATAAATGGTTTATGATGGCTATTTTAAATAGATCAATGAAAATATGTTAAAAAATTTAAAGTTCTAACATGGTAAGAATTGATAGATGTAACACCCATAAACAAAAAGCTCCCTGAGGTCTTTCCTAATTTTGAAGAATTGTAAAGTGGTTGTGACACCAAAAAGTTTGAGAACCATTGTCCAAAGACATTTGTTGTACGTAATGAATTAATTTACATCCTCTGCACTCAGAATGATACTGGCTAAGCATCGTCTTTGAGAGAAATGAGAAAATAGTTGCTCAAATCATTTTCTGTAGAATTTAGCTCTCTTGGATTCCTGTTGAGAAAGCCACCCTAGATCTTAGTATCTTTTGCCACACTATAACCAGCTGGCATATAGGTAGAGGATTTCTAAAACTCCCACATGAGGAAAATTATTCTTTTCATATTAATTCCACTGGCACATTTCTGGAATCACAGTTCTGTCGTGAGTGTTTCTGTTTGTTTAAGTCCGTTTTTGGAATGTAAGTGCTTTGTGGACAGAGATTATTTCTTCAATATATGAATAATAAAAACACTGACGATCATACATCCTTTCCTTGACTTCAAACATGGCTGAATGTTATTCCAGAAGAATCTACTTCCTCTTTTGCTTTAAAACCAGGGGTACAGTCCTTAGCAGTTACTGAGAATATAAAAAGGTAATCAGAAGATCACAAGGTTTGGTATTAAGAAAAAAAAGATATTGAAAGATTAGGAAGGGAGAAACCTGAGAATAAATACAGGGGTCGGGGGGATGTTTCCCAGATTCCATATTTGGGAACTTATGGGCTGAAATCTGTTGGCACTTTAGCTGGTGCTTTAAAAATTTTTCCCAAAGGTACCTGCAACAGAAATATTCTAAACTTAACATTAGCGCAGAACATTTAAAATAAGGCCCAGTTTTCTCACCAATGGGGTTTAATGAGCCATGGTGCAGTTTAATGGGGAATCTCTGCAGTATGCTCAATATCTGAGTGAAGATGACTCACCCTGTCATCAACAAGCGTTCTCCAATCAGGATTACGACAAGCATTTTGCCATTTTAAAAATGAACACAGTAGGCAAGGGTTTGCCTACAAGTCATGAAATAGATTCAGAGAAAAGCTCAGTGGAGCCATAAAGCAGACAAAGCTTGGATGGGTCATCAATGGAAGGTAAAAATATCACGGTGACCCATGAAAAGTAACAATTGTAGGAAAAAAGATGGTAGTGTTAGTCATGATCCTAAGATAAGTGGGTTTCACAAATAAATTTTTCTCTTGCTACAAAAAGATATGAAACAAGCAGGTATCTTATACCATCATTGCCCAATCTGTGGATCAAGACCCTGAGGGACATTACAGAAAAGGTTTCAAAGTAGAGGGTGCATATTCCTGCTTTCTAAGCAGTTTAGACAAGCTGCTAAGGGTGAACAAGAGTAATATTGAGACGAGTCCACACTGGGTCTATGTGAGAGAGAGGGGAAAAGGGACAGGAGGAGAGGGATCATACCATGTGTCCAATCATTCATGTCATCACTCTGTGAGGTAGCCTGGATAATGCCTGCCCCCCCACTACCACCAAAGATGTCCATGCACTAACCCCTGGAACCTGTGCATATATAACCTTACACGGCAAAAGGGACTTTGCAGATGTAATTAAGGTTCCCTTAAAATGGGCAGATTATGTTGGATTATTCAGGAGGGTCCAACCTAATCACACAGGCTCTTAAAAGCAGAGACATTTCTTTGCCTGGTCAGAGATGCAGTTGAAGGCAAGGCAGAAGAGAGACTGAAAAAAAGAGGGAGTCAGGAAGATTCCAAGGGTACGAAGGATTGAACACTCCATTGCTAACTCTGAGATGTAGGGACTCACTTGCAAGGGCCAGAGGGAGATCTCTAGCAGCCAAGGTATTCCCAGCTTTCAGCCAGCAAGGAAACAGGAACCTCAGTCCTATAACTGCAAGGAACTGGATTCTACCAACAAACAGAATG
Source organism: Tursiops truncatus (assembly GCF_011762595.2). Lineage (NCBI taxonomy): Eukaryota > Metazoa > Chordata > Mammalia > Artiodactyla > Delphinidae > Tursiops > Tursiops truncatus. Next base: position 23,860,627 of record NC_047037.1, on the reverse strand, counting down.
ACCCTGGGAGAGGATTCTTCCTAGAGCTTCCCTGTAAGAGCCCAACTAGCCAACACCTTGATTTTGCCCTTGTGAAACCTGGAGTAGAGACCCCAGTTGAGCCAACCTGGACTACTGACCTATAGAACTATAAAATAATAAATTTGTGTTGTCTTAAGCTGCAACATTTCTGGTAATTTGTTATAGCAGCCCTAGCAAACGAATACACTCTGCTACCCTCTCACCATAGGAACTACAGAATGGCTAAACTTCCAGGCATTTGATTTTTCAATATATGAGTTACTGAGTGGGGATGTAGCTAGAACGGCCCTTCAGTCCTCCCGGCCCCTACCCCACCATGGGTAGAAAAGAAGTCACTCAGACAAATCTTCTAGCTCATGCTTAGCAAGGGAAAACCTGGACCGATGAGAAGGCTGTGGGTTTGAAAATACTTGTGCGTAAGGGGCCCTCTGTGCTAATTAATTACCCACGCGAGTCACCCTTGGTACGATCATCACACACAACAGATCACTCGTTTACTCAGAATGTATTACTTTATAGCTCATCAGATCACTTTATTTTCCAGTGTTTATTTTATTTGACCTACACTGTGAAGAACTGGTGCTGAAGTGGGAATGATGACTTCCAAACCAGGGTGGAAAGTTAACACAACTGGGTAAGCCAAGTCTAAAGCGAGCAAGCCAAAAGTCATAAAGCAGCTCTCAGGATAATTTTTATTTTTCTTCTTTGAACTTTGTTTTGGATTTTATAATTTTTTTACAATAAGCATGCACTATTTTTAGAATAAGAAAGGTAAAAACCATCTTAAAAACTGGCAAACGTAATAAGGAGATACAGCATGGAACCCAGAGTCTCTTCCCACGGCCCAGGATGCCATATGTGAGGACCCCTCACCTCCTCCCTTTCTCTCAGAACTTCCTCCCTGGGCTTCCAGACTGTTGAGCCCTCTATGTGATATGACACTGTGGACACTTCTTGTCTTTCCAAGTGCTCTCCTTTGTGCTGGGGATACAAGCTTCACCTAATTTCCCTTCAACCCCTCTTGTCTCTTTTTCTCTCTCTCCTGTGTAAACTCAAGCAGATGCTGCCCAGGAACTCCTCCTCGGTTCCCTTCTCACTCGACCAGCTCTCCCTGAGCAATCTTATCCACACTAAGCGATCTCAATCTCCAGCCCATCTCTTCCTCTCCCTCAGCTACAGACTCCTGTATCTAGCCACTGCCAAGACAACTCCACCTGGAGTTCTTCTACTGGAACAAATACTTGTTAAGCATCACTGTGTGCCTGGCACTGGGCATGGATGTGCTATAGATTCCCTATCCCCCAACCAGCCTTTGTCAATCGGCTGCTCTTGCCCTTGAACTACCAATCTCAAGGAATGGCATCATCACCTACCCAGAAACACTTTGTTTGTGTTAAAAAATGTGACTTATCTTATTTACAATGGAAAAATCTCTGGCATTATAGGATATAATTTCAAGAGACAAGCCACACTTTGCAGTTCAGTGGTTTACAAGGTCAGTCAAGGAAAGAAAAAGAAACCAGTTCCAGAGGTGCTATATTACATCAGATACTACAGTGTGAACTAGCTTTGTCATCTCTGAAATTTTAGTCCTCTACAGTAATCCTTTCTGGATTGGAAAATAATATAAGCAGGCAGAAGTTCAGGTGCAGGTAAATGTTTTTTCTTATGTGAAAGCAGTATTAAAAAACAAACAAACAAACAAAAACACCTCCCAAAAAACAGCCTGCAAGCATTTTTACTTTTCTTTAAATTGGTCCCCTTGGATAAAATGTTGGTCATCACTGGTATCGGTTATTCATCTATATATTTGTTGATGCCTTTGATCGTTTTGGCAAGCAACAGGCAGTTAATTCTGTTGACCTAATGAGTGAACAAATGAATGAAACTTGAAGGTCATGCGCCATATGGCTAACTCCTTGAAGATCAGACCGGCTCCTGCCTCTCTTGTGTCCTCCCATTGTGGTCAATGACTTCTTTGCCCACTCACTGACCTGATAGCACTTGTTATAAAAAGCTGTTTTTGTTTCAGTTCAAAATAATACATTGAACACTACAATGTGTTTTTTTTATAGTACCCAGGTAAAAGGTCAGTCCCTGTCCTTTCTTGGCTGTGTTCTAGAAGGAGGGAAACCACTTTTCAAGGAATCCTAACCCCAGGAGCCTCTGAGAGGCTTCGTAGAGCAAGGGCACTCAACCCAGGCTGCTACTTGGGGTGCTCTCCTGGCTCCTTAGGCATCTCACCCTTCAGGAGGTGCTCACTTTCAGGTTGTGCAAGTGCTGACGCTGCATTTATGTGACTCTGAGAGTGAGTGCTGCCTTCAGTGTGACTCAGTAGTTGCCTCATTGCCCCATGGTTTTGACCTCAGTCAGTCAAGCCAAACCCTAAAGGGAGCCAGAGGGTGCTCTTGTTCAAGGAAACACTCTCCAAGAAATTTCTGAATCCAATTTCCCCCCATATGCAATATCTTCTTTAACACATAATTGGAAAGTGTGGGCTGGACACTGACTTTCAAAACTTCTGTTCTGCAGGTCTGTCTTTGAGTGCTGCTGAGAATGAACTGCTTTCGTTTAAGCAGAGCCATTCTGTTCCCCAAAGCAGTGAGCCAGAGAGGTCTGTCAGCCACAGCTGTTTCCCAGCTGTCCACGGAGCTGTTGAATTGCTTCAAATGGTTTTTCAGTGTATTCTTGAAATCCCATCCTCAGAACACCTGGAGTCTTGCTTTATCCACTCTCAATATCCCGGGCATTTATATAGTTGGTTGTCACCCACTATCTTTTCTAATTCTGTTCTGTGGAGCTGACTTTCCATAACTAGGCTTCCAATTGCTGAAGCAAGACCTTTGCGCCAAGACCTTGCTATTCACAACTCTGTTCTGAGGTAGACATCATGGTTGGGAACTTAACTCTGACATCAAACCAACCTCTGTTTGGATCCCAGCTGCAATGCAAATGAACTTGGTGATCTTGAGCCAGTTACTTAACCTCACTAAGCTTTCAGTAAGTTTCATTGGCAAAAGGGAGATAAAAATATTCCCTCCCTCGTAGGTTTTTGGAGAATGATTAAGTGGGATAATTTATGTAAAGTGTCTGGCATATTGTATTTCAGTAAATGGTGGTTACCATTAATGCTATTATTCATGTCATCAAAACCATCAGAGGGTTTGTCCATTATAAAATGGAATGACACCTTCTACTTGTGTGTTTCCCCTTTGATACTCAAAAATGCCTTCAAGAGACGTAAATAGATATTATCAAGCAGAGAAGTGACGAAAACTCTTCTCTGCCTCCTTCTATTTCTCACAAATTACCCCTTGAATTTCTGCATTTGGAAAGAACACCTACTCCTACCCAAAGTACATTTACTTTCTCTTTCTGAGTCTCAAGGTCCCTGTCTAAAAAAGAGATTGAGAGAGCTTGTCTTTAAGGTCCTTCCAAAACTAAAATTCTATGGCTCTCAGACCTAAACTCCAAACTGTAGACTCTGGGTGTGGAGAGTGCATATTTTCCTAATTATGCCGATGGAGCCTGGGTGGGAACTGAGATCAGGGGTTGCAGAGCAACAGGGGCATAATAGTGTCAAAGACAAATGATCATGAGCTTGACTCCTCTGCATAAGTGAGGAGAGAGCTGTTATAATAGCAAGAGTGTGTGCTCTCGATTTGACCCTGGCCCCCAGAATTATCAAGCCAGGACACCCCCAAAGGGAGTCTGAGCCTAGGAAGATTTTGCTAGTATTGAGCAGGTCATGCCATCTGTGGTCTGAATGGGAATTTTTTTAAAAAACCTACTCATACGGCCACCTCTTATAGGAGAGAAACATGGTTTGTGGTTCCTCCAACTGACATGTTGTCTTCTTCAATCAAGCAAAATACTGTCTTGAAGGAGGTCCTATGCCTTCCCAGGACCCTCTTCCCACCAGAGTGATACAAGAGTTCATGAGGCCCTTCCTCCGAGCTCACAAAGCTGCCTGACTACCTCTGTCTTATCTTTTAAACTTACTGCCAGTTGTCATATTTATATCCCCCTTTAGACTGGAGTTTCCTGAGGGCAGGATCAGTATTTTGCTTCTCACTCCCTCCCTCAGTCACTCCTATAATACCTAGAGCATAGCAGGTGCCGAATAAATGTTTGTTAAATGAAACCAACAATAAAGTGAGAACTTGACTATTAGGTTTCATTTTGTGCTAAGCCTAATGGGCACATCACTGTTCTATCATATTTTGAGAAATAACAGTGGTGTAGGACAAAGAATGTTGGATACCCTTTGTCTCCCATCTCTGCCACTTATGACCCTTGTAGACTTAAATAAACCACTTAAGTATTTATAATCTTAAGTTTCTTAAAATGGAGATAATTGACTGACTGTGGTGATGATCAAATTATATGATATATGTGTACACACTTAGTTAATTGTTGTTATCACTAAATGGTATACTCTCCAGGTAGAAAAATTCAGATGGAGGTTTTCGTTTGCTACCAATTGGTGGCTTTGGGTTCTAAATTTTGACTTAACAGACGCGTTGATGGTTAGAATAAGGACATTACTGATTTTAGAGCTGGCTGCACGTTAGCTGAAGTCAATAATACATTTTGATCATACAGATGTTAGTGTCTTACAGAAAACATAGTCTAATCATCTAAGAAAATAGAAGTCCTGGCTTTCGTGTCAATCTTTCATTGACTTACTACAAAATCTTAAGAAAAACCCAACATTTTTCTGTGCCTCAATTATTTCATCTAAGAAATGGATCCTCTCTACCCAAGAAAACTACATGAAAGTAATTGAAATACTGCGAGTGGAAGCTATTTCAGTTCACTGAAAGAGATACATAATATAAATTCAACCTGTTCTTTTTATTTCTGGATAAATTAGCTCAAGAATAGAATCTGGGTTTATATGATGGTGTTTTATAGACCTGGGTTTATGTAGAGACTTTTCAACTGATGCTATCCCAGTGTGTTTAACATGGAATTGGACAGACACAAAAAAATGCAACCGAATACTATTAAATGACACTGTGTACAGGTTTGAAGCACAGATTGCCTCGTAAAAATGGCTGGTCTGTCTGCAGTCTCTAGAAGCCTGCTACCTTCTATGGGAAGTACGCTGGTCTAATATCCTCTGACTTCCTCGGAGGTTTAATTTTTTCTACCTGGAATTCAATGAAAACGTATGAAAAGACCCCGAATGATCCCTCACTGCTTGCCTTCTTCCACAGCAATACTAATACAGTACTTCTCTACCAAATATTACACAATAGAAGTAGAGTCACCCAAGTTTCTCTACAGATAACTAGGCAAATGATTTACGGACATAACCTTATACTGTATGTGAGCTTTTTTTTTTTTTTTTTTTTTGGAATATGGGAATAAAACCATCTCAATCTCTTCCTATGCTGCTTAAGAGATATTAAATGAATGTTGTCTTTGTTCTCAAAGCCAGTTCTGGTGCTGAAGAGACTGCTTTGTAAATTACATCTTATTTTTTTTGTCTGCAGATAGAAAGTTATTCAGTTTTCTCTTGAATTTCTGTGTAGAATGCTGCTAACACCAGTGCTGAGAAACCACAAACTTGGTGTATTCTGAAACTCTGAAATGCAGAGGCAGAGAGGACCAAAGAAGAAAAAGAACAATATATATGACTGTAAAAAAAGAAGCTATAGGGCTTCCCTGGTGGCGCAGTGGTTGAGAGTCCACCTGCTGATGCAGGGGACACGGGTTCGTGCCCCTGTTCGGGAAGATCCCACATGCTGAGGAGCAGCTGGGCCTGTGAGCCATGGCCGCTGAGCAAACATTGTCATAATCAGAAGACTTTTCATTGTTTAGTTCTGTTTTTTTAGGTCCCTTTGATCACACACTCTCTTCACTATTGTTTTTCAATATTTAATTGTGGTCTTCATTCATTTCTTTTGTTTGTATTATAGTTTTTTTTGCAGTACGCAGGCCTCTCACTGTTGTGGCCTCTCCCGTTGCGGAGCACAGGCTCCGGACGCGCAGGCCCAGCGGCCATGGCCCACGGGCCCAGCTGCTCCGCAGCATGTGGGATCTTCCCGGACCGGGGCACGAACCCGTGTCCCCTGCATCGGCAGGCGGACTCTCAACCACTGCGCTACCAGGGAAGCCCGACAATGTTAATAATCATTCCTCCAATATTAAAAAAAAAAAAAATCAGGGCTTCCCTGGTGGTGCAGTGGTTAAGAATCCCCCTGCAAATTCAGGGGACACGGGTTCGAGCCCTGGTCCAGGAGGATCCCACATGCTGCGGAGCAACTAAGCCTGTGTGCCACAACTATTGAGCCTGTGCTCTAGAGCCTGCGAGCCACAACTACTGAGCCTGCGCCCACAGCTATTGAGCCTGCGTGGCACAACTACTGAAGCCTTGCACCTAGAGCCCATGCTGCACAAGAGAAGCCACTGCAATGAGAAGCCCACGCACCGCAACGAAGAGTAACCCCGCTCGCTGCAACTAAAGCCCACACACAGCAATGAAGACCCAAAGCAGCCAAAAATTAATTAATAAATTAATTTAAAAAAATCAAAATTCTAACCAGAGAGTTCAATGACAAATGAAAAAATATGAGAGACAGCCCGATTAAGTCACCCTTACCGGAGAGGCTTTTCTCCAAAAATAACAGTTCTGCTTTTAATTATAGATTCTTGGGTCTATTAATCAGCCGTCTTCCTCAAGGCTAATCTTGGTGCAAATAACAGAGAAGGATTCAGCAAAATGCCTTGTTTAATTAAAAAGAATTTAATTAAAAATATTTTTATACACATGACCAATCACCATTATTTATGCAGATGTTCCTTCGTGCTTTGGAAAGGCTTTTTTTCTTTCTTTTCCTCCTTTGTCAAAAAAATATGCTGTTCTTCTGCAAGAACTACTGTGAAATGAGAAGCACTATGATTGGTAGTTAATACCTATTTTTATCAAAACAGCAGTGTAGCTCACACATCACCCGTGCAGCCGTAACCATAGTAACCCCAAATAGAAAGGGTCTTCTTCGGATTATCAACACGATCAAAGGTAAGATAGTTCATGTGCCTCTGGAATAGTTACACTGCAGCAAACTTTAAAGGATAAAGGTGGCATTTTTCCCCTTACAACTTAAATGTTAAATGAAAATAGTGACTTGCAAGTATGGTATATAAAACCACCTTTCATTTTTGAAGACTCTTATTTCCTCAAAGTGTTAATAATAGAAAAGATGAAAACTCAATGCTGTTCATTTGTCCAGTGCTTCCATCTGATTATGCTGAGGAGACAATAATAATCATTTTGCCAAGCTGGAGAATTTGTTACAGGTAAAACCCTACCCTTGGGCACCCTGTAGGATGAGAAGTCATATTTTGTGCCCATGTACTCAGAGGGTGGCTTTGGTCAGTGGTGATTGTAGACACACATTACGTGGGATAAGCTACAGTCAGTGACTCAAGGTGTGGACTGGCAGTCAAATTATGAAGAAAAGGAGCCTTTAATTAGAGAAGTGGAACTCGTTTGAAAGAGCAGTGAAGTACCAACCCAAACACAGATCTGAATTTGGCTTTATAATTTGTGGTAGTATTAGAATGGGGTGAGGAGGGGATAAAAGGCTAGAGCACTCATTCTTAATTATTCCATGATCTATATAATCCAAAACAGAGGCTGGTATTCAAGCCTTTCTACTACATTTTGCAATGCCTGATATGACTCCAGGAGCAGCATCTGGAAGCACAGGGAAACTACTCTGAATTTTAAATATTTAAATAACGTACACTGGGAAACCATCCACAAAATGAAAAGACAATCTACAGAATGGGAGAAAATATTTGCAAGTGATGGGACCGACAAGGGCTTAATTTCCAAAATATACAAACAGCTCATACAACTCAACAACAAAAAAACAAAAAATCCAATCCCAAAATGGGCAGAAAACCTAAACAGACATTTCTCCTAAGAAGAAATACGGATGACCAATAAGCACATGAAAGGATGCTCAGCATCACTAATTATTAGAGAAATGCAAATCCAAACTACAATGAGGTACCACTTCATACCAGTCAGAATCACCATCACCAAAAAGTCTACAAACTATAAATGCTGGAGAGGGTGTGAAGAAAAGGGAACCCTCCTACACTGTTGGTGGGAACGTAAGTTGGTGCAGCCACTGTGGAAAACAAGAGGTTCCTCAGAAAACTAAAAATAGAATTACCATATGATCCAGCAATCCCAATCCTGGGTATATATCCAGACAAAACCATAATTCAAAAAGATACTTGCACCCCTATGTTCATAGCAGCACTATTCACAGTAGCCAAGACATGGAAACAACCTAAATATCCTTCAACAGATGAATGGATAAAGAAGATGTGGTACATATATACAATGGAATACTACTCAGCCATAAAAAAGAACAAAATAATGCCATTTGCAGCAACATGGATGCAACTAGAGATTATTATACTAAGTGAAGTATGTCAGAAAGAGAAAGACAAATACCATATGATATCACTTATATGTGGAGTCTAAAATATGACACAAATGAACCTATCTATGAAACAGAAACAGAATCACAAACAGAGAGAACAGACTGGTGGTTGCCAAGGAGGAGAGGTTTGGGGGAGGGATGGAGTGGGAGGCTGGGGTTAGCAGATGTAAGCTTTTACTTATAGAATGGATGAAAAACAAGGTCCTACTGTATAGCACAGAGAACTATACTCAATATCCTGTGATAAACCATAATGGAAAGCAGTATCAAAAAAGAATGTATATATATGTATAACTGAATCCCTTTGCTGTACAGCAGTAATTACCACAACACGGTAAATCAACTCTACTTCAATAAAAATAAATAAATAAATAATGTACGCTGGATGCTACAAAAAGTAGATAATCCACACAAAGATATATACAATTTAATTGTTGTTTCTCTTTAATCCTTTTACATTTGGGATTTACCTTGAAAGCGGATGGGGAAGTAATGAAATATCATGAGACAACAACTGTTTCCTCATGGTTACTGAAGAAAAGAGTGGATACTTGGCAATTTCACGTTCAATTATAAACAAATGTTTTGGCAGTGTCATCTAAAAAGTCAATAAAGTGATTTAGAACAACTCATTGTGAGTAAAAATTTGTTTAATAGTAATACCTAGCAATTTACAAATAACAACATTTCTTTTGATCTCACAAGAATTCTGTGAAGAAAGTGAAGGTACTTGATGTTTTGTTTTTACAGTATCTATTTTAAGGACATGGAAAATGAAGTTCAGAGAAGTTAAATCACTAAAATGTGGCTATCCATTCACCCATGACACTAATCTTGCCTTAATGAACATATACTTTCAATATCCAGGATAATTTGGCCACTGGAAGGCCCCGTCCTGACCTCATTTTTAGGTAACTCTCCTACACCATCACACACCTATTTTATTTTTAGTGGCAATTCCTCTTGGGATTGAAAGTTTATGATCCATCCCTAACTGTGATCCTTTTATGTGGAGAATTTCCTAGGCGATCTCTTAAATGCTTTAACCCACAAACATAGGCGTTGGTAATGTATTCCCCAGTGCCGTGGCTCACTCTAGCTTTCCACTTGAGACCAGCTAGCCCCAGAATTAGAGTGACACCTAGCTGTGATTTTAGGTAGCACATGCTGGGAAAGCTGGGCAATGGATGCTGCCCTGCCAGGAGACAGTCGGGTGTGTCTCAGGAGGGAGGTCACCACCTCCCAGAGGTGGAAGTCTCCGAGGTTTTCTATACTTCTGCAATCTCCTGGGAACTAGGACATTTATAGTTCACATTCTCTGAGGAGGGAACACATATGGTGGTGAGAATTTATCTTTACTACAATTATCCTAAAAAGTTCATTTTTGCCACCCTTGAAATTACATACATATCCTATAAGTGCGTAAACCGATATTTACCTCAACCTAAAAACATCAGTACTGAGCCTACTTCACTCTCTATGATTCACCATGTTTACTCAGGATTGCAAATATTTCACTCATCAGTTCTTAGATTCATCAGGCTTCTTTCTGGACTAGCATCATTAGCGTCAGTTGGACATTTGTCAGAATTGAAGTACTGGACTCCACCTGGACTTACTGAATCAGAATCTCTGGAAGCAGAGCCCAGTAATCTGCACTTTAACAAACTCTCCAAATGAGATTTACATACGCTCAAGTTGGAGAATCACTAATGGAGAACAGGAAGTGAGTGACCTCAGCAATCATCTAATTCCTCTAGGAATATATGAGGAAACTAAGCCTAGAAAGGTTAAGTGGCCACCCGAATTTGCCCTGTGAGTTAGTAGCAGGAACTGAACTAGACCTTAGATCTCCCAATGCCCAGTTACAAAAATAACATGGTGCTACAACACTTGTCAAGAAGATGGTTGGGCTCAGTATTAGCAAAGCAGAGACTTAGGCTTTGTATCTATATTCCTCTTGGCTTCTAATTTCAATGATGAATTATCCATGCATTTAATTTGGGCTCCAGACAGGATAATGCCAGAGTGAATATTGTAAATTCAATTAACATGAGCCAGTAGTCTCCTTATGAAAGCCAACACCCAGGGTCCAGGGCTTCATCAAGCACTTGGGATCCTTAGCACACTTCAGCTGCCAGATCAAGTCAAGATGTGTGACTTACATGTAATATGCAAAGTCGCTGAATTTTTTTTTTTTACTCCATAGTATGCATAATATCATATCGAGTTTGAAGATTTTCTTTTAAGATGTTCTAATTACACTTTATAGTGGTTTAATAACATGACATTAAAAAATGCATCAATTTTCCCATTTCTATGAAATTTTGAAGTTTTCTTTTTGCATACATAGATGTGCTTCCATATAAATGCATAAATATGTAAATGTCACATTATATTTATATACTTTTTGTTTGCTTTGTTTTAATAGTCTTTTTTTTTCTTTTCCTTTTTGACATGTCTCCCTTTTCCCCATCTCTTCTTTTCCTTCCAAAGTAACCTAACTTTACAATAAGTACATGTCCCACCAATGTCTCTTCATACGAAAATTCTCTTTATATTAATCACATACACACACATTTGTAACAGATTAAATCAGAAGTTTAAACTGAGGAGAAAAGAAAAAAATAACATTTTCCATAGTGAGATGCACAATTTTAAAGTACTTATCCAAAACCCAGTTACATGATTCCTTTAAACCTCTCACCTACCTTAAGAATGTGAAAGGGTCTCTAGACTCTAGCCTAGCAAGTTAAGGTTTGTGAATGGTGTTCCGCTACTTGTGAATTGTGAATCTCACACTCCCTCATCTCAAGCCTATGAAAAGGATCTTTGCCTAGACCGTCAGACAGCTTAAGATGTGACCCCTGGAGTTGGGGAACACAGTGGAATATTGGTTGACTCTCGCCTGAGAAATCTAATGGGATGTGGCTGTCCAGCTGCTCTAATGGTGGCTTACTGTTAATCAAATAAAAAATTTCCTTACTTCATCACTGCCTCCGTCTTGTAGGAGTCAGGAACTGCATCTAGCAAGGGGTAGATGAGGCATGTGAGAAAGAAGACCCCAACCAACCTGCCTTCAACGGGCTGGGAGATATGGGGCAAAGTCTTAAATTAAATTGAAAACATGCAATATTACATGATACTGGACATATTCATTGCTGAATTGAGACTCTGATTGCAACTTAAAGACCAAAAGTTTTCATCCACGTGGGAAAGGAGTAGTCTTTTAAAAGAATACTTTTAAAAGAGCAATGGGAGAAAAAAAGCAGTTTCTACAGTTATACCCCATGAGTCCTGCTTTATACATATATATGTATATGTAAATACAAATACAGGCATTCCCATGTATTTATGTATGTACATTATGTATATAAATACATTTATATACACAAATATACATAAATACATGGGAATGATTGTTATTTTTAAAAAATTTGAATCATATATATACTGTTCTGCATTTTGCTTTACATAGTCAACAGTGCCTCCAGGAAAGCCTTCAAGTCAGCTGGAAGAGCACTGATTTTCTTTTTTAATGGCTACATGACATCGTGTAGATGTCCTGCAACCTATCCAACAATTCCCTTATGGATAGGATTCACTTTGCTTCTTTTTTCTTTTCCCCTCCACTTAAAAAGATGTTGCAATAAACATCCCTGCCCATATATCCTTAAGAACCAGTCTTTCTACTTGTGTGGGATAACTTCCCAGGAGTCAGATGGCTGGGAGAAGGGGCTATGTATTTTAAATTCTAATAGCTGTTGCAAAATTGATTTCCAAAAGTCTGTTGATGATTTAAATTTCCACTAGAAATGTGTAAGAGTCCACTTTTCCCTGCCTCCCTGACAGCAATGACTGTTACTTGGTGTTAACAGTTGTTGCCAAACTGCTAGGGGTAAAATGATATGCTGTTACTTTATTTTACATTTCTATGGTTTCTGATGAGTTTGAATAACTTTTCACATTTGAGGCCCAAGAGGATTTGCACTTCTATGAATTGTCTCTTTATTGTCTTTGTCCATTTTTCTGTTATTTATTGCCAGATTGTCCTTTTTAAGTGTCTTTGTATATTAGAGAAAATAATACTCTGTTCTCTATATTTAAATGTTTTTTCCCTAACAATTTAAAAATTGTTTTAAAACAATTTTATATAGTCAAGTATGTCTATTGTTTATTTGTAGATTCCAGGTTTCCATTCCTTGTTAAGAAGAATTTCCTTATCTATAATCTGCAAATATAAATGTACAGATTTTTTGTTTTTTTGTTTTTTGTTTTTTTTAGCTACGCGGGCCTCTCACTGTTGTGGCCTCTCCCGTTGCGGAGCACAGGCTCTGGACGCGCAGGCTCAGTGGCCATGGCTCACGGGCCCAGCCACTCCGCGGCATGTGGGATCTTCCCGGACCGGGGCACGAACCCGTGTCCCCTGCATCGGCAGGCGGACTCTCAACCACTGCGCCACCAGGGAAGCCCTCTTCTTTATTTTTATTTTATTTTATTTTTTTAACATCTTTATTGGAGTATAATTGCTTTACAATGGTGTGTTAGTTTCTGCTTTATAACGAAGTGAATCAGTTATACATATACATATGTCTGCATACCTCTTCCCTCTTGCATCTCCCTCCCTCCCACCCTCCCTATCCCACCCCTCTAGGTGGTCACAAAGCACGGAGCTGATCTCCCTGTGCTATGCGGCTGCTTCCCACTAACTATCTATTTTACGTTTGGTAGTGTATATATTATTTAACTCAATATTCAATTAATATTATTATTTCAAAATGTAGTCAGTATAAAAATTATCAGTGAGATATTTTACTTTTTCTCACATTATGTCTTTGAAATCTAGGGTGTATTTGATACATACAGCCCATCAATTTTGACTAGCTACACTTCAATAGCTACGTGTGGCTCATAGCCATCACAATGGACAGAGCAATGCTCAAGTAAGCCCTATTTGAGGTTGCCTAAGACAGGACAACCTGGATTAATTTTCTTGAGACAAAACAGGACAAGTCTACAAAGTAAGAATTATTTTCTAGTTTTAAATACTGGACTAATACTTCTGGAGTTCAAAATAGCACAGCTGTATTTGAGTCTCAAAGTAGCTGCATCACATAACATGAAGACATTTTAATCCAAATAGGAAACAGGGAAATTGATGAAGTGAGAAAATGCACAGCCCACTGTGCATTTTCCTGAATGAATGGCTTCCTTGAGACCTTGGAAGAAATGTCAGTCCTGTAAATACCAGGATGAGTTTCTGTCATCTTCTGGGTGATTAATATTTAATGTATTGTGCTGAGTTCTTCCTTTTCCTAAAGGAACCTCCTATTTTGGACATCTTTCAACCTGAAAAAAAAACCCCACACTGTTATAACTGCTTCTGCAAGTCTACAGTCTATGGCTTGGTGCTCTCTGGAAAGTGTTAAGCTACTGACCACCGATGAATAGGGGGAAAGAAATATTGGCTGCATGGTTGAACAAAAAGAAAGACACATTTATTTTTGTTTTAGCTGAATATATCTTTTTTTTTTGGAGGACAGAAACTAATATTTGCACTCAGCTTGTGCTGGAAGTTCAGCTATGTGCAAGGAGTTCCACCTTCATCTTGAGTCACTGTCCCTCCTGGGGCCATGAGACTCCTTATCTCCAAGGGTGAGCTGGGATATTCAGCTGCTTCACATTTCACATTTGAGAATAGATACCCTTTCAAGCTCCACACTTTGCTCTAGAAGTTTCTTCCACAAATTTATTAATTCATTAATTTAACAAGCATTTATTGAAAACCTACTGTTTTAGATACGAGAAATATAAGAGTGAAAAGATAGGAAAAAAACCCAGAAAAAATAGAAAAAAAAAGCTCCTCTTTCAGAGGGACAAAGAACTAAGGAACAATAAGGAAATAAAATAAATAGTAGATCAATAGTGATTAGTGCTGTACAAGAATGTAAGTCAAGGAAAAAGGATGGGAAGCACAGTGATTTGGGGCGAACTGTGTTGGGGGGAAGAAGGGTGTGATTTTTGATAGGATAGTTAGGGAAGGTCTGATTGAGGTGACATTTGAGAAAAGACCTGAAGAAGGTGAGGATGGAGAAACAACAAATGCAAATGCCTGGAGGCAGCAGCAAGACTGGTGTGTTCCAGCTAACATCATACTCAGTGGTGAAAAGCTTAAAGCCTTTCCTTTAAAATCAGGAATAAGACTAGGATGCCTACCCTCACTACTTCTATTTAACACAGTATTGGAAGTCCTAGCCACAGCAACCAGACAAGAAAAATAAATAAAAGGCATCCAAATTGGAAGGGAAGAAATAAAACTGTCACTATTTGCAGATGACATGATACTCTATACAGAAAATCCTAAAGTCTCCAAACAGTCTTCATGTATTATTAGAACTAATACATGAATTCAGTAAAGTTGTAGGATACAAGATTAGTATACAGAAATCTGTTGCTTTTCCATACACTAATAATGAACTATCAGAAAGAGAAAGCAAGAAAACACTCCTGTTTAAAATCACATCAAAAAGAATAAAATACCTAGGAATAAATTAAACCAAGGAGGTGAAAAACCCATACTCTGAAAACTTTAAAACACTGATGAAGGAATCTGAAAATGACACAAGTAAATGGAAAGATATCTCATGTTCTTAGAGGATTAGAGGAATTAATATTGCTAAAATATCCATACTACTTAAAGCAATCTACAGATTTAATGCAATCCCTATTAAAATACCCATGACATTTTTCACAGAACTAGAACAAATAATCCTAAAGTTTATATGGAACCACAAAGACCCAGAATTGCCGAAGCAATCTTGAGAAAAAAGAGCAAAGCTGGAGGTATCACACTCCAGCTTTCAGACTATACAAAACGACAGTAATCAAAACAGCATGGTACTGGCACAAAAACAGAAACATAGATCAATGGAACAGAATAGAGAGTCCAGAAATAAACCCATACACTTATGGTCAATCAATCTATGACAAAGGAGGCAAGAGTATACAGTGGAGAAAAGACAGTCTCTTCAGTAAGTGGTTCTGGGAAAACTGAACAGCTGCATGTAAAGCAATGAGATTAAACATTTCCTCACACCATATACAAAAATAAACTCAAAATGAATTAAAGAACTACATATAAGACTGGAAAGCAGGAAACTTCTAGAAAAGAATATAGGCAGAACACTCTTTGACATAATTCTTAGCAATATTTTTTTGTATCTGTCTTCTAAGGCAAAACAAATAAAAGCAAAAATAAAAAAATGGGACCTAATTAAACTTAAAAGCTTTTGTACAGCAAAGGTAAACATTGACAAAATGAACAGACAACCTACTGAATGGGAGAAAATATTTGCAAATGATATGGCTAATAAGGGGTTAATATCCAAAATGTATAAACAATTCATACAACTGAGCATCTAAAAACAATCAACCAATTAAAAAATGGGCAGAAGACCTGAATAGACATTTTTTCAAAGATGTACAGGTGGCCAATAGGCACATGAAAAAATGCTCAATGTTGCTAATCACCAGAGAAGTGCAAGTCAAAACCACAATAAGATATCACCTCACACCTGTCAAAATGACTATCATCAAAAATTCTACAAATAACAAATGTTGGCAAGGATGTGGTGAAAAGCGAACTCTAGTACACTGCCGGTGGGATTGTAAATTGTTGCAGCCACTATGGAAAACAGTACGGAGGATCCCCGCAAAACTAAAAATAGAACCATCACATGATCCAGCAATCCCACTGCTGGGTACATATCCAAAGAAAATGAAAACGCTAATTCCGAAAGATACATGTACGCCGATGTTCATAGCAGCATTATTTACAATAGCCAAGATATGGAAGCAACCTAAGTGTCCATCAACATACAAATGGATAAAGATGTGGTACATATACACAATGGAATATTGCTTGGCCATAAAAAAAGAATAAAATTCTGCCATTTGCAACAATGTGGATGGACCTAGAGGGTATCATGCTTAGTGAAATGTCAGACAGAGAAAGACAAATACACCATGTTATCACTTATATGTGGACTCTAAAAAATAAAACAGATGAACGTATATAAAAAAACAGAAACAGACTCAGATATAGAGAACAAGCTAGTGTTTACCAGTGGGGAGAAAAGGGGGAGGGGCAAGATAGGGGTATGGTATTAAGAGATACAAACTAATATGTATAAAATAAATAAGAAACAAGGATATATTGTACAGCACAGGGAACTATAACTATTATTTTGTAATAACTTTAAATGGAGTATATTAAAATATTGAATCACGATGGTGTACACCTGAAACTAATATTGTAAATTGACTATACTTGAATAATAATAATAAAAAAAAGACTGGTGTGTTTAAGGAATAGCACATGGGTATAGTGGGATTCCCAAGTATCTTTACATACCTTAAGGACCTCTCTATGTCACTCACTCCATATAAAGGGATATTTCAGTCTTAATAATAAAAATCGTTATCTTGGATAATCTAAATATACCAAACTGGGACCCAAGTCAGTGATGAAAGAGACAGGAGGATAGTATGAAGTCGGAGAGACTCCTAATGGGCTTTGGCCATTTGTAAAAAGAGGGATATTAACTATAGCATCTATTTCCAGTCGTTGGGTCTCTTACTCTATTACCATTTTGTTGATTGTTTCTCTCCCCTCCCCCATTCTCCTATTTTTCCTTGTCTAAACACACCTGAAGATGTGTGTTTATCGATCAAGCCCTGCAAGTACTTCTCTCTTCCCATACCCTGCAGTTTATCATACATGGTCTCTTTGGGGGCTCTGCCTTTAGTTATCCACTCTTTCTGTTAAGGGATGCTGATGACGTTTACATCAGCAGCAAGATCTTCATCAGTGAGGAAAGGAGGAAACTAAATCAATCAAATAATATCTAAATCACCCTAACTGGAGGTAAACTGAAAACTGGCTGAAGAGAGTCTGAAACGTGCAGGAAGAATTAGATTTAAGTCTAAATATGTAACTGTAAAAGAAAAATATGAATAGTTAATAATACCTCGCTGAGATTTAGCTAAGGCTAAATGGGAGAGAATTAATTTAAAGAAGGCCATGAAAAATCAGACCTGGAGAGCACAGGTTCTCTTTCATAAATTAGTGAGTCACAATAACTTAGGCAATAAATGAATAATTGTAGGGTAAGATTAACTAGGTGTTTAAAGGTTGTTGAAGATCTTAAATAGCACCAATTTAGCAGAGAGTAGGTTCAGTGTGTTTTAATATAACAATTAGCTCCCAGAAGAAAAGGGTGCTTAAGTATTCCTGTTCACGTGTGGGTCTCTGCTATGTGAGACCTTCTCTAACATTTGCTGAGTTGGCATAAGAACCCCCAAATGTCTGGGTGGAGGGCTTTGGGTTCACTTTTAACTACTTTGAAACAAAAACTTGTTTAAAAATAAAATTAAAAACAAAAAAACAAAAAACAGTCTCACAGAAATAAGCACCAAATGTTAGAGCTGGAAAGGCCTCTAGTCGAAACTTTTCATTTTACAGATGAAAAGTCAGTTTCTTCATCTGTAAAATGAAGGGGTTGGAAAAGATGAGATCACATATCTTCCACTTTCAGTAACCCATAAAATCTAGAGAGGCTAAGTGGTGCCCAAAGTTGTACAGCTGGTCTGTGCCAGACTTGGAAAGTGGACTTGGTTCCCAGGATTCTCGTTATGGCTGTGAGTCAATTCTGCATTTCAAAAAATTCAGTCAGCTCAGTTGTTTGATACAATGTAGATAAATAACCATCTTACTGAGCTAGATTATTTTTTTTCTATTTCAGTCAGTTTTCCTGTGTCATGTAAACATAACCTCAGGAATATCACTAGTCACAGAAGGAGCAAAGCTTGAACACCACACACTTGGAGCTGGCTGAATCACTCCATAAAATGCAACAACTTGGCCATTAGCATGGGGACCAAGAAACAATGGATGCAGTGCTTTTCAAAATGCAGATTTGTGCACAGGTGACCTAAAATGGGACCTGACCATGAAAAGCAAAGTATCCATATATGGCAGAAGAGAACAACCTGAACTAACTAGAAATCACTGATGGATTGAAAATAATTTACTTGAGGCCCCATTTCCGTGGATGCCAAGGGACTTCTGCATTTCCCTGGGTTTGGGGGATGGTAGCATGAAATGTTCCAGCAATGATTTAGCGGCCAGGTCTTCTCTAGGACTGGAGATGGAACAGTCTCTCCCTGTACACCACTCTGGGACTCTGATCTTCTAATCGACACCACAGGTTCTAAATCTGAGACATACTTTCATTTCATCCTCTTCCAGAGAGCAGGTCAACATCATACATTAAAAACTGCTTTTTCCTCCCCCATCCCATAAGCAAAATAAGACAGACAAAAATGTGCAAAATATATTTGTAACTTATATTACAGACAAAGGGTTAATATCCCTAGTATATTAAGGACTTCAGAAGCATGAAAAATAAAAGATCAACAACCCTACTGGAAAAGGGCATCTTATAAACATCTGCTTTTCAGAAAAAAAGATGCATATGTTCCCTAAACATATATTACTCATATTAAGAGAAATATTAAGTCAAGCCACAGAGAGATACAAATCCTCACTTATTGTATGGGCAAAAACCCAAAACTGTAACAGAATTCTGCATTGGCAAGGCTGTACAGAACAGATACTGTCATACATTGCTGGTGTGAAGGCGAAATGGTACAAACTTTATGGGGAGGAAATTGGCATCTAGGAAATTACAAATACCTTTTAACCCGTTTCTACAAATCTATCCCAAAGAAACAGGAGCAAAATGTGGAAAGCTATTAATTTTAAAGTTATTAACTGTAACATCATTCATAATTGCAAAAGACAAAAAACCCAAATGTCCATTAACAGGCAACTGGTTGAATAAACTATGGAATACTCTGCAGCTATAAAAGAAAATGAGAAAACTCTTAATATGTTGCTATGGATTACTCTTCAAAATACTGTTAATTAAAGAAGAGCAAGGTGATGAACCATGTGTGCTGTAGTATATAGTCGAGCGTGTTCATGTTTGTTTGCTTAGAGTTAAAAATAGAAGCATACCAAATGTAAGGCCAGACACTATCAAACTCTTAGAGGAAAACATAGGCAGAACACTCTACGACATAAATCACAGCAGGATCCTTTTTGACCCACCTCCTAGAGAAATGGAAATAAAAACAAAAATAAACCAATGGGACCTAATGAAACTTCAAAGCTTTTGCACAGCAAAGGAAACCATAAACAAGACAAAAAGACAACCCTCAGAATGGGAGAAAATATTTGCAAACAAAGCAACTGACAAAGGATTAATCTCCAAAATATACAAGCAGCTCATGCAGCTCAATAACAAAAAAACAAACAACCCAATCTAAAATGGGCAGAAGACCTAAATAGATTTTTCTCCAAAGAAGATATACAGGTTTCCAATAAACACATGAAAAGATGCTCAACATCACCAATCATTAGAGAAATGAAAATCAAAACTACAACGAGGTATCACCTCACACCAGTCAGAATGGCCATCATCAAAAACTCTACAAACAACAAATACTGGAGAGGGTGTGGAGAAAAGGGAACCCTTTTGCACTATTGGTGGGAATGTCAATTGATACAGCTACTATGGAGAAGAGTATGGAGGTTCCTTAAAAAATTAAAAATAGGGCTTCCCTGGTGGCGCAGTGGTTGAGAGTCCGCCTGCCAATGCAGGGGACACGGGTTCGTGCCCTGGTCTAGGAAGATCCCACATGCCGTGGAGCGGCTGGGCCCGTGAGCCATGGCTGCTGAGCCTGCGCGTCCAGAGCCTGTGCTCCGCAAGGGGAGAGGCCACAACAGTGAGAGGCCCGCGAACCCCCGCAAAAAAAAAAAAAAAAAAATTAAAAATAGAACTACCATATGACCCAGCAATCCCACTGCTAGGCATATACCCTGAGAAAACCATAATTCAAAAAGAGACATGTACCACAATGTTCACGGCAGCACTATTTACAATAGCCAGGATGTTGAAGCAACCTAAGTATCTATCGACAGGTGAATGGATAAAGAAGATGTGGCACATATATACAATAGAATATTATTCAGCCATACAAAGAAGCGAAATTGAGTTATTTGTAGTGAGGTGGATGGACCTAGAGTCTGTCATACAGAGTGAAGTAAATCAGAAAGAGAAAAACAAATACCGTATGCTAACACATATATATGGAATCTAAAAAAAAAAGTGGTTCTGATGAACCTAGGGGCAGAACAGGAATAAAGATGCAGACGTAGAGAATGGACTTGAGGACATGGGGAGAGGAAGGATAAGCTGGGGTGAGGTGAGAGAGTGGCATGGACATATATACACTACCAAATGTAAAATAGATAGCTAGTGGGAAGCAGCCGCATAGCACAGGGTGGTCAGCTTGGTGCTTTGTGACCACCTAGAGGGGTGGGATAGGGAGGGTGGGAGTCAGACGCAAGAGGGAAGGGGTATGGGGATATATGTATACGTATAGCTGATTAACTTTGTTATACAGCAGAAACTAACACAACATTGTAAAGCAATTTTACTCTAATAAAGATGTTAAAAAAATAAAAATAGAAGCGTAAACTAAAAACCAACCAAAATGGTTGAAAAATTAGGATAGAGAGGACAGGTCTAGAAGTTAGATTTCTCTTCTTTTGTCCTATGGTTTTCATTTTGGAATTCTGTAGATATTTAATCTAAGTTTAAAACAACAATTAAAAGCAAAATGAAACAAATGAACATTATTGTATAGTTGACTTGTGGCTTACCCACACAGAGGATTATTTCAAGAGCTCTTAAAACAGAGTAATTTTTAACTGTTCATCCTAGTGGCATATACACAAAGGTTAAAAAGAACCACAATGTAATCTAAGCAGTTTTCAATAATCATATTTTTAGTAATAATATGTGCACTGTAAATTTGAAAATATACATTTAAAGGAAGTAAGAAATTATATTAATGTAATAGAAAGAAGAAAAGTAGGCAGAAGAAAAATTTAAATGCAAAATAAATTCAAGGCAGTTAAGTAAAATTTCTATAATCCTAAATTGGAAGTAACAATATTAATATGAATTTGTGATATTATTTCTCCTTCAAAACAAATAAAAATATGTAGAAACAATGACCAATACAATAGTAATGAAAACACCCAGTGTCCACATTTTGTTCTCTAAATAAATTTCCCGCTTAGAAAGAACCAAGTCTTCTTAGAGAAATGTCTGGTTCTAAGTCAGGGTACAGGAAACATACAAAATAAGGTTGGAACATCTAGTCCTGCTCCAAAACAAGAAATCTACGAGAGATTATTGGGTTTGTGGCAAAAGGATATAGGAGAAACTTGAAGAGGCTCCCAGTTGTCAAAGATGGAATATTTTGTTCAAAAAGTATAATTGCAATAGTAGATTGAAACATATCAACTATGTTTAAATCCATGTGTTGATATGATACTTTAAAAAAGCCCCAAACCACCTCCCTGATCATATGTGGGAGATGATAAACAACTCATTATTTTGAAAATTAGAACATTAGTAAGTAAACAAAAAGAATAAATAATTTATCCTGATTTTTTATTCAAATAATTATCACAGGGTACTCAAAAAGTTGATCTGGAAAACTGCTTCTTTCAGGAGAGTACCAGCTAATACATGCAAAATGCAGGACAGAATTAGCATACCACTAGTTTGTAACCCCTAACAAATTCTAGACTAAGCATAACCATCAACAGGTACTAAAGCCATTAGCTAAAATGCGGAAGTCTAACATTAAGAGCTTCTCAAACTTTACTGTGCATATAAACCACTTGAGGATATTAAATTCTAGAACCTGATTCAGTAGTTCTGGAGTTGAGCCTGAGATTCTGCATTTAAAACAAGCTACCGCATGGTGCCAATACTGCTGGTCAGAGGGCCATTCTAAGAAAGAGAAGAGCAGCCCCTAGTATCCGGGAGCTGGCCTGGTACTATCAGCTGGGTTTTGTTGTTCTCTTGTTGAATGTAAACAATTTCACAGAAAACATCAGACAGGTTTACTCTGTGACCATGATGGATCAGGACAAAAACAAACCTACTGTGTAATCACATCTAAACACAAAAAATGAACACTGTCCAAACCACAACATCCCTATCTTGGCTATTATAAGTGGCACGGCTTCTTTACAAATTGTAGCCTTAGGCTCTATTCAGTCTTTCCTCCTGCCGGATAAGACTTACTAAAATGCCCAATCACTCATGCTTTCTGACAGCATCTAATCCAGAGCCCCAGCCCCAATTCCTTTAAGCCTTCCCTAAAATCACCAAGCATAAGCCCAAGTCCTATAACAAGTCCTTTCTAACACTCTCTGAGATGTCCCATGGTTCCTCTGGTGAGCATTCTCTTCATTACAACATGTAATAAACACATCTTGTTCAACTACAGGTGTGTTCTGGTGGTCTTTGCCGGAGTAGCAATTCAGTAGTGTGATGGATCAGGCTGACAGGTGAGTCACTAAACAGTATGTGCTTCCTGATGTGATGCTATAGAGATTCATAGCAAGCAAGTAATCTCTTTTTTTTTTTTTTTTTTTTTTTGCGGTACACGGGCCTCTCACTGTTGTGGCCTCTCCCGTTGCGGAGCACAGGCTCCGGACGCGCAGGCTCAGCGGCCATGGCTCACGGGCCCAGCCGCTCCGCGGCATGTGGGATCTTCCCGGACGGGGGCACGAACCCTCGTCCCCTGCATCGGCAGGCGGACTCTCAACCACTGCGCCACCAGGGAAGCCCCAAGCAAGTAATCTTGCCAAAAAAGATGAACGCTGATCTGATTGAACCTCTAGATTTAACCATCAGTTTACAAGAAATACAGAAGCTAGAGGAACATTTTAAGCAACCATATTTAATTCAACCATGAGACAATTTGCCTTTTTTTCCAACAAATAAGTGACAAGAAAAATAGAAGATGGAAGGGGAACATATAGATTAAAAGAAACTCTATAGTCATATCCACCAATTGTAATGTGTAGCCCTTATTTGGGTCCTAATTTGTACAAACTACTACACAAACTAATAATGATAATGACAAAAAGACAATTGGGGCTATTTGAACAGAGGCTAGCTCTCTGATAATATTAAAAAAGATTATTAATATTTTTAGGTTTCATTATGACAATGGTCATTTTTCAAAACATTTACAAATAAAATGATATGCTGTCTAGGATTTGCTTTAACATAATTCAGTCATAGTGAGAAGGAGTATAGAAGGGTATACATAAAAACATTGGCCATATTTGATAATCATCATAATTTGCTAATTTTAAGGGTATATGACAATTCTTTTTATTATTCTCCATATGTTTAATATGTTTAAAACGTTACATAGTAAACAATTTTAAAAATTATTTTTTACCATTTAATTCAATTGAGCTTTTTTTTTTTTTGCAGTACGTGGGCCTCTCACTGTTGTGGCCTCTCCCATTGCGGAGCACCAGGCTCCGGACGCACAGGCTCAGTGGCCATGGCTTACGGACCCAGCCGCTCTGTGGCATGTGGGATCTTCCCGGACCTGGGCACAAACCCGTGTCTCCTGCATTGGCAGGCGGACTCTCAACCACTGCACCACCAGGGAAGCCCCAATAGAGCATTTTTGAAAGAAGAAAGTTAAATAGAGAGAAATTAAGGACCACAGCTCAAAATGGCTACATATTCTGCAGAAATAAACAGTAATGAATTTTAAAGAGTCTTTCCCATTACTGAAATTGATTTCAGAACTATTTTTTGAGAGGTGTTAGAATATTCACCTGTTTCTTTTCTTTTTTTTTTGTAATCACTAACAGATATGTCAACTGCAAGTGAAAAGGAATAAGGAATATTATTATGTAGACTCGGGTGATGGTCATTAGAGAAAACTTCAATTTAAATGTTTGACTCTTAGAAAGAAGGCAACATATCATTTGGGCAATTACCTGGATCTGTAGCAGACATCAGTGAACCAAAAAACAAACAGTCAGTGAAATGAAAGTCTCCATTTTTCAGCTGGTCAGCATATACCATGGCCTTCACAAAGCCATACATAATTAACCTGTTGAAGAGAAAAATATGATCTTCAAACATCAACATAGCTGACATTCTAATGGGCTTCCTGAATAAGCATGAGGCACAAATTACCACTATTCTGCCTATTTGTAGCCATGCTAGTTCTCAGTACACTGTACCAAATATCACAGTTTATTCACCTGGCAAAAGGTAAAAGAACATTTTATAGTGTACTTCAGTGAAAACAAATCTCAAGGATATAAAAAATTACCTGTGAAATATGGCATAGCAAATCATACCCACAAATATAGTGGCTGGGTTGACATCTGTAAATGGATTGCTTTTCAGTTTTACTGTTTTGTCTGCTAGGGTGTCTGAAAAGGGTTCAAGTTTCAAGTCTGTCACTGTGATGAGAAGGATACTGGCCACTCACAGGGCACTCAGTCAACCAGTTACTTTACAATAGATGAGTCTCTACTACTGGTGGTGTCAGGACACTTCCACACCAGGTAGAGAATCACTGTTAGGCTTAGAGCGCCTGTAACTTCAACACATAGTTGAAAATGAATCTTGAAATGGTTACATTTTGATCTTGCAAAGAAAGCCATTCTTTTCATGAGATTATGTTTACCAAACCCATGGAATGCAAATTATCTGTTTTGGTCATCATTTGCCACCCTATAGGTTTTAAATTGTATTTAATTAACTGATTTTTCTAAATCCTAGTGGAGGAAACACAAAAATTGGTGAACTGGACCACG
Organism: Tursiops truncatus; assembly: GCF_011762595.2. Taxonomy (NCBI): domain Eukaryota; kingdom Metazoa; phylum Chordata; class Mammalia; order Artiodactyla; family Delphinidae; genus Tursiops; species Tursiops truncatus. The sequence continues at coordinate 23,835,346 of NC_047037.1, read as the reverse complement.
GTAGAATCACTGAAAGTGACTGTAAGAGTCCTTAGAAACCACTGACTCTCAGACCAATAGACTGCTGCTTAGATATTCACACGTATTTAAATTAGTTTCTTGAAAAATGTTCTAGGGTTGTGAGCATGACTAAAAAGACTAGAAATCAGATATTCGAAATTTTAATGACAATGAGAATGTGGATATTTCAAATTCTCTTATGAAAAATTTCTCTATGAGAGAATATTTCAGACACACCTGCATTTAAATCCAGTTTCTACCACTTACTAGTTATGTGATTTTAGGGCATTACTAAAACCTTCTGAGGTAGGGAAAAGAATTATGGTTAGTCTACAGAGCTGTTTTAAGGATTATCTGAGGTAATATACATTTGGGTTTTGACACATAGTAAATTCTCAATGAGATTATGACTGCTAATAGTAATTATCAAAATAGGTAATATTCACTTTCTATATCTATTTCTTCACATGTTTTAACTCATTTCATCCACACATTGATCCTACAAGGTAGGTACTATTTGCATTTTACAGATGAGAAAACTGAACACTGTGTGATCAAGTAACTTGCTCGAGGTGACACAGCTATTAAATTGTGGAACCCAGACTTGAACTGAGAAATTTGACTCCAGATCCCGGGCTTTTAATTCCTACATCATATTGCCTACATGAACAGTTCCATATTGTACATTATATGTTATCTCATACAGTATACTCTTAACTAGTCCATAAGGTGGTTGTTCTATATAGGACAAAGGTGCAGCAACGGAGTATCCCCAAGAACTTGGAGATACTACTACCCATGAGCTGAACTATTAAGACAACCACATGGGTTCGAGCAGAGACCCAATATTGCTGTGAAGTGTGTGGATTCTAGCAGGGGAGGCTGAAGCTTAACTAGGCTGCAAGTGTTAACGTATCTGAGAAAGCCTGTGTCATGCAACACAGCAATTGTTTCTGGGAAGAGGCCTCAATCATGGCAGCTCACCTACACTTATCTTGGGGAGGGCATTCTGCTGGTTACCAGGGTATGCAGCCTCTGGACAGGTTAAGAGTAGAGTCATTCAGCCTTGTTTATTCAATAGATATTTATTACTGAACCCCTACTATTGTCAGGCTCTGTGCTAGGTGTTTAGAATACATCAGTGAACAAGACAAAGATCCCTGTCCTTATGGAGCATGTCGTTTATAGCAAGGCAGATGGCAATAAATATAATCATAGATTTTAATTATATATGTTATCCGCATCACCCTCTGAATTAGAATTTGCAGGTCTGATGAACACTGAGACTTTCTGGACAGTCACAACATTACCAGGGAAATGCTCTCCGAGAGTCATCCCTTCAGCCCCACCTGGTGTTAACCTGACTTCACCACAGTTCTTTCTCATTTGAGCTACACTTCCAATATGGGGCATGGATAGGCTCTGGAATCAGTATCAACTTTATGACCTATGACTATATTTCTGAATTCTATACCCATTAGTTAATTTTACAAGTTAGGAATCTGAGCCTCAGAATTAAAATGACTTGCCCCATATTCCCCTACAGAACCCATTAGATTGGGTAAGATAAAAAAAATATATGCATGCATATATATTACCCAGGCTTGGGGAGATTACTTGGAAACTAGAAGCCTCATATACTATTGATGAAAATAAAATTAAAGTCTTTATAAAAGCCAATTTGACAATTTATTTTTAAAGTATTAAATTTTTTATATTCTGTAGCTTATTAAATGATTTTCTATGAATTTTTGCCAAGAAATTAATCTGAATACACACCAGAAGTTATTTAGTTTATTTCAGATTATTACTATTCATGAGTGAAAAATTCAAAGCAATCTAAATGTCCAGTGAATAAATTACACATATAACGAACTAATATGCAGCTATTAATACTATATACAAGAGTGTATATTAGGCATAGAAAAGTAAATTGATAAAGCAAATTATAAAGTGGTAATATATAATAATTTCTAATTTTATAAAAATTGAATATATTTAAGCACACATATAAACAGAAAAAGGTCAGAAGCATATAGTCTGGGATGTTAATAGTGGTTATAAAGTGACATGTGACTATTTTCTTTTTTCCTATTCTGCATTTTCAGTTCTTTCTAAATAACAGTCATAATAAAAAAATAACAATGTACATTAGTGAGTGCTATTATGTGACATGACATTCATTATGTCATTTAATCTTCATAATACTTGAGTTAGGTACTATAATTATTCCTTTTTACAAAGGTGAAAATCAGGATTCAGAGAGGGTAAATAAGTTGCCTAAGGTCACAGAAGTTAGCTTATGACAGAGCTGGATTTGAACCCAGGCAGTTGGATGTCAAAACCTGCATACACAACCACCATTCTATAGAGATTCGGAATTGTTGTGAAATCAAGAGAAACACATGTGCATGTACACACACACACACACATGCACACACATATACACATACCCCTATACACACAGTTTGTTTTTTTAAAAAAAGAAAGTAAATGATTTGTTTACTCCAAGTCAACCCCTGGACACAAAATAACTATAATTCCAATATCTTCCTTGAGATAATACCTTAAAAAGCAAGAAAAACAGAAAAAGCCCAGTGTAGTATGAGCTCAGTATGATCATTTTGTTATTATTACCAATAACAATGGTCATTGTCACTGATAATTATAATGTCAATAATTAGTGTGTATCTATTATGTGACAGGCACTTTTTTTAAATAACTAGCTATTGTTATTGTTGCTACATTATTGTAACTAACTAATTATAACTGTATTAACTGGGAGGATAAATAAATGAACCCATTAGCAACCACCACATTCCTACAGGGTGGTATGTTCCATCAGCACTTCACAGAAACTATTTCAGATGGCTCAGGATACAGGAATGATGTGGTCTGATGGGGAGAGGGAAGCCAGTGAATTCCAGTGCACGCAATGCTGTGAAGATGGTGGACCCAAGTGAGATGTCCTTCTGGGGTCAGCCTGTGCTTAGGGACAGCCCAGGTCACAGGGATAGGCAGAAGCAGAACTGCCATATAAAAAGCAAAATTGCTGATAACATTGATCTCAACAAATATCCACTTAGTGCTATTCTTTAAAAAGCAGAGTGCTTATGCTACAGAGGATACAAAGGTGCAAATCCATGACCCGCCTTCAAAGAGTAGAGTTTCACAGGATGGCAGTCATGTCACTTATAGAAGGCATTGGGTAAAAGAGAATTTGAAGAAATGTCCTACACAATGCTCCACATACTCACTTTATTGAGTGTTTGTGACACACGTACTGATTTTAAATTTCATGAGCTTGTTTCACACTATTAAAGTTCCACACCTAAAGGCATGTTGCAAAAATGTTTCAAAACAAAAAGTTCCAGAAGGCTCAATTGCTTGGATGATTTTTAAGTATGCCATCTTAGTCTCTCTCAGTATTTTTTAAAAAGAATACATCTTCTTTTTTAAAAATAGTCTTGATCAAGCTATGAATAGATCTACTGGAAAAAGCAGTTTTTTTGAATTGCTAGAGATACGCAAGGGGAATTGCTGTCAGTTTGGAAACAGCTGTGTGGACCAGGCCTGTTAACTGTCAGAAGAGCCACATTCCTGCCTGTGAAAGCTTGTGAAACAGACCATTACATGGACCTCACTCTGCAGTGGGAAAGCCCAGCACCAACAGGCTCTGATAGCAAAACAAAGATTATAATCTGCACCTAAATTTCTGATTTCTATACTCAAACATTTCCTCTGGATAAGCATCTTTATTTATTTGTTCACATTTTACGGATAGTTTCAATCTCACAGTTTCTTTTTTTTTCTGGGGCATGCATTCAAGAGCAATACCCCACTAGAGAAGTCATAAATTCTTTTATTTTTGGCGGTACGCGGGCCTCTCACTGCTGCGGCCCCTCCCGTCGCAGAGCACAGGCTCTGGACGCACAGGCCCAGCGGCCATGGCTCATGTGCCCAGCCGCTCCCCGGCATGCGGGATCTTCCCGGACTGGGGCACGAACCCGCGTCCCCTGCATCGGCAGGCGGACTCCCAACCACTGCACCACCAGGGAAGCCCCATAAATTCTTTTTCTTTACAGCTTTACTGAGATACAATTCACATATAACATTGTGTCAGTTTAAGTTATACAATATGATGATTTGATGTATGTATGTATTGCAAAATAATTACCACAATAAGGTTAGTTAGCATATCCATCACCCCACAGTTATCATACTTTTGTATGTGGCGAGAACTTTTAAGACCTACTCTCTTAGCAACTTTCAAATATACAAGATAGCATTATTAACGATAGTCACCATGATATACATTACATCCCCAGTCATCTTATAACTGGAAGTTTGCACCCTTTGACCATCTTCACTCACTTCTCCCACCTCCCCCTTGCCCCCTGCCCCTGGCAGCCACCTATCTGCTCTCTGTTTCCATGAGAGAACTCATAATTTATTAATGTTGGGGTGGATGGAATTGGGAAGGTCTCCTAGCCAAATTCATTCACTCATGCATTCATTAATTTGCTCATTAACTCATTCATTCAACAAATAAGTATCAACAGACATAATTCCTCCGCTCAGGGAGCTTATATTTTATTGGGGGAGCCAGATGTTTACTAGCTAATTTATAATTTATTATTTTAACAGTATTGTGGTTAAGTCCTATGGAGAGAAGTACAGATTGCACATGTCCACACTTCTATTAGCTGGGAACAATAAAGGGGGACTTTATTTTATAGGAAAGATTACACGTTCAACTTGAGAAATGTTGAGATTGAGAAGCTGGTGAGCCTGTTGGGTATTCAGAGTTGGGTGTGAACGAAAATGTGAAGAGAACATAAAGTGGACGAGGGCCCACGATTGATGCCTGGGAACTCCAGCATTTGAAGATGAGGTAGGGATGATGAGGAAAAGAGGATACAAAGAATCGGTCAACAGAGACATGAGTGGAAATCTGGTAGAGTGTCACAAGAGTCAAGAGAAGAGTGTTTCCAGAAGGAGGGTATGATACATAGGATTGAATATTGCCAAATGAGCCCATTCATTTAATGTCATTAGGAATGTGGGAGCTAAAGCGAGATTAGAATGGGTTGAAGAGCCCATGGAAAAAATGAGGAAATTGAGACAGGCAACATACCCATCCTTTTGGGAGGTCTGGCTATGAGGGAAATCAGGTCTGTCTCCAGAAGGGGGTTTAGGGTGAGACTTGAGTTGATCTTAAATATGTGGGGAAGAAGCTCACATCTCATGGGTGCTCACAAACAGGAGATACAAAATAAGAATTCTGCTTTGTCAAGAGTAGTGGCATGAGATGGTGAGTCTGATTTTAGGGGAAACGATATGGGCCTTAAAGGGTCTGTAGGATCATTTGCTCCTAGGTATCAAAGAAATGATTCTCCTCTTTTGTCACTGTTTTTCAGTTTGTGTGTGTGTGTGTGTGTATACACACACACACACATATGTTAATATATATATAAACTCATACATATATATGATAGTAAATTCTCTCTCTATATATATATTTATATATATAGTATTTAATATCATAAAAGCCTTTACTAAGGCTTATGAGAAATGTAAAGATAAGTCAGGCATGATTTCCATCCTCAGGAGGGAGAGACAAGTCACCTACAAAAGCAGAATACATGATAGAAAGTGTTACGTGTCCTAGGTGAGTTGCGGATCAAATGCACTGAGTTCGCAGAGGAGAAGCAGCTCTCTTGGGGACTCAGGAAAGGCTTTGAGAGGAAGGTGGCATATTTGATGAATCTGAAATATACACTCAAGTAAGGAGACTGCCAGCAATATCCTATCTATATGTGAGATGCCCAAACTACTGATTTTCTTCTCCTAGAATGCAAAACTGTTCCTACTGAAGGTGGTTTCTTCTTGGATCAATAAAAATACAATGGCCAAAAAATGAAATCTCTCCTTTAGCAATCCAGGAAACCACATGCCATCTGCCACCCACTGCAGAGATGGCGGGGAAAGGCTTGTCCTGACTGAACTGTGACTCTATTTATGGCCTTTATCTCAGCACCCAGAGTGGGCTGCTCCGTCCAAGAAGCCCACGAAGCCTGTGGGTCCTGCTGTAGCTGAGTCAGGTACTAAGATTTCATACACTAGATGACCCCTTGGCCCATTCTAGTTTTCCCACCAGTCCCAAGACTTTGTTCCTTCTGTTTTAGTGAAAGCTGAGGAGAGGAGGGTGAAGGAATCAACTGGGTGGCTTGTGGGCATGTTAAAAGAAAATAGGGGATCGGGTGAAGCCCCACTCAGCTTTGTTATGGTGACAAGTGAGCTCCTGTCCAGTTCCTCTATCAGATTATCTTGTACCAGCAAATAGGAAGAGTGCAGACTGCCTGCCCTTAATCCTCTTTCCTCTGAAAGGGGTAGAGGGAGAGAGGATTAGAGGAAGGGAAAGGTTGTATCCAACTTTTCTGTCCCTAAGTGGAAAGAGGAGGCTGGTTAGGGAAGGGGGTGGGGGTAGGAGGAAGAGGAGAGATGAGGGGAGGGTTCACTGTCAGGGGCATAAATGCGTGTGTCAGGGCTGGGAAATTCTATGCCGGAACATTTGACCGCTCAAAAACTTTGTTTGCGACAGCCGTCAACAAGACAACTGTACCCCCATGGCTTCTACTCTCCTACTTTCTTCTTGGCTGCCAACCCCATGGAACTTTAATTCTTTTCAAGGTGCTGAACTGTCATTGGGTAGGTGGCTCTCTGGCCCTGAAATTTTAAGGAATAAAAGTATTAGGAATAAAAATGGGGGAAGGAGGAAGGCAATGAACATATGAACATTTGAGTTCCTACTCTGTAGAGCTCCCATGTGAGTGCATTTTCTATATTTTTTAAATCTTCACACACACACACACACACACACACACACACACACACACAGACCACACACACACCAGTTGGGCAGCCATCAGGAATCTTATATTACAGACAAGGAAATCCAGCTAAGGATAGAAATGAGATTTAAATGTATGTTCCTTTCTACTTTTTCGTATAGGACACTGTGTAGAAAATTTAACATATCTTTGCCTTGGCTTCCCAAATTTTAAAAGTCAATTACTATATTCTTTGTTTCTGAAAGAATGTTTTTAACATGATACATAATGGGACCAGCTTTTTAAGTGTTAGGAATGCCTTGAAGACCTTGCTTTTCGGCATCAAATTTGGCTGTAAGAGGGTTTGGAAAGCACCATGCCTTCCATGATTTTCCCTTTAAGTCAGTTCTATATCAGGCTTCCTATGGGCCTAGAAGAAAACATGGTCACCATGTCTTTTCAAGAATGGAAAGGGTGCAGAGAGGAGGTTGTGATGAAATACACTGTTTTTTAACCATGGCTGGGGTCTGAGGCTTTGCGACCTTGGGATCCTTGGAACAAAGTTAAGTGAGTCCATTTTTCCACATACTCTACTGCTCACTTGCCTGTCAACTTGTCACTTTCTTGGACCTCCCCAGAGGCCCTATAGCAACCTACATAGTTGCCTGCAGGGAAACAAGCTTCCCTCCTGTTAAGTGCTTCATAGTTCTTGGAGGAAATGTGGTATAAATCCCAAGCATGAATTTGGAATGAGCAGAAGTCACAATGCTGAAATGCAGTAAGATGTTGAGATCTACTGAAAGGTGAACTAGACACAGGTGAGAACTTGACCAGGCATCCTAATTGTGTGTCTACTCAGATCCACTTTCTGGGAGTATGCTGGCTCATCCAGGGGTGAAATAGGATTGCTTTTGAGAAGACTGAGAGGAACAATGAAGGCAGTGTGGGAGTCAGTCACACTCACTAAAAGCATCAGGTACCCTAAATGACAACCTCCCTTGCAGTTTGTCAGCCTACGCCAGCAGCCAGGGATGCGTGGCCCTTACAGTGCTCTGAGTCATCTCAGCTCTCTCTACAACCTGGGCACTCTGCCTTCTCCTTTCAGAAAACCATGCCTAATACTTACTGGATATAATCACTGCTCTCTTGCTGCCATTCCTCTTTCAACTTGTATCCCCACTGTCCACCCTTTGATGTGGTTAACAAACCTCTCTTCTTTATTTCATCCAGATCCTACATTCCACTCATGCATTCTTTGTGTGCCTATCTTACCTGACGAATTTGAAGAAAGACAGCACACCTGGACTGTTCTGCCTTCTTCCCTCTCTGTTCCCATCTCCATTATGCACACATTACCCAACCTTGCTAGATACTAAAGGTTACAAAGATGAATCTGATACGGCTTCTGCCCTCTAGGAGCTAATAGCTCCTAGAGAAGGGACAAGCTAAGTGTGTAAATAACTGGACTACTAAGTAAAAAATAACAAGTTTGGTAAGAAAGCTAAAGGGATAGCTCAGGGGAGGAAAGGAGAACTATGGTCTGGGGGAAGAAAGCACTGGAGGTGCATATTTCTTGAAGGACCAATGGGGTCAGACGCGAGTTGTAGTCATGTAAAGGGGTGGTCACTAAGGAAAAGTTAACATGGGCCACCAAAGCAAGTGGGTGGCAACACATGAGGTGTGGACAATGAAAGTTGGGTAATTTAGTGAGATGGATCCTTCCACTATGAATTACTACATAGTCTAATTCAACGGTTCTCCAATTTTGGTGCATATTAGAATCACATAGGGAGCTTTGAAAATCATGATGCCCAGGCTACATCCCAGACCAAGTATCTCAGAATCTCTGTAGGTGGGACACAGGCATTAGTATTTTTTTAAGTTCTTCCACTGTTCCACTATGCAGCCAGATCTAGAACAAGTGTTCTAAATCACATCATGTCTCTAGTGCACAGACCAGTCACCTAAGGATCAGCCAGTAGAGTGTGGCCTGCCTTCTGCCTTTCTGATGAGCTCCCAGGTGCTGATACTGCGGGTCCCATGGCACACTTTGAGTAGGAGACCCTAAAGGAGGATGCTGCTAACTCAGCAAAATCACTGAGACTCTTGTATACATTCTGGCTCTAATGGTAAACTCTAGGCAGCACTCTGAATTCACACATGGAGCCTGTCTGAGATGCAATTAATACAGGTTCACATACAGATAAGCACCTAATACTTACTACCCACTGCCTGGTGACTTGGTCTCCCTGCTGATTTGTGGATGAGTGAAGAGGCTTATTGAATAACATATGAAGGTTCAAGGTACTGTTACCTCTCAGTTCCAATCTGGAGCTCTTTGTAGAATAAAATTTAAAAAGACGTGGGGAAGAGGGAGTGAAAGAATGTCTCTCCCAGTAAAATGTAAAATTGAACAGACTTCCATTATGCCTTTGATTTACAACTCCGGAGACTTCTGTCCTAGGTACAGAGACCCACCCTTCACTGACACAGGGAAAGAGCTGGGTGACTGCTTTGGTCTCATCACATCTGAGGCTGGTCACTGCAAAGTTTTACTGAGTCTTCAAAAGTGATAAAGCGTATCTTCAAGCTTTTCTTTTAAAATTTTTTTTTTACTCTTAGCAGAAATTTGCATGTCTGTTAAAGGAATACTATGCCTGTTAAATAAAAAAACCCATTTCTTTGCTTTGGGCTGAACTATATCAACTCAGAAGCTCTGATTGGCAGTACAAATACGTGTATGTACGTGTGTGTGCATCTGTAATGCACACATGCACACACACATATATGTATACACATATATACATATAATCTTTGATTAATAACAAATGAGCCTGTACAAAATATCTCTAACTATGAAATTCATCCCGGCTAAAGCAGCAAGAGAAGAGCCTGCTGCCCTGTATAGTTAGGCCCTTAGCTACTACTTTTCATCTTTAAAAACACATGCATGACTGTTGCCTCACTTGCTCTCACCCTTCCTGGGAGGTGGATAAAGTCAAGCTCCATTATCCTACTTTCACAAATGAGGTAACCGTCCCAAGGATCTTAGCAGCCTATTACCACCTCACAGCATTTGCTCCACCATTTTTCCTCAGATGTGAAACTAAAACACTGTGGAACCAGTTGTTTAGATCTGGGGAAAAAAAAAAAAACTTAAAAAATTATTCAACTCAGAATCCCTATTTAAAAATATAAAAACCACGACTCACCTAGGTTAGTGGCTTGGTCAAAGTCACACTGAACTCGGCTGGTAGGGGAGCCAGGACTGGAACGCCAGTTTTCTCCTAAAGAGGTTTTACCAGAACTGGCAGATACCACAGATGCTCTGCTGCCTAGGATTTCAGCAAAGGGAATAGAACCTGTGATTTGAATATAATTTGCCTAATCTATTATTCCCAGAAAACTTCTCATCCCTTTTCATATTCCCTAAAGCATATTTATGTTCTTCAGCTGTACCATTTGGAACCCTAAAGCCAACTGCTGGTTGCAACAGAATGTAAATAACCAGAAAATGCAACTCTCAGGATTTTCCCCAATCAGATGAATTTTCCAGCAAGTAGGAAGCTCATAAATAATGTAGATGTTTAAAACATATTTAGCCCAAAGTAGGATGTTACACTATTCACTGTTTGACTGATGGCTTTAAAATATATTATCATTATTGGTGACAAGATAGAATGAACAATACATCTTGTGAGTGACGAAAATCAAACATTAATTCCTTGCCCTGATTCTTCTTTTCCAACCATGTCAATATATTTTTGAAAACTTTTTGATCTAGAATGGAGAGTTTCCAATGGTCTGTTTTGCTTCTGATGCATGTAATACAACTTCTTACTTGAAATTCCTTTGTAGTTGTAAAGTGAATTTCTTTTGGAATATTTCAAATCAATTATCAGAGACAGATTGTTCTCATGGGCTTCTCTACTAATAAAAGAGTTTACCAACTAATCAAATATAGAAAAAAATCACCCAAATGATTTAGAGAACAAGAAAACAATAAAATACTTAGTGCCATAAAGAAATTATGTATTCTCCTATAGATCCTGAGCCTTGAGATCACTACTGCTGTTCCCCATCAACCCAGCAACACAAGCATTTCCAAAAAAAGGCCATTTGGTTTGTTAAATCCTGTTACTCCCAAGTGTCCCTGTCATAATATTAAATGACCAGACTCCAGGGCTAGATCTACCTGGGGCCAGCCTGACCAACCTATAGGAACATTTCTGACAATTACCCACCTATCTGGTCTACACAGCACCAGACAATTGATACAACTACTCTTCATCTATGCCCCTACTTATTGTCTACTAATCCCCATCCTACCTGACATACAGACTGTTTTACACTATTAGGCACTGAACTGAAATGTAGACAGTTGGGCATGTCCCCATGTGATTTGAATTGAATGGGCTTTTAATTCAGCTGTAAGACAGACATGGTGGTATGAACCATCTACAGAGGACTCACCCAAGTAAATGGGCCAATAGTTAATGATTTAATTTCTTAACAACTCTATACCTCTGAAGAACAAAGCACCTGCTATTATCAAGCATAATTTCATCTTTAAAAACTCAACATATCAATAGAAGGAGTAAATGCTTTCTTCTTTATAGAAAATGAGGCTCAGAGGGAGAGGTGAGAATCAAGTTTATTTATTAAGCCATACAGTACATTTTTAATTGAGTGCCTACTATAGACCCAGAACCCTGCTAGGTGCTAGGCATAAAATGGAAAAAAAAGATAATGAGGAGTCTACTCAGGTATGTAGAGAAGTAAACGGATTGTTAAAGTCTGTTATGGTAGATGCCTCTGCTGCTTTCTAGCTCTTTGACTCTAGGCAACTTGTCTATCTCATCCTTTCCTCAGTTTCCTTGTCCATAAAATGGGTATAATAGTAGTCCTCCTTTTGTACAATATTATTACCAGAGAACCACTACTGAATGACCCAAGGGCTTGTTTAGTTATTCCAGCTCTTACTTTTGTTGAGAAACACAAAAGGCCATTTAGCCTATGAGACCACCTCCCTCAAAGAATCAGCAAATTGAGAAAGGCTCAGATTTGGAGTTATCAAGAGAAGCCTTTAATAGGTTGTTTTCAACATAGAAACATACATTTTCATCTAATTTCATTATAGACATTTGCCAAGACCTCATTGGCAAAGAGATTACTCCTTTAAATGATTCTTCAACCGGATCTAGTGTTGTCAGCACAGCACACAACTGAGAGACCACCTCCCCTGACCCCACCGCATCCAATTTTGGGCGCCCCTGAAGAAAGCAGGCAAGTAGCCACGCAGAAGATGGTGAAGAGAAGCTTGCCAGGAGGTCACGAATAGCTTAATAGGTTTATTCACCCACATAATGAAAATATTCAAACAAATATCACAAAATTCCCAAAGCTAGTGACGTCACAAGAGAAGATGATAAGAGAAGACAGATCTATGGCAAAAGAAGTAGTGGAGGGGAAAGATATCTGTATCAATGAAAGTATATTTGTGCAGACCTTGAGACATACTAATTCCACTGTATTCAAAATTGGTCTGATCTCAGCTAAAATATTTTCTTATTCAAAATACCCCACTGGAAAATGGCTCTTAAGATACTGAGGGGTTAGAGACATGTTAGATGGGCAGGAGATGTAGAGCTGGGTTTGCCACCTGAGAGAAGGCCAAGAAGCAACATGGTACCCAGAGTTTAGAATTGGAGGATGGTCATTGGAAGGGAGAAAGAGAATTTAATCCATGTTCCTCCAGACAACCAGGACATTACAAAGAGTCAGATCAGCCTATTGAAGAACTGTCCACAGTGTGGTAGGAATCCACTCTGGTGGGAAGCAATGAGTTTCCTTCCCTGTAGGAATTTAAGCATCCCTTAAGTATTCTACAAAAAGGATGCTGGCTTATTATATGAAAAGGATACAGGTGTACTTGAGGGAGTGAATTTAGGGGGTGGAGCTAAATAAATTTTAAGGTGATTTCAAACTCTAAAATTTCATGATTTTATAAAAATCTGAAGAATAAAATAAAAGCAAAGACCAAGAGAGGAAGATGGGAAACTTCGTAATTGACAATACTTTCCAGCATTCAGTCAGTTATCAAAGTAAAAATAAAGACAGATTTGACAGGACCTAAAGTCTGGCACCAGGAACTGATTTTATTAACCAGCACTCTTTTCCTAACTTGACAGTAGCTCCTTCACAAATGCTTATTTTGGAATAGAATGCAAACAGATGAAGTTATCCTTGCCTGTGTCAAATACTTCAACCTTCCCAGGAGATGGGAGGAGACATTCACAAAACTCATTGAATTCCCCAAGACTGGGGAACAACTCATTTTTATTTCCCAGATGACACTGAACAGGATGTCTAGCAGCCTCTCTACCTTATCTAATACCCAGGCTCCTGTTCTGGCTTCTAGGAGGACCTGTAGGCACCTCAAACTCACTAGCTTTGAGTCTGAACATAGGATCTTCTCCAGAACCCTGGGGTTATTCCAGTGACTTTTTTCTTCTTTTTTCTTCAGCAAAGGCAGCAACTCCTACCCAGAAGACTGGAGGTCATCTTAGACGTATCTCCACCTCCTCCCCATGCCCCTCCCTGTAGGCAATCTATCACTAAACTGCTCTTTTGCCTCTTGAGTTGGTTTCAAATACCTCTGTCTAGCCTAGGCCACATCTCCTCCAGATATCTCTATGCTTGCTGAAACTGTCTCCCTGTATCCCTTCACTTCCCACCAATGTGTAGCCAGAATCATTGTAAAACACACATCTGACCATATAGCTCCATGTTCAAAGCCTTTTCGTGACTTCCCATTGCTCTTAGATTAAATGCCAGAATACTTGTGGTGGCTATTCCTTTCCAGGTCCATTCTCCATCCTTTCCACCCTGCTCTGTGCTCCAGGAGGCTGACGTGTATGAGCTCTATCAGTGAGCTCTCCTATTCTCTGGATTTTGGTTCGATTTGACCAACAGGTCAAAGGGGTGAAGGGACACTGGCAGGAGATCAGAGTGGCAGACAAGCATAAGGTTGGGGTATTTATTCTTTATGCTTTCAGTTCTCTCCCTTCAGTGTCTATATGTGCTCTTTGTCCTTCAATAAAGGTCACACCTAAATTCAGTTTGTCCTGTCCACACAGATCTCTTCAGATTCTAATACCTCTCCATCACTTCCCCCCTCAGATAATTGTGCTCCACTATCACCAGCCCTAGGAAACCAGACTACCCCTTATGTCTTTTCTTTGCCCCGCCCACATCTTTTAAATAGTCCTCAAACATCACTCTTTCAATGAAACTATTCTGGACCATCCTGCAAGAGTCTGATCTGCCTAATAGAAGCTTTTGTCATGCCTTCTCTTCTTCATAGCACTCATCATAGAATTAAATGATTAATTGTATAATAGACTGTCTAATACCTGTCTTTCCTGCTAGAATGAGGGTAAGGACCATCCTGTATTAGCCATCCCCAAATCCCTAGGACACTTACACATAGGTGCTCAATAATTATTTATCAAATAAGAAGGTTGGTGAGAGTGCGGAAGAGGGATAGGTGGAAAGGAAGGCCAAGCCAGGAATGAAAGAGCCCCAGTCAGACCAGAGCCATCACAAACCAAAAACTTCCACACTACAAGGCCAAGAAGTGAGGGCAGCATTGACTGTTCTCTAATTGTCATAGAAAATCTGGGGAAGGTATGACATCAAAAAATTTTTTATGACATCAAAAAATTGTTTGTAACTCCTTTTCACAAGGAGATTGTCAAAGAGAATATCTTCAGTTAAATGCATTTTCAAAATGTGAGGTTTATACCCCAAAGAGTAAGTCATTTTCTGTTACTGCACACAAAGCCACCACATGGCAGCTTGGCTGGAGTTGACATAGGTGTTGCTTTGAGTTATTTTCAAAAGAGAAATGGTGTTTTTCCTTCAAGACCCAAATATCAATATTTTTCAGAAAACAAAAAACCCACATACTTAATTTCTTATTAAGCATTGCTTGTTAATTATCAGTTCATATCAAAGAAGAGATTAGGGCTTCCCTGGTGGCGCAGTGGTTGGGGGTCTGCCTGCCGATCTAGGGGACATGGGTTCGTGCCCTGGTCCGGGAAGATCCCACATGCCGCGGAGCGGCTGGGCCCGTGAGCCATGGCCACTGAGCCTGCGCGTCCGGAGCCTGTGCTCCATAACGGGAGAGGCCACAACAATGAGAGGCCCGCGTACCGCAAAAAAAAAAAAAATAAATAAGAGATTAATTAAAGTGTCTCATTCCAGACTCCTGCCAAGTAGCGAAGAGTGGCCACGGTTAGCCCCGCAGCCTATGCTGAACTCTGGCAAGTTTCTCCTGTTATGTGGCTGTGAGAGGAGAAAGTACACTCAGAAGAAGCATCATCAGAGAGCACAAGGTCGAGGTTAGGAAATCAGTCCAGCATGCGGTTGTCAGCTCAAAGGGTGATGGACAAAGGCTGAGGCGAAACGAAACAAAACAAAATCAAACAAACAAAACCAAGCAAGATGCTGACCAAGGGAGAGATGGTACGTGAGGCAATGTGCAGCAGGCAGAGGGAGAAAAAGGAGAGATAATTACAGAGTGGAAGTGGAGGAGGTTTCTAAAGCCCTTTATGTGGCTCTTTTGCTGTTGGCTCGGATGTCTGGGAGATCTATGGGGAGCAACAGCCATGTTTTCTCCAACCACAACGGGTGAGACCCGGAATGGGGCAAAGGAGGACGAGCAAGAGGATGAGGGAGAGAGGACTGCAAATGAACCACAGCCTTCAGCTGCTTTACCGGCTGTAGCTTCTTGAGCTTAATAAGCCTCTTCTGGTGCCTCCCAGGGTGGGTGAACATGGTGGAGCCCCTTTCCAGAACCTCAAAGTTGTCTTTACACTAATCATCACCTTATACAGATATCAATGCTTCTTAATCTGTAATGCACAGATCAGTCACTTAGGGACCTAGTGAAAATGCAGATTCTGATTCAGTAGGTCTCAAGTGGGGCCTGAGATTCTGAATTCTAATGCATTCCTATTTGAATACAGGTGATAGGAATACTGCTGATCAGTGGACCACACTTAAGGAGCAAGGCCCCAAACTACACACATGATAGGCATTTTCCAGTGAGTGGCACTATCTCAGCATGGCATCTCTATTTCATTCCTCACCTACCACAGAGACTGTAATCTGGCTGCTGAGAGGCAGTTGAATGCCTTGAAAATTGTTAGGATTAGTGGCTAACAGTAAAAGATCACACATAAAAATTCAGACTATGAGCTTCTCTTGGAAAATAAGAAGATCTAGCAACGTTGGACCATGTTTCCCTCGTGGAAGCAACCCATTGGAACTGAGCGGTGGCTGCCTGCTTCCCTACCTGACCACAGTCTGAGCTACTCTTACATCTAGCTGGCTTCAATCTTTACATCCCCTGCTGCATCCCCCTCTGCATTTGTGTCTGTGAATTCTGCTATATTAGTCTGAACTGAGATGCACCCCGTATTTTTAAAGAGAATTTTGCTTCCAGTCAAGTCTTTTTAGTCATCAACACGTTTCTCCATTTTAGAAAGCTATATCCCTAGTATTAAGGATGCAGACAAGTTCAGAAAGAACACGTTTTCTATGGCAAGGTGGCCTTATCCACTTGCAGATAAAGACAGAAAAATGATTACTTGAATAAACAGTGGCGGGGTTACTAGGTCCACATGTCACAGTGTGGATGTAACATTCTCAAGGGGTAAGAATTAAGCAGCTAATCATGTTCAGTGATGACTGAAGGATCCAGATGGTGATGGAAAGTTCAAGCCACAGAAGTTGAACATCAAATAGGTTATGGGGAGTTAAACAGGGGAGAAGAGAATGACTGAAGCTAAGAAGAAGGAAACAAAAGATAGCGCAGTCCAGCTGAGCCATTTCTTAGGAATTGGCAAGTTTACAAGTCTCTGACTTGAGAACATTAAGAACAAAAAAGAAACATTCAGAGAGAACAATATAAAGCTGAAATAACTCCTTTTCGCTCCTTGCCATCTTGGGATGTGCAGGCTCGCCTACTGGTTTGATTTGCACTGTTTACTTACATTTTTCTGTGCTTCTCACATATTTCTCTCTCCCACATATACACACATATTTGAGAAGAAACTCAGGGGAAAATGTTTTCCTTGCATAATGCTTTCTTGTTTTTGTTGAAATGGTATCCAACAGAGTGCCTGCAGAGTGAACATTTCTGCCCCTGCTAGGGAATCAAGAGCTTTGAATGAAAAGCACAGGCAGCAAAGTGCCAGTGAGACTGGATCAGGCTCAGTTACGTCCCTGCTGGACCAGCACCTCTCACCTGGAGCTGAACCCCTCATGGGGTGAAATACCTGGGCTCCACTCCTTCCCAGCCCATTCCCACTTACCACCTGGACAGGCAGGTTCTGCTATGGCTCTCCAGCCCTTCATAGCTCTCCTACAAGTGGCCCATGCCCAGCCCTGCAGCAGCTCACCTGGGTCAGCCCACCCTGGTGGTATCTCATGGATTAAAAATGTCCTTATCACTTCTCATCTTATAAAAATGATTTAATCTTGAATTCCATTCCTTAGGATCCTGCTTTCTGCGTTTAAAGGTGAGAACTGAATATAGGGGAAAGAGCATTTGACTCGTCATAAACTCTGGGTTCAACTCCAAGCGCTGCTATTTAGTAGCTGTTTAAACTAGGACAGCTCAGCTTCTCAGAAACTCAGTCTCCTTCTCTGTAAGATGAGGATAACAATATCGACTTGGAAGGCTGTTACACAGCAGGTAGCCAAACAAATGGCTGTTGAATCTTAAACAGAGTTTTGAAAATCCATGCTAATGTGTTCATGGACATTAGTTTCTTAATGTGTTCTTTCAATTCGCATTTGCTTCTTTATAGAACGTAGTGCACGTTACTGAGAGGCTCTAACTGTGGAAATTTGTATTCTATGGCGGATAAAGGGCTCAGAGTTTCCTCCTGCAGACAGGTGACTTGCCACCTTCTATTTTACAAGATCTTGGGCAGGACTCGTAGCTCCCTCAAGGCACCTCCATTCCTATGGGGAGACATCTGGGCTGCAGCAGCCCAGGGGCACCAGATGCACAGGCATGATGCTTGATGATGATAAGGTAAATTGTAAATTTAAACCCTGTTTTTACTTGGGAAAAAAGTCCCTTTTCTTGTGTCTTTAATAAAAACACAGGCAACCAAAACATATCCTTTAGCTTTCAAATAAGCCCTTTCAGGAATGGGAGAAATTAGTTTACAAGACAGTTTTGGATCTTCAGCTTTTAATTATCTTTGCCCTAATTAATCTAGTCACTATTTTATTTGAGTATTTGCTTGTTTTTCCTAATAGGGAGATGGTGAGAGTCTTAACAATGTGGAAGACGTGGTACTGGAGAAATACGAGTCCCTATTTTTACTTGAAAATAAAGTATATGCAAATATGTGTGTGATGTTCCTTGTTGAATAACATGTCAGGCTGATAAAATTGCACCTTGGTACTTGCTGTTTCTTTCACATGGAATACCCTCTACCTCCACCACTCCCACCCTTGGACAGCCCCTGAAGTAGTGCTACTCGTTCTTCAAGTTTTAATTCAGGGGCTGCTATCCCATCTGGACCTGTCCACCGTTTACACTGGGTCTTCCAAGGTAGCGTTCTCTCCTTCTTTCTCCTATCCGTGATTCCATGGTAGATGTAGCTTATCTTGTCGTTTGGTAACATTTGTTTACTTGTTGTTTCTAGGCTGTGTATGCCCTCTGCAGGCACCATATTTAATTCTTCTCTTATCTTCAATACTTAGCACAGTACCTGGCCTTTAACAGGTGCTGAATAATTGCTTGTTGAAAACACTTATGATAAATGAAAACAATGGAATACTCTGGTAGCTGTATTGAACTATCTCCAATCCTAGTCCTGTGTATGCCCTCTTGTCATTCTGGGATATCACCTTCCATTTTTCACTCAGCCACCCGTATGTGTGTAGGTCAAACATGGTAATACTTTCAATCAGAGGATCAGAGGCCCTCCTACACGGAGACTCCTTGAAGTTCCCTCCTGAGAAACTGCTTCTACTATTGCTCCTACTGTAGAGTAGATGCCCAATAGTTATACAATTAAATAAATAATCTACTTTTCTTCTCATGCTTGGCTGTAATTCCTAACCCTAAATAACTGGCAGTATTTTTAAAAGGCTTCCAAATGAATGTTCTAAATTAAACCCAATTGATATTTGTAAAGATTCTGATACACACACACACCAATGTGCCACACTTGGGTTCTCGACTGGAATTATGAGGCAGATATTCCAAGGGTTCTATCCATATAGCTATACACATGACAAATGACTTGAAAAAACAAAAGAGATTTCTACCTAGGCCCAGGGTTTTCCTTTGCTGTTCTTTGCCCAGCAATCAAAGTCAAGACTAACTGTGAGGCTGGAGGCCACCTGAGGAGGATGCATTTGGCTGCCAACGACTCGGGTCTCACTTGCTGAGGAAAGAACAAATGAGCAGGTGAGGAGTTTTACTTTTTTAAATTCAAGCCAGACATACAGAGATGTCAGGAAATCAGGCTCTCCTGCCAGTATAAGCCTCCTCAAAAGGTTTAGGCCTAGGTCTCCTAGGCCTATGGGTGTCCGTTCACACCCTTGCAGGGATAACTGCAAAGAGCCAGTATCCCTTTCTACCTCCACCTTCTGTTGCTTCCAACAGCCTCAGTTTCCCCCTCATTTCCACCCCCGTCTCTGAGGAACACATGTAGCCTTCAACGGGAAAATAGGCAGAGCATTAAGAAGTGCCTTCTTAGGTTCTCATGTTCAAGTCTTTTCTAGGTCCAGTTTAGGAAGGCAAAAGAATGGGTAAATGAAAATGTTAGCTGTCTAGGTATAGGAAGAATTGATTTAATATTTTGAGGCTATAACCCATGTATAGTTCAGTCCTTAAGTATTTTCCTTAAGCTTTATCTTTGTTACAAGAACAAAGTCCAGGTCATCAGACATAATTTTTGAACCTAAAAATGTCCCAACAATACCTCTTCAAAATCCTCCCTTACATCTCCCACCTGCTGCAATCACGTGCCACATCCTCAGAGCTTGTGGGAGGAAGCTATAGGAGAGGCCCAAGTCAGAAACTCCTCATGTGGGCAGACAGAGGGAGGAGAAATGCTAGCAACTTCCATTCATTAATCCTCTTAATGGCATGGTGTAAAGAAACAGAAGTGGTGAGTTCTTTCTTTAGATATCAGTTCAATTACCACTTTTTTGGAAAAGTTATCTTTTACTCCCTGACTATATAAATTCCCGCTATTAGATTCTTCTCAGCACTTATCAGTGTTATGATTCTACATTTATTTGAGTAGGTCTTTTATTAATGTCTATCTCATTGAATTCAAGTTCCATGAGGAGAGGAAATATGCTCTTTTATTTTTTGTCCTCATCAATGTATCCCCAGCACCTACACAATACTGAGTATCTAAAATGAGTTCAACATGTTATCATGTTATCAACAATCAACATGTTACCAACAGAAGATTGTTAAATGAATTAGAATTCATCCACAAAGACTTTAAATAGAAGGAGGAAGCTCTTCTTCATACACTAATATGGAAAGATCTCTAAGCTACGTTGTTGAGTTAGAAACAAAAGAGGAGGTGGAAAAGGTATGTTCTACTATAAAATAAATAATCCAATGTCTAACTGAAAAAAAAAAAGAAGTGGTGAGTTTCCACTCTTTGAATCTGAGGATGCCTGTGAAAGTGTAGGAAGGGAATCTCTGGAGAAGGAGGTAGTTAATAAGAAGAGAGTGGAGGGGGGCTTCCCTGGTGGTGCAGTGGTTGAGAACCCGCCTGCCAATGCAGGGGACATGGGTTCGAGTCCTGGTCCGGGAAGATCCTGCATGCCACGGAGCAACTAAGCCCGTGCACCACAGCTACTGAGCCTGCGTGCCACAACTACTGAAGCCCGTGTGCCTAGAGCCCGTGCTCTGCAACAAGAGAAGCCACAGCAGTGAGAAGTCCGCGCACAGCAATGAAGAGTAGCCCCCGCTCGACACAACTAGAGAAAGCCCACGCGCAGCAACGAAGACCCAACGCAGCCAAAAATAAATAAATAAATAAATAAAAAGAAGAGAGTGGAGGGGAAGAGCTGAAAGTGTGTCTCAATCATCCATCCCAGGTCCCGGGGAGAGGCCTTGTTACAGTGGCTGTGGAGGTAGGTAACTCCCCTCCAGCCGCATCCCCCTAACTTCTTCCCAGCAGCCCAGGCTTTATAGAGTCCCTTGGGTAGAAGTGAGGCACTGAATCACTGGTGGTTGTGGTTGTACGGCTCAGCGGTGGTGGAGACTGAGGAGAAGGGAGGAGGGCGAGAAATCCCCACACAGTAGCAGCTCAGCACAAGGAGAGAAAGTGGCCAGCCCTTTCTGAGGTGACCTTTAACACCGAGGGTTGGATGGACATCAGACAAAGACCAGATGAAGAAGAGCCCAGAAAAACATTTTTTAAATGGAACGTTTGCTTTTATGTCTCAGCAATCTGACAAGTCAGTGTCTAAAACAAAAGTATTATTGAAAACATGGCCTTTACGAAGATTTTTGTGAGCCAAAACAATTTTTTTAAGTGAACGAAGGAAAGCAGTATCATGTTAAGTTTTAAAGAATCTGATGAATGGAGGGGTGGGGGGTATGATGGGGAAATAAGGTGCAATTTTGCCAGGTGTAAATCTGGTAACACTCTCCTTCCTCCTGAATTCAACAGTTTTCTGCAGGCTAAAATGAGTCGTAGTCATCAATAAAACTGATGGCACACCCTAGGGCCAAGCCAGTGTACCGAAGGTCTGGCTTCCTGGAGTCTCACACAAACTGCAGAACCACGTCGAATGCAGGTTCCCCTCTCTCTCTCCTTGGTCAAAAATTCTCTGGCCTTAACTTTTTTTTCCTTTTGTTCCCCTTCTTTGGGAAGAGGACATTTTCTTTTCATTCCCCAACTCCCCTCCAATTTCCTTTGCATTTTTGGTCAATTTTGTCTTCAGTGGCCAGTAAATAGTCTCTGTGTTATGTTTCCAAGACCATTTTCTGTTTATTTATCCATTCTCTATTCCTAAGGACCAATTATTTTTGAAAATTGGTATTTTAATATTTGCTGAGTACAAACAGGGCTCAGAACACCAATAACTTCACTGTCTCCTAACTTTCTCCCCAGCCTCCTCACTATATAGTTTGATGATTACTGTCCACTTCACTCCTAGCTAGTCAACCCTGCAGGCTGGTTGAGTTCTGGTACCCCTACAGATAAATAAACCCAACAACAAATAAATCTGCTCTGAGTTTCAGTATCTGCCTTCTTTATGTGATAAAAATAATATGTCTTCCTGGTATGTGATTGATGGAACAAAGATTGCTTTTAGAAATCAACAAACCAATAAGCAGAAAACAAAGCAAAACAAAACAGAAAAAACCCTGTGTTCCTGAAAACCACAGTCAGGAGAAAAAATTGGTCAGATGCTTGCACACAGAGAATTAGAAGCTAAACTCCAAAAACAAGTGTCCTGGGTAGAGAGACCCAAACCTGCCATTGCCTCAAGTTTAAGTCCATCAGAAGGCCAGGATGGTGATGGATGGGGCCTCTATTTCCTGTATACAGGTCCCTGGGGTTTTAGGGAGGAGATAATGTTCATATTTTTCATGTTAATCCAAAGAATGAAACATTTTCTAGTCAGAAGACTAGACTAATGGGTTGGTTGCCCAATGGAAAATGTGTGTTTCAATGACATTTTCAGAGGGCTGCCTCTATATTGGACTCAACTCTCTATATTAGACTCGACTCACAGGAAGAATATTCCCTGCATAAGTTGACATTTCTAAATTATGCACCTTTTATAACATAAATAACTTGAAGTAGAGCAGTCGGTAGGTCAGTTATCCAGAAAAGGTGACCCATCTAACACTTTACCACCTCAGTCACCTGTCCAAGTGTGTCCTTGGTCCAAAAGCATCCACACCACCTGGGAGTGTGTTAGAAATGCAGAATCTCAGGCCCCTCCCCAGACCTGCTGGCTTGGAATCTGCATTTTAACAACATTCACAGGTGATTAGAATTTGAGAAGTTTAACCTGTGAAAGTATGAGAAGCCTAATGAAGAAAAATAAAACACCCTTAATGGTCAGAAAAGCTAGAATAATGTCTAAATAATTGCCCAATTATTTACTGGAGATGGAAGCTTTACCCTTGCTGGAATTGAAGACCACTGTGGAGATGTCTTTTCCTCTGTCTTCACTTGCTGTCTCATTTCCTGTTTGAGTTGTAACTTTCTGGAGATTTAATTTTTTGGAAAGCCACCTTTGAGTAAAGGAGACCGGCCAGCAGGGGAGATGATGGACAACTGAGGACAGTCTCTTGCAGCTATATCCTGGCTAGAAAACATCAATTAATATATTTCTCAAACTGAACCAAAAAGTAGCTCCTTCAAATTATTTCAAATTATTTAAATAGACTGAAATAAAACTCCATTGATTGCTTCTGATGAGAAGATCCTAATATGCTAAACACCAAAAACATTAACTTTTATGAAAATGTGTTTGGTGAGTGAAGTCAGACATTTTACCTACCACAGAGTAATTACAGACTTCCATACCAGTGGTGGTCCCATGGACTTGAGCACTCACTCCTCACAAGTAAAATATAAAGGCAAGACACCAGAAGGGCCTTTAGAGGTCAGGTGGTTCAAGCTCCTCATGTTATAGTTGGGAAAACCAAGACAGAGGGTTAGAAATAGAGTCCATACAAGAAAGAGCCCAGGCCTTGTATGTATTGCTTAATCCACGCCTCTTCTCATCCCAGCACTGCCTGCCCCCAACCCCCGTGTTCTTGAGTATGTTACTATCTTGCTGCTGAATTTCTTCAATGTCCATTTTCCCCTCTCCCATTATGGCATAAGGGCTTTGAAGGAAGGAGATGTGTCTTGTCCTTTATCCTGCCCAGTGATTAGGAGAAAGTTAGAAATACAGAGCTAATCAATGTTGCCTATGGTGAGGATGAGGGTGACTGACTGCAGAGGGACACCATGGAAACTTTGGGGATGATGGACACATCCTTCATAGTGATTGAGGTGGTGTTTAAATGAGCATACATTTGTTAAAGGTTATCTGACTGTACACTTAAAATGGGTGCCTTTTATTGTATGAAAATTACACCTTGATAAAGTTCATTTTAAAAGGTAAAAGAAAAGATCATCAGACATAGATATCACACATAATGATACCACATCATTAGATTTGTGCTTGCCCCTGAATACAGTCTGCGACATGTCTTTTCAGTGGATAAGCTATTTGTCTATGAATAAACTATAATAAAAGTATATTCAGATAGGAGGCAAGGAGAGGTGAACTCTGGCTTTTGTAGTCAGAATTTTAAAAAGTATTGACCCAGTTAATTGAATAAGGTCTTCAGAGATGGAAAAAATATCCACCTCCTTTCTAAAACGCTTAAGGAAAACACTCTGGGACAATACGGTTGACTGGAAATATAATAACAAAGATAGCAGTTATCTTTACTTAATTCTCAAGGAATCCATCTTTCCAGCATAAAGTATAAAGGACTCATCCCAGTGCCTCAAAATTGGACTTACTTCATCAGTTGGACTATTTAATAATCACTTGAGGATTGAGATGAATCACAGAAGATTTTAAACATAAAAGACCCCGACCCCCAAAAAACTCCTGAGTAATTGTAAAAAAGAAAATGAATAATAAAAAAAGAAGATCCACCAGAGGGCAGACAGCAGAAGCAAGAAGAACTATAACCCTGCAGCCTGTGGAACAAAAACCACCTTCACAGAAAGATAGACAAGACGAAAAGGCAGAGGGCTATGTACAGGATGAAGGAACAAGATAAAACCCCAGAAAAACAACTAAATGAAGTGGAGATAGGCAACCCTCCAGAAAAAGAATTCAGAATAATGATAGTGACGATAATCCAGGACCTTGGAAAGAGAATGGAGACAAAGATCGAGAAGATGCAAGAAATGTTTAACAAAGACCTAGAAGAACTAAAGAACAAACACCCAAAAGAATTAAAGAACAAACAACTAGAGATGAACAATATAATAACTGAAATGAAAAATACACTAGAAGGAACCAATAGCAGAATAACTGAGGCAGAAGAACGGATAAATGACCTGGAAGACAGAATGGTGGAATTCACTGCTGCAGAACAGAATAAAGAAAAAAGAATGATAAGAAATGAAGACAGCCTAAGAGACCTCTGGGACAACATTAAATGTAACAACATTCACATTATAGGGGTCCCAGAAGGAGAAGAGAGAGAGGAAGGCCCCGAGAAAATATTTGAAGAGATTATAGTCGAAAACTTCCCTAAAATGGGAAAGGAAATAGCCACCCAAGTCCAGGAAGTGCAGTGAGTCCCATACAGGATAAACCTAAGGAGAACCACACTGAGACACATGGTAATCAAATAGGCAAAAATTAAAGATGAAAAAATATTGGAAGCAGCAAGGGAAAAATGACAAATAATATACAAGGGAACCCCCCCTAAGGTTAACAGCTGATTTCTCAGCAGAAACTCGACAAGCCAGAAGGGAGCGGCATGATATATTTAAAGTGATGAAAGGGAAGAACCTACAACCAAGATTACTCTACCCGGCAAGGATCTCATTCAGATGCGAGGGAGAAATCAAAAGCTTTACAGACAAGCAAAAGCTAAGAGAATTAAGCACCACCAAACCAGCTCTACAACAAATGCTAAAGGAACTTCTTTAAGTGGGAAACACAGGAGAAGAAAAGGACATACAAAAACAAACTGAAAACAATTAAGAAAATGGTCATAGGAACATACATATCGATAATTACCTTAAACATGAATAGATTAAATGCTCCAACCAAAAGACACAGGCTTGCTGAATGGATACAAAAACAAGACCCATATAGATGCTGTCTACAAGAGACCCCCTTCACACCTAGGGACACATTCAGACTGAAAGTGCGGGGATGGAAGAAGATATTCCATGCAAATGGAAATCAAAAGAAAGCTGGAGTAACAATACTCATATCAGATAAAATAGACTTTAAAATAAAGAAGGTTACAAGAGGCGAGGAAGGACACTACATAATGATCAAGGGATCAATCCAAGAAGAAGATATAACAATTAAAAATATATATGCAACCAACATACGAGCACCTCAATATATAAGGCAACTGCTAACAGCTATAAAAGAGGAAATCAACAGTAACACAATAATAGTGGGGGACTTCAACACCTCACTTACACCAATGGACAGACCATCCAAACAGAAAATTACTAAGGAAACACAAGCTTTAAATGACACAATAGACCAGATAGATTTAATTGATATTTATAGAATATTCCATCCAAAAACGGCTGATTACACTTTCTTCTCAAGTGCGCATGGAACATTCTCCAGGATAGAGCACATCTTGGGTCACAAATCAAGCCTCAGTAAAGTTAAGAAAATTTAAATCATATCAAGCATCTTTTCAGACCACAATGCTATGAGATTAGAAATCAACTACAGGGAAAAAAATGTAAAAAACACAAACACATGGAGGCCAAAAAATATGTTACTAAATAACCAAGAGATCACTGAGGAAATCAAAAAATACCTAGAGACAAATGACAATGAAAACATGACGATCCAAAACCTATGGGATGCAGCAAAAGCAGTTCTAAGAGGGAAGTTTACAGCTATACAAGCCTACCTCAAGAAATAAGAAAAATCTCAAATAACAATCTAAACTTATACCTAAAGGAACTAGAGAAAGAAGAACAAACAAAACCCTAAGTTAGTAGAAGGAAAGAAATCATAAAGATCAGAGCAGAAATAAATGAAATAGAAACAAAGAAAACAATAGCAAAGATCAATAAAACCAAAAGGTGGTTCTTTGAGAAGATAAATAAAATTGATAAACCATTAGCCAGGCTCATTAGGCAAAAGAGGGAGAGGACTCAAATCAATAAAATTAGAAATGAAAAAGGAGAAGTTACAACAGACACCGCAGAAATACAAAGCATCCTAAGAGACTACTACAAGCAACTTTATGCCAATAAAAGGGACAACCTGGAAGAAATGGACAAATTCTTACAAAGGCATAAACTTCCAAGACTGAACCAGGAAGAAATAGAAAATTTGAACAGACCAATCACAAGTAATGAAATTGAAACTGTGATTAAAAATCTTCCAACAAACAAAAGTCCAGGACCAGATGGCTTCACAGGTGAATTCTATCAAACATTTAGAGAAGGGCTAACACCCATCCTTTTCAAATTCTTCCAAAAAACTGCAGAGGGAGGAACACTCCCAAACTCATTCTATGAGGCCACCATCACCCTGTTACCAAAACCAGACAAAGATGTCACCAAAAAAAGAAAACTACAGTCTAATATCACTGATGAGCATAGATGCAAAAATCCTCAACAAAATACTAGCAAACAGAATCCAACAACACATTAAAAGGATCATACACCATGATCAAGTGGGATTTATCCCAGGGATGCAAGGATTCTTCAATATACACAAATCAATCAATGTGATACACCATATTAACAAATTGAAGAATAAAAGCCATATGATCATCTCAACAGATGCAGAAAAAGCTTTTGACAAAATTCAACACCCATTTATGATAAAAATTCTCCTGAAAGTGGGCATAGAAGGAACCTACCTCAACATAATAAAGGCCATATATGACAAACCCACAGCAGACATCATTCTCAATGGTGAAAAACTGAAACCATTTCCTCTAAGGTCAGGAACAAGACAAGGATGTCCACTCTCACCACTATTATTCAACGTAGTTTTGGAAGTCCTAGCCACGGCAATCAGAGAAGAAAAAGAAATAAAAGGAATACAAATTGGAAAAGAAGAAATAAAACTGTCACTGTTTGCAGATGACATAATATTATACTGAGAGAATCCTGAAGATGCCACCAGAAAACTACTAGAGCTAATCAATGAATTTGGTAAAGTTGCAGGATACAAAATTAATGCACAGAAATCTCTGGCATTCCTATACACTAAAGATGAAAACATCCAAAAGAGAAATTAAGGAAACACCCCCATTTACCACTGCAACAAAAAGAATAAAATACCTAGGAATAAACCTACCTAGGGAGACAAAAGACCTGTATGCAGAAAACTGTAAGACACTGATGAAAGAAATTAAAGATGATACAAACAGATGGAGAGATATACCATGTTCTTGCATTGGAAGAATCAATATTGTGAAAATGACTGTACTACCCAAAGCAATCTACACATTCAATGCAATCCTTATCAAATTACCAATGACATTTTTTACAGAACTAGAACAAAAAATCTTAAAATTTGTATGGAGACACAAAAGGCCCCGAATAGCCAAAGCAGTGTTGAGGGAAAAAAACGGAGCTGGAGGAATCAGACTCCCTGACTTCACACTATACTGCAGATCTACAGTAATCAAGACAATATGGTACTGGCACAAAAACAGAGATATATAGATCAATGGAACAGGATAGAAAGCCCAGAGGTAAACCCATGTGCCTATGGTCAACTAATCTATGACAAAGGAGGCAAGGATATACAATGGAGAAAAGACAGCCTCTTTAATAAGTGCTGCTGGGAAAACTGGACAGCTACATGTAAAAGAATGAAATTGGAACACTCCCTAGCACCATACACAAAAATAAACTCAAAATGGATGAGAGACCTAAATGTAAGACTGGATACTATAAAACTCTTAGAGGAAAACATAGGAAGAACACTCTTTGACATAAATCACAGCAAGATCTGTTTTGATCCACCTCCTAGAGTAATGGAAATAAAAACAAAAATAAACAAATGGGACCTATTGAAACTTTAAAACTTTTGCACAGCAAAGGAAACTACAAACAAGACGAAAAGACAACCCTCAGAATGGGAGAAAATATTTGCAAACGAATCAACGGACAAAGGATTAATCTCCAAAATATATAAACAGCTCATGCAGCTCAATATTAAAGAAACAAACAACCCAATCCAAAAATAGGCAGAAGACCTAAATAGACATTTCTCCAAAGAAGACATACAGATGGCCAAGAAGCACATGAAAAGCTGTTCAACATCACTAATTATTAGAGAAATGCAAATCAAAACTCAATGAGGTGTCACCTCACACCAGTTAGAATGGGCATCATCAGAAAATCTACAAACAACAAATGCTGGAGAGGGTGCCAAGAAAAGGGAACCCTCTTGCACTGTTGGTGGGAATGTAAATTGATACAGCCACTATGGAGAACAATATGGAGGTTCCTTAAAAAACTAAGAATAGAATTACCATATGACCCAGCAATCCCACTACTGGGCATATACCCAGAGAAAACCATAATTCAAAAAGACACATACACCCCAATGTTCACTGCAGCACTACTTACAATAGCCAGGTCATGGAAGCAACCTAAAATGCCCATCGACAGATGAATGGATAAAGAAGATATGGTACATATATACAATGGAATATTACTCAGCCATTAAAAGAATGAAATTGGGTCATTTGTAGAGACGTGGATGGATCTAGAGACTGTCATACAGAGTGAAGTAAGTCAGAAAGAGAAAAACAAGTATCGTATATTAACACATATATGGGGAACCTAGAAAAATGGTACAGATGAACCAGTTTGCAGGGCAGAAATAGAGACACAGTTGTAGAGAACAAACATGGACACCAAGGCGGGAAAGTGGCAGGGGGGTGGTGGTGGTTGTGGTGGGATGAACTGGGAGATTGGGATTGACATGTATACACTAATATGTATAAAATGGATAACTAATAAGAACCTGCTGTATAAAAAAATAAATTCAAAGAAAAAAAAATAGAAGCTGCCTCCCTAATTATAGTGCAAACAACAAAAAAAGGCCTAGAGTTTTAACATGACAAAGGAGCAACAAACTTTAATTAACACTGTCAGGGAAATAGCAAGATATTCAATAAATATTTGTTGTCTGATAAGCAGGAATAAAAAAAAACAATTTCTGAGTACTTTGAGAAGAGGATACAACTGTCTAAAATCTTATCTTTATTTCTAACCAAGGTAGCTCAAACATAGACTGCGTATTATCCAAATATAAAAGGTGAACAGTAAAGAAAATCTGCGTTATTAAACGCTTTCTCTATAAGTGCTACTTGGGGCATCAATGGAACCATTGTTACGTTTTAAAATCCAACTTCAGTGATTGGATTGGTATGTTGTGCTGTTTGTTTGTTTGTCTGCGGTACGCGAGCCTCTCACTGTTGTGGCCTCTCCCGTTGCGGAGCACAGGCTCCGGACGCGCAGGGTCAGCGGCCATGGCTCACGGGCCCAGCCGCTCCGCGGCATGCGGGATCTTACCGGACCGGGGCACAAACCCATGTCCCCTGCATCGGCAGGCGGACTCTCAACCACTGTGCCACCAGGGAAGCCCTGTTGTGCTGTTTGAATTATAAAATTTAGAGTTAAAATATATCCCTATCCATGCACTAGCCTATGCGGACCGAAGATTCTCTGGCCACTCTTTAGCCTTGACACTTGTTTCTCTCACTATTATTAGATTACTCTTAGTGAATCATATTTTATTTACTACCATGGGAAAAGGCTTCTGCTTCTCTCCTGCCAAAATTTTATGGCTAGCAGGCTCATCTTCCGTAACAAATTATATCTTGGCTTCAAATTTGTATAGTAAAGAAAAAAAGACAGCTGAGAAAATAAAACAGATTAATTCACTGAGTGCTTTCCCTTCACAGATGAAGAAAATGCTTTAGACAGTGACCCACCTTGGGCTATTACTTCTACTTGCCTCTATGAGGTCTGTTAGTATTGGATTATTCATCTATGTCAATAGATTCAATTATTTAGCTAATATTAGTTTATTTAACAAATATTTATTGATGACTATTTTGTGCCAGGCGCTGTCCAGAGGAGTTACCATGTCCCCATGCCTCCTAAATTGAATTTATCCTCATGCTTTCCTATATTTCCTGCACAAATTTTTATTTCTTCTCCATATTCCTCTATATCTCATACTGTCCCTTAAAGTTGTTTTTAAGTCTTCAGTTATTAGTTGATGGAGCTGTTATTAAACAATTAACGGGAGACAGCCACATTTCTAAGGATTGTGGCTATTCTGGGCCAGGCATTCAGGATAAGGTGTGAGCAAACCAACATGGTGCTGTCCTCTTGCAAGTTTACAGAACAAAAGAAGAGACAGATATTTAATGAGCAAATAGCATGGTGACTTCTTGTGGTGAGGATGCTACGAAAACCACAATATCAGTGATGGAGAACAAATCAAAGTAGGATGGAGGAGAATAGATAGAGGAATCAAATAAAGCACTGTTTAAGCTGAAATCTGAAGGATGGAAAGGAGGAAGTCATGTAAAGATCTGGAAGGTGATCATTGCAGACAGGAGGACCAGCACGGACAAAGACCTTGAGGCAAGGGATATAGCGTATTCTAGGACCTTGAAGGAAGTGGAGCAAAATGGATGAAGGGGACAGAGGGGTGCGGTAAGCTTGGAGAGGAAAGCAGAGCCTTGACAGCCATGGTAAGGTATTTGGATTTCATCTGAAATACAGGAGAATCCACAGGAGGATTTCAAGCAGGGATGAGGAGGTAGGTGGTCTGAGTTACATTTTTAGAACGTTGCTGTGGCTGCTAAGCAGAAGTGCAAGGTCATGAAGGAGGCCCTCACCATATCCAGGTGAAGAATGATTTGCTCAGAGTTGGGAAGTGGCAGTGAGGATGGAGTGGGGAGAATATTAGAGATATATTTAGAAGGAAGAAATGGCCTCAATTAACTCTTGATTCATTGGATAAGTGGGTAGAGGTATGGAAAAATCAAGGATGACTATCAAGGTCTAGTCTTAATCGAGTAGATTATGGTTCCAATAACTGACGTGGTGAAGATATTTTGCAGGAAGCTGATGATCGTGACATGGTTGAAAAATGTTTTTTGGTCAATGTCCTATCCTTATAATATAAAGGCATCCATAATCTGGTCACTGCTTACATATTTAGACTCATCTCCTTCCCCTCTTGCCTCATAACGTATGTGACACCAACACCTAATTCCCTCTACCACCAGGCAGTTCCTTACCTCCACACCCTTGTTCATGCTCTTCCCTCTGCCTGGAATGTCCTTCCTTCATCACCTAGACAACTCCTTCTACTTTTTAAAATTTAGCTTATACATCATCTCCCTAAGGAAGACTTCCTTGATCCTCAGTCTAAGTGCCACTCTATTGAGCTTCCAAATTTATACATTATTCTGTTGGCTCTAGAATACAATAGACCTGAGTCTGAATCCACACTACTTGTTATTTTAGCTGTGAGGTCTTGGAAAAGTTACTTGACCTCTCTGTGCCTCAGTTCCTCTTCTGTAAAATCAGAATAATAATATTCTATTATTGGTATGCTGTGAGGCATACATCATATAATTGAGGTAGAGTGCTAGCACAAGGTCAAGGCTCTTCAAACATTAACTCTCCTCACTCCTGTCCATGCGTCTATCTCTTCCACTGGTCCAGGCCTACTGGAGAGTAGGGATTAAAACTTGAAATTGTATCTGTGGATCCTAAAACTCCTGGGCACATGGGAGACACTCAACATACATATAATCAATGAAATTCAAACTCCTCAAGACTGCATACAATACCTTTATTGGTCCATAAGCCTTCTCCATCTTGTCACCTCACACCGCTCTCTCATCCACTTCTCTGTGCCACCCCCGCAATTCACCTCATTGTACCTTCTTGCACCCTAGAAGATTCTCACCTTAGATGCCCTCTTCTTCTGGGGTTCCCTCTTTTTGTTGGTCCTTCTATCTGGAAGTACCTTCCCAACTTGGAAACTCCTACTATTACTTACCATTCAGAATCAACAGAAATACTATCTACTCTCTATACGTGGCCAAGCTCCCCCCATTGTATCCCTCAAGGATTTCACCTGTGTACATAATTTTATGGTAATGTTTTCTATTGTATAATAGGTATGTGTTATGTGTGTGTTTTCTCTTCTATCCTGTGGGTTCCTTAGGTACGAATCCTGGTATTTATCTCCATATCTTTTTCTTCAAACTGTATCACATATAGTAAGTGGTTGATTACATAAATGTTTTCAGAATCGAAGTGCACATGTTAAGGCCAAGTGTGGTGGCCTTATATAATTCCGACAATCACAACCAGAAAGAGGATCACAAAAACTTCAGGGAACATACTCACTGTTGGACCACCTTTGAAAGGGAGGTATTTTGGAGACTTTGGCATGACTGTGTAACTCAAGAGCAAGGATTAGTCTTATAACCCATCTTCCATCATTCCTCAAACCTACCTTCTTTCCCTTGCAGCATCTAAATAAGTAAACTGTCTTCCTTTTTTGTTCACCATTCTCTGATATTCTTTGATGATGCAGACAGTCCATTTCTACGTAGCCTGCCTTTCTGAATGGATTTACATCTAGGGGTGAAGCAGTTGGGCTTTCCTTACTACCTCTCTTCGCCTTTTCAGTTCCTACTCCCTGAAACATACTTTCTGCTGGGCAAGTTCTAATCAGTCTCTGTATGTCCTACTCTACGTCCGACCTGGAGATTAGAGCTCATCACTACCCACTCTGGACTACCAAGACATTTTGTACATTCCTATCTCACAAGACATATCATACCATCTGTTAATAGGGTTATGAGCACTGCCAGGGAAGGGGCTATTTCCAATTCATCTTCATACCTTCAATGCTCATCTAAATGCCTGGTATACTGTAAGCACATAATAAATGATGGATGGATGGATGCATGGATAGATGGGTGGATGGACAGAGCAGAAGATAGAGCCTTGCAGACTAAGCCACCTCCCCTCCCCCAGACCTCTACTAAACTTTCAGAAAAGTTAGCATGACTTAAAAAAAAATCTGTCACTTAAGATGATATAGGTTGCAAGTGACAAAAAAACCCCACAAACCTTGATTCATATTGGCAATTTTCCAGCTCAGCCACTTTCACCTGATCAACATAGACCATTTCCTTGTGGTCACAGCATGGCTGCAATATCTTGTTCCAACCCTTATATATAGACACAATTACTTTCAGAGATGAAAGGGCTATCTCCCCTTAGGAGAGAGGAAACCTTTCCCGGAAACCCCTCAGAGGCTTTCCCCACAAGCCTCATGGGCCAGAACTAGTTCACATGCCCACCAATCTCTGGCAAGGGCCCTAGTCATGCCTACAGAGATTTACTCTTGAACTAGGGAAGAGATCACCATCCTCAGAGCCATGTGGATAATGGGCAGATGCCTAAACAAAATAGGAGTTCTGGTAGCAAGGGTAGGAAGAGAGGATGCTGGGTAGATATCTGTTCCTCAAGCCAAAGTTCCCAATTGATTCCCTTATTCAATATGCATACCCAAACAAGCTTGAGTTTGAATTCTACTGCTCCTTCCTGGCCTGTGCAAGGTCTAGAAAGGGATGAGGACAGTGTTCCTGCTTGTTGTCAGCCCTCTCTTCATTCCCTCAGTGTCTTGATTCTCGTACTCCACACTTTGTTCTCACTCATCTTCCCACCTGTAGGCTCAACCACATAATGTGTCCTCAGACACACTTCTGAGCTAGGAAGTGCTTGAATATACCTGTCCTCCTGTAATATCAAGCATTCTTACTGTTAAGATGACTTGTGATGCAGAGCCCCACAATGAATATAATACCCTTAAGATGCGAAAAAGTCCCCTTTGCTACACTCCTGACCCAGGATAGGTCCTTGGTGCCCAAGTTGCAGTCACCTTTCCATATCACCTTGCCCTTTTCTGAGGAGATCCTACTGTGTATTTTGCTCTAGTCATCTTTGAATGAAATCATTCCTTTCCAAGTGGTAACACATCCCCATGATCTGTTTGCTTCTATCACTCTCCAACTGTCAAAGGATGTGAGACATCACTTGAAAGTGTGCTCCAGTGGCTCCTTTAAGCACTTCTCTTGCCCGCCATCTGTTCAGCTATAGCAATATGCCCAGGAATTGCCTTGATGTCTTAGTCTGGTTCCCTCTCAGTGCATGACCTGCTGAACAGAGTTTATTTACATGGCTTCTGTTCTTGAGGATTGGATCTGCTCCAGGAACCCTGTGTTGGTTAGTGACTGGGAGCTGTAACTTGATGTTTACTGGAGCATGTGCCACTGATTCAGAGGATGAACTTGACGACAACAGAAGGCCCAGATCTCACACTTCAAAAGATAAGCACACGGTGCCATGAATTTAAAATATTTTACTTTGTCTGAAACTTGGTGGTGGTTTATGCCTCTCTGTCAAAAACCCACAAGTCCCTTAATCTGGCCTCCTAAGTTCTATTTCGCATATTATCTGTAAATATCTTAATTTGCATGTAATCTGTGACCTAATCATGGACATGTAGAGAGTTTACAAAGTGGGGCAGCTCTTCATCATTCTCTCCTTATGTGACAGAGATCCCTCAGGTACCATTAATGACCCTTTTCTCATAAATGAAAGTGTGTGTTTATGGTATTAACCTCAAAGAAAGCTTTAGGCAACACTGCCTTCAGCTGCATGTGTGAATGTCTCAGAGAGACACATGGGAAATGTGAATGGGGATTTAAGGACAGCCTCTGACCACTTTAACTTCTAATTAACAAAGCCTTTGCTTAAATGTTTAATGTCCAGTTTTACAATAGACAAATCCATGCTTCACTAGAGTCCATCTAAATACTTCATGAACCTCCTCCCTTGCCACACTTCCTGGGAATTCAAGGCACCGCTGAGTTATCTCCTCTAAAGGAATTTTGTTACTCACAGAAAGTAACAATGACCAGTTTGTGAACTCCAGAGAAAGGAAATTTGGATCAGAGATAAGAAAAGTGGTAGGATATGACATGATAATCACTAGAACCAGTTCAGTCGGACCACATGGCTGTCTTCGACTGAATATGCTGAGCGGTAACTAGCACTTGGAATGGTGAAACGGAGCTAAAAAGTTATCAAAACCCTCAACTGACCTATCAGTTAGTAAAGACAATACTTTGCCATACTCTCTACATCAACTGGATGTTTTATTTTTTCCCTAATTGTCTGTTCCATGAACTATTATTACTTCTTTCAGGTTTCACTTTGGCTCAGCTTTTGGCTTTATAATTCTCAGGTTTTGAACTTTAAAATCGACAAACATTGGAGAGAAAATGTCTTTTGAGTTTTTCTCAAAAGCTTAGGTTTGGAATGTCAAAAGCAAAGGCCTTGAAGGATTCAATCATAATGAATAGATATGGAAGGATATGATTTCAATCATATGCCAGGTTTTCCAATCCCTCTACCCTCAGCACCAAATCCAGATGAGGGACAGTTTTCCAGGCTAAACGGAGAGAAGAGATGGGGATGGGAGGAGGGGAAAGAAAAGACTTTACACATTGGTTCGTCCCTGGCTGCATGTTGGGAGTGGGGATGGGAGGATAGATGCCACTCCTCGGGTAGACTTGGAGTATTTGAGAGCATAGGCTGTATGGATTGTGTTCTAGGTAGGTCCCAGTGAGGGCACCTACCTCACCTTGGTCACTGGTGGAGCATGCCTTGAGAGATGTCAGGTAGAAACAGAGGTGTGAGGTATCCACACACGCAGGCCTAAGGCAACTCTTCCTAGACACCGTGGTGTGATTCTTGGCAAACAGGCAGATAGCCAGCAGAGCCAAGAGGTCTTGCTATACAAACAATGAGGACATGGTCATCAACTATTTGAACCAAAGATGAGAAACTACCCAGGATTCAGATCTAGCCATGGACTGTGGACAGAGGACAATGAAATAACACATGTCCTGACTTTCCATTTTTCTCCTAAATTCCAGGAGTCCAGCACTGTGACTCCTGGAATTTAGAGAATCCCCAAGAAAAGAGAAAGAGAACATCTTGAACTGACTGAGGATAACTCGGATTGACTAATTAAAACCTTGAATTGATTTGAGATTAATGTAACTACTCAAGATTTTGTTTTTGCCCCCAGGCATAATGGTGATTTGAATTATGGAAAACATCAAGTTACATGGCTTATATAACTGAGATTTTGACAGATTATATATATCTATAATTTATGGAAAAAGAAAAGAAATATACAAAATAAACCCCAGGATAGTAGAATTATGTCTTATTTTTATTTCTTCTTCATATATTTTTTATTTTAAACATGTTTCAAGAGGCATGCGAACTTCAATATTGGAAATACAACTATTAGTTACAAAAGAAAGAAGAATTTGACGTAAGTAACCAGTTTGTGAGCATCAGAGAAATGAAACATCAATAAGAGAAGATCCTATCTAAGCCCTTCCTACTCTGCAAGCTGTTTAGAAACCCCGTGAGCACTTCTGTCCCAGGATGTAACGGGATGCGGTTGCTCACCTTAGGCCCTTTCCTTCCCACCTTTCTTGCTAGCAGAACCCTGAGTTTGTTCAGGTAGCCTCCCTTGGTGCACTCTGGGTGAGAAATGGCTTTTGAGAAAAACTCAAAAGACATTTTCTCTCCAATGTTTGTCGATTTTAAAGTTAATTGTTCATATTTCTTTACAGTTTTATTTTTCAGCATTTGGAAAGATGCCCTATTTTCATTCACTCAACACTTAACTACCTCTGAGCACTAGTTTAAATTTGTGCTAAGATAATAGAAAAACACATAGAATCATGATGGTAGCTGTCACCACTACCGACCGCCAAGGGGAAAGCCTGAGGTCGCAGCCTGTCATGTTACATGCTCAGAACTAGCCCAGCTTCTCCTGGGCCCACCTCAGGAGCTATGAGCAGCAGAATACCCTTCTCTCCTGCCTTTGCTGCAGCCTTGATTCCAGGGCAACTACCACAAGGGCAGTGGAACAATGTATATCTGGGGCCCAGCCCCCTGCATGCTGAATCCTGGGTAGCTAGTACAGCAAATTCCACAGGTGCCGTCAAAACGAGCATTTTGGTATCCTTTTCTCCTGTTATTCCTTCTCATCACTAAGCCTCATTGCCAAAGAATTTCATCCTCTGGGACATCTGAATCTATTTTAGTGGGTGTGGTTATTTTAAAATTTATTATTTAACATATTCAGAAAAGTAAGGAATAAATCAACATACAACTATAGTAACAACATACCCACCCAGCTCAGAAATAACATGTTATCAAGACAGTTGAAGGCCCCTCTTTAATTACATCTCCATTCTTTTCATTTCACCAGATAAAAGAGTTTTTCAACCCCTCTCAGTAATAAACCAATGTTCAAGAAACATAAATACTAGGAAATGATTCCACATTTGCTCATTAATTCATGTATGTTTTCATCCAACTAGTGCATCAAGAGTCTAGTGTGTGCAAATATCATGGGAACAACTTACTTGTCCCCTACTCACCATTTGGTATCGTAGGCTCCAATTATCCTACTTTGTATTCAGTTAAATGGCAAACAGCCAATTGCCATCTTTGGGATAATAACCATATTGCTCAACACCATTAATAAATTGTCTCCCTCCTTCTCATCTCTAATATCATGAACCTCAGTCTCTATAGTCTTCCATTCCAAAGCTCATTCTTCAACCTTCAAATTAATCTTGTGGTTCTTCTCTAACCCTTTTCCAATGTTCTCATGTGCTCCCATGTACATGTGCTGTTACACTAATGAGTAAAACATCTATGGTTCCTAGAAAATAATGTCAGCACTTATTGATTACTGATTATGTTCTGGTTACTTTACATAGAGCTACTATCTTTTATCTTCATAAATACCCTTCATAAAAAAACCTGGGGAGGTTTGTGGATGAGCAGACTCTATTATGGAGAGATTCAGTAATGTGTTCAAGGTCACAGAGGTGCCAGAGTTGGGAGGTGAACTAAGGTGGAGTAACATGGCCGTGCTCTGTCCTCTACTCTCCCTCTCTAAATGGCTAAAGAAAATCCCTGGTGAAGTATCTTGTGATTAAGTCATAATAAAGATGATCAGATTGTGAATTGTGTTGTCACATGCACTTTAGTAAAGATGCATCAGTCAGTCTGGCTACAGCTCAATCAGATCCACTTAACAAATGACAATAATTAGTGTACTCAGAGTCACACACTTGCTTTATGTAGAAGGAAGGGCCTGTTCGCTAGAACACAGAATGCAACCCCTGACAAAATAAACACTAATACATGGGAGAGCCACACTTCTTGTCTTGTTGGTAAAATAAAATTCCCCATTCCTCAAAGAGAAAGCGATCCCTAGAATGGCTTTTGAGGACCAACTACCAAAATGAAAAGCTTAATAATGATTAAAGCTTCTGCAATCAATAATGTGAAGCAGAAAAGTAGACAACAGACCTCGAAAGGCCTCAAATAAAAGAACTCCTACCCTTTGGGGAATCCCAGGAATTACTCAAGTAATATTTTGTTCAACCTTGGAATCCTAGATTTAAAAGATATGCTATCTGTAAAATTAGATTTGCAGGAACACTCCAGTGAGCCTGAGAAAGTAAAGTTGGAAATTAAGACTTTCTCATGGTCTGTCCCACAAAGCCCAAGGTAAGGAGTGTTATAGAGTCAATGCTCAGCACAGTGCCTGACATACATGAGCTATGAACTGCTGACTGAATGAATGAAGCAATGAACCTGCGAAAAGCTGAAGGGAAAGTAAGACTCTGTAAAAACATTCAAACTACAGGCTTCCTTCTTTAAGACTTCATGCTCACCAAATAGGGCTTTGAATAACTAATCTAATTTCTCAGGTATAATAATTCAAGGAAAAAATTAACTAAGTGGATGCCTCACAGATACTGCCAAGAGTTAGTGTGTAAGATCATGGGTTGTAAAGAGGGATGAATTCAAATCCCTGATCTCCCATTTGCTACTTGTCTAACGTTGAGCAAGTTACTTAGCCCTCGCTGAGCCTTAGTTTC
Source organism: Tursiops truncatus (assembly GCF_011762595.2). Taxonomy (NCBI): domain Eukaryota; kingdom Metazoa; phylum Chordata; class Mammalia; order Artiodactyla; family Delphinidae; genus Tursiops; species Tursiops truncatus. The sequence continues at coordinate 23,795,635 of NC_047037.1, read as the reverse complement.
TTCAACAATGATTTTAATGTGCCTCTTTCAGACTCTCCTAGCAACTTATTTGTTCCTTCCCATACCTTGTCATTTTTCTTTTTGAAAATCACGACATGAAATCTCAAAAGTTAGTGGGTTATGCAGACAACTTCCCTTGAGATATTTTTAACAGAGGATGCTCTTCCAGGAATCCATACCTTTATATATGTTGTGTTCTTTCTCTGGAACATTTCATTGGGCTTGTGGAGTTCCTAATGATTCTTTAAAGTCTATGCATCTCCATCCTTGGAAAGTTTGCTCTGCTCCTACCCCATCCCCCACTCTTGACACAAAATTTAGTCTCTCCCTGACTCACGTTCTTCCTTGCACCTGTATTATAACAGTTCATCACCCACTACCGTATAGCTATTTGCTTATGTGTCTGTTTCTCCTCTAGCCTGGGAGTTCCCTAAAGGTAAGAACAATGTTCTCTTTGCCATTATGCACGAGCATCCTGTCAAGTGTTCATTTGCTCATTTACTCATGTTTACTGAGCATCGACTACATCTCAGCATGTGGATTCCAAGGTGATCAAGGTAAAAATCCTAACCTCTTAGAAGTTATGTGCTAGAGGAAGTGGATATTCAATAAATGTTGAAGAGACACAGAGTACACCCTAAATAGGGGGCTCTGTGGAAGTAACTATTTACTCCCTCTTTCAAGTTTTATCTAAATTTCTGGGGTTTGTTTTAACCAATAGCAAGAAGGTCTAAGACTGAGAAATCTCTGTCTGATTTGCTCTTAGTTCTCAGGATATTCACAATAAATGACTATGGTAGGTGACATCTGTAAAAGACAAACACACCACAATTCTACGCTCCTGCACACTAAGGAGAAGGTAGTTAATTGGCTCACTAATCAGTTTTTGAGCAAAGGGCTAACAGGCTAATGGGCCAGTAATGAGATGACTCTTCCAAGCCAGGCTGCCAGCTAATCACATCTGGTTTGTAAAGTATTAATCAGCTCTGAGTCAGTGGGTAGGGAACATTAAGAATGCGGTTACTTCCTAAATAAATTAATTTCCACTTACTCTGACAATCATAATTGGAGCATTTGAAAGAATTATTTTTAATACACTAAGTAGAGAAAAGCTCAGATATTGAGTCATTCTAATAATATTCTTTGATTAAAAAACCAAGTTATAATATTTTATATTATTAAAGATTTATGGTAATAATAACTCAATAGACTTCATGCCACATTAAAAATGTCAAGGCAGTATGTCGCATTTTAAGATTTGCTCTGGAAGTACCAAGCTTTCTAATCTAAGTCTTCACATCATTTCATCATGAAAACAACATTTTCTGCCCCAGTATTTTAATTAGTCCTTTAACTGGAATTGTCTCCCTGGGTTCACTGAAAAATTAGCTCTTTTCATTTTCCTATTACTCTTTATGTTCCAGGTACATTTGATGTTCTTCCTGTTAGTCATTTGCCTTTTCCAATTTTTACCAAGATGTTCTCACAGGAATTGGATGCACTTTTATTTTTGGAAGACAGCAGGTAGAATAATTAAGTTTGAATCACAGAAATAAAGGCTTGATTCAGAATTCACTCAATACCTAAAATAAGAACCCCACTAAAGGGAGTTTTAAAACTCCCATGAATGGCAAAGCTAGTGAAGACTGTGCTGATGGCATGTTTCAATCTCAAGTTTCAAACATGTGCAGGATGAAGGTCAATGTATTTCGTTTGTGCAGAAAACATATTTTGCTTATGAGCTTATATACGATTTCTTCTAATATGCTGTCCTATACTAATATTTTTATATACACCTACAGAAAATATGATTTCCTAGCATTTATGTTGATATTTAGTTTTCTTCTAAATATATAATAAGCTTTTACTGTAGAAAATTTGAAAGTGGGGGAAAAGTATAGAGCAAGACATTATCCATCTTCTCCCTCACCCTCTAAGACCTTATCATCATCATCATCAAGAATGTTTACACTAACTCAATACTTAAAATGTGTTCACATGCTCTGTTAATGCTTTACATGAATTTCTCACTTAATCCCCACAAAATCCTAGGAGATAGTATGCTGTATTTTTAAAACTATTTTAAGTGATTAGCTTATAATATTCCCATGCTTCTTTGTGCCTTTCCTTTATCACAGGGGCTGGAAGACCAAGAACTACATGTCCTAGACTCCATTACCACTTAGGTTCTGCATGTACTTTATATTTTGCTGTTTACTGAAATACTCTAGCACTAGATCTGGGAGACAAGAGGGAGTCAGAATTCATTCTTCTTTCTCCTGCAGTGGCAGATATGTGGGCCCTAGGAGAAATCAGTCTTCAGGGGCTTCTGAATCCCTTTCTAGTCACATGCCATAGGACACAGGCATAACTGGGATAACAGCAAGGTGTCCTATAGTCCCTCACCACTGGATGGGATCTCTGGGACACAGCTGTAAAATCTAATGGCCACCCTCTTGACTTCCCTCTCCAGCCCTACCAACAGTATTGTAAACCCCCAAATATTATTACATAGTTTCTGCTTGAAATACCTAGAGTGGATCTGTTTTCTCAACTGAACCGTTAGTGTTATAGCTAAATAATAATATGATTCCTGGGGCATTTTACAACATCAATAACCAATTCTCCACTTATCTGGAAACCAACTAGATGTCCAATAATTTAATTTAATTCTGACACTATCTACTTGGAGTTAGCATCAAATTCTACAAGTTAAAGGGCTCAGTTCCACAAGACTGCCCTCAATTCAAATGCCAGTTACAAGTCCTGAGCCACTTTTAGTTCTGACCCACCAGCTATAAATCGGGAGTTTCCACAGCCCCTTCTTGGTTCAGTAACATGCTAGAATAGCTCAGAGAACATGTAAAAACTTTTTACTCACTATTACCAGCTTATTATAAAAGATACAACTTGGGAACTGCCAAATGGAAGAGATGTATAAGGCAAGGTATAGTGGCAGTGGGTTGGCAGGGGCAGGGGGTGGGGTGGAAAGGCACACCACCCTCCCAGCCCTTTGATGTGATCACCAACCTGGAACACATCTTTGAACCCCATCATTTAGGGCTTGCATAGAGGTTCTATTATATAGGCATTGTTGATTAAATCATTGGCCATTGATGGCTGACTTAATCTCTAGCTCTTCTTGCTTCCCTGGAGGTCATGGGGTAGGGCTGAAAGTTCCAGCCTTCTTTCTGATCATGCCTTGGTCTTTCTGGCAATCAACCCCTGTCCTGAAGCTATCTAGAGGCCTGCAAGAGTCACCTCATAAGCATAAATGCAGGTATAGTTGAAGGGAGCTTATCACAAATAATGAAAGACACTCCTATCACTCTGAAAATTCCAAAGATTTTAGGAGCTGTGTGCCAGGAAGCCAGGAAAAAGACCAAATATATATTCCCCATTGTACCACAACTCCCATTTCACAGTGGAGAACAAGAAGAGACTAACAAACTCATTCAAGGCCACACGACTAGAAGGTGTTAGAGCTGAGGTTTATGTCCATTCAGTCTGCATCCAGAGGCAGCACTTTTAAGTCCTATGATAAATTGTATATAACTTTAGCACATTTTATGCCAATCTAACTTTTATGCATTTTAACCCATTTGTGACCCATACCTTTTATAAAATGTTGCAAATTGCTATTTTTCAAATAGTACATGATTTTCTTTCTCGTTTACACACTTATAAGAGTCATACAACATTTCATTTTATTTAACATAATATATTAAACAGTCTTTTAATATTGGACATTGAGACAAATTCCAGTTTTTACTCTTAAATAATGCTCTCAAGCTTTACTTGCATTTCACATTGTACCATAAAGAGAGACTCCTAAAAATTCGGTTACTGTATTTCAGGCTACAGATTTCTTTAAGATTTTTATACTTATATTTTAAAATAATGAGCAAATGAGCAAATGAAACATGAAGCAAATTTGAGGTATATTTCCAAACTAAACAAAGTAAAAGAAATTTCTTGGTGCCCAAACCTCTTGCTCCTATTAACCGCCACCCCCCAAAAAACAACAAAATGTTCCTGATTGGAAAGGTCAAACCCAAAGAGAATAGTTATTTAATACTTACTTAAAATCTGCCATGAAAGGAAACAAAGATGATGATGTTGATAATTGTCACGTTTATTAAATTTTCAGGTTTAATATTTCCTTACTAACCTTACCTGATCTTGTGATCAGTGACCACAATAAAATTAAGGAAGCTCCAAAGTTCAAGTTTAATTTCATTTAGATACTTAAAGTTGCATTTGCCTTCAAGCAATGATATTTTCTATAATAACATATACAGGGTTAATCTGTTCTTTTGCTTCTGTTAAGCCACTGCCTGAACACCTGAACCAATGGTTCTCACAGTGTGGTCCCTGTACCCCAAACTTCAGTATCTCCTGGGAATTTGTTAAAAATGCAAATTCTTGGGACCCACCTATACCTACTGAATTAGAAACTTTGGGGTGGCACCTAGAAATCTGTGTTTAATAAATCCTCTAAGATTTTTTTGTCTATTTTTAAAATCTCTATCCCTATCCTTGTCCAGGTATCTTGGTCTCACCTATGCTCCGTCTGAGATGCTATTTCTCTTGGTTGGGTGTCTGTAAGGTGAGTTAGAGCATTAGTGTTGTCAACCAGGACTGTCTTATTTAAGATCTGACAAAATCCAGCTTCCTCCATTTGGAGATCCTGGAATTCTCTAGAGTATAGCATTTGAAGAAGTTGTGAACTTAGTGAGAAGTTGGCCAAAGTTATGAATTGACTGTTGCCTCATGTGTTGTAAAATTAAATGAGACTAGATCAGAGAGAACACCAGATTATTTTGAACTGTTGAGAATGTTGTCGGTTGAGGACCTGAAGTTGAAGCAGGATTCTCAGTCGGCTATGCATTAAAAGTAGATATAGGTATGATTTTGATGGGCCTTGTGCATAAATTAATTCAGTTTTTCCCACACTTCAGCCTTTCCCCGTCACTGCCAATTTTCATTAATATGACCCAGTTTTAAAATTAAATATATTTACCTTTGTCCTAATCAATAATTGTCACGAAATCATAGTTTTTTTAGTCTAGTTATATACTTTTTTCTAGTACAAATTAAAATAAATGCATATCAGTGATATGTTTGGTAAATATGAGATTAATTAATTTATTAAATTATCACATCTCCTCATTAGAGAATCTCTGGAAAGAATGCAGACTTTGACAAGAGTATCTAGCTATATCACAAATGTAAGAAACAACTCACTAAAGGAGGAAGGAGGAAAAGGCTGACCTAAAACTAAAGGCAAAAGGAACTGCACATAAATACTTTAATTGATAAAATTGTTTTCCATGGAGGTAGAGGTTAAAAACTCTGATACTGCTATACATGTATATTAAAATTAAATAAGTAAATGGTTCTCCCCTTTGGAGAGAAAATTTATAGGTCAGCAAGGGGAGGAGGCTAGAACAACCCTTGTGGTAATAGAGTTGGAGACTCGGTAAGAATTCATGTTTAAGTTAATATAGATTCAGAAGGTTATATAGAGAGATATTTATAGATATATGCATGTAGACAGTATACATACATGTATTTCCTTGCTCTGTCAGCCGAGAGGCCTAAAAGAGAGGACCCTGTAGCAATGAGTACACATAGCCCTCAGATTTGGTTTCTAACATCATTCTGCAACAAAAGAAACCAGTGTTCCCTAGAGAAATGGCTGATTCTAGCTCTGGACAGAAAATATACAATCTGAGCCTGGAGCATGTTGTAGCCCCAGAAAGTAAGGAAGTGACCCACCCCCACTCAAGGAATCCCACAGTGATGGGAATATGTCAACAGGGTATAGGTGCCAACTGAAAGAGCTCCCAGTGGCCAAAGCTAAAGTAATTTGAGCAATAAAATAAAGTAGTATTGGATTATCAACCAAAATATTAAATAAGTATCCATGAGTCCATACTGAAATAAATAAATAATTGAACAAATGAATAAATGGGGGAGAAGAGACAAATCTCTCCATGTAGAATTCCAAAAATCGATGCAGATACTCCATGGAAAGGAAAAGGAACATAACTCTCTATGCCATAAGTGTGGGCTGCACATAGTGACTCCCTTCCAAAGAGTAATTGGAAGGAGGGGAAAAGAGTAACTTTACAGTGGAGAAACCTGACAAACACTAATTCAGGCAGGTGACCAAGGTCAACATCAATAGTCAAAAATCATGTTGAAACTTTGTACCCTTGATATGATATGATGAAAATGACAATTTACCTTTGTGATCTTTCTCCCTAAAACATATGACCCCAGTCTTAATCATGAGAAAAATATCAAACAAATTCCAGTAGAGGGGCAGTCTATGATATATCTGACCAGTACTGGAAACTGTCAGTCATGAAAATCAAGAAAAGTCTGAGAAACTGTCACAATTAAGAGTAGTCTAAGGAGACATTATAACTAAATGTAATGTGATATTCTGGATGGGATCCTAGAACAGAAAAAGGACACTAGGTAAAAACTAAGGAAATCTGAATGAAAGCATGAACTTTAGTTAATAATAATGTAACAATATTGGGTCATTTGTTGTAACAAACGTACCCAACAGTTAAAAAGGAAACAACAGGACCAAATAGAGTCACTTGTGGTATGCCTCATGTCAGCAAATCAAGACTTAATACCTACCCTAAATGCAGCTACAACCTCTCCCAGGAATGTAGTCTTAGCCAGTCCGTCTGGAGTTCTAGTCAGGACCAATGCGGTAATCTGCCACATGTGCCCTTCCATCCCCCATAGGCAGGGGGCACCTAAACCTGAAACCTACTGTTCCTCCCCCTCTGCCTATAAAAGGCTTCCACTTTGTACAACTCCTCAGAGATCCTTTCTACTTGCTAGAGGGGTTGCTGCCCGATTCATGAATCGTTCAGTAAAGTCAATTAGGTCTTTAAAATTTTTGTTATTTAACAAAACTAATGTAAGACGTTAATTATAAGGGAAACTGCATGGGTGGGGGAGTATGGGGAGACATAATGGGAACACTCTGTACCAGCTGCTCAATTTTTTCTGTAAATCTGTAACTTCTAAAATATAGCCTATTATTTAAAGAGTTAAGATAAATGTATCACAGCTCTCCAAGACAGCCTGCTGCCTGTTCCCAGGAGGTTCTCTTCATCTCCTGCCAATTTATGCCAATTTAGGAGGGTGATTGGGGGCTGAAGCCCAACTCCCACTCTGCTTACACAGCCCATGGCCCAGGTAATAGACTGCACCCCTTCAGAGGGGTCAACTTTGTGTAATTTGTAGAAAGGCATTGGTATATGCTTGTAATTTGCATAGATGCCTTGGTATGTGCTAGTTCCTGTGGCATTCCTAATTATTTCGGGAATGAAAGCATGAGGGTGAGGAGAATATTTTTTCTGCTGAACAATTCTTTAGACATGAATGCAAGTGAGAAGTTCAACTTTAATATATTCTGACACTTTTAAGCCCCTAAAGGCAGAAGTCTGGACCAGATGACCATCTAGGCTTTAGATGGCCTGAAGAATTCTGATTCTGTGGATGCAGGTAGTGATCAATAGTAGTAATAGTAGCACCATCAGTTAAATACTTAACCACATCCCAGGCACCAGCAGTATAGAGTTCAAAGTAATTTTTGAAAAGTCCAGAGTCTTTAATGCCTCCAGGTTAACGCCAGTTCTGTTTTGCTTTAGAGCATCACAATGTTCCAGTTGTGCCCTAGGCTCTGGTGTCCCCAGACGTCGGCTCAGCTGGTAGAAACCTGTTGCTGCCCCAGTCCTCTTCAGGAACATTGGCAAAGGCTACTTCACACCCGCCAAAGACATCCCTCATGGCACCTCTTGCCTGGGGAGACCGAATCTCTAACAGGCCCTGAATGCGTCTCCCTCATCACGGGACTCCAGGCTGTGCTAATCAGAAATGACAGTTACCTGTACATAGTTACTTCCCACACAGGTGTCCCTAACTCAAAACCGCTTCAGAGCTGAGCCACAATAATAGAAAACTTGACTCCCCCTCTCCCCAGGGCCCCATCCACTCACTCCCCAGCCTACCCAGGCCCTCCCTGCATGTGTTCATCTCACCATTAAAAAGAACTTCCTGTTACTTTTTTTTTCCCCCTGTCTTATTTAGATAATAATTAGAATTCGCCATTTTATGCTCTAAAGGTTTTAAAAGGCTTAAAAAAATCTCCACTGGTCTTGTAGCTTTTTTAGTCAAAATGATTAAGTGAAAAACAGCTTTAAATGTTTCCTGAATTAGGCAAATGAATAATGATTATGTCTGATTAAGTGGAGAATCAGAGGAAAGGGGTGTGAGCCAGGGGTAGCTTTTTATACCAGGTATTTACTGTGCCAGTATCCAGAGGAAGTTTTTAATGAGAAAGGAATTAGAAGATACTTATCTGAAGTGAGCCCACTAAGAGGAATTACCTTAGGTTTGGTGGATACCCAGAATGCAGAGTTAGGCATTCGTTTTTAAATCAGTCCAAGTCTAATGGCCAGTTAAGCCCCATTTGTTCAACTCTGCCATCGTCTTTTGTTGTTTACTGCTTCGACTTTGAATGCCAAAAGCTTTTTAAAGAGAGCTTGACCTTTACACAAAGGAGATTTTTCTGTTTAACTTCTAATTTAATATGACTGGCATACAAAATATACTAGTTTGATGCTCAGGCAATAACTCACAGGAGAGAGAAAGAGATGGAGCTTCCAGACAAAACACGGCATAGAGACTGATAAATGAAAAATACTGACCAGTGAGCATTTTCAAGCAACCAAGATATGTTTTTATAATAAGCTTCTTTGATTGCAAAGCATTTATACATATTTTTATTGTTACAGTACAGAAAAAAGCCTCCAGAAAAAGAAAAAAAGAGAGATTTTCAAATAACTAATTCAAATCTTCACAATTGTATCTCCTGGATTGTTCTCATTTTAAAGTGATACTGTTATTTTTTAAGACCATTTTTACTCCTGTGTCATAATTCTAGCTCAATGACTAGCCTAGAAGTCTGCAAAGAACACTAAAACCATCCTTCATGAAAACTTTACAGCTGTGCAACACTGCCTTTATGGGATTAACTCTTAAGCCTACTTAAAGGATTGGGATAATAATGTCACCAATACTTAGAACACTAGGGCTTGCTGTACATTTTTCTGGAAATTCTCTTCATTAAGGTCCTGACTTTGGGCAGTGTAGATTTAGAGTTTTCATATCATGGCAGGGGTCAAAGTTTACATCTAGCTTGAGACAACCAATAGGGATAAAATGTATAAGATTAACAACATCCTGCCTCATGGAAATTGCATTTCGATTGAAAAGAGATAAAATAAACACAGGAAATCACTTTGGAAATTGATACTTGCTGTGTGTGATCAGACAAATTCCTCTATCAGGGGGACACCTGAGCAGAGACTGGATGAAAAGAGAAGTTAAGGTAGAACAAGGGAAACTGCAAGAGCAAAGGTCCTGAGGCAGGAATAAGCTCAGACTTTCCAGGAAGAGAAAGAAGGCCAATGTGGCTGGAGAAAGTTGACCATAAGCAATACTCTAAAGGTAGGCAGATGCAAACTGGTATATACAGGATGGGGAAACAACGAGGTCCTACTGTATAGCACGGGGAACTGTACTCAATATCCTGTGATACACCATAATGGAAAATAATATGAAAAAGAATGTACACATATGTATAACTGAGTCACTTTGCTGTAGAGCAGTAATTAACACAACATTGTAATTCAGCTATATTTCAATAAAAAATTTTAAAAAAAAAAAGGTAGGCAAGGTAGGCAGAGGGTAAACCATGTCACTTAGGCCATAGCAAGCAGGTGGAATCTCATTCCCAATATGCTGAGAAACAATTAGAGGTCTTAGGCAGAGAAGACATGGATTTTCTGCATGGAGAATAGATCTGGTGGGCTAGTTTGTAAGGTCTGAGAGTGATTCAAGCAAGAAATGGTGGCTTGAACTCGGAGCAGGTGCAGGAGGTGTTAGGGAGGAGACAGCAGTGGCCATTCATTCAAGTATTTACTGAGTGCTCCTTGAATGTCCAATAGTTTCCTATGTTCTCTTTTTTCTCCTCCTGAACCTTCAGCCTCAGCACTTCCATCATATCCCTCTCATAGCACGTACCACATTGTACTTTCATTTTCTTAACTGTTTGTCTCTGTGTCTCTTCTCACATGCTAAATTGTGAGTTCTTGAAGGACATGTATGGAATATAATTTACCTTTCTATTTCCAAAGCCCTGGGCCTGGCATCTAGCGGTGTCTCAATAAATGTTTTTGTGTTTAATTAATATGTTGAATTGAATTCAAGACTCCTATCTCAAATTCTCAGGAAAAAAGCTTGTCATCAAGCCCTGACTATCTGAGTACATTCACCAATATTTTAAAGTGCTCAAGTAATTTCCTTCCAAGGTAGCGTGGTTTGCCACCTGTCCATTCCAAATAAAAATAGTGCTGATTAATATAAACAAAATAGGAAAACAGTTGGCTAGAAATCTTTGCTTTCTTCTTCATCTGCTATTAGTTTTCCTCCATAACCATGGAAAAAGATGACCAAATAGAAAATTTTTGTCTTCACTGGTGATGGTGTTGACAACACCCAAGATGAAAATACTTATCTCTCTATATTAAATCATGTGACAAAGCTAATTGCTTTTTCCCTCAAGAGTAATATTTTTAATTCTTTTGGACCAAATATTATAACTTGAACCATCAGACAAAGACAGTGCAGTGGTAGGCTGAACAGTGAGCCCAGAAAATATCAGGTCCTAATCACCAGAACCTGTAAACCTTACGTTATACAGACACAGGGACTTTGCAGCTATGATTAAGTTAAAAATCTTGAAGTGGGGAGATTATCCTAGATTATTCAAGTGGGTCCTAAATGCCATTACATATACCTTTATAAAACAGAGGAAGAGAGAGATCTGAACACACAGAGAAAAGGACATGTGAAGATGGAGCAGAGAGATTTGAAGATGCTGGCCTTGAATATCAGAGCGAGGCAGCCACAAGCCAAGACTGCCAGCAGCCCGCAGGAGCTGGAGGAAGCAAAGAGTGGATTCCCCATTAGAACTTCCAGAGGAGACGCAGCCCTGCTAAGACCTTGATTTTAGACCAGTGAAACTGATTTCAGATTCTGGCCTCCATAACTGTGAGAAAATACATTTCTGTTATTTTATGCTTCTAAGTTTGTGGTAATTCGTACAGCAGCCATAGGAAACCAATACAGCAATGTTAGGCTTTGAGTTATTTTTTTAAGAATTCTCCTTGGGGATCTGGTCTGCTTTCTGTCCTCTGCAGCATCCCACTTTACCTCTCAGCTCACTGGACAGACAGCACTGCTCTCAGACCTGGTGAAATGACCACCTGTCCAAGATCCTGTGCCCTAGAGACCCAACTATCGACCTTGTCCAGATGTTCCCTCTCCCCAGGGTGGAATGTGTATGGGCCAATGAGATGTGGCCACCCTGAACCCATAATCCTGCTATCCAGGCCACACTCTTGTTCTGAGACTCCAGGATCCCCTGCCACTAATGGTGCCAAGCCAGCTCCTGGGATTCTATGGGCCTTTTTCCTAAGGCTGAGATGAGCCAAAGTGGGTGGCAGCCAGGGACCAGAGACTCACACTCTCACTGCCCCTATGTTCTGGCACTGAACTTGGCGTCCTGAGAATTCCAAATTGGAGCTGGCCTTCCAGGTCATTAGAAAGGTGTATTTGTCAAGGTATAAGCATGAACATATTTATTTAGCAGTCTTTGGGCCTGCCTTTTACCTTTAAATATGTAGGCTTATGATATGTGGGTGTCCGTCTATGCTCTTGTCCTGGTCCCCACAAATGTTATAGACCCAGGAATAGGTCTGGGCTTACCAAGCTGACATCTTGTGATTTCCTCTTCCTTGCCCAAGTCCTAGTGTCTGGTAGCTAGTTTAAAGAGCATTCCATGTTCTTGAGCTCCTTGATCAGAGTTCTTGTATAATACAAGTTCCTGGCACATTACTACAACCAACAGGGGAGAGGATCCAATAACAGAAAGAATTGGGGCTTTGGAATCAGACTTGGCATCAAATCTGTGCTCCACCACTGGTGGCACATTCTTTAAGTTCATGGGGCTTCAGCTGCCTGTCACTTGCCCCACTGCAGTGACCTCAGAGTCTCTACTCTTACCCCCCAAAGCCCATTCCCCACCCAGGAGCTGGAGAGATATTTTTAATAAGACAATCAGATCATGTCACTGGCAAAGACTCTCACCTTTGTCAAACTTAGTCAGGCTCTTGCCCCTTTTCGATTAGGCCCTGTTTGGGGTCCTTGTCCTCAAGAGCAAGAATCCTTCTAAGTCAATTTATGGAGAATCCTTCACCCTCAATATCTGATCACCCTGGCCTGCCTTCAACAAGAAGCCTGTTGAGTTAGTTTAGCCAGAATCCCCGCTTCAGCCCTAATGTTTCCTCTAATAATTTTTTTGTCCACTGACCCTCACCCTGCTCATTGGTTGTAAATCCCCTCTTGTCCTTGTATTCGGAATTGAGCCCAGTTCTATACTGAGGTCTCTTTCCCCCATTACAATAGTTCCTGGTTAAAATCAGTTTTGACCACTTTACTGTGCAGCTCTGGTTTTTCTTTGGCATCAGTCCTCTGCAGAAAACTACCTAAGGACTTCCCACCACACTTAGAAGAGTCAAACTCTCCAGGACAGCCCACAGTTGGGGTGTGGCTCCTGTCTGACTTCCTCTCCTCCCTGCTTTTCCTTGCTCACCTTTCTGTAGACCCACCTTCCTTCCTTTGTTCCTTGAAGATGCTCTATTCATTTCCATTTTAGGGTCCTTTGTATCTGCCTGGAATGTTCTGCCTTCACATTGCCTCAGGACTGGACCCCTTCTTCCAAGTACCTCCCAGCTCAACTATCACTTCCTGAGTGCCACTCCCAGGCTCATTCTATCACATGTTCACTTGTTTGTTTCTGTATTAGCTGTCTGTTCCTCCTAATGGAGTGGAAGCCCCGTGTGGGCAGGGATTTGCTGACTGTTTCCGTGCTGTATTCTCAGTGCCTAGCATAGTGTTTGCTCTGTAACTATATCCTGAATGAACACTTGTCAAGGGCTTGCTCTGAGGGTTCAATGAATCCGTCACCCATCTTACATGAGATTTTTTTTTTTTTTTTGCGGTACGCGGGCCTCTCACTGCTGTGGCCTCTCCCGTTGCGGAGCACAGGCTCCGGACGTGCAGGCTCAGCGGCCATGGCTCACAAGCCCAGCCGCTCCACGGCATGTGGGATCTTCCCGGACCGGGGCACGAACCCGTGTCCCCTGCATCGGCAGGCGGACTCTCAACCACTGCGCCACCAGGGAAGCCCTCACATGAGATTTTTAATAAATGTCAGTCTTCCTCACCCCCTTCCCTTTGACAGGATGTGTGATTTATTATCCCCTGGGCTCACTACCTCTTACTTGTTTCAGGAATGTTCATGCTTTATCTGGTACCCCAGTGCTTCTCTTTCCCATCATAAACAGAAAGAACCTATTCCTTCAATGAAGCTCCAAGAGTTGATTATTTTACTCTTGCTGCTTTGCATTTTGTTGCCTTGATAACAGAGAGGACCTTTCTCATGGAGAGTTCCTATTCTTTCTTCAGGCCTAAGCACAAGTATTTCCAGAACTTATCTCATGGAACAGTGATAGCTTGTACACTATTCTGTCCTTTCCATGACCACAAGCTGACTTAAAGCAAGGGTCACATCTTCTCAATCATTTCTTTCTTGCAAGTGAGAAGCATATCCAAAAATCCCAATGAATATGTAAGTTAATTACATACATTTAATATATATATGAAGTCTAAGAACAGCTTTCTTCCTGATTGCATTCATTTGTTTATTCAAGTACAGCCGTGTAAGAGGTGCAGGGCCATGTATGCCTCTCTCTCTCTCTCTCTCTATATATATATATTTTTTTTTTTTTTTAAGATGTCTTTGTTTATTTACTTCCTTGCTTGCTACCACTATCCTCTTTCCCAAACACACACACATGCACACATATATATATACACACTTTCTTTATAAAAAAAAGATTTCAGAAGTCTTAAAGGGGTAATGTAAAATATGAAAGATTTATTTCAACTATATAAAATAGTTGAAAGAAGGGTAAAAGAAGATATAAAAAAAGGATGGTACTAACTGAAGACAGGAATAAAACTAAAATTGCACACCAAATAAACCCAAACATAATAAAGATGTGCATAATAGAATTATACAAGCATGTGAATAATAAAACTGTCATTTTTTATAGAAAACAGTTAAATATGGAATATATATTTTCTAACTAAACTTAATTTTTAAAATATTTTTTTCTAGACTTTCAAGCATTTTATGGATGCAAGTACAGACTATTTAAAAATTTAAAGCATTTTATTACTATAAATATTGTGAACACATGGTTTTACTCATTTGCTTGTTCTTTTAAATTGATATTCATAAAGCCTACATAAATCTCTTTGCCTTGTTTTGCAGGAATTGAAACTGTTAGGAGGTTTAGAACAGACAGCTATGGTGTCATTCTTTATCACACACAATCAAGATGCTTTCTTCCTTTATTCTTTGTTTTTTCCTTTTAGAAAAAATGAATCCATGGTTCAAGTTAAGAAGAAAATTAACTGCAACATCACATTTTAGAAACACTACAGTAATTTGAAAGACAACGCACAGCAAAATGCTGCAGCATTAAAGAGCTAGGCTAAAAACTCTACGTCTGGAGACTTAGCTGGAATTCCTTTTATCCCACTTAGGAAAACATTCCGAGATGCCAAAGATTAAGCATGCTACTTTATGGGACTAATGTTTAATGTTCTCTACTTCATTCAACAGTGAAAAGCAAATCATTCATAAAGCTTAACAGTTTATCAGAAGCCTAATATTTGTGTTACATCTTAAAGCTAGAGTTGAGGAGAATGGCATTTTGGGACAACACTTTTGATGTTTAGTTGATTTCAAGGCCTAAGTGGCTCAATAGTTGATTTGCTTCTTCTTATAATTCTCAGATAGCCAAAATTGCCCTTGAACGCCCCTTATTGGTCCATGAGGTATAACTATCCTGGCTTCAAGAACATATTTCTGTACAGTAATCCTTGAGTATACCATTAAAGTTTCAGAACCACTGGTCAGACTAAAATAAGGAACAAAAGGAAAATCTATATGCCGATGCTTAGGCATCTAAATTATTCTGCCTTTCAGATATGATTAAACCCTAGCAGTGAGTAGGGGGAGAAATGTAAATTATGCAGGCTCCTCTGTAGGTGCT
This sequence comes from Tursiops truncatus, assembly GCF_011762595.2. Taxonomy (NCBI): domain Eukaryota; kingdom Metazoa; phylum Chordata; class Mammalia; order Artiodactyla; family Delphinidae; genus Tursiops; species Tursiops truncatus. Next base: position 23,780,348 of record NC_047037.1, on the reverse strand, counting down.
ACTCCATTTTTTGGTAAGACTAAGCCTTCATGATCTTAATATTTGTTGGTAGATTTATCGTTGTAAGGATAAAAGTAAGTCAGCTTATGGTTAACTGCATGATACTGTATTGTCTTGATTTTGCAGTTAAAAGTGACCCTAAATTCAAATAGAAGACAATTAATGCATCAATACCATCTTCAGTTATATCCATTTATTTTGAACTTTGTTCTAACTTTCAATTGAGCCTTTAATGGCTTAGTAAATGACAATGTGTTTAAATCTTCACTGACATTTTCTATTTTCACAAGCTTCACGTTTCTTCAAAGAGCCCCAAACTCAGTGGCATGTTTTTTGTAATACCTGTAATCAAGGCCTTCACCCAGGTCCTAAGCAAAGCTAACAAATAATTATTCTTCACAATAGAGCTAAAAACAGGAGTCTAATTAATTAAAGTACTAATTGAACTTCCCCATTACTGATGCATTAGTTCCTGCTCTGACATAAACATTAATCAAAGTCGTTGAATAATTCAGCTCTCCACTTCCCCCACTTGTGTAGACAAATCTACCTGCTATCCTATAATGATAACATAGAAGAAAATGTTTCATAGTGTTGTTTGGTAATGTCTTTGTTAAGTACCAATAACCGATAACTACTCTACAGAAAAGTGGGAAGAAGGTACAGGGTAAAAGCAAATTGTAGTCATATATATGACTACATATGGCATGTAAAATATATAGTTAAATAAAATATATTTCTTATTTAAATAAAATATATTAATATTACATATAAATATATTTATATATTTCCTCTTTAAAAAAATAAATCCATGAAGGAAAGAGTCTTTTCAGGAAATATTTTTAAGTATTTCACAAAACTTTTGCATTTTAATGAAGTGGGCCATTTAGACTGCAACTGTACAGGGAGGGACAGTGGATTTCCTTTAATTATGTGATTAGATAAATATTTATATGTTTTTCTCTGTGTTGAAATTCGGGCTTCCTGTTGAGTCTAGCTGTTGGCTCTCTCCTCTCCAACTGGCAGAACCAGTTTCCAGGGCTGCTGGAGGAGATGCACATCAGATGCTGCTTCGATAAGATCGGAAGTCACCATTATGGAAAGTTCTGCTTTTGAAGCCAGGCTGGCGGGGACCCCAGTCTGGCATTGCAGGATGAGCTGTGGTGGCTGCTCTTGCCACACCTCCCTCAGCTTCTTGATATGTGGACAGGAGGATGCGCACTCTCAGAGGGCACCCTCCTTTCTAAGCATCTATCACCTTAAAATCACTAGTAGGATGTTCCTAGAAGGACCACCTAATAGTTTAACATGGAGACTGTAGTACATGATATGATGCATGGTCTCATCTCCCTTCAGGAATGCAGGACTTATTCCCCTGCTGCTGTCAGCCCCTTATAGGGATTGCCCTGGTTGAAGAGACTCACCTTGTATAAGGTCATACTTCCTTCCAAAGGCAGCTTAGATCCAGTGCTGTAAAGGGTATAAAGGCCTGGCCTCCTTGTGTCAGTTTGGGGCAACTCTGAAGGGTGGTCCTGGCCCGAGGGGTCTCCCATCCCCTTGGGGTCAGCTAGGGCCTTCCTTGGGACTGCGTTGTAGCTCAGCTTCTCACTCTGCCCCATCCTACCTCCTTCCACAGGCCTGTATCATGAGAACACTTCCTAATCTCTGCATACTAACCTCTGCTTCAGAGTTGGCTTCCTAAGGAATTGGCCTGTGACAGAAACGACAGGAAGTTCCCTTCCAGAAGAATTAAATGGTTTTTATTCTTCACTTTGTTAATATGGTTTATCACATTGATTGATTTGCGTATATTGAAGAATCCTTGCATTCCTGGGATAAACCCTGCTTGATCATGGTGTATGATCCTTTTAATGTGCTGTTGGATTCTGTTTGCTAGTATTTTGTAGAGGATTTTTGCGTCTATGTTCATCAGTGATTCTGGCCTATGATTTTCTTTTTTTGTAATATCTTTGTCTGGTTTTGGTATCAGGGTGATGGTAGCCTAGTAGAATGAGTTTAGGAGTGTTCCACCCTCTGCAAGTTTTTGGAAGAGTTTGAGAAGGACAGGTGTTAGCTCTTCTCTAAAAGTTTGATAGAATTCACTTGTGAAACCATCTGGTCCTGGACTTTCATTTGTTGGAAGATTTTAAATCACAGTTTCAATTTCATTACTTGTGATTGGTCAGTTCATATTTTATATTTCTTCCTGGCTCAACATCACTAATTATTAGAGAAATTCAAATCAAAACTACAATGAGGTATCACCTCACACCGGTCAGAATGGCCATCATCAAAAAATCTACAAACAATAAATGCTGGAGAAGGTGTGGAGAAAAGGGAACCCTCTTGCACTGTTGGTGGAAATGTAAATTGATACAGCCGCTATGGAGAACAGTATGGAGGTACCTTAAAAAACTAAAAACAGAGCTACCATATGACCCAGCAATCTCACTACTGGGCACATACCCTGAGAAAACCATAATTCAAAAAGACACATGCACTCCAGTGTTCACTGCAGCACTATTTACAATAGCCAGGTCATGGAAGCAACCTAAATGTCCACTGACAGACGAATGGATAAAGAAGATGTGGTACATATATACCATGGAATATTATTCAGCCATTAAAAGGAACAAAATTGGGTCATTTGTAGAGACGTGGATGGGCCTAGAGACTGTCATACAGAGTTAAGTAAGTCAGAAAGAGACAAACAAATATCGTATATTAACACATCTATGTGGAATCTAGAAAAATGATATAGATGATCTTATTTGCAAAGCAGAAATAGAGACACAGATGTAGAGAACAAATGTATGGATGCTGAGGGGAAAGTGGGGAGGAATTGGGAGATTGGGATTGACACATACACACTATTGATACTATGTATAAAATAGACAACTAATGAGAACATACTGTATAGCACAGGGAACTCTACTTAATGCACTGTGGTGACCTAAATGGGAAGGAAATCCAAAAAAGAGGGGATATATGTATAGTTGATTCATCTTGCTGTACAGTAGAAACTAACAGCATTGTAGAGCAACTATACTGCAATAAAAATTAACTAAAAAAGAAAAAGAAGTTAAATGGTATGACACTGATCACAGTCATTAACAAGGTGGGCATGGCGTCAATAGGCAAATGATAAAAGGATGTGAAAGAAAGTAGTTGGAGGTACGGGGGAGAAGTAGGTCACACTGGAGACTAAAATGAAATAGGCAATGTTTTCATTTCTCCTCAGGCTGAGTTTAGTCAAGCGGATTCTGGACCAGAGCCTGGGGCCTCCTCAGTGAGTCTCACTATTGAAAAATCTGTTCTCACCAACATGGCCCGCTGTTGAGAGGAAAGGACAACTAGGTCTGGGAGGAGAGACTATTCCTCCATCCACAGTCTATTTAATCACCTCTCAGACACTCATCAAACTCTTCAGAATCAGCTTCAGAGTTACTTCAAAGAACCCTTACTTCAAAGTGACGTTCAGAGATTTGCAAATAAACTCCAGAGTTCTCAGAAATCTCCTCGGCAGCAGCAGCAGAGTGGGCACCTCTCCTGCCCTTACCGTGGATGGGAGACGGCAGTCCAGGGATCTGTTTCATTAGCAGAGAGAACAGCAGCCCATCTTTAGCCCTGCTGATATGGACACAAACTGTTCACAGGTTTCTAGCAGAATCTGGCCACCATCCCGTCTGTTTTGAATTCTCCTTTTTATCACCTTCACCATAGGTGGTCTAGTAAGTCTCCAGATGAGACCATGGACTTTAGACACCACTACGTGATGAAGGTGAGACATGATTTAACACAGGAGATCCTCACTGGGCTTTACTGACCAACATGCAAAGAAAAACCATCATAGCTGCCAGCATAGGCCTACCCACCTCGGGGGAGTGAGGGTGGGTGTTGTAGGAAGGCAGAAGGTAGAGGCAAGGGTATGGCAGCAACTTTAAAGAAGAATAAGTGTAGACCTAATACTTGGTGATGTCTTTATCCCCAAAAGCCTGGCTGTCTGCACACATGAAAAGGCACTGGGAGAGCTGTGTGAAAAGGTTCCGTTTCTGTTCTTTTTTTTTTTTTACATTGTCTGCCAGAAGCTCTGAAAAGAGCTTTTGGTGTTGAGCTTAAGGCAGTTTAACTAGCAGTAGGCAGAGCATTGTTAAAATGGATAAAAATGGGAGATAAGCGTTGCTCCCACAATCTGCTTCCAATGGATATGGAAAAGAAAAGAAGTGGCTCCTCGGAGGCACATTGTTGCTGCACTTCCTGGGCTCAAAGGCCTTCCTCTAAAATTAATATTTACCTCCAATTACAGTTTCCTGGGGTAAGGAGTCCCCACTGATGATCCTGTTCTGAAAAGCTTTGATTTGTTGAAGGGGTAGGCAAATCTACTCACTTAGGTACCCCCTCACAGAAAGCGGCCAATGAAAAAGATTAAAATCAGAGCAGGAGGAATGTTTTATTTACATTTCTTTGAAGTTCAGGCCTTCATTCCTTCTCTTTCCCCACTCCCTTGAGCAGAATGGCTCCAATAAGTTTTGCTCTGCTTTTAGAAAGCTCACATCTGCCCCTTGGCTGTAGTTTTGCTTTGTATTTTGCCACATTTGGAAGGCTTTTCTGTCTCCTTGAAATTAGGATTTGGCCCATGTGGAAAAAAAAAAGAAAGATGTAGATGTATGACTTTGCTGACTCCACATGCATGCAAACCGGGAAGTAGCAGACTAGCTGTACTTTGCAGACATACCAAACGTCATTTGAAAGCTTGCTTTCCCCTGCCCACCAGCCCCATTTTCTGTTAACTGCAGCCATACAGAGCTCCAATCCCTTCTTTGGTTGGGTGAAAAAAACGAGGTGGAATTTTTCCTCCAAGAGAGGAAAAGAAAGGAAGCCGACGGAGGCCATCCCCTGGGCCTGATGAAGCACCGGCCTTTGTTCCTTCCTGGTGCCCTTCAGGACCCTAACAGGTTATTACAGCTGAGTTTTGGAGTGGTGGCCATCCATGGCAACATTAGAGGATTTCCAGGGATGATGCTGTACTCCACTGCGGCAGTCCCGGCAGCTTTTCAAACCCCTGTGGCCCCTCGCTGTAGACGGACATGGCTGAGTGTGGAGGGGATTTGGTCCTCTCAGGCCTTCAGCCTTGCTGAGACCACTTGCATATCTACCGGGGCGGCCCAGAATGGTGTGTAGTTATAACAGATATAAGAAAGTATCTTGAAACTAATTTTTTTTTTCTTTCAGGAGTCAGTCATTTTTTAAAATTTTATTGAAGTATAGTTGATTTACAATGTTGTATTAATTTCTTCTGTACAGCAAAGTGACTCAGTTATACATATATATGTATATATATATATTTTTTTCATATTCTTTTCCACTGTGGTTTATTTATCACAGGATATTCAATATAGTTCCCTGAGCTATACAGTAGGTCCTTGTTGTTTATCCATTCTATATATAATCGTTTGCCTCTGCTAATCCCAAACTCCCAATCCTTCCCTCCCCTAACCTCCCTCTCCCTTGGCAACCACAAATCTGTTCTCTATATCAGAGTCTGTTTTTGTTTCATGGATATGTTGATTTGTATCGTGTTTTACCTTCCACATATGAGTGATATCATATGGTATTTGTCTTTCTGACTGACTTCGCTTAGTATGATAGATCTCTAAGTTCATCCATGTTGCTGCAAATGACATTATTCTTTTTGATGGCTAACATTCCATTGTATATATATATACCACATCTTTATCCATTCAACTGTCAATAGACATTTAGGTTGTTTCCATGTCTTGGCTATTGTAAATAGTGCTGCTATGAACATAGGGGTGCATGTATCTTTTCGAAGTATAGTTTTGTCTAGGTAGATGCCCTAATTCTTTATGTGGAGAGAGGAAGGAAAAAGGGATACTGAAGAAGAAAGATTTTTGATAAAGAGAAAAAGTAAATAACTTACCAGATATTGTCTGCCAACAGGGAACAGACCAAGACATGTGCTGAATCTTTCCCTATAATCTGGTATGTCTGGATGTCTCAGGATTTCTCTTTCTCCTCCTAGGAGCCAGGAACCCAACCATCCTCCACAGTTTTGGATAGACCTTTCAGAGATCACGTCTGAGAGACTCTTAAGACAAAGGTATGGAAAAGAGATGGCCAGCTGTCAGGATTAGCCACCTGAATCCAGAATAGGGGAAAAGTGAGACAGAAGAAATAGAAAATACAGAAAAATGTAACCACTGAGCTGATAAAATAAGGGAAAGTGTTCTTGCAGCCACCCTGTCTCAGTAAAATTTAGTTCCAATGTGGGAACCCCAGGGTCAGGTTATCATGCTTTGGGATTTTTTCCTGCTCTTATCCCTCTGAACAGGAGTTAAGGTCTATGGCCAGGAAGCTCCTGCCAATGAATATTTTCTATTCTTCCTTTGTCAGGTTTTCCTTTTCAACCTCCCAACAAGATCATTTTGCCAGGGGAGTGTTTTTTCTTGTGTGTGAAGGGTTTGGGGGACTGTTTGTTCTGAAAAGCATCTGCAGACAATAATTGGGAAATGTGTTAAAGCTGCCGTCAATTTGCTTTATTGATATGGAAGCCTCAGTGGGTCCCCGAGGAGAACAGACTTTTTCCCCATGTGAGCAAGCGACTGAAAAGGCCGAGCCACTGAAAAGGACGAGTCAGAGGCAGGAGCCAGGAGAGGAAAGGGACAAGGGGAGACAGAGGGGCGGAAACTGAGCCAGCAGTCCTAAGACAAAGCCTGCGATGAAAACAAAACCTTCTTGAGATGTTCAAAAGGAAAGCTGGTTATCACAGAAGCTCCTCCAAAAAAAGGAATTTTCAGGGATTAAGACAAGGGTGGGTGGAGACAAGAGATGAGGGAATATGTGTATCAAAAGAACCTCAACTGGATGGCACGGTTCCTGTCTGTTAAGCAGTTTAGTTTTTACAAAAGCTTTCTCCCCCCATTACAGCATAGTGTTTAGTTCTGCCACAGAGAAATCCAAAGTCTCTTGACTTGTTGTTTATGGCACCTGGACAAATGGTAATTATCAGCCTATAATTCCCTTGAGGGGAACGGATGTTTCAATAAATTATAACAGCTGAGTCTGAGTGGCTTACAGCAACATCAAAACCTTGCTATGGACATATAATCTTATAAGCACAACTTGCTAGTGAACAGGTGTTTGCGCAATGGGTGATCTAGGAGCTTCCGGCCCCTCTCAGGGAGCAGTGTGGGCTGCCGGGCTCTCTCCAGCTGCCCCCAAGGCACCCTGGAATGAACTGAAGACACTTCCCCTCTCAGTAGGTTGCCAAGGCTCACTGCCTTGGCTTCTCCAAGGTGAACACGTTTGGATCCGCACTGGTATACACATCTATAAGATTTGTTGATTCCCTCAAAAGAGTACTCCCCAAAATGACCACAAGTGTGTTCTCAAGCATTTAACATGTTCACAGGTATCTCAGAGCAAGGAAGAGCTCTACAGATTATATTCGAGGACAGAGCGAAAGAGGGACTGCCTAAATCAGTATGCAACCTTGCTCATGGTGATTTAATAGTAAAACTTATAAGACCTGTTTTGAAAATGTGTTAGAGCCGTATTAGAAGCATTGGGTTCAAGATGTTCAAGAAATATTTATTGTGAGGCTCCTACGTGGACAGGACATAGAAGTGTCCTGTTAAACGGTCAGGCGTAAGATAGAAATATGGCAGGATTGCTGAAAAGCACTAAAAAAAATCATAATTCATTTTCATAGTGTTTCATTTTCATAATGTTTCATTCATTTTCATAATTCATAGTGTATTTAAAGTATATACTCCTGTGACTTCCAAAAATAGTTTGAAGTTGCTTAGAATATAATGTCATAATATATATTATGCCAAATATATCTATTATATATGCAAATATGCATGCATGTGTGTGTATGTAATTTTTTAAACATACCAAGGAAAGAGTGGGAGAGAATTGTATTGGATATTAAAAACTAAGTTAAAGCAATTTGGCTCTAGGTTTCTCTTTGAACTTCCTTGAACAAGAAAAGAAATGGGGAAAAAAAGAAAAGGAAAGAAAAAAGAAAAGATGATGGATATAACTGTTGAGGAAACTGAGGTTCCAGTAAGAAACCTGATCAGTGGCGCCTCTTAGGTAATGCAGTGGGGACTCCAGGGCCCAAGTCTCTAAAACACCATGGCAGGTGGAGCACCATTTCTTACCAATCGGGTCTTCTTCCTCCTCTCTGCACACACACAAAAGCAAACAAATCACTTTTCATCCATCACACTGTCTCATAAAAAGAAAATATCTACAGGCCTTTCTGCACCTATGGTCACAAAACATGAAGGCCACAATCCCACAATTAGACCTCAGTATTCAGGAAAGAAAAGCTCTTCTTCACAGAATAGTGGCAGTATCCAGCCCTTATAAATCCTTGGAATAAACCAATTAAAGCCACTGACTCACCAGGCAAGGGCTTTAGCATGAAAAGAGAGTTATTGCTGTCATTTCCATACACTATCTCATTCTAGTACCGTATTTTTAGTGTGCTTTCTTAAAAATATCTATGCTCCAAATTGCCTGACAAATTTTAGCACAAACATCCATTTGCCTTATAATCTTTGCCCTACGTATGTTAAGCCTCCAAAGATTTTCAAAAGTACTTATTTTCAAAAGCACTCATTGGTCCTCCACACCTTCACACTTCAGAAACTAAGGCACTCTGGGGAGAGTGTTGGTTTATTGAATGGATAATCCATTTTTGTAACAATAAATAGAGACAGGTTGAACATATTAATAGGAATTATCGCACTATAAGAACTTCTTCAATGAAATATTTTCAGACTTCAATGTCAGTTCAAGAGGTCTGTCCTTCCAAACAAAGGTGTATATGCTTCCGTTAACTGGGCAAGAGAACTCTATAGTCTATTCTTTGATTAATCCAAAGCACAGAGTTAAATGTCTGAGTGAAGTAACAAATTAATCCTGGTAGTTCTACTCCTTTTAATTGATCTCTTAAATGGTTCTGTTTCTATTTTTAATTGTCCTGTTACTGTAAGCTGCCTCAAAGTCTTTTTTAAAAAGGTGTAAATCATGTATAAGCAAATGTAATAAAACACAAATGCTTTCTACAGGAACTTATGTAAAATGCAGGATGAACCAAAAGATGCATATCAGGGTACAAGACAAATGAGGATAAAGTTTCCTTGTGATATCCCAGAAACTGTCCCCTGGAACAATATCAGGTCCACAAAGTCAAACAGTTTACATGTGCTCGAGGAAGAAAAAACCAAACCAATAACAGGGAGAACTCAGGGTTCTCTTTTCAAAGATATAGATTTGTGACACCTGAACCAAAATCACTGGGCAAATTTAAATGCCTTCAGGTTGGAAGTGTGGGTATAAATGAATGAAGTGGTGAAAAACCACAGAGGGTGGGCCTTATGGGGAAATGGAGAATGTGCCTTCCCACCATTCAAATGTAAATTTTTATAAAACATGCCTCAAGACAGACAAAATATTGTACATCTGTTGACCACAGTTGTTGGCTCAATGGCTATGTTGTGACCCCTGATCTAAATAATCAATATATTTCACGCCACTAAAGTTTCTCAACAGTGGAACTACTGGCACTTGGAGTGGAACCAACTTTCACTGTGCAGCACTTTGCTGTGCATTGCAAGTCTACAGTCCTCCGGGTCTCCCAGGAACCAAAAGCTATAGCACCATTCAGGCAACTGAAAGTGTTCCCACCACCCCACAAATTTCAAATGTGTGTTTCCCACCCCTCCCCCACTCCAAGGTGGGAACTAGTGTCTAGTTCCATGCCTAAACTATTCTGCATCTTGGTATGTTCATATCTCACCTTGTATTTTTCCTTCTTCACCAAATGATTTTCAGGATTTAAGAACAGTATAGGGCTTCCCTGGTGGCATAGTGGTTGAGAGTCCGCCTGCCGAGGCAGGGGACACGGGTTCGTGCCCCGGTCTGGGAAGATCCCACATGCCACGGAGAGGCTGGGCCCCTGAGCCATGGCCGCTGAGCCTGCGCGTCCAGAGCCTGTGCTCCACAACGGGAGAGGCCACAACAGTGAGAGGCCCACGTACCGCAAAAACCAAACAAACAAACAAAAAACAGTATAATAGCAGGCCCTTTCCTTTGTCTTACATCAAATTAGAAAGGGTGCTATGAAGGGGTTGGCAGGAAATATGAAGATAATGAGATGAGGAGGAAGAGAAAATGATCAAGGGCAAGTCAATACAGTCACTAGGCAAAGGAAACAGCAGGGAAAGTATGTGGAGATGGAGGCTGGACTAGTGATTTTTCTTATTGCTACCACCACACAGTTTTTCAAAGCTGCTCTCTTTCATCCTCTTCCATCACCTTGGAACTTTCCCAGAATGCCCAATTTGAGAAACTTTGCATTTATATCTTTGGCCCCTAAATTAAGTTAGAATCCTGTCTTAATGACCACCATTTATAACATCCAGTTCTACATAATGAGGCCATTGCCAACTCATGGTCAACAGCTCACAGTAACTCAAGGTTGCTGTTATGGATATAATTAGCTTCCTTAAATGAAAAACTCATGTAAGACAGATGTATTCCCAAGTCATTGTTCATTTACCAGTCAACCTAGTTAATACACCTATTGATATAGTGTTTCATTCATAAATAGAAATTACTTTTGGATGATTGCATGTTATAATAGCCTGTGTAAATCTGGCATCAGTTCTCAAAGTTCAGTTTTTTGTTTCCTCTGAGTGGAGAATGTTGTAAACTATAAGGACTTGATGACTGTAGGGTTCCCCCCGATGGAGAAATGGCCCTCGCATTTTTAAAAATGGTTAAAAAAAAAAAAAAAAAAAAGGTCTCAGGGATATGCAGATTTGAAGACGTTTGGAATAAAACTGTTAACAGAGAAGAGAAAATGAACCAAGGTGGGGGTGGGAATATAGGTGTCAGACAATTTCAAAAGTTCAGAATAGAAGAGTGTCAGACATAGGTAAAGCAGGGTGGAAGAACCAGTGTAAGGAAAGGTCAGGAGGTATAACTGACACTGAGCTTGGTTCTAGCAGAGAAGCAAAGACTAGCAGACTGGGCGTGTGTTGCAGGGGAGAGAGGGGATACGGGGGAGGGGGTGGGTTGGGGGGAGGAAGGAGTCCTCTAAGCCTTGGTATAAAGCTGGGCTTTTAAATGTAATGTCCACGCTTATTGACAAGGAAGGGAGGATTACAAAATAAGAGGTCACTAACAAGTTCCTACAGCCTCAGAAACTGATTCAAAGTAACTCTTGATATGTTTTTAAAACATCTGTACTTTTTAATAATCATGATAATATCAACAACTAGTTGATAGTTCATTCGTTAAGCTGTAGGCAATGTTCTATTAACTTTACATGGATTAGCTTCCTTCATCTCAACACTATGGGCATCCTCATTGTGCAGCTGAAGAAACTAAGGGGGAGAGGGTTAAATAACTGGCTCAACTCTGTCACATGGGTACTAAGGGGAATTTGAAGGCAGACATCTGGTTCCAAATCCCTGCTTTTAACTGTCAAGTGACACTGCCTCTTTTCACATCTGACACTCTCTGTTATTCCCAGGATGACAGACCCCTTGAGAACTATCCCTACCCCACCAAGAGTGGACCCCAGAAGCCCTGCATGCACTATCCCCTCCTCAGGACAGAATTGTTCAAATCAAGGTAGGCACCTTGCCCCAAACTAATCCCTTCAGATTCTCCCCCACCCCAATAGTTTGGAATTGGGATAGAAATAACCAGTGAGTTTGGTCCTTTATGCTGAGAAATGTCAGTGTAGGGGCTACCATGTATCTGCCTCCTTCCCTTCAGGTCTACTGAGAGACAGAAGATGAGGAATGAGTGGAAGGACACAGAAAAGAGATAGAAAGGGAGCATTTCCTAGGTCCTTAGTGAGTGTCCAGCTCCTTTTTTCCAGGCCAAACTGAGGCCAGCTCCTTTCCTGCCATCAGATTCAGTAAAATGCCCTCTGTCCTCATAGTAAGAATCCCTTTTTGCTTATCCTGCTCTGAGTTGGTTTCTGTCACTTACAACCAGAGATGTAACTAAAATAACATAGAGACCTCCAATCTGTAGTTTCTATCTCTTCTTCTGTATTTTACTGTCTTAAGCATTTATCCCTTTCATCAACATTTTCTGTCTTCTTTCAGATAAGAAACCCTTTCCTAAATCCCTCAGAGATTTAGTCTTAGAACAATAATAATATTGCAGACATCAGCAGACCTCCATCTCCTACTAGAAAGACTGAGAACAAAATAACCACAGAGTGTACAGTACATATTTGCTTTATGGAAATGATTTTTAAAATGATAACAATAGCAGCCACCACCACCACATCTGATATCATAAATACCCTTTTTATTTGTAGAGTAGACATTAATTTTAATGGTATTTGGGTTCTTTTGATAGTCTACCAATTTCATTAAAATGGAATTCTACTGTAATCCCTGATAAATAATTAAAATAGCCCCTGATAGAAGCTTAACTTTTATACTCGCAAATAAAACTCTGCAATGGATTGCTTTAATAGCGTGATGATCTCCAAAGCAACTTTCCCACATCAACTATGTTTTTATGAGGGGGATGGAGGCAAGGATACTGCCTATGGTTATTTTCTCAAGTTGACCTGAACTGGCCTGAGCAATTAGTATGCCTGTGACTAAACACAGATAGAACGGATAGACCTTCTCCATCATTCTCATTTTGCAGATGAGGATGCTGAGGCCTAAAGAGCAAGGTCACACAATTTAGTGGCAGTGTTGGCACTGGATCCTGAGTCAGCTAATATTCCTGATTTAAAGCTCTTTATATTTCACCTCTTTGAGAAGGCTTTGTGGCTTTTACAAGTTTCAAAACATTAAGAGGCGACCTAAGGTTGAGGAACTCAGATCCATTCACATGAGAAGTATCCAGTAGAATGGCCAGGCACTGGATGGGGAGTTCTGGTCCAGGCTCTGCCATTTACAGAGCTGTGCTTTTGGGTCCCATTTGAGAGAAAAAAAAAGGTGAGGAGACAGAACTAGTTCCAATGGTTTCTTGACATTTTGGAGCGTCCTCAGGTGCCTCTAGAAAACCTGGCTAGCCTCCCATTGGGGCTTTTGGTGGCAGCTTCTACTGGCTTTCCTATACAGTGATCAGAACTGGAAATTCATAGAGTCTTCTTGTGAGCCAAGGGAGTTCTCCACCCTCTTCCTTCAGAACCCAGATAATGTGCGTGAGATTCAACCCGCAATGACATTCAGATATCTGTGTCAGTCACTAACGTCAGAGCCATTTAGTTTACAAGCTTTGGAAATTTACATCCATCTACTTCTTTTGTTTAACTTGACTTTATCTTACTAGTTTCTTTACTGAACAAAGAAATCTTGAGTTCAAAAAAAAATCTCTTAATCTGACTTAAGGTAAATGTCTTTATAAACAGATAAGTTCAAATAATAGACGTGGGATTTGGTTACTGTGGTTCTAAAACAAAGCACAAACCCCTGCACTTCTCTTTTATAAAAAAATACCATCATGGATTTTGTACTCCTGGTTTCTGGTATCAATTCAGCCTCCTGCGATATGTGTTACTAAAAATCTTTGGAGTGCTTGTTTGTACATGCCAGATTTTCTTTAATATACCAACCAATAAATAGTTCCACTCCGCAATCTTTCAGAAGAAAAAAAGCTGTGAAAAATGAAGTAAAAAGCAAAATAAAATATTTTTCACATTTCTTCATATTTGTCCTAAAGCATGGAGTGTGGCTCAGGATCTCCACCTAGTGGAATCTTTAAGGTGATAACTCTGTTGTAAAACCTCTAAAACTTAAGAAATTTGAGGATGGGGCCATCAAGTCAGACGAGTGATTTTTTTTCTACACAAAATGTATTTATTGAGAGTCTGATATGATAAGTCAATATTGCTTCTTTTTTTTTTTTTTTTTTTGCGATACGCGGGCCTCTCACTGTTGTGGCCTCTCCCGTCGTGGAGCACAGGCTCTGGACGCGCAGGCTCAGCGGCCATGGCTCACGGGCCTAGCCGCTCCGCGGCATGTGGGATCCTCCCGAACTTGGGCACGAACCCGTGTTCCCTGCATCGGCAGGCGGACTCTCAACCACTGCGCCACCAGGGAAGCCCTAATATTGCTTCTTTTTAAGTGGGAGGGTTCACATTTCCTAGGTTACTATTAAGAGATCTTTTTCAACTAAGATCTCTGACCCATGAAAGCCATCCTTTGTCATATCATAAGCAGGGTACTTGGGTTCTTCCTCTTTCCCTTTGCCAAGCTCATATCAGAAGACACTGCTTTATAAAAAATCCACTCTGAATGGGTAGGGAAAAGAAAGGGACTGTTGCTCAGGAAAGGACATTTTTTCCTAGTTATTAATTCTTATCAAAAGGTTGATGGAGAAAGTTGCTGATAAGGTATCTAACAAGGTGATGTGAGTGCTCTCAGATAGATTAAAGAGACATAATAAATCATGGGGCTCTCATCTACTTCTCAGGATGAATACAGATTATATCTGTGTAGACAACTGAATGAATTTCAATGATAGCACGTAATTTTCGAGATAGACCACTTCTGATCATTTTTCCCTTTGAAAGGTAAAACATATGCAATGCAAGTTCCACTTCCACAAGCAGTGCTAACTGCTGCTCTCAGAGTAACTTCTGGAAAATCTTGAGGTGCATAGTCACCACCTCATGTGTCCACCTCAGTGATCTGGAAAGGCTAAGACTTCCTTTGCTGAATTTTCCATCTTCTCTTCATCACGTCTGGTATTTTGTTTCTGGCACCTGTGTTCATTACCAATGATCCCTGAGAGATCACTGAACCAAGAGGGGTCCCTGAGTTCATATCCTATGAGTCTGTCACACTATCCATATGCCGCCTAGAAAGATGCAGGGCATTTGGGGTTCAGTAGGGATCTTGTTATAATTATGCTGTTCAATAGACTAGCTGTTTATTCATGGCCAACACATAATTTATACAATAATTGTCCTTCACTCCAAAAACAAAAAGCATCAGTGGTTAATTGGTATAAAGACTGCTACCTATGAAAAATATAAGCCTGTGATTGCTGATATAAATCACTGACATAAATCTGTTTCATGGTCACCCTGGGCTCTGTGCAGCCAAATTCAGATTACTTTCCTGTCATATTTTGGTGTAATGATTGCATTAATGGCCCCAATTCCTCACCCTTCCATCTATTTGCCACGTCTGTTGTCACTGAGGCAATAGATAACTGATAGAGGATGCACACTAAATTTTGGGATGGCTTAGGGGTTAACCAGAGGAAGTTCTTATTGAAAAATAGTCATCTGAGAGCAAAGAAGAACTGTAGTTTGGGATTTTGAAAAATGAGAGCTACAGGGAACAAAAGTGAAAAAGTACTTCATGGTGAAAATAAGCAGACATTTAAGAAAGTTGAAAAGGATATAGTATCAGGCCACAAGGCCAGAACCAATATGACCATGCTTAGTGAATGTGTATGGAAGGAAGGGATTCTGATGGAAGAGAATGGCTACCACACAGGATCTGACCTCACCACATATTTAAAAATAGCGGGGTGAACATAGGCAGAACGCTCTCTGACATATATCGCAGCAAGATCATTTTTGATCCAGCTCCTAAAGTAACAAAAGTAAAAACAAAAATAAACAAATGGGACCTATTTAAACTTAAAAGCTTTTGCACAGCAAAGGAAACCATAAACAAAACAAAAAGACAACCCACGGAATGGGAGAAAATATTTGCAAATGAAGTGACTGACATGGGATTAATCTCCAAAATATACAAACAACTCATGCAGCTCAATATCAAAAAAACAAAAACCCAATCAAAAAATGGGTGGAAGATCTAAGTGGACATTTCTTCAAAGAAGACATACAAGTGGCCAAAAAGCATATGAAAAGATGCTCAACATCCCTAATTATTAGAGAAATGCAAATCAAAACTACAATGAGGTATCATCTCACACTGGTCAGAATGACCATCATCAAAAAAATCTATAAACAATAAATGCTACACTGCTGGTGGGAATGTAAATTGTTACAGCCACTATGGAGAGAAGTATGGAGGATCCTTAAAAAACTAAAAATAGAGCTACCATATATCCACAATCCCATCCTGGGCATGTATCCAGAGAAAACCATATTTGTAACGGTACATGCACCCCAATGTTCATTGCAGCGCTATTTACAATAGCCGGGACATGGAAGCAACCTAAATGTCCATTGACAAAGGAATGGATAAAGAAGATGTGGTACATATATACAGTGAAATATTAGCCATAAAAAAGAATGAAATAATGCCATTTGCAGCAACATGGATGGACCTAGAGACTGTCAAACTGAGTCACTCAGAGAAAGACAAATATCATATGATATCGCTTATATGTGGAATCTAAAAAAAATGGAACAAATGAACTTATTTATAAAACAGAAATAGAGTCACAGATGTAGAAAACAAATTTATGGTTTCCAAGGGGGAAAGTCGGGGGAGGAATAAATTGGGAGATTGAGACTGACATATACACACTATTATATATAAGATAGATAACTAATAAAAACCTACAGTATAGCACAGGGAACTCTTCTCAACACTCTGTAATGCCATATATGGGAAAAGAACCTACAAAAGAGTGGATATATGTATATGTATAACTGATTCACTTTGCTGTACAGCAGAAACGAACACAACATTGTAAATCAACTATACTCCAATAAAAATTAATTTTAAAAATAAAATAAAAAACAAAACCAAAAAACATAAAAATAAAAATAGCGGCATGATTGCTTTAACCATTAAGGAATTGCAAATTGCATTTCTACAAGTAGGTCTTGGTTTTTTTTAGCTGTAAGTGGAGGGATAGACTAGAAGAGTTCCAAAGCTCCTTCCACATGTCCCATGACCCTATTATCTCAGTATACCAATCCATTGTTTTGAGAAACAATGCATGGTAGTCATGCCCACAATTACTGTATGCAATTAGAAAGCAGTATCTGTAGCATTAATACCACTATGATTTGAGTGTGTCTGAGTTGAAGAATACTTCATGAGAATTATGCTAATAAGATGGTTAGGGGTTTAGAGCATATGTCTCATTCAGGAGGTAAGCCCCTTGATTGTATCTCCAGAAGTTTCTGCAGGGGACAGAGTGAAAGAATTGATGTTTGACTACAATAACAAGGCCAAACTTCATGCATGTTATTCATGCCTTCATGCCAGGGTATCTTCAGACAGGATTGGGCAATAAGACCTCTGAAGATGTGGATGATCTCCCAGCTACAAGCAATTTTCCATACTGAGTAAAGCTATTTACTCCTTCCCTATGATATACACACATGAGCTGGCATGGCCCTTCATATGATTTGGTTACTGAAACAGAAACAGAAAAAGAGAGAGAGAGTGCAAGAAAGTGAAAAAATAAATTGACTTCAAAGGCTACCTTAACTGACTATCGTGTTTTGGGAGAGGAAGGATAGTTTCATGGGCAAATATCTCATTAACCTCAACTAGAAAGCTCCCTGTGGCCAGGGACTCATCTCACTCTTAAATACCTGTAGCATTCAACCCCATTGGAATGAACATTGTAGACCCTCAACAAATATGTTCTATTTTTTCTCCTCTTTTGTACTAGGGGACTTTTAGTGCAGCCTTGTTTTTTTGTTTTTGTTTTGTTTTGTTTACAACTTTATTGGAGTATAATTGCTCCACAGTGTTGTGTTAGTTTCTGCTGTATAAAAAAGTGAATCAGCTATATGTATACATGTATCCCCATATATCCTCCCTCTTGTATCTCCCGCCCACACTCCCTATCCCACACTTCTAAGTGGTCACAAAGCCCCAAGCTGATCTCCCTGTGCTATGCAGCTGCTTCCAACTAGCTATCTATTTTACATTTGGTAGTGTATATATGTCCATGCCACTCTCTCACTTAGTCCCAGCTTACCCTTCCCCAACCCCTGTGTCCTCAAGTCCATTCTGTACATCTGCATCTTTATTCTTGTCCTGCCCCTAGGTTCATCAGAACCATTTTTTTTTTAAGATTCCATATATATATGTTAGCATACGGTATTTGTTTTTCTCTTTCTGACTTACTTCACTCTGTAGGACAGACTCTAGGTCCATCCATCTCACTACAAATAACTCAATTTTGTTTCTTTTTATGGCTGAGTAATATTCCATTATATACATGTGCCACATCTTCTTTATCCATTCATCTGTCGATGGACACTTAGGTTGCTCCCATGTCCTGGCTATTGGAAATAGTGCTGCAATGAACATTGTGGTACATGTCTCTTTTTGAATTATGGTATTCTCAGGGTATATGCCCAGTAGTGGAATTGCTGGGTCATATGGTAGTTCTATTTTTAGTTCTTTAAGGAAACTCCATACAGTTCTCCATAGTGACCGTATCAACTTACATTCCCACCAAGAGTGCAAGAGTGTTCCCTTTTCTCCACAGCCTCTCTAGCATTTACTGTTTGTAGATTTTTGATGATGGCCACTCTGACCAGTGTGAGGTGATACCTCACTGTAGTTTTGATTTCCATTTCTCTAATGATTGGTGATGTTGAACATCCTTTAATGTGTTTGTTGGCAATCTGTATATCTTCTTTGGAGAAATGTCTATTTAGATCTTCTGCCCATTTCTGGATTGTGTTGTTTGTTTTTTTGATATTGAGCTGCATGAGCTGCTTGTATATTTTGGAGATTAATCCTTTGTCAGTTGCTTCATTTGCAAATATTTTCTCCCATTCTGAGGATTGTCTTTTTGTCTTGTTTATGGTTTCCTTTGCTGTGCAAAAGCTTTAAAGTTTCATTAGGTCCCATTTGTTTATTTTTGTTTTTATTTCCATTTCTCTAGAAGGTGGGTCAAAAAGATCTTGCTGTGATTTATGTCACAGAGTGTTCTGCCTGTGTTTTCCTCTAAGAGTTTTATAGTGTCTGGCCTTACATTTAGGTTTTTAATCCATTTTGAGTTTATTTTTGTGTATGGTGTTAGGAAGTGTTCTAAAGTCATTCTTTTACGTGTAGCTGTCAATTTTCCCAGCACCACTTATTGAAGAGGTTGACTTTTCTCCATTTTATATTCTTGCCTCCTTTGCCAAAGATAAGGTGAACATATGTGCATGGGTTTGTCTCTGGGCTTTCTATCCTGTTCCATTGATCTATATTTCTGTTTTTGTGCCAGTACTATACTGTCTTGATTACTGTAGCTTTGTAGTATAGTCTGAAGTCAGGGAGGCTGATTCCTCCAGCTCCATTTTTCTTTCTCAAGATTGCTTTGGCTCTTCAGGGTCTTTTGTGCTTCCATACAAATTGTAAAATTTTTTGTTCTAGTTCTGTGAAAATTGCCATTGGTAGTTTGATAGGATTGCATTGGATCTGTAGATTGCTTTGGGTAGTATAGTCATTTTCACAATGTTGATTCTTCCAATCCAAGAACATGGTATATATCACCATCTGTTTGTATCGTCTTTGATTTCTTTCATCCGTGTCTTATAGTTTTATGCATACAGGTCTTTTGTCTCCTTAGGTAGGTTTATTCCTAGGTATTTTATTCTTTTTGTTGCAATGGTAAATGGCAGTGATCCCTTAATTTCGCTTTCAGAAATTTTTTTTTTAGTCTATAGGAATGCAAGAGATTTCTGTGCATTAATTTTGTACACTGCTATTTAACAAAATTCATTGATTAGCTCTAAGAGTTTTCTGGTGGCATCTTTAGGATTCTCTCAGTATAATATCATGTCATCTGCAAACAGTGACAGTTTCACATCTTCTTTTCTGATTTGGATTCCTTTTATTTCTTTTTCTTCTCTGATTGCTTGGCTAAAACTACCAAAGCTTGTTGGATAATAGTGGTGAGAGTGGGCACCCTTGTCTTGTTCTTGATCTTAGAGGAAATGGTTTCAGTTTTTCACCGTTGAGAACAATGTTGGCTGTGGGTTTGTCATATATGGCCTTTATTATGTTGAGGTAAGTTCCCTCTATGCCTACTTTCTGGAGAGGTTTAATCATAAATTGGTGTTGAATTTTGTCAAAAGCTTTCTCTGCGTCTATTGAGATGATCATATGGTTTTCATCCTTCAATTTGTTAACATGGTGTATCACATTGATTGATTTGCATATATTGAAGAATCCTTGCATTCCTGGGAAAAACCCTATTTGATCATGGTGTATGATCCTTTTAATGTGCTGTTGGATTCTGTTTGCTAGTATTTTGTTGAGGATTTTTGCATGTATGTTCATCAGTGATATTGGCCTGTAGTTTTCTTTTTTTGGTGACATCTTTGTCTGGTTTTGGTAACAGGGTGATGGCGGCCTCATAGAATGAGTTTGGAAGTGTTCCTCCCTCTGCTATATTTTGGAAGAATTTGAGAAGCATAGGTGTTAGCTCTTCTCTAAATGTTTGACGGAATTCACCGGTGAAGTAATCTGGTCCTGGGTTTTTGTTTGTTGGAAGAGTTTTAATCACAGGTTTAATTTCAGTGCTTGTGATTGTTCTGTTCATATTTTCTATTTCTTCCTGGTTCAGTCTTGGAAGGTTGTACTTTTCTAAGAATCTGTCCATTTCTTCCAGGTTGTCCATTTTACTGGCATATAGTTGCTTGTACTAGTCTCTCATGATCCTTTGTATTTCTGCAGTGTCAGTTGTTACTTCTCCTTTTTCATTTCTAATTCTACTGATCTGAGTCTTCTCCTTTTTTTTCTTGATGAGTCTGGCTAATGGTTTATCAATTCTGTTTATCTTCTCAAAGAACCAGCTGTTAGTTTTATTGACCTTTGCTATTGTTTCCTTCATTTCTTTTTCATTTATTTCTGATCTAATCTTTATGATTTCTTTCTTCTTCTCACTTTGGGTTTCTTTTTTTTGTTGTTTTTCTTTCTCTAATTGCTTTAGGTATAAGGTTGGGTTGTTTATTTGAGATGTTTCTTGTTTCTTGAGGTAGGACTGTATTGCTATAAACTTCTCTCTTAGAACTGCTTTTGCTGCATCCCATAGGTTTTGGGTCGTCATGATTTCATTGTCATTTGTTTGTAGGTATTTTTTGATTTCCTATTTGATTTCTTCAGTGATCTCTTGGTTATTTAGTAGCGTATTGTTTAGCCTCCATGTGTTTGTATTTTTTACAGTTTATTTTCCTGTAATTAATATCTAGTCTCATAGCGTTGTGGTCACAAAAGATACTTGATATGATTTCAATTTTCTTAAATTTACCAAGGCTTGATTTGTGACTCAAGATATGATTTATAGTGGAGAATGTTCCATGAGAGCTTGAGAAGAAAGTGTATTCTGTTGTTTTTGGATGGAATGTCCTATAAATATCAATTAAGTTTCTCTCCTCTAATGTGTCTTTTAAAGCTTGTGTTTCCTTATTTATTTTCATTTTGGATGATCTGTCCATTGGTGAAAGTGGGGTGTCCCCTACTATGATTAGTTATAAGATAGAGAGGTATGATAGTCCCCTACTATGATTGTGTTACTGTCGATTTCCCCATATATGGCTGTTAGCATTTGCCGTATGGGTTGAGGTGCTCCTATGTTGGGGGTATAAATATTTACAATTGTTATATCTTATTCTTGGATTGATCCCTTGATCATTATGTAGTGTCCTTCTTTGTCGCTTGTAATAGTCTTTATTTTAAACTCTATTTTGTCTGATATGAGAATTGCTACTCCAGTTTTCTTTTGATTTCCATTTGCATGGAATTTCTTTTTTCATCCCCTCACTTTTGGTCTGTATGTGTCCATAGGTCTGAAGTGGGTCTCTTGTAGACAGCATATAACAGGTCTTGTTTTGTATCCATTCAGCCTGTCTATGTCTTTTGGTTGGATCATTTAATCCATTTACATTTAAGGTAATTTTCGATATGTATATTCCTATTACCATTTTCTTAATTGTTTGGGGTTTGTTTTTGTAAGTCTTTTTCTTCTCTTGTATTTCCTGCCTACAGAAGTTCTTTTAGCATTTGTTGTAGAGCTGGTTTGGTGGTGCTGAATTCTCCTAGCTTTGGCTTGTCTGTAAAGCTTTTAATTTCTCTTTCCAATCTGAATGAGAACCTTGCTGGGTAGAGTAATTTTGGTTGTAGGTTTTTCCCTTTCCTCACTTTAAATATGCCCTGCCACTCACTTCTGGCTTGCAGAGTTTCTGCTGAAAGATCTGCTGTTAACCTTATGGGGATTCCCTTGTATGTTATTTGTTGATTTTCCCTTGCTGCTTTTAGTATTTTTTCTTTGTATTTAATTTTTGATAGGTTGATTAATATGTGTCTTGGTGTGTTTCTCCTTGAATTTATACTGCATGGGACTCTGCATTTCCTGGACTTGATGGACTATTTCCTTTCCCATGTTAGGGAAGTTTTCAACTATAATCTCTTCAAATATTTTCTCAGCCCCTTTCTTTTTCTCTTATTCTTCTGGGACCCCTATAATTCGAATGTTGGTAAGTTTAATGTTGTCCCAGAGGTCTCTGAGACTGTCCTCAATTCTTTTCATTCTCTTTTCTTTATTCTGCTCTGTGGCAGTTATTTCCACTCTTCTATCTTCCAGGTCATTTATCCGGTCTTCTGCCTCAGTTATTCTGCTATTGATTCCTTCTAGAATATCTTTAATTTCATTTATTGTGTTGTTCATCATTGTTTGTTTGCTCTTTAGATCTTCTAGGTCCTTGTTAAACATTTTTTGTATTTTCTCCATTCTATTTCCAAGATTTTGGATCATGTTTACTATCATTACTCTGAATTCTTTTTC
Organism: Tursiops truncatus; assembly: GCF_011762595.2. Classification (NCBI taxonomy): domain Eukaryota; kingdom Metazoa; phylum Chordata; class Mammalia; order Artiodactyla; family Delphinidae; genus Tursiops; species Tursiops truncatus. The sequence continues at coordinate 23,757,593 of NC_047037.1, read as the reverse complement.
AGGTAGACTGCCTATTTCCTCTTCATTTGTTTGGTCTGGTGGGTTTTTACTTTGCTCCTTCATCTGCTGCATATTTCTCTGTCTTCTCATTTTGTTTAACTTACTGTGTTTGGGGTGTCCTTTTCCCAGACTGCAGGTTCACAGTTCCTCTTATTTTTGGTGTCTGCCCCCAGTGGGTGAGGTTGGTTCAGTGGCTTGTGTAGGCTTCCTGGTGGAGGGGACTGGTGCCTGTGTTATGGAAGGTGGGGCTGGATCTTGTCCCTCTAGTGGGCAGGGCCATGTCTGGTGGTGTGTTTTGGGGTGTCTGTGAACTTAGTATGACTTAGGCAGCCTCTCTGCTAATTGGTAGGGTTGTGCTCCTATCCTGCTAGTTGTTTGGCATGGGGGGTCCAGCACTGGAGCTTGCTGGCCATTGGGTGGAGCTGAGTCTTAGTGTTGAGACAGAGATCTCTGGGAGAGCTCTCACCAGTTAATATTCCATGGGGCTGGGAGGTCTCTGTTGGTCCAATGTCCTGGACTCAGCCCTCCCACCTCGGAGGCTCAGGCCTGACACCTGGCCAGAGCACCAACACCCTGCCAGCTGCACAGCACAGAAGAAGAAGAAGGAGGAGAAGGAGAAGGAGAAGAAGAAGAAGAAGAAAAATGAACATACATAACCCCAAAACAAACGTTAAAAGCAAAACTAAACAGACAAAATCACACACACGCACGCATGCACACACACACACAAACACACTCACAAAAAGAGAAAAAGAAAAGGAAGAGAGCAACCAAACCAATAAGCAAACCCACCAATTAAAACAAGCACTAACAACTAAACTAAGATAAACATAAAACCAAAAACAAATCAAATGCCGAAAGAAACCCCAAGTCTACAGTTGCTCCCAAAGTCCACCCCCTCAATTTTGGGAACTTTTGTTGTCTATTCAGATCTTCTTAAAATGCAGGGTTTATCAAGTTGATTGTGAGGATTTAATCTGCTGCTCCTGAGGCTGCACAGAGAAGTTTCCCTTTCTTTCCTTTGTTTGCACAGCTCCTGGGGTTCAGCTTTGGTTTTGCCCCCACCTCTCCATGTAGTTCATCCTCAGGAGTCCGTTCCTTGCTCAGACAGGAGGGGGTTAAAGCAGCAGCTGATAAGGCTCTCTTGCTCACTGAGGCTGGGGAGAGGGACGGGTATGGTAGTCATAATTGGAACACAGGGTATGCCTGCAGTGGCACAGGCTGGCATGATGCTGCAACAGCCTGAGGCATGCTTTGTGTTCTCCTGGGAAAGTTGTCCCTGGATCATAGGACCCTGGCAGTGGTGTGTTACACAGACTCCTGGGGGAATGTGGGTAGTGACCTGAGCTTGCACACAGGATTCTTGCTGGCAGTGGTGGCAGCGGTAGTGGTCTATGCCTGCCTCTGGGGTTCAAGATGATAGCCGTGGCTCACACCTGTCTCTGGAGCTTGTTTAAGCAGTGTTCTGCTGTCTGTGGGCACACAGAGCAGGAATCCCCTCTCCTTGCGCACCCCGAAACAATGGTCTCTTTCCTCTCTGGCAGGTCCAGACTTTTTCACAGACTCCCTCCCAGCTAGTTGTGGCGCACTAGCCCCCTTCAGGCTGTGTTCACGCAGCCACCCCCAGTCCTCTGCCTGGGATCCAAACTCTGAAGCCCAAGCCTCAGCTCCCAGCCCCCACGCGCCCTGGCGGGTGAGCAGACAAGCCTCTCGGGCTGGTGAGTGCCGGTTGGCCCTGATCCTTTGTGCAGGAATCTCTCTGCTTTGCCCTCCGCACCCCTGTTGCTGCGCTCTCCTCAGTGGCTCCGAAGCTTCCCCCCTCCGCCACCTGCAGTCTCTGCCTGAGAAGGGATTTCTAGTGTGTGGAAACCTTTCCTCCTTCACAGCTCCCTCCCAGAGGTGCAGGTCCTGTCCCTATTCTTTTGTCTCTGTTTTTTCTTTTTTCTTTTGCCCTATCCAGGTACATGGGGAGTTTCTTGCCTTTTGGGAGGGCTGAGGTCTTCTTCCAGCGTTCAGTAGGTGTTCTGTAGGAGTTGTTCCACATATAGATGTTTTGGTGATGTATTTGTGGGGAGGAAGGTGATCTCCACGTCTCATTCCTCCACCATCTTGAAGGTCTCCTTCAAGAACCACGCTTTGAGAACCACCATCCTTCTGGTCTTGGAGAGTCTCTGGGAGAGCAGAGGGCGTGCAGCTGTGGCTCACCCTGGTAATGTGAACACTGGTGGAGGACACACTGAGGAACATTCAGCTGCAGGAACACTGCTGCTGGAAGCTAATTTCTTGGCTCATTTGCACTGAGACCTGGCAGCACCCAACAGCCCGGAGGCAACAGTGCTGGGACACCTCCAGCCAAACAACTAGCTGATTGTTTTTATAAAGGTGAAAAGCTTTAGAATTTTTTCAACAGTAAGTATGAATCTTCCTTCGTCCTTTACAGCATGATTTTTTAAAAAAAATCATGGAATGTTTAAAAGTAACCGCCTATTTCCTTAATGAAATGGCCATTTAGATGTCTGGTTTCCCAATCATCTTTATCACTTCATGCATTTTTGTGACGCCTCTCTATCTTATAACTAAATGATTATAAAGGAGAAGCCTAATGATTTAGAATTAACTACACAGACAGTAATTATATCTTTCCAGTCTCTCACTTCCTCAGAATTTTTTAAAGATCAAAATACATTCACTTGAAGAGAGCTGGTATGAATTCTCATGTTTGCTCTGTTTGTTGCAAAGTTTGTACCAGGCAATTAAAGGTAAGTAGATGACAGCTATAGAGATACTCTCCATAACCACCCTGTTTGCTCTACCCCCTCCAGCTGGACTTTTCCACATTTCTTATCATTTCCTTTCCCCTCTTATTCTTCACACCACCCCCTCTTCTTGCTTGCATGCAATATTCACCCATTAACTGCTATACACTAAGTTTACACACCTGAAGGGCTCCTCTCTCAATGATTCTCAGGAGGAAAAAATCATATAAACATTTCTACCTATATATAACAGTGATGGCTGTGATAATAAGCAATCAGAACACTACTGACTGAGGGGACAAAATGTATCTGGCATCGTTCTAAGAACTTCTTATATATTAATTCATTTAATCTTGACAACGCCCTGCCCTATATTTTGTCCCTAAGTTATAGATGCTGAAAAAGGTTGTTCTATTTTTTTTAAGAGAATGAAACATGGTCCTCTTGGAATCAGATGCACCACATTCCTCTGAGCATGTGAATCTAGTAATAGAACACGATTTAATGAGGTATTGAAACTGGATGGAGTGTACCTCATCTAACCAAACACAGGAGGAACTGTGTTTAAGATACCAAAGGGCTACTTCAGGTGAAAGAACTCCTACTCATGTGTACAAAAAGACACAGAGGGCTTCCCTGGTGGCGCAGTGGTTGAGAGTCCGCCTGCAGATGCGGGGAACACGGGTTCGTGCCCCGGTCCGGGAAGATCCCACATGCCGCGGAGCCGCTGGGCCCATGAGCCATGGCCACTGAGCCTGCGCGTCCGGAGCCTGTGCTCCGCAATGGGAGAGGCCACAACAGTGAGAGGCCCGCGTACAGCAAAAAAAAAAAAAAGACACAGATTGTTTATAGTGAGGTTACTAAGATATCCAGTGCTATATACATAATAGGTGCTTTAAAAGTAATTGCTGAATAAATGGTATGGCATGTTAATGCTCTATGAATATGTCTCCATTCAGTAAAATGTGGTAAATAAAGGGAAATGGTATTTCTTGGTAAAGTTTCCAATTCCAAAGTACTAACGCTATTTAAAACAAGATTATATACCTCTATGCAACACTTAGTACAAATGTTTATATTTTGTCACTTTGAGTAAATGTTTCACATTAAAATATGAATAATTTAAAATAATAAGGTTTTTTAGTCTGTTACAAAAGGTTAAGCATGGATTAGTGGTTAAGTGTTTAAATATTCACTCAAGTTCCAAATTATTTAACTTTTTCAAGCCTAGATTTCCTCATCTACAGAGTGGAAAGAAACAACATGATAGAGTTATCAGATTAAAGGAGAAAATGTAAGTAAAATACTTAGCAACTGGCACATAGTAGATAGTAAATGTTGTTACTACCAGTAATTAAAGGTGAGGCAAGGAGCTGTCAAATTAAATGAAAATAAATTGTATTTTATAATCTTAAAAATACAGGAGTGGCTTCTTCAACTCTTACTACAACCTGAACTTGCTTTGGCCCCTGCTCTGCATCAAGCTTATCCTATGCCCAGAAACCAACACTTCTCTTTATTCCCCTCAGTGGATTTATACAATCCTTATCCATGTTAACATTAGTGAAAACAAGCCCATGTTGAATTCAGTTGCTGATACCAGCCTAGTCTTTTTAATGTTTTATTCTTCAGTACCTAAGGTATTCCTCTGAAACAAAAGCAAAATCAGAAGAAAACACTAGAAACTGAGAACGCTTTCTTTTCCACACTATTACAAATGTTCTTTTTTGCTATCTTCTAAGAGTAGCCTTGCGGCCACCAAATTTCCAGCAAGCTGTGCTAACTTGTAATTCCATGTAAGCTAATGAATAACAAGTACAAACAAACACACAAAAACTAAAAATATAGCAGCGAGTTAGGCCAATACTGATCTGAAAAGGTAGCACTCCAGGAAAAGGTCAAGAAAGCACAGCAATCTCTGTTAGATAAGGAGCATAGGCTCTGGCTAAAATTCAAAACCTTTTTCCTCCCAGTGTGACACAAGGATGGATGATATTTACATGAAGAATACACACCCTTGAGTACAGAGATAAGATATGCCAAGAGATGTGTGGAATTCCTAGGGAGCTAGCTGCAAGCTTGGTTTCTTTTTCCCCAATTCAAGAGAAGATATAGCTGCATGCAAGTAAACATGAATGTTTATGGATAGCCTGAGAGTCATTCTAACTATATAAAGCATATAAATTATTTCCTCTATGGATACTTTATCATTCAGAATAAATTACTTGCAACATATCTTGTTTCTCGAATAGGAGGACTCAACCACATAAATATACAAATTTTTCACAAGTTAATTTATAAATTTAATGCAATCCTAGTAAAAACACCTAGTTCTGGATGATTTTGGTGCAAGATTATACTGGTGATTCATAAGTTAATATTGAAAATAAACAAACAGGAATAGTAAGAAAAATTCTGGGGAAAAAAGGAAGAGACACTAGCCCTTTCATATATGCAAACGTATTTTACAGCCATAATAATTAAGAAGAAGAAGAAGAAAAAGATAGTGAGGTACTGGTGGTGCTTAGAAAAAACAATCAATAAAACAGACTATACTGTTCAGGAATAGACCCAAATAAATGTATAAATATAGTATATGACAAAAATAGTATTTAAAATAAGTGGGCAAAAGATGAGGTGTTCGACAAATACTATAGGAATAAATAACTATTTATTGGGGGGTGGTTGGATGGAGGGTGGATAAAGTTAGAGCCTTACATCATAACTTTTATGCCAGATATTGAATATATACCAAATAATTACTACAAATACAAACAGGCATGAAAGCACTTGAAGAAAATGCGGGAAAAAATTAATAAAATTTAGATTGGGAAAGGCCTTTGTGAGAAAAATCTAAATGCCACAAAATAAAGTATTGATAACAACAATTATATGGGAAAAAAATTTCCTGAAAATAAAAATGAAATGACAAACTGGGAAAAATATTTGCAACTCACATCACAGTAGACTAATCTCACTAATGTATAAAGAGCTCCTACAACTCAATAGAAGACAAAATAAATAAAAATTATGAAGAAGACGATTCACTGAAAGGAAATATAAATGGCTCTTAAACAAATTTAAAGATGCTCAGCCTTACTCACAGTAAGAGAAATGTAAATGAAAACTATAAGCTTTTTTTTTTTTCACCTATCAAAATGGCAAAGATCAGATCAAAAGGTCTGTAGAAGGGAAAATGCCTCCCCTGTTATGTTCCACTTGGTGCCCTGATTCTAAGCACACACTATATAATATTCCAGCTTGGCTGCTATAACAAAATACCATACACTGGGTTGCTTAAGCAATAGATATTTATTTCTCATAGTTCTGGAGGCTGGGAAGTCTAAGATCAAGGTGCCAGCAGATTACATTCCTGATGTAAGCCCTCTTTCTGGCTGGCAGATAGCTGCTTTCTTGCTGTGTCCTCACATTGGTAGAGAGACAGACAGCTCTGGCCTCTCTTCTTCTTCTTATAAGGACACAAATTCCATCATTGGATCCTACCTTTCTGTTCTCATCTAAATTTAACTACGTCCTAAAGGTCCCACCTCCAAATACCATCACTTTGGGGTGTTAGGGCTTCAACATATTAATTTTAGGAAGGGGACACAAATATTCAGTTCATACAACACAACAATGCAAAGAAGCAAAGGGATCTCATAACAGGGCTGAATTGAAATGGCTGATGAGAGCATCTGTAGGGAACTGGGAAAGGAGTCTCCTCTACACAGAACCAATGTTCATTGAGTGCCAACCATGTTAAGGAGGAGGAGGTATTCTTTATGACATTTATTTCCTTCTTATGACGTGTTGGGTGGGATTCTGATTCAACTGCAAGTGGTGCATGGCATGTACCAAAGAAGGGAAGTGATGGAGTGACTAGACTGAGTGAAACTTGCTTTTTCAGATTAACACTGTCATTATTAGTCACACACACATACACATAGACAGACACCCTGACCTTGCAGAGAGTAGGTGTCATGGGGGAAAGGCTGAGATCTCAAGCTCAAGGATAAAGAGACTGAATGGGAATTTATCCTCTACACTGAACTGTCCACTTTTAGGCTAACTTGTCATTGAAAACCCAGGAAACTCCTTAATTATAAACAGGAATTTTATTGACATTGGGGTGGACTCGGTTAATAAGACATTATGATTTCCTCTCCACTCCTGTTGCCATTCCTTGTCATTATTTTTGGCTGTGAAAGTAGAGGAAACCACTCAGACTCTTTTCTCTTCTTGTCATCACTTGGAGAAGTGACCACTTCCCCTTCTTGAATTGACAGAGAGGAAGAAGCAGCCTTCTTTCCAGACTACCCTCCAGTCTGGGTAGCAGAAACAGAAGAAGAAGTGCTCAAGGATGGCCAGATGGTCAGCTGAGCCACAGGTGGGCTTCCAGCCTAGGCAGATGGGTCCAAGGCAGACTCAGAGGAGCTCCCGAATGTGTGTGTGGAGGGGCAGCAGAATGTTTCTCATGGGTCCCAGAGTGGCACACTCATGACTCAGACTGCCAGAAGCCCTGGTGAGACTTTGCTGCCAGGACAAGGAAGGGTATACAAATGAAATGTGTAGACCAATGCCTGAAGTCCAGACTATGGTGTCTCTGTGAATGCCAGCATGCCCTGATAACATCCAGGAAGCCCCCCACCCTGATACCTTGGGGCTCCAAAGTCTCCTAGTATTGGACATGATCCCAGGGAGAGAGATTTCGTTTCAGCCACCCAGACAGAATATTAAAGCCTCAAAACAGAAACAAATTTTAGTTACAGAAAAAAAACTAAAGAAAAGTTTCTTTCTGGTACACTCAAGCTTGTGGATTAAAGGACAGTCAGTATAATCAAATACAGATATTTGAGAAGGAGGGTTCTAGTTAGAAGGGCCTCAAACTCCAGGTTGGGTCATATGTAGTTTATCCTGTAAGCCCAGGGACTCCGTGGTTATTTCTGAGCATTCTCTCTGCCTAGTTGTAACCTGAAGTGAAAGCAGGTTCTGGAAGGAACTGTAGCACTTAACCCCTATTAGTTAAATACTACAAACGGCCTTTTCACTTCAAAAGAAGAGTTGTGACCACTTTTGTGAAGTGCTAATTAGCAAGCTTATTGGTTGCCCCAAAGTCCAGTTTGTGGAAAACTGTCAGATTGGAGCTGTGACTGGAAACATTTATAGAGACACCACTGCCCCCAAGAGGTCCTGCCCAACTGATTCCAATTTCAGAAGTGTGGCAGCAGTTCTGTATTTCCACCTGCAAATTCCAGAGAAATATGGAAATGAAGTTGATTTTAACTATGTTGAAAGGTAATACTTTAAAATTATCATTGTTGGAGACCATGGTGGGTTTTGGTGTTTGTTTTGTTCAGCTTTTTTTTTTTTTTTTAACATTTTGAGTGTGTGTATTGCTCAAACAACTAGTTCCATTAGACCAAGAATTCTTTTTTTAGTTGTATATTAATCTTCACTGTATCTAGTGGTGTGCTGCTACATGTTCAAAAACTAGCTCTTTAAGAAGAAAAGCCCTGATTTATAGCCTTTGCCAATTTCTATGATGTAAATACACAATAGCCAATTTCAAGCTACCAATGTGAGATCTCTGAAGTAGAGTTGGGAAAAAATGCACAGTTGCTAGCACATTCTTACACTGTATTTCTACCATACAGATACACTTGTAAATAACCTCAAAAGTACGAATAATAAAATGTAGCAAAAATTAAGAAGTGATGTTTTTAACTATTAACTTTGTTTTAATATAATTTATATATTTGCATATTCACATAATTTAATGATTTTTAATAATGGATGTGTTTGACAACTGACTCACAAAAGTCCTGAAACATTAACCATTGGCTCTTGTGAGCCAGTACAAGCCACTTCAGTGTGGCACTGATCGTCACACTGTCCCTAGCATGGTGATTGCCACCTAGTAGGTGTTTTACATATGTTTGGTTAATTACTTGGTTCATTAGTTAATGAGTAACTCTCTGAGCCTAAAAGTCTTCCAAATGCAAATGCAATAAAAGATTCAGGTCTGTTTAAAATCAAGTAAGGGGTGGAGGGGTTGACCCCCGCATATAAGGCAAAAATTCTGTTTTCTTGGCTTTAATAAATAATAAATCAACTAGTAAACTTCTACTTTTGCTACCATGTAGCATCCATATAAACTCAATGGCTGAGTGTTAAACTCAGCAAGATATAATAACCAACTGTGGGACAGTCACTTAGCCTTTCTGAGAAAGGAACCTTCACTGGTTGAGGGCCTCACTGGTACCAGTGATGCCTTTCATTTCTAAGGTTGAGCTAAGGGTTTATAGGTGCTTGATTTATTATTATGCTTCATAATAGGCATGGCATATTGGTTAGGAGCATAGGTTGAAGCCGGCTGGCCTGGGTTTGAACCTCAGCTCTTCACACGTACTGTCCATGTGACATCTGTCATGGTTCCTATTCCCGTTGGGCTGTGGTCTCCTCACCAGCAAACTGAGGACAACACCACCAACCACTCCATGAGGTGTTTGTGAGGACTGAATGGACTAAGATATATGAAAGGCTTGGAACAAAATACATACATAAAAGATGGCCTATAAGGTTAGCTATTATATTATTATTATGTGTATCATGTATCATATTATAAAGAAGGAAAGAAGACAACCTTTAAAAAACCGAAAGTTGAACTACATATTGTTGCAACATTTTCTAATTCTAAAAATGTTCATATTATGTACATATTTGCCAACTCTGAGCCTTTCAAACGGACCTAGCTTATGTGGACAAGCCCAAGGCTGGGTGAAAATGCCCCATCGTGTTCCAGCCATCCCCTAGCCCTACCCCAGGACCCTCCTCTCCCCTGCCTCCTTGGTTCATTTTCACCTCAGCTTTTTTAGCTTCACAAGCCTCACTGTGGCCCACTGCCATGGACTTCTGTCCCCACCTGGCCCCAGATAGGTGACCTGGAGTGGGATTTCCCAGTCCCATTGCTGACTTGTGTGAAGGACCCCGGGTCTCACTAGTCAAAAGAGGGCAGCACCTCCTGGGACCCACCCCTACCCTGCTGGTCTTGCCCCTCCTTGGCCCTCTCTGAAAGGGGAGAGGAAGCAAATAACATTTAAAACCTGTATTTGCAAATATGAGTAGACTGGAGATGAGGTTTTAGCTCTGGGAAGACCTTAAGGTAACAGGGAAATGAAGAGGGAAAGTATTGGACTGAATTCAGAGTTAATGAGGTTAAATGAAATGATGATTATATAGTGTCTGGCACTTAAGAGGTATTCAATAATTAATACTTTCCTGGGACAAAGGAGAACTGAATAATAAATAGTTCACTTTTTTTTAAGCCTGACTAAATTATTTATCATCTCCAGGTAAAACTGGGAGGTTGGATTAGTTGATGCCGTAGGCAGCTCTGCCTCAAAAAATCAGTACATATTCTCCCTTAGGTTAAAGTTTGATTATACATAAAGCCCAGAAATAAGAAATAATAAACCTTGTTGAGTCAGTTCGAAACTGTTAAAATTGTGATTTATAAATTTTCCCACCAGAGGGCACAGTATAAAAGCCAATGGCTGCTGAGCTACAGCTGGTGTATCGTTTACTGTGTATAATTATTTCATTCTGTTGATTTTGGAATGGAGTTTCAGCTTCCTAGGTGGTGATAGTTGCCCCCTCCTGTTTAACATCCATTTTAATATAATCCACACTCCATTCTTCACATATTTAGGGTTTGCCTTGAGTCTGAAATCCACAAATAATTTTACCAAAATGGCTTTTCACATCTGCTTATTGAAACAGACTTTTTTGAAGTTCCAACTTTTCTTTCCAATAGGCAAAAGACTGTAACTTTGAAATGATCTTGAAATGTAAACTTATGATAACACTCTACAGTGCCTTTAAACACTGCTAAAATCTGGCTTCAACTCTGTGTGGGTGTTAGTGGTTAAAAAGCAAGGGGTGTAGCTTTATCAATCTGTTTTGTGCTCTGAATCTAGTTTACATGCAAATTCTCGGGACACTGAGAAAATATACACATCCTTATCATGTTCTAAATAAAATCTATCACCTTCAAAATTTAAATGTATGTTCTTTAAATCTAAAACATCACAATTTAAAAAACTAATTTACTATTCTGCTTTCTCAAAACATGTGTTTATTTAATATAATGGCAGTTTGAAAGGATTTTAATACATGTAATAATAAGCTATATATTATTCCTATCCTTCAAAAGGAACAGGTATAAAGATTATATTAGATCTTTTATTTATACCTTTGTGGCAATTGTATAATTTTTCTCCATCCCTTCAAACCAGATTTTGTTAAGGGAATTTCCCCCTATTGAGATGTTCTTCATAGTGATTTAATGGACTTATCCAGTGAAGTTGTAAACTAGTAAGAAAACATGTGAACATCTGAAAAAATCTGAACAGCAAGGCAGGTGATGAAAACAAACTCTAAAGCATTATAAAGTCAACTCTTCCATTCTAAGGAATATAATTTGTAATGTTTTCTCCCCCCCTTTATTTTATTTTTATTTATTTTTAAAATATATAGTTATTGGGCTTCCCTGGTGGCGCAGTGGTTGAGAGTCCGTCTGCCGATGCAGGGGACACGGGTTCGTGCCCCGGTCCGGGAAGATCCCACATGCCGCAGAGCGGCTGGGCCCGTGAGCCATGGCCACTGAGCCTGCGCGTCCAGAGCCTGTGCTCCGCAACGGGAGAGGCCACAACAGTGAGAGGCCCGCGTACCACAAAATATATATATATGTATATATATATAATTATTTATTTATTTTCTCCCCATTTTTTAAAAAGGATAAAGCAGGAATATGCCATGTAAAATAAAAGCTATTTCCCATAACTATAACTTCTTCTACAGACTTATGGACTTTTAAAAACCGTGTAACTGGAGGGAAAAAAAAGACTAAAATTCAAATTAATAAAACAAAAAGTCTTACAAATATTATTAGATGTTAAAATTTGAAAATCTGACGGGGGGGGATATTTTTCTAGATCAGAATTCTTTTCAATTATAAGTAATGTTTTGAAGCAATATTTTACCAATACTTTCCCCTTCAACATGAATGAATTTCACACCATGGTAGGAATGTTGCTTCAACTGAGGAAAATCTATCCCTACATATGTTTGTTATTTTAGAAAGACTGCAAATTTTGAACATTTCCCATCATAAGAATTTTGTAAACTCACTTAAGAGAATGCTAAGATATATTTTCAATATAAAATTTTTCTTCTGGGGAAGCAACTCACAACATTCAGGAATTGAATATCTATCTGGTGAAAGATGCATTAGTTTAGTTCTTTGGGGGACTAAGGAGGCCACCAAAAGGCATTTTTATCACCTCTTCCTTGGCCCCATTCTCTCTTAAAAATACTAGGCTGGTGTTGGTGTACCCATCACAGAGATCATGCCTGAATCTCAGTTCTACTGGACCATCTTGGAAAACAGCCATTTTTATTAAAAACTAGATAGCCAGAGTTACTTGAAGTCCAGCTGCCTCAAAGAAATTTACTCAATATGGAAAGTTTACATCAGGAAGAAACGTAGTCAGGTTAGATTTCAAGTATACAACTGAACTGCCTGCCTTTCCTCCCTGACTCCAATAAAAGAAAATTTGAAGCAAAGTTTATCTGAGTTATATTTTTATATATATCTTAAATTAAAAATCTCCTTCTTGAAAAACTGTCATCTCATAAAAATGCTTAAGCAATTTTCCAATGAACTTTAATGGAATTAAGATTTGTTCTGAGAAACTAGTTACCCACCTAGTGGACTTTAACCAAACTTTTTTTAAACCATAACCTAGCCATTTAAACCATAACCTAACCATTTTCTTTTCCTCTATGAAATACCCCTACCATAAGGACATTTTTGAATTGACCTCCTTGAGCACTGCTTCTCAAACTCTCTGTGGTGAAGGAGCATTAATCAATTATTAATTATTATTATTATTAATTCCAAACTACTGCCACTGATACTTTTGTAAAATGCAATAAAAATGAAATGCTGCATAAATTGTATTTTTACATTACACAAAATGCAAGTCCAAATATTTTATTATTAAATTCAACAGATATCAAATGACTGTGGATATTCCTAAATGCTTATTCTCAGTTTTTGTAATTATTTTTCCAAATCTAATAGAACCCAGCTCACAGACCAGCACCAGTCTGCAGATAACACTCTCAGTAGCATTGTGCTCATGGCCTTTCCTCTTACAGCAGGTTGTAAAAAACTTGACATGTTCTCATAGCTACATTGCCTGAAGAGTACTAACATTGCTCAAAATATGTTTCAAAGTATCTAAATAGCTATGAATAACTCAAGGTTTAAGTAAAGTCCCTTTTATCTTGTAAAACTTTAAAACAAAAATCCCATAACTATTACTGAATGCTGAAATTCTTCAAAATGGGAGGAATGGAGTCAGAGAATGGCTTTTGGAACTGTATATCCGTGCTTAACTATGTCCCTTGTAAACGTATCCATCTGGGAGGCAGGGAGGAAGAGAAAAAGGAGGGTTGGAAATCATCTGGCAACTATGTAAGAAAATATCTTTAAAAATAGCTGTATTTTCATAACCTGATATATGGAAAGTTAGTTAAATTTAGAAGGAAAGAGAGAAAAACCTTTGGGGAAACTTCTGTACTTTTTCCCAACAGGAAAATCGATTTCCTTACAAAGAATTATTCATTAGAAGTAGCCAAGCTAAACTGAACATCAGTGGAAGTAATAGAACAGTTGAATCTAAGATTAGAGACACAGCTCTTAAAAAGTATAATTTGGGCTGCCATTGAGTGAGTTAATGCTGGTTGACTTGCATGCCCTGTGTATGTAATTTCCTCTAGAGATCAACTAAATACAGTTCTCCAAAATTCTGTGAACACAGCTCTATTTCTAATGTAGGACTCTTGCAATGACATGAAATTACACCTCCAGTGTCCTAAACAATCTCACTGGATTTATGTTCATTTCTGGATCTAGCTCAGGGATGTCTTTGGGGGGAAATCTCACATCCCTGCTGTCTTGATAGGCAGTTAAAATAACAGATGTAAAAAAATTTAATTAAAAATTGAAAGTGGTGTGTCTGTGTGTGCGTGTGTGTGCATGCGTAGGTATGTATATATATATATATAATGTACATATGTGTATGTATTATACATATGTATATATGTATACCTGCAGTGTACGTAATACACTGTTATTATTTATGTCTATTATAAGTCTCAAATTTCACTTGTTGTATTGAATGATCAGCAAGAGAATAGATTTCAAGAGTGGGATAGCCCTTAACCAAGGATGTAAAGCATTTGAAGAGATCTAGGAATTAGAAAAAATAGATATTATTTCCAGTTTTGACAAATACTAATGAACAAAAGTATCTTAGAAAGTAATTTAACTTCTCTAATATTCAGTTTTCTTATGTATAAAGTAGGATAATTTCTGCCTCTGCCTGTCTGGTACGGTTGTGGTAAAATGCAAATGAATACACTTTGTGAGGAGGGCAAGGGACTACGAGAATAGTACACTTTGCTCGTATTTCTAACATGAGTATCATTTCTATGAAAATGGGCCATTTGAAAGTAAAATGTTTTCCTAAGGCATGTGCCATCCACAATAACCACTTACATTCTCCCAAATGAGTCTCCATCTACCTTCCACCCTTAGAGGATAATGCTTACCTTTTCCTATACTCTTAATTTCTCTCTGCTGGGATAAGGCTGTAATTGTATTTAGCCCTGTGAAGCACAGTGGATGACTTGTTAAATAATCAGGTTATTGATTCCTGTAGAACTCTTAAATTTGTGACCTAGAAGAGATATATTTTTGCTGCAAATTAAAAGCAATGCCTTCACAATCATGTAAGCAATTTATCTATTACATATACATATACATATGTTAGAAGCCATAGGTCACCTGGATAGGGGACAGCTCAATAACAGAAGCCAAGCTATACAAAATCAACAGGAAAAACTAAACACATAAGTAAACTTTGAAACAGAAGTGGCAGGTATTACGCAGAGAGAAAGAATCAATTAGTAACAAATGACTAAATTATGGTTAGTACTTTGGAGGGAAGAAAATGTTGGCACATTACATGCAACCAAAAAACATAATGAAGATATTATGATCATAGCCATGGAGAAAATGATCTTGCGAAACGTGATTAGTGAATCACAGCCAATTAGGGATTGATGATACATTATGATCACTCTCATGAAAAGTTTTGTTCAATCATGACTTTGTCAATAGTGCAGTTTGGACACTGAAAGAGGAGAAGCAAGAAACTCACAAGTGCTAATATCCATTCTGTAAAATAGAAGAAATATGATTTAACTTGGGCAATTAAGAAAGCATCATCCTCATAACACCTATTCTAAGGGATTGGGGAGGTGGCCACCATATAATGGAGGCTAACCAGAGGGAAAGTTTCCCATCAGCCATAAAGAGTTCAGTTTCTAGTTCTATTATTCTTAGGACCCCTGGTACTATGATAGAGACGAAGTGTAGTAGGGCCATTGCCAAACTGGTCAACTAAGGTGCTACTACTAAAACAGGCTAAGTGGACTTTGGGAGTCCGTGAGCCCAAAAGAGTTACAGTCCTAGGTTTAGATAAGGATAAGAACCTCTAGTTTTCATCCAATATCGGACCACTAGGGCCATAGGAAATATCTGGTATATTCTATATGTTATCAAAGAAAGAGGTTGTGTAAAAGATTTTATAGAGTGGACATTCTTTTTTAATTAATAGACTATTTTTTGAGTGGTTTACAGAAAGATTGAGTAGAAAGTATTCAAAATCTCAAGATAGTTACCCATATACCCCTTCACTCTCCTCCAGTTTCATCTACCATAATCCAATATTGATACATTATTATTAATTAGTCTGTAGATTACATTGGGGTTCATTGTTTGTCTTTGTGGACATTCTTACTTAAGAACCCTAAGCTTCTACTGTATATTAACAAAATTCCAGCAAGAGTCTGTTCCATAAGTAAGAATGTTTATGAAAGTATTTTGCAAAGCTTTTTAATATTCTAAGGAAAAATTAAAAATTGTTTTAGTAAAAAATATGGAAATGTATATTCTTATGATGAGAACAATCTTTAAATGGAGGGTTATGATAATGAATGAATTTAATGTGTGTAAAGTGCATGTCAGTGGCTGGCACAAAGTACATGCTCAATAAATGCAAGCAATTATCATCATTAGAGTTGATAGTTCTCATAGTTGTACACCTTATTTGAAGAAGGGGACCAAGTGATATGGTATCCTTGAGAAGCTAAAGAAAAGATTGAGTAATCCACTTCACCAAGCACTAGAACAGAGTTGCCAAGAAAAATCCAGTCAAAAGCAGGTCAAATTCATATAGATGTTGAAATCACAAGGAGGAAGGAGATGCAACCACGGGGCAAATAGTCAAGAATCATATAAAAATAGATAGTAGGTACCTATCATCCAGTAGCAATGACCTTCAAGTTTAAACTTGCTCACTGATGCTAAAAAAATGATGTCATCATTCATATTCATGATTCTGTTGATAATGTAGCTTACCTATTGGAAACCTTTATAGCTGCCTCTCACGTGGAGGAAATTAGTAAGTAAGGGTGAAGTAGAGCAATAAAGCATCTCAGAGCTGTGGTTAAGATTGACTTCTATTCTTTTTATTGGGGCCATTTCATTTTAATGACACCAGAGCGTAATTGCTAAATCAGGTAGAGTACCTCCCACACTGATACTGCTGAAACACTTAGACCAGAACTTTGGGCATTTCTCACTGAGATGGCTCTATGTGCCCCACTAACAGTAAACTACCAATTACCTTCTACGTAACACACATACAATATTTGACTCAGATATGTGCACAGACACAGACAGCTATATAAATCTTGTGGATATAAATTCTGAAATTAATTGATTTGGTTTCGTTTCAGTGATGCCTGGGTAATATGAATTAAACGCAAGTTAAAATCATCTTGATTCCTATAGTCTGTTCTTACTAAATCCCTAAGTAAGGTATTAAATCTCACTACCAGTTTGGAAGTGCAGCATAGTAAATTTACCTAGGGCTTTTGTTAATATGCAGATTAGGACTCAGGAGGTCTGGGATGAGACCCAAGACTCCACATTTCTAAGAAACTCCAGGTGTTGCTGCAGGTACAAAGATGCAACTTAAGTTGTAAGGATGAGTTTAGCGTAGGAGCTCTGGAGTCAGTCACGCCTTGGAAAAATTACTTAAGCAATATGAGCTTCATACCTCTCACTTACAAAAAGGGAACAACAGAAATTATCCATCTCTGCTGTTAGTTGTGAAGATTAAATGAGATAGTAAATGCAGAATGGTCAGTTCAAGGCCAGGAACCAAAAAAATGAACCAAAAATCTAGCTTCTGTTGAAATTTTTGTTACTTCTACTACCTCTTTGTCAACCAAAGGATATACATTTCTCAGATCTTTTCATTAATTCATTGATTCACTTGGCAATATAGTTATTGACTTTTACTAAAAGTAAGGGCATGATTACCAAGAGGTTAATTCTTTATTTTTTTTTTTTGTGGTACGCGGGCCTCTCACTGTTGTGGCCTCTCCCGTTGCGGAGCACAGGCTCCGGACGCACAGGCTCAGCGGCCCCACGGCTCACGGGAGCGTGGGATCTTCCTGGACCGGGGCACGAACCCGTGTCCCCTGCATCGGCAGGCGGACTCTCAACCACTGTGCCACCAGGGAAGCCCCCAAGAGGTTAATTCTATTAGGGAACATAAGACAAGGATGGAAGGGGATAGCACATAAGGTCCAAACTGCTAGATTTGACAGTCAAATTCAGAGTGAGCTTATGGTTGAAGCCAGAAAATTGAGTTACCCATCATGTCCTTTATTTCTCTAAATCTGACGAATGGCCATGTCCTGTCAGTTCCATCTCCCAGTCAGCTCTCA
Source organism: Tursiops truncatus (assembly GCF_011762595.2). Classification (NCBI taxonomy): domain Eukaryota; kingdom Metazoa; phylum Chordata; class Mammalia; order Artiodactyla; family Delphinidae; genus Tursiops; species Tursiops truncatus. Next base: position 23,739,906 of record NC_047037.1, on the reverse strand, counting down.
AATCCAACCAAGTAGTCTCCAGCTTTAAAGTAGCATCACCTCCTAGCTGCTCTCTTGTTTCCCACCTTGACTTTCTCTCATCCATTTTCATATTCCAATTGGAGTGAAATTTTAAAAGTGATTATCTCCTGTTGAGCACTCTACAGCCTACAGAGTTATTTCCAAACTCCAGAACAAGGTCTCAAGTTCCCAGAAAAAATTTTGCCCTCACCCTGTGTATCTCCTACTGCTTCCTGTCCATACTCTGGCCCTGGACAAAAGCCAGAACTCAAGTTTCACCTTGCTGCTGGCCTCCCACGTGCTATACTCTCTGCCTGAAATGTCTTCTCTCAGATCTTTTCCTGGGTTCCTCCTTTGAAATAAATGTAAGATCTCAGGTTAGAAGTCATTTCCCTGGAAGCCTCTCCTGGCTTCCTTACTGTGCTCCCACAGCTCCCTCTACCTACCCCGTCAGAGCTCTTATCACTCCAGACCCAAGCCTCAAGCAGATCTTCCAAGTCTCTGATCTCTTTGCAGCATTCACTTCTCCTTGCTCACACTCTCTGTAGCTGTGCTTTTCCATGTGTTTATGTGATTCCCTCATGAATGCCTCCCTTCACAGACTGTAAGCTCCAGGCCAGCTAGAAGTGGGCCATTTTATTGCTTTTCAAAGACTGCTAAATTGCAACACTAAGAAAATGAAATGTTGAAAATAAAACCATTTATAATATAATACAATATTCCTAGGAATAAATTTAGTAAAATTTGTGCAAGACTGTTATTGGAAGACTTAAAGAAAACGTAAGTAAAAAGAGATATCAGATTTTAAGAATAGAAAGGCAATATCATAAATATGTCAGCTTTCCCTAAATTGATCTATAGATTTGATGCAATTCTAATCAAAATACCAACACAGTGAGTCAAAGAATCTGATGAGATGATTCTAAAATTTTTACAGTAAAATAAAGAGATACAAAGAGCTATGACACTCATAAGGAATACTGTAGGGTGTGTGTGGTGGGGAGGAGGGTAAGGTTGTTCCTATTAAATATTGAGTTAATTACTAGAAGGCAACAATGATTAAAGTAGTGTGATACTGTCACAGGGTAGACAAATTGATCATGAAGTCTGACAATACTAAGCACTGGTGAGGATGTGGTGCAATGGAAACACACCAGCTGGTAGGGATACCACTTTGGAAAACAATGTGGTATCACACATTCCATTTCAAGTTCATTGTTTAAAGAATCTTTTACAAGAGCCGCAGGTGACTTGTACAAGAATATTCATAGATGGGACTTCCCTGGTGGCGCAGTGGTTAAGAATCCGCCTGCCAATGCAGGGGACACAGTTTCGATCCCTGGACTGGGAAGATCCCACATGCCGCAGAGCAACTAAGCCTGTGTGCCACAACTACTGAGCCTGCGTGCCACAACTACTGAAGCCCGTGCCCCTAGAGCCCATGCTCTGCAACAAGAGGAGCCACCGCAATAAGAAGCCCGCACACCGAAATGAAGAGTAGACCCTGCTCGCCGCAACTAGAGAAAGCCCACGTGCAGCAACGAAGACCCAACGCAGCCAAAAATAAATTAATTAATTAAAAACAACAAACAAACAAAAATAAATGCAGCTTTATTAAAAAAAAGAATATTCATAGATAGAAGCAACTCCATCAAAGGAGAATAAGTAAAGCGTGGAATATTCTCACATTTGCATGTTACCAATGACAGTGAATGAGCTACAGCTAAAAACCATAACATGGATGAATCTTAGAAAAGTCATGAGTGGGGGGAATAAAGAAACGGCTTGATGACATAAAGTATAATACTGTTTTTATAAAGTTCGAAAGCTCATGGAAAGACTATAAATAAAAATTCAGCATAAGATTTACCTCTGGGGATGGGGGGAAGGAGAATGGGGAGGAGCACACAGGTAAGTTGGACAGTTTTGGCAATGTAGCTTATAGTTTAGTGAAAGATTCATGGGTTTCCATTTTTAAGGTAATTTTCAAGGCCCTGAAAACACACAATAAAGGCCATGTGGCATAACTCCTCAACCTTATTTCTTCTTAAACTGTTCAAGCAAAATGAATAAGCTGCCAAGATCAAGCTTTAGTCGTCTCCAAAGCTCCACCCTTTCCCAAAGCACCACAACCAGTCAGACAATAGTGGATGCAAATCAGGTTTGTTATGACAGCCCTTGGCAAGGGATGTGCAGTCGTGAAAGAAACCTCCTCAGCAAGGATGCTGTTGCCTTTACAGCTAACATGGCCACACCTTTGCTTCCACATTCTCAGCATCACTGGTGGGAAACAGAGCAACTGAAATTCTCAAATGAAATAAAACTCTTCCATAATTCTCCATTCTAGCTGAGCAGGGCTCAATTTTCCACGAATGTCATTTGCTTTGGTAGCATAAAATCTTAGTGAGCCATGCTCTCTACTTTATTTCCTTTGAACTTTTGTATATTTTTGCATAAAATTTTATATCCAAACATAGAATGTTATAAGATACTTCTTCGAAAGTCACTTAAGTCATCAGGGTACAGATTCATTATTACTCTTTTCAGAACATCGGGAAGTCTAACAGAGAAGGCTGGTGAGTTAGCCTTTCTAAGGTCAACTTGATTCTCCATCATGTTTTCCTTTCGTAGCCATAGGTTTCACACCAAGTTTTGAGTCCCATTTTTCAATGCCAGCTCTTACCTTGATATCTCTGAAGATATTTTATAGTTCCTTCCTGTGGTAGAATATTTGCAAGGATGACCACAATAATTTTCCCATCCCTGTATGCATACCGCTTTATAATGTGACTTTATCACAACCTGCATCAAGAGCTGGAGCCTATTTCCCCATGCCTTGAATCTTGGCTGCTCTTGTGATCATTTGACCAATACAGTGCAGTGAAAGTGATATTGCAAGACTTCTGGGACCAAGCCTTAAGAGTCTTGCACTTCGGTTCTCATCATCTTGGAATGCTGCCCTGAGACCATCATGGAAAAAAGCCAGGGCTAGCCTACTGGTGGGTGAGAGGTTACATGGAACAGAACTGAGTCCCCAGACCAACCAGCTAATAATCAGAATCAGCCACCAGACATTTGAGTGAACCCATGTTAGACCACCCAATCCCTGTCAAGCCCCAGATGATTGTGGTCACATGAGTGACCTCAGATGAGAACCACAGAACTGCTCATCTGAGTCCAACCTAAATTGTTGAGCTACAGAATTGTGAACTAATAAAATAGCTGTTTTAAGCCACTAAGTTTGGGGAGTGGTTTGTTACACAGCAACAGATAACTGATCTATTTTCCTTATTTTTTTTTTACCTTTTGTCTGCAAGGGTTGTGGTGTGTGTGTGTGCATGTAGAAGCGGAGCCACATTTAAATCTTCTCCATCAGATTTTGGTCAAATTGAGAAAAATGTTTGACTTTGTGTCCAAGGGTAATGAAGAATGAAGAAAAACTAGGTAATTCCAAGACTTGAATATTTCATTTAAAAGGAATCCCATAGTTAGAATCTTTAGAATACATTATTTAATAATAAGACTTATCAGGTAAATTCTTTTTCAGAATAGATTGTTTCAATTATTTTTATACTTTTTTTATTATTACGTATTTCTCTTTTTCCATGTCGACAATCTCACATATTTTGTTCGTTCTACATGATTTTCAGCATTTCTCTTCCTAATTTGGAGTTAGGTTTTATTTGCTTTCCTTTTTGAATCTTTCAGAATTTGTTTACTTTTCTCTGTCCTGTGCTGTCATTCTTATTCCTGACATCTTCAAGGCTGTGATAGAAGGAGTAACGTGGTAACTAATGCATAGATCCATATGGCGCTCTGACAGCTTCACCTCCTTTACCTCCAAACTACATCTCTGATGTTCTCCACAGTCCCTCCCTCCCTCCCTTTTGTTTCTTTTCCTCATAAACTTCACTCTCCTCTTTGCTGCCAGAAATACAGCCCGTGCCTGCTGTGATATGGATATGAGAAACCACACTGCTAAGCAGCTCGGGCTGTACTTGACAGATTAGAGATTATTTTTTTCTCATTTGGCTGTGTCAGGGCAGCAGCACATTTATTTTTCCCTTTGACATCAGTGACAGCTATTACTGTGCCAGCTCCGTATCTAGAGAGTAAATGAATGCACTGAGGAGGCATGGGGCCTTCTAGGCTGACTCAACACAGCCTCCCGAGCTCTGCTGTGTTGCAGCCTACTGAAAATGGAGTCTCAGAGAGCAGCAGCCCAGACAGAGTCTCAGGGGACAGTGAGAAAAACACGGTTGGGATGGAGGGGAAGAGAGTGGGGAGAAAGAAGAGAGAAGGTGAAGATAGATAAGGGAAGAGAGAGGAAAAACAGAGGGCTTTGTGGTTGATAAGAATTAACCAGGGGATACTGGCAAATACACTCTTGGCACCTTTGCATCTCTGCTACTGCCTGCCAACCAGAGTTGCTCTTATTAAAACACACACAAAGAGAAACAACAGAAGAGTCTGAGTTTCCCAGAAATGGAAGTAAGCAACGTAATCAAGCTGCTTATATTTATAAATCTATTAAATAGCTCCTTCAACTTGTTTTCCCTTTTATTTTCTTTTTAATACAATTGACACATGCAAGAGAATATATAGAAGATACATGCAAGTTATAAATTATAGTAGTATATTGAATACCTGGAAACCCACTCCAACCCATGAGCCAGAATATCACCAATAACTTATTTCTTCTACGTGTTTCTTTCCATTCCATTCTTTTCCCTGTTTCCCAGAAATTACCACTTGGCTGAATTTTGTGTTCTTAATTCCCTTATTTACTACACATATGCATATATGCATTCTCACCTACATGCATGTATGCTTATGCAACATTGTTTAATCTTGGTCATTTATGAACATTATAAAAAAGGTCTTACGGGACTTGATTTACTGATCTTACCTTATGCTTCCAAGATTCAACTCCATTGTCATTAGCAATTTTATTTCATTGCTTTTCACTGCTGTGTAATATTAAATACATTTATTTCTCTTTTCTCCTTTTAATGAAATATGAGTTGTTTACAAGTTTTTGCTATCATATAATATATATATTAATAATATATATAACTATATATGATAATATATATATTATTATATAAAATTGCTACAAATATTTTTATGCATGGTGCACATGTACAAGGGGGTCCCTAAGGCAAACACTCAGAAATAGAGTTATAAGTTATACAAATATGTACAAAGTATATACAAATGTATTTATAAATGTTAAAATATATACTCATAAATATATACATTGGAATAAATTTATATTCAAGAGTAAAGAAAAACTCCTCAAAAGACAAGGTACTCATGAAGAAGAGTTTCTTTTTAAGATATAAAGACTTATTATGAAGCCATCATAATTAGGACAGTGTGGTACTTGTGCAGGGATAGATTAGAGACCAATAAGATAGAATTAATGGTCTAGAAACAGAAACCACAACACATAGTACAGAAGGAACTGTAGATACTGGGGAAAAGTGAGACTAGACAATAAATGATGTTAGAATAATTGGCTGTCCCTCTGAGAAAGAAAAATTTAATTGGATGTCTACTTCATATTATACACAAAAATCGATTCTGGAAAATGGACTTACGGCAAAAGGCAAAATTTTAAAACACTTTAGAAGAAAATGTCTTTCTGATTCTGGGGTAAGGAAGGATTTTTTAAATAAAATACAAAAATGTTAACCATAAAAGAAAAAATTATAAATTTAACTACATTAAATTTAAGAAATTCTGTTCATTAAGAGACATCATGGAAAAGTAAAAGCACAAGACACAAACTGGGAGAAAATATTTGTGGCATATGTAACTGAAGACAGACTACCATGCAGAACATACAAAGAAATCAGGCAAATTAATGAAAATATGGTAAAACAACTCATTAGAAAAATGGACAAAAAGTTTGGTGAGGTATCATATGAAAATACAGTCAACTTCATTAACAATCAGAGAAATACAAATAAAGACCACAGTATAATTTCACCTCACACCTATTAGATTGCCAAAAATTAAGAGGAAAAATTGGTACAAGTGCTTTGGAAATGATTTTGCATTATTTTGTAAAAATGAGTAGTATTTTGCAGACCCTACCACCTGGCACTTCCACTCTTAGGCATGGATACAGAATGGCCACCAAGTCGGGGACCATGGACAAATACGTATTAGCTAGTTTATTGTTATTATAGTACATGATAAGATAATAGCATGCATATTTCCAGACTTTATGGCCACACTGAATGCAGTCTAGAGAATTCTTCAGTTCTAATTAAATATGGAGATACGTGAAATCCTTCCTTTCTCAACCTTCTCTTTCCTTAGGCTCTTGAAAAACATACTTGTTCTTTGTCAACTTCAATCTCTTAGCAAAGCTGATGAAACAGTGAAATCTATGCAGACTCTCTCCCATGAAAAATTCATGGACAATTTAAGGGGGTTGAATGCCCCACCCTGAAGTCCTTTTATGAACCATTTAAGGGTCTGTGTTTCCTGGATTAAGAACTGGATTAGGAATTAAGAACTGCTCTAAATCATTCTCTCCCCAGTGTTAGAGCTTAAGGCACTGAGGTATCACTCGGCCTCCATTTATGAACTAAACCTCTTCAGGTTTTGGTTCTAGACCCTTCTTCCAGGCTTAGGAGTCAGCCTTTTGAGACTACTGAACCTCAGCATACAGTATCTCATTTAAGGACAGAGCAACAGCGATTCTAGAACCAGCGCCATGGGCACTTAGACCTACAGGTCCCCAGCTCAGCAGGCATGATGACACAAGAGGGCAGTGTCAGGCATGCTTCTGTGGTATATTAAGGAGCCCAGCAGGAAAATCAACATTCCTGAGGAATGTTGATATGAATAATATAAACAACCTCACATTTCTGAATCCAAGTTTTCCAGAGTGAGTTACACAGAGTCCAGCAATTCTAAGCAAGTAAAATGGATTCATACCATCCCTCCAACTACCTCCAGTAAGAAAAGACAGGTTCCATTTCTACTTTGCAATTATATTCACAGCTCATTCTTTTTTTTTTTTTTTTTTTTTTGTGGTACACGGGCCTCTCACTGCTGTGGCCTCTCCCGCTGTGGAGCACAGGCTCCAGACGCGCGGGCTCAGGGGCCATGGCTCACGGGCCCAGCCGCTCCACGGCATGTGGGATCTTCCCGGACCGGGGCACGAACCCGTGTCCCCTGCATCGGCAGGCGGACTCTCAACCGCTGTGCCACCAGGGAAGCCCCACACCTCATTCTTAAACATTCAGATTTTTCATAATTGCTAGTCATAATGATAAATACAAGAATCTGAAATTATTGAGGACTTGGTTTGTCTGGCATGTATAGTTATTAATTGCAAAACACTACAGGAAATGTAACGCGTCATCTCAGGAGGAGGAAGAGGACAAGGAGATTCTAAGTGTGTCTGTTCTAAAGTCAGACTGGCTATGCCATTTAATACCATTTACTTACTGTGTAACCTTGAACAAGTCTCAACCTCAGCATCCTTGTATGTGAAATAAGGATAATAATAGTACCTGTCTCATAGGGGCATTATGAGAATAAAATGAGATAGAAGCATAGGCCAGTGTGTGGCACATGGGATGCGATTTAAAAAGTGAGCTAGTTTTAACATTAACACCCCATTCTTCATTTAGATCCATGTCCCCTTTGTTTGTTTGTTTGTTTCTTTCTTTCTTTCTAACTAAATTATTATTTGTTTATTTATTTTTGGCTGTGTTGGGTCTTCATTGCTGCGCACGGGCTTTCTCTAGCTGCAGAGAGTGGGGGCTACTCTTCGTTGCGGTGTGCGGGCTTCTCATTGCAGTGGCTTCTCTTGTTGTAAGTATGGGCTCTAGGCGCGTGGGCTTCATTAGTTGTGGCGCGCCACGGGCTCAGCAGTTGTGGCTCATGGGCTCTAGAGTGGAGGCTCAGTAGTTGTGGCTCATGGGCTTAGTTGCTCTGCAGCATGTGGGATCTTCCCAGACCAGGGCCTGAACCCGTGTCCCCTGCATTGGCAGGTGGATTCTTAACCACTGAGCCACCAGGGAAGTCTTCCATGTCCCTTTTTTCCAAATATTTTTGAAACTGTGGCATTTGTTTTAATTCCTCATTAACAGAGAAGCTAAAAGGGTATCATTTTCATTGCTCTTGAAAAAGAAGCACTTCATGGGTACTAATGAGTTCTTAAAACAAAAATGTATGTGCTGACAGTAAGCATTAGGTAGGTTGTCATTGTGATGACACATCTGTGTGGCCATAGAGTGGAAACATGAAGTCAAAGATAAAGGAATAGTCCCCAAAGATGAAGGAGATGAATAGCAAAATAATTCAAACACATGGGTTTTATTTAAAAACAGATATGTATTTAAAATATTTCTTAAGTGATAAAATGGGGGAGAAAACTAGAAAAGATGGTTTGATCCTTTAAGAACAATCCATCCTATAAAAAAATGGTTAAAGGTTTCTTTGACTTTATTGCCAGGAGGATACTGTTAAAATTTCCCATGTAATATGAAAGATGATTTACATCTAATTTTTGAAACAAAATGAAGTTAATAAAGGTTAAGAACTCTTGGACCCAATGATCTAAATTACTAAAGTCTCTGAATCCAGCTCTAAAACCAACCTGTAGTTTGATTACAGTGTTTACCTAAAGAAGACCATGACCCACTAGCTGAGTTTTCATTCATATTCCAAAATCACTCTTTGTGACCTTCACATTCTCATAAATTTCTGATCCTGGGGTTTTCCTGGTGGTGCAGTGGTTAAGAATCCACCTGCCAATGCAGGGGACACAGGTTTGAGCCCTGGTCCGGGAAGATCCCACATGCCGTGAAGACACTAAGCCCGTGAGCCACAACTACTGAGCCTGCACTCTAGAGCCCATGAGCTACAACTACTGAGCCCGTGTGCCACAACTACTGAAGCCCGTGTGCCTAGAGCCCATGCTCTGCAACAAGAGAAGCCACCACAATGAGAAACCTGTGCACCGCAACAAAGAGTAGCCCCCGCTCGCTGCAACTGGAGAAAGCCTGCATACAGCAATGAAGACCCAGCACTGCCAAAAATAAATAAATAAAATAAACAAATTTAAAAAATAAAAATATAATATATTTCTGATCCTGGGCTTCATGGCCATCTGCCAGTTGACTCTCCAGTATTTTAGTTCCCACATTCTCTAACATTGCTCAGTGAGACTTACTCTCTAACTTGTAAACTTGCACAATATTCCCCATACCCACCAGGACTGGTGCACTTGAGAGTATGGAAAATCCAACTACCTCATCCCTCTTCACTAAATGACTACCCAGAATCTGCCTCCTTTATAAAATTATTCTCAGAGTCCAATCTAACTGACTGTCCTGAATCCCTCCTCTTGCCCATTTTATAAACAGAACTGCATAAACTCAGGCCTCCCCCTTCTTCCCCTTAAAAATGTGGATTTCTTTTAGATAGGGTTCCCTAATAAAAATCTCTCATGTCTGTGAGAACTTTTAAGGGGATAAATGAAGAAACAAGGGGCATGTTAGTAAATATTGACTGATTTACACCATTTTTTCTTTAGCTTAATATTCTAAATGCTATTTTTTAGTGATACCAATACATAGAAGTAAAGCACATTTTTTGGCATGAAGAATTTGACTCTGGAGCCAAATTCTTTGGTTACTAATACCAGCCCTATTACTTACACTGTGTTATTCTCTCTGAACCTCAGCTGTCTCAACTGTTAAGTGAGGATAATAACATTATCTACTTAATAGGATTATTTGGAGGATTAAATGAAATAATCCATGTAAAGTACTTTTAAAAAGGGCATGGTACATATTAAGCACTGAATAAATGTTTGTTGTGTTGTTCTTACCACCATTAATTTATCAGAAAATATAACTGGTCATTTTCTAAGACTTAAGTGTAAGTCTGAGTGACTCACAACAGGAGTCACCAAATTATGAAAGTGTCTGTTTGGTCTGAATTTAAGTGTGTGCCTTTCTTTCAAAACTTCTGATTGTATCTGGAGAACAGCATCAAAATAAATGATTGTTTCTCATTGTACAGTACCCCAAACAACTGAACCTACCAATACTCTTCCTCTATTTCTGTCCATAGCAAAAGTGTGGAGTCGCCCATCATTTCCTAGGGGTTGAATCCAATGGACCTACGCCTATCCTACTTGACCTCTCCTGTGTTAGACACTGTCCACCCTCCATCTACCTTTTCCTTTAACTTCCAGATACATTCTCTGCTGGCTTGCTTCCTGTTTCTTGGGCCCAGTACTTAGTCCTTTGTGGGCACCTCTTCCTTTCTTCAACTAGTGCTGTTGTATAAGTACCTTCCTTTCTCACTCCACCTACTTTCCCCGGATGACCTCATTCTCTCAAGATTTCCACAAGTTGATAGCTCCATATCCACCTTTACTGCCACTGCCTAAGACTAGGCCCTCATCACTTCCAACCTAGCCTGGAAATTGCCTCTAAAATGGTCCCCTTGCTGCCTTTTTCCCACTTCACATGGCCACCAGAATGTCCTTCCTAAAGGATAAATCTGACCTTGTCACGCTCAAGCTAAAGCTCTTCAAGGGTTTCCCTTACCTTGCTGGATAAGATCCTATCTAACCCTTCTGCACTTTAACCTAATGACCCACCTTAAGTAGGCACCCTACAAGTTTTTGTTGTTCAAACAAGGAACATGGTTCTAAAAGTTTTGCCAGGGCTGTACTTTTTATTCAAATCACTTTTCTTTATAAATTATTGATCACAGCCTTAAAAATCAATTAGAAGAGTTTCTCAACTCCAGTAAATACATATCACTAGATCTCTTGAATTGAAAATTTTAAGAACAAGTCAATTATATACGATGCGCAAGTGCAAGCATACACACACACACACACACTATACATTATTGTGCTTTAAAACTAGATGTATAGATTTTTAATAATAGTAAAGTGTATTATATCAATGCATACACTTACATATACTTAAAATCAGTTATGCAAAGGAAACAGAATAATAATGAAACAGATTATGCCATAATTTGACAGCATTGTCCACAAGTTTAGAATTTGCATCTACTGTAAATCTCAGATTTCCATATTATAGAACTGCTAAAGATCAATCTTGCTATAAACTGATAATCAATCATTTGTAGAGTCCACACATCTCAGAGTCTTGTGTCAATGTATAGGAATAATATTAGGTATGTATAGAAATTCAAGATAAATTGCTAAATGAAGAGGTGGGTGATGGAAAGAGCTACTGGATCAAGAGAAGAAGTTCTGAATTTTGTCCTGACCAAGGTCCTACTTCTCATAGATGGTGAGACTGAAACAATTAATTAGCCTTTCAAGATGTTACATTCCTCCATCTCCAGAAGGAGGGGTTTTAATTACACAGATCTCTGAGGCCCTTGCCAGCTTTGAAATTTGGATATTTAGCTATGGCATACCCACAGAACAGAGAAGCCCCCCCTTGAACAAGCTTTGAGAAAGATCAAATCCACTGTGACTCTCAATCACAAACAGTTGATAGATCTCTTAGCTGTCCAGATTTTATAAGGCTCCCCAGTCTACATCTCTCCAAGCCTCCACCTTCAGGTGCTAAAATCTTCAGCTTCCTCACCGCCTTAACCAAGCTGGACATTTTCATATAATGTAGCCTGAGTTGTTCTAGGCTTGAATCAATAAAAATTTAACAGAGAATTCAAAATACCCCCCCCCCCGCTCCCCACTTTCAGGTCCAAGTAATGAGAGCTCCTTAGCCTTCCAGTGACACACACTAAATATTTCGTAAGAAAAAGGCTGGATGAGTGACTAATGTGTGTTTTTAGCCTCAGTTTCTTGTGTTAGGGATATAACAGCTGTATGCAGTAAAATTCCAGGGTAGAACCGGCTGTATCGACAATTTAAGACATCCATGCCTTTGTAGTCATAGCAGCTGTACATGTTTTCTGCAGTGGAGATTTAACGTATTGGATAGGATTATGAGTGAATTGGATTGGCTTCACTATTTTGTACCACATTTTGTTTTATGATGAGCTGAAAGCCAGAGTCTGTATAGTTAGACTTGGGGCTTAGCAGCATAACCAATAAAATATAATGAGAAAAAAACAAGTCTGTGTCCTACAGTGTATCCCAGCAGTAAACAACTCTGCTAATATTTAGAGATGTCTGTCTCAGACTGCTCTCTTGTAAACTTTCCCTTAGAAAGAAAACCCTTAACGTATAGCTACTATTTTACTCCTATCAACTATATATAGGTAAGGTTCTGCCAAGAAGAAGGAAAACGAATGCAATGTGCGTATCTGCATTATTTAAGCCAAAAAAGTCAACGTGCTTCATATAACTCAAACCAAATTATCCACAGTCCCTAAGTCAGAAGTTCAAAACTCACAGAGAAAATCCAACAGTCTAATTCTAGTTTGCTTTGATTTGAAGACTTGTGTTTGTCAGAAGACATGCAAGCCTTGGAATTGAGTCAGAAAAATGTGTAAAGAGGTGATATACTGAAAAAAATAGACAATTCACCCAGTCAGTGTGAGTCCAGGAAATGTGAGATTCCTCCCACATTTCGAGAGCACCGGCCCTACAGCCTTCTGGAACTTGAGCTCCGAATGTCACTTACCCTATGACGATACAGGAGATGGCAGTTCCCAAGAAGGCATATGTTAAAATAGATCCTAAGTTCTGAAAAAAGTGTCTCTGGGGAGAAAAAGATACATTTTATATAGTACGTCAGCATTTTTCTTCTTAGTGTTAACAGGAAATAAAAATAAATGCAATAAATTGCCCCACCCTTCCCTCACTGTTTAGGCAAATTTTGTTTTTGGAGCATCAGTTCGTGGCCCTATTGTACAAATAAGGCTTAACTGATTTACACAGAAAAGGACAGAGGTTTCCAAAAAATAGGGGAAAAAATACACCTGGAAGGTGACAGGGTAGAGATGAGAGAAACTACTGCCAGAACTGGCTGGACCTGAGAGAGAGGGAAGGGACTGGAGCAATGGCCATGCAGGATTCTGGGATGATTAAAGGAAGACAGAGTTTTTCAGAAGTTTTGTTGTCACTGAAACCCCTTTAACACTTTAAATATACTATTCTAAAAGATTTAAGTTGGGCTTCCCTGGTGGCGCAGTAGTTGAGAGTCCGCCTGCCGATGCAGGGGACACGGGTTCGTGCCCCGGTCCGGGAAGATCCCACATGCCGCGGAGCAGCTGGGCCCGTGAGCCACGGCCGCCGAGCCTGCGCGTCCGGAGCCTGTGCTCCGCAACGGGAGAGGCCACAACAGTGACAGGCCCGCGTACCGCAAAAAAAATAAAAAATAAAAAGATTTAAGTTGTCTTTTGACTTTTATTGGATCTCTGATTTACAGTTCTTCTGAATGTGATGAAACAAAACCTTAATCACCTACAACAGTTTATTCTAATGAATCACACAAAATGATACCTAGTCTTGGGGCTGGGGATGAGGAAGGATGACTGGAATAAGTCTAGCTTTCTAAATCTTTTCAAATGCTTGCTTGGGAAAACTCCCTTCCAGTTCTGTAAGTGGCATCTGAGTAGCCAGAACTGACAGAAAGAGGGAGCCTGGAGTACACAAGAAAAATCAGGTCTGTGCTGAAAAAGCAAAGGCTGCTGGAGCCCACAGGCCAAAGGAGGAGAGCCCTAGGAATCTCTGGAGTGGGTGGTGGGCAGCAGAAAAGCAACTGCACTACCTCTGCATCTCAAAACTCATTCAGGCCAGAACCTCACTCTGCAGCACTTGGGATGCTAGCACCTAAACTTCTATGGGAATTACTAATTTAGGAAATGTGAGCATTCAGGCTGCACCTAAGTAATGTTTTGCAAGTGCATAGAAACTGCAAAACCAGACTTTGTCTCTATCAGCATCAACAGCTGAGTATTAGCAAAACAATCTTAAGTTTTCACCCAATGGGTGATGGGTAAACCCAATGTAATTAACAGCAAACTCTTTGGTTATAATCATCTAGAATAATATTGCCCAGTAGAAATATAATGTAAACCATATATGTCATTTAAAATTTTTCTAGTAGCCACTTTAAAATAAGTTTTTAAAAAGTAAAATGAGGGCTTCCCTGGTGGCGCAGTGGTTGAGAGTCCGCCTACCGATGCAGGGGACGTGGGTTCGTGCCCCGGTCTGGGAAGATCCCCCATGCCGCAGAGCGACTGGGCTCGTGAGCCATGGCCACTGAGCCTGTGCGCCTCTCCGCAACAGGAGGGCCCACAGCAGTGAGAGGCCCGCATACCGCAAAAAAAAAAAAAAAAAAAGTAAAATGAATGTTGATAATAAAATGTTTTATTTAACCCAATATATTCAAACATTATCATTTCTGTATGAAATCAATATAAAACATTATTGAAATAATTTACATTATTTTTTGATACTGAGTCTGTAAAATCCAGTGCATATTGTACACTTAAAGCATGTCTTCAGGGGCTTCCCTGGTGGTGCAGAGGTTAAGAATCAGCTTGCCAATGCAGGGGACATGGGTTCGAGCCCTGGTCTGGGAAGATTCCACATGCCATGGAGCAACTAAGCCCAGGTGCCACAACTACTGAGTCCGGGTGCCACAACTACTGAGTCCGAGCACCACAACTACTGAAGCCCGCGTGCCTAGAGCCCATGCTCCACAACAAGAGGCCACCGCAATGAGAAGCCCGTGCACCTCAATAAAGAGTAGCCCCCGCTCTGCGCAACTAGAGAAAGCCCGCGCACAGCAATGAAGACCCAACACAGCCAAAAATAAATAAATAGCCAAAAACCACAAAAAATCTATTTCTATGATAACTGTAGAAAAACGACTGATTAAAACGCCCCAAATATTAATAAATAAATAAATAAATAAAAGTTAAAAAAACAAACAAAAAAGAAAAAGCACACCATTCAGACTAGTCACATTTCAATGGCACGTGGCTATCGGTTAGTATACTGGACATAGCAGGATTTAGAAGAATTCTAAGCATGTCAGATTTGAATCTGTATCACATATGATCTAAGATAATGATATTCTTACCAAATAGGCAAACCCATAAAATAAAATAATTGTTTCCATTAGTGCTGGCAAAATACTCTACTTAATGATACAAGAAGAAAACAATCACTGTATATTTACCTTCTTTAGGCTATATCCGGCATGAAATATAATTGGTGGCAGTAAAACATTGAAGAAGATTTCTGGATCAAATGTCATCTGCCAGAAAAGACAAAAGTATAGTTAAGAAGATGCTCCTTTGGGCTACTAAAAATAAGTTTAAAAAAATTGTTACAGTCACCCTTGCTAAGGTTGTCTGAGGCATATTAACATGATATTAAATTAGCAAAGATGAAAATAAGAGAAAATGCAAACTTAGAAATTCATAATTGAATACAACTATAAATATTTTAAATGTAAAACTTTATTCTGCAGCTAATAAGAACATCAAAAAAACCTCAATGAAACCTCTCTAGGCAAAGAAAACCTTTTCCTTTTACTTTGATTAGTTATTCATTCCTCATATTTTCAATGTTTTTATTCTATTTTATTTTTTTCTGGTTGAGGAGATTGGTAGTGTTCCAACATTTTAGCTCTGACAAGGATTTATCTAAGGTTTTCCCAAATAAAACATTTTTAGAAATTTAGTCTTACTTTTCCCACTTTATCCCACTCTGAAGTTCAAAATATTTTCTGGACTCTGGAAAAACACATTTGAAAGTGAAACCGGATTTTTCTAGCATTTGTTTATTGGCTTTTACTTAAATGTTAAAATAAACTTGGCAAAAAATTCCTTGGTGTGAAATGCAATGAAATGAGATGGAGAAATTCTTGAATCCAATATCTGCTATTTGCTGGGTAGTCTGAAAATGTTAACTCATTTAATCTTTAAAACCTTCCTTAGGCTCATTCTCTTCTTCCACACTTTCCCTCTCTCTCAATCTCTCTCTCTCTCAATCTCTCTCTCTCTCTCTCTCTCTCTCTCTCACACACACACACACACACACACACACACTCACTGTCATTCATTATTTCACCACTAAGCCTTCTTACCATTACAGCACTCATCAAAATCTTTGAGATGTATGGGTTTCACAACTATACTTTCTAATTTCCTCCCCCTTTTTGCCTGAATTCTTACTCATCTCTGAAACTGGATCTCAAAAGCTACTCCTCTCTGAAACATGCTTTGATTTCCCAAGTCAAAACTGACTATTCTTTCTTCTATGCTCTTTCAGCACTTTGTACCCTCCCTTGAAGCATATGTGTTTCATAACATATTTTACACAATTATTGGTTTCCGTTTGACTGTTTTCCCAGTTAAATTGGGAAGCCATCAAGGATCACAATGATGCCTTAGTCAATTCTGTGTTGCTTTCATCCCTCCCAGTGCTAGCCCATTGCTCAATATATATTTGCTAAATTGGAAAAAAAATTAATTGCCTTTGAGAGACAAATCTATTAAAATGGAATGAATTATATATATCCCTAACAACCTTACACATTACAGGTAAGAGTTACTTAAGTAAAAATTAAGAAAAGCCTTTCTTAACTCCCATTTTTTACTTTGGGCCTAATTGAGCATTGCCAGAGTCCCTCTTCGCTTTTCTGCATACTGGCCCCTCAACTCTACTCTTCTAATATTTGGAAAGGGGAGGGGGGGAAGTAGGAGCCACCTAACTCAGTTGGGCACCCTCTCATAAACCTAGTTATTCCCTCATTGATGCTACAACTTCTTGTACCAGTGAGCATTCAGATAGATCAGCTTGGCCTATCCCCAACTCTCTGTGCCAGTTTCTTCGTCTTGAAAATGAATACAATAATCTGGTACCTAATTTTAAGGTGGTTATAAAAATTAAATGAATTAATACTTACAAAGCCCTTGCAGCATTGCCTAACATCTAATAAGCACCTTTAAGTATTTATCACTAAAGAAAATGAAATATCTGAATTAATATTTTGAAGTTATACTATTTGAAGAAGTTGCCCTATTGTTAGGAACTCTTGAGTGTTACAACTGTGTAACATTTGGGCAAAGATATTACTTTTCCTTCTAAGTTTACTCTTTTTTCTAAGATTATCTGAAACACCATTATTGATCTATTTTTGAGGCCTGTTTGAGAGTGTATCAACTGCATATTTGAAAGTTTTTAGCAAAGAGATATATTTCTGAGTTCTGGAGGAGAGAAGCAATGCAGCCGTGATGATCTGGAAGAGAGAATTACAGTGGCACAACATCTTGGACAGAAAAATCCCTCGCCTCGGTAGTTTTTCTGCAAAAATCAGGTTAATCACTCAACCAGAACATTTCAATAACCAGAATGCCCCATTCCCTGCATGCAGGTTAACTAATGTGTTATTGAATTATATTTTCTGGAGCAGCCAGATGAAACTGGCAGGCTGAGAATGGCATGCAGTGTACGAGGATTTATTTGTATATACAAAACAGATTTGTGTTCCTTTCAGACTTGCTATAAGCTTAGGAACTGCTAAATCAGAGTTCTGGGAGTAACTCCAAACCCAGACAATTTCTCAGAAATGGCTGGATCTGCCGCTGCACCGACCTCCAGATGGCGATTCCACATGTCATTTTCCTCAGACTTTGTGTTCAAATCATGGCCTTGGAGGTGAGACTGTTTTTAAGGCCCAAACAATTAAAATTTTTCATTATAGTAGGAGGGGGGAAAAAACCTAAGACAGGTGTGAAAGGGAAGAGCAGAAAGTTAAAAATCTTTCAGCTAAATACATTAGTCTTAAGATACAAATTTTATAGACCAGCACTGTCCAGTAGGACTTTCTGTGATGTGAAAATATTCTATTACTGTCCTGCCCAATACAGGAGCCATGGGTCACATGATCTACTGAGCAATTGAATTGCAAGCTACTGGAACTGAGGGACTGAAATTTTTTTTTCTGTGGCTAGTAACTGTTGGACTGTACATTTATAGACAGTTACTAGAATTAAAAAATTCAGACCATTCAATTCTTAGATGGTTTACTGTCCCATATAAGGAGTGGCTAATTTGGAGCAACTGACCTGAGACTCAGGTGGTAGAATTATGGATGCTTCATGAAAACTGTGAGATTTTTAAATACTGAGATTCAATTCTTAAAATATCAGATAATATGAGACAGAAAAATACCAATATGTTCAACTACTACAAGGATGCAGTAGTTTTACCTATTAACTCAAACATGCACCGGTATTTGGCTAGGAATGGCCTGGACACGTTGATAGAGGTAATCAACTTGAAAACTTCCAAAAGCAGAAAGCAAAGGTACCAAGTTTAATTCTCATCAGAAGGTTATAGATACAGAAATTCTGTTTGGGGCTTCCCTGGTGGTACAGTGGTTGAGAATCTGCCTGCCAATGCAGGGGACACAGGTTTGGGCCCTGGTTTGGGAGGGTCCCACATGCCGCGGAGCAACTAGGCACGTGAGCCACAACTACTGAGCCTGCGCATCTGGAGTCTGTGCTCCGCAACAAGAGAGGCCACGATAGTGAGAGGCCCGCGCACCGCGATGAAGAGTGGCCCCCGCTTGCCACAACTAGAGAAAGCCCTCGCATAGAAACAAGACCCAACACACCCAAAAATAAATTAAAAAAAAAAAAATTCTGTTTGGTCCCGAGTATTAAGGCTTCCAGCAACTCAATATGAACTATCTAGGAAGAAATATCAGTGTTCTAGCAACTACTAAATAAATAAGCACTAAAAGAACCACTTTAATAGGGGACTGTGATTTATGTGGCATATTACTCCCAAAGAGGCCTTTTAAAAACATAGTTTCATCAACTCTGACAGCATTCCTGAGTGGTAACTGGCAAATGCAATTATCCCCTTTTTCCAGAGACAGGAGAAGAAATGAATGGCGTGCCCAGTGTCAATGAATGTATCAGGGATATTGCTGGAAATTGAGTATATCTACATGGGCAAGCTAAATGTGTGATTTCCAAGGGAGAACCAGGCTAACATAACTACTTAAAGCAAGACTTAGGAGTGTTTAAGAGAAGTTGGGACTCAGAAGTAGGCTTTCATTATTTTCGCAATTCCCAATTCCTTTGGAAAAGTGTTAACACAATAATGCGTTCACTTATCTTCAATGCTTTGTTCATTAGAAATCTAACAAGCCTCTTCTCTGTTGCAAAGTTCTTGAAGATATATGATAGATGGACTGAATCCATGAAGGTTATAGTCAAAAGAAAGACGCTGTGTACTTTCAGTACAAGGCACAGGGTTACGTTGTAGTTCATGGTTCTCTAGAACAGAGACACCACTCTGGGCTTGCTAACCCTGCAGGGAGGCTTGATATTGAAGCAGCGTATGAGCTGGGTTTTGAAGGTTGGGTAGGAGCCTCTCCATGGGACACCAACATACAGAACCATGCTCCTTTGTCTGCCCTGGAAGCAGTGGGCCAGAGTTCACCAAGCCACAAGGGAAACTGGCAGCTTCCTGGAGTTTCAGTTATACTTGATAGCAAGCAGTTTGAAATATTTTAAATATTTTTAAAATGCAGATATATTTAAAAGCGAAAATCAAAACCTGTATGCATTTTTAATGTAAATATGAGAATTCAAAGAAAACTTGGCTTGCTCGGGGGAGACAGCTTTGGGATATACATAGAGACAACTCAAGGGTGTGTGTTTCCTTTCCTCTGCCCTAAGTTTTGGTATGAAAAGCACCAGAGGGGGAGAATGCAGAACAAATTCAGAATATCTGATGAAAATATACCGCCTACTAATTAGATAAGCTTAGTCCACTTAATCTCTCTGAGGCTCAGTTTCATCATTTGTAATATGGGCATGCAAATGCCTACTTCCTAGACTTGCTTTTGAGGATTAGATGTAATAAGAGGTGTAAAGTGTTCTACTTGGTACCTGACACTGATTGTTTCTCAAGAAAGGCTCACTATACCTGAATTGAAATGGAAGAAATCGCTGAAGGAATGGGTTAAGGATTGGAGGCACAAGGCGCACTTGGGGAACAGAAGTAGAAAATGTAGACCTCCTGAGTGATGTGGGAGGAGGTTAAGGCCTGGCTATGCATACTGCCCAGACTATTTACCTCTCTAACCCAGCGGTAATGAACTGAAACTATATTCATTCAAACACGGAAGAAAGTAGAGATATTTTGCACAGCAGGATTAAACAACAAAATGGCTATTGGGAGTATAAATTTGTATAACCTTTTAGTAGAGTAATTTAGCAAAAGGTATCAAAATGTCAAATATCCATAACATTTGTTTTGTTTTTGAAATTTATTTATTTATTTATTTATGGCTGCCCTGGGTCTTTGTTGCTGCGCGCAGGCTTTCTCTAGTTGCAGGGAGCGGGGGCTACTCTTCGTTGAGGTGCGCAGGCTTCTCATTGCGGTGGCTTCTCTTGTTGCGGAGCACGGGCTCTAGGCGTGCGGGCTTCAATAGCTGTGGCTCGCGGGCTCTAGAGTGCAGGCTCTGCAGTTGTGGCACATGGGCTTAGTTGCTCCGCGGCATGTGGGATCTTCCTGGACCAGGGCTCGAACCCGTGTCCTCTGCGTTGGCAGGTGGATTCTTAACCACTGCACCACCAGGAAAGCCCAGAAATCCATACCATTTGATTCAGCAACACCTCATCTGAGAATTTATCCTGCAGATATGCTTGCACATGTGTAGAATGACATGAGGGCAAGAGTATTCATTGCAGATGAATAAATGGGAAGAAAGAAAGCATTGAGGATGATTGAAAAATGGACTGGTTAAATAAATCACAATATTCAGCTGACCCTTGACCAAAGTAGGGGTTAGCGGTGCTGACCCTCCATGCAGTCGAAGACTGGGTATAACTCACAGTTGGCCCTCTGTATATGAGGTTCTTCCCTTTCTGCAGTTCCTGCTTATCCACGGTTCTGCATCCGCAGATTCAACCAACTATAGATCATCTAGTACTGCAGTACTTGTTATTGAAAAACATCTGCATATAAGTGGACCCACGCAGTTCAAACTTGTGTTGTTCAAGGGTCAACTATAATCTGTAAAATTGAATACTATGCAACTGTTAGAAAGGCTGAGGAAACTGTCTATGAACTGATATGGTTGCTTTCTAAAATTTGCTGTCAAGCTCAAAAAACAAGGTGTAGAGTCTGTCTGGCATGTGTAACAAACACTGCTATGGCCTCACCACACCCCATTTTCTTTTTGTCCTGGCCAGACACTTAGACCACATTTCCTTGTAGTCACGTGGGGCCATATGACAAAGGTCTGGCCAATTGAATATGGATAGAAGTAATACAAATAATTTCCAACCCTGGTCTCTAAAAATCCCCTAAATCTTCCATGTTCTCTGTCTTTCTGCCTTTGTTAGCTCCTGTAGAACATCTGGCAGAGGTCCCAAATACTAGCGACTGGCAGAACCACTAGATTAAAGGAAGGTGGGAATGATTAATGGCCCCTGGAGAAGACTACAGTGGTCCCCTCATGGCCCAAAGGTCACACTGGATTGGAACACAAGCAAGAAATAAACCTTTATTGTGTTAAGTCATAGAGATTTGGGGGTAGTTTGTTAAAGCATTTGGCCTATTCCATGATTTGTGTGGAAAAGGAGGACGTGTAGAATATTTACCTGCATATTATAAATATGTGTGTGTATATATGCATATATATACTATCGTCTATTGCATATTATATATATAAGTGTTATATACATATATACACAATCAGTTGCTTCTGGGGAGGCCAGGGAGGAGAACTTGGTGGCAGGAAGTACGGGGGTTGGGAGAAGGGTTTTTTGTATGTACTTAGTGAGGGATGACTTTCTTTGCCCTGGCTTCACATCTATGGATACAGAGAGGACTGCTGCTTAGAGCAGGGCATCCCAGCATTTTTGCCATCATGACACACACAAAATGAGTATATTGGGTCAATGGGGTAAACTGTGGGGAAATTAGGGTCCTGATGAGACTACTCAGGGATGAAAAGATGAGACTAGGACTCTGACCATCCTCAGCCTGAGGATGAAGGGACTGATATCTCATGACACACCTGTATCCCATCAGCACACCAGTTGGGGAGCGCTGTACAGGATTTAACACTCCTGGCCCTGGTCCCACCTTTCACTCACTCTCCCTAGGAAACAGAGAGTGACTAGTCTAATTGGTAAGCTGGAGTAAACGAACTGAGTGTGTGCATCTCAGCTCCCTCTCTCTCTGTGTTGGAACCGGCCTGCTTGCTCAAAGTGGATGCCCCCGGCTCCTCCCAGACCTAGGGAAGGCTCATGCTGTCCAGCTGGGTCCGTGGCTGGGTGGGTCAGTCTTTCTAATTCTGGGGTGAAAGACGAGCAAGCCAGCTTACAGACTGAGACTCATTATTTTACCTAGCTTTTGCTCTCTGTCTTTCTCATTCCTGTATCTATGTCTCAACTAGCTATAAAATCAGATGGGCAACTATACTGCAACAACAAAAAGTCTTTTTTTAATAAATACTATCAAGTTAAAAATCAGATGGGCAAAAGAAATGATATTGAATAATGTCTTCAAGATTCCAACCTACCTTTTTTGTACCCTTTGAACGTTAAGCCACATGAATGTATTACTTACTTAAAAAATAAATTAAAGTCATTTAAAAAAAAAGGTGTCTCATGTAGATTAGTTTGAAGGGGCCTCAAGTTTAGCCTGGATGAAGGGAAACCATTGTCAAGAACCAAAATGAGCACAAGGTAATGACAATGTGAATGAAGGTGACTGTGACAGAATGGAAAGAAAGGACCAAACCCAGGAGACATCCACTCATTCAACAATATTTACTTAGAGTAAGTAAGATCAGGACAAAGAATGGTAAGGATATAAGTTTAGGCAGGTAAGGAAGCCATACAAGCAGCAAAAAGATAATGGATTACTGTTTTTTAAACATGGGGAGAAATCCTGCTCTTGACATTCAAATCTGTGGAACGGCCAGGTTAGGAGATAGTTATTCACAGTGAAAAGCATTCTTCCATTTTTCCAGATGGTTTCCTACGGAGCTCTTATATGTGGCAGGGACTCATCAGAGAAACAGGCTTTACCTCCTGTAGGCTGTTGTTTAAGAAATACAGAGTGCCACAGATACACAGGCTGTCAGAAGGAGAAGCTGCCTTAGACGTCACCCAACTTAAGGGTCTGCAAACTGATTTCTGCCAATCCCTGGGCTCCACGGAGGGAGTGGTGGTGATGCGAAGTGGAGACAACTGCGCTGCGTCCACCCTGGCTCTGCTCTCCAGGTTCTGCCTGAGCAGTTTTGATTTCACCTGTTTCACACATTGTGAAGGATTTTCAGATTTTCTTTGAATGAAGTGTTCCTCTGCTAAAAAATGTTTGAAACCCTGACCTAACGTTGTCCCCCAGAAAGTTCAAGGGACATGTGGAAAATCACAGGATCACTCAGAGGCACCACTGAACTTTGAAATCCTAAACCAGAGCTGTTTCTCTTTTTACTATATTTATATTCTTAATTTTGCTTCAAACAAGTTTTAAATGATGTGTCAGAGTTGAAGACCCTTCCCCAGAAGTGACCAATACCCTGAAGTTAGAAAGTGTTTTCCTTCCATGACTGTATTCTTGTACTTCATATACATGTATCCATAGAAATAATTAGTATTATTTGTGTATTTTTAAATTTTACAGAAATTTAGCCATAACTAGCCTTTTGTATCCTGCTTTATACATTCAGAAGCGTTCTTACAATTTATCTACATTAATACATGTGGATCTTGTCTATTCGCTTAAACTGCTGTATAGCCTTCTGTTGGATGAATATATCACGATTGTTTTTTCCCTTCTCTGATAAGAGAATTAGGGCAATTAGGTATTTTCCTATTTTCACTATGACTAAAAATAATGCAATAGATATTCTTGTACTTAAGCCTTTGCATACATGTGTAAATTTCTCTAAAAGAGGGAAATACATAGCAGTAGAACTGCTGGATGATAAGGTATACGAATCTTCAACCGTAGTAGGTTGAAGTAACTTTAAAGTGGTTACACCATTTACACTCCACGGGAAAGTATAGGAGTATTTCTCTACCTTCTAGCCAACACTTAGTATTGACAGATTTCTAATTTTTACCAGTAAGATATATATGAGCTGCTACCACATTACTGTTTTCTTTGCATTTCCCATTACTAATGAAATAAGCATATTTTCCTTGTTTATTGGTCTTTTGTGACATCACTTTAGTGATTTTTTGGATCATACCTTTTACCCAGTATGACTTTTTCTTGTTTATTAGTTCTTCACACAACCTGATTACTATTCTGTTTTGGTTATTTACACTTCAAATACATTCTTCTATTCTCTCACCCCCTTAAACTTTTTAACATTGTTTTTTAACTTTGTCAGTGGTGTCTTTTCATGCAAAAGTTTTTCATTTTAATGTAGTAAAACTTATTCCATTTTTACTTTGATTCAGCTTTTGGTAACTTCTTTAAAAAAATCTTCTCTTATCTTGATGTCATAAATATATTTTCTCCTAAAGTTTTATAATTGGCTGTTTACCCTAAACTTTTAAAAGCCTAAGGAAAGGTAAGGGTATAATAATAAATAAATAAAGCAAGTTGCAAAGTTTGAGAGACCATCTGATTTAAATCACATAGAAAAATATGTAAATATATTTTATTTGTAATAATAATTATAAATTATCATTGAGAAATTGTGAGATTTCTCACAAAACTATGATGACTTTTCAAGTAATTAAAATTCTAGAAATACACTATTGTAAACATTATACATGCAAAAATGACAGATATAAGCACTGGTATTTCATTGGAGGTAGGTAATGTTTATAAACCCAGGCAAACTGAAGTGGAGAATTGAGAACAAAACATTCATATAATTCTAAATATTTAGCTTGGCAACACGGAGGTGTGGAAACAACACTGAACTCAAAGTCAGAAGACTTGGTCCTAAGACCATTTGGGCCACAGATTAATCTTGACCAAGTCACATAAGCTTTCAGAGCCTCAGTTTCTGAAACACAGGGGTGATATCTGATCACCTCTTGGAATAATGGTGAGACTGAAATGGAAATAACTACCACGGAAAAGGGAATGCACAGTCATTATAATTCAGGCAGGGCTGAAGCTCAGGGTCTCTCTTCCTTACTTATAGACTACTACAGTTACCACTTGTCAATTAATTACAATAATAAGTAATAATTAAAAAAAACTCTGACATTTCCATAAGGCTGTTACAGTTTTAAAAGTGCCTTCATACATAGACTCTCATTTTTTCTTTAAAACAACCTTTTGAGGTAAGTATTGTGAACACCCCATGTTTACAGAGGTGGAACCGAGGCTCAGAGAGATACGTGGCTTTCACAGAGTCACACCTTGTAAGTAGTAAGACTTGGACTCAAACCTTAGCTTCTGATTGTGAGTCCATTGCTTTGTTGATAACAATAAAGATAACAAAACTAACAGTTAATATACCTTGAACACTTACTATGAACCGGTCACTATTCTAAGTGCTTTATATGTATGTTCTCATTTGCAACTCACAATGACCCTACAAAGTATTGATAGTTAGGAATATCCCATTTTACAAACGGGGAACTTGAAGCATAGGAAAACTAATCATCTCATCCAGCATCACACAGCTGGTAAGCAGCATTTGAACCAAGTAATATGACGCCAGGGACCACCTTCTTAACTAAAGTAGTCCATCTGCCATCCACCTATGGGTTCAGGTTATCCACTCCACTACTGGATGTGTCCTCATGAGCTTCAAATACATAAAGACCACCACATTTTCCAGATCATTGCCACAGCACCTAGACACCGATGGGCAGACAGTCTCCTATGTTTCTGCATAAGATTCTTGACATATGAACTTACCTCTGTTACCTTTGTGACCCTTTACTAAGGTAACCATACCTTCTGGTTTGACCAGAACAGTCCCAGGTAATGCCTGTTGTCCTGGCCTAATTATTTATCATGCCTCACTTAGCTCTCAAGAGTTCCAGTTTGAAAATCAAATGATATGGTCTCCTACTCCCGACCCTAGACACCCAGACTCCTGACCTTTTAACTCCCTACATATAGCTTGGATTGGCTGCTGGTGCCCTTTGCTGTGTGGGTTGCCTACCCGCCTTTACCTCCACTAGCTGTAGTATTAACACAACAGGGGGACTCCCTGGCTACAGATCAGCAGGGGAAGAGAAAATAATAGGTGTGTGTGAGAAGGGCCTGGTCCCCCATCTCACCAAGAGTATTCATTCCTCAGTACCCAGGGGAGGGTTGCAAAAGGAAAGACATCCAACAGAACTGAAAACCTGTGCCTCAAGAATGATTTCCCCCCTAATCTGGAATTGATCTTAATCTTGGCCAATTTTTATATTATAAGCCAAAGAAACTGTGCTTTCCAACCCTCCGAATATACAGGAGCAGCACAGTCCCACAGAGTTTCTTTTTTGCCTTACAATTTTTCTGAGTTTGCATTATCTTTTTGGTCCTTAGTTTTGAAGTGTGCTTGCAGCTTCCCCATCACAAGACCTCACCACAGAGCAACTGGCCTGGGGAAGCTGGACAGGAAAGGGCTGAGTCAGCAAGGACTACAGTCATAGCAGGCATGCTTGAAGGGATTTGGGGGAAGTGGGGTCGGGGGGGAGGTGCTGAAGTCAGCAGAAAATGATACCATACATCTTGATTTAAAATTAAAATGATGTATTTTTCAAACAGTGCATTCACCTTAAAAATGATGCATTAAAAAAACAACACCAAACTTCCTTCAACATGCCTACTTCAAACTTTGTCTCAAGGAGGAAAGCCATGCTTGCCAAGGGCCGATGTTAAGGAAGCAGAGTAACATTTACAGCACACCTAACACTAAATAACTTTTTCTCCTTTATTTTGTAAAGCTAAAGTGGGTATCACTGATCCCGGTTTTATAGATAAAGAAAAATATGAGAAGTTAACTTCTCCAAGTCTCAATGCTGAAAGTGGCAGAGGTAGAATTCAGCCCTAGGTGTAACTGCAAAACTGCAATGAACTGAATATTTGCATCTCTTCAAAATTCATATGTTGAAATCCAACCCCTAAGTTGTTGGTATTAGGAGGTGGTGCCTTTGGGAGGTGATTAGGTTGTGAGGGTAGAGCCCTCATACATGGGATTAATGTCCTTATAAAAGAAAACTGAGAGAGCGCTCTCATTATTTCTATCACATAAGGACACACAGCAGGAAGATAGCCATCTATGAATCAGAAGGCTAGCTCTCACCAGATACCAAATATGCTGGTGACCTGATCTTGGGCTTTCCACCTTCTAAAACTGTGAGAAATAAATGTTTGTTGTTTAAGTCATCCAGGCTATGGTAATTTTTGTTATAGCTGCCCAAAAGGACAAAGACATAAACCTTACGCATTTCTCTATATCACCTTAGAGGTAGTCAGTTCAAGCTGAAGATATGAAGCTCTAATAGTGAAATTTTAAGACAATCACCATGTGAGAAAGAACTTTTTTGTGAGATGAAACATGTGGCGTGTGGATATTTTCAGTTCTCCTAAAAATGCAATGGTATAGGCATATATTCAGTGGTATGCTAGTAAATCATCTCTCTGGAGTAAAAAAAGCCTACAAGCCCCGATTTGCAGCAGTTGACAATTTCTGTAGTCTAAATACTCCTACCACGGCCCATTTCAAGTTGCCAATGTTTGATCAACTGGCTTGCAGATTCCTGGATATTTAATAAATAATCAGCTCTCAGAGCACAGACTCTCAGTACTCCACTGCATTATTTTACTTCAACTATGTTTTAACTCATCATTTGGGTACTCTACTTGCACACATAACCTATATAAAGCTTCTCAGACTATTGAAGGTATAGGAGACCAGAATATATTATATCCCCCAAAATATGCCTTTTTGGCCTTAGAATTATTTTGATCTGATTATTTTGAGAAACAGCAGACACAGGAGAAGCTCTGAAAACAGACTAGAAGTTATCCTTTTGTAAGGGAAACTTACATCAGGAAACTTACCCGTTTGTAAGGGTGTTTCCTTCTAGGAAGAGAAGGATGACTCTAAATCATATGAAACTTATCAATAAAAAAGGCACAGACTTAAATCTGCATAATAACCTTACCCTCTTTACCATACATGTCCTGGTCACCTTCCTAAAACTTGCCTCCCTTACACACTTCGTTATTTTAGCTAAAGATGGTACTGAAGCCTGAATTCTAAGCCATCTCTTTGGGTTACTCATTCCCTAGATTTCTCCCAGGTATACATGAAATAAATACGTTAATAAACTTCTGTTTGTCTTTCTCTTGTTAATCTGTCTTCTGTTACAAGGGCCCTAGTCAAAAACCTAGACAGGCAGAAAGAAGGATTTTTCTCCCCTACAAGGGTCAATGTGTTAGACACGGGGATTTTCCTTCATTGAAGGCTTTGTCACCTCTGCTGCTTAGAATACTGTCAGCCCCTTCAGAGGTTGCCAAGACTGAAAAGAGCCAGCTCACACAGAGTCACACCCTTCCCAGAGTAGCCCACATCCAAAGACAAAATGATTTGGTATTTTAGAGTCCAGGCCATCTCAGTTCAACTGTGAATGACTCTGAAGAGCCAGTCTAACTCCAGAGCTTCCCAGGGAGTTAGACAAAATTGTTGGGCCTGCATCACAGCTTAACTTCTCCCTTGGCCCTCTCAGGCTTTCTTCCTCTTCCATTCATAAGGTGTTGATCTCAAGGGCACTTAACCATCCCACTAAACTCCACCTCTGAGTCCTCTAGGAACCCAATAGTCAGAAAGAATGGTGAAGGGGGGACTTCCCTGATGGTCCAGTGGTTAGGACTCTGTGCTTCCACTGCAGGGGGCACGGGTTCTACCCCTGGTTGGGGAACTAATATCCTGCATGCCGTGCGGCATGGCCAAAAAACCAAAACAAAACAAAACAAAAAAGGAGCAGTGAAGAGAATCTGAATTTGTAGACATTCTTGATTCAAACACCTCCACCTGAGGCAGAACTCTGTAAATCAGACCATGTCTAGTTAGCCTTATAATTAAAAATGGATCTGAGAGGAGCAGCTGGGAGACTCCTAAGGCAAGACAGGCTCACATGGCATCAGGAGACAAGCCAGTTAAATGCACAGCTTCCTTAAGGTTCTCACCTCTCTTGATGGTCCCCACCCTTCCTGTGCCACTGATGCCTATCCTACCTTCAGGCTGTATAAGCTACTAATGAGGAGCTTCTTAATGACCTTTGGGAAGAACCAGGAAATGCAGTTGGATGGAACCTTCTATAACTACTCACTGCAGCCCAGCAATGATAAATGTGCACTCTCGCCACAGTTTAATGTTTTAGAAGGAATCAAGCAAAGAGGAAAGAAATTGAAAGATCCATGTTAAGTTTTATCTACTGAGACTATAAGCTTTATGAGAAATCTCTCTTTCTCCCTCCCTCCTTCTCTCTCCCTCTGTTTGTCTCTCCTGTACCC
This sequence comes from Tursiops truncatus, assembly GCF_011762595.2. Classification (NCBI taxonomy): domain Eukaryota; kingdom Metazoa; phylum Chordata; class Mammalia; order Artiodactyla; family Delphinidae; genus Tursiops; species Tursiops truncatus. The sequence continues at coordinate 23,710,487 of NC_047037.1, read as the reverse complement.
AGCCTCCTTTTCTCCCTCTCCCTCTATCCTTACTTAATTATTTGGAGATGAGGCTGCCAGCAATTCAACCCTCTGAGTAGCAAAAAGTCATCACAAAGCCCTGGCACTTCACTCTGAGGAGAAATCTGTGATAGATCCTTGGGTATAAAATGGCTGACAACTAAGACAGGACAGCAGCAGTGAGAAGCTGCAACTGAAAAGCAGAGGAGAATACTTCATTATATCACCCACTCACTTGCCAGGGTCCACAGAGTATCAACCATGTGCCAGGCACCAGCACGCATGTGCTGTCAGCTGGGAATACAGTGTGACCACAGACAGACCTGGTCCCTCCTCCTTTCCTGGGGCCTAGAGTCTGGTGAGGAGGCAGACATTAATCCAACATCATCGATATAAATCTTAATTTACAACTCAGCTAAGATACAGTAGGAGGACACCCGCTGGAGCTTTGAGACGACAGAACTAGGTACTGAAGTATGGCAGTGTGGGATCACTTAGGGTGGGACTGAATGTTCTCACAAAGCTAACAGCCCCTAAGAGCATCCCTATCTCAGGCCAAGAGCCCGTGTACGTACTGGTGCTGCTGAGACTCAGAATATAGTAAGATTTCAGAGAAGAGCAGAATTTTTCGGGAAACATCAAAAATAGTTAAAATAAAAATAAAATTTTAATAAAATATGAACTATTCTATTGGTCCTTAAGTTGAGGTGTACATATGTTAGGAAGTAAACAAGGTGATCCACCTGAGTGTGCAAAAAACTTTTTATATTTTATTTTTATCTCATCCTTTAAAAAATTCTAGTTTGATACTGCTTTTTAATATACACAGTACATTGGTACAATAGTACTTTCATCTCATTTGTAAATAAATAGGCATATATTAGGTACACATAATAGTGTTTTACTGATGCACATATCAAAGTATGGAAATCAGTGTTTTAAAGTACTTAGCAGTTAGCTGGTGCCTAATAATAACAATTAATATTTACTGAGGACTTATTAATGCTGTAACATATTATCTGGTTACATGAATTATTTAATTTAGTCCTCATAATAACCTTTTGAGGTTGGTACTAGTATTGCCTCATTTGACGAAACAAAGGCACCAACGGTTAGGTCACATGCTAAAGATCAGGTTAAAGGTAGACCGGGGGCTTCCCTGGTGGCGCAGTGGTTGAGAGTCCGCCTGCCGATGCAGGGGACGCGGGTTCATGCCCCGGTCCGGGAAGATCCCACATGCTGCAGAGTGGCTGGGCCCGTGAGCCATGGCCGCTGAGCCTGCACGTCCGGAGCCTGTGCTCCGCAACGGGAGAGGCCACAACAGTGAGAGGCCCGCGTACTGCAAAAAAAAAAAAAAAAAAAAAAGGTAGACCAGGGATTTAAACCCAGGTATTCTGATTGCAGCGTGGGGCTCTAACCATATTATGCTGCCTCATACACGCCAGTTCCCAGCACGTATGTGTTGATGTTTAAAAGAATAACATTTTGGTGTTTTTTGGAAAGATCACCTAGGAGGAATATTTTGTTCTAACACACAATAAATACAAGACATTAATAATTACAGAAAATAGAATCAAATAACAAAGTATAAGTCATTCTTTTAAGACTGGCCTCCCATGGAATATATTTCACCATGATCTTGAACTGAGTAGCATAGGGAAGTGGAGAGAATAGCTTCAGAGCCCTCAGCCACCCCCATCCCCCCAAAATAGCTTTGAAAACCTGTCCTTTGATAGCTAAGTGGATGGCTACATGGCACCCCAAAATGCTAGTCCACGGTGTGGTCTGCCATGCTGGCTCCCATATTTCCTAAAAATGTGTCTGTGCTACCACTTTAAGTCCCTTCTGGAACCAGGCAAATGGATGACCAAATGGACGTGCTAAGATGGTCCAAGACCAGGCAATAGTCAGAAGGCAGAGGTGATTGGAAGATGGGTGGGCATCTCAGTTGTTTCTCTCCATGGTGGTCCGGGATATTTTCTCGGGCTCGAAGCCAAGAATCTGAGAAGCTATCCCTTTACTCCATAGCTGCTCTCCTCTTATCAAATTTTGTCATGTTAGAAAGAGCACCATGCCAGTGTTCATCCTACTCATACACTTTCACATGACTTCTTTCCTTTCCCAGCGAAGAGTGAGTATGAGAGATATCAGTCCAATCTGTGCTCTAATCACATGACACTCCAAGAGACCATTGCCACCAACAGTTTTTACATTATTTTGAGTAGCTAGGCTTTTTGTTAAGAAATAAAATCAGACAGCTGGTTGGAATGCAATCCCCGCCACAAATAAATGTTCCAGTGGTCAGTTTCCTTAGAACATGAGTCCTGAGTGATGATCTGTGAAGTAGAAGAAAGGAAGTCCTAAGAGTTTTTGAGTGCTGCCTCCATAGCTCTGTGTTAGAAAGCCGAGCTGCCTTCCAGGTGGCAAGGGCTTAATCCAAACTCTACCACACAGATCTGTCTAGGGTAATTCCTAACCCTGCATTGGGGGTGCTCCAAGTTACAATCAAACTGTAGTAGAATAACTCCTTCGTGTCTGGACTGTGCCTTCTGAAGGCCAGACTGCAAAAGTTGCCAGGATGCTAGGCAGAGCCTGCCTGTCTTTGGGGCACGGTGTTCTGTTATTTCTACATTTTCTGCATTTTCACTGCCCAGTCCAAGTGGACGTCTCTCTTCTTCTCCTCTACCCTTCTCAAACACAACAAATAGAATTTTTCCAGAACTTTTTGTATAGACAAAAATGGTCTTGGATGTTGATGAAAAATATAGCAAAGAACTGGCAAGGGAAGAAAATGACCTCCAGAAAGCAAAGGCATCTAGTCTTATTTAGTTTTGCCCTCTGTTTTGAAATTCTCTGCTTACAGATCTCTGCATGGCTCACTCCAACTTCATTCAGATCTTGGCTCCAGCTTCACCTCCTCAATGAGACCTTCCCTGCAGGACATACCTAAATACACTTCTCTCGCCATCCCCTCATTTTGTTAACCTTTCTTTATAGCACGTGTCTCCATCTGGCATTAGATTATGAATGCTTATGTTGAACTGTACTTCATCTATCTCTCCCCTAGAACCTAAGCTCCATGAGATTGAGGACTTTGTTTTGTTCACTACTGTATTTGCATCATCTAAAACAAACTGGCATATGATTAGTGTCCAATCAATAAATATTTGTTGAATGACTAAATAACTAAAGAAAATCTATGTTGTTCAATGACTAAATTAAAACCAAATGGAACTAATCACCAGGGAAATGCAAATCAAAATCACAAGGACACAGGAGATATCATCTCACACCTGTCAGAATGGCTATTATCAGAAAGACAAAAGGTAACAAGTGTTGACCATGATGTAGAGAAAAAGGAACACTTTTCACACTGTTTGTGGGAATGAAAATTGGTGCAGCCAGCATGGAAAACAATATGGAGGTTTCTCAAAAAATTAAAAAATAGATCTACCATATGATCCAGCAATCCCACTTCTGAGAATATATCCAAAGGAATTGAAGTTAGGATCTTCGAGAGGTAGCCACACACCCATGTTCATTGTCTCATTATTTACAATAGCCAAGACATGGAAATGACCTAAGTGTCCACTGATGGATAATTGGATTAAGAAAATGTGGTGTATATATAGAGATATATGCAACTGAATTATTCGACCGTACAAAAGCAGGAAACCCTGCCATTTGCAACAACATGGATGGACCTTGAGAACATTACGCTAAGTGACATAAGACAGCGAAAGGCAACTACTGTGTGATCTCACTAACTTGGAATCTAAAAAGAAGAAAAACAACGAACTCATGGAAACAGAGAACAGATTGGTCGCTGCGAGACCTGAGAGATGAGGAGTGTGAAAAATGGTTGAAAGTGGTCCAAAGATACAAAGTTCCAGTTATAAGGTAAATAAATCCTGGGGATATAATGGACAGCATGGTGACTCTAGTTAATAACATTGTATTGTATATTCGAAAGTTGTTACAAAGTTAAAAGTCCTCATCACAAAAAAATTTGTAACTACGTGAGGTGATGAATGTTAACTAAACTTATTGCGATGATCATTTTGCATTTGATATAGATATATAGATATCTATATATCTATATAAAATCATTATGTTGTACACCTTAAACTAATATAATTTTATATGTTAATTTTATCTCAATAAAATTGGGGAAAAAATTTAATGGAATATTTAGAGTCGAGACATTTCTGAAATCATTTCTCAGGCCAACGCTCTACAAAGAAAGTTGAACAAAGGTGGAAGAAAACAGATAAAGCAAATTTAAAATGTCAGCTTTCTTTATTAACAACAGATCTCTTAACTAAGATTTATGATGAAAGTACCTAAGTCTATCCAAACAGCCTCATCCCACGCTCTGCCAAGCTTGAGATCCCCCAGGACAATCTCACGTGTAAGAGTCAAGACTTGTCATGATAAAGAAACATAAATCATGAATCCCTGTTCTCTACAGAATGGAGAAATAATTGATAGTGTCCTACAAATGTTTCTCCAAACCCAAAGTGCTGATTTATCGTGATGCTTGCTTCTCTCATTGTGCCTAGAACAGTTTTAGAGATTTCTTTCCTGTCTTTTCTTTATCTTCTCCAAAAGTGTCCCAGCACTAACTGCACATATTTATCTCATGGTCTGATGACTCCTTCTGATCAAGCTGTTCCTGTTACTAGAAGAGCTTGCCTCTGAGCCAGAATAATCAAGCAAAAAGAAAGACTGGAAAGAACAGAAATAATTTACAAATAAATATGTGAGTATTAAGACTGAACGACAAACAGTCAAAATCACCATCAGAAAAAGTTGGACAGTGAGAAAAATATTAAGACACTGATGTTTTGATACTGCAAATACAAAATTATTTTTTAAAGTCATATAATTAGCTGTGGCTATAAGGACTTCCTTAAAATATCTCAAAAATATACAGTATTATCAACACAATTGATAATAGCTTCAGTCTGACCTATTTACCTGGTAATTCTCTTTACTGCAACAATAGGACAGATTACTCAGCAGTGTAACTTACTCCTTACCAAATGGTAACTTTCCTTACCAAATGATAGTGTCATTTGTCACACAGGAAGTGAAGACTTGGCACAAACATTTCACTGGGTAGTTTCCTTCGACTTTTCACATTACAGTCAACTGACTTATAAATTATAGGAAGTATAAATTTAACCGTGCTGACAACTTTTTGAAAACCTACTGGGTCTGCAAGACTTTTCCAGCCAAATGGTCTGCTGACCTTTCCAACTCAATGTGGAAAAACATAATGTGTTAAGTCAATGATAAATAAATTAATGATGAGACAAATTAATTCATTCATCAGTTTTAAACTATACTTATGATTTTCCACTACAAACCAGCTCCTTCCCTTAACTTTTAAGGTCTCCATTTCTGTCCTGCCACTCTCTGTGAACCCACAAGAGAGGGTAGCAGAATTAGCTATACTCTTCCTCCTTGTGCCCAATTGGCCCAAACTCTACAGCGTCTTCCTTCCTTGCTTCTCTTCCATCTGCCTCTTGGTTACCATTCAAGCTTAGCCTCATCTGTCTCTCTGCTTTCATTCTCTACTTTGTACACAGGAGCCTAACTATTTCTTTCCTTTTGTCAACATTGCACTCTTCCACTGACTACCAATAGAGTAGGCATTACTCGGCCTGGCATTTAAGGGATTCCGTAACCAAGATCTGCCTTTATTCCCACACTATGTTTCACTGGTCTTCCGTACTTCAGATTATCGGAAATGCTTTTCTTTCTTGGAATACTCTCTACCCCTTTTTCTACCTCCACATCATGCTTTTATCTCTGCTTGGAATGACTCTCCTACCTTCACACACTACATATATCACCACCAGAGTTAATCAGCTATCCTTCTTTGAAATCTTTCCTGTCACCCTAACAAGAAATAATATTGCACCCTCTGAATGTCTGTGGTATCTGACCCACTCCTTTGATAGCTGTCTTGTGGTGTATTTGTTCATTTATTCATATGATGTGTTTTCCCCAATTTACTAATAAACTCTTTGAGATCATTCTTTATTTCAGAATTGAAACGGATGAGACTCACTCAGTTCACTTGTGTTGAAAGAATGAATGAATGAATGAGTGATGGAGAAAGTTCTTTTATCTCCTGCTCTTCAAGAGCAAGATTTAAACTTCCTATTGATATGAAATTCAGAAATGCTTAGTAGACATTTTAGTATGCCTAAATACTCTGTAACAAATTAATGTCTGTAAAGCCACTGTGTAATAGAATATAGGCCCCACTCAGTTAAAACTACTTAAGGATACATTAGATCCACAGAACAGTTTGACAAACAGTGTTGGAAACATTAACTGGATAGATACAAAGCAACACGATCTAGTTTTATTCTCTCAGAAGGTTGTTTTGAGATCATCAGCTGCTCCTAACATATAGAAAAATACTGTTTTCACACATCTTTAAGCGAAAATATTTTTTCCTTATCTGCACTGAGCATGACCAAAAGAAGCTTGGCATATGGTATTTCCTGAAATTTTTATATGTTTATAATGTGGCATAAAAGCACAGTACACTGCTGCATATATACGTGCCAACAGCTCTCACATTTTCCAGTTTTATACCTTCTTATTGGAAGAAACTCAGGGAGCCATCAAGCCCAGAGCTGTTTCCAAACACATCAAGGCCTAACCGTTTCAGAAACGCACGTGCTCTTACAAGTACTCCAAGAGATGATTCTATAGCACAGGAATTTATTTCAGCCTCTTCAAATCCTGAAGTCAGAAATTTCATCCAAGCCCTTAAACTACATTCTTCTGAGAGTAAAACTCATTTCCTCATCCTGTAACTTTTGGAAAAAAAGGCCAAATACTCCCTTAAATCTGTACCACAAAGAAAAAGGTCCCAGTGGAGCCGCACCAATGGCTTCTGTAACACCATGGTGCTAGACCTCTTTCTGTAATTCTGACCATCCTCTTCTCTTTCCAGCACTGGTCCTCACCTCCTTCCACCTATCTCAGCGTAAGATAGCCCAGGCCTCAGTCCTTCTCTGTCCACAGGGCCACTCAAGAGCCTGTCCAATGGTGTGGGATATGATACATCACTCAGGACTCAGAGTAAAGTGCTATGGGTCTCCGTTCTGCCTCTGACCAGTAGTGGGGCCCTGGACCTACCATGTAATTTCTCTGGATATGAATTTCTATCTATATGTACACAACTAAGATTAGATAATATCTTAATCTCTTCAACCATTAAGTGTGCAGGACACTATTCTACCAACTCCAAGATGATAACTTCCAAATAGTCTAGCTGTATATACTCCACCAAGCTCTCAGATTCTTCCATTTACTCCTTCATTCATTCACAAGCTATTTATTTAGCAGCAATATGCATCGGGCACCGTGGTAATCTTTGGGGATACACTGGTCAATAAAAAAGGCATGATCCCTGCCTTTGTGAAGTTTACAGTCTAGTGGACATCAAACAATGTAAGAATGATAATTAATAAGCAAGAAAATACATATAAAATTTCATATGGTGCTAAGTACTTTGAAACAAAAGAGAGGGCAGGAGATAAAGAGAGAGAGGGGATACAGTGTGAGAAAATCACAGCGCAAGCCCTCTCTGAAGGGATGGCATTTCAAGATTCTAGGGATAAGAAGGAGGCTGACACCCAAAGAGAAGGAGTAAAACCATTTTAGGCAAAAAGAATAACATGTGTAGAGGTCCAGAAGCAAGAAAAGTACTTTGTGTATAAAAGGGGCTGATAGATCTGCAGCAGTGGAGGTGAGGAGAAGAAGCAGAAAAGTGGCATTTCTCTCCTCACTATATTCACCTGAACACAACACAGGACCAAAATCAGTGGTTCCCAAACTTGTCTGCCCATTAGAATCACCTGGTGAAAGAGGGAAAAGCAGGGGCGGGGAGGGGGTTGAACTGAGAGATTGGGATTGACATTTATACACTAATATGTACAAAATAGATAAGTAATAAGAACCTGCTGTATATAAAAAAAAAAAGAATCACCTGGTGATCTTCGAAAAGTTCCAAAGCTCAGGTGGCACCCCAAACCAGTAAAATGACAAACTCCAGGGGTGGAACACAAGCATCAGGATTTTTTGCAGCTTCAAATGATTCCAAAATTCAGACAAGTTTGAAAATCACTGACTTAAATCAATTTTAGGGCTTAAGTTCTTCTTTTACTCTTCTCTAAAATGATGGAGTTCAACTTAATCAAGTCAGGGCTCTTTCTTTCTTTTTTTTTTTTTTTTTTTTTTTTTTTTTGCGATACGCGGGCTTCTCACTGCTGCGGCCTCGGGACGCGCAGGCTCAGCAGCCATGGCTCACGGGCCCAGCCGCTCCGCGGCATGTGGGATCTTCCCGGACCGGGGCACGAACCCGCATCCCCTGCATCGGCAGGCAGACTCTCAACCACTGCGCCACCAGGGAAGCCCAGGGCTCTTTCTTGCTCTAAATTAGATGATCTCTCTCCAGATGCAGATCCACAGTCATTTTCACCCATCCTCTTCCACAAATCTTCCTTCCCTCCCTTGCCTCTATCCTAGGACTCCCACATTCTCCCAGCCAGACCTGAAGCCTTAGAATCTTAGATTCTTCTCTTCACAGTGTTCCTATAAATCAAGCAGGTTCTGTTGATCCAAAGCGTTGATGAAGCCTTTCTTCCCTTTTCACCTAGATAATCACTTCCTGCAGCCTCACCCTCCAGTCCTGCCCACATCTTTCTGAACTCAATCCTGCTGCCTATTCAAGCCATAGCCACATTTCAAAGCCCTTCTCAAGTTCCACGTCCTCCAGAAAGACTCCCTAACAAACTCAAGTATCTATGACAACTAATCCGTAAAGCTTCATAATTCTCATTGTCTATATGATACAATTTAGAACTGAATTATATACTAATGTATATTATACATTGGTCTTATCTCCCCAAGGGATGTTAAATAAATGGAAAAAAATCCACATATTTTATTAATCCCTGGCATATATTAAGCATTCAAATATTAGTAGCAGCAATGGTAGCACTGGTCTTGGAGGTAGTGCAGTGGTGATGGTGTTGGCAGTGGTATTAGAAGTGGCAGTGGAAGTAGGAGTAGAGGCAGTGACAGCAACATAAAGGGCCTTACGACAGGTACTTTATATACATCATCTCATTTAAACATTAAAACAATCCTACAAAATAGTTCTAATCTCCCCACTTTACAAATAAAAAAGTTGGAGATTAGGAAGTTCAAGGAATTTACTCAGGATAGATGGCAGATCTATCTGGTCCTGAATTTTTTTCCCATTACTCCATGTTACCTCCCTATAAGCCTTCCAATAAACAGGCCCTTTTTTGGAATTCTTTTGCATCTGACATAAATTAATTGCTCGATTGATATGAATACTTGCATGCAGTGGACAATTCCCAGTAACAAATACAGACTATGGGCATTTCATTTTTGCAGACTAACTAGGGTCCCCCAAAATTGGCACTTAAGCAACAAATGTGTGTTAAGATATACTCTGGCCATTTATAAAAATGATCCTTTCCACCTAAAGTTGTCTAATATGGTAAGTGTACCAGTGGATGCCCCTTTCTCCACCAGCAAGGAGCTGGAGGATTTACCCTGGGTACTGAGCTGCCTATTGCCAACCTGGGATGCCACGAGGAACAAATGCTAATTGTGAGTCAATAAGTCACACAATTTAGAAGGTAGTCTATAAAATACTTGAGCCTTCAAGGTCATTGAAACATTTCATGTGCAGAACTCATAATCCACCCAATGAAAAGATCAAGAAGGCCCCAGAAACTTAGACATTTTCTCCATCTCTTGCCTTAATTTTTCAAAAGCAAACATTGGAGTTTGGCTGCTAATAAAAACAAATCAATAGGTGAACAACACAGTAACAAAATGTCTGATCAGGTGTTTGTAGGCTCTCCTGTTAGAGAACAATTTGCTATAAATAAAACAGAGATAATTATCAGCATCTTTGGGATGGGGGGTGGTGGTGGTGGCCAACCTGTTTGGAGAAATAGTGCTGCTTAGAAATGCAGATTAAATAGGTAAGAGAATGAGGAGGGAAATAATTTATGTTCTGATACTAAGCAAAGTAAAACTGAAGACAGTGTTTAAATTATGCCGCTGACAAGGTCACTTTAAAAAAATTATTTCAAGATAGATAGTTTTCTATTATTCATGTAAATAGAAACAATCTCATGGAAGAGATCATCCAAAATAGCAGATCTAGAAGTTGCTCCTATTTACTTCAGAAATACATTATTTAATTTGCTTTTTTGTGCTTCACTTCACTTTACTAAGTCTGATTTAGGCTAGTAGTATAATCAGTTTGACTTTCCTGAGCCCTCACCAAGTGCTAGGAGGAAGTTAATCTAGAATGTGCTAGTGGAAGACAATGTGAAAAAAAAACCACTAGAAATTACTCATCTTGAATGAAGAAAAATCCAGATCATGTATCTCCCCTCCTGTCTCAAATCTCTTGAAATGAAAAAAAAATGTGTATTTTAAAAGAAAACTAAATTTATATGGGATAAAATTGATAAAGTGCACTTCCGTAATAGCAAGGAAGTTCTCGGCTCTGACACAAAACGATCTAGAATAAACCTCATAAGATCCTGATTCTTAGCATGTACTTGTGTTGTTAAACACAAATTCACTTATTCCAAAGACTGATCCACACACAAGACACCACAGAAGGTAATCTCACCTGTTTTCTGACCCAGAGTCCTGATAGTAGAAGAAAGTTTCCCTCCTAATAACTGAAGAAATTCACGCATTTGCAATAATAAAAACATTTTTAAAAGATGAGTAACTTCACAATTCTTTTTTCAATCTAAGATTCCCTAACTAAACTGATGGAGTCAAGATCTCTTGAGATTGACTGTGTGTCAGTGTATTTATAAACAGCCAAGTGGCCAATGTTTTGTGTTGGCAGCTAAAAGTCAGCCATTCTAGATCAAGGCTTGCAAGTGAAAATTTTTTTATTCTCCTCCATTTTCCTTTTGACTTAAGGGAGATTTAAACTGCATAGCCAGCTGGTAATACATACAACAACACTTAAAACACACATGTGGGACTTCCCTGGTAGTGCAGCGGTTAAGAATCCGCCTGCCAATGCAGGGGACACAGGTTCCATCCTTGGTCTGGGAAGATCCCACATGCCGTGGAGCAACTAAGCCCGTGCGCCACAACTACTGAGCCTGTGCTTGAGAGTCCGCGAGCCACAACGACTAAGCCCAACTACTGAGCCCAAGCACCGCAACTACTAAGCCCGTATGCCACAACTATTGAAGCCTGCGCGCCTAGAGCCTGTGCTTTGCAACAAGAGAAGCCACTGCAAGAAGCCCGCGCACCACAACAAAGAGTAGCCCCTGCTCACTGCAACTAGAGGAAGCCCATGTGCAGCAACCAACGCAACCAAAAATTAAAAAAAAAAAAAAATGTGAAAACTTGAATCAAGTAACATGAAAGGCAGAGTCAGCTTAATTACTATTATCTTTTTACCTAATGTAACTGTGGCTTGCAAAACAGTTATAATAAAAAGCATTATTTTTCCAACTTCTAGAAAAAAAATACAGACAACTGAGCTTAAAATCAGAGTATATCAAGGCATTAACCACTTAGCTAAATCACCCCATTAGTGTGGTGTTGAAAAAGGGCATATGTATGTGTATGGATGCGTTACTTATGGTGGCTCATATATGACGCAATTATTTATACTGGAAAACAAAAATATGTGACCAGAGAGGGAGGATCCTTACCTTTTCAAGTATAGCGTTGCCTTGATGAGGATTGATGTTGTGCCGGCTTATTTCTCTCTTGTATTTATATTCATAAACTTGGTCAGTGATATTAATCAGCAGAGTTGAAGGGCTGAAGACCAGTTTTCCACAATCATACACAGTTCCACTTTCAATATCAGTTGGTGCTGTAGCGTATCGTAAAATTAATCCCATTACAAGGCCTAAAATAAAGAATAAATAATTGCACTGGAGAAATGTAATCTAAAATGTTCATCACTAGATGCTTTCAAATACATGATTTGTAACTTGTGTAGGTGGCAGGAGAAAGGGTCGTTGCCTGGTTTAGAAAATTGTTCACTCTTCCATAGATACCAGCTCAACAGACTGTATTGTTAAAATATTTGCGATGGACACTGTTAATACTTCTCCTTTTCTCCTTCCTAATGGATCCACAGGTTTTGGAGAGAAGAGCTACCCACCTCTTCTATCCATCCAAGTGCTCAAGAAAACCTTGGCTCCATGAGAGATACTGTAATCTAATCAGTCAGGAGATGGAATTCCCCTGGAGAAAGTTTCTGGTCCACAGATCAGCACATATCTGAGACAGCCCCATCAGACTAAAAGGTTGCACTTATATACTGTGGTTAGGGGACAAGTGTTCTTATTCTCTCCCTCAGGATATGATCAAGACAATATGTTTCTCTATTTTTTGCTGGCAGGTATCTTGTGACCTTGAGGGGACATAGTCCAAGGACACAGTCAATATCCTGAGGATGGTTGGACTGAGATATAGACAGAACCCAGGTCCTGGATGCCTTCACTGAGCCCTGGATCAACCTATCCTGGAGCTACCCTAATTCTAGACTTCCTGTTATGTGACATAATACATTTTCTAATTTTTCAAACAATGTAAAATCAAGTTTCTGCTTACCTGCAGCCAAATGCATTCTAATGATACAATATTCCCTTAGCAAAGAGTTGAACTCAAGTGACAATCCTTGACTTTTGAGTTTACAGACTCTGTTAGGATGCTCATGATAATATGATAAATGTGAACTCTCTTAATATTGTGGATTTATTAACAAAATCACAAAGAAACTTTAGAGGTCCACACATTCCTCAATTTAAAATTAGGATTGATGTATTTGTTTTAGGATAAATCCACAGTTCACTCATTAAAACATCAAAGTTTGGAGGTTTTAACCACTCTTTTGTAAATCTAGTCATCTAATGGCCTTTCATTTATTCAATAAAACATTTGTTGGGTGCATATTTTGTTTCAGACATTTATAGACTTAAAATAAAAATACAGTCCCAGTCCTACAGGAGCTGAAGTTTATAAAGTGAAGATCCATAAGCAAACAATTATAATACAACGTGACGTGTGCTATGACCGCTGGTAAGTGCCCTGTGTTATACGAGTATAAAGAGGAGACACTCCAAGGCTCTGTGAATGATGCAAAGCTTTAGATGAATCTTAGAAGGTCACATAAGATTTGTCCAGATGACCTGAATCAAGGAATGAGTTGGGATCCAGGCTGCACATGTGGGTGGCAGCACGTGAGTTACGGCAGAGACAGATAAATGTTCCCTAGGATTTTTGTCTGCCAATGCGTAGAATAGTTGTCAGGAAGTGGCTGCTTGGCCATAGATTGTGTTTCCAGCTCTCTGGCGTTTGCTTGGGTTCTCACCAATGGAATATAAGCAAAAGTGATGTGTGCCACAGCACTGAAGAAGTAGGTGAGTTTTCTCCCTTCTCTTTCCCCATTTATCATATGGATGGGGCAGAAACAAAGGCCCTATAGGTATAGGTAGACAGAGTCACCACATTGAAGAAATCTGCGTCCCTGAGACACCAGGTAGGGGAAAGCCATCCGCCAACCAGGAAAACCTGCACTGGACTGTTACTTGAGTGAAAAGTTAACTTCACTTGTGTAGTCACTGAAATGTGAGTGGTTCTGTGTTAACAGTCACTAGGATAACCTAATAATATAATGTATAAATACAGAGGAATTTAAGAAATCTGATGGATTTAGGGAATCAGCAGTAGAGTAAGAAGAGAATAGGTGGAGAGAGACAGAGACAGAGACAAAGAGAGAGAAAAACTCTAGACCACAGGGGCCAGGTCATAAAGAGACTCCTCTGTCATGCTAAGAAGTTTTTATTTTTAACCCAATGGTAATATAGAACTATTGAAAGATTTTAGGCAGGACAGTAAAACAGTCAGATTTTCATATAAGATCTATCACTTTGGCAATAATGTAGAGAGCTAGAGTAATAGGTGAGAATGAAAGCAGATTTCTGTCAAAAATATTTTTACCTTACTTGTTCCTGCTTCAGTATTTGGCCCACTCCCCCATAACAGTGAGAAATATTTTATCTTAACCTTTGCCAGCAAGAAAAAATAAGTGATGGGTATGTAACCACCACAAGCACTTGACCCATCATAGAACAGTGGGCAGCCTTCCATGTGCTGTGTCAAATGACTACAATAAAACAAGTCAGGAAAGAGAAGGGAAGACACACCACATACACTGCACATGGTTTAGGGTGCCTGTGTAAGAACATCACTTTTCCAACACTCTAGTGGAATCCTAGGAAGGACTCATTTTCTAAAAGTTACTTGGCAATTACCGTGGATGATACTATGACCTCTGCTTTCTGCTAAATGGAATATAAAGAAGGGAAACAAGGTACTACATGCATAGGGCCTGAATGGAGAGAACCTGTATTGGTAATATCTGAAATTCCCAAAGGGTGAGCCGTGAGCCGCTTATTTTTGCAATATGCTTTCAGTGCGGTAGCAAGAAGTAAACATGTAGTGTCCACCATTTTTTCTCAAGCAGGGGAAACAAGTATTTGTCATAATAACAAGTGCTTAGTACCTGGGTTTCTGTGGTTAAATTCATACAATGCCTCAAAAGCTAAATGGCCGTGCCTGGCCCTCTGTACCATCTCTGGTTCCAGCGTTCGAGAACGGCACACTGGAGTAAGTGGAGTAAGCTCCTCGCTGCCAGAGGTGACCAGATGTAATAGCCATGAAAATGCACCTTGCAGATAGATCTCCCACTACGAGGAGTATGTAGTCTGACCAATGGTCTGGAATTCATGACTGCAGTCATGCTGAACCCAGCCAATGACTGATCGCAGCAGGGGCACTAAGACAGGGATATGGGACTCCTCTGAAGGGTCACCATGGCTCAAAGACTCCACATCAGCTTTGCCCAACCTTTCTTAGAACTGCACCGCAGCCTAAACCTTTTCCTACGCAGCCTCCCCTCCTTCCCTCTCTCCACAGGGGTTGGTTGGGCTGCTCCAAGACCTGATAGCTGGCCCAGCATCCGCAGTCTCCCTCCCCATTTTTCCTCAAAGGAATTTTCCCCCAATAAACATTTTGCACAGCTAATCTCTCTCCAGCATCTGCTTCTTGGAGGACCCAAATTAACACACTAGACAGAAGGCCCTGGCCCTCCTTCTCCCCAATCCCAAGAGTTGAGAGGAATCAACATCTTGGCACAGTACAAGGGCCAGTGGGGAAGCTGCAGCCTCACCATGCACTCGGTTAAGAAATGCATCCAGCATTTGTGTGCAGTAGCAGCAACGAGAAAATCCTTAATGTTGGAGGCCAGACATCTACTCAGAGAGCCTCATAATGCTTTTGACAGCCACTCAGAGCTTTAGCTGTATGCTGACACAAACGCAGAATGTTGAGTTAACACACTCCAGCCCAGTATTGCAGGACAGCAGGTGACAGATAAAGTAGGATTGCTAGTAGGAAGAAAATGCTAATGAAAAGGGGTTATTTTTATACTCCCACAAAGATACAGGGTAAACAGAACATCAACCACTTGTGCACAGAAGAAGAAAAGAGGGGACTGTCTACCATGACTTATGGACACAAACCAGTACTCTCTTTGGTAAGCCACGAACCAGAACCCTACCTGCCCAAGGAGAAAAGGAGGCAGCCTGTCCCAGCAAAGCAATACCACAAACACATGTGTGCATAGCCCTGACCCCAGGTTGTATCCTCACAAGCATGACACTTTGCTGAGCTCTGTCACTTGGCCGGCTGGTGGCATTACCTTCTCCAAGCAGAAACTCTAGTCCAGATGCATCCCCTGGGTCTACAAGTTTGAGCATCTGGGCAACTAGGGTGACAGCAGTGGGAACTTGCTTTCTAGTGAACGCTGACCTTGCCCCAGAAGCACACAAACCCCCAAGACAGATCTTGGAAAACAGACCTCATCCCTAAGGTCCTCACAATCCTACAAAGTCCATCTCAAGTCCCAGCTGGGGGACCTGTGCTCTGATGCAGCCTGTACTCACTAAGTTCCCTAATCTTTGAGTACTTATAGTTTGCACCACACCCTTTCTGGCCCCATTTCATATAAAGATATATATTGTTCAGCACTGCTCTGTAGAGTTTGGCTTTGTCACCCCCATTGGATAATGAGACTGTTTAGGGCAGAAGCTGTGCTATTCTTCATCTCTTTTTTCTCTAGAAAAGCCAAACACTTTAGGCAGTTATAACCCAACTTTCTCCAAGTCCACAAACTCCCTTGGATTCAAGAAGAAAAGGATCCTCTGAGTTTATGTAGTTAGTCAGTGACCGACATTTTAAAATGTCTCATGTAAGGAGCATCACACCAAATGTTGTGATGTTCCTGTCCTTACAGAGCTTGCAATATAACTCTCATAGCGGATGCCTGACATACAGTTGGCATGGTGATGTCTGTGGGAGAGGAAAGGAGGGACGCAGGAAGGAAGGAGGAAAGAGCCTCACGAGCACTCAAATGCGAAACACTTAGAAATATGAGCCTCCTCTTTCTGGACTGGCCCTCCATTCTCCACTTTGAAAATATGAGAAAACCCCACTCCCTTCCTCCCTCCTTCTGCTTTCATGCTACAGACATGGAAGGCGTTGCTCTAGGACTTGTGGGAATTATAAAAATGAATAAAATATGGCCCTGATCATAAAATATTAAAGTATTTTAATCCTACCAGGCGTCTTCCTTCTGCCCAATCCTATGATCCTGATTTCCAGTGAGAATAAGGTACAAGGGTTTCCTAAGTGTCTTCTTATATTAAGCCTGCATTTCATAACCAGTTCCCCTGCATCTTGTTTAGTCATTCTACATGATGCTGAAATGTTATCTTAAAGAGAATTTTCTCAGAGGAATATAGATGGGGATTTACTTTTATATATAATGACCATATTTATATATAACGAAATGGATAACAGTATGGTTTTTAAAACACAACATGTTGAAATCTCTTTGGCTATGTTCAGACCAGTGATTGTGTGCACACACTATCACGCACACTGCCACACTGCATGGCACACTCCAGCGGGCTCCTTTCAGATTCTCTTCCTATACACATGCATCAGACTATCACACAGGTATATTTAAATGCCACGTGACATTGGAGAGAATTTAGGAGCCTCAAGAAAATGTAGTTAATACATGAAGATTGAAGAACTGAGTTTTGTAGTTCTTTCACTCTCTATGCACGGAGTGGCTACCAAGAATGATCTAAATAAATGAGGTGTTGTCTCTTACTGAAAAAACAAGATAAATCCTTAAACTACGTAATATGATATTTCAACTTAATAAGGGTATCAGACACTGCTGATTGGCAACTCAGCATCTATCCCCTCTTTTTCCCAACAAAACCCTGATTTCTTCGGCTAACCATCCCTCCCCACATGTGCTCGGGGTAAGGTGACCTCTCTCTCAGTTCCAAGGGTGTTTCTGTTCCCCTTGCTGATAATTGGTACTAAAAGGCATGTAACTCTATTCCTGTCAATAAAACGTGAAGAAAAGCTTGCTAGGAGGCTTCTTAGAAAAGTTTTGACATCCTAAAAGAGGGGCCGAGGAGAGATGAGCTCTCTTCTTCCTCAGGCTATTATTGTGCCTGGTCAGGACACCAGGAACTGCCATGCCCACCTCGCTCCCAGCCCGGCATTGAAGTCAGCACTGGGAATGGCAGAGCGGAGAAAAGGAAAAGAAACCTGCATCCTTGAAAACAACAGTAGTTGCTGAATCAGCCAGCCCTGAAGACTACTCTTCTCCGGACTTCTAGTTATGGGAGATAATAAATTGCCATGTTGCTTAAGTCTGTCTGAGTCAGGGTTCCTGTGACTAGCAGTGGAACACATCCTAACAGATACCGTTTTTTTTTTTTTAACAAGTCAATGTACAAAGTCCCAAAGAACCCTAGAGGAGAGATCAACTAACTCCACCCCCTAACGTGTTAAGGAAGGCTTCGCAGAGGAGCTTCCTAAGGATGCACTGGATTTGCAAGGGAGAGAAGAGGGCGTGGACTTTATAGGGAGAAGCACATGGAAATAAATAAGTGGGGTGCTAATCGGGAACATCGAGCAGTTTGGGTGGCCCACTAGGGCACCTGAGATCAAGGACCCCAGTGAGGGTGTTCAAGAGGGAGAGATGGTTGCCAAGAAGATCCTGAGGAAGAACAGAGTGAGCTCCTTTTGAAGAGGCAGATTTGTTCTGTTTCGAGGCAGAGGAAAGAGCGTTTGGAGAAAATTATCCGAAGAGAGAAAAGAGAATTGAGAAACAGTGGGAACATGGAGAGGAAGTTAACATCAGAAAGAGTGTCTATTTATGTGAAAAAGAATTTAACAAAGGAATTTGAGAAGAGGAATTTCAAGGTGACAGGAATAAAATAAAGCCAAGGAAGAGTGTTCTTTACCACTCTTAAGACTTTTTATAGTGGGAGACTCTTTAAGGCAGGGAATCTAAGATGTTATTTCAGTCACTCAGATTAAAAAATATGAACTAGGGATCCAAATGTGGAAATGAAGAAGGAAAGGGTGTGATAAATATTCGAAGGAAGCCAAATCGGTGGACACCATTTAACTGTAAGATGGTATTCACAAATATTAGATATTACGTGTTATCGCTACAATTTTTAACTGTTTACTTGACATTTATCCACCTCTACCATCTTATCAAAGCCTTTGTCAGAACACTGATTTAGAGAGATGATATGGGTTTGAGTTTCAAATGCTAAATGCATTCCCTAACATTTTCCTTTAGCAGTTTAGTTTTACACTGAGATTAGTCAGGGATAGAACCAAAAGTAAAAATATACAATGCCTTCTGGCTATTTAGGGCTTTTGTTCTCTCTCTGCCCTCCCACCAACCTTCTAAATTCAAAGGACTAAAGGAAGGTGTGGGTGTTGCTAAAAGGGACATAATTTATTGCTTTGTGCTGGCTCACTACCAACTTGCTTTGTTGAAGAAAAGCATCCCATAACGATTTCAGAACAGGTCTGTCTGGGGCATCTGCCCGCAAGAGTATCCCATGATATTCCAAGGTGGAAAGTGGTCCATGAAGCTGTTCCACCTTCGGATGCTTCATCCATTCAAAGTTCTACCTTCTCACAGGTTAGAGTCATATGCGAAATGACAGAGTCCCAACCATGAGATCTTCCACCATGGTAGGCTGCCCGATGTGCACATCCATCCTTGGTGCATACCAGACAACACACACATGCACACACTTGTGCATACAACACACACAAACACACACATTTCACAGCACTCCGGGATTCCTAACATAACACTATAGGTAACTTTTCTCTAGAAACTATCTCAGCCACAGCTTATATGTAGCTAATACCCTTCCTTGAAATCATCTTAGGAAGTTTACAAAAGAAATATAGAGATATCTACCTAGATAAATACTGACTAAAACAAAATGATTTCTTTTATAATGTTTACACAGAACAGTCTATTTTTTCTCAAACCAGAGGTGGAAATGTCACAAAGTATTCTAGATAGTGAAAGAGGAAGGGACTCTCCAATACATGGAGATTGTCTCCCAAACTCTCCCTTCATCACAGCAGGGTAATGAAGTGAGAAAGAAAAAAGATAGGAGAAAAGGAGACAAAACTAGAAACTGGATGTTTCATTTTCCTAGTGGAGTAGTTCTCAGACTTTAGTGCATCAGAAACCTCTGAAAGTTTCATTAAAACACTGCTTTGCTGGACTCCAAGTTTTTGACCTAATAAGGCTGGGTCGGGGGCCACATATATACATTTCTAACAAGTTTTCAGGTGATGCTGATGCTTCTGGAACCCTACTGTGAGAAGCACTGTCTTGTAAGACAGCAGTTTCTACCAATACGACTGCCATCACAGTCATAGAACTCCATCAAAATCCATGTCACCTCAGGTTCATGCACACAGGTTTCATCAAGCTTGGAGAGCCCAGAGGTATAAGTAATTTTATCTTCAGTCTCTTCCAAAAATTTAATTCCATTAAACTAAGGTTAGATGAAAGCCTAGTTTTGCACACTCCACATGAATAAGGCATTTGCAGTTCCTTCCCCACCCATTCTGACAATCATAGGCATTTAAAACCAGAATCACTGTGGACTTGCAACACCGCCTTCCCTGATGCTGTGGCAGGTGTTTCCGGGTCAGCCTCATCACTCTCACTGGGACATTTCAACCCGGCTGCTTGGCGTGGATGTGCTTTCACAATATTGCCCCCACTGTCTTTCCCATGCTGGGCTTTTGGCTATGGACAGTATAATGTTTCTGAGGCCTCAAGGTAAAAAGAAAACTTAATGACCCACCTCCCTTTCCCAACCTCTCCTCACTCCTAACTTCCTGGGAGAGTTAAATACCAACAGCAGACTTTGACGAGAGGACAACTGTGGCCAGAATTTGAGAGCACTAGCTTCCAAAAATGGTGTTTCTCCCAATTATTGTGGGCAGCCTTGGCCATAGTTGTAAATTTTTTGTTTCTGTTTCCTTATATACAAACTGAAGATCCTCAGACCTTTTCTGCATGGATATGGTGATGATTAGCCATGAGGGTTAATGTGTAGTTAGATCTTTCAATCTCTGTCTTTCTTTTATAAACTTTCTAAAGTACTATCACCTGGCACAAAATAGACATTTATTAAGTAACGGCAACACTTCTAGGGCTAAATGTGTGATACAGGTGAAAGAATATGGGTTTAATGATCGTGAGTTTGAAGTTCAGCCCTGATGGTTACCAGCAAGTCACTTTATGTCTCTGAGTGTTGGTTTCATCATCTGTAACATAAAAATGACAATACCTCCCCCGTGCAACACACACATGCACACACAAACACACCCATGTTTGTGATACCCAGTGGCCTTATGGAGCCAAACTGCCAAGGTATGAGTCCCAGCTTAGGTATCTAGTACGTGTGACCTTAAGCAGGTTACTTAATTTTTGGTGCCTCAGTTTCCCCACATAAAAAATGGTTGTTGGGCTTCCCTGGTGGCACAGTGGTTGAGAGTCCGCCTGCCGATGTAGGGGACACGGGTTCGTGCCCCGGTCTGGGAAGATCCCACATGCCGCGGAGCAGCTGGGCCCGTGAGCCATGGCCGTTGAGCCTGTGCGTCCGGAGCCTGTGCTCCGCAACGGGAGAGGCCACAACAGTGAGAGGCCCACATACCGCAAAAAAAAAAAAAAAGGTTGTTGTGAGGATTAAATGAGTTAATATATGTAAAGTACTTATGACAGCATAATTCATACTGTAAATGCTATTTGTGTTAGCTATTTTTATTATTGTTACTTGTTATATTGTTATTTTTATTATGTTATTTTGACATAATAAATGTTTAGCAAATATTAGTTTATCATGTTACCACTTGCCTAACCATTTAGACTATATATAATATCTCCATAAACAGTTTAAATCAAAAATTCATTTTCTTGATGTTCACAATCATTGGCCTTTAGAGTCTGAGATGGGATCCTTTGAGGCAACACAGTAGTTTGCTCTACGGGCTTCCTCTGCAGCTCCTTAGTGATTCAGAAGCACAGCAGGATACATAGGAGGTTATTTTCTTAAAATCAACTTTTAAAAACCTACACAGAGCTATACATCTTTGATTTTTTCCACTTTTTCAAACTTTCTTTGGCTAACACTTTACAGCATGGAAAACCTGGCCCTGATCTCCGAAGCTTCTTAAAACCAACCTCTTTTTCCCTCAAGAGGGAAAGCAAGTTTAATTCATTAGGCTCTTAACCCTAATTACCTTTCCTGCAGATCCTTTCAAATTAAATCAGAGCCACTCCGGTTTTCATATGACATGCATCCACAGATCCCCAAATCCACAGCCAGACCTCACTGTTCTGATGGTATAACTTTCTCTCTGTGCCTTTCTAACAGGAATTCAATAGGATTTACTGAGCATTCCATAGAAAATCAGAGCAGAACTGGAAAAACTAGAATGGTAAAATAACACTAATTAAAATCCCATCTGGGAGAAAGACTCGGATGTCATTATAGGCTGGTAGGGTTCTGGGAAGAAAAGCTACTGGTTTGAGTTGGAGTGGCTGAGAATTGCCTGATGGCTAATGTCAGTCTTAGCCTGAATTTTGAAGGACTT
Source organism: Tursiops truncatus (assembly GCF_011762595.2). Lineage (NCBI taxonomy): Eukaryota > Metazoa > Chordata > Mammalia > Artiodactyla > Delphinidae > Tursiops > Tursiops truncatus. The sequence goes on along the minus strand of NC_047037.1, from coordinate 23,688,335 downwards.
TTTTTTTTTTTTTTTTTTGCTGTGTGTGGGCCTCTCAGAGCTGCGGCCCCTCCCACCGCGGAGCACAGGCTCCGGACGCGCAGGCCCAGCGGCCAAGGGCCACGGCCCACGGGCCCAGCCGCTCTGCGGCACGTGGGACCCTCCTGGACCGGGGCATGAACCCGCACCCCCTGCATCAGCAGGCGTACTCCCAACCACTGCGCCACCAGGGAAGCCCTTGAAGGACTTTTGAAGCTGGAAGGAAGGTTAGTGAAATCTTCTATTTCATTTCTTCCTCATTTTATAGATAAGAAAACTAGGGCTAGAGATTAAATTGCTTGCCCAAAGTAATGCATCTAGCTACTGAAAAAAAAGAAAATCATAAGGATTTAAAAACCCAAATCCCCAAGAGAGCATCCAATGCTTTCTCCATAAAGCATGCTATATTTGCATAAGTAAAAAGCCTCAGGAGGGCCTTCCAGGCAGGGAGAAGGGTGTGAAGTCAACATCTCCTATGGGCCTGGCAGTCAAGGAGGCAGGGCTGGACTGAAGCAGAGTAAAATGCCTCAGTAGGGGAGAGCCACACCGTGTCCACCAAGACAATTTTATCCTGAGGAACCTCCAAGCAGTGCTAGGATAAAATTAATGCCTTATGATTTTTTTAAGAAAAATAGCTTTTAAAACCTTAGTGCTTGACTATGTAACTATGTTTTCTTTAAATCTTGAAAAACAGGCCGTTGAGTGAACTCAGTTGGCCTTCTGAAACCGCTAAATATATTCTTAGAGCATCAGACATAGTCTAATAGGTTAATATAATATAGTTTAATGAATTCAAAATCTAAACTTTGTGGCTTAAAATTTCCCTTCAGCCCACTAAACAGTGAGCAAGATTTCCCCTTGTATTTGGAGACTGTCCCTCATATTATAAGGCTGTGAAATCAAAGGTAGAATTCTAAGAGATTTAAATTGTTCTGTCCCTAAACTCAGATCCCAACCCTCAAATGCATGGCATTATGAATGTCCTACAAAGTAAGGGAGCCCCCAGTGATGTGTAATGGAATTGTTAATGCTATCAGGGAACAAGGAGCAATTTTTCTTTTATGAACAAGGAGCAATGGATACAGGGCCCTAAGTGAGCAGCGCTAAGTGCACCATCTGCTGCCAGTCAATATTTTGACCATTAATAGTCTCTTAAGCTTTTAGTCCAATTTAAGTGAATATCATAATGGCTTATACTTTAAGCCAGTTATGGAGTCTAATCCTTTGATTTTGAAATAATGAGAGCTGTAGAATGTCATGAGACACAATTACCAACCACTGTTCCTGGTGAAGCAAAAATATTGTTAAAATGCTGCCACTAATTTTTAAAAGCATCCTAGGACCCTTGATACCAAGAAAGATAGGTTATTTGTATCTGGAGTATCAGAATTATCTCCAAGGAACTCCAGAGTCAAACCAGACACCACCCATGATTTTTCTTGGCCTCTACAACACTTCATATAATATAAGGTTAACAACTTGGAAATTGTTCCTAACAATAACTATAAAAGAGCAGTTAAATGTTGTTTGATCACTTTTCTCCTCACTTTTATTTAATTGCTCATTTCCTAAGACCCTGCTCCCTAAAATTTTTTAATTGGATTTCCCCATATACAGATAAAATGCATCAACATCTAGTGTGTCTTCTAAAGGATAACTGACACATATCGGCAGAATAGTGACAGAAAGGCAAAAGGCTGGCTGGGCTGAAACAGGAAATCCAGGGCCTTAGAAAAATATTTATGGTCCTTGATGCAGAGGAAAATGAAACGTTATACAAATAGTTGACGAGAGTAAGAGCAGTAGTCAGTCTAGTAGGGGAACTTTTAGTCAAATTCACTGATAAGCGTCAGGTACAGGACCAAGCAATTTTAGAAGATGTTTCATTACAAGCATATCTGTCTGTAAGATGGAGATGACTGAAGTACAGTTTACTTTCAAGTGTTCATCTTCTTTAAGATAAAAAAAAAACTTTTAAAAGTTCAACGTGAACCATAGTTTTGTTTCTTTTCTTCCCCATTGATTATCACCAGGCCCCTGGCAGAACTCTCACAAGAGCCATGGCTTCCATCCTCTGGTGATGAAGGGGTTTATTTGGTCTTACTCTGAAATTTCATTCTTTTGGACTTTCTGGAAAATAGAATCTATCTGACTAATCTTGAAAGCATAAACAATATGAGGATGCATCTGGATCTCACAGATACATCTTCTCTCTACGACAATCATTGAAAGAATTTGTTTATTTTAAAATATCTTCAGCATCTCTTAATAGAGATAGCCCAGCTCGGTGGCTAATTACATGACCTTCATATCTCTAAGTCTTCATTCCTTACCTGTGAGATGAGGAAGCTGGACTTCCAATCTCTGACTCCTTCCCAATATATGAATTTCAAATTCAGTTACAGCTACTGGCAGATTCATTCACTTGGCATCTCCCTTCCCCTTACCATGCTAGTGGGAACCTGCTGTATAGCGCAGGGAGCTCAGCTTGGTGCTCTGTGGTGACCTAGATGAGTGGGTTGTGGGGGGAGGTGGGAGGGAGGTCCAAGAGGGAGGGGATATATGTATACGTATAGCTGATTCACTTCGTTGTACAGCAGAAACTAACACAACATTGTAAAGCTACTATACTCCAATAAAACAACAACAAAAGGTTTATCTGAATGTCCCTCTTATTTCTCTGTTGTAGTTTCAGACGATTTTATTACATCACTGACAGAAAGTCCCTAATAAATATTTCAGACATAACATTTAGATCCTCCCTGAAGAAGAAATATGAGATGTCACCAGTGCTATCCATATGGACTATTTTCAGAGATTATCAGTGAGAACTCTTTTGAGATGAACATGAACCTTATTAGACCTGTGGATGAGTCAAATCACATGGACGCCGCCATGAGTAGCTATTCAGTTTAGGGGAAGTTCACTTCTTTGAGATTTAGTTTCTTCCTCTGTATAATGAGGCGGCTAGAGAAAATAACCTTTAAGATCTCCTTAAATTCCAACAATTATAGTTCTATGCCAATAAAAAAAAGCTAAACAACACTAAAATAAAAGTCTTTTCACTGAGTTATACAGCTCAAGATAACTCAAGGATACTAAAAATTCTAGTAATGGGATAGTTATACATATATGTGGATGTCTCCATAATTTTTATAATCCTTATACATTGCAGTGTTTCAGAACTTGCTTTCAATAACTCCCATATAAAAAAAAATTATAAAAGAAGGACAGAAATCAGACAGCTCAACTTAATCCCACACAAACCTTAAGCTTAAACTGCCTTAAGAATAGCAATTTAGAGAAACACTATCTCAACTATTGCTCAATGTGCTAATATTTTTTCTTCTTTATTGAAGTATAGTCGATTTACAATATTGCATTAGTTTCAGGAGTACAGCAAAGTGATTCGGTTTTACATATATATACATACACACACACACACACACACACACACACACACACACACACACACACACACACACATATATATAAAACCGAATCTTTTTAAAATTCTTTTCCAGTATAGTTTACTACAAGATATTGAATATAGTTCCCTGTGCTACACAGTAAATGTGCTAATATTTTATGACTTCAACCACAACTTAAAAGTATTTCCTGCAGTTTTTAAGGATTAAAAGTTAATCTGGGAATTTTCATGTTAAAAAGTAGAAGTTACATTTATGTGTCGTGAGTACAAAGTATGTCTGAATTTTAATAGGTCACCAAAATTTAATCAAAAGTTTTACAAAACAGTGTCTCCATCATAGATAAGCTGAAATTGGTAAATGAGTCATAGTTCAATCAAATTCAGGGCTGTGAAGAAATCTTCCCCTCTAATAAAGGGTCATAATTTTAAAACAGTGTTGTTTTGCTAAACTATATATAGCCCTTTAATTTAATGCCAAGAATTACATTGTTTCTGGCTTCTCAGATTACATCCTATATCCTCTTTGATTATTTATTAGACGAGTCAGTAGAAAGCCTGGTCCACTGATGGTGGAGAAGGGCAGTGACTGGCGCCGAGGGCTTTACATCAGCTGGTGTCACTTCCCTTCTCTCTGACCATTTCTCTTTAACCTGATTGTAAGTTTTTCCCCTCAAATGAGAGTTTTGTTATGTTTTTTAAGTCCCTCAATGGAAAGGAACTTAACTGTGCTCTGAATGGACCAGCACATCAGTCTCCTGAAAGAAATTACACTGCTTAGCCCAAAACTTCTGCCTTCTAGCTCAAGTATCTCACAGTGGGATCCAGCTAAGGCATCTGATTTCTTATGGTCTCAAATCATGACTGTACATTGTTATCATCAGGACATCATATGGTTAGCATATAAAATGTGCACGGATCCTGTTCCCTGAACCTCGGGGGTATAAAAGGCTTTAGGACTTCCAAAATAAGGGAAGTGAAATATAAAAGTATATTCTTTACTATGACTTATAACAATGCCTCAGCTGTTTCCACTGTGTTCAAAGTTCCTATCCATTATCAGGCTAAGAGTGGTAAAGCAAACTATTTCATAAATCAGATCAGTTTTAAAACCACCAGTGTCTTACACTTTACTTTAAAAGATGAGAGTACATACTGGAAAATCTCTGTCATATTTTATTAAGCTTTCTGAAAGGAATGACATGGTAAGTTGCACAGAAAGAGCAATACTTGGGAGCTTAAAAGGTTAAGTTCTTTTCCACACCTTGTCCCTCCCTCCAAAAAAGACGATACATAGTAAATCATACTAATAATAACTATAAACTAGAAATTATGAAATCAGGCTAAGAAATGAAGAGCACTGCATAAAGAAACTTGTGTATTATAAGAAAATAAAACATGCTCATATACTTAAAATAGATTTGAACAAAATTACTCCAATAGTAGGGGTGGAATACATACGTTCTGCAAGTTTTCTTCTTGAAACTAGTTGATGTAAGAGGATTTACTCAATACATGTTTAAGTGATGTTATTTCTAGAACTTTATAAAGCCCATCAGCCCCTCCAGTGAAAGAAGGCTGCTCTCTGTGACTTCCCAATGTCTATCATTACAAAAACAAACAGCTAGCCCTGTTTGTCTCCCCACATGACAATGGACCTGCATCTGTCGACAGGCTCGCATTATGTGCTGCGTGAGAACATGACTGTGACATTTACTCTTGTGACAAGGCAAATTTTGGCAGCTCATCTGGATAGAGATGAGCATTCATTATGCTGCAGCACCTTTCATCAAGCTAATGACATTTCAATCAGCATGTTTTCTCCAGTTTCGGTACTTTGCCATCTGAGCACAAGTCTCTAATTACGCCCAAGCAACAAGTTTCACATCAATCCTACAGTTTCTGCACTCACCGTACACCATCGCTCCTCCGGTTTCATGCAAGAAGCGAAATCGATGATTTTTAAATAACCAGATTGTCAAAATGGTAAGGATGAGCAAAAAATTAAAGACAAGCAGCTCCACCGCTCCCTGATGTTGAAACTGATACTCGTCCCTCTCTGACATGAACCTTTGCTGTCTCTCCATTCTCCAGTCTACTCGGGATTCCTTAGATAAAAACCTGGATAAGGACTGTTTTATCAAGGTTTGCCTAAGACGGTCTGGCTGCCTGAGGATTTCAGGATAACACTGCCACTTAAGTTGCTACTTCATGAGCATTCTGCCTTGGCTTAGTATTCAGATGGCTTCTAGTTACAACTTCCTGTTTCTCTCTTAAAGCAGCCTCGTCTCTTTTCAAACTCCAGAGTGTGGTTTCATCATCAACGCTTACTGTCTTTAAATGATTCATTCCATGAAATTAACTTTCATATCGGACAAACCTGCTATCAGTCATTCTGAGATCTTGAGTCATGATCTTATCGTTTAGAACAAGTCTTCTTAAGCTGCATAACAGGTGAATTGTAGATTAATAATAAAGCAGATCACCTTACATCACCAACATTTTCTAAATTCAAAAAGCCAATTCCTGAATCATAACCTCACTCACATGCGAGATTTTTCCTTTCCAACCAAAGCCTAGCAATGTGATGGGGACAGACTGAAAATGATTTCACAAGGATTTTTTTTTTTTAAGTTTAGAAGCAAGAAATAATTTTGTCTATGAATGTCCCTCTGGTTTTATATAACTGGTAGTCACAAGAGCAGTATTTAAACTCTGAATCAATTGCTTTTCTTTTAACAAGAATAAATGAAAGCACAAGACAAAAAGAATTTTGTCCTATCTCTACAGCTGTGTGCTGTTTTTATATGTTGAGTCAAAAAAGAAAAGAAACTAAAGACGTGTCTTTGAAGGAAGAAACCATACAGCCATTCCCAGTAATGCCACATTTGTGGATTTCTCTTTGTAAAGCTCCTGGTCCAGACATTCAGGACCCACAGAATCTGCCACAGATCACAAACCTCCTCTGTCCTATATGCAAAACAATGTGGTTCACTGAGGAATAGTCTGCCACCAATAATGAAGCTTCCAGAATTCCAGGGCACAGACAGTGATGATTCTTCAGATCATCTTGCATTTGGCAGGTTAGTTCTGTTTGAATTAAGATTCTTATACTTTTTGAAAAAGATCAAGATAACGCTACCACAGGCTCTGCTGTTTTCTTAGTAATTGTTATGATTCGTTTGCCTTATTGGTCTTATGATACAATTAGATACAGGGTTAAGTGAGGGTCTTCATCATTTCATGATATTATTATAACTCAGGGGTTGTAATAATCATCTAGTATACCCATACTTGACGGAATTAGTATTCAATTTATATGGTGTAAGTGATTCATTGAGTAGGATGAGTCCAAATAGAGCCTCAGAATATCTTGTCACCAAAAGCTAGAGGTCAAACACACGATATATTGGGGGCTAAACTAGCTCCTCAATAACAGTTTTACCCACAGAGAAAGTCTATCAACCACTTAATATAAAATTCTGCTGTTTCAGCTTCTTTGCCTTCTGCAACTTTTGAAGCTGATTTCCTGAGTTTAAGTCAGCAGGGGGTATTTATGTGGGTTGCAGATGTTCTTTTAACACACTACCCTTTTTGGCAGACATATCCATGATGACTAATATTCAAACTGTTTTGAAATCTGTCAGATAATGCTTGCAAGCATTTCATGAAGCTTTGCTAGCAGGTTCTACCTTTACAGTTTTGCAACCCCACAGGTTTAGTCTCGAGTTGTTAGATTTACAAGATAACCCAACTTCAAAACGTGGCAATTTCCTATCTTTTTTTTCTTTTTCTTTTCAGTCACCATTTAATTACTTTGGTTTCCTTTTAATAATGATGATTATTCCATCTGGCCAGAATAAACTTTCTTCGGTTGTCTTATTATGACATCCAATTTCACGCTCTTACCCAATGAAGCAACTCAGTGAGAGGATTAAAGACCTATGGAATGTTTTGATTGGCTAATACACTGTTTTTAAAAGTCCTAAACTTGATGTCAACATATGAAAAAAGGTATATTTCACATAAAAATATCAGACACATGGTTTCTCTAGAAAAAAACTGGTAAGATCTGGCACACTGGACCCTCTTCCCATGTGGCCACAACCTGTGAAGGCTGAGGGGGTTCCTGTTTGCCACAAGTCCCATTCATTCTATTTCACTCATTTATGTTCCCTGCATGACCCCTACAGTCATTTGAACATGTGGCCCTTGGTTCACTCCAGGAATGGAATACATTCACCATTCTATTGTCCAGTCCTGATACTGTTTAACATTAGGATGGGAAGCTGAAAAGAAAAGGGGGTTTAGGAAACTTTTCCAATTCTTCCATTCAGAAAAGTATTTCAATTCCTCCTATCTTGTGTTTTCTTCTCAGAATATCATTTAATATTCTTAGGTACCAAGAAAAATAAGAAAACTAAGTAGAAGCACATATTACTTTGGTATCTACTATAAACCAGGAAATATGCTGGGAAATTTAATTTAATGTAATAGTCATAAAAACCCTACATGTGAGGCACTTAAGGCTCAGAGAGGGTTGGTAATATATCCAAGGTTGCACAGCCAGTAAGGGTTAAATTCACACACAGGGTTTAGTGGCATTAAGATGGCATTTTAGCTGGGGTGATCAATTCACCTTGCCTTGTTAGAGACTTTCGTGGTTTTAGGACTGAAAGTCCTGTATCCCAGAAACTCCTCAGTCACAGGCAAACCAGCACAACTGGTCACCCTAATAGCCAAGGTTCTCCAAATTTACAAATCCTGTACTATCAAAAATGACTGCTCTTTATGAGATTCCTGAGGGAGATATCCACAAAAAGAAGAATATCTATTAAAAATTAAGGCAATATTTTATTAGCTGGTGACATAAACCTTAGTACTAGGGCTCTGACAAAGTTGGGATCTCAAAACTTAAATACAAAACTTAAATACTCCCAAAGAAGAATTCTTGATTGTCCCTTAATTCAGATCTTAACACCTATTGGCCACTGAGTCAAAGGTTCTTGCTGAAAGATACAACATGCCAGTAAGAGGAAGGAAGTAAAGAGAAAAACAGGATGGCCGAGCTTATGCAGTGAAATTCCCCTGACTCAGCTTGCCCATCTAGTCTCATGGAAGGAAAAACTTGAAGAGAAGAGACTTCCAAGCCAAATAACATGGTGTAGCATAATAACCCCACCCTTAGTGAATGTGACCAGTTAGAACCCATAGACTGTGTTTCATAATCTAGCCAATCATTTGAGAGTTCCTTGCTCTTGGAGAGGACAATGGAGATTGTGGGCTCAGAGTATTGAGAAGGGAAACTTTCCTGGGGTGAGGAGAGATGCTGAGGGTTCCTCTTCCCTGTTCCCTAGAGCCCCCACTCTGACCAGTCTTAGTTCTCTCTCAACCATCGGGCTTAACGGAAAATACTTAAGTCAATTCAGGCCCTGGGTTAGAGGAAGATCCCATTTCCTCATTCACTTGGCCTTTCTCCTGACACGTATCCCTCTCTGAGACCAGTGAGATGGCCGTTTCATATTTTGCCCCCAAAGGTTCTAAAATAGACCAGGACAGGACTGTAATTAAGTTTACTTGAAGGTCACACAATGCACTAAACTGAAGATTCACCCCCTATTCTATTTTCAAACTTGCCATAAATCCATCTGTTAAAGTAATTACATGAGGCAACTATTAGACTGGGGTGACGCTAATGCCTTGGTCACTGTATGCAAGCAAACCAAACCCAAGCCAGAGTCAATGTGCTCGAATCCAAGAAAATGAAATTTAAGAACAACCAATCACAAACGGCCAACTAAGATTTCCCAAATAAGGCAACCATGAAAGCTACAGCAAATCAGATACTGCCCTTGCTTTGTTTCCCTATCTTTTCTACAAAAACTTCTCTCTAAGCTTCTGTTGGTGGAGTGATCCTAATCGCTTTCAGTTTGGTGCTGCCCCAGTTTGAATGGACGTATGCCCAAATGAACTCTTGAAAATGTTAATGTGCTTCAGTTTATCTTTTCACACATCTTAGCTTTCCCTACCCTCCAAAAGTCACATGTTAGCATAAAAATGTCCCTGATTTGAACAATATGAACTGCTCCCATTAGTAGATTCCCACAGAGAAATGAAAGTTCAAAAATTTCACAGAAAGTTAAATTCCATGTAAACACTTGGACAGTATTAAGTCCCAAAGACATTCACTGCCTAATACCTGGTTTGCCTCTTCAGACTCTGAGTCTATGGGACCAAGGACCATGAACCCAGGACATGACCCCCAAGTGCATGTTTTTTCCACTGCTCTTCATTATGGCGGCAAAGTGAAATAAAGTTCACTGAAGACTAGTGAGAATGAGAGGGCTTGTGTAATTTCATTAAACAACTCATATATAGAAACACGTGTGCATGAATGAGGATCTCGTCCTTCTTCTGCCCCACCAAGTTCCAGCCATGCTCTGAGGAAGGAAAACTGGGGTACAGACCTTACTGTTTTCCAAGGTGAAGTCTTTTCTCTAGCTTGTTCATCCTTGATGTACACAAGTACATAATGAGGACCCCAAACCAGCGATGACCAGAGAAAAGGGGAATCACCTTACACTTGCACCAGATGCCACTTGCTGGCTTTGTCCCAGCAAACATATACTGCATCCCACTTTTTTTATTTAAGCATTGCTTCATTGAAGGGTCCCAAAGCTGTACAGAGCTGAAGAGAGGCAAGGCTGGCATTTTGCCTGTGATCTAGCCATGTCATCCCTGTGCCATCAAAGGGCCTCACAGCTAAAGCCTCAGAGTGACGAGGGTCCCAGATGAATATCCCTTGATTCCTAATTCTGCCTTTTCTCTTTCTTTGTTCCTAGACTTCTATCCATAGCATATCACCCTTTTTCTTTTGTAGAGGGTACCACTGTAAGAAATAATAAATGTTACCTGTCAATTATATCTCAGTTTTTAAAAAATTAAAGAAAAAGTAACAAGCTTCGGTCCATTGGTCCTCTCTTCTGTCTTGAACATACTGAAGGGTAAGTTGTGAGAAAAATTTCACTCACTGCCTTTTCATTTTGTTCAGTCAGTTCTTCACGAGGCAGGGTCAGTGCAGGCTGGCCACAGTGGCTGAAACCTCCCCACAACCCCAGATGGAGACTTCAGAGCCGGAAAGAAGTATGAGCTCTGGAGCCAAGGACAGGGAGGATGAGATGGAGAACTGACACTCCAAGCTGCATCTACTGATACTTTTAATGCAAAGTTTCTGTGATCAAAGACCTGAGAAAATTCATTCCTTTGATCTCCTAAGTGTCTACAAGATAAATTCACATTCCTCTTAGGATATAACTTCTCTTCTGTGTCTTACAAACTAATAACTCTGACCTCATTAGCTGAAATATATTGATAGTTTGCCCTATCACTTCTCCATTAAATTATTAAAATTTTATATAAACTAACGAAGAAAGGCACCATGCCCCTCACCTCTCCCTGGTCTCTGCATATTTCTCCAGTTAGAGAAATGTACACAGGAGGAGAGAAGACAGAGTTCCCAACAACACGAAGTTGTATAAACTTGGAAATATTTTTCTGAAATGAAGTACATAAATGCCAAGCAGATTTTGACAGAAATGTCTCTTAGACACTGGGTGGTGGAAGAACTAGTCCCCAAAATATCATCAGGGCTTATAAATCTCAATTAAGCTGTAACAGAGAACGTTATGTTACAGCAGGTCTTCCAGGTTCCCAGATTCCTCAACAAAATTACTTTTAAAAGAATAGATAACTTTGAATATTTATTCACTCTTAGTATCCTTGTTAAAAGAAGAATTTTTCTTCAGTACATTTGGGCTTCAAAATTGAGGGACTATAAATTATATAAGTTTTTAAATGTTAAATGAAGAATCTTTTTTTAAAACAAAAATGCCTTTCTAACTCTACTTTCAACTTAAACCTTGTCTGTTAAGGCACAATATTAAGAAATATTGAATTTGGAAAGAGCAGAATCAATTGGTTGTCAGCAATTTGAGATAGAAACAGTATTGGATTCCACCAAAATCTACTGTAATAGCTAGATTCATCTCCATGTGAAAAATGGAATTGTTCTGCTGGAATTGTTAGGCTCCATGAGCAGCCTAACCTCACGGCTCCTCCCTGCCACCATCTTAACCAAAGGAGAATACACACAAAACAAATAACTGAACAAAATAGTCACATCCGAAATATAAAATTTTTGTGAACTATGTTTGAGAAGGTGGCTTAGACCACAAGTCTCCCACCTCATCCCAAATCTACAAAGAGGCTGAGAAGAGCACGTTCAGAGACACACCTAATGATGTAAGACCTTATCAGCAGAGCAGAATCCACACCCATGCACTCAGCCTGTTTTAAGGAGGTCTCCTGCAGAGACACAGCAGGAAAAAGAAAGATAGAATGTTAGGGCTTCAACCACCCCTTAACCTTCTGGGCTCACCTTGACTGTAGTAGTCAGAGAAAGAAACGGTTCAGACTTCTCTGCTCCTAAGCCCAGGAAACTCCCCTCTAATAAGGTGTGGCCCAGCCCATGTGATGCCTAGATCACCCACTGAACATTCTTGTTCCAAGGGATCAAGAGTGAAGCAGAAGCTCCTTCATGGCACCTGCAAAAGGTCAGAAGCATAGGTAGAAGTTTTCTCCTGCATGAACCAGTGTGGAAATGTGGTGATAGGAGCAGAAATGTTCCCCATAAACTCTCCCCAGGTATTTGTTAGACTTCACTGCCAGGCGTGTGATCAACCAGGAGCAGACTGACCCACTCCAGAATGGAAATCAGCATTGTACCTAAGCAATCATGCTCCTGTGTTCAAGAGGATGCTTCTTTTGAATACACCTGGGACAGTGTGTTGAGTGGTCTAACTATTGCCCCCAAAACCTGTGAGGAAGGATAAGAACTCATTAAATTTGCCTTAACTCCACCACACACCAAAGGAAAAAAACTCACTCCTATACAATTCTTTTTTTTTTTTTTTTTGGTAAGTTGTGTTGATCCACATTGTGCAACTCACAGCTTAAAAAAAGTATAAAAGTTCCATGTGCCAACATAAAACTACTCAAAAAAAAAATCATACAAACAACACTCAAATACCCCAAATTTGAATATTAATTATTTGATTGTTAAATTATGAGAGAAAGTACTAATATTCTAAATCAAATTCCCCTTCTTGTAAACTAAATTCAAATTTTTTTTTCTGTCTCTTTCTGGTTTTAATGGATTCATCTCACTCTGATGTGGCCAGCTTTCTTTTAGCAGCTGCAGTGTTTTGCGCCATCTCTGAAGCACTGGAATAATTATAGCTTCTTCAGCAGCTACAAAGCTGAATTTACCCAATTACAAATTACTCATGCATTCTGCTGTGCCTGAGAATCACAGCACCAGACTTATTCTAACAAAGTTTAGAAAATACAAGCAAGCAACTCCTGTGCCACCAGAGCATTATCCCAAGCAAAATTATCTGTCCAGAGTTTTGTAGACAGTACAGTCTAGTTCTGTATTTTTGTTATCTGCAGAACATTGCTGAGAGTTTTATCCTAGGGAAAGACAGGCACATGAAGAAAACACAGTTACAGATAAAATATTTTGGTTTCAGGCTAACTGACAGACATCAATCTGGTCATGTGGTCCAGAGGCCATTTCCAGCAAATTTAAACCCACAAGGGAGAAATTGCCCATTAATGGTCATACCGTGTTTCCTGCAACGATGGGAAAATTCACTCGGATATATTGTCTCACCATTAGAGAGAGGCATTTAAAATGCTATCTTCTTGCAGAAAAAGCATTTGATAAAATTCAACGTTCATTCATGATAAAAACTCTCACCAAAGAGGGTATAGAGGGAATATATCTCAACATAATCAAAGCCATTTATTACAAACTCACAGCCAATATAATACTCAACAAAGAAAAACTGAAAGCCTTCCCACTAAATTCTGAAACAAGCCAAGGAGACCACTCTCACCACTACTATTCAACATAGTATTGGAAGTCCTAGCCACAGCAATCAGACAAGATTAATAAGAGGTATCCAAATTGGAAGAGAAGAGGTAAAATTGTCATTATATGCAGATGACTTGATACTTTATATAGAAAACCCTAAAGACTCCACACAAAAACTATTAGAACTAATAAATGAATTCAGCAAGGTACCAAGATACAAGACTAATATACAGAAATCTGTTGCATTTCTTTACACTAACAATGAAATATCAGAAAGAGAAAGTAAAAAAAAAATCCTGTTTAAAATCACATCAAAAGAAAACACCAAAAACTAGGAATAAACCTAACCAAGGAAGTGAAAGACCTATATGCTGAGAACTATAAAACATTCATAAAAGAAATCGAAGATGACTCAAAGAAATGGAAAGATATCCCATGCTCTTGGATTGGAAGAATTAATATTGCTAAAATGGCCATATTATCCAAAGCAATCTACCGATTTAATGCAATCCTTATCAAATTACCCACTGACATTTTTCACAGAACCAGAACAAATAATCCAAAAATTTGTATGGAACCACAAAAGACCCAGAATTGCCAAAGCAATCCTGAGGAAAAAGAACAAAGCTGGAGACATAATCCTCCCAGACTTCAGACAATACTTCAAAGCTAAAGCAATCAAAACAGCATGATACTGGCACAAAAACAGACATATAGATCAATGGAACAGAATAGAGAGCCCAAAAATAAACCCACACACCTATGGTCAATTAAGTTTTGACAAAAGAGGCAAGACTACACAATGGAGAAAAGACAGTCTCTTCAGCAAGTAGTGCTGGGAAAGCTAGACAGCCTCATGTAAATCAGTGAAGTTAGAACACGCCCTCACACCATACACAAAAATAAACCCAAAATGACTTAAAGACTTAAATATAAGACATGACACTATAAAACTCCTAGAAGAGAATATAGGGAAAATGTTCTCTGACATAAATCATAGCAATATTTTCTTTTTTTTTTTTTTTTTTTTTTTTGCGGTACGCGGGCCTCTCACTGTTGTGGCCTCTCCCGTCATGGAGCACAGGCTCCGGACGCGCAGGCTCAGTGGCCATGGCTCACGGGCCCAGCCGCTCCGCGGCATGTGGGATCTTCCCGGACTGGGGCACGAACCCGCGTCCCCTGCATCGGCAGGCGGACTCTCAACCACTGCGCCACCAGGGAAGCCCATAGCAATATTTTCTTAACTCAGTCTCCCAAGGTCAAAGAAGTAAAAGTAAAAATAAAGAAATGGGACCTAATCAAACTTACAAGCTTTTGCACAGCAAAGGAAACCATAAGCAAAACAAAAAGACAGCCTACAGACTGGGAGAAAATATTTGCAAATGATGCAACTGACAAGGGATTAATTTACAAAATATACAAACAATTCATATAACTCAATATCAAAAAAACAAACAACCCAATCAAAAAATGGGCAGAAGACCTAAATAGGCATTTCTCCAAAGAAGACATACAGATGGCCAACAGACACATGAAAAGATGCTCAACATCACTAATTATTAAAGCAATGCAAATCAAAATTACAATGAGGTATCACCTCACACCAGTCAGAATGGCCATCTTCAAAAAGTCTACAAATAATAAATGTTGGAGAAGGTGTACAGAAAAGGGAACATTCCTAAACTGTTGGTGGGAATGTAAATCGGTACAGAAAACAGTATGGAGATTCCTTTAAAAACTAAAAATAGAACCATAAGACCCAGCAATACCACTCCTAGGCATATATCCAGAAAAGATGAAAACTCAAATTCAAAAAGATACGTGCACCCCTATGTTTATAACAGCACTATTTACAATAGTCAAGACGTGGAAGCAACCTAAGTGTCCATCAAGAGATGAATGATAAAGAAGATGTGGTATATATACACAATGGAATATTACTCAGCTATAAAAAAGAATGAAATAATGCTGTTTGCAGCAACATGGATGGACCTAGGGACTGTCATATTGAGTGAAGTAAGTCAGACAGAGAAAGACAAATATCATATGATATTGCTTATATGGGGAATCTAAAAAATAGTACAAATGAATTTATTTAAAAACAGAAACAGACTCATAAACATAGAAAGCAAACTTACGGTTACCAAAGGGGAAAGGGTGGGGAGGGATAAATTGAGAATTTGGCATTAACAGATATACACTACTATACATAAAATAGATAAACAACAAGGATTTCCTGTATAGCATAGGGAACTAGATTCAGTATCTTATAATAATCTATAATGGAAAGGAATCTGAAAAAGAGTGTGTGTATATATATATATAGATAGATAGATATCACATATATATAATTTATCACTTTGCTGTGCACCTGAAACTAACACAATATTGTAAATCAACTATAGTTCAATAAAAAAAATTAAAAATAAAATAAAATGGTATCTTCTTCTAAAAGTTTGAAATGTGCAAGGGTGACACCTCTAGTCTAGTACTGTGGGTTAACCCAAGGCTTCATTGGTCCGCTCTGTGTCTGTCCTGTATGTTGAAAACCTCTTAATTATTTATTAATGAAATAATAAACATCTGGACCTTTCATGTACTCCACCATAAAATCATGTGAAGGAATAGTTAAAATAAGAATGGCAACAATTTTATGGTTGCTGTGACTGCATAATGGGAATGTTATATTATTCTATTTTTACGTTTAATTCAAAATTTCCACAATAAAAAAATTTAACTATATTTTTATTTCCTTCTTGATTGCTGCTTTTGGAGGATCCAGTTCCTCCCAGAGCCTGAACTCTGTCTAGTGATACTGCCTCCATCCCCTTCTAAGCACATTCATGACCTAACATTCTATGTAAACTCAACCTCTTTCCTTCTCTATTTCTGCATCCCCAGTAGAAACTCAAAAGGATTTTAGCCTGTGCTGGAGCAGATTTGGAGCTGGAATTCCTTTAACCTTAATCTAAGGAACCATATCTTATAGATGCAGTTCCCTCTTATCACTTGAGGGATGGCCTCATTTAAAGAATTATCCTCAGTACACCCCTAACTGAATTCTCTGTGGATAGTTCTAAATAAGCACCATCGTGTTCTTTTTCACGTCCTTTCCCCCCAAACCTTGCCTTTCCTTGGCTTTTGGACTTTTCAGACCTTGAACGTCTCTCTCCCCACATCATTGGTAGCAGAACTATTCATTCAGCTTCATCTTTTCCTACAGCAGTTTAATATCCCCTAATGTTCCATTTCCTTCTCTTCTTCCATGAAGTCTGCAGGCTCAGCAGAGCTTTGAATTTTCTTTCCTCCTGGGTAGCACTTATTGCTGGATCAGAGTTCCTGAGTTTTTTTTTTTTTTTAAACCAGACAGTTGTTCTGGGATCCCCTACATGAAATCAGTCAGTTCTGGGTCAGCCAAATGTGTTCACTGTTCAAACATATCCAATTACCTTCACCATCCCAAGCTTGATAATTCTACCCATAAGTACCTTCCATCAGCCTAGCACCTGACCCTGGCCTGGAATTGATCTCTTTTAAGCCTACCAGGCTCACCTTCACTGTACCTCATCTTCCCTAAATCTTTGCTCAGAGTCCTAACCCTATGATTTTCTTGGACATCTTCCCCCAGACAATGGCCATATGAGTTTGCCACCTGAAATGACTATGTTACCTTCGGACTCATCAAACAATGTTTAATGTATTCTCTGCTAATCTTTCCAGTCCTTCTATCATAAATGTTGTCCACTTTTTCTTTCTTTTTAAAAAAATTTATTTGTTTTTGGCTACATTGGGTCTTCGTTGCTGCGTGTGGGCTTTCTCTAGTTGTGGCGAGTGGGGGCTACTCTTTGTTGCAGTGTGCGGACTTCTCATTGCGGTGGCTTCTCTTGTTTCGGAGCACAGGCTCTAGGCGTGTGGGCTTCATTAGTTGTGTCTTGCAGGCTCTAGAGCACAGGCTCAATAGTTGTGGCTCACGGGCTTAGTTGCTCCACAGCATGTGGGATCTTCCCGGACCAGGGCTCAAACCCGTGTCCCCTGCATTGGCAGGTGGATTCTTAACCACTGCACCACCAGGGAAGTCCCCGTACCCAATTTTTCTGCAACCACCCAATACAGCACTTCCATGAAATGTCCATGAATATATGGATAATAATATACACATAATATGAGGGAATTATTGTTAATATTTTTAAAGACAGTTTTTAGAACAGTTTTAGGTGTTACAAAAAAATTAAAAGGAAGGTGCAGAGATATATAGTTTGCCCACACCCAGGCATAGCCTCCCTATTATCAACATCACTCATCAGAATGGTATAATTTTTACCAAGTATGAACCTACATTGACACATCATAGTCACCCACATCATAATCACCCAAAGTCCATAGTTTACCTTAATGTTCCCTTATGGAGTTGTCCATTCCACGGGTTTGGACAAATGTATGATGGCATATATCCATCATTATAATATCATACAGAATTTTTTCACTGCTCTAAAAATCCTCTGTTCTCTGCCTATTCATATTTCCCCTCTCCTCACCCCCTGCCCCTCACTAGCAATCACTGATCTTTTTATTATCTCCATAATTTTGCTTTTCCTATAATGTCATATAGTTGGCTCATACAGTTGGCTTCTTTCACTTACTAATATGCACTTAAGATTCCTCCACGTCTTTTCATGGCTTGATAGCTTATTTCTTTTTCGAACTGAATAATATTCCATTGTCTGGATGTACCACGGTTTATTTATTTATTCACCTACTGAAGGACATCTTGGTGCTTCCAAGTTTTGACAATTATGAACGAAGCTGCTATAAGCATCCATGTGCAAGTTTTCGTGTGACATAAGTTTTCACCTTCTTTGGATAAATATCAAGAAGCAGGATTGCTGGATCATATGGTAAAAATATGTTTAGTTTTCTAAAAAACTGCCAAACTGTCTTCCAAAGTAGCTGCACCAACAATAAATGAGAGTTCCTATTACTCCACATTCTCCTCAGCATTTGGTGTTGTCAGTGTTCCAAATTTTGACCATGCTAATAAGTGTGTAGTATCTCATTGCTGTTTTAATTTGCATTTCCCTGATGACATATGACATGGAGCAACTTATCATATGCTCATAGTACTAAGCATATAGTCATACTGATGGCTAAGATTTATTAGAGCAAAACCAGCAAAGGGAAAAGGCACATGGGACAAAGTCTAGAGGAAACCAGGTGCAAGCTTCCTAGAGCTCTCTCCTGGTAGAGTCACTCAAGTGAGCTTAATTCCACCATGGTTGAATTGTGACAACGTGTGAACTGTTGTCTCCAGGGGAACTCGTTTGAGATTCAGTCCTCAGACTTTTAACTGGGAGTCGGTCACGTGGCAGCCTCTGCATAGCATGTACCAAAATTCCAGACTCCCAGAAGGAAAGCAGGTATTGAACACAAACCACGTGGTTTACCCAGACAGTTGAGGCACAGTGAGCAGCTCTCATCATTAGGGAATGGCGGGAATGCTCCCCAAATCCAGGTTCTGATGCCAGCTAAGGGCCAGCCTTGTAAGCAGGCCTTTCTAAGGAGAACAGTGTCAGGCCTGCCATGGTAACTCTTTTCTGCACATGGACACAGTAAAAGTTATTATGTATTTAATAACTTTATAATAATTATGTGTTCAACCAAAGTTATTATGTATGCATATTGGGCCTGATGTCATGCTAGTGGCATCTGTCAGTCACAAGTACAGCTGAATGATTTTTAAAACAACTGAGCGAAGTATATGATATGGTCATTATTCATTGACTTAGTGGTTCTCAGTTACATTTATTAATTCACACTTCTGTTGTAGGACTTAATGATTGTCTTGACTTATTGGTCTTGTTTCTAAATAATGGCAATTTTGTAACAAAATTATCTATAGTCGGACATCAGTACTCTTGAATAAAATGGCTAGTTCTTATTTTACGAAGAAAGGTGCAGTATGTTTTAGTTTTAGAAGTTAAGCTAAATCTTTAAATGACTAAATTAGCAGGGAATATTGTCAGAGCAGATGAATCTAGTATTTTTAACAACTGATTTATGCAGCTCATCTCAGAAGGTATGAGTGAAAAGTCTACATTTGAACGTAAAACCAAAAAATTACATGGCTTGAAACTTAGAAATATTGTTAAAATGAATAAATATTATTAATAAAAATGTGAGTTATAACTTCAAGAAAAAATCAGTTGACTATATTTATGAGCGGCCTTTCTGGGCTTTATGTTCTGCTCTATTAATCTGTTATTTGCCAATACCAAATTATTTTTTTTAATTGAAGTATAGTTTCTGTACTATATTATGTAAGTTATAGGTTTACAATATAGTGATTCAGAATTTTTAAAGGTTATACTCCACTTATAGTTATTATAAAATATTGGCTATATTCCCCATATTGTACAATATCAAACCATCTTGATTACTGTAGCTTTCCAGCAAGTGTTGAATTTGGGTTGGGTAGTGCCAGTTCCCCAACTTTGTTCCTTTCCTTCAGTACTGTTTTGGCTATTCTGGGACTTTTTCCTCTCCATGTTAACTTTAGAATGAGCATGGCCATATCCATTAAATAACTTGCTGGAATTTTGGTTAAATCTACAGATCAAGTTGGGAAGAACTGACATCTTGACAATATTGAGTCTTCCCACTCATGAACATGGAATATATCTCCATTTATTTAGTTCTTCTTTGATTTTATTCATCAGAGTTTTATAGTTCTCTTCATATAGGTCTTATACATTTTTTTTTTAGATTTATACCTAAGTAGTTCTTTTAGTGGGGGGTGCTAATGTTAATGATATTGCATTTTTTATTTCAAATTTCACTTGTTCATTGTTTGTGTGTAGGACAGCAATTGACTTTTGCATATTAACATTGTATCCTGGAACTTTGGTATAATAGGTTATTAGCTCCTAGAATTATTATCAATATTTTTAGATATGAAAGAACCTCGTGGTTAAATTTTGCTTTTTAAATCCTTATTTCTTTAAGACAATACAAATGAAATTATATGGTGTCTGAAATTAACTTTAAAATAATCCAGCAGGGGATAAGGGGCTGGGGGAGGAATGGAGAGGTATAGATGAAATGAGAATGACCATATGTTTATAACTGCTGGAGCTGAGAGATGAACTCATGGAGGTTCATCATATTATTCTCTCTTCTTTTGTGTTTGTTAGGAAATTTCTGTAATTAAAATGTTTTTTTTTAAATATGAAGGAAGAGGATGAGAAAAGAAAGGGAAAGGAAAAGAAGAGAAGAGAAGGGAAGGGATGGGGAGGCAGGGGAGGGGAGGAAGGGAAAGTTTCACTCTCAACAGTATTCTCTATCTGGGCTCTCACTGGGAGAATTAACCCAGTTAGCTCTCTCAATCTCATTTCCTTTACTTGGTTTCATGAGCTCCCCAAACTCCTTGATTGAGTAACAACTAAAACATTTCCCTTTTTCCCAGTTACATCTTTTTTCAAGAATTCAACCTTTCTTCACAGGTAGAAGTTCATTCTCCATCTCTATCTATACTCTCAGCATGTATGCCTTCATTTTGCTTTTACGTTTTCTCATTGATGTTTTGATTTTAAGATCAAACCTCTTTCCAGTTTTCTTTCCTCAGTATATCACTAAGCAAACCAAATTCCAAATGACAGAGTTTCCTGGAAGGAAATCTTGAAATTGTTCCTACTAGCCTTCGGTTCATAATGAGGTTGGTTTTGTTTTGAACTCTACTCCAGCTTAAAAATGTGACATAGCTCCTTTGGAGAAATTCCATATTCCTCTTTGCCTGTTGCACTACCCTTCCATGGTTGAAGCTGTAGTTGGGATAAATCCACACCGATGAGCAGAATTGCTAAAATACCCATTTCAGAGCCAATTTACCACCCAAAGGTAGAGGTTGTATATTTCCAAAATCCTATAATGGAGCCTTATGAGCCCAAGAGACTATTTGTAAGATTTGGAACTCATCTGGAGCTTCTACTCAGGCCTGATGCTACCAAACTGGAGGTCAGAATGAACACATTAGTGTCCTGTGCCCCAAGCACTATATGGAGAAAAAAGACACTATGAAAGTAGCAATCATTGTTTCTACAAATGTCTAAAAAGGCCTCACAGAGTGAAGACCACATGTTTTGAGGTGGCATTTAACCAGAACTCTGCTTCTGAGCATCCCGTGCCTTATGTACCAGCTATGGCTGTACAATAAACCACTGTGAGCTGCCCCAGCCCAAGCTGACCACTGAGTCTTACATTGAGATCCTCAGTCTCCCTAGGTTGCCTTTTGCTGCCCACATGCCCATCTTATGTATATACTTGCTTCCCAGCCTATTTTAGAGGTCTTTTAGATCTAAAATCCTATTCTGCTCCCCTTCAGAGTGCTGACTGATAAAGCAAACACTTAAAGAACAGATAGCCAATTGTATGAGTGGTTTAGCAGGGCTTCTGCTAAAACATGTTGGAGACTACAGCTTTGACCTGAAGTTTTCTTAGATCTAGGATCTGCACATTTACCCTGGGGCTGTGTCCAGGTTGCAGATAGGACTCTGTGTCCACTTACCCAGTCAGCTGCAAGGACCAGGCTACACTGTGTAATGTCTCCAGCAGGGACTGATGCCCATGGAAGGGCGCTACCCAGGTGGGCTTACTGCTTGGCCACAGAAGTGCAGGTAAGCCTGTTTGCACCTGAGAGCCCAGGGCGGGTCACAGAGATTAAGGTGGCCCCCTCTTCTTTTTATGGGCACAGTCCTCACAACCAATATGGCCCAGTGAGTATCACGCTCTGTCCACAGCAGGTGGAGGGAGGGGCACAAGCTTTCTCACCAGAACTATTCTGAGAGGACAGAAATATTGGTAAATGCGTCCTTCTCTCTGGGCCAAGATGGGATCATGTGAAGAAGAGGAGAAATTTTTCTTTACAACTTTTTGGTTTTAATTGAAGTATAATTGGTTTACAATATTGTGTTAGTTTCAGGTGTAATACTTCCTTCACAACTCTTAAGTTTGAGGTTTTAAAATTGAGGAAACTACAGTGGGAAGGCCAGAATTTCAAGTGAGTCATCTAATCAGAGAAAGTCACAAATTCAGAAACTTTCCTGAAAAAAGTCATAGAACTCTTTGATTTTACTATTGATAAAATAATATAATTGATAGTTTTGTATAGTAATGCTTCTCACAGTTTTTCTGAACTCTAAAAGTTCCATCCTTGGAAATACAATCTTGTATTTTAATATCTCTGCAGTAATAGAATTTGCACCCAGTAGGAACACTCTATTATTTATCAAATACTGTGGTTCTCTAAGCAAGGTCTGGACCAGCATGGCCTGGAAACTTGTTAGAAATGAAAATTCTTCCACTCCAGACCATTGCATACGTAAGAAACTCTGAAGGGGTTGAGCCCAAAAATCTATGTTTAACAAGCCCTCCAGATGGTTCTGATGCTCATTATAGTTTGAGAACGACTGGTCCAAGAGATATCTTGATAGATGTATGAATTGATAGAGTAATAAATGACTCATCTCATAAAGTAAAAGGAGCAAATATACAAATGAAAAAGTGCCAAAGCCTGGTTTAAAACTCGTAAAATAACTGGTATGGAACATCCCATGTAAGTAATAACACACATGCCAGATTCTCAAGGCGACACCCAGTCTCAGATAAATTGGACGCCAATATGTTCTTCTTTAAGAAACAGTTGTGTGTAGCCAGTGCTATCATTTTTCTTTCTTTTTTTTTTAAATTGTGCAGAAAGATAGTAAACATCCTGCTAATTTTCACAGGCATTGCATCACTTTCATTTCCAGAGGTTCAGCATTAGTGTCTCCCTGTGGTGTCTTGCAGGACTGGCTTCCTATCTCTTCCTTCATCATTCATGCAATTTCTCCTCCCCTTCATACACTCTGCTTCACCAAAAGCCATCATTATTCTGAAACAGTATTGGATGTGGTTCTGCCCACAATGTCACTAAGAGCTTTGACACAATAGACATAAAGATGATTATTAATCCAGACATCTAGGATAACACACAGTGTTTTCTTATTCCTCTAACCTCATTTTCTCCTACCTCCTCTACTCTCAAGAAGTTCCTCCTGACACAGTGTCTCCTCTCTCCATTCCTGTGTCCGATTCTAGCTCAACACTCCAGTCCAAGCATCCTAGTGATGTCTCTGTGATTCCATGCTTGTCCCATTCTCATGCTTTCATCTCTTTCTTCTCCATATTATCTCACTTTCTTCCTTCTTTTCCTTTCTCTTTCCCTTCTTAACTTTCCCTTGCTCCTCTGTATTCTTCATTGGTTCCCTCTTTTTCCTTGTTGTCTTCTCTTCCTCACCCTTCTTTCATCGTATTTCCCCTTTCAGTGTAGCTTACTCACGAGAGACTGAGCCACCTGGGAGGCAGACAGGAAACACTAGAGGTGCTCTTGGAACACTGAGGACACTTGGTGAAGGGCCCTGCCCTGTGCTCGGTGCTCTTGGCAGTAACAATATTTAGAAGTCAGGGTTGGCCTGACAAGTATGTTATGCACATTTCTTTCCTGGAGTTTACCCAGTTTAATTCTTCCAGTTTCAAGCACTTGACTTCTCTGGCTTCATTTTCCTATCTCTCCCCCAATCCAATTACACTACATCCTGAAAAATATCTGTTTTCTAAAACAGGCAAGATTGTTACCTCACTCCCCTTTTCTAATTATCATAAAACTGTTGCAGAAGGGGTAGTTAACAGGGACTTCCCTGGCGGTCAAGTAGTTAGGACTCCATGCATCCATGACAGGGGGCACAGGTTCAATCCCTGGTCGGGAAACTAAGATCCTGCATGCCACATGGCACGGTCCAAAACATAACAGTAATAAAAAAAAATAATTTAAAAATAAAATTTAAAAAACTTATTTGTTAAAAAAAAGAAAAAGAGGTAGTTAACAAATAAAATGTACATATACAACAGCCTTTAGAACATCAGGTGGCAGAGATCTAAATATCTTACAAAATTCTCATTTTCCCAGGGTGTGTGCTCTTCCCATACATTCATAAGCCTCAACAAGAATGCAGAGGGTTTCTCAGAGTTCCACTATTTAGGCTTTCTGGGAAGCCATCTGCTCCTTGTTGTGACCAGTAACAATCCGTTAATAATTTTTGATAATTTTCTCCCATTTACAGTGGATTTCTCCTCAGGAACATCCCTGTTTCTTGCTGAACACCACCTTCTTCATTCCTCAAATTCAGCTATGTCCTCTTGAATCCAGTGACCATTGTTGCCCTTAGGAATAGCAGAACTGGACAACAGTGTGCTCTTTGTCACCTCTCAACAATCTACCCTTTAGTATTTTACAAAATGTATTCGACATAGGTCCTGCAACTTTGTAGTATGTGTCGTACGTGTCCCTGACTTAGTTGTGCTTATTGTCTCCTGGTTTTTACAGACAATACTAATAGCTAACATTACTGTTACAATACCATTTCATACAATCCGCTTAACCACCCAATGAAGTAGGTACTATCATTATGTCCATTTACCACTTGAGGACATTAAACACAGAGAGAGCCACTTGCCCAAAGTCGCATGGCTAGGAAGTAGTAGAGCTGGGGAAGGAAATCTCTATATCATCCATCTCTGGATTTGAAAATAAAGATAGTAATAATATAGACTTAATTAAGGCCTTTTTGTATTTCTGTTTGAGCTTTTATTTTCCATTTCCTCTCTTTGATCTCATGTCATGTAAATCTTACTAAGTCGGAATTTGGATAAAAGGCTTTGAAATGGATAAATTTTTTCTTGAAAATAACACCATTAATTAAGGGCCAAGTTTCTTTTCATTGAACATAACATTATTAAAATTGCCAGAACATTTTCTTGGGTTGAAGGTGGAGGGAGATTCTCAGCAGCACAATTCTGAATGAAGTTTTGATCACCGATGATTTTTCTTCACTTCCTTTTTAAAGCATGAATCCACTTCCTGTTTAGGCAGTTAGATATTCTCCTTACTTTGCCCCTGTTTTTTTCAACATGTAGTATCAAAAGAACCCCCTTTTTACTGCTTATAACAATGTACATCAGGAAAATAACAAAGTAATATGACCTCATTTCTTTTATGCCAGGATAGGATGATGCTTTCAGTGTGTGTCTTAGTTTGGGTAGCTATAACAAACTGTCATAGACTGGGTGATTTATAAACAACAGAAATTCATAGCTCTGGAGGCTGGAAAACCCAAGGTCAGGGCACCAGCGGATTCAGTATCTAGGGAGACCTCCTTCCGGTTCAAAAACCGCCATCTTGCTGTATTCACGTGGTAGAAGGGACTAAAGAGCTCTCTGGGGTCTCTCTTTTTAGGGCTCTAATCCCATTCATGAAGGCTTCACCCTCATGACCTAACCACCTCACAGATGCTCCACTTCCAAATATCATCACATTAGGGATTAGGTCCAACGTATGAATGTGGGGGGCACACAAAATTATTACACAGTATAGAGCTGTGTGTAAATAGACTTAAGTTCATTACTGGTAGAGAATATTATTTCCTTGTCCTCTTCTAATGTTGTGCATAAAGGCATTTTATTCACAAGGATAAAGAGGATAAAGTACATGGTTAGCTGGATCTTAGTTTGAATATACATATACTATGAAACTTTAAATGCTTAGGGCTTAGGGCTCCCTTGGGCTGTGTCATGTCCTGCGTATCAAACTTACATGAGAAAGCCAATTACACACCGGACTGTTAGATTCTTTGATTTTTAGTTCTGAGTCTGCCACAGGCATATGTGTCTCTGAGAAAGTCTTTGAAAAGCCTTGTTTTCACTTCTACCCTTGTAAAATGAGATTTTACAATCTGCTAGGGAAATTCTGAGGATTAAATATCAAATGATAGCAAAGCACTTTGAAAGTACTAAATGGGGTTATTAATAATTTAAGAGAGAAGCAAGCCTTCATCTGAGTTGTTGAAAGGAATATGTGGCATATTTATTTCAATCACTTATCATTTCATTGAAATTTCCTCTACCTTGAGCTACACAGAAAACATCTGATTCCCTTAAAAACAGGACTTTAAAATTAGTTCTCTTTTTCTTTTATGGGGGGGCACGCGGGCCTCTCACTGCTGTGGCCCCTCCCACCGCAGAGCACAGGCTCCGGACACACAGGCCCAGTGGCCATGGCTCAGGGGCCCAGCCGCTCCGCGGCATGCGGGATCCTCCCGGACCGGGGCACGACCCTGCGTCCCCTGCATCGGCAGGCGGACTCTCAACCACTGCGCCACCAGGGAAGCCCTAAAATTAGTTCTTTTTTTATAGTTTTTCAAAGTACTGCCACACCAGTTATCTTGTTGGATCCCCACAAAACGCCAGGAGATATAAATAACACATTGTATAGAAATTTTATAGACTACGAGGAATAGAATACCCTACAAATACTTGTTTAAATAAATAGAAGTTTATTATTCTCACTTAAGGAAAAGCCCAGGCGTAAGAAATTCAGGGCAAATGCAGAGACTCAATTGTGTGACCAAAGATCTTAACTCCTGTCTTTCTCCCTCTATGGTCTTTGGTGAATTGACTTGTCACCTCATGTTTACAAAATGGCTGCTATATGACTCCA
Source organism: Tursiops truncatus (assembly GCF_011762595.2). Classification (NCBI taxonomy): domain Eukaryota; kingdom Metazoa; phylum Chordata; class Mammalia; order Artiodactyla; family Delphinidae; genus Tursiops; species Tursiops truncatus. The sequence goes on along the minus strand of NC_047037.1, from coordinate 23,661,371 downwards.
GGCACCATATTTATTTTTAAGGTAGGAGAGAAGGAAGGAGGGAGTCCTGTTAATCATATCTTTTTTTTTTTAAATAAGGAAAACAAAAGCTTTTCTAGAAGCTACTCCAGAGTTCTATTAGAACTGGATCATATGATCCCTGCTAGGGCGAGAGAAGGGAGGGCAGTAAGTGTATGGCTTTCTATGCTCTGTGGCAAGGAAGAAAGGGGCTGAGAACATTTGGGGAACCCAATGCTAGTGTTGATGAAAAATGACAGGCATTAAAAAGTCAGTTTTTCAAGGTGGCACAGCAGAGGAGATTAAAACAGATCCGAATAGCTCTGCTCAAGTGGAAAAATCTAACAATAAATTGTAAAATCAACTGAAATTCTTTTGGGGGCAATCACACTGAGGACTACTCCAGGTACCCTCACTACATGACCCCAGTGCACTCCCGTAACAGTGCAGCAGCAGAGGAATGGCTTTCTCCCTTGGGCACATGATGAACTTGTCTGTTATTTTTTGAGGAATCATCCTTTATCAGCAATCCAACTCCTTAGCCCACAGCCTCCTTTTCTTGCTCTCCTCCATTAGCTCAGCAAGGTCACATGGAATAAGTTGGAAAAATTAATCAGTTGACAGAGGACTACCATGGGGAAGATAACTTCTGTGGCTTCCTGTCTGAATCAGTCAGAGTGTGGCTGCAAGAAAAGGAGCTGAAAGGATACAGTGTAGGAAATTGGGTGCTTCCGTTAGTGGTGTAGGGGCTGGAGGAATTACTCCCAAACAACGTCATGCAACAAGCCCTCCAAGACAGCTGCAACCTCTGACACGTTCGGAAATGTGGGGCTTCAGGAGTTGACGTTTGGGTTGGTTGACCTCAAAACCCACTGCCACCTACTGCGATCCAGGGATCAAGAAGCTGCAGCCACTGCCCTCCACATCACAGCTGCCTCTCGACACACATGGAGCTAGTGAAGGGATCCAGAAAAATCTCAAAAGCCTCACAATGATGTTTGCCAGTAAGATCCAAAGCAACAGGAAGATGGCACCCGTCTCACGTCCACCTTAAAGACTCTGCATAAGTGCGTCAGATTAAAGAGTTAATCTGTACCCAGAATACCAGCTGTGTGGAAGTTTAGGAAAGGTAGGTTTCAGCATGTCAGTCTCTGCGTAACTCTAAGCACGTGCGGAGGAGTTTGGAACTAAGGCTGAAGGCCAATCTACCATATCCGTAACATCCCACCACTCCCAAATATCGACGGAGACAGGAACCAAAGGGCGATAGAAAGGAGTCTCCCATTAGCATCTAACTTTTGGCTGGGACTTGCTCACACTTGATGAATTTAACTTGATTGTAAGTTCCAGTGACAAAGACTTAATTTAGGATAAATTCTACAGGATATCTGATCTGATGTCTGGAATATAAAAGCATTATTCATTGAGGACTCATTTTGTGCCAGCCACTATTATTAGTGCTTAGCATGTAATTTATTAAAACCCACAATAACCCTGTATGGCAGGAAATGTTGTTAGCGCCGGTGTTCGGACGAGAAAACTGAGGCACAGAGAGACTACTTGCTAAATGTCATAAAGATGCCAGTGGTGGAGCCACATTGAGCAGAGCCATCCGGCTCCAGAGGCCAGGTTCCTAACAACTATAATGTATTACTGCTCCATAAAATTAGTTTACATTTAAAGCCATACTGGATAAATTTGCCCTTCACAGTCTCCTCTTCGATTAACTATTAATATCCTGCTGGCTCCCTAATCAATTGATCTTGATGATTTTTATTGAAGATCCAAGATGGTACCATTAGAAGAATTCCTGTTCAGCTAATCCTATTTGACACTGATTCCCATCATAAAATTAGACCTACCTTTTGCTTGAGATTCTGAGATTTAAACTCACGCAGAAAGCAATTTATTATTTTCCTAAGAGTTCCCCCAAAGTCAAAAGTGAGGACTACTCGTTTTGCAATTTTCTCTTCTCAGAAAATAGCCCCAATTCTCTGGAGGAGCCCCTAGGGCCAAATATTATAGGACCCTCCCTTTAGGCACATTTGATTGGTCCAAAGTTGTTTATAGGATATTGAACCCTGTAACTAAGAAAAGAGGCTTAGTTCTTCTTAAAGGGCCAAGTTAGGAATTGGGAATTGGGGAAGCATGCCATGCAAATGAAGCCAAAAGACCTAAGAGAATGATATCCAGGAAAAAAGAAGCAGCAATGACCAACGGGTGGGGAGAAACTGATACAGAGAGAGGAAATTGTGGAAGTGACCAATCTGATTCTAGCTGTGCCCGACACCAAGCTGTATCCCTGCCTTTATTTCATGAAAGTGCCTCAGAGGTCTTCTCAAAGACTTCCAACAACTTCCCCTCTGTTCTAGTTATTCGTTCATTGCTGTGTGACAATAAACCATCCAAAACTTAGTGGCCTAAAACAACGTATCATTTATTTTGCTTATAAATCTGCAGTTTGGGCAGAGCTGGGAGGGGACAGTCTGTCTCTGCTCTAGTCAACACCAGTTGAGGTGGCTTGAAGGCTGGGGGCTGGCTCACTTAATCCCAAGTCTGGCAGTCGGTACTGGCTGCCACCTGGACCTCCGTTGGGGCTGGGGTGGAAACACCTTTACAAAATCTTTCTAAGGTGCTACTTGACTTCCTCACAACAATGTAGCTAGATTCCAGGGGCAAGCGTCTGTAGAGAGAAAGAGAGACTTGAGCAGCTATATCACCTTTTATGACTTAACCTTGATATTCAAATAGTCATCACATGGTTCCAGGCCCACCCAGATTCAAGAGGAGTGGCAGCATCATATTGTAAGGAGACCTCGTGAGATGGGATACATTGATGTAGCGACCTTTGGAAAATATAATCTGCCACATCCTCTGTAAAGTGATATCGTGTTACTGTGATGGAATAAATATATGTTTGGTCTTTGTCTGTGGTTCCTGGCACACAGCTCCTAAAACCCTTAGAATCTCTGGAGCCAAAGGGTGTCTCTTGTATGCGAATGAGATGACTGCTGACTGAGGGCCCCTAGATAGCTTCAGGATGGGGTCTGGTTGCCAGAAAGACCAAGGCACTACTTGAGGGTTGGAAATTTCAGTGCCATTGCCTAACCTACAGGAAAGGGACAGGGGCCAATGACTGAGTGATTCCTGAGTTACACCCTTTATAATAAACCAGTAATCATAAGTAAAGTGTTTTCCTGAGTATTGTGAGCTGTTCTAGCAGATTATCAAACCTGAGGAGGGAGTCATGGGAACCCCCAATTTATAACTGGTTGGTCAGAAGTAAGGTGATCCGGAACTTATCAATATAATTGGTGTCTGAAGTGGGGGCAGTACTACCCTGAGAATGAGCCCTTAATCTATGGGGTCTGTGCTAACGCTGGGTGGTTAGTGTCAGAATTAAAATGAATTGTAGAACACCCAGTTGATGGCTGAAGAGTTGGAGAATTTGTTGGTGCTGGAAGAACACCATGCATTTTATGTCAGAAGTGTTGTAAGTAGAAACAGCTCACAGTTACTTAAAAGTGTTTGCTACTTATAAACAAAAGTGTGTGTAAGATTTAAATAGATAATATATTTGTGTGGTCCAAAATTCAAACAAAAATTAATTTGTGTATTTATATCTGTGTAGATAGATAGAAATATAGTGAAAAATGTCACTGCCTCTCCACACCCGAGACCTCCAGGTGACAACATATGCCATCAGTTTCCTGAGCTATTTTTTGCTACTATAAGAAAATGCTGTACATAAATAAAGACCTCCCCTTCAACTATTCTATACATATAGTAGCCCCCTTTCAATACTTTGCCCTTTTATCTTATATTTAGAGATCATTATGTATCTATGTACATTTTCTCAGTCTTTTTTTTAACATCTTTATTGAAGTATAATTGCTTAACAGTGTTATGTTCGTTTCTGCTGTATAACAAAGTGAATTAGTTATATGTATATATATATCCCCGTGTCTCCTTCTTCTTATACCTCCCTCCCACCCTCCCTATCCCACTCCTCTAGGTGTTCAAAAACCACTGAGCTGATCTCCCTGTGCTCTGTAGCTGCTTCCCACTAGCTATCTATTTTACATTTGATAGTGTATATATGTCAATGCTACTCTCTCACTTCATCCCAGTTTACCCTTCCCCCTCCCTATGTCCTCAAGTCCATTTTCTACACCTGCATCTTTATTCCTATCCTGCCCCTAGGTTCACAAGAATCACTTTTTTTTCTTTAAGTTCCATATATATGTGTTAGCACACAGTACTTGTTCTTCTCTTTCTGACATACTTCACTCGGTATGACGGACTCTAGGTCCATCCACCTCACTACAAGTAACTCAATTTTGTTTCTTTTTATGGCTGAGTAATATTCCATTGTACATATGTGCCACATCTTTATCCATTCATCTGTCAGTGGACACTTAGGCTGCTTCCATGTCCTGGGTATTGTAAATAGTAAAACATTGGGGTACATGTCTCTTTTTGAATTATGGTTTTCTCAGGAAATAATGCCCAGTAGTGGGATTGCTGGGTCATATGGTACTTCTATTTTTAGTTTTTTAAGGAACCTCCATACTGTTCTCCATAGTTGCTATATCAATTTATATTCCTACTAACAGTGCAAGAGGGTTCCCTTTTCTCCACACCCTGTCCAGCATTTATTGTTTGTAGATTTTTTTGATGATGGCCATTCTGACCGGTGTGAGATGATACCTCATAGTGGTTTTGATTTGCATTTCTCTAATGATTAGTGATGTTGAGCATCCTTTCATGTGATGGTTGGCAATCTGGATATCTTCTTTGGAGAAATGTCTATTTAGGTCGTCTGCCCACTTTTGGATTGGGTTTTTGGGGTTTTTTGATATTGAGCTGCATGAGCTGCTTGTATATTTTGGAGATTAAGCCTTTGTCAGTTGCTTTGTTTGCAAATATTTTCTCCCATTCTGAGGGTTGTCTTTTTGTCTTGTTCATGGTTTCCTTTGCCGTGCAAAAGCTTTTAAGTTTCAGTAGGTCCTATTTGTTTATTTTTGTCTTTATTTCCATTACTCTAGGAGGTGGGTCAAAAAAGATCTTGCTGTGATATATGTCAAAGAGTGTTCTTCCTAGGTTTTCCTCTAAGAGTTTTATAGTGTCCAGTATTACATTTAAGTCTTTAATCCATTTTGAGTTTATTTTTGTGTATGGTGTTAGGGAGTGTTCTAATTTCATTCTTTTACATTTTTCATTCTTTGTAGTACAGTGTGAAGTCAGGGAGGCTGATTCCTCCAGCTCCATTTTTCTTTCTCAAGATTGCTTTGGGTATTCGGGGTCTTTTGTGTTTCCATACAAATTGTAAAATTTTTTGTTCTAGTTCTGTGAAATATGCCACAGGTAGCTTGACAGGGATTGCATTGAATCTGCAGATTGCTATAGGTAGTAGAGTCATTTTCACAATGTTGATTCTTCCAATCCAAGAACATGGTATATCTCTCCATATGTTTGTATTGTCTTTAATTACTTTCATCAGCGTCTTATAGTTTTCTGCATACAGATCTTTTGTCTTCTTAGGTAGGCTTATTCCTAGGTATTTTATTCTTTTTGTTGCAGTGGTAAATGGGAGTGTTTCCTTAATTTCTTTTTCAGATTTTTCATCATTACAGTATAGGAACACAAGAGATTTCTGTGCATGAATTTTTATCCTGCTACTTTACCAAATTCATTGATTAGCTCTAGTAGTTTTCTGGTGGCATCTTTAGGATTCTCTATGTACAGTATCATGTCATCTGCAAACGGTGACAGTTTCACTTCTTCTTTTCCGATTTGGATTCCTTTTATTTTTTTCTTCTCTGATTGCTGTGGCTAAAACTTCCAAAACTACATTGAATAATAGAGGTGAGAGTGAAAAACCTTGTCTCATTCCTGATATTAGCGGAAATGGTTTCAGTTTTTCACCATTGAGAACGATGTTGGCTGAGGGTTTGTCATATATGGCCTTTATTAAGTTGAGGTAGCTTCCCTCTATGCCCACTTTCTGGAGAGCTTTTATCATAAATGGGTGTTGATTTTGTAGAAAAGTTTTTCTGCATTTATTGAGATTATCATATGGTTTTTATCCTTCAGTTTGATAATATGGTGTATCACATTGATTGATTTGTGTATAGTGAAGAATCCTTGCATTCCTGTGATAAACCCCACTTGATCATGGTGTATGATCCTTTTAATATGCTGTTGGATTCTGTTTGCTAGTATTTTGTTGAGGATTTGTGCATCTATGTTCATCAGTGATATTGGCCTGTAGTTTTCTTTTTTTGTGACATCTTTGTCTGGTACTAGTATCAGGGTGATGGTGGCTTCGTAGAATGAGTTTGGGAATGTTCCTCCCTCTGCTATATTTTGGAAGAATTTGAGAAGGTTAGGTATTAGTTGTACTCTAAATGTTGGACAGAATTCGCCCATGAAGCCATCTGGTCCTGGGCTTTGGTTTGTTTGGAAGATTTTTAATCACAGTCTCACTTTCAGTGCTTGTGATTGGTCTGTTCATATTTTCTATTTCTTCCTGGTTTAGTCTCAGAAGGTTGTACTTTTCTAAGAATTTGTCCATTTCTCCCAGGTTGTCCATTTTATTGGCATATAGTTGCTTGTAGTAGCCTCTCATGATCCTTTGTATTTCTGCAGTATCAGTTGTTACTTCTTTTTCTTTTCCACTTCTGTTGATTTGAGACTTCTTCCTTTTTTTCTTGATGAGTCTGGCTAATGGTTCATCAATTTTGTTTATCTTCTCAAAGAACCAGCTTTAACTTTTATTTATATTTGCTATTGTTTCCTTCATTTCTTTTTCATTTATTTCTGATCTGATCATTATGATTTTTCCTCCCGCTAACTTTGGTTTTTTTTGTTCTTCTTTCTCTAATTGCTTTAGGTGTAAGATTAGGTTGTTTATTTGAGATTTTTCTTGTTTCTTTAGGTAGGATTGTATTGCTATAAACTTCTATCTTTGAAGTGCTTTTGCTGCATCCCATAGGTTTTGGGTCATTGTGTTTTCATTGTAATTTGTTTGTAGGTATTTTTTGATTTCCTCTTTGATTTCTTCAGTGATCTCTTGGTTATTTAGTAGTGTATTGTTTAGCCTCCATGTGTTTGCATTTTTTACACATTTTTTCCTGTATTTGATATCTAGTGTCATAGTGTTGTGCTAAGAAAATGTACTTGATACGATTTCAATTGTATTAAATTTACCGAGGCTTGATTTGTGACCTTATATATGACCTATCCTGGAGAATGTTCCATGAGCACTTGAGAAGAAAGTGTTGTTTTTGTCTTCTGTTGTTTTTGGATGGAATGTCCTATAAATATCAATTAAGTCTATCTGGTCTAATGTGTGTTTTAAAGCTTATGTTTCCATATTTATTTTCATTTTGCATGATCTGTCCTTGGTGAAAGTGGGGTGTTAAAGTCCCCTACTATTATTGTTACTGTCAATTTCCCCTTTTATGGCTGTTAGCATTTGCCTTATGTATTGAGATGCTCCTATTTTGGGTGCACAAATATTTACAATTTTTGTATCTGCTTCTTGGATTGATCCCTTGATCACTATGTAGTGTCCTTCTTTGTCTCTTGTAATAGTCTTTATTTTAAAGTCTATATTGTCTGATATAAGCATTGCTACTCCAACTTTCTTTTGATTTCCATTTGCATGGAATAACTTTTTCCATCCCCTCATTTTCAGTCTGCATGTGTCCCTAGGTCTGAAGTGGGTCTCTTGTAGACAGCATATATACGGGTTTTGTTTTTGTATCCATTCAGCCAGTCTGCATCTTTTGGTTGGAGCCTTTAATCCATTTACATTGAAGGTAATTATTGATATGTATGTTTCTATTCCCATTTTCTTAGTTGTTTTGGGTTTGTTATTGTAGGTCATTTCATTCTCTTGTGTTTCCCGCCTAGAGAAGTTCCTTTAGCATTTGTTGATTTGAGGAAGAGAGGAACCAAACCAATAAACAAATCCACCAATGATAATAAGCACTAAATACTAAGCTAAGATAAACATAAAACCAGAAACAAATTAGATGCAGAAAGCAAACCCCAAGTCTGCAGTTGCTCCCAAAGTCCACCACCTCAATTTTGGGAACTTTTGTTGTTTATTCAGGTATTCTTAAAATGCATGTTTTATCAAGTTCATTGTGGGGATTTAATCTGCTGCTCCTGATGCTGCATGGAGAAATTTCCCTTTCTCTTCTTTGTTTGTACAGCTCCTGAGGTTCAGCTATGGTTTTGTCCCCGCCTCTGTATGTAGGCCACCTTCAGGCATCTATTCCCCACCCAGACAGGAGCGGGTTAAAGCAGTGGCTGATTAGGGCTCTCCTGTCCACTGAGGCTGGGGAAGGGGAGGGGTACGGTAGTCATGATTGGAATGCGGGGCAAGCCTGAGGAGGCAGAGGCTGGCACGATGTTGCAACAGCCTGAGGAACGCCATGTGTTCTCATAGGGAAGCTGGACCTGGATCATGGGACCCTGGCAGTGGCATGCTGCACAGGCTCCCAGGGGTGTGTGGATAGTGACCTGTGCTTGCACACAGGATTCTTGGTGGCAGCAGCCTTAGCGGTTCATGCCCGTCTCTGGGGCCTGAGCTGACAACCACAGCTGGCGCCTGTCCCTGAAGCTCGCTTAGGCGGTGCTCTGACTTCTGTGGGCACAATGGGAAGGAATCCCCTCTCCTTGTGAGCTCCGAAACAAAGGTCTCCTGCCTCTCTAGCAGGTCCAGACTTTTTCCCAGACTCCCTCCTGGCAAGCTGTGGTGCTCCAGACCCCCTTAGGCTGTCTTCACACAGCCAACCCCTGTCCTCTCCCTGGGGTCTGACCTCCAAAGCCCAAGCCTAAGCTCCCAGCCCCCACCCATCCTGGTGGGTGAGCAGACAAGCCTCTCAGGTTGGTGAGTGCTGGTCAGCACCGATCTTTCGTGCGGGAATCTGTCCACTTTTCCCTCCGCACCTCTGTTGCTACGCTCTCCTCCATGTCTCCGAAGCTTCACCTCTGCCCACCCCACGTCCCTGCCAGTGAAGGGGCTTCCTAGTGTGTGGAAATGTTTCCTCCTTCACAGCTCCCTCCCTGAGGTGCAGGTCTCATCCCTATTCTTTTGTCTCTGTTTTTTTCTTTTTTTTTTTTTGCCCTACCCAGGTATGTGAGGAGTTTCTTGCCTTTTGGGAAGTCTGAGGTCTTCTGCCAGCGTTCAGTAGGTGTTCTGTAGGAGTTGTTCACATGTAGATTTATTTTTAATGTATTTATGGGGAGGAAGATGATCTCCACATCTTATTCCTCCGCCATCTCGAAGGTGTCCCCCTTCTCAGTCTTTTTAAGGCTGCTTAGTATTCCAATGTAGGGATATAGTATAATTTATCCAGCCCCTGATCGATTAATAAACATTTAAGATTGTTTCCAATAAAGCTATTAAGAGCAACTCTACAATAAACTTCTACATCTGTCTAAACCATTAGCCAGATTTATCAAGAAAAAAAGGGAGAAGATTCAAATCAATAGAATTAGAAATGAAAAAGGAGGAGTAACAACTGACACTACAGAAATACAAAGGATAATGAGAGATTACTACAAGCAACTCTATGCCAATAAAATGGACAACCTGGAAGAAATGGACAAATACTTAGAAATGCACAACCTTCTGAGACTGAACCAGGAAGAAATAGAAAATATGAACAGAACAATCACAAGCACTGAAATTGAAACTGTGATTAAAAGTCTTCCAACAAACAAAAGCCCAGGACCAGATGGCTTCACAGGCAAATTCTGTCAAACATTTAGAGAAGAGCTAACACCTATCCTTCTCAAATTCTTCCAAAATATAGCAGAGGGAGGAACACTCCCAAACTCATTCTACAAGGCCACCATCACTCTGATACCAAAACCAGACAAAGATGTCAGAAAAAAAGAAAACTACAGGCCAATATCACTGATGAACATAGATGCAAAAATCCTCAACAAAATACTAGCAAACAGAATCTAACAACACATCAAAAGGATCATACACTATGATCAAGTGGGGTGTATCACAGGAATGCAAGGATTCTTCAATATACGCAAATCAATCAACGTGATACACCATATGAACAAATTGAAGGAGAAAAACCATATGATCATCTCAATAGATGCAGAGAAAGCTTTTGACAAAATTCAACACCCATTTATGATAATAACCCTCCAGAAAGTAGGAATACAGGAAACTTTCCTCAACATAATAAAGGTCATATATGACAAACCCACAGCCAACATTGTCCTCAACGTTGAAAAACTGAAAACATTTCCACTAAGATCAGGAGCAAGACAAGGGTGCCCACTCTCACCACTCTTATTCAACATAGTTTTGGAAGTTTTAGCCACAGCAATCAGAGAAGAAAAGGAAATAAAAGGAATCCAAATCGGAAAAGAAGAAGTAAAGCTGTCACTGTTTGCAGATGACATGATACTGTACATAGAGAATCCTAAAGATGTTACCAGAAAACTACTAGAGCCAATCAATGAATTTGGTAAAGTAGCAGGATACAAAATTAATGCACAGAAATCTCTTGCATTTCTATATACTAATGATGAAAAATCTGAAAAAGAAATTAAGAAAACACTCCCATTTACCACTGCAACAAAAAGAATAAAATATCTAGGAATAAACCTACCTAAGAAGACAAAAGACCTGTATGCAGAAAATTATAAGACACGGATGAAAGAAATTAAAGATGATAGAAATAGATGGAGAGATATACCATGTTCTTGGATTGGAAGAATCAACATTGTGAAAATGACTCTACTACCCAAAGCAATCTACAGATTCAATGCAATCCCTATCCAACTACCACTGGTATTTTTCACAGAACTAGAACAAAATATTTTACAATTTGTATGGAAACACAAAAGACCCCGAATAGCCAAAGCAATCTTGAGAAAGAAAAACGGAGCTGGAGGATTCAGCATCCCTGATCTCAGACTATTTTATTCCCCCAAATACTGTCTAAATATACATGTCCTCAAGCAGTATTTGAGAGTGCCCTTAACAACTAGCCAATGATGAATTGTACCCTTTCTTTAAAAAAAACTCTTCGTAATTCATTGGTCTTTTTTCTTCTAGTCATCCATCCATTAATTCATTCATTCAAAAAAAAATTAGTGACGGTCCGCTCTGTGCTAAGCACTGTTCTGAGTGATAGCGATAAAGTTCCTGCTCTCACGGAGGGCTAGGGTGTGAATAAGGTCAGAAATGCATCCAGAACCAGATGGCATGAGGCTTTCTGCACCATGGCGTGTAAGGCCTTTGGATTTCATTTTTAAATGTAAGGAAAGCCATAAAGAAAATTCAGGTAGAGCAATGACATGATCTTGTTTACATTTTTAAAGGATCATTCTACTGCTGGTAGTGAATAGCACATAGGCAGACAAGAGAGGTGTCCAGTAGCCTAAACTGCTATGCTTTTGGGCCCAGAAATTGGTAAGTGGTTTGTACAGGGGAGGTGGGGTACAGGCGGTGAGAGGTGGACTCTAGATTATTATTTGTAAAAGTGTTTTTTTTTTTACATAATTATGTTTATTAGCTTCTTATTTGTTATTTTGTTGGAGATATATTCCTGGTTGTCATTTAACTTTTAAATTTGTATACAGTTTTTGATGTATAAGTATACAGATACTTAACAATTCCATGTATCAAATCAATTATTTTAATGCTTCATAATCCTCTCTTGCCCTGAAATTTTCTTTTTTTTCTGGTTTATGAAACATGATATTAAAACTCTAATTCTTTTTATCACAGTTTTTTCTGAAGCCTAAAAAGCTCATGACAAAAGAAAGTGCACGGCAGGTGCTTCTACATTCCAAAGTGGGATGCCTAAACTTCAGTGACTCAGCAGCACTGCAAAGAAATGACAAACACCAGTGTGTGGCCCCTAGCCAACTGTAGAGAAAGGTCTACAAGGACAGACGACGAAAAAGCCAAGGGAGGGTAGCTTTCTTTAGAGAGAGTTGTCAGTGTGGGTCCCACACCTAGTCTGAAGGGAGAAACTGGGGACTCTTCCCTTTCACCACAATCCCAGTTGGGGGCTTCTAGGAGGCCACTGTGAGAGCCTGGTGCATAGTTCCCTGGTATTTGGGAACACAGTGGACCAGAGTAAGACTCAGGTCACTTACCAGTAGTGATCCATGGCCTCAGAAGGCTGTGTTTGGGATGTTATTACAAACAAAAGGGCTTATTTCTTAGGAGCCGATACAGACAGGCACGGTCGTACAGAGGTGTTTAAAAGGGACCTTTGACAGTGATCAATCGTCCTGATTTGTCCAGGCCTGTCGAAGTTTTAGCGCTGAAAGTCTCATATCCTGGGAAAGCCCTCAGTCCCAGGCAAACCAGGGTGGCTGGTCACCTTACACATTGCCCAAGAGTTATGAAAAAAGAGGCAAAACAGCCCTCAGGAGAGGCTAAGGTGGGAGGCAAGAACCAGGCCAGAAGGAACTCTGCCCCTCAGGGGATCTGCAGTGGAATGGATCCAGCAGGGGCCTGTTAGGGTAACCACCCCCCACCCCCAAAACTTTTGCATAATAAGAATCCAACTTTAAACATCTGTGACAGCCAGGGGGAGCGAATATCAGAGGACCTCTGCCTGTCAGTTAGAACTTTCTGCCCCTTACCACTCCTACTTCTATGACTGAATGTGACTAGAGTGACTTATTACCTAAAAATGGTTGAATAAATGATGGGACCTATCTGCCTAGGGCAGCTCTCAAGTACACAGGAGAAAAAGGGGCTGATGTGGCAGGTTTCCCAGGATGGCAGTGAGAAAGTATGCAAGTGATGTCGCCTCCCCTCTTCCAATGTCACAGTCACAGTGAGTCACAGGGAGATGGGGGTCTCACTGGATTCTTCCCCACCCAGAAGCCAGTTTTGCAAGGGTGCATTTGTCAAGTTCTAGATCTTCTTTTCTACGTTTGTATATTAAGCTCTGTTTAGAGCTATATTTGATTCCTTGTTGATTCTTATGGAAATGTGCTATTTCAATTATTGGAATCTTATTGTATGTAGTCGCATGTTTAGGCTTCAAGAAAAGCTTTGGAAAAATCTTACAAATTCTCAATACTCAGCTCATTGGGATTTTACCTGAGATTGTATTAAAATACATTGATCTTATGAGAACTGACATTTTATTTATTTTTTAAAAATATTTATTTATTTATTTGGCTGTACTGGGTCTTAGTTGCAGCATGCAGGATGTTCATTGCTGCGTGTGGGATCTTCGTTGTGACATGTGGGATCTAGTTCCTTGACTGGGGATTGAACCCTGGTCCCCTGCATTGGGAGAGTGGCATCTTAACCACTGGACCACCAGGGAAGTCCCTGACGAGACCCAACATTTTAAAAAGCACGGTCTTTCCAAACTGTCCAGATTTAAATGATAGCTTTACCACTTGCAAGTTATGTGGCCACCGGCAAGCTAGTCTCAAGGCTCAGTTTCCTCATTTATAAAATAAGGCTAATAATCATACCTACTTCAGAGAGTTGTGGTGAGAGTTAAAATGAGTTAATAAATGTAAAATGCTTAGAAAAGTGTCTAACATGTAGTTAATGGTATATATTTGCTATATTATTATTGTTATTATTATTATCATCATCACCATCATCATCACCAATATCATCATCATCCAGAGACAAAGTATGTATGGTTGCTTTATACAGGGTCAACTTAGCTAAGCTGGAACTATGCTTCACTTTCCTCTCCTGTATGGTTCTGTTAGCATTGGCCAAGAGAAATGTGTACAAGATTTGAAGAGAAGAAATGAAGCAGCATCTGGACCTATGGCTCTACCAGTTAATGCCGGACCTCCTCCTCCAGCTCTCAGAATCAGCTTCATGTGCCAGGTTCACATTGAGGTTGGAGGTGATAAGAAGAAGAAATGCAATTTCCAGTCTTTCCCTGCTCTCCCCCACTTAAGACCATCTTTCTTTCCCATTTGCCAGCTCTGCTGACATGAGGCCAGCACCAGATGCAGAAACAACTGCTGTACCTTGATTTCTCAACTAGTTCCCACAGTTGTGTAAGGTCCAATCCTTGAATAAATCCCTGACTCTCATCACTCGTAATGGTTCTGCTTCATTGACAGAACCCTGACTGGTAAAATGTCTCTCCATTTATTCAATTTTTTCTTTATACCTCTCAGTAAAATATTGTAGTTTTCATCATGTATGCTTTACACATTTCTTGATAGGCTTATTCTTAGCTATTTTATGTCTTTTGTTGACATTGAGAATGGGATCCTTTGTTTCCATATCGTGTCTTCTAATAGGTAAACTTAGAGAAATTAATGTTTTGTATATTTTATATGATATCTGGGCACTGTAGCAAACTCTTATCAGTTCTAGAAGTTTTTTCAGATACCCTTTACACCACTTAGGAAAGGAGAAAGTACTGGAAGTACTATAACTATGCCCTTCACCCTTAGGCATATTTCAGCCTGTTCCACCATAACTCCTTTATGTTCCTTTTCCATTCTTCCTTCTTTTTCACCCTGGCAGGAAGTGTTTCTCCCTCCTCCGTTCTTCAGCAAAAATCTCAAGCTTTTTTCAGTTGTTCTTTGGAAAATGTTTATAAAACTCTCCCATGATATTCCCCTGCTGAGAAATAAAAAGCAACTAGCCTCCAGACTCCCAGTTTTTCCCAGTTTTACCCAGCCCTTGGAATGGATTATCCAGTTCAGCCCACATTAAAAAGCCCTTAGTGTTTCTTTTCAGCCAGTGATAATCAGATCAAATTGCAGACTTGAAATGTAAATGACCCTGAATCTGAATGAACTCATCCCTGGTGAAATTTCAGCCCCACAGAAAATTGGGTCTGCTTCAGTCGGAAGATCCAGTACTGAGCCGAAAGAAGACAAGAAGGCTAAAAAAGGGGACAAAGATTAAATAAGCAAATCATAAACACTTAAGAAAAAGAATAATTTTCCTCAGTCCATGAGCCTATTAAAAATTCAGTTCTTAATGACTGGAACACAACAGCACTGCTTACATAAAAAGGGCTATTCTTCATACACAGCTCCTCTTAGCTGAATCACTGAATCACACAACACAAATCATACTGTAAAATGTTGTAAGTTAAAAAAAAAAAAAGAATAAATGGTTTTGCTGAATGAAAGTACTGTGCTTCCTTTAAAAGAGATGGAAGCAAAAACCTTTCTATTCACTGGGACCATGGGCCAAATCAGGCCCAATACTTTTTATTGTATGGGTTGCAGGCTAGAAATGGTTTTTCTTTTATATTTTTAAATTGTTGAAAAAGAAAAAAATCAAATGAAGAATCATATTTCATGACATATGAAAATTATATGAAATTCAAATTTCAATGTTATTAAAAGATAAACTGATTCATATTAAAAATTTTAAGAGTTTATTTGAACAAAAATTGATTCAAATGGGGCACTGCCAAACCAGAAGTGGTAAGGACAGCTCTGCTGACAGGAGCTCAGGAAAGACTTTTATAGAAAAGAACGTGGAAGCAAGGAAAGGAAATTAGTGATGGGTACAGCTTAAAACCTAGTTGGCTGTTTGCGATTGGTTGGCCTTAGGTTTCAATTTTGTACATTTGTGGTATTTATAGGCTTAGATTTGGGTTTGCTTGTGTAGGCAGTCACAGCATTAGGGCTACCTCAGCCTAATGACTTCCTTGCTTAATTAATTTAACAGTGTTCATAATACAATTTCATTCAACACAGCCACACTCATTTATTTACATGTTGTCTATGGCTAGTTTCACGTTACAACCGGAGTTGAGTTGTTGCAACAGAGTATGGCCTAAAATGCTTACTAACTGGTCCTTTACAGACAAAGTTTGCTGACCCCTGGGTAGACTAGTTTCAAAACCTTGGCACTATTGATATTTTGGACCACTCCCTAACCACCCTTCCATCCCTTATGAAAAAACATCTCCAGACATTGCCAAATGTCCCCTACAGGGCAAAAATCCCTCCTGGTTGAGAACTGTCACAGACCAAGCCCACTGGGGACTGAGGTGGGGGGAATAAGATGGAATCTAGGGGATAAAATCTTACACTTAAGTTATGGATTAGCATCCCCAGCACAGAACCACTGCGCCACATACCCCAACTTGGCAGACCATGTGCAGAAGCACTGCCCACAACACTGCAGTTCAAGGTGGCCACTGCATGCTGTGTGCAGAGATGCTGTGCCCAATACTTCAGTCTGGAGCACTGTGAGCAACATGGCTGCAAGGACCCATAGGAACTCCATCCATCCCTCCCTCCGTAGCAGAGAACCCTATAAAGAAGCCCTGCCAACATGTACTCTAGCGAACACGTACTCTAGAGTCAAGCTCGCACCTCTCCATTCTTTGATCAAAGGATAAAGCTTTCCTTTGCTTCTGAATGGAGCTTGAGCTCATTCTATTTACTTGATTGACACTGGGCAGAAGAATGCTTCTTGGGGGCTGACTCAGACTCAGACAGGTCGGTAACAGAACCACTGCTGTAAATGATGAAAACACCCCCCCCACCCCAGTAATTTTCACAAGGCTATAAGGATGATTCAGGTTGCTAAAGACAAAAAGGGGGAAGGGAAGGGAAGGGAAAGAAAAAGGAAAATATTACTTTATCTCTTGCTGAGTTTTTTGAATACTATTTTTAACTTTAAAACTCCCCAAGCAAAAAATGTATAATAGTGTTTAAAAATACAACTCACATGGACTCTAGGTATGCAGAGATTGTGAAGTTACTTTTGGTTCTCAAGACATCAGCCTTCCTCTCAGCAGCCCCATTAATATAATGCAGCACCTCCTACTTTCAAAGACTCCTTACATGTTAATTTTCTGATAAACTTTCAGGTGTATGTGAAAGTTGCTACACATTTATTTTGCTACAGGTCCTGGGCCTTATTTCTTTAGGTTCCAGAAAGTTCTATTATGAAAGAGAATTTCCCCAGTCCCTTCAGTGAGAATTCACTCTGTGGAGAGTCTCTTCTCTCAGATTCTTTTTGGTTTAACTTTGTTGAAACTTTCCTGACTTCAGCTAACCCTTGCTGTGACCTCAAAGACCAGCTTCCCACCTGTCTCTTGGGGTCCCAGATTGAGTTTAGCCTGGCATTTCTGGAAATTGTGCAGTGGGCTCAGTAGCAGCCTGTTTCCCTGAGGACTAAGAGCCTCCTGAGGGAGAACTCATGCTGAGGGAAGTAGATGCCAGACACAGGGGGCTTAGCCAGGAACACCTGAAGGGAGAGAAGACTGTGAACACAGTGAGTCATCTGCCATGCACATTTGTCTCTGGGTCCAGTCCCCACTTGACTGGGAGGGACTCATATCCCTAAAATAAACTCAGAAGAGCTACCACCCTAAACCGTCATAAGACACTGGGCACTTGTCTATCTAAATAACAAATTTTGACACCTAAAAAGGGTTAAATTTTCTATTTTAATTTTCAAAAAGCTAAAAACATAATTCTTATACCAATATAGTGAGCATGTGTCAAATAATTTTTTAATTCCGTAATGAAGGAACTAACATCTGTTTTGAAAACCTGGCTCAAAATAGAACATGAGAAAGTAATACAATAGATCCTCATTACTCGCAGATTCCATATTTGCATATTTACTCACCAAAATTTATTTGTAATTCCAAAATCAAGCCTTGCAGCACTTTCGTGGTCATTTGTGGAGTGTTCAAGGCCACACAGAGGTCATGTGCAGAGAGGCAAAAAATTTGAGTCTCCCAACATATAAGCTCCCAGCCGAGGTCAAATAACTGCATGCTCTGCCTTCTTGTTTCAGCTCTCATACTGTAAATAAGTGTCCTTTTTGAGGTCTATTTATTGCCACTTTTTTTGCATTTTTGCATTTTTCTTGGTGATTTTACTGTTCAAAATAAGTCCTACATGCAGTGTTGGGGTTCTATCTACTGCTTCTAAGCTCAAGAAAGCTGTGATATGCCTCACAGAGAAACTCCGTGTGTTACATAAGCTTCGTTCAAGCACGAATTATGGTGCTGCTGCCTGTGAGCTCAATGTTAATGAATCAACAGCATATACCAAATAAGTTGCCCTTTAAGCAGAAACACATATAAATCAAGGTTAAATACTGATTAAAATGTGACCAGAAGCTCGAAGGAACCTAACCCTGTACTCCCTCTAGGAGCAATGGTTCAGTATTCACTAATTCAGAGTTCAGAGTGACCTTATAGAACATAACTACCACAAACAATGAACATCAATTGTATATATATTCAGAGGAAAAAAAAGAATACTGGAATAAATTTCAAAGTTAGATTTTAAAAAATGGTCAGTGACTACTAGGACAGTAAAACTTTTGTACTAGACAGAAATCATTGGCAGTTTATCAATCTTCTGTAAGTTAACATCCAACTTTACATAGTCTAAGAAAATCAATAGTAAATAGAAAGTCAAACAAAGTTATAGTCCCCTGGAGCAACAGCTGACCCTTAATCAGGCTTGGTAGACAATGCTCTAGAGTACAGGGTTCCTCAGCCTTGGCACTACTGGCACTTTGGGCTGCATAATTTGGATAACTGTCATGGAGGGGTTATTCTGTGGTCTGCATAATGTTCTGCAGAATCTCTGCCTCTTCCTACTGGACACCAGTAGCACCTTCCCTCCCAGTCATAACAATTAAAAGTGTTTCCAGATATTGCCAAATAACCCTGGGGGACAAAATTGCCCATGGTTGAGAATCACTTGTCTAGTATGATTTTGAATAAAGCACACAGTTACCTGTTGCCTTTTCTTCTGTTTTAGATTTTTTTTCTTAATATATTCATAAAAAGAGGGAGAAAGATATACTTTTCCCCCTGTAACATACAGGTTTGAAACTTTAAAACACGTACCATAATTTGTAGTTATGTATATAATACTTCACTAGTTATATTCTGTCTCACCCACGGTGGTAAATGAAGCACAGTGCCAGGAACACAGAAGACATTCAATAAACATTTCCAGTAGGAAGTCATGAAGTTTGAAGGTTCCAGGACCTAAGCTTGGTGTGAAGTATAGTATTTGGGGATGGAGAGGACAGGTACCTTAGGAGAGACAGTCTTACTGAAGCTGAATTATAGTTGCCCATAGGAGGTCTCTGCCTGCCATCTCCCAGAAGCACTGGAGGGCTGCAATCTGAAAGGGATGAGATCCTGAATGAGCAGGAAAGGAGAGATCTAGTGGAAATTTAACTTCATTTTATAGAACAAGCTGCTAAGGCCTGGGGGATTAGGTGATACTGACATCAGCCAGTGATACTGTCCCAAGGATGGCTCTATGAAAGTCATATGTCTTCCAGAGATCAGAATTTGGAGATGGAATGGGTACAATTCCTGGCTCCTCCACTGATTAACTGAACCTCTCAGAGCTTGATTTCTCCATCTATAAAATGGAAATAATAATAGTGCTGCTATGAACTGAAATGTTGTCTTTCAAATTCATATATTGAAACCCTAATGCCCAGTGTGATTGTATTAGAAGATGGGGTCTTTGGGAGATAATTAGGTTAGATGAGGTCATAAGGGTGGGACCCTCATAATGGGATTAGTGCCCTTATAAAAAGAGATACCAGAGAACTTGCTCATTCTCCCTATCCAAATGCACCAAAGAAAGGCCATGTGAGGACACAGGGAGCAGGTGGCTGTCTGCAACCCAAAGAGAGAGCTCTCATCAAACATCAACCCTGATGGCACCTTGATTTTGTACTTACAGCCTCCAGAACTGTGAGAAATAAATTCTTGTTTAAGCCACCCAGTTTATTGTATTTTGTTATGCCAGTCTGAGTTAAAACAAGTATCAACCTCATAGCATTACTGTAGGGATTAAATGAGAAATATATGCACATTTCCTAGCACAGTGTCTAAGAATTCTCTACATCTTAGCAAATGGCAAATATAAGAACTCTCTACAGTTTAACCAAAAAAGACAGAAACTGAAATGACAGTGGATAGAGGCTGACTTGGAATTGCCCCCTATACACAGTATCCCTTTCCTGTTTTGGATCCCATGGTGCATTTACAGCAGCAAAAGCTGATATTTTTACTAATTTATTTTGAAATTAGAACTGTGAAGCAATACCAGTCCCCAGTATGCAGTTTGATTATTTTTATAGCTATCAATTTCTATAACTACCAAAACTGTATCAGGCCCAATCTATAATAATAGATAAATAATAATCTAGTGTTGCATTTTTGAAGGGGTGCTGCATGTTGTATTCCATTTATGCCACACCTAATAGAACACCCAATAGAGCCATATATTATGTGACTTGACAGAGTTCATCTATGTGCAGAAAGTGAGGAGCTGGGGCCACTGCACAAATAATGTAAAGCTTAGGCTTAGACTAAACTTGGCAAGCTCTGTGTCAAATAGTTGTGTGGTCTGGACACAGCAGGATATGAATTAATGATCCAGTGTGAACACCACACTTTAATAATAGGGACATTTTCCACTTTCTTTCACAGTGGTTTATCTCACTGTCAATACCTGATAAGTATTTATAAACCTTATTTATATCACCTTCTCTTTCTACTCTCAGGTCCTTTAAGTATAATGACCAACTCCTTTCATGTTTCTGTGAAAATGGCCAGAAAATAATTCAGAAAACAGACATTATTCTTGGCTATGCTTAGAACTTCAGTCAATAAAGAACAGGCCAAAGCCAAAATGCAGGGTAATTTTGAATGGACAAAGTAGAGCATTATATGAAATAGTCCAGATACTCTGGAGATTTCCCTGACAAGTTTCTCAGAAGACACTTTGTCCCAATAAACACGTTATTTGGGTAAGTGTATGGAAAAAAAGTTTGTTTATAACATTTGGAGAGTAAACATTTCTGATTGAGAACTTTTGTTTTAAACATCTCAGCCATTTATACAAAATGGCCTTTTGTTTGGGAGAATTGAGGAACAACAGTAATTTTTGCAAAAGTTTTCCACTGTTGCTTAAATGAAAACATGTTTATAGAAGTGCAGCAGCTCAGTGTAGCCCTAAGGTCTAGATAAAATGGAGGTCAGCTGAACTGGGGTACCAGGTCCCCTCGCTCATAACCTCAAAACAGCTGTGCTGGCAGTGCTGGATGGGCAGAGTCATGGGCATGATCTTGGCCTCCTGCCCCAGTCCTCTTCCAGAGCTAAATCACAGGGCTTATAAGTGACCTTTTGAAGTACTCTCCCTGTGGCCTTGGAAAGATGTACAGGTATAAAGAGAAGGGTTAGTGCCCTAAGCCAATCCCTGAAAGCAACTTAGTCAATGAAGCATGTTGGAATTTTACCCTGTAGCCCCAGATGTGCAAAAATGTCATTTTCTTTATTCAAATCATAATTCAATCTCCATCTTGATTGGTCAGAGCTGTTGGAAAATTCAATCTCAGCATTATTAGGTCCACTCATCAGGGTCATGGGAAAGTCCTGGGGATCTTACACAGAGAGGAACATTTCAAAGGGTGAGAAGCAGCCAGGAGTTCGGTCCCTCTTTGTTATGTGCGTTAGCAAAGCCCACGTGTCCTTTGAGGGCAGGGGCACTGCTCCTCTTTGGGAGAAGGCAGGAGACTCTAATGCAAGCCATTGTCTGACATCTAGTAGGTCTCAGGTCCCTGGGGCCTCTGACGCCTTCTCAGCCTGAGGAAATTGTTTTCCTTTCTTATGCTGCTTCTGAAGTATTCTTAGGACACTCTCCTTCCTACCTTACCTCTCTCACAGGGGTTCTCTAAGTGTGATTTTGAGAGCAGCAGCAGCAGTACTGGGGGAGCTTGTTAGAAATGGAAATTATCAGAATCTCGATGTAGACGACCAGAAGGAAGTGTTTTAACAAATCCTCCACGTGACTCTGATTTGAGGCTATATTTTGAGAAAGACTGACCTAGCACAATGCATTCAATTAACTCAAAGTTTTGAAAGCAAGAACTTAGGTAATTTCTGGTTTTAGCCTTCAATATAGCACCCCACTCCAACTCAAGGCCACGGAAGGAATAGGCCTGGCTATAATCAAAAAATAAACACTCAACATAACACATAAGTGTCTTGCACAGCAAAGGATCTGAATAGACATTTTTCCAAAGAAGACATACGGATGGCCAACAGCCATATGAAAAGACGTTCATCATCACTAATCATCAGGGAAATACTAATCAAAGCCACAATAAGACATCACCTCACACCTATTAGAATGGCTATTATTAAAAAGACAAAAGGTAACAAGTGTTGGCAAGGAGGTGGAGAAAAGGGAACACTTGTGCACTGTTGGTGGGAACGTAAATTGGTGCAGCCACTATGGAAAACAGTATGGAGATCCCTCAAAAAATTAGAAATAGAACTACCATATGATCCAGCAATTCCACTTCTGGGTATTTATCCAAAGAAAATTGAAAACACTAACTCAAAGAAATATATGGGGCTTTCCTGGTGGCGCAGTGGTTGAGAGTCTGCCTGACGATGCAGGGGACACAGGTTCATGCCCCTGTCCGGGAGGATCCCAGATGCCGCGGAGCGGCTGGGCCCGTGAGCCATGGCCGCTGAACCTGCACGTCCGGAGCCTGTGCTCCGCAACGGGAGAGGCCATGACTGTGAGAGGCCCGCGTACCACAAAAAAAAAAAAAAAAAGAAATATATGCATCCCCATATTCACTGCAGCATTACTTACAATAGCCAAGATGTGGAAACAAACTAACTGTTCATCTGTCGATGGATGAATGGATAAAGAAAATGTGGTATATATAAAAGAGACAGTATTCAAGCATAAAAAAGAGTAACATCTTATCCTGAAGGCATTATACT
Organism: Tursiops truncatus; assembly: GCF_011762595.2. NCBI lineage: Eukaryota > Metazoa > Chordata > Mammalia > Artiodactyla > Delphinidae > Tursiops > Tursiops truncatus. The sequence continues at coordinate 23,638,602 of NC_047037.1, read as the reverse complement.
AAGTGAAATAAGTCAGACAGAGAAAGACAAATCCTGTGTGATCTCAATTATATGTGGAATCTAAAAACAAGCGAGCTCATAGATATAGATTTCAGATTGGTGATTACCAGAGGTGGGGCATGGGAGGTGGGCAAAATTGGTGAAGGGAGTTAAAAGGTACAAACTTCTAGTTATAAAGTAAAAAACTCATGGGTATGTAACACAAAATATGGTGACCATAGTTTGATATACCATATTACACATTTGAAAGTTGCTAAGAGAGTAGATCTTAAAAGTTCTAATCACAGGGAGAAAAACCCTCTGTAACAATGTATGGTAAAGGATGGTAACTAAGCTTAATGTGGTGATCATTTCCCAATACATACAGACATTGAATCATGCTGTACATCTGAAACTAATATTATATTTCAATTATATCTCAATTAAATAAATAGATGCTCAAAAACTTTTAGAGAATAAAAAACAAAAACATAAGCACCTCTCTGATTTTTCTGAAATTGGAAAACAAAAACACAAATGAATATCTCAGTAAATATTTTAATAAATTATCTGGCCACAAGGATTAACTTTAACGATAATAGATTTCTGAGCAAGCAAGTTCCAGGAACAATGAGCTGTGGTAGAGTTGAGGTGATCTGGGGTCAGGAAGAGTCTAGGAAAGTGAGATAATAGATGAAGGAAAGGTGCTACATCAACTATGGGGAAGAAAAATGTCATTTTCCTGGACCAGCATGAAATTCTAGAGAAGCTGGTCATCAAAACCTTTATTTCCGGGCTTCCCTTGTGGCGCAGTGGTTGAGAGTCCGCCTGCCGATGCAGGGGACACGGGTTCGTGCCCCGGTCCGGGAAGATCCCACATGCCGCGGAGCAGCTGGGCCCATGAGCCATGGCCGCTGAGCCTGCGTGTCCGGAGCCTGTGCTCCGCAGCGGGAGAGGCCACAACAGTGAGAGGCCCACGTACCGCAAAAAAAAAAAAAAAACCTTTATTTCCAAAAGTGAAGCCTCAGGATAGCTCTGCAGTTGTGATCATAAAAAGGCAGTGACTTACACTGCTCAAAAACAAAGTGCAAAGCGTAAGAAGCCCTGACTGTCCTGAGGCTGTAACAGACAAATTTCCACTCTTCCCTTTCTGCACGTGAATGCAGTTGTACCTGCATATGTGGCCACTTAGCTATGGGCTACTGAGTCCCAGGCCTCTTTGCATCCAGGTGTGACAATGGAGTGTGAACAGAAATGATGTCACTCCAGACCTGGGCCTTATAAATAGCCTCCTTCCCACTTTTCCTTTCTGTGAACTGGAACAGGTTGGTGCTTGTGATCCACCTTTGACCATGCAAATGAGGGTGACAACCTACAGTGGAAGCCAGAGGGAAGGAAGCTGGGTCCCTGAATAGCCGTATGGTGCATAGCAGCTCAGCAACACACCCTGGGCCACTAGATAAGAGAAATAATTTTCTTTAATCCTCTAGTTTATTGGCTTCTTTGTTATAGCAACTTAGATTTTCATGTAACTAATAGAAAAATCAAGGTCCCATGTGAAAAATCAAGGCAATGCTTAGAATTCATTGAAGCCCAATAACACCAAAGCCCACACAGCAGGTGCTTCATAAATAGTTACTAAATGAACGAGTGTGGCACCATGAGGAGCTGTTGGGGCAAGAGATGCCAACCGTCTCATAAAATAATCTGCCTGAAAGTAAATCTAAGTGGTGGGTTGCCATCTACAGTGAGAAGAACAAACAGCACACGAACAGCAGCAGCGGGTTAAAATCAAGTGGGCATCTTTGTGTGTACAATGTAGAAATGATTGCTAATTATACAGCAGTCACTTAAGTGATTTGCAGAGAGTAATCACAGTCACTGTCATTTTCCAAAACAAAAGAGTTATACACACACAGACATATACAGACAGGTAAATTCTCCTTTTAACAAGTTTGATGAGACATCAAGATTGCTATTCTGTTCATGGTCCATAAAAAAATGAAAAGCCATTGCTACAATAGGCAGATTGAATACAAAGTAGCTTTTTACGTACTCTGTAAAGGCAGTTTTTGGTAGTATATGGCATATAACTCCAACTCCATTTGCTGAACCTTTGGAGGGCCTACTATGTTAGAAGTATTGCAAAGAAAAATTCAAAGATACCAACAAAAACATTAATAAAGATATCAGAGGGAGAGAGTGTTATATAAAACAGAGGTTTACATTTCTAAGAAATGGCAATTAAGGAGTGCCTGAACCACTCTGGCTATGTCGAAACTTTCTGTGGTGTCTGTGATTAATGCCTATCATAGAAGTTGTTCTGACACTTAAATAAAATAACATACATAAGGTACACGGTGAATTAAATGAGCTCCAGAAAATGCTAGTTCCTTTCTTCATACCCTGTAATATAGTTTTTTTTTTTTAAAAAATAAATTTATTTATTTATTTTTGGCTGTGTTGGGTCTTTGCTGCTGTGCGCGGGCTTTCTCTAGTTCCGGCGAGCGGGGGCTACTCTGTCGCGGTGCGCAGACTTCTCATTGCGGTGGCTTCTCGAGCACATGCTCTAGGCATGTGGGCTTCAGTAGTTGTGGCACACGGGCTCAGTTGTTGTGGCTCGCAGGCTCTAGAACACAGGCTCAGTAGCTGTGGAGCACGGGCTTAGATGCTCCACAGCATGTGGGATCTTCCCGGACCAGGGCTGGAACCCGTGTCCCCTGCATTGGCAGGCGGATTCTTAACCACTGCGCCACCAACGAAGTCCCATACCCTATAATGTAGTATCTTAAAAACTTGAAAGAATTTTCAAAATGTTTCATTGGTGATTTGTTCTAGAGCCATAAAATTAGTTTTACCTATCTCAAGCCCAACATATATGCTTATGTTAACACACACGCTCCATCCAGAGCAAGTAAAGAGTAATGCATTTTGCAAACCAAAGGATAATTGGCTACGATGGATATCAGGGTTTTCTGATGTAAGCCAGGAAACTCCACTCTGGTTATTTATGCTGACAGCTGACTTACTGGAAGGAAATCTAGTATCTTAAGGATCCACAGCAAGCTACAAAATGATTGCTCATTTACATTTTTGCCTAATCATGGGGACAGTTGTTATAGTGTCACTGTTGGCATGGCCACCTTGGGACACGAGATATGGCCTTAAATAATCTTCAGTGGTTTCCTTGACTACTTCCTAGTGCCAGAGCCACTTTCTGTACCACACCAGAGCTGCTGGGCCCTCATGCTCTCAGGCCTGAGCCACTCGCCTGGCTTCCTAGACACATAGCTCCAGAGATGGAGCATGCTGTTTCTATGGTGCTAAACCTTTGCTGCAAACATCATCACATCTCCTATTACCATCTACCTTATCAGTCTCCGCTGAGATGGGATTAGTTGTTGTATGTCCAAAGCACCTCCAGGGCCAGTCCAATCTGTCTACACATACTGAGCCTTCCCCAGAGCTGCCCCTGAGGGCAGGTTATCGCAACTGAAAAGTGCAGGATATTTAACACCCAAATGAGGAGGACTTTGATCTACAGGAGATGGAAGATAGGAAGAAGCTGACAGGTAATTCTTCCTCTTCTCTGCTGCTGCTGGGCTGTTCTGAGACAGACCTCCGTGCACATACTGTGGTCATGTCTCACATAACTGAGCTACCAATGGTGTCTTCTTGCAAAGCTGTGGCCAGATCTGTAATGCATCACTTTGTATTTTCTTTCCCTCCTGCTCTGCTTCACTTCCCTTTTCCTTCTCACTCTTGTTTCCCTGGCAAGCAAAAAAACTTGGCATCTAGGTTTTCTTCCAGGCCCTTTTATTGAGGGAACAAGTGTTATGTCAGTGTCACAACCTTAACTTTCAAATTTCCAGGCTGGAGCTGTCAGTTGGTTGATATTGGGCTACAGTGCTCATGTCCCACGCCAGTGAGCTGGGAAAAGGCACTTCTGCCTCACCTACGATGCTGTGGTGAGAGGTGGGGGTCCTGCTTCTCATCAATTTGGAATTAACCCCAAACAGGAAAAGTGTTTGGATTCTGAACAGTCACAGAGGTGACACATTTCCCCTCTGAACCAGCTTGGCCTTTGTAGTTCCCTCCCCTCCCCTGGGTTTCCCCATGTGGGGTGTCTTCCCTCTATGCAGCATCACCCCGAGGTATCTCCTCCACTTTCACCTCCTGACCCTGCCAAATCAGTTGTCACCTGTTCTAGACTCTCTGCTTCTGATACGCTTGTTGTTCCCATTTTCCTCATTAGACCAAATATTCCAGATTGACCCATTCTTACTAGCTTCCCTCATTCCCAGATTCAGAATTCATTTCTCCTTTGCATTTCATAGTCCACAGGCCAACCAGCTAGCTCTCACACGTAGCCCTGGCATTGGTCCCTTGTCTCGGTTAGCATTCCAGTTCTTTGCTGCCTGAAAAGTAGGAGTAGATGGTTTCAGGTATAAATAGAAAATGCTGGACATCTTACATCTTTCAGGACAGAGGAAGATTAAGCCAGATTCAGCAAGGATCCAATTCTTTGGATTTGCACAAGGTGACCAGACATCTCATCCTTTTTTTTTTTTTTTTTTTTTTTTTTTTGCGGTACGCGGGCCTCTCACTGTTGTGGCCTTTCCCGTTGCAGAGCACAGGCTCCGGATGCGCAGGCTCAGCGGCCATGGCTCACGGGCCCAGCCGCTCCGCGGCATGTGGGATCTTCCCAGACCGGGGCACGAACCCGTGTCCCCTGCATCGGCAGGCGGACTCTCAACCACTGCGCCACCAGGGAAGCCCTCATCCTTTTTTTTAAAAGAAGTGTCTGGGGAAAAGTCTTGGACTGCTTTCAAAGGGGACTTTCTGATAATTGTAGATGCACTAGACTATAGTGTCTATGTAGTCATCTATATTGCTGCCCAGTATGGTGAAAATATACACTGTGTGTGATTGTTTAAAAACATCATTCATTCATGCAAACAGAAGTGGTAATGTTCTCTTTAGCCAGTCCTAACCTGTGCTGATTAGCAGGTTCTCACTCTCAAATACTTCCGGGGATTTCCAAGGTATGCTAATGTACTGCATCTTTCTCTCATGACCACAGATGCTGTGTACGGTTATGCAGGTCTGTAATGTATAGGGGAACCACACATAAAGGGGCATCATTCCCACTGCGGACACCATAGAGTTATTACAACACTTTTTCTGGCAGATAGACGTAAAGTGTTTTGTTTTAACTAAGGTATCAAGAGTTTAGCTAAGCTACTCCATAGCATTGTTGCCTCGGCATCCGTTTTGTTCAGCCAAGCAGCCTGCAGTAACCTTAAATGGACACTAGCCCTGGCATACAAGTACATGCCCCAGATAGCAGCCAGTAGAATCAGAAGCAGAAGTCAGTTCCCGATAAGACTTCCCCAACAGCCCACGTGATCAAGCCCCCTGCCTCCCAGTGCCTGCCTGCCTTATGCACCCCTTAGATAAGACCCTCATGGACTCACAAAAACGCAGCTCTTTTGGTTTGAATTGGTCAATCTGTCCCTTACTTGGGAACCCCAAAGCACTCCACCAGTGCTTAATAAAGGCATGTGCCCAAGGTCCTGTCTCTTTCTCTCTGACTTGACCTCCCCATGTGGCCCCTTGAGATGTCCTGGGCACTTCCTCCAGGACCTATGAGTAATAACTTCTCTATTTCAGTTTCTCTTGGGTCTGTTGTTGAACTGCAACTCATCACCCAGAACCCTGGGCTGCACTTAACAAACGTTCATTTGTTTACGTAAGTAAACAAATTAGATTTGATCAATTTCCTGGCAAAGGTAAGTAAGGGGTACTGAAAAATGGGCACCTTCTTCTAATTTTTACAAGGGTGCCGTAAGAGCTAGTGGCAGCTCTTCTTTTTCCCCATACAATTTATTTGGGCTGGTTTAGACATTCTCTTTAAAAAAAAATTGTTCCAGCAGGGGTCTCTCTACGCATATGGTACAAAAAATTCTTAGATGTTGGAATGGAATATTTTCATTTTGCTTACCAATCTTACAATGTAAACGGATGTGGTTGCAAAATATATCAAAACTCTTTTCTTACACTATTAGAAAACCATTGAAAATAATATAGTAAAATTTATTCCACTATATTATAATATAGTGTATTATAATATATAATATAGTGTTCCATATCGTGATTTGGATGATTAAACAGGTATGTTCACTATGTGATAATTCATCAAGCAATGCATTTACAATATGATTTTTAGGTAGTTTTCTGTTTATATATTATACTTCACAAAAAGTTTTATTTATTTTTTATTTATTTATTTAGTTTTTTTAATTTATTTTTTTTAAGATATAATCCATAATTTGACTTCTATTTGCATGTTCTCTCACTTTTTTGTTTCATTTCTTAAGTATCTAGAATATTAGAAATTGGCTATTTTATTTATTCATTTAATTGAATTTTATACATATTTTATAAATTATGATGCTTGGTGTATGTGTTGGTAGAAAAATATGGAAAAATTAAAACATAGCTGTAATATTAAAAAGAAAAATGCAACTTGTTTGAGAGTATTATCCAGGAAAAAGCTTTGCATTGGTTTTTGAATCACAGACTTTGACAAAGAGGCATAATCACTGTTGGCATCCAAGCTTTTGGGAAGGATCCCAAAGACCAGATGGATATTTGTCCTGTGATATGCTCTGGGGCTTGTCTGTACTTCTGGTGGGAACAGGTCAGAAGGGGTCAAGGGCTACTGAAAATGTGGACCTTCCTGAAGAGTTTTGCTCGTCTCTGGTGTCAACCAGTTGACTTTTTCTGAGGAGAAGAGAAATGGCCACAAACTACCCCTTGCCAAGTTAGCAAATGACACCTGAAATACAGTGCTTGAGAGAAATGCTTGTCATTAAAATAGAAAACAGAAAAAATTAAAATTCTATTTAAATTCTTAAGTACAGATTTATGCAAAGCACCCAGACTGCTTGTTTTATTTCTATGTTTTAATCTCAAGCTTTTGTTATTTTTCCTTTTCTTTATTTCTTTATGACTGCACCTATCACATCTTTCCCTGTCTCTATTTTCAATCCTTCTTTAATCTCTCATTTCTCAAAATCTTCTCTTAATTCTAAAAAAATGTAACAACATTTTAGTGGCATCTTTTCATAAAGTAGATATTTTCCATTTACAAAAATTAATATTGGTCCATGAGAAACTTCAATCTGTCCGAGCACTAATAAAACAGAAAACATTAAGTGAAAATGTTTTATTCCAAATGGCATTGCCACTTACTTTTTAAAGTATTAGAGTAATTACCTTAATTCTCTCTTGGAAGAAAACATCCATTAAGATACTTTAATGAAGGAAATATATATTTGTAATGGACCAAATGGCAACATGCCCTTGTCTGAAGCAATCACACTGTCCAATAAAGGAAGCTCCATATTTAAATGTGGTGCCTCTGAACACCAAGTATTACAAGAATTCCGCGTCAGAAGGATTCTATGCCAAAAGCACTCCATAAATTTTTATTTATTTATTTATTTATTTTTGCAGTACGCGGGCCTCTCACTGTTGTGGACTCTCCTGTGCGGAGCACAGGCTTCCTGACACGCAGGCTCAGCGGCCATGGCTCACGGGTCCAGCCGCTCCGCGGCACGTGGGATCTTCCCGGACCGGGGCACGAACCCGTGTCCCCTGCATCGGCAGGTGGACTCTCAACCACTGTGCCACCAGGGAAGCCCAGCACTCCATAAATTGGTTTACCCTTTCTTACTATCTTGTGGCCTCATTCTAAATATTTATTAGTAATGGTAGTGTGCTGGATAGTTCCAACAATATAGACCTTAATATCCTATGTTTATCTCTGGGCTATTCAAATCAATAAATATTACAAATCCTTCACTGGAAACACTTCTTCACCATTTTATCTTTACCATTTTATGTTTCTTCCTGCCTTCCTATTTCTTATGTGAGCCATGTCTCTGCCCTCTGTTGTTTTTTTTTTTTAATTTATTTATTTTATTTATTTACTTTTGGCTGAGTTGGGTCTTCGTTGCCGTGCATGGGCTTTCTCTAGTTGCGGTGAGCGGGGGCTACTCTTTGTTGCTGTGCATGGGCTTCTCATTGCGGTGGCTTCTCTTGTTGTGGAGCACGGGCTCTAGGTGTGCGTGCTGCACTAGTTGTGGCATGCAGGCTCAGTAGTTGTGGCTCACGGGCTCTAGAGCACAGGCTCAGTACTGGTGGCCCACGGGCTTAGTTGCTCCACGGCATGTGGGATCTTCCCCGACCAGGGATTGAACCCGTGTCCCCTGCATTGGCAAGCGGATTCTCAACCCCTGTGCTGCCAGGGAAGCCCCTCTGCCCTCTGTTTTGCTTATTGTTTCCTTGCTCTCTTGTTTGTTCAGCATCTGTACAATCATTTCTCTTCGCTCTGCCCCTTCCTTCAGCCTCATGTTCACTTCAGCCTCCACATTTTTTCCTTCACAAACCTCTTTGATTCCAGCTGACAGTTTAAGGGTTTTTTTTTCTTTTACTTTCCAGAGGCTCCTGTTGCCATAGTGATACTTGGTGATGAAGACCATGACTGCTTCCATTGGCACTCTGGTTGCTATAACAATGCCAGTTGGCCGATAATTCTGCGGAAACTTGTGAGAAGGATGCTAGCTTATACCTTTGTGTGGGACAGCCTGCCCGGAAATGTTTCTTAGTTAATGGTTGTTTGTAGCATAAACTTAAGGGCACCCCTTTCAGGAACTGAAAAACCAAGACACCAATGTTTATATCTTCACACCCTGAAAAATTTCTCTCCCTTCCCTGTCTTTGTTTGTCCTCCCTCCCTATTCTAATTATTCTTGATATTAAAAACATACCTGCTATGGACTGAACTGTGCCCCCACAAAATTCATAAAATTGAATCCCAGTCCTCAGTGTGACTGTATTTGGAGATAGAGATTTTAGGAAGTAACTAAGGTTAAATGAGGTTGTAAGGGTGAGGCCCTGATCCAATAGGATTGGTAGCCCTAAAGAAGAGGAAGAGAAAGAGATCCTTCGGCTCTCTTTCTACCATGTGAGGACACAGCTAGAAGGCAGCTGTCTGCAATCCAGGAAGAGAGTCCTCACCAGGAACTGAATTTACCTGCACCTTGTTCTTGGACTTCCCAACCTCCGGAACTGTGAAAAATTAATTTCTGTTGTTTAAGCCACCCAGTCTATGGTATTTGTTATGGTGGCCTGAGCTGACTTATACAATACTTTAATATTAACATTTATAGATCTTGTTAAGTGCTTTTGCTTTCAGAGACATCAACTTCTGGAAATATACCCAAATAAGAAGTTATAGAATATCGCAATGTACATTATCAATATTTCATTCTTGAATACTAGATGAACAAGAATAAAAAGATGACAACATTTATTGCCACTTTTGTGATCCTTTTTGTTGTTGTTACAACTTTCTTATTCTCAAGAAAATATAAAGAAATGTGTAATTATCTTCGTCTTTATACACACTATAACTCATGAAAAGCTAGACAAAGTATTTCTTTTATTTTGTTGCAATTGTGTCACCTCCCTAGGCTGTAAAGCTAAGCAGCTTACAAGCATTCACACTGGTCTTCTCATTTGTGCCAACTCGTGTGGAGGACAGAAGCAACTATAGCATCAAAGCTTCCTCAAAGCCTCCTCAGGACTGATGTCAAAACAGCTAAAACTGCTTTAAAAAAAATAAGGTCTATAAAAACATATCTTTCAAGTGACAGGTGTTCCAGTACACAAAATGCCAGAAGAATGTCAAAAACTGACCATACACAACCAGTTATGTAATTCATGATGTCCCTTTGGGAGAAAGTATTACTTCTGATTAATTTTTAAATAATATCCCTACAAATTTTAATAGATAAAAAGTTGCTCTGGGGAATCAAGTAACCCATCATCCTGATGACTGTCAGTCAAAAGTTTGATAAAATTTTACCAAATATTCTTTTCTTTTTGATCTGATTCAACAATAACTACCCAATCATTCTTTTGACTATAAAATTCCTTACCAAGAAAGAATCTTTAACCAGCATACACACTCATAGACTTTTTCCTTGCAGCAAAGTTGTGATGAAACTTTGACACATACTCATTACTATATTGGCTGAAAAGTAGCACCAGGTGCCCATCAACAGATAACTGGATTAAGAAGATGTGGTGTATATGCACAATGAAATATTACTCAGCCATAAAAAGAGTGAAATACTGCCTTTTGCAGCAATATGGATGGACCTGGAGAATATTATGTTTAGTGAAATAAGTCAGACAGAGAAAGACAAATACTCTATGATATCACTTTTATGTGTCTAAAAAATAATACAAATGGATATATATGCAAAACAGAAACAGACTCACAGATATAGAAAACAAACTTGTGGTTTGTTTTCTATAAAAGAGATAGAGACAAAGATCCAAACTACTATGTATGAAATAGATAAGCAACAAGGATATACTATATAGCACAGGGAATTATAATCATTATCTTGTATAATCTGCAAAAATACTGAATCACTATGCTGTACACCTGAAACTAACACAATATTGTAAATCAACTATACTTCAGTTAAAAATAAAAAAAGAAGGGCTTCCCTGGTGGCACAGTGGTTGAGAGTCCACCTGCCGATGCAGGGGACACGGGTTCGTGCCCCAGTCCGGGAAGATCCCACAAGCCGCAGAGCGGCTGGGCCCGTGAGCCATGGCCGCTGAGCCTGTGCATCTGGAGCCTGTGCCCAGCAATGGGAGAGGCCATGGCGGTGAGAGGCCCGCGTACCACAAAAAAAAAAAAGAAAGAAAAGAAAAGAAAATTACTAAGAGTTGTAATAGAAGTTAGCACACGGATATGGGGAGCATTTGAATTTTGGGTGTAAGAGTGGGTGGGCATGGGGGTGGGAAAAATTCCTCCAGAAGTGACATCTAGATTAAACACTACAGAGGGAATAGAACAAAAGGCGTTGGGGAGATGAGAGGAGTCTAAGAGTAGCAAAGAAAAGAGACCTAGAAGAGGAAAAGCACTATCTGTACAGCAGGGCTGTGGCTGCCTTGTCTATGTCCCTTGGCTTGAAAATTGCCTTGTTCTCAGGGCACTTTCACCTGCCTATATCTGCATCTCCACCTGATAGTTTTCCTCCAGGGCAGCAGAAGGCCATTCTTCCCTCTCTTGGGAAATGCTGGTAAAAAGCTTGAGAGGACTAATACCCCCTAGAGCAGCCCTCAACCAATAACAGAGTGGTGCAGCTAATATGAAAACACCCCAGTTCCTTCTTCCCTCAGGTGGGGTAATTCTAAGTGTGTTTTATGTTTCCCAGAATTTCCCCAGGGATTTAGCTCCAATCCCCCACTGTGGGCACTGGTTTCCTTTTCCTGTGTCATTTCCCCACTCCTTACCAGTGTTTTCTCTGCTTCTCTGATAAAGTGCTTTCCCTCCAGTCCTTGTCACAGGGTCTGCTCTGGGGAATCCAGACTAAGCAGCCTTATTGGGTGAGTTGGAAACAGCTGAGCAACAGAGAAAACTTGTAATATTCAAAGTCCAAAGAGGTTAAAGCAAGGTTAGGCCAGAGTATGCAGGGCACTGAGCTGCCAAATTTAGCATATAAAAATACAGAATGCTCAGGTAAGCTTTCATTTCAGATAAATAACAAGTAACACTGTCGCATAAGTATGTTCCAAGTATTGAAAAAACTATTCTTTGTTTATCTGAAATTTAAATTTAACTGGGCATCCTGTATTTTATCTGGCATTGCTACATGATATAGAAAGGATTTGGAGCTTTATCTATAGGACACTTTGATTGCAGTGTGAAGCATGGATTTGAGAAAGGCTGGGGAGACCAGTGAGGAAGCCTGGGTCTGGGACTGTCAAGGAGATGGGAAAGATAGACAGAAAGCATAAGGGCATTTAGAAAGCTACCTGCACATCTCAGACTAGCTGCCAGGGCAACAGAACTATCTCACTGGATACAATGGGAAAAGACTTCCGAAAACAAGTTCAAGATGTCCTGAAAATACCCTCAGGCTGTTTACAGAAAGACATCAAAGTAGCAGTACAAGGCCTCCTTTCCCCGCCTCCCCCATGTGCTTATGCCCATGGAATGAAACACTCTTCCTCAGGCCCAAACACCTCTCCCTCACCCTCGAATTCAGGGTGCAGGGGCCCTTTGGGCCTGACCACTCCTCCTAAGCTGTTCTGAAGACCTGCATTAGAATGGACTCAGCTCAGCCCTGTCCCCAGACAAGGCTCTGACCAGAGCTTCCGGGAATTCCCAACTCTGCATGGCAAAGGGCACTAAGGAAAAGCAAATTCTCTTGTTGGTCATTTTCTCTTTGTCGTTGTTTTTCCTTGAGATGGACCTTGCCCTATTTGATAACCCCAGCCGTTATGTCCACATTTCTCAGTGATGTCACAGAAAATTCATCCTCATTATGGAGATGAATGGAAACCATATTTGGAATCACACAGCCTTCTCTTTGTGAAGAGCTCTTCAGTTTCATTTCAACTTTCATGAAGGAAATTCTATTCCTGGGGGGATCTACTTCAAAAACAATATGTTAAAAGAGAAAGAAGAAAAATGAAACCTATTATACCAATGGTAGATTCTTTCTTCTGTTTCATTCTGTTTCTTCAATTTGTAAACTGCACACCAAAGACCATTAGGGAACATAATTTGAATTGCTTTACTCCAAAGTTAAAGTGTCGAAAGATTAAGAAAAACAAAAAACTGCACCAAAGTGAAAACAGGCTTTCCTTCATTTTCTAACACCTGAATTTGACTGTAACTTTCATTTCTGAAATTGTATAGGGTTTTTCTTCAAACTAAATTATAAATACTTGTGTCAGACACTAGAAAGGCACATACATGAATGGTTATTTAATGGTAAACTTTTTTTGTTTGCTTGTTTGGCTGCGTTGGGTCTTTGTTGCGGGGTGCCAGCTTTCTCTAGTTGCGGCAAGCGGGGGCTACTCTTCGTTGTGGTGCGTGGGTTTCTCATTGCAGTGGCTTCTCTTGTTGCAGAGTACGGGCTCTAGGCACAAGGGCTTCAGTAGTTGTGGCTCGCGGGCTCTAGAGCGCAGGCTCAGTCGTCGTGGCACACAGGCTCAGTTGCTCCACGGCGTGTGGGATCTTCCCAGACTAGGGCTCGAACCCGTGTCCCCTGCATTGGCAGGCAGATTCTTAACCACTGCACCACCAGGGAAGCCCATAAGTGGGTATTTAGAAGTCATGTGTTTTCTACCCATATTCACATATACACACACAGGCACCATAGTATGAGTGATTTGAATTAGCGGAGTTGTTAATCACACATTCAGGCACCCCACAGTAGTCAAGCTGGCATCCCAGGGTCTCTGGAATGCCAAGGATCATTTTGGTTATTTACATATATTATATGTTTAATTCTCATAATAACTTCATAGGGTGGTTATGCCTTTCTCCACTTTATAACTGTAGAAACTGAGACTTAGAAAGATTGAATAACTTTTCCAAGGTCACACAGTCAATAAGTGACAGTTATGGGCTGAATTGCATCCCCTCCAAAGTTTATATATGTTTAAGTCCTAACCTCTAATACGTCAGAATGTAACTGTATTAGGATATATGATCTTTAAAGAAGTAATTAAGTGAAAATTAAATCATTAGGGTGGATGTTAATCCAATATGACTGCTGTCTTTATAAGAGAAATATACCAGGGATGGGGGCCCACAGAGGAAAGACACTGTGAGAAGACAACCATCCGCAAGCCAAGGAGAAAGGCCTCAGGAAAAACCAACCCTGCCAACTCTCCTTTATCTTGAATTTCTAGCTGCCAAAATTTTGAGAAAATAAATTTCTATTGTTTAAGCTACCCAGTCTATGGTACTTTGCTATGGTAGCCCCAGAAAAATAACTACAGTGACTAACCCACAGTTTTCACCTGGCCTGAAATCTTTTTTCACCAGGGAATCAGGCCTAGGAGGAAATGGGGTTGAGGGAGAATTGATTTTACTTAATATCCAACATCCCAAGGCAAACTGGGGATTAGCTCAGGCTAACTAAGTTATCCAAGATGACCCAACGTGGTAGCTGTGGTGGTGATGTTATGATGGTGGGTATTCTAGGGAGGAAGGACATCGCAGCATAAGTTCCTAGGCAACTCAGCTCAAACCCAGAAAAGCAGGGAGTAGCACTGTCCTTCCAGATAATCAGTTTACTGAGTAAGATCCCAGACCATGACCTGATTCTCAGAAGCAGAATCCAATCCCCCTCATGTAACCCAGCACAAGGGACTGGCAAAAGTGTAGTGTGTGGTCCACATTCTCTTCCAAGGCACCTCCTCTCCCACCGGTATCCCAGGTATTACCCTAGAGCCTTGATGGCTGAAGGATGAGGCCTCTCTCCTGGTCCAGCACAGATTAGCTGGGGTGGGGCAGGGCAGTGCAGAAACTGGGCCCAGGCCCAGTGATCCAGAAAAGATCCCCAGAATGTTGAAGGGGGCCCAGTTCTCCTTCCCACAATGAACTTTTTCTTCTCAGAATTTTTAGCATTTCCCAAAAAAGAAGGAGGGAGTACAGTTATCTATGGAATCCAGTTTGCATAGATGCCACTTTGAATAAATAGCAGCCAGCTTCAAATAAAAAGCAGCTACTCCCTCTCCCTGGTTCCCCAAGGCAGAGGCTGTGATTTTATTCTACCCACCCCTTCCCACCCTCACCACCACATTTACAGGCGAGGGTTCTCAGCCCTGCATCTTCTGGGCTGGATGGACGCCCAGTTCAGCTCATAAATTCCTCTCTTATAACTCCCATTTGTTCCATCAGTTACCAAACATCCAAAAAACATTCTCATAATCTTTGCAGTTTGATATGTCTGATATTCAGGCTGTCCAGAGTTCAGGGCTCAGGGTGGGGGCCCTTTCTGCCCAGGTTTAAGGGCTATACTGGAGTATATAGGCCCCTAGAGAATTGGAAAGCTGAACAGAAAATTGAGGCAGAAAAAGTACTGACTTTGACCAGACCCTTAGTGCAGGGACTGACCAGCATGGAAGGCCAGAGCTTTCAGTACGTGGAGGCCCAAGGCTTGCTGAATCCTGAACCTAAAACTACGTCCAATCCAACTCCACCCACCACTGGCAAGACAAAAGTTCCTAATGCCTCTGTTCAGTCCTACCATCATCAGAATCAGCCAGAGTGGGACCCCCCAGATCCATCAATGATGGCCTTTTTGCCTCACAGGAGTGGGTCTGGGGGTGAGCAGTACTTGCCATGGTTAATATAATCAATAGGGTCCTCTCATTTCCAGAAGAGTCTAATCTTGGAGTGGGGGACTCTCTGGAAAAAAACCCCAAAGAACTGAGATATTGAAACTACTCCCTAAAAGCTCCTGGTGGGTCAGATGTACAGTGACAGTGTAACATCCATGGCCTTGATGTACTAAGTGGAATCTAACTTCTCTTAGAGTTGTTACGAATTACAAATGTAGAGCCATTTCCATTAATACGCGCACCTCCCTCCATCACACATACATTCCTGAGGGGTGAGGTCTCTAGGTGGGTAGCTGCATTGGTCCATTGGTTCATTGGGTCATTGTAGGTATGAATGCTTTCTCTCTCCCAGGAAATTGTCTGGCTGTTGTCATGGAGCAAATTGTATTGTCAGAGTCAAGTGGGATCCAGAGCCTCAACTTTCAAGTGTGTGGAAAACAGAGCAATGGCTCCCTGCTGAGGAAGCAAGGCCATCCAGCCATGGAAGCCTGGGGTTCTGCTCTCTGTGGTGAGGTGCTCCTATTCTGTGACTATTTCACCCAGAATTACTTCTCTTCACACTCTCGGTATTATTGGATATATGCAAATTAGGCTAACCAAATACGTTACGTGTTGGAAAGCTAAGGTGGCCCTCACTGACAGTAGGCAGCCTTTGTGTGTTGGTATTGATGAATTTCCGTGGCCAGAACTGGCACTTACAGTCATAATTCATATAATCTTATACTCTACATACTCAATATTGTTTTCCTCAACTGCTTCTCTATATTTCAATTGCCTGTGGTCTCTGTCCCCTGCTAAGATGTCATACAGAACCAGAAGATCCATGAATGTTAGAGTTATAATGAACAGTCAGATGTCATTTGAGCCAAAGTAGAGGAGAACTCTACTGACATGTCTCTAGAAGTTGCACCCACCCCTTCTTCAATACTTACAGTGTCAGGAATTTCACTGCTTTGTGAAGGAACCTATTCCATTGTTACACAGCTCTAAATGGGATGTTTCTATTTCTTTTTCTTTCATGTTCCAGATTATTGCCTAGTCTCATAAAGCACACAGAGAGACTGTCCTGATCTTGCACAGTCTTTGAGCACATGCGATGGGTATCCACTCTCTAGGAAAGCCTGACATGGCAAGCTTAACCTGGCCCATTCCCACAAGTAATTTGCATAAGTGAAAACAAGGGGCAAAGAGCAAAAGCATAATATGCTTTATAGCTTGTCCTTTGTTCAGCAATTTTGCATGCTTCTGACCTTGTAAATTTGTCAGAGAGAAAAGAAAGGTGGCCTCTCATCACCACAAATGAGAACAGGAAAGTTACTGATGATTTCCTCACTGTCAATTATCTTTCTTGGGTCTGAAAGGGAGAGATACCTCTTCTGAAGCAGGAGGAAGAATGACCAGACTGTGCCATGGATCTTGACCCTGGATGGCCCCCTTTGGATCTCTCCTTCCTAGGATAGGTTTCTCAGATCTTTGAAACAGTTGGAAGAAGCAAAGCCTCATCTGTCAGGGCTGTGAAACCAGTGCAGGTGACATCTGACTATTACCTCACCTTTTCTTAAGTATATAAGTATACTTAAGTATACTTAAGTATATAAATAAGCAACTTTATTCAAAACCTTGACTGATGACTGTCTCTTGGCATTTTGAACTTTTTTATCTATTGCTGTATAAAAAGAGTTTATTAATTTATTTGAGGCCTGGCATAGAGAAGGGAATCTTCCCTAATCTTTAGCCAAATATTCCCTTAAAACATCCTAGAGGAAAGAGAAGAAGTTGGGGCAGAGGAAGAAAGTGGAGAAAGAGAAGAAAAAGAAGGGGAAGAGGGGACAGGGAAGAGGAGGAGTGGGGAATAGGAAAAGAGGGAAATTTTCCAGCTCTTTGTGACTAATGGACTAAACTGCTTCAGCCGTCTGTTAGAGGTGAGTGGTCTATTTGACTGAAGCTCTACTTAGATAATATCTGTTGTGCTTTGATATGGCAGCCCTAACAGACTAAGACAAAAGAGCAAAACATATGCTTGTTTCACAGTCTTTCAAAGAAAACATAAAAATAACACTGACTTCCATGTGTATATCATCAGACATTTTACAAAGGTTGTCACATCCAGTATTAAATTAGATTCTAACTGCAGACTTAACTGGTACATTATGATAGCCATTTTACAAAAGGGAAAAGCAGACAGACGAAGGAAGGTAATTTGTGCAGTGTCACACAGAAAGGTCAAAGTCTGGACTTGTACCCAGACCACTGTTCTTTGCACAACACTAAACTGCTCTCATAACAATCAATCTTCACACCATGACATCATTTATAAATCTAATAAGAAGGTTTCAATGTTTTCACACAAACATCAATAAAAGTGTTTAAAAGGGAATTGTCAGTCATACCTTCTAAACTAAAGATGACATATGGATTTTATCTTGCAAGCCAACTATGATCGCTTGGGAGGGGCTGCCAATCCTGTTTACTGATGAGGATTCTGAGGTCATGAGGATTCTAATACCCAAATTAACTAACAATGTCAGCCATAGGCACAGGAAATGGGGTGTGCAACAGGCGAAACTGGGATTACAAATGCTACTCCAACCCGGAGAACAATATGGGGTCCTCAGGGATGAACAAATGAGTTTCCCAGTGGGAAGAACAAAAATATAAACAAGGTTGGTCAAGGACATTTTTGTTTTTAATTCTTTTTTGAGTTGCTTCTGTCGAGTTGCCTCTCTCTGACCTCTCATTTTCTTTCAGTATGGAAAGTTGGAACTTCAGAACTAAAGTCTAAAAGAAACTCCTCACATGAAGCTTTATATGTATGGAAGATAATGAATTTCTGAGAGACAAGGTCTTCAAGATTTTACAGTAAATGCAGAAGCAGATTTTATGAAGGACTGATAAGGAGAAGCAAAATTGGTTCTCAAGAACATTCCTAGCAACTGTTTCATGGTTGGTAGAACAATTGGATATATAATCAGGGAGTACACAGCTTTGATTATAGTGGATTATACCAAAAGACATAATAATACTGCTATAATTACATATCAGCAGTTAGGCCTCAAATTCTTTTTTAGAAAATAGTTACAAGTTTTGTAAAGCTACAAGTTTTACAGAAATAGATCCAAGATAACAAGAAACACAAGGATCACAGTAAAAATCCTTTGTGACTAAAAAAGTGGCATCCTGTTCCTCCCCACTCCTCCATCTTAAACATCCTCAAAAATAAGTCCTTACTGCACAGGACAGTAAACTGCAAAGCATATTCAGATTTTAACTTAATTTTTTTTTCAAGGATAAGCTAGATGCCTGCTTTCAAAACAGATAACACACTTAAAATGATGTAAGAAGTTAAATGGCTCAAACAAGACTGACCAATTTAGCAAAATTTACTAACCGAAGTAACTTCATATAACTGCTTTCCTTACCAAAGCCTATAAAATGCCACTTTCATTTAACAAAAAGGATGAAAGCTTTTTTATTGTTATGGAAACCAGAAATACATGAAGATCATTTTAGAATAAAATTAGAACATATTTTATTCAATCTTGTTGACTTTTAAAAAGTTATGATTCTTGAAGCTAATGCTTTTCCCATTAATTTTTTTTTTTTTTTTTTTTTTTTTTTTTGCGGTACGCGGGCCTCTCACTGTTGTGGCCTCTCCCGTTGCGGAGCACAGGCTCCGCACGCGCAGGCTCAGCGGCCATGGCTCACGGGCCCAGCCGCTCCGTGGCATGTGGGATCTTCCCGGACCGGGGCACGAACCCGTGTCCCCTGCATTGGCAGGCGGACTCTCAACCACTGCGCCACCAGGGAAACCCCCCATTAATTTTTAAAAGTAATTTTCCTAAAGGTCTTTTCTTTTCAATATTTATTTATTTTGGCTGTGCTGGGTCTTAGATGCAGCACGTGGGATCTTCACTGCGGCATGCAGAATCTTTTTTTTGTTTGTTTTTTAGTTGCGGCATGCGGGATCTTTAGTTGTAGCATGCTGACTTCTTAGTTGCCACATGCTGACTTCAGTTAGGGCATGCATGTGGACTTCAGTTGCAGAATGCATGCGGGATCTAGTTCCCTGACCAGGGATCAAACCCGGGACCCCTGCATTGGGAGCATGGACTCTTACCCAACTGGACCACCAGGGAAGTCCCCTCAAGGTCTCATCTGAGGTATGAGCCAGATATTTGCTACTCCTAGTATTTATATTCTTGAGAAAAGCTCTCTGGTAACATAAATAATAAAGTTGAACTTCTAACGTGGTTCTTTGTAAAATGAAGGTAATAACTAAATTATAAAATCAAATACAGAAAAATTGAGCAACTGTGTGACTCTAGCAAGAACACTTACATTTCACGTAAAAACAAAGTGAGGAAAAAAAAAAAAAAAACAAAGTGAGGAAGATTCAAACTCACTCAGTGACAGGTTTTACTTCAATAAAAACACGGATTCTTATTTCATAAAGTACTTATTTCCAAGTTAACAATCGATTACTCAAATATATTTTTTCTTTGAAAATAGGCCTCAAATGAGATAAGAGAAAATTAATCTGAGTTATAAAAATACAAAGGGTCTGAAACATTATATTTTTAAGTCAGAGTAGGACACTTAAAATACTCCATTGTATTTGTATCAGAAGTAGTTAAATTTTTGATACAAGTTGCTCGATACAAAGTAATAATAATTAAATTAAATAATAACATAGTCTTAACTTTATGAAGTGCATTAGTGTTGCCAACTCTCATGCTTATGGTCCACATGTCATCTGGCCCCCTTCCCATGGAGTCTGGGAGAGACTGATCTGACCTCTGCTTGGTGACATCTCTGAGCCTTCCTCAAGTTTCCCACAAGTACAAGGCAAGAGAACAAGGAATAATCTATATTCTTAAGGGCATGTTGGCCTCCAGGTTCCTTCTGACCCAGTCCCAGTGTTAACTCAGATGCAAAACATGCCCCTCTTGAGTCGCCCAGAAAATTTTGCTCTCCCAAAGCATGTGAAAGTGTATAGAATTTTCTGAAGATTATGCCTGATGGAAGATTTGGAAGGGCTTATCTTGAAGCACACAAGTAATTTCATATGAACATATTCCTCTCTGCTTCTTTCCTGTCCTTCAGTCTCTCCATTACTGGGAATGTGCACTGGCCCTTCTCCCCATGGAGATTCTTTTTTTTTTTTTTTTTTAACATCTTTATTGGAGTATAATTGCTTTACAATGGTGTGTTAGTTTCTGCTGTAATAACAAAGTGAGTCAGCTATACATATACATATATCCCCATATCCCCTCCCTGTTGTGTCTCCCTCCCATCCTCCCTATCCCACCCCTCTAGGTGGTCACAAAGCACGGAGCTGATCTCCCTAAGCTATGCGACTACTTGCCACTAGCTATCTATTTTACATTTGGTAATGTATACATATCCATGCCAGGACATGGGGAGGGGGAAGGGTAAGCTGGGATGAAGTGAATGAGTGTCCTGAAGTCCATTCTCTACATCTGCATCTTTATTCCTGTCTTGACCCTAGGTTCTGCAGAACCATTTTTTTTCTTTAGATTCTATATATATGTGCTAGCATACAGTATTTGTTATTTTCCTTTCTGACTTACTTCACTCTGTATGACAGACTCTAGGTCCATCCACCTCACTAAAAATAACTCAATTTCATTTTTTGTTATGGCTGAGTAATATTCCATTGTATATATGTGCCACATCTTCTTTAGCCATTCATCTATCAATGGACACTTAGGTTGCTTCCATGTCCTGGCTATTGTAAATAGAGCTGCAGTGAACATTGTGGTACATGACTCTTTTTGAATTATGGTTTTCTCAGGGTATATGCCCAGTAGTGGGATTGCTATGCTGTATGGTAGTTCTGTTTTTAGATTTTAAGGAACCTCCATACTGTACTCCATAGTGGCTGTATCAATTTACATTCCCACCAACAGTGCAAGAGGGTAACATGTTCTCCACATCCTCTCCAGCATTTATTGTTTGTAATTTTTTGATGATGGCCATTCTGACCGGTGTGAGGTTATACCTCATCATGGTTTTGATTTTGCATTTGATTTGCATTTCTCTAATGATTAGTGATGTTGAGCATCCTTTCATGTGTTTGTTGGCAATCTGTATATCTTCTTTGCAGAAATGTCTGTTTAGGCCTTCTGCCCATTTTTGGATTAGGTTTTTTGGTTTTTTTGATATTGAGCTGCATGAGCTGCTTGTATATTTTGGAGATTAATCCTTTGTCAGTTGCTTCGTTTGCAAATATTTTCTCCCATTCTAGTGGTTGTCTTTTCATCTTGTTTATGGTTTCCTTTGCTGTGCAAAACATTTTAAGTTTCATTAGGTCCCATTTATTTATTTTTGTTTTTATTTTCATTTCTCTAGGAGGTGGGTCAAAAAGGAACTTGCTGTGGTTTATGTCACAGTGTTCTGCTTATGTTTTTCTCTAAGAGTTTCATAGTGTCTGGCCTTACCTTTAGGTCTTTAATACACGTTGAGTCTATTTTTGTATACAGTGTTAGGGAGTGTTCTAATTTTATTCTGTTATGTAGCTGTCCAGTTTTCCCAGCACCACTTATTAAAGATGCGGTCTTTTCTCCATTGTATATTCTTGCCTCCTTTATCAAAGATAAGGTAACCATATGTGCAGGGGTTTATCTCTGGGCTTCCTACCTTGTTCCATTGATCTATAGTTCTGTCTTGATTACTGTAGCTTTGTAGTATACTCTGAAGTCAGGAGCCTGATTCCTCCAGCTCCGTTTTTCTCTCTCAAGATACTTTGGCTATTTGGGGTCTTCTGTGTTTCCATACAAATTGTGAAATTTTTTGTTCTAGTTCTGTGAAAAATGCCATTGGTAATCTGACAGAGATTGCATTGAACCTGCGAATTGCTTTGGGTAGTAGAGTCATTTTCACAATGTTGATTCTTCCAATCCAAGAACATGGTATATCTCTCCATCTGTTTGTATCATCTTTAATTTCTTTCATCCGTGTCTTATAGTTTTATACATACAGGTCTTTTGTCTCCTTAGGTAGGTTTATTCCTAGGTATTTTACTCTTTTTGTTGCAATGGTAAATGGGAGTGTTTCCTTAATTTCTTTTTCAAATTTTTCATCATTAGTGTATAGGAATGCAAGAGATTTCAGTGCATTAATTTTGTATCCTGCTACTTTACCAAATTCATTGATTATCTCTAGTACTTTTCTGGTAGCATCTTTAGGATTCTCTATGTATAGTATCATGTCATCCGCAAACAGTAACAGTTTTACTTCTTCTTTTCCAATTTGGATTCTTTTTATTTCTTTTTCTTCTCTGATTGCTGTGGCTAAAACTTCCAAAACTATGTTGAATAAGCGTGGTGAGAGTGGGCAACCTTGTCTTATTCCTGAGCTTAGTGGAAAAAGTTTCAGTTTTTCACCACTGAGAATGATGTTGGCTGTGGGTTTGTCATATATGGCCTTTATTGTGTTGAGGTAATTTCCCTCTATGCATACTTTCTGGAGGGTTTTGATCATAAATGAGTGATGAATTTCATTGAAAGCTTTTTCTGCATCTATTGAGATGATCATATGGTTTTTCTTCTTCAATTTGTTAATATGGTTTATCACATTGATTGATTTGTGTATACTGAAGAATCCTTGCATTCCTGAGATAAATCCCACTTGTTCATGGTGTATGATCCTTTTAATATGCTGTTGGATTCTGTTTGCTAGTATTTTGTTGAGAATTTTTGCATCTATGCTCTTCAGTGATATTGGCCTGTAGTTTTCCTTTTTGTGTGCCATTTTTGTCTGGTTTTGGTAACAGGGTGATGGTGGCCTCGTAGAATGAGTTTGGGAGTGTTCCTCCCTCTGCTATATTTTGGAAGAGTTTGAGAAGGATAGGTGTTAGCTCTTCTCTAAATGTTGGACAGAATTTGCCTATGAAGCCATCTGGTCCTGGGCTTTTGTTTGTTGGAAGGTTTTTAATCACATTCTCAATTTCAGTGCTTGTGATTGCTCTGTTTATATTTTCTATTTCTTCCTGGTTCACTCTCATAAAGTTGTGCTTTTCTAAGAATTTGTCCATTTCTTCCAGGTTGTCTATTTTATTGGCATATAGTTGATTGTAGTAATCTCCCATGATCCTTAGTATTTCTGCAGTGTCAGTTGTTACTTCTCCTTTTTCATTTCTAATTCTATTGGTTTGAGTCTTTTCCCTTTTTTTCTTGATGAGTCTGGCTAATGGTTTACCAATTTTGTTTATCTTCTCAAAGAACCAGCTTTTAGCTTTATTGATCTTTGTTATTGTTTCCTTCATTTCTTTTTCCTTTATTTATGATCTGAGCATTATGTTTTCTTTCCTTCTGCTAACTTTGGGGTTTTTTGTTCTTTTTTCTCTAGTTGCTTTAGGTGTAAGGTTAGGTTGTTTATTTGAGATTTTTCTTGTTTCTTGAGGTAGGATTGTATTGCTATATACTTCTCTCTTAGAACTGCTTTTGCTGCATCCCATTAAGTTCTGGGTCATTGTGTTTTCATTGTCATTTGTTTCCAGGTATTTTCTGATTTCCTCTTTGGTTTCTTCAGTGATCTCTTGGTTATTTAGTAGTATATTATTTAGCCTCCATATATTTGTAATTTTTACACTTTTTTTCCTGTAATTGATATCTAGTCTTATAACGTTGTGGTCGGAAAAGATACTTGATATGATTTCAATTTTCTTAAATTTACCAAGGCTTGATTTGTGACCCAAGATATGATCTGTCCTGGAGAATGTTCCATGAGCACTTGAGAAGAAAGTGTATTCTGTTGTTTTTTGATGGAATGTCCTATAAATATCAGTTAAACCCATCTTGTCTGATGTGTCACTTGAAGCTTGTGTTCCTTATTTATTTTCATTTTGGATGATCTGTCCATTGGTGAAAGTGGGGTGTTAAAGTCCCCTACTATGATTGTGCTACTGTCAATTTCCCCTTTTATGGCTGTTAGCATTTGCCTTATGTATTGAGATGCTCCTGTGTTGGGTGCATAAATATTTACAATTGTTATATCTTCTTCTTGGATTGATCCCTTGATCATTATGTAGTGTCCTTCTTTGTCTCTTGTAATAGTCTTTAAAGTCTATTTTGTCTGATATGAGAATCGCTACTCCAGCTTTCTTTTGATTTCCATTTGCATGGAATAACTTTTTCCATCCCCTCACTTTCAGTCTGTATGTGTTCCTGGGTCTGACGTGGGTCTCTTGTAGACAGCATACATACAGGTCTTGTTTTTGGATCCATTCTGTCAGTCTATGTCTTTTGGTTGGAGCCTTTAATCCATTTACATATAAGGTAATTATCAATATGTATGTTCCTATTACCATTTTCTTAGTTGTTTTGGGTTTGTTATTGTAGGTCTTTTCATTCTCTTGTGTTTCCCGCCTAGAGAAGTTCCTTTAGCATTTGTCATAGAGCTGGTTTGGTGGTGCTGAATTCTCTTAGCTTTTGCTTGTCTGTAAAGCTTTTGATTTCTCCGTTGAATCTGAATGAGATCCTTGCTGGGTAGAGTAATCTTGGTTGTAGGTTTTTCCCTTTCATCACTTTAAATATGCCCTGCTACACCCTTCTGGCTTGCAGAGTTTCTGCTGAAAGATCAGCTGTTAACTTTATGGGGATTACCTTGCTGCTTTTAATATTTTTTCTTTGTATTTAATTTTTGATAGTTTCATTAATATGTGTCTTGGCGTGTTTATCCTTGTATTTATCCTGCATGGGACTCTCTGTTATTCCTGGATTTGATTGACTATTTCCTTTCCCGTATTAAGGAAGTTTTCAACTATAATCTCTTAAAATATTTTCTCAGTCCCTTTCTTTTTCTCCCCTTCTCCTGGGACCCCTATAATTTGAATGTTGGTGTGTTTAATGTTGTCCCAGAGTTCTTGGAGCCTGTCCTCAGTTCTTTTCATTCTTTTTTCTTTATTCTGCTCTGCAGTAGTTATTTCCACTATTTTATCTTCCAGGTTGTTTATCAGTTCTTCTGCCTCAGTTATTCTGCTATTTATCCCTTCTAGAGAATTTTACATTTCATTTATTGTGAACAATAAATAGTTCTTCTAGGTCCTTGTTAAACGTTTGTTGTATTTTCTCCATTCTATTTCCAAGATTTTGGATCATCTTTACTATCATTACTCTGAATTCTTTTGCAGGTAGACTGCCTATTTCCTTTTCATTTGTTTGGTCTGGTGGGTTTTTACCTTGCTGCTTCATCTGCTGTGTATTTTTCTGTCTTCTTATTTTGCTTATCTTATGTGTTTGGGGTCTCCTTTTCACGGGCTGCAGGTTCGTAGTTTCCATTGTTTTTGGTGTCTGCCCCCAATGGGTAAGGTTGGTTCAGTGGGTTGTGTAGGCTTTCTGGTGGAGGGGACTGGTGCCTGTGTTCTGGTGGATGAGCCTGGATCTTGTGTTTTTGGTGGGCAGGACCACGTCCAGTGCTGTGTTTTGGGGTGTCTGTGAACTGATTATGATTTTAGGCAGCCTCTGCGCTAATGGGTGGGGTAGTGTTCCTGTCTTGCTAGTTGTTTGGCATGGGGTGTCCAGCACTGAAGCTTTCTGGGTGTTGAGTGGAGCTGGGTGTTAGCGTTAAGATGGAGATCTCTGGGAGAGCTTTCGCCGATTGATATTACGAGGGGCCAGGAGGTCTCTGGTGGACCAATGTCCTGATCTTGACTCTCCCAGCTCAGAGGCTCAGTCCTAACACCTGGCTGGAGCACCAAGACCCTGTCAGCCACACGACCAGGTACATGGTTGTTTCTTGCCTTTTATAAAGTCTGAGGTCTTCTGCCAGCTTTCAGTAGATGTTCTGTAGTAGTTGTTCCACATGTAGATGTATTTTTGACGTATTTGTGGGGAGGAAGGTGATCTCCATGTCTTACTCCTCTGCCATCCAGAAGGTCCTCCCCAAGGAGATTCTTGCCCCATACTTTCAGTAGGTTCTAGCTTCCTGCTTCTGTCTCTTCCTGCCTCATTCCCTCAGGGGTAAACAAACTTGTCTCTCCATCTCCAGAGTCACAAGTTCTCCAACAAGATGCTCACCAAGATACTAAATATGCCTGAACATAAGAGACCCAAGAATGTATTTTCCAAAAGAGAAGATCCCCTTTAAAGAGTTTTTAGCCAACTTAAATATGTATATAAATGATTGATATAGAAGAACCCGTCATATGTCTTCTTACATTATTGAATTTATCAATTTAATCACACAATCATACTTAAAAGAATGCATTATAGAGGACCTATATTGCTTTTTTCCTAATTGGAGTATAGTTGATTTACAGTGTTGTGTTAGTTTCAGGTGTACAGCAAAGTGATTCAGTTATACATGTACATATATTCATTCTTTCTAAGATTCTTTTCTCATATAGCTTATCACAGAATACTGAGTAGAGTTCCCCGTGCTACACAGTAGGTCTTTGTTGGTTATCTATGTTATATATAGTAGTGTGTGTATATGTTCATCCCAGGCTTCTGAGTCATCTCTCCCTGCAACATTTCCCCTTTGGTAACCATAAGTTTCTTTTCAATACCTGTAAGTCCGTTTCTGTTTTGTAAATAAGTTCATTTGTTTCTTTTCTTTTTTAAAAAAATTAGATTCCACATATGAGTGACATCATATGATATTTGTCTTTCTCTGTCTGACTTACTTCACTTAGTATGGTAATCTCTAGGTCCATTCATGTTGTTGCAAATGGCATTATTTCATTCTTTTTTTATGACTGAGTAATATTCCATTGTATATATGTACCACACCTTCTTTATCCATTCACCTGTCAATGGACATTTAGGTCGCGTCCACATCCTGGCTATTGTAAATAGCACTGCAATGAACATTAGGGTGCAGGTACCTTTTCAAAGTATGGTTTTCTCCAGATGTATGCCCAGGAGTGGGATTGCTGGATAATACGGTAGTTCTATTTTTAGCTTTTATAGGAACCTCCACACAGTTCTTCATAGTGGCTGCACCGATTTACATTCCCACCAACAGTGTAGGAGGGTTCCCTTTTCTCCATACCCTTTCCAGCATTTATTGTTCATAGCCTTTTTGATGATGGCCATTCTGACCCATGTGAGGTGATACCTCATTGTAGTTCTGATTTGAATTTCTCTGTTAATTAGTGACATTGAGCATCTTTTCATGTGCTTTTTGGCCATCTGTATGCCTTCTTTGGAGAAGTGTCTATTTAGATCTTCTGCCCACTTTTTGATTGGGTTGTTTGTTTTTTTGATATTCAGCTGCATGAGCTGCTTGTATATTTTGGAGATTAATCTTTTGCTGGTCGCTTCGCTTGCAAATATTTTCTCTCATCCTGTGGGTTGTCTTTTCATTTTGTTTGTGGTTTCCTTTGCTGTGCAGAAGCTTTTAAGTTTAATTAGGTCCCATTTGTTTACTTTTGTTTTTATTTTCATTACTCTAGGAGGTGGAACAAAAAAGATATTGCTGCAATTTTATGTCAAAGAGTGTTCTGCCTATGTTTTCCTCTAAGAGTTTTATGGGTCTGGCCTTACATTTAAGTCTTTAATCCATTTTGAGTTTATTTTTTTGTATGGTGTTAGGGAGTGTTCTAATTTCATTCTTTTACATGTAGCTGTCCAGTTTTCCCAGCACCATTTATTGAAGAGACTGCAGAGTTTCTCCCACAAAAGTGAGAGTCCTGAGCCCCACATGAGGCTCCCCAGTCTGAGGGTCTGGCATCCGGAGGAGGAATCCCCAAAGCAGTTGCGTTTAAAGGCCAGCAGGGCTTGAGTGCAGGAGCTCCACAGAACTGGGGGAAACAAATTCTTCATATTTGACATAGGTGTCTTTGCCATCAATAGAGCCATTGTTGAGTCATCTAACACAGTTCTCTAAAACACATGAAGTTCATTTCTTTCTAACTAATTTGAAGTACAGCATACTGAATCCAGTCAGCCCAAGCCATAAAAATCAACCTGTTATTTATGTTCTCCATAATGTAACCACTTAATTTTCTGCTTTTTAAATTGACCTTTAAGCCGTATTTACAATGACATTCAACACTTGCAAGTGAGAGCTTGTACTGGGGAATAATGATTACAGCTGGGTTAAATTTCCTTGTGTCCTTTTTTGTAACCAATTCTCTTGAGTGACCTTTATAAACAACTGAAATTAACATTGATTGAAGTGGTTTCAGGCTGATCTTCCCGCAAATAGTTTTTGTCCTCCAACATGATACTACTGAAATAATGTCCTATGAGATTTGAATGTAAGGTTGCTGTCTTTTTTGGAGGGATAAATAATTTTGAGGGTAAAAAAACTCAAACTCTCACCTTATGTTCTAGCATATAGGCAAGTGTCCCTTAACTTTCTCCCTAGGAAGGACTGTGGTATCAGTTGTTAAAATTTTCCTTATTACACATATATTAATAATATCATTTAATCTCCATAGCAGGGCAAATATTAATCCTACATTACAGATGAAGAAAATGAAGTTCCAAGAAATGTAGCATCACATGGCTTGACATTGGGCCAAGTCTAGCCAAGTGGTTTTCCCTAGAATAGGGTAAAAACAAAATACAAGGACCTCTGAAAGTTGCTAAGAGAGTAAATCTTAAGTATTCTCACCACAAAACTGAAATGGTAATTATGTAATGTGATGAAGCTGTTAGCTAATGCTATGGGGTAATCATTTTGCAATAGCTAATGCTATGGGGTAATCATTTTGCAATATATACATGTATGTCCAAGTCCATATGTCAATTATATCTCTAAAGTTGGGGGGAAAAAATTATGTACAATGAACTCATAGTACAGTTATAATGTCAGAAATATAAAAGACCTCCAAATTAAATATATTTTTAAAAAATACAGTAACCTGGAGTGGATAAACGCGCTCACCTTAGCTCCTGGACGAGAGGGAGGATGCAGCAGTGACTGCGTGCTGAAAAGCGAGGAAGCTACTAAAGGAGTCGGTGACAGATAGAGCAAGAGCCATGCCACGCCGGGGCCTAGTGGCCGGGCCAGACTTTGACTATTTTCAGCGTCACTCTTTCACGCCAGCAGAGGTGGCCCAACATAACCAGCCGGAAGACCTCTGGGTTGTCTTACCTGGGAAACATGTACGACCTAACGCTGTTATTACAGGAGTACAAGGGAGACCTGCTGCCGAAACCCATCGTGGAAGTTGCGGGCCAGGACATCAGCCACTGGTTTGATCCAGACACCAGAGACATCGGCAAAGCACACAGATCCGCTGACCGGTTCCCTGAGATACCGCATCCCCCGGGGCTGCTTTCTGCACGTGCCGCCTCAGCTGCCCCTTTCAGACTGGGCCAATGATTTCGGGAAGCCTTGGTGGCAGGGGTCGCGTTACGAGGTGGGGCGGCTGTCTGCCAAGACCCGGAATACCTGCATCATTAACACGCTCACATCGCAAGAGCACACACCGGAGGTGGGGGCCCGGGAATCAATGTGGGAAATCCTACACAGCTATCTCCCCTATGCTGCACATGCTGCCAGCTACACATGGAAATATGAAGGGGAGAACCTGACATGGATTATACCCTGGAAGAGAATGGCATCTGGAATGAGGAGGAAGAATTTGATTATCTCAATATGGATAGTACACTCTACACACCTGCAGTACTGCTGTACTTCAATGATGACCTCACAGAGCTACAGAAAGGGAGATGTATGCTCACGTAGGCTCAAGACATATTTTGAGTTTAGCTGTTTCTGTGCCCTGTAGGAAAAGAGGTGGGGATCAGGGGAGGGCAGTACCTGGACCTAGACCTCCATTCTGCTCTGGGAGCTGGCCTGAGGTTCCCATGCCCGACTGAAGTGTACAGGTCCTATTCCTCGGGTTAATTACAATTGACTCTGAGAAAGTTAGGAAGAATGCTAGAAGTGAATTAATTTTTAGGACTGATACAAGAAAATAAAATATCTTAGATCAGGGAGATGTAGAAGAGGATAGTCAGAGAGAGCTCAGGCAGAACTTTTCAATAGTAAGAGAAAGAGAAGTCCAACACAGGGATGAGGGATGGAAGAACTTTTCTGGCAATGATGGAAATGGGGTGGCTGCAGGAAGATGGGATTTACAAAGACAGGAATAGGAAATGTCTATCACTGGCCATATAAAACTGGCTAATCTCTCTTCTGAACAGTATTTGGCAGCTGAAACCCAAGAGGAATGAAGGAAGTGAATGGTCACCAGGTAATTCAGGCTAGATATTATGCTATGTGTTTTATATACCTCATTTAATACAACTACCCATAAGACCATTACAACTATTTTACAGATAAATATTCTGAAGCTTAGTAAGATATAATAGCACAAAAGGCACACCAGTTAGTAACCAGATTGCAAACCCAGGTCTTCCCAATTCCAAAGTCTATGTTCTTCTCAATGACCAGGCTCACTGCACAATGGGAACCTACAGGCCTATTGTGTAGTCAGCTGTGGTGTTGTTTTGTTTTGTGCTTTTTTGTTTTGTGCTTTTTTGTTTTGTGCTTTTTTGTTTTGTTTTTTTAGTTATTGTCTTTGCAAGGGACATAGCAGAGTTCTGCAGTGGCAGAGAGGACACAGGGAAGGCTATGTGTCAGCTGAGTCATAGCTATTGAGGCTACTTCGTGGTTAATCCCATAGCAAAACTTTCCTCTGACTTTTCTGAGGCAAAGAGGTGGGTATATACTGACTCCAGGAAAATTAGAGTGGGAAAGGGCTTTTGGATTGGGACCATTTAGAAGGGGGAGCAAAAAGGAGGCAACAGCATGTATATTCATGATGAGCCTGGGCCTCTGAAGGGAAGATGAGGAAGACAGGGTCGACTTTGCCAGATGGTGACTCTACAAGAAGGGGCTTGACAGAGGTGATGTAAAGAGAAGTGCTAATTAAGTCAGAAAACTTCTGGTGTTCAAAAGAGGACAACCATGGAGGGCAGTGGCCAGATTTGGTCCCCTATGACCTAAGCAGGGAAGGGGAATGAGCATCACAGGTTAATTTCTTGACAGTAGCAGGCAAAAAAGCAGGGAGATGTGAGCGCACCTTTGTGGAAGGTGGCCCCCTATGAGACACTGGGTAGGCTGCAGAGGAGTGTGCTGAGGGGCTGACTATGAACGGCATGGACAGAGGTGGAGACATCTGTATCCGCCTGCAGTTGTTTCATGTGTATCTCGTTTGCTCAACTAAACCCTAAACTATTTGAGAACCAAATATGCTATTGCTGTAACCCCAGCCACAGGGCCTGTGCCTATGGGACCTGCCCAAACTCATCCCTCTTCCAGAGTTTCCTACTTTAGTACCTCTTGCTAGAAACACATCCCTCTCCTCACACACCCAGTCACTCTCCAAGTAGATTCTATGTCCTAAACATCTCTGGAATCCATCTTCTTTTCTCGAAGCTGTTATCATCACCTCTGGTCTGGGACTGCTGCAATAACTTCCTAACCAGTCCTCCCAACTCCACTCTGTCCTCCACACACAGCAGAGTGAGCTCTGAAAAACAAACCTAAACACCTAACTTTCCTCCTTCAGATTCTTCAGTGGCTTCCAGTTGCTTTTGGAATAAAGTCCTAAATACAAAGACCTTGCATAAATCAGCCTCTACCTTGCATCACCCCTCTTTGTTCCCTGGCTTTCTGTTCACTAAAGGTTTTCTTGCCTCAGAGCCGGCACACAGGCTGTTCTCCCTGCTTACAACACTCTTCCATTTCCCACCTTGCTGATCCTAAGTGTTTCTTCCTCAAAGAGACCTTTTCTGATTTCTTGATGCAGGTCAAGACTTTCTGTTAAATCTTCTCTTAGCACCATGCCTATTTCAGAGCACTTATTACAATAATAATGTTAAAATTATGGATGTAATTGGCTGGCTGGCTGCTAGATTGTAAGTTCATGAGGGCAGAGATCGTGTCCATCTTGTTCACTGCTGTATTCCCAATGTTGGGCACACAGCTGCTGCTCAGTAAATTTTGACTGAATGAACTCAAAAAAATAAAAATTAAAAATAAAAAAATAAAACTACAGTAACCTGGGTAATGGCTTGAGATTAAGAGGAAGGTTTTTCTAACAATTACCTCTGTAATATCAAAAATAAACACAATTCTGGGTTTCCCTGGTGGTACAGTGGTTGAGAGTCCGCCTGCTGATGCAGGGGACATGGGTTCATGTCCCGGTCCGGGAAGATCCCACATGCCACGGAGCGGCTGGGCCCGTGAGCCGTGGCCACTGAGCCTGCGTGTCTGGAGCCTGTGCTCCGCAACGGGAGAGGCCACAACAGTGAGAGGCCCACGTGCCGCAAAAAGAAAAAAACACAATTCTTTTATTTCTTCATTACTAAATACTTTCAAATATCCCTTGGAATTCTTTTCAAAGCCCTTTTCTTTTTTCCTGTGATAGGGTCATTTGTTACCAAATTCAAAGGTTTGAATAATCAATCTCTCAATATGCTATTTTCATATTTTTAAAGAATTTGTGCCTATGCTAAGGTAAGAAATCATCCATCTGATACTTGCTTATTTTTAACACAAAAGTGACACATCATGTCAAAGACTATTTCTAAGGAGGTTTTTGTTTTCCCTGCTGAGCTGAGGTAAAAGGTTTTTTTCTCCAGCATCTCAGGGGGATTGCTCAGCATGAGGAATGCACTATTCTCAGGAGAGGGCAAGCCAGATGTTAGGTGGGATTTTGGAAGGGTCTGGGCTGAGGACTGAAATTCAGGCTATGTGGGTGATAGAACTACTTGCAGAGAAAGGCTGGGGAGAGAAACTCATTTTTAAATAGCTGCTCAAGGGTGAAAACGTGGAGAAGGAGAGCTGCTAATAGATATGTGTGTGGGGGGGTGGCTTGCTATATGATGCACAGTGTGAAATAACTGTGCCACCCTTTTAAGAAAACTCATAACACATGTCCAAGTTATTCTTCAAGTTTTTTGTAGTTTCTTTGTTCTTTTACACAGAGGTGAAAGGACTTGGTGCTTTGTGTTCAAATTCCTTCCCGGGTAAGGGAGAGAGAGCACAGAAGAGGTAGCCAAGCTAAGTTCTTTAAGCAAAGGCTGGTTCATCGGACAGACAAATCCTGGATTCAGTCCAGCCTTTCAACATTTTGCAATGCCAAATATTTCACTTTTATCCTCACTGAGGAATGATAAGACCTGAGCAAGATTCATGGTTCCTAAAATGAATGTGAACTAGAAGAAGACACCAGTTCATGCAGAGTAAGAACTCTCTTAGATTGGACTGCTGGGCTCTTCAGCATGGTCACCTTCTCAGCTTGAACTCCAAACATCATCAGAAGCCACTTAATTAGTTTAAGAAACCACTATCACAGGAATCAGGAAAAACCCAAATTCATATAATCAGTATATTTTTCTCCTTGTAAGTGAGCCCTTGTGAGCAGCCAAATCAGAAAAAGGACCTTTGTTCAGAAGGCTCCTTGTTGGGATGAAATCAGATCAGGCAGAAACACTAACTTGAACCTCAGAAGGGGGAAGGTCTTGCTTTAAAAAAAAAAAAAAAAAAAGCAAAAACACACCCTTTAAAGTTCACTGGTAATATTCCCTGCATCCGTAACTATACCAGGACTCACTGGAGATCAAACACTATGAAGTCCACCTGCTAGGTCAGCGGGTGCTCCTTGACTGAACAGCCCCACCTTATTGGCAAGCCTTTCTTTGGACATGGTGATTCATTCAGTCTGGGGACAGCCAAGACTCCTGTCTTTCTAGTTACTTTGCATATGTCCTCTGCTTTGATCATCAAGTTTAACTGTATATAAGCAATCTTATTTCCTTCCTTTCCTACACCTTGCTGAGGACCACAGTGCAGGTGCCTGAGAAAATACTCGCATTCCCTCCTAAACAGCAGGGCTATAATTTCTGTATGAGAAGCTATGCAGTCACTCATTCCTTTCTAAAAAGAACTCTCCCCTAAATTTCTATTTCTCCGTATTACTTAATTTTAAAGACTCTAAGAAACCCATATAAACTTAAAGGTATAAAGATCTATAACAAATTTAAATTATATTCCTTCTTAAGGTTTAGGCTTTGAACATTAGCAGAAGATATGGTTTTCTATCTGTGTCAACACCTCATTTTGCTCCCTTTCCACATTTTTAGAGTCAATAGTAAATTCTTCCCTAATCTCCTCTTCATTAAGTCCAAACGGAATTCTAGCCTATCAACCACTTATGTTTATTTATTTGTTTTTATTTTTGTTCTTATTCTGCATAAAGTTTAAAAATGGGGGGGAATGCGTTTTAGAAGGCTCTGTGCTTCCTGGGGCAATGCAGTATCACAGCAATCACTAAGTCTAAGTGTCCTGAAAAAAAGGTCTGGAAAACATTTACTCTGGGCTTCCCTGGTGGCGCAGTGGTTGAGAGTCCGCCTGCCGATGCAGGGGACACGGGTTCGTGCCCCGGTCCGGGAAGATCCCACATGCCGCGGAGCGGCTGGGCCCGTGGGCCATGGCCGCTGAGCCTGCACGTCCGGAGCCTGTGCTCCGCAACGGGAGAGGCCACAACAGTGAGAGGCCCGCGTACCACAAAAAAAAAAAAAAAAAAAAAACCATTTACTCTGCCTACTTATATATTGGGCCTGTTTCCATGGCATTCCCAGATTTAAGTAATGCATGGGGCCCTTCTCTACCCATTCTGATTAATTATTCATTCACAAATATTTACTGAGCATCTCTACTCTGTCAAGCACTGTATGAGGTAAAAGTCATACAAAAGAGAACAATGAAGTTTATATCTAGAGACAGTGTCTACAAAATTTTTAAACTGAGCAATACTATTAGGAAAAAAGAAGCAGTACATCCATTATTTATTTATAAGTAACATACATGTGTTCCTGTACTAATATTGTATATATTATAAGAATTCATAAAAATAGCCATTTTAAATGGATCAGATTTTCAAAAGTTAACAAGAAATATATGTTCTAACATTTTCTCCCCACACACCACTGGACCAATTTGCATAGCAATTAAGGTGTGGCGGTGCCCTACTTTGAAGACCATTGAAACTGTTGACCAATGTTCAATGCATCTGTCATTGACATTGAAATAGTGAATTTGTAAAGTGGAAGTATATGTTTTGAACTATTTTACAGATGAATAGACCTCTTTCAAAATGCTATGTGAATTTAAGAATTATATGTCAATGTAGGAAAACAACTTAAGAAGAAATATATTTTTCTTCAAACTTCTGCAATTTCCCAGACATAAAATTATGCTACGTTATGATTTCTGATTGGTAACAAATAATACATGGCATGAAATGAGTATCTCAACTTGGAATTCAGACAGATAATATAAATATTTTATTTTACAGTTCTACTTCTTTACCTCTGTATTAATATGAATTAAATTTAATGACATGCCAATACAATATATAATATAGTCATTACACAGAATCTTGTAAACAAATAAGACATTAACTGATTAATAATTGTGATTCTTTACTAAATTTTTCTTTAGCAAATACTGGAGGTATTGTTACTTGTTGTCATAACTCATCTTATTGCTGCACTAATAACTGTTTTAAGAAAGACTTTTCAGAAGATGAATAAAAAAGGCAACAGCCATAGGCCTAATTGCTAAGGATGTGTTGGGTAAAGGGAAACTTCTTGTCATTTTTTAAATATACTAAAATCTTAAAATTTAAAATTATATACATATTTGTAAATAAATGTATATTTGTGTATGTTTGTATCTATAAACCATAGGATTTGTAAAGAGAATGAAGTGATGCTACATGGGAAATTCCCTTAGTAGGAAAGCAAATCTTCGAGATTAAGTATGAAAATAAAATAGTGGAGGTCAACAGGGAGAAAACAGCTCCTTGAGAAACTTTAGTAATCAATCCCCAAAGCTTTTAAAAGCCTCACTTTAGATCTGATGTGGAATCGGAATATTTTAAATGGAAAAAACATTACTTCAAGTGAAAATTTTTAGCTGGACTATTAAAAAAGGGGATGGCTATATTTGAGCTCTCTTGATCTCAAGGAAACTGAAATTCATATTACTACGTGAAAGAAGCTTTACCTAGAAAGGTTACATACTGTATGTTTCCGATTATATGACATTCTGGAAAAGGCAAAACTATGTAGACAGTAAAAAGATCAGTGGTTGCCAGGGGTAGGAGGGTGGCAGGGATGAACAGGCAGAGTGCAGAGGATTTTTAGGGCAGTGAAACTATTCTGTATGATACCACAATAGTGGATACTTGTCATTACACATATGTTGAAACCTGTAGAATGTACAACACCAAGAACAAACCCTAATATAAAGTATGGACTTTGGGTGCTTATAATGTGTCACTGCAGGGTAATCAATTGCAACAAATGTACTACTCTGGTGGGGGATATTGATAAAGAGGGAGGCCATGCATGTGTGGGAGCAGGAAGTATATGGGAACTCCGGACTTTCCTCTCAACTTTGCTGTAAATCTACAATTACTCTAAAAAAATAAAATCTTAAAAAAAATAAAGCCTACTTAAAAAATCTATAAGCTCTTGGATGCTACCATTTTTTAAAAGGAAGTAAATTTTTTCAAGTAAAATTGTAATATTGTTTCCTCAGGTTTTAACTAAAACATTCCACTATTGTGATTTTTAAATGAAATTATATTACTAAAATGAGCCATTTTACACATAGATGGCCCAATGAGTGTAAAAAATGTTGACCAACTTTTGGTTGGTTGAAGTACCTTTCTATAAATGCCATTGACTTTTTCCGTACTCTTGTTTGAACAAATAAAAGCAACAATTAATTGGAAAACATTTTTAGTTTTGTATGGGCTCAGAAAGACAACTCAAAATATTCAATAAAAGACCATTTTGGAGACTGTACTTTGAAGTAAAGCAGAAAACTGAATGAAAAGCAGGTAACAGACCAGGATAGAGGGAACTGTGAGACAAAGGATCAAATAAAAATTATTGGACATCCCCAAGAACCTTCTAATGGCTTACATGTGCCCTACAAATAGTTTCATAGATCTGTAATTTTTATCCTTAAAGCAAGATCTAAGGGGGGAAAAATGCTTTGTTTTTGTGTTTCTATAGTATTTACCTCACTACATAAAAATGTTAACATGAATTTCTCCTCTTATCATAATGATGTCTCAGAAGTTTTGATGTTGTAACAGAAAACTAGATGTAAACCGTGTGACACACTGCTAGTTGTCTCCTAAATCTATCTCCCCCTTCTTGCTTAGTCATCAAGTTTTAGCTAGGCATGCAGATAGAGACTACAGTTCCCAGTCTGCTTTGTAGTTTGATAGGACCATGTGATTAAATTTAGACCAATATATGATTAAATTTAGACCAATATGTGAATAGAAATAACGTTTGCCATTTCTAGGCTTTGGTCTTGAAAACACTGGGGATATATCTCTCCAGCTTCTCTTTCCCTTTTTCCTATAGGCTGGGGTATAGACATGGCAGTGACCCAGCTTCAACTATTCCCCAAAAAGAGGTAATCCTAGTGATAGCAGAGGAATAAAATGGAGAGTTCTTGGTCCCTGGACAGCCTCATGGAGCAGAGCTGCTTCCTCAGCCTTAGATGGTCAAGTCAAACTATAACACAAGAAAGAAAGAAACTACCATCTTATTTTAGCAACTAATTCTGGGTTTCTTTTTTTTTTTTTTTGGTCTATTTGTTATAGCAGCTTAATATTTACCCTAAGACAGAACAAATTTAAAAATAAAAGGGATTTACTGACTAATGAAACTAGAAAGTCTAGGGTTTCTGTGGGCTTCAGGATTGGTTTGATCAAGGAGTCATTCCTTTCTAGGTCTCAGTCTTCAATGTATTAGCCTCATCTGAGTCTGGCTTTCCTACAGTGGTACAACCATTAACCAATCACTGAGATCCAAACATGAGAATATAAAATCTACTTTAAGCCTGAACTTCATGCCTCACCCTAGAGCCAGGGGTGTATGAAGTCATTGTGTCTACCAAAATGAAAATTCAGGGAAGTTTCTAAGAAAAGAAAAATAGAGGCTGGAGAGAAAGTCACACCACAATATTCACCACATGTGATTCTCAAAATTCTCATTCACTGGGAATTTTTTAAAAAAAAGAAAGAAAAGAAAAATGTTCCCAGGTCTGCCCTTTCTCTGTAACCCCAGCCACTCTGAGAACCTCTGCCTAATAAACTGTGAGCTTCTTATTTGTTGTTGCTTCCCCAAGACTTAGGATATGTGCCAGGCACACAATAGAACCCAAGAGATATTTGTTTAATTGAGTTCATTTGAATTAAGTTTGAAAGAATAATTAGGAGAAAAGAGAAATTGTATTTAGGCAAAATTTCAGATTAAATTTTTTTAACTTCAGTTTTAAGTTTGGG
Organism: Tursiops truncatus; assembly: GCF_011762595.2. NCBI lineage: Eukaryota > Metazoa > Chordata > Mammalia > Artiodactyla > Delphinidae > Tursiops > Tursiops truncatus. The sequence goes on along the minus strand of NC_047037.1, from coordinate 23,600,084 downwards.
ATATTAGGGGACTAGGCTGAATGAAATATCTTTGAAGGAAAACAGGAGTCTCTTGGATAGATTAATATTTTTTTAAAAAATGTAAAGGGAAGATATAGAAATCATTAACCTTTCTTTCATGAGGCTTTTGTTACACTCCACCAGGGGAATAGTGAGGTGGGATGCTGACTGCCAACAGCAATAGGCAGTATGGAATATTTGCTGAAGGGATTAAAGTTGCAGAGGGTATAGTCCATCTCTAGCCAGGACCCCAGCTGACAATTATACACAGAATTGTTGTGTTCAGAGTTGGAGAGCAGGCCAGGAAAGCAGCACCATAAGAATGCTGTCTTGAGGAACTTATTCCATTCACATTCTGCCCCTTCTCAAAAGCAACTTGGAGGGCTCCCCTGGTGGCGCAGTGCTTGAGAGTCCGCCTGCCGATGCAGGGGACACGGGTTCGTGCCCCGGTCCGGGAAGATCCCACATGCCGCGGAGCGGCTGGGCCCGTGAGCCATGGCCGCTGAGCCTGCGCTTCCGGAGCCTGTGCTCCGCAGTGGGAGAGGCCACAACAGTGAGAGGCCCGCATACCACAAAAAAAAAAAAAAAAAAAAAAAAGCAACTTGGAAAGCAAGAAAACTCTAGACCATACAAAGTATAATTATTATCATTCCAGCCTCTGAAGTCCATCTTGTCTGCACAGACACATTACAGAAAATCATACCCTTCAGGCTTCTCCCAGAAACCATATGTTCAGGGCCTACAATGTTCCACTTGAGCAAGAGCATTTGGCTTTGTGGCTACATCCCTGTGGCCCACTGTCAAAGGAAACACCTTTTCTTTTTCTTTTGACTAGGCTGAACTAACCATAGGGTAAGTGTTGTGGAGAACCAGATTCCAATCCTCAGCTGGCTTTAAACATACTACTTAGGAGAGAAAGCCTAATAAAGCAAGCAGTGGTGAATGATGAAAGATATGTACATCCTATAGACATTAGATCATAAACTTCTTGACAGAATTGTCTGTCTAATTTGGTCTCTTGGTCCTCTAACAATGAGCTCAAAGAATAAAAAATGTTTCTTTTTATGAAAAGTTCTTCATACAGAATGGCTATGCTGTTTAAGTGAACTGTAGGCAAAGAGTAAATAAAATTGTAGTAGCTAACTGACAAGTCCTAAGAGGTTCCTAAAGATATTTTAAAAATCACCTTAAGAAAGCATGGCTAGATGCCTGAAAGTGATATCTAATCATTATTATTAATAAATATATAATCACTAATCTGTTTTATATTCATTTGTCCCAAACTAGTCCTCAAACAGTAATCATTCCATTTTATATATTTGTTAACAATAAAAAAATAGACATAAAATATGTCTTTTACAGGCAAAATTAATCTATTGTGGTAGAAGTCATAAAGATAATATGAGAAGGATGGGTATCAACAGGGAAGGGGCAGAAGAGAACTTTCTGGCAGGGTGGAAATGCCTATATCTTGATCTGGTGATGGTAACAGCGGTTTATGTTTGTGAAAATTCATCAAGCTTTCCTTTTAAGATTTGTATATTTTACTGTATATAAAAGATATCTTATTTTAAAATATTTTTAGAATATGTATTTTGCTTAGGTGAAATCCTAGATTTAGATGCTTTTGGCTTCAAAGGTTCATTTTATCTGTAACAGCATGAGCAGAAATACTACATGGTACATTGCAGAGGCAGCATTTTCTTCACATATGGTCTAAAACTCCTGTTGAAATTCTCATCACATTCCACACAATAAATTAGTTCCTGAGCTTGATTAATATCGCTGGAAATTAACAGTCTTTTAAGGTAGTTTTTTTTAAATGGTAAATAAGGAAATCCTGCAACTCCAGCTAATTTTGCTGCAGTTTTGCAGCAGTGAAAATACATCTTTGTCTGTAGTCCAACCACCATAAAATCCTGTATCCCTGAGATTATAATCTTGTGGCTATGATTATGTCACTGGTTGTAATATAACTCTTTCAATATAGTTAAATTTTGAGAATAAATACAAAATCAGAAGGAAAAAATAATATATGGTACACCCAAAATTCTGAACACAAAATTCAGTGTTAGGATCAACTCAAAACATGATTTTGTTTTTTGCATTCCTTTTTGACACTCCCACTCCTACTCCTCAAAACACAAAGCCTGTTTAGGACATCAATCCTTCCACATACAATTATTTATTCAGTGCTTATAAGTTCCTAGGCACTGGGGCAATAAAGGTAAAGAAAGTAATGGCCCTTTCCCCAGATAATTTGCAATCTAAATGAGGAGACAGAACAACTCATTTAAAAATCATTACTTTTAAAACATTTAAAATTTATTTTATTTTATTATTAGTAAATTACCATTTAATGAAAAAAATGATAAAAGATATCATATATAGTGGTATGCTGGTAAATGTTTAACAACTGGCCCTCCAAGAAAATGAAAAAGCCTTGATTTGTAGCTTTTGCCAATTTCTATGTTGTAAATACTCTCACCATGGCCTGATATCAAGGTACTAATATGAAATCAAGTGGCTGGCAAAATTCCTCCAATTTTGACCACCTGCTCTCATGAGTTGGTATATACCAGTTCTGGCACACCACTGCTTCAATATCTAGTGAGAATGCAAATTATTTCTATAGCAGCTTCAAACCATGTAGAGTTATCAAAAAATCCACTTTATTAAGCATCTACTAAAAATCAAGTACTGTGTTAGATATTAGGAACAAAGAAGATTAATTATAGTCTCTACCCTCAAGGATTTTATAATCCATGAGAGTGGGATTAGATAAGTAAGCCACAGACTATAAATACGATTAGTAAATGCCATGGTAAGGGAAACGCAAAGGAGGGAGCAAGTAACCGTGGTAAGGGAAATGCAAAGGAGGAAGCAAGTAACCGGATCATGGGTCAGAAATGCTTCCAAGTGGAGGTGATACTTGAGTTGAACGTTGGACACAGGTAAGATGTACTTCCTCTCAAGCACTATTGGTGACCTGACTTCAGCAGATCTAACACTTTGAGGCAGGCAAAAGTTATTTACCAGAAAATTTGGGAAATGCCTTATTATTTTTTCCTTATAAATCTGTTCAAAGGTAATAATTTTAAATAAATATTCAAATCAATTGATAGATGACAAAAATAATCAAGTGAAATAGTAGCAGTTTTCCTAGTGATTAAGCCCAAATATCTTAATACCTTTTACCAGCATTTCCTAAAGTAAGTTCCATGGGGTGTTAATAAATCATGTTCAAAATAAAATGTCATGGTTAAGTAAGCTTGGGAAACATTTAGTGAAGAAAGTTAAACAGGTTAGTTACTGCCAATACTTCCCAGAGGCTTTAATCTTCTCCTGTGCATTGTGATCCTTTAAGAGCAGGTTACAACATGACTCTTTTGCAGAGACTCATAGGAATTAGTGTTCCAGGAAGTGGACTTCAGGAATTATAAAAGTACAAGTGGCTCATTAAAAGAGTTTTAAAGAGATTTTTTCCCAACAGATTCTTTGTAGACACATACCTAGTCAAAACAGTAATATCTCTAAATGTCATTAAGATACCATGAAAAAAATCACCTCTTTAGTTCTACTTCATCATCTCTCAATTATATCATGGGTAGTATAACACCTGACAATTGAGAATAATTTAAAATATCTCTAGAATTGGAACTTCCCTGGCAGTCCAGTGGTTGGGACTTCGTCTTCCAGTGTGGGGGGATGCGAGTTCGAACTCTGGTTGGGGAGCTGGGATCCCACATGCCTTGGGGCGAAGAGACCGGGACATAGAGCAGAAGCAATATTGTAACAAATTCAACAAAGACATTTAAAAAAAAATGGTCCACATCAAAAAAAAAAAAATCTTAAAAGAAAAAAATAAAGTATCTCTAGAATGGTAGTAAAGGTGGTACCAAACGTGAATAAAAACTACACCACTTGTTAAGCCCTAATGGCATTTGGTGAGATGACACAACAAACCTGTGCCTCCAAGTCTTGGTTCATTGCCAGTATCAAGGCTGAACTTATGAATAATGAATTTTCTCTATGGTAGGAATTGCCAGAATGGCTCTTTTGCCCTCATTTTCCACAGGGCAGCTTTTGGTACCATCTTTATAAATTCCTTTCTTATTTACTTTTTAAGGCATTTCTTGGAGTCCTCTAATAAAGAGACATCCACCACCCACACACCCTGGGTTTAGTCAATACTTAGCAGATTTATCAGCTGTTTTCTAAGTGACAATCAGCAGGAAGCTTGCCCTGAGAGAATATATAGAGAAGCAAGACACTTGTGTTTGGAGGAGAGGGGAAAGATTTGTGCACAGTATGGGTTTCCCTTAGAACACAGCAGTCAGGTTTGGTAGGCAGTGAATTATCTGTGTCTGGGAGAGGCACTCCAAAGTTGCAAGAATTTCTCCCTCCTTCTAGCTTCTCATCTCCTATTGGTGTCACCCAAATGTCCAGTGGTGATATAGTCTGTTAAGGTCAGCCTCCCAGGAGACAGAAGAGGGCAGAGAAGGGAGAACAAGGAAGTGAGGGAAGATGAAGCATAATCAGCACATCTTCAAGGCCAACTAAACAGTGATAGATGCTACCATTTTGAAATTTCTTCTCCTGAATTTATGTTGACAGATGTTTACTTATTACCCAAAACAGAATATATCTAGTATCTTCGGTGTGCTTAGACCTAGGCCAAACAAATGCAGCCCACTGTTGCTTGCTTTGGTAAATAAATCTATGTTGGAATCCAACCACGCCTATCAACTCTACAAAAGGCAGAGCTGTATAGTTTCAAGAATGATTTTAGGCTTGCAAAGCCTAAAATATTTACTATCTGGTCTTTGACAGAAAAAGTTTGCCAATCTTTCCACTCAAATTTTCTAAAGTGTTTCCAAAGTGACTTAATGTTTATATTTTTGAAATCAGATTTTCTCTGTGAAAAGATTCAGGTTATTTTACACTAAAAAGCAAATTATAGTTAAGTCTGATAATAGCTAGGCTAGCACATGCAGCTGAAAAGTGGGAAAATAAAATGTTTGTTTTGAAAATATCCTTCTTTAAGATCACAAACATCTGGATATTCCCCCAAACATCTGGAACACCAACTGATTGACTCATTTTGTTTAGCCAGGCGCATTTTGTAAACACTAGCAGTCAAAACTAAGCATTAGAGGTAAAAAATAATAATTTTGTATAACACCCTTATACAAAATACTTCACATTGGCTTTCTTGTTCTTTTAAAATACACCAAGAAGTACAAAGAAGTCTATAATTCTGTCAGAGATTTTGGAGAATTTAAAGAATATGATATTGTCTTTTTCTCTATATCTTATTCGGTTATGAAATCTCTGTAATCTCATTGTCTGAATGATAGAAGATAATATCATTATGATGTTTTTTAAAAAGGCCTCAAAACTTAGAGTAAACAATGTACTTTTCAGTAACTATATAGTAGAGTATCAGCAAGTGGTGTGAGGAATTTACCATCTCTGAACAATTAAATTGAAATAAAACTTGTTCCTTGGTTGCTCAATGTCAGCTCTTTTGATGTCAGAATAGCCATTGGTTAGAGCCAAATAGATTGTCATGAAAGTGTCTGGGGCTTTGGAACCAGCCTGGGGTTTGACTGCTGGCTCGAATTCCTTTTAGGCTGTTTGGGCCAAAGTTTCTACTTAACAAAATGGGGATAATATTTTTATTGGTGATAGATATAGTGTATATGGTACCTGAAAAAAGAATAATAATAACAATAAAACAATCGCTCCCATTTATTGACTTGCTTACTATGTGCAGGCCACTAAACTCAGTATGTCATATACTTTACATCATTTAATCCTCACAAAAGCCATAAAGGTAAGTACTGTTGTTATCTGTCCTTCAGAGATGAGTTCAATGAAATGTTAACTTCCAGTTTACAAATTCTACCCTTAGAAGAGCAGCTACCAACCATCTACTGCCTACTACATGCTGGAGACTTGGCATTTATTTTCTCTTAAGGTTTAGAGAGATTAAATAGTTTGCCAAAGTTACACAGCTAATCAGAGACAGAGCTAGGGTCAGAGCCCAAGAAAACCCCTCAGGGCCATTGCCTTTAACTTTACTGTACTACCTCAGCAAAAAGTAGCTATTATTATTATTACCATAGGTATCAGTTTAAAAAAATAAACATAAAATCAATGTACTAAAAAGATACACCTATGCATATGTTTGAAACTTGACAAATGTAATTAGGGAATCAAATAGTTTCAGGTATAACCTATTGAATTGAGAGCATCTATCTTTGTACTGAATTGCAAAGTAAATATGAGGACAACTTCTAAAAGTCAAAATAGAGCTAAGCACGAAGCACTCCACACCTGAATCCACTTTCCCAGGACAATCCTTCTAAGAAACAGAATTTGAAATTTTGAATTCCAAAGTTATGTTCACATCTGCATCAGATATCTTAAATCGTGTGTGTTGCTGAAAAGTGATAAAGCCTGCAATTATGTCATCTCAAGCTCTGAGAAAGTAAGGTGCAGTAATGTTTGTGAAAGAGCATACTGGCATATGCAGTCCACGTCAGAAAAATCAACTTGAGTCCCTATGTTCTTGTATCCTCACTTCAGATTGTCAGCCAGAGTGATATGCAGAAAATATATAGCTTGTCTGAGTTTGCCCTTGCCGAAATAGTCTCAGACTTGTGGGATAAACAGGTTAAAACTTCTTTCTGAGAGAGACCTATTCCCCTCCTGATTTTTTAGTTTTGTTTTTTTTAATCCATCATTGGATTTAGGGATGGCTGCCTGCTAACATATCTGCAAAGAAATGGCATATAACCAAGAAAAGTGCAGCAAAAAAAGTTTGGTTTTTATTACAACATTTGGGCAAGTTTTGAAGAAGATGTCTTCAAACAATAAAAGGTAGTGTTCCAAGAAAATCAAAAATTTTGACCACCTAACTCTCAGCAAGCCATTTTCTGCAAATTCTGCAGGAAGCATAGAAACCAGTCCACACTGTGCACTTCAGTTGGGGACAGAAAACATTACAAATGTGAACAGCCTTTTCTGTTCTGTCTTTTCATCATTCCATTCTTTCCACACTGATAATCAAACAGTAATTGATCCTTTTTTGGGTCACCCATTCATTGGAGAGTTTCTGAACATATGGGCATGCCACCTTCTGGTGAAAGGTGTTTATCTGCCATTTACAAAGGATTGGAACTTTCACGGATCCTTCAAGAAAAAGGCAATGTCCTTGATACTTCTGCTTGCATGACAAATTATTCAACTGATTTGTTTCAATAATTTTCTTTTTCCAGAATTAAAGTCAAGTATTATTCATTATTATCATTTAATCTTAGTTTTAGCTAGTCAGTATAATGAGCAAAAAATAGCTAGAGAGAAATAAAGTCTATAGCCTGAAGGATTCCTCTCTTTCTCACACTTCCTAGGGACCTGTGGAGAATTCAAGACACAGCACCTTAATGTAGCCCCTGATTTAGAAGTCATGCTGAGAATGTACTTCATAGGTCTTAAAAAGTGTCTGAATTTTGCTTTTCTTACTCTATGGTACAAGATTTGATAGCTTGAAAATAGATACTGAAGAATTTAAATTCTAAGTTCATTTGGAAAATATATAATGCACAAGAACTCACCTCATTTTTATGATTATTCTATCAATAGCTTAACAGTGCAAAATTAAGTTTATTCCTAAGGATAATAGACTGTTTCTATGGTAGCTTTTTATAGCTGAAGATAGGAGAGATTAAATTACCACTTTAACAGTGAATTGTTGGGCTTCCCTGGTGGCACAGTGGTTAAGAATCCACCTGCCAATGCAGGGGACACGGGTTCGAGCCCTGGTCTGGGAAGATCCCACATGCCGCGGAGCAACTAAACCCGTGCACCACAGCTACTGAGCTTGTGCTCTAGAGCCCACGAGCCACAACTACTGAGCCTGTGCTCTAGAGCCCGCGAGCCACAACTACTGAAGCCTGCGTGCCTAGAGCCTGTGTTCTGCAACAAGAGAAGCCACCACAATGAGAAGCCCGCTCACCGCGACGAAGAATAGCCCCCGCTTACCGCAATTAGAGAAAGCCTGTGCATAGCACCGGAGACCCAACGCAGCCAAAAATAAATAAAATAAATTTTTTTAAAAAAACAGTGAATTGTTTTAAATATTTTAATAACATGCTGATTTTTACAAGAGAAGCTTAACTGTTCCCTCATCAATAGATAGGGTTGCAACATAAAATACAGGATGCCAGTTAAACTTCAATTTCAGGCAAATAATAAATATATATTTTTAGTATAAGTATGCCCCCCCTACAATATTTGGGACATGGATTACTGAAGAAAGTTCCTTGTTCCTCTAAATTTCAAGTTTAAATGGGAATTCGGTATTTTCATTTGCTAAATCTGGCTTTGAATGGTTTTCAAGAGTTCAGCTGGCTATCAACACCCTTTACATTCACCCATTCATTCATTCACTCACTCATTAATTCATTTAACAAGTATTTGAATACTTCCTATACTATTGTCAGCATGGGGAATAGTTTTGCAAAAATCCCCTACCTTATAGATCAGTGGTTCTCATTCTTAGTTGTCCATTGTAATCAGCTGGGGAACTTCTAAAAACATGTTAATAGAGCCCTGGATACAACCCTCAAAGATTCTGAATTACTTGTTCTGGGGTCCATCCTGGTCATTAGACTTGTATAACCTCCCCAGGTGATTCTAATGTATGGCCAAGGTTGAGAACCACTGCTGTAGATGGAGACAAATCGGTTTTAGTCTTTATTTTTGCAATACCAGCACCTGCCACCAGGTGTGTCCATTAATGCTTGATTCACTCAGCATATCAACTCTCTTCATAGAAGCAAACTGCATACAATTTTAACTAATTGAGATTTTTCCAAAGCAATATAACTTTTTTAAGCAAGCACTATATGTTTTTAAATTAAACTATTTTGCCTCAATTTTAAAACTATGGGTATTTAAATAAATGCATTTATACATTCATTCAAAAATAGTTATTTCTGTCTAAGCATTGGGCATTGTACCAGGCACTGGGGATGAAGCCATGAAAAAGACAAAGCTACTCTTCTTACAGGAGGGACAGACAATTAATATGGAAACAAAAAATAAATACTTCCTCTGAAGAAAAAGAACCAAGGAATATAAAAAAAAAAAATTGAGTAGTGGAGAAGGGTAGCATTTTACAATAAAGCAATCAGGAAAAGCTTCTCAGGGGTACATTTGATCAGACACCTGAATGAGGTGAAGGACTGAATCTGCAAAAATATCCAGTGAAAGGTAAAAGAAATAGCAGGTAGGAAGGTCCTGAAGCCAGAGAAAGCTTGGTGTATTTGTAGGAAGAGTTGGAAGGATAGTGTGGCTGAAGCAATGGTATGGGGAGAGTGATATCAAATGAGGCTAGACAAGGGTATGTAGGCCCTTAGGCCAAGGTAAAGACATTGGGCCATATTCTGGGCTACGGGGCAACATATATGGTCTAATTTACAATGCAAAAATATCACCCTGGCTTCCATGTAGAGACTGGATGGTAGGGTAATGGTCTGGCAGGCGCAGGCAGACATTTAGGAGACTACTGCTGTGGTTTGAATAAGAGATAATGGCAACTTGGACTAGGATGGCAGGGGTAGTGGTTTCAAGAAGTGGTCGGACTCAGGATATATTCTGAAAATAAACCAACAGTTCTTGCAGATAGGTTGGATGTAAGGTGTGAAGGAAAGAGGAAACAAGACTGTCTGAGATTTTAGCCATCTACAAAGATGGGGCTTAAAAGGCTGACACAAGAGTTCTGTTAGGGCCAGGTTAAACTTGAGGTGCCTAATGCTCATCCCAGTGGATAGGCCATAATGGCAGATATGTGTGTATGGGGCTCAGAGAAGCAATCAAGGCTGCAGATATAAATTAGATCATCACCAGTACATGCAAGTGTACCATTTTTCTCAAGTTTAACACATTGTACTGTTTTTAAACAAAGTGGTGCAGTCATTTCCTTTCAAAGTGAAATACTTTTTCTAGGAGTTATACCCATGACCTTCTCAACTACACTGGCACCTGATGACTTATAATCCTTTACTACAGAAAGTGTATATAAAAGGAAACATTGCCCCCATAACTTTTTAAATGTCCCTGGGATGAACACAAGAAGTAATTGTGAAAATTATATTGGATGATGCATGAGGCCTTTTTAGACTATAACTAAAAAAACCTCTCATGACTAAGAAATGATAATTTTCAGCTGTAACTGCTTTTTTCTTGAAATTGTTTTATCACACATTTTAATATTCAAACAATCCAGTGGTATTTTTAAAATAGTAAGTAAATTATAAATAAAAATTAGATTTTTTATACCATTATATCTTTTAGAATGGGGTTCAAAGAAGTAGCATAATTTTTGATAGATTAAAAGGAGAATTTTAATATACCAACTAATCTTTATTATAATATTCACTAGAGAATATTCAGTTTGTAATGTTGTTGGAAAACTGAATTTAGTAGAAAAAAAGGATTTTGAGTTTCCTATTTGCCACTAAACTAGTTATATGACTGAACACAAATTGTTTAGCTGCCTGGAAACTTAGTTTTCTTATTTGAAAAAAAGGCTACTTCTAAGGGCTTTTGATTAGGTGAAACAGTGTATGTAAAAATATTTCATAAATAATAAAATTATACATGAAAGAAACTGTAAATAAATCATGGACTACTGTCCACATTCTTTTCTATTAATAAATATCACACATCTAGTACTTAAGAACTCAAGGCAGATGGCAATGACGATAATGTTGCTGTGAAAAATTAGTCACAAAGTGTTTTAAACTCAAAAATATAAGTCTAAAAATCTTACCTCTTTTTTTTTTAACTTCTCTCGTGTTATAAGTTTACTTCTTTTTCTTGAGTTGTTAAGGTGACTGAGTTTATCTTTTTTTTTTCCTCTCTATCGTTGATAAGGATAAATGAGGAATTTGAGATGGTAACATTAAGGAGTCAACACTGACAGATGGAGAAAGGAGAGAACTATGAAGAATTCAGATAAGGCACAAATAAACTTCAACTCAGCTCTCTTTCAAAATTTATAGTATAAGCAATATATAATTATGTGTTTACATTAGTGATTAAAATATTGCTAAAAGCTTTTTTAAGAGAGTTAATTTTAATTAATCATCAAAACACTATTACTGGTCAACTTAGTATGGAAACAGTTGTATTAAACAGCAATAGGATTCATTCCCATTTCTACCTCTGATACCTGGCCCTGTGAATACTGGCTATGGAAGAAACAATACCATATATTGGGTGCTGATTCAGACGTGAATAGCCTCCTGAAGAATATGAGACTGGCACCACTTACTATTACTCCTAGTGATCCACTAGCAAAATTTTTGCTCCCTATACCTGCAACCTTACACTCTGATCTACAGGGCTGAGTTTCAAAGGGAGGAATGCTTCCAACAGCAGACACAGGTAGAAAACTATGTGAAGACAGAGAACTGGAGTAACACATCTCCAAGCCAAAGAATGCTAAAAATTGCTGTAAACTACCAGAAGCGAGGAAGAGGCAGGGGAGGATCCCCCTGTATGTCTCAGAGAGAGCATAGCCCTGCAGACACCTTGATTTTAGACTTCTAGCCTCTAGATTTGTGACACAATAGATTTTTGGGTAATTTTTTTAAGCCACCTAGTTTGTGGTACTTTATTATGGCAGCCTTAGAAAAGTGAGACAGCCACTGTTTTAATAAATCTTCTAGATTTAACAGGGCACAGAACTTGTTTAGAAAGATTTACTATTTTCTAGGAACTATTAGCTAAGGGGCTATGTCTCCTGTCTTTCATAAGCAGTTAAGAAGGAACAAGAAGGTAAATCGAATCAGGTAGTACAATCTTTAAGTAAAAAAAAATGTTCATGCTCTCCACAATAAAGCACATTTTATTTTTCTCAAGACAACATTAGAAGATTCTAATGTTTTTAAGACATTAGACAACATTAGAAGATTTAAGACAACATTTAAGACAACATTAGAAGATTCTAGATATGTAACAACATTGGCAAGTAGACTTGGAGAACATGAGCCAGTTTTATAAGTAACAGAGGATGATTTAACGTCCAAGGATGTACTTTTAAACTTTATGCAAGCCAAGGGTCTACAAGACAGGAGAGGTCATTTATGTTGTCTCAACTCCTAGAGCAATATTTGATTTGGGCCAAAGAAGTACAGACACTCCAGATAGATGGGAAAAGGGAAACGGGAAATTTTAAATAATATCAGAAGGAAACTTTTAAAGGAGTATAACATCCATCATTTTGTCAACAGTGATCTGGTTAAGGCTGAGATTTTAGAGCAGTTCAATTGGACTTTGAAATCTAAAATGTGGTGTTATTTTACTGCTCAAAACACATTTTAATACATTGATATAATTCAGTACTTTATCACTAGTTAACAACCACCAGAAAATCTGAAAAAAAATCTATAAATATCATAGTCAGAAATTCTTTAGAACTTCAAGAGAAAAAACAAAATTCCATTTTGTGAGAAAGAAAATCATGGCATCTGAGTTAAAGGAGAGATTCGAAAAGTGGTTCCAGGAGATAGTAACAAGAAAGATATATTCAGTAACAAAAGTGGTAACCAGAAGCTAGCAACAACTTTTTAGTTAAAAGATCATGAAAAGGCTGCTGGAAGAACCAAAAATCATAACCATATGTCAAGAGTAAGTACACAACATAAAAAAAGAAATTATTTAGACAAAGGGACATGCTAGGAATTAGATCATTCTCATCAAATGGTTGGACTGACTTGAAAATATTAATAGTTGGACAAAGCTTTGATGATTTAGAACCTTTACATGGTGGAAAGTAGGTGAATAAAAATGGTTTTTATACATATGGTTACCAAAGGGGAAAGGCGGGGGAGGGATGAATTGGGTATTTGGCATTAAGAGATGCACACTACTATATATAAAACTGATAAACAACAATGGCCTACTGTATAGCACAGGGAACTATATTCAATATTTTCTAATAACCTATCATGGAAAAGAATCTGTATATTATATATGTATAACTGTATAACTGAATCACTTTGCTGTACACCTGAAGCACTGTAAATCAGCTATAGTTCCATTAAAAACAATGGTTTTTATATTGCACTACCCAGCAATATTTCAACATTACCTTTCCCTTGAAGCTTAAGGATATCTGATAGTTGGGATTTGAGCAGAACAAGGCCCCAGAACTAGGAAATCACCCCCAGAGATGCTATCTTCTGGTGTGGAGGACCATATTTTCTAGAGGAATAAGTATAAACTATCATCTTTATATATTTATATTTAGAGAAGAGTAAATTAGTTCAAGCCACCTACTATGACCCTCTCAGAATTTTATGCTGGATCTTTTGCTTTTAGCTGGCTAAGAGAAAAAGTGAGAAGGCTGCATGAAACATTTTGCTGTCAACCCTGGAAGTGGATGTATCCCATCTACCACACTACTTTGTCTAGAATCCAGTCACAAGGCCATATTCATATTGCAGTTTGGGCCAGGAAAGGCAGTATTCCTATGTGGAAGGAGAAGTGGGATTGATAAACACCTAGCAATTTCTGCAAAAAAAACTGATACATGCACAAATATCCCCTATTTTCATTTTGTTGGCATTTGCAGGTATGTCTGTGCCCAACTATTAGTTTTCAGCCTTTCTGGATTAGATTGGCTTTAGATGAATCTCTTGAATCTACAGTTTATACTTGGTTTTAGCTCTATGATTTGACCTAAGAGTTTCCTCTTTCACTAGGTGAGTTTTTTAATTTAAATTTATTGATCTGATAGCTATGTTTGTTCTTAGTTTTGTCAAATTGTTTTGTTTTCTTCTTTTAACTTAATGTTTACTATAAGGTTATCTTTTTTCTTTGGTTTAGTTTTAAGCTTATTTTCTTCCTAAAATTTCAACGGTTTTCTTTTTAAAATGAATATAATCTATCCTCTGATTTTTTAGGCTTGAAAACTCTGTTGGCTTTAAACATGTATAATAATTTGGTTTTGTAGTAAATTCTTCTGATGTTCTTTCTTTTCCTGAGGAAAATGTAAATAATGTTGTATCATCTTCTAGCACTGATTGTAACTGGGATGAATTTCTATATAATTTTCTCTTTATTTTTGGAATAAGGTAATTCAGGCTATTTATTTCTGTTGCTTCAAATCCTTGCCAACTCTTGTTATTTCTAGTTATTTTAATCTTAGCCATGTGAAACGATGTGTAGTAATAACTCATTTGCATTTCAGTTTGTATTTTTCTGACAACTATTGATAGTGAGCATTCTTTCATGTGTTTGTTGACTACCTATATTTTTACATATTTATGTAATACATATAGTTTTATATAAAATATAATATAAATATATATTATGTGTATTATACATGTATAATTATACACACATATATAAAATTTGATAGATATAACATTTTCTCCCAATATGGCTTACCTTTTCATTTTCTTAATCGTGTGTTTGAAAGAGCAGAGGTTATCCTAAAAAAGAAGAATAAAGTGGGAGGTATCACTTCCTGATTTCAAGCTATCTTATAAAGCTAAAGTAAGTAAAACAGTATGATACTAGCATAAAAACAGACACATGACCAAGGGAACAGAATCGAGAGCCTAGAAACATAATAAATCCACACGTATATGGTCAACAAATATTTGACAAGGGAGCCAAGAATACTCAATGGAGATGACAGTCTCTTCAATAAATATCACAGGGAAAATCGAATATTTCTAAGAATGAAATTATACCCCTATCTTATACCTCTCACAAAAATTAACTCAAAATGAGACCAGAAGCCATAAAACTTCTAGAAGAAAACATAAGAAAAAAACTCCTTGACATACGTCTTGGCAATAATTTTTTGGATATGACATCTAAAGCACAAGCAACAAAATCAAAGATAAACAAGTGGGGCTACATCACTAAAAAGCTTCTGTACAGCAAAAGAAATGATCAACAAAGTAAAAGGACAACTTACAGAATGGGGAAAAGTATTTGCAAACTGTATATTTGATAAGGGGCTAATATCCAAAATATATAAAGAACTCATATAACTCAAGAGTAAAAAAAGCACATAATCCAATTAAAAATGGGCAAAAGACCTGAATAGACATTTTCCCAAAGAAGATATACAAATGGCCAACAGGTACATGGAAAGGTGCTCAACATCACTAATCATCAGGGAAATGCAAATTAAAACCACAATGAGATAGCACATCATGCCTGTTAGAAAGGCTATCATCAAAAAGATAAAAGATAAATGCTGGTGAGGATGTAGAGAAAAGGGAACCCCTGCACACTATTGGAGGAATTGTAAATTGGTATAGCCACTATGGAAAGCAGTATAGAGTTTTCTAAAAATATTAAAAATAGAGCTATCATATGATCTAGCGATTCCACTTCTGGAAATATATCTGAAGGAAATGAAAATGCTAATTCTAAAAGATACATGCACCCCAATGTTCATTGCAACATTATTTACAATAGTTAAGGCATGAAAACAACCAAAGTGTCCATTGCCAGATGAACGGATAAAGAAGTTATGATATATATATACACATATATATATATATATGATAGAATATTATTCAGCCATAAAAAGAAGGAAATCCTGCCATTTGTGACAACATGGATGGACTTTGAGGCATTTATGTTAAGTGAAATAAGTCAGACAGACAAAGACAAATACTATATGATCTCGCTTATATGTGGAACTAAAAACAAAAACAAAAAACAAATTCATAGTAAAAGAGATCAGATTTGTGGTTACCAGAGGTGGGGCTGTGAGGGTAATTGGATAAACAAGTAATAGGGATGTAATATACAACATGATGACTATAGTTAACACTGCTCTGTGGCACATTTGAAAGTTGTTGAGAGTAAATCCTAAGAATTCTCATCACACACACACACACAATTTTTTTTTTGTATCTATATGAGATGATGGATGTTAATTAAATTCATTGCAGTAATCATTTCACAAACATGTAAGTCAAATCATTATGCTGTACACCTTAAACTTATGCAGTGCTGTATGTCAGTTATATGTCAATAAAACTGGAAAAATATAACAAAGATACTATTACAAAATCTAAAAATAACTCATTTATTAAAACCACTCCAAAAGGAACCAAGACTGTGACTGTGTCATAACAAAACACATAGTAATACAGGTTTACACCTAGAAAACGGATAATAAAACAACCCTGGGTGGGAAGCACAGGAGAAAAGAAGAGGGGCAGTTATCACCATGAGATCTTTTGGCACCTCTACATGTCGTTCAAGGAAGAAAAAACATCAAGCAAGGAAAAACAAGTAAGGATAAACTGGGTGAGCATTGTAAACCAACAGCTAATAATTAAAAAGAAACTGGAAAAGAGAAAAGGAGTAGGAAAGTCAGAATCATAGAATAAATGTTAAAAAAAGAATATTAGTAGATTTCAAACTAGTCTTAAAACATATAGCTGCTCTCACATTCTACCCTGGGATGAAGTGTGGTCTTACCCTGCCAAATAGTTTTAAAAGCTGCAGTAATTTCCTGGTATGAAGAATTACTTCAGGATGTTAACGGAGTCAGGATGCTTTCCTCATTAGTACCTGCAATTTATATTCAGACAATTAGATCTCAGAATCCACATGCCCACTCTCTCAATAACCTTTGTAACCAGTTCTCCAGTTACTTTAGTTCCTTACCTCATAAAATATATTTTTTAAATAATTTGTTAAACTATAAAATTTACAATAAAAGCATTTAAAACAAAGTTTTCAACTTTGATAAAATAAATTTAGCCTTTTTTTTTTTTTTTTTTTGGCTGCACCTTGCATCTTGTGGGATTTTAGTTCCCCAACCAGGGATTGAACCTGGGGCCACAGCAGTGAAAGCACCAAGTACTAACCACTGGACCACCAGAGAATTCCCCAAATTTATCATTGTTTTTGATTTCATGATGAGAACTTTTGGTGTTTTATCTCAGAAACTTTTTTCTACTCCAGTTCTGTGAAGATTTTTCTCCTAAGTTTACTTCCAGAAGTTCTATGATGTCTTAGCTTTTATGTTTAGATCAATGACCCATTTCAAATTAAGTATCTGTAGTTTTTGAAAATTAAATCAATCTTACATTTCTAGAATAAGTTCCACTTACTTATGATGTATTATTTTTATATATTGCTGAATTTATAATATTTTGATAAGAATTTTTGAATCTATGTTCCTAAGGGATATTGGTCTGTAGTTCTGTTTACTTACAATGTCTCTGTCTGGTTTTAGGGTATTAGGATAATGTTGGCATCATAAAATGAATTGGATATTGGTAATAGTTTCATTACCACTATTTTCTGAAGGAGTCTGTATAAGATTAGTGATGTTTTCCTTTTAATATTTGTTTTAATCTACCAATCCAACCGTGTGGGACTGCTGTTTCCTTTGTAAAAGGGAAGTTTTAAAATAATCGATTTCAATTTTTTAAATAGGAGACTTAACATGTTTTCTCCCCCCATGCCAGTTTTAATTTGGCCTTTCAGGAGTATTCTATTTTATCTAAGTAGTCATAGTTTTTAACAAAATGTGTCTTTACTATTTTTTTAATGTATGTAGGCTCCATAGCGTTTTCTCCTCTTTCATTCCTGTCTTTGGTAATTTTTGTCTTTTTTCATTTTTTCCCGATCAGTCTAGCAAGAGGTTTATCAATTTTATTGATCCTTTCAAAGAAGTAGCTCTTTGTTCAATTGATTTTCTCTATCGTTTATTTTCCACTTAATTTATTATTCTATTCCTTATTTCATTCCTCCTACTTATGGTGGGTTTAATTTTTTGTTTGTTTGTTTTACTTTTTAAAATAGAAGCTTAGATCATTGGTTTTTAAATGTTTCCTCTTTTCTAGTATCAGCACTTCAAGCTATAAATTTCCCTGTAAGTTACTGTAGTTGCACCCTACGAATTTTGATGTGTTATTTTCATTATAGTTCAAAAATAATAGCATTTCATTCAGTTCAACATTTTTTCTAATTTACCATGTTATTTATTCATTGACCAATGGGGTATGTAGAACTGTGTAATTTAATTCTAAAATATTTAGATATTTATTTCAAGATAAATGTTGTCATTGTTTTCTAAATTAATTTCATGTGGTCACAGAATACATGCTGTATGACTTTGATTATTTTACATTTATTGGAACTTCTTTTATGGCTCAACATATGATCTATCTTGATGAATATTTCCTGCCCATTCAAAAATAAGATGTATTCTGTGTTGGGTGTAGTTTTCTATAATTCCAGTTAGGACAATCAGGGTGCTATTGTTATTCATGTTTTCTATAATCTTAGAGAAATTTTCTGGCAACTTATTTTATGAATTACTAAACTGTGTTGAAATCTTCAACAACATTTATGGATTATTTTTCCTTTCAGTTCTCTTAGTTTTTGCTTCTTGCATTTTGAAGCTCATTATTAGGCACACACACATTTAGAATTATGTCCTCTTGATTAAATGATCCTTTAATTATTATGAGATGATATTCTTCACTTTGGTAATATTGTTTGACCTGAAATTGATTTTGTCCTATATTAATATAGCCACTTTATCTTTTTTATGACTAAAGACCTATAATTGTCTTTATATTTAAAATGATTATTGTGGACACCATAAAGTTTGGCCTTGCCTTTTTATCCAGTCTGAAAATCTCTACCTTTTAATTGGACTGTAAGAATATTTGTGTAGATCCAAATTTCCATCTAAATTTTTATTTAGCCAAAAATAACTTCCTTTATTTTTGTAGTGCTTGTAGTGCTGGACTGTTAATGATATATTTTCTTAGCTTTGTCTGAAAATGTCTTTATTTTTGCCTTTATTTTTGAAGGATATTTTAACTAGATATGGAATCTGATCAATAGTTTTCCTTTTCTTTCATTATTTTGAAGATTTTTTCCATTGCCCTCCAGCTGATATTGTTTCTAATGAGAAGTCAATTTTAACTCTTATTAATTCCAAAGCATGGAAAATGCCCCCCCTCCCCCTTTTTTAATCTTTGGTTCACTAAAATTTTTCTCTTTATCACTGATTTTCAACAATTCGATTTTATGTCCCTTGGTATGGTTTCTTGTGTTTGCTCTACTTGGGGCTTATTGAGCTTCATGGGATTGTGAGTTTATAATTTTCTTAAAATTTGAAAAAATATTTGACTGTTATTTCATCAAAAAAATTTCTGCTCCCCTCATTTGGAACACCATTTGTACTTAAGTTGGATCATTTGATATAGTCCCATAGCTCACAGAGTGAATATGTTCATTTATATTCAGCCCTTTTGCTCTCTGTGTTTTAGTTTAAACAATTGTTAATTGCTATATCTTTAAGTTCATTGATTCTTTATTTTACACTGGACAATCTGCCATTAAGCCCATTTATTGTTTCCTGTATTTTTTTTTTCTTTCATATTGGATATATTTTTCAGGTCTCAAAGTTCATTTTAGTTCTCTTTTCATAACTTTCTTTCCTCATTATAATTCCTTAAAAATATTTCTAATTGCTATTTTAAAGAATGTGTCTGCTAATATTATTTTATTTATGGGTTTGTTTCTATTAACTAATTGCATTCCTAGTTATTACTTGCTTTTTCCTGCATGTCTAGTAATTTTTGATTCAATGCTGAATATGATAATTTTCATGTTGTTGAGTCTGGATTTTTAGTTTTCCTCTAAAGAATGCTGACATTTTTTATGTAACACAATTATTCATCCATTTGAGGTTGTTTAAAAAGTTTTGTTTGTGAGGTGCTAGACTAGCCTTAATGTGGATGTAATTTAGCCTTGTTACTAAGGTAGTACCCTTTTGGGGTCTCTGCTGAATGCCTGGACTGTTCACTAATGTTACTACACTTTGGCTGGTCTGAACTCAAATATATCCCAGGTCTGTCTATGCTCTACCTTCCTGCTTTTCATTCTGGAAAGTGCCTCCAGTTAGAAAGGGAGAATGATTGCTGGACTCACTTAAGTACTTTCCCTTCTCTTTAGAATCACAGCCTTGTGCTGCCTGTTTTCTGAAGTCTGAAAACAGTTGTTTCCTATACTTTGTCCAGTTTTTTAGTTGTATGCCAGTCTAGTACTTTTTACTTACTTTTTTTGTGTGTCTTTTTATTGTAAAATAAAATAAAATTACAGAAAAAAAACACAAAAGAAAATGAATCTTAGTGAATTATTATAAGGTTAAATACCTGCTATGGTCTGAATTTTTGTGTCCCCCCCAAATTCATATGTTAAAATCCTAATCACCAAAGGTGATGGTATTAGTAGGCGGGGCCTTTGGGAGGTGCTTAAGTCATGAGGGTAGAACCCTCACAAATGGGACTGTGCCTTATAAAAGAGGCAAAAGAGAGCTCCCTAGCCCTTTCTGCCTACTGAGAATACAAGAAAAATTCTGTGACCTGGAGGAAGGCCCTCATCCAGCCATGCCAGTGCTGTGATCATGGACTTCTGGCCTCTAATACAGTGAGAAATAAACTTCTGTTGTTTGTAAGCTATCCAGTTGTGGTATTTTGTTATAGCAGCCCAAACAGTCTAAGACTATACCTTTGTAACTACTGCTCTCGCCAAGAAACAGAAATTGACCAGCCATCCTAGAAGCTTCTCTGTGTGCTGTTTCCCTCTCACAGCCCCCTCCCACCCATATCTAGTTTCCCAACTTTTAAAATACTCATTTCCTTGGAGTTTTTATGGTTTTCAATCACTGAAGTGGGCACCCCTAGACCCTTACCCATTTTTGTTAACTTGAATTGTCTTATAAGTCTCTTTTTATATACAGGTGTTCCCTTCATTCCTTTCTATTCTTTACTATTTATCTGTTGAAGAACTGGGCTGTTTGTCCCGTCCAGTTTCTCACAGTATGAATTTTGTTGATTACGTATTCATGGTGTAATTCAAATATTCTATTTTTTCTATTTCTTGCAAACTGTCTTCGGGATCCAGAAGCTTGATAAAACTACCTTTTTATCCCTTTGGTAAGACTATAATTTTCATCTGAAGGCACTTATAGATTGTTTTCACTCAGTTTTGATGTGTGCAGCCATTTGTGTTCAATGCCTAGATTCATTAATTCATTGGTGTTTGTGAAATAGTGATAGCCTAATGTTTTTATTAGCTGAAATAAGTTTATAAGAAGACACAAACTTATTTACTATTTACCAAGTGGTATGGTTCACTTAGGTAGGGTGACATGAATGCTTGCTGTTTTCCTTTCATTGGTTTTTAAGATAATGATTTGTGACTATAATAGTTTCCTATGGCTGCTGTAACAAATTACCACAAACTTGATGATTTAAAACAACATATATTTGTTCCCTTACAATACTGGAGGCCAGAAGTCTGAAATGAGTATTATGGGGCTAAGATCAAGGTTTCAGTGGGGCCACACTCACTTCAAAGACTCTAGGTGAGAATCCCATGTCCAGGTGCTTCCTCCGTCTTTGCTCTTTGACAATGTTTCCATCATAGGGCCTTCTTATTTTCTGTCTGTAGTCAAATCTCTGTCTCCCTCATAAGAATACTTGTGATTATGTTTAAGACCCACCTGGATAATTGAGAATAATCTCCCCATCTATTCTTTTTTTTTTTTTTAATATTTATTTGGTTGTGCTGGGTCTTTAGATGAGGAAGGCGGGCTCCTTAGTTGTGGCTCAAGGGCTCCTTAGTTGCGGCATGCATGTGGGATCTAGTTTCCTGACCAGGAATCGAACCCGGGCCCCCTGGATTGGGAGCGTGGAGCCTTAACCACTGTGCCACCAGGGAAGTCCCACCATCTAACTATTCTTAATCACATCTGCAAAGACCCTTTTTCCATATACAGTAAAAACTGTGTATCTCTGGAGGCCTACCACAGTGACCAATGAAATCTTTAAAAAATATTATTTAATATTATTATGAACTCACAAGTTTAAACATATCTGATTGGCTTCAATCTATTGCAATTTTTATACAAACTATGGCCAATTAGAGCCTCAATTTGACTTCTGAATCCTTGTGACATGACCCTTGTAATTTCTGATTGTTTTTCTGCTATATAATACTTCAAGATGTTCTAGCATATTTTCTGCTGTAGACCTGGAATCAATCATATCTTGAAGAAGCCTTTATGGTTTCCTTCAAAAGAAAATGATATGTCAAAAGAGTAGTCTGGAAGCTAGGGTTGCTATAAAAAATCACTGGTTGGTGATTTTTTTTTTCTAGGATTTTTCAAATTCAGGACTACAGGGTTTTTAATTAACCTTTTTTATTTTGCATCTTTCTTTTCACACTGAGGATCCCCATTCTCAAGGTCACAAGTAATGACAGATTTAGAATATATCACAATTGCTCATTTATTTTATCCTTATTTTTTATCCCATATTTAAGTATCTTAAATATGTTGTTCCATTTCTTCCTGCATAAAGCATTGCTGTTAAAAAATCTGATAATTTTGATGCCCTTCTGAAATATGTACTCTTTTGCCTAGATTCCCAATGATTTTTTTTTCTTTTCCTTTAAAGTCCAATACCTTTACTAGAATATTTCTTGGTCTTAGTTCTTCTGGATATTCTCATGTAAAAGTGTGCTCTTTTAATGTGTATTTCACAGTAATATTTTTCAGCAAGTTTTTTTTTTTTTTGCTGTACGCGGGCCTCTCTCTCCTGTGGCCTCTCCCATTGTGGAGCACAGGCTCCGGACGCGCAGGCTCAGCGGCCATGGCTCACGGGCGCAGCCGCTCCGCGGCATGTGGGATCTTCCCGGACCGGGGCACAAACCCGTGTCCCCTGCACTGGCAGGCAGACTCTCAACCACTGCGCCACCAGGGAAGCCCCAGCAAGTTTTTAATATTTGTTCTATTCCCTAGATGTTCTTGTTTCTTTTTTTAGGGACTCCTATATCCGTATGCTGAATCTTCTTTTTAAAGCTTCAATATTTGTCATTTTCCCTCAAATCTTTTTTTATTTCTTAATTTTTTTTTTTAAAAACTCCCTCCCTTTAATTTACTATTTCTTGTAAGGCATTATTTGTTGTATTTGTGTGTGTGTGTGTGTGTTAAGTGTTTTTCTTCTAATTTATTCTTCAGTTCTGAAATATTTTTTCTTTTGTTTTTGAGCTTTATTAGCTAATTTCTGAGTTTTTCTAATTTTTGTTTTCATATCTTGTATCTTTTCATTAAGCAACATTAAGTCTCTTAGCTCATTTTGAAATGGTATGTTTCAGTTTGCATACACGTTGAGCATGTCTTTCTAGTATGTTTTCTTTGCCTGCAGGGTTATTCTGTTCCTTGTTGTCATCTTTTCTTATAGTTACTTGTATGTTATTTGACTTCAGTAGTTTTCCAATGTTCATTTTTACATGGATTCAATTTGCATAATTTCTTAGATTTGGTTCAGATAGCTTTTCTAACTTCTCATGAGCTCCCTTTTCTATAGTTTATTATATTAGTAAAACTGTAAGTGCTTGCTTGGTGCAGTTACCAGCTCCGTTTCCTTCTCCCTTTTCTCTGGATCTTCTTTTTCCTTTGTCTTAGTTGTTCCCATGCTTAACAATTTTGTGTCATCCCAGCAGTTTCTCTTCAGTATGAGACCTTGTACTTGAAGCAAGCCCTAGTCTCAGGTATGAGAATTTATGGGAATGAACCAACTCTAAGACTTAGGTCTGATTACTGGAATATGCTACACCTCTCCCAGTTTTAGCTGCTGTTCTCAAATTGAATTGCCATGATTTCCAGTGAATACTTTTAGTTTATGTGGGGTTTTTCTGTTCTCAGCTCTGTCAGATGTCCCTTGGCTTCACACTGCTTTCCGCTACATAGACATTGATAAGACACAGGTCTTATGACTATTGTCCCACCTGATTGTATTCTGGGGTTTGTGAGGACAGCCAGCCTGTTGTTTGTTTGTTTTTGGCTTTGTCATCTAGTTGCAATGTCTTTTTATATGGGGATTCAAAAGATCTCAAACATATGCTACCATCTCCATTACCACCTTCTCAGAATCTCACAGTTATTTAAGTGAGATGACTTAATATAAAAAGTTATTTAGATGTTAAAGAACCAAAAAGCATAAAAAGAACTCTTTGTGACAGCCTGGAGGGGTGGGATAGGGAGGGTGGGAGGGAGGGAGACGCAAGAGGGAAGACATATGGGAACATATGTATATGTATAACTGATTCACTTTGTTATAAAGCAGAAACTAACACACCATTGTAAAGCAATTATACCCCAATAAAGATGTTAAAAAAAAAAAAAGAACTCTTGAATATCACAGAGCTAGAAACTGCAGGAAGCAACTACCATATCTAGAACTGGGAAACTGGAGAAGTGTTTATTGCTTGGCTGGTGCTGGCATTTCTGAGTTCAGATGAGGGGACTCATGGAGTTGGGATCCAGCTCTAAGAGAAGCTGGAGCAACATTCGTGTTGGTTTCCCTGAGGGGGCATAATCAGCATGATATTTGAAAGACTGCACACTACAGTCAACTGCTGCTGCTGAAAGGAAATGTTAGTGCCACAGTGAAGTTTTATTGGGGTGATGCTAATAGGAACAAGAAGAAAATAGTGAGAAAAAGAAGAGTTTCTTTCCTCCTCCTTCTGGCCTATGATCACCCTATACTTCTCCCTATCGCCAGAGCTTAACAGGGAGCAAGCTGACAAATCAGAAGTGCAATTTCCAGAGGTCTAGTTCCAGCATCACAAAGCAAAATATACAAGGGTCAATTTGAAGCGGAGAGATAATACCTTAAAAACTGGCTTATAACTGTTATATTCTTTGTAAACTGTGACTTTTATCACTGCATCATCTTTATCTTAGTACTTTTAACCTTTTTATTTGATCTGACATGAATGTTGCCTTTCCTCCATTTTTTTTGTATGCTGTTGCTTATCTCTTTTCCTATTTTTTATTTCCAATATTTCTTCACTGCTTTAAGTGTGTGTGTGTGTGTGTGTGTGTGTGTGTGTGTGTGTTTAGGAATACACTGATAGGTTTTGTTTTTATCAACTCAATCTGAGAATCTGTTTTACACAATGGGGAATTTAAACATTTGTTAGGATTTATTCCTTTCACCTTATACTTTGTTTGCATTCTTATTTTTTGTTGTTGTTTGCGGTACGCGGGCCTCTCACTGTTGGGGCCTCTCCCGTTGCGGAGCACAGGCTCCAGACGCGCAGGCTCAGTGGCCATGGCTCACGGGCCCAACCACTCCACGGCATGTGGGATCTTCCTGGACTGGGGCACGAACCCGTGTCCCCTGCATCGGCAGGTGGACTCTCAACCACTGCGCCACCAGGGAAGCCCTGTTTGCATTTTTAAACATTTTCCTTTTTTCCTTCTAAATATTTCCCTTACTAGTTCCCTCTCTGATCATTACTATTACTTATATTTTTCCTCTTTATAATCAGCAAATTTTATTATACTTTTCCGTTCAACTGGTGATTATCATTTTCATATACTCAAAATGAAACCCATATGAAAGGGTTATATGAAAATAAGAAACCAATTAATTCTGTTTTTAGGTGCTCTGCTCCTTCACTGGATGAGCCCTTTAGAATACTTTTACTTCCCCTCTCCCCACCCCCAAGGATTTATTAGCATATTTTATTGATAATTACCTTTAGTTAGTCTATTATCAGGGATTCCTCACATATGCCACTTCTATTTCAAGAATCAACAGTCTGTACTCATATTATACATACTCAGCCTGCATCTCTGTTTAGATTTCTCTTCAGGTAACAGATGTGTCAGAGCTCATCACTCTTTCATCTAGTCCATCTTCCCATGTCTTGAGGGCTGTATTTTCTTTCATTTGTTTGTGGTTTGATTACAGTCCTTTCCTTTACTATTTCTTCAGTTGTACTACTGAGTGATATAGTCTATCAATCTTCACATATTTCCAAACAACTTTCTTTGAAATTGACAATTAAATGATATCTTAGTTATATTAGCATTATTGGGTCATAGTCCTTTTTTTCAATATAAATGATAATAAATTTTCCTCTTGCTTCTCTATTGTAAGTAAACGGTGGTCTGATTATTTTTCCTTCATGATTTATTCTTTTACCAAGGAAGACAGACTTTTTTCTTTATCCTTGGAACTTAGAAATTTAAGATTATTTCTAATATGTCCATAACAAGATAGTATTAAAAGTCAGCATGTGAATAAAGAAAGTTGAAACCTCAACAAAATGACAGGTCCTTAAGATATTAATGAATAGATTCTATGACCTTTTCTAATTGCATGATATTGGCATATCTTTCAGGTAGTCATTTTTGTTTGCTCATTTGTGACTGCTGATATTTCCTTTCTCATTGTCACTGAGGTCCTTTCTTCTCTTTTGCCTATAATGCAATTCTTGGAATTGGGCTTTCATTGTACTGCTGTGTAATATAAACCATGATAATTTTGATGTATTAAGACATTAGTTATGGTTGCTTTGCTATAGCTGATGGGAACTCCCCTCCTTTTCTGCAATGTCATTCTTAGTAAATAACAAAGTCTTATTTAAAATTTGGAGTCTACGGTCTTATTTTCCACAACAATGTTTTCATTCATCAATCCTGCCTGACTGAGATCTTTTATTCTGCAGATGAATGTCTTTCTCTAGTTCAGGAACATTTTTTCTATATTTTTTTATATGAAATGCTACTCCATCTTTTACTCTTCCTCCCTTTGGAACTCCTGTTACTCACTGTTGGGTCTTCTGTATGTGTCTTTCAGTTCCCTGGTCTTTTTTTTTTTTTTTTGCGGTACGTGGGCCTCTCACTGTTGTGGCCTCTCCTGTTGCGGAGCACAGGCTCTGGACGTGCAGGCTCAGCTGCCACGGCTCACAGGCCCAGCAGCTCCAGGGCATGTGGGATCTTCCCGGACCGGGGCACGAACCCGCGTCCCCTGCATCGGCAGGCGGACTCTCAACCACTGCGCCACCAGGGAAGCCCTGATCTTGTCTTTTATGCTTTCCATCCACTTGTATTTTTGTTCTGTGCTCTCAATTTTCCACCATTTGATGTTTCATACTATTAATTCTGATGTATGATTTATGTGCTGAGTTTTTGGCTTTTTATGTGCTGAGCTTTAAAGCTCAAAAATTATGATTCAAATCCTTGGGTTGGGACAGCGTGAGATAGGGATAGTAGTTAATGTGCTCCTAAAATTTCCAGGCTAAAGATTCAGGCCTGAAATAAGCATATAAAATCAGCAGAAATGAAGAAGGAGTAATAAATTGTGTTAGTTCGCTGGGGCTGCCATAATAAAATACCACAGACTGGGTGGCTTAAACAACAGATATTTATTTTCTCAAAGTTCTGGAGGCTGGACGTCTAAGATCAAGTGCCAACAGTATTGATTTCCTCTGAGGCCTCTCTCCTTGGTTTGCACATGGCTGCATTCTTGCTGCCTCTTCACACGGTCTTTTCTCTGTGTGTGCACACCCCCTGGTGTCAGTTTTTGTGTCCAAATTTCCTCTTCTATAAAAGCAAATGACTAAGGCCAAAAATAGCTTCTCTTATGTCAAGAAAGCCATGCCTGTTTAGGCCCAAAATAGCTTCTCTTATGTCAAGAAAGCCATGCCTGGTTCTCTTTCTCCAAGGATTTCCCCCCTACACTATCTGCTTCACTTTCAGTCTTACCTCCCCAGCACACCAGTCAGATTGGATTAGGACCCACACTAATGGCCTCATTTTAACTTAATTACCTCTTTAGAGACCTTATTTCCAACTATGATTATACTCTGAGATACTGGGGATTAGGATTTCAACAGATGAATTTTGGGGAAACACAATTCAGCCCATAACAATTGTCACTGTAAAAGTAAATACTTGCTGTTTATTCACATCAACTAATTCCTGTATCAACTAGGTTTCCAACAATTCAATTCAATTCTGACACCAACTCCCAGAGTTAGCATCAGGATCCACAAGTGTCTCAGTTCCACAAGAGTGCCCCCACTAGAAACACTGGCCACAAATGGGGTGCCAAAATAGTTACATTTCTGCTCAGCAGACTAAACATTCAAGGGTTCCCTCAACCCTCTCAATAGGTTTGGTAACTCACTAGAACAACTCACAGAACTTAGGAAAGCATTTACTTATGACCACTGGTTTATTATAGAAGATATCATTCAGGAACAGTCAAATGGAAGAGGTGTGTAGGGCAAGGTATGGGGGTAGTTGTGTGAAGCTTTCATGCCTTTTCTGGATGCGTTACCCTCCCAGCACCTCAATGAGCTTACCAACTGAAAAACTCTCCAAACTCCATTGATGAGGGTTTTTAAAGGAGGTTTCATTAAGTAGGCATGATTGATTAAATTATTGATAATCGGTAAATAACTCAATCACCAGCCCCTCTCCCTTCCTGGAGGTTGGAGGGTAGGGCTGAAAGTGTAAGCAGATAGGGTAGGAGGTCCCAGAGAAAGAGAACCAGGCATGGCTTTTTAGACATAAAAGAAACCATTTTTGGCCTAAGTCCTTTTGTGATCCAAGCCTGGCCACACTGTTTGCCCTTGAACAGGTCTCAGTAATTAATGATCTTAAGAGAAGTGAGGCAATGTAGGTACAAAGGAAAAGCAGTCAAGAAACAATAGTTCAGCGATAAAAGAGTCCTAGTTCCTCCTCAAGGGATATGCAGAACACTCTGTTACATTTCTTTGAGTTCCACAGGAACTAAGGCCCACACCCAGGTGGAGGATAGTAACTACATGCTGAGACCTCAGACTGGTGGAACCTAAGGAATGATGATGTTGACCTTTTCTGACCCTCAGGACTTTAATCAACTAAAGCTTGGACTTGGTTGACCTTTGCTTCAATTCAATGTTAAATTCTCCTCTGCTTAAGCCCCTTCATGAATATGCATACACTGCCCAAGCCCCTTCATGAATATGAATGTACCCTTAGCTTAAAACTTCCCCAGTTTTGCTGTTTGGGGAAGAATGCTTTGGGAAAGATCCCTGGTGTTCTCGTTACTTGCTGCAAGTAATAAATCCTTACCCCGCTCTTTGGCTTGTTTGTGTCTTTTGGCACTCACTAAAAGGCGAACCTGTTTTCAGATAACAAAAGTTCCAAGCTTCTAATCATGGATTGCTCTTTCTGGTGACCAGAACCCATCCAGAAGCCATCTAAGGGCCTGCCTTACCACTAAGGAAGTTCCAGAAATTTTGGATTTGTGTGAGAAACTGGGGACAAAGACCAAATATTTTTCTATTACACCACATTTATGCAAAAAGGTGACACACTGGACTACAAGATGCTTTTGAATCCTTGATGAATACAGACTGAGAAAAATGCCATTTAAATGTAAGTATGTCTGCCTTTTAAGAGGTTAACTTTACCTTTAGATTGTTTCTTTGTTCTAAGAAAGCCACAAAGTGGGCCTGTAAACTAAATCAAGTCATCTATCTATTGTTCCTGAGAAAACCACAAGAATCTTGAATGTAAATATCTTAGAGCAGCTAAGAGTTTTGTTTTGTAAATTAAACGTACCTAGGTATCAGGTTTCTACAAGTTTTGTGGCTTCCTTGGCAAAAGTATCCTTTTCTGTTTGGATCTAGATTGCCCTGTGTATTATTTTTGTCCTTTTTCTTTGAACAGTTGTAGGAACTCTAGTGGTGTAAAAAAAGAAAACTCTAAGAAGAGAAAGCTGACTGGAAAGGTGACACAGAAATCAGTTGCAAACTCAGCCAACTTTAGAGACCAAGCAGGTGACATAAATGTGTGTGAAACTGTTCATTCTGAAACTATATTTAGTGGTGAGTAGTTTAGGGGTAAAACTGGAAAGTTTGTGCCTTCTCAAGGAATTTAATTTCAAAAAAGTTTTTGAAACACTCTGAAGTAAGTTTAGTTTCCAGCTATGGTGGAGTAAGAGGGACCAGATTTTATCCTCCTGCCATAACAAATAGAAAATTGGACAAAATATATGAAACAATGGTTTTCAGACTCTGGGCAATGTCAGCACAGGACAATGATCAATGACCCTTTTAAAAAGGAAATAAGGAAGGTAAGCCCTATTTTGCCCAAGCTTATTTCTGGAGTTTCCAGGTTGCATCATATGAAAGGGTACCCAAACAGAAATCAGCAGTCACACTAAATTAGGGAATTGGAATTTGGTGTTTAAGGATGCCAAGTTTTCTATAATTTGCAAGATATAATGATGTTGAGGAGATATAATAATGTATAGAAAGCACTGCCGAGATCTGTAGAAGGCTGACCTAGAGTCTTGCTGAGGATTAACCTGCACATTGAACTGTGACTTTTAAAAATACCTGTGGAATTTGAAAGTAATTTTTAAAATAAATTTTTTCTTAGTATTTTCTCTGAAATTACTTCCAGTTTTAAGAGAGGAAACAATGTAAAGAAAATGTAATTCACTGGTAGTCATTTTGGTAGAAACATTCCAAAAAATGAATAAACATACATGTTACGATTTAATGATTTTTATAGGAAAGTTTTTACTATTTACTGTTGGTCATTGCTTTGGTATTTAAGACTGTAACACTGAACTAGTTTTTCTCTCTTGATATTGAAGATTACTTAACTGTTTTTTAAATTGTCTTTCATTATCTACAGTTCCATACTAAGTACTAGTGTCTTAAAGACTTGGGAATCAAAACCAAGTCCAAACAAGAATTAAAATCTGCCCTTGGGAATTCCCTGATGGTCCAGTGGTTAAGACTTTCACTGCCAGGACCCAGGTTCGATCCCTGGCGGGGGAACTAAGATCCCACCAGCCACGCAGTGTGGCCAAAAATAAAATAAAATAAAATCTGCCCTTATATAGAGTTTAAAGCTTCTTTTAAAATACATTCTAGAACGTCAATTACTGTATTTACTACTGAGTCTGCAAACTAATAGCTGCAACTAGGTACTACCTTATGTTAGAATGATGTAACATTTATAAATATATAAATTATTTTTACATTTCAGTTTAATCCACTAAGTTGCTATTTTTACTTTGTCAACAAGTTCTAGTAATTTTTTTTTTTTTTTTTTTTTTTTTTTTGCGGTATGCGGGCCTCTCACTGTTGTGGCCTCTCCCATTGCGGAGCACAGGCTCCAGACGCGTAGGCTCAGCGGCCATGGCGCGTGGGCCCAGCAGCCCCGCGGCACGTGGGATCCCCCCGGACCGGGACACGAACCCGCGTCCCCTGCAGCGGCAGGCGGACTCTCAACCACTGCGCCACCAGGGAAGCCCAAGTTCTAATAATTTTTTATCATTAATTAGATCACTACACATGTTTTACTTATACAATTATTTCAGTCCTATTTTCTAAGTATCAGGCAAATCTTAAAGGAAGCTTAGTTATAATAAAGGATTATGTAATATTTCTAATCCCTTTGATGTGATTTAAGATTTTAATCCCTGACTTTGAAACTGAGCAGGATCCTTCCGGCCCCTCCCAGGTACAAAAACCCCTCCATGTCTCCTGGTTCTTGTTTGCAGAAAAAGACTTTAGTCTCCTAGGCCTTCCCTGAGTTCCAAAGAACAGACTCAAATAGTTACTAATTAGGGAAGTTAGGGGACACAGAAACAAAGGAAAAACAGTAAAGTAAGAAAAGTAATGATAACCTAAACCAGTGGTCCCCAACCTTTTTGGCACCAGCGACCAGTTTTGTGGAAGACAATTTTTCCATGGACCGGGGTAGGGGGATGGTTCCGGCAGTAATGTGAGCAATGGGGGGGATGGTTCAGGAGGTAATGCGAGCGATGGGGAGTGGCAGATGAAGCTTCCCTTGCTTGCCCCCTGCTCACCTCCTGCTGTGCAGCCCCAGTTCCTAACAGACTGCGGACAGGTATCGCCTGCGGGTTGGGGACCCCTGGCCTAAACAATAGTTCAGTGAAAAAAAAAGAGTTCTAGTTCCTTCTCCAGGGAGATACATAACGATCTGATGCATATCTTCCAGTTGTTCTGCAGAAACTAAGACCCCCTACCCAGATGGAAGAAGGTGGACTACATGCTGACCACGAGCACATAGACCCCAGACTGGCTGGAACCAGAAGGCTGACGGTTAAGATTCCTGAAAGGTCATGCTGTTACCTCACCACCAACCAATTAGAAGAAAATCCCTGAGCTGCAACCCTCATCCCAAATGCTGCCTTTAAAAACCCTTCCATGAGAGCCATTGGGGAGTTTGGGTCTTTTGAACATGAGCTGCCATTTCTCCTTGCTTGGGCCCCTGAAAATAAATGCTGTAGTTTCCTTAACCACAACCTAGTGTCAGTAGATTGGCTTTGCTACAAGGCAGGCAAGCAGACTCAAATTCAGTTCAGTAGCAACTTCTCAAAAAATAACCAGAGCTTTACTATTTCCTGGAAGAAAAAAAAAAAAAAAGGAAAAAAAGGGAAAAAGCATCAGTTTGTTATGTATATCCTTTGAGGAGGAACTAGGACTCCTTTTTTTCACTGAACTATTGTTTAGGTTATCATTACTTTTCTTGCTATACTGTTTTTCCTTTGTTTCTGCATCCCCTCTACTTTCTACAGAAAGTATAAGGCAGCATAAGAAGTACAGAAAAGTAGTAAATGATCTGTCAAATTGGATAGACCAGTGAATCAAGTATATCTCTATTGTGAACTCAGTTCTATTGGCCATACTCTGTAATTAGATTATACTGGATAATAAGACATCTCTACAGTTAGTTCCTGTGACATAGTGATTTATAATAAAAAAATACATATTTGCCTTTGGTTCCTGGCCCATAGTTCCAAACCCTTGTAATTTCTTGAGCAGAGAGCAATGTGAGCACCTTTTGTTATAATATTTGGTCTTTTGTCCTCAGTTCCTTAAATCACTTCAGAGCCATCAAGGTGAAGTGGGTATCTTGTTATTCATAACAAGCCCCCTTCCACCACAGCTGGCTTTTGTTAATGAGGAGACTTTTGGAGAGCACCTAAGGATGCAGCTGGTTGCCAGGGGAAACAATTAGAATACAGGATTGGAACTTTCAGTCCCTCTCCGTGATGAGGGGAGAGGCAAGAGGAAAGGGACTGGAGGTGGAATCAATCACCTATGGCCAATAATTTAATCAACTGTGCCTATGTAATGAAGCCTCCATAAAACTCCAAAAGGATGGGATTCAGAGAACTCCTGGGTTGGTGAACATGTAGAGAGTCGGGAGAGGGGCACACTTGGGGAGGGCATGGAACCTCTGAGCCCTTTGCCCATACCTTGCCCTACGCATCTCTTCTATGTGGCTGTTCCTGAGTAATATCCTTTTATGATAAACCAGTAATCTGGTGAGTAAAATGTTTCTCTGAGTTTTGTGAGCCACTCTCACAAACTAACCCAACCCAAGGAGAGCATATGGTAAGAAGCATAGGTGATAACCTGGACTTACACGACCGGCTTCTGAAGTGGGAAGGGGAGTCTTGTAGGATGGACCCCTTAACCTGAAACCCAAAGAGGGGGTCGAGGGAACCTCTGATTTGTAGCTGGTTATCAGAAGCACAGGTAACAACCTGGGCTCACAAATTTCTTCTGAAGTAAACAACAGTCTGTGGGACTAAGTCCTTAACCTGTGGAATCTGATGCTCTCTCCAGACGTACAGTGTCAGAATTGAGTCAAATTGTAGGATATCCAGCCGGTGTCAGATAATTGCTTATTGATGTGGGGAATGCCCTCCCATACACATACACCCCACACACAGGAATTGGTGACCAGAATCTTTAGGTCCCCAAAATGGGATTCTTAATTATTTACCTACAGGGTTTATAAACCCTTTTATAAGGAAAAAACCAAAAACGTCGATATACATCAACAACATAATTCTGAATACTAAATACACACTACATTTGATATCCAAGTGCAAAACATAAATGGCCTTCCTCAGCTGTGGCTGACCTTTATGACGGGCACAGCCATTAGGCTGAAGACTACGGCAGATATTTTACCTATACATGTGGTTTCCGTGAAGGGATCCTTACTTAGAAAGTAGTCCGAGCGGTAGCTACCCAGAAGATTCTGTTGTTCTGAAAAGGGCAGTTGTGGTTCTCCCAGCTTTCTGTCATGCTTGCTTAAGAGGAGCAATGGGCTGCAGCTGCCAGCATCCAGCAGAGGTGGCAGGAACATCAGGTGCATAAGCCAGTAGATTCAGAGGGGTAGGACACATAAAATGTGAGGCTTATGAGGAAAAGAGACTGTCAAGGGAAAAAGAAGCAAAATTATCCTAGTGCACAAATTCATAAATAAGGAATTTCTTCCTTATTTATGAATCTTTAATATTTACTTATATCTCAATATTTCTCAAACATGTAATAAAGTTAATATGTATGTACCTGTCTCTCCACTGGACTCTGAAAACCCAAACCCTCAGAATCTTGTACTTGGGTGGAATTGAATAAGAGGCACTTCCAGTATGTATGCCAACTCATAAAGTAGATAATAAAAATGCTAATTTACATAAGTTTTGGTTTAACTTTTCAAAAGTTCTTGACAACTGGGTGTGTAAGTGATCTCTCATTGAAATGGTATTAATTTTTTTTGTCTTTGCATATCTTACTTTCTTTGCTGAAAAAAGCTGGGAAAAAACCAGAAGTACTAAAAATTTACTAAGAGAAAATGTGCCTCTCTGGATTAGCGTAGTCAAGGTAGAAAACTCTTATGTAACACCACATGTTAATCTGAATTAATATACATCAATAATTATTAATTGCAGTTGAGCTAATTTGAATTATTCTGACCAAGTCAGAAAACTATATGATTCAGTTATCTCAAACAAAGTCATGGTTTTGAGGTTTATTAGTTTGAGAAGTCTATTTTTTACATCCAATGAAGCCAACTGTTTGATATTAAACTTGTCCTAAAAACACCTGTGTATAGTGTCATTGATTTAAAATACAATAAAATGTGCTTAAAATTCTATTGAAACACTGAACAGCTTTTAACTACAAAACCTGTTCTTATGGTACATCTAATACACATAAATGAGATAATTAACATT
This sequence comes from Tursiops truncatus, assembly GCF_011762595.2. NCBI lineage: Eukaryota > Metazoa > Chordata > Mammalia > Artiodactyla > Delphinidae > Tursiops > Tursiops truncatus. The sequence continues at coordinate 23,565,132 of NC_047037.1, read as the reverse complement.
ACTTAGTAGAAGAGTTACAGTTAACATTGTCAAGTGTTTGAATTTTAGGTATTGGAGTTGGAAACAGGGAAAAGACCCCATCATTTTGTGGGAAAATGACAGGTCTTTTAATTAGACTGAAAGTAATATATATTATTATTATTCATATTTTGATAGGTAGCTACAGGTTTCAACAGCTAAATTAAGCTTAGAAACACAAATGTGGCACTGAGGTAAATGGACATGGAAAATTTTACTTGTATCTTCCTCATTCTTTTCCTCTCAATCTCCCCCATCTCAGTAAATGGTAACTCTTCCAGTAGTTTGGGACAAAAACTATGCAGTGATAGCTGATGCTTCTCCTTCTCTCACATCCAAACCTTGAGTAAATTCTGTTACATCTGTCTTCGGAATATAACCAGAATGTTCTTACCAGCTTCCTTGCTATCAGCTGTCATTTCTAGTTTGGATTATTACAATAATATTTAATCCTAAAGTGTTCATTGCTTCAACTGTTCATCTATCCACCCATCCAACAACTACTAATAAACAACCACTTATATCAGACACCGTTTGGGGTACTTATGTACACAGAGAATTGCCCCTTTGGCCTTTACAAAAGGAATACCTCTTTTGCATCCTAAATTTACTATGATGCATTGTCCCAGGACATAACTACCAGGGGACTAAACAGTCAATAATGAGAAAGTTAATGACTCAGTAAGGAATCACTTTCCAAGTCGAGATTCCAATGCTTTGCTTCTTAACCAGACTAAACTGGAGAACCTAATTGATATGTCATTAAGAATATTCTGATAGATCACTGTCAGTAATGATTTTTGGCACACAACATTGAAGGAATATAAAGAATTGAATGACATTACTTTATAATATTCTTTTACTCCTCTCAGCTTAAATGAACAAGATGTTTTGGCCTTTATATCTCTAAAACTGAAAAAGAGAAAAAGAATGTATGTTGAACTCTGTCAGATTACAGCAATAAATAATACTCATCCATGAAAACATTACCTAAATGATAAAAAAACCCAATCTCCTAAGAAATATATTTCAATAAAATATTACTTTTTATAATACTCAAAATTGTGACATTTATACTTTGATCAGCTGTATACGAATAGCAGTTGTAATGATAAAAAATTTCTCTGAATTGACAACGTTCAGAACATTATGATCACAAGATACGCAATAAATGTAAATATACACACTTTTTTTGCTGCAGAAAACAATAACCAATAAAACTTCCATACGTAAAACCTTACTACCTAACAGTGGCATTTTGTAGGTTAAGAGTTTCTCAATAGTACAGCACTATTGACATTCTGGGCTGGATAATTCTTTGTTGTTGGGAATTGCCTTGTGCAATGTAGGATGTTTTGCAATATCCCTGGCCTCTCCCCACTAGATACCAATAGCCCCTACTCCCTAGTTATGACACCAAAAATGTTTCCAGATATTGCCACATGTGCCCCCACCCCACTGAGAGGCAATATTCCCTAATTGAATGCCACTGCTGTAGGGAATATAATAGCAATGAAATGTAAAACTTTATCAAAGAGCTAGTTCATTTTTTAAAAATATATGATGGGTATCAAAATACTATATTTAATCCCATTGCATACATTTAAAAGAGTGAGTGATTGTAAAATTACATTTTATGATATACTGGAAATTACATTATTTATCATTATCTGAACTTATGGGGAGGAACTTTGGATGTTAGCTCACAATCCATTAGCCAAAGGCATCCAGTAGTTCATAGGATAGGTGGGTAATGTACATTAACATTCATTTACAGATCTTTTCCCAAACCCTAATAGGTACCTTAGAACACTCTTGAGTTTATCTCATATAGCTCTAAGCCTTCTTTTTTTTCCCCTTGAGGAATGTAATAAGTTCTTGAAGACTATCTTTCTTTGTAAAAGTCTAGAAAACTGAACTGAAAGAGTATCAAGGCTTTTGAACACATGTAATATATTTAGATACAAATATTTTTCAAAATTCAACTTATATAGGCTAGTAATCTTTTTCACTTCCATTCTTCAAATGATGCCTATACAATTGCAAAGATTTGGAGACTGAAAATAGCTTAAGAACTCCAAAGATCTTTTCTATACATAGAAGCAGTATTTCCTTAATCCTGTTACAAGGCCCGTAAATAGTGTCTCACTGCGCCTCAATCCTCTCAGCTTAATCACTGGCAAAAGTGCCAATGGAATCATTCATTCTAAATAAAATTATAAAAATGTATGTAGTGCTTTTATTGTTTTAAAGCAATTCCACATAAATTATCTACTATTAATTGAACACATCTAAATGACAGGTAGAAAAGATGTTAGGGATAAGAAATTTGCATTTAGTAATAACTTGCCTAGACAATTCAGCAGAGCTGACATCTCCAGACCAATCGCACCAAACTCTTTTCTTACGAAATCCTGATTTGAGATATTGCTCATTTTACATTTTATGAAGTTTTGGGATGCTTTGAAGGTAAGTTAAATCCAATTACTGCCAAAGGCTTCAAAAAGTCCTTAGCTTTATCACATTTCTTAAGCACTTTGTACAGGCTTTGTACAAATTGGAAGACCAAATTGTCCAACTTGTCTGTAGTCAATGTAACACCATTTAAAAGTCGATTCTGTGTTGAATACATTTATTAAATTGTACAAAGGTTTTTTGTTTTGTTTTGTTTTTTTGCGGTACGCGGGCCTCTCACTGCTGTGGCCTTTCCCGTTGCGGAGCACAGGCTCCGGACGCGCAGGCTCAGCGGCTGTGGCTCACGGGCCCAGCCGCTCCGCGGCATGTGGGAACTTCCCGGACCGGGGTACGAACCAGTGTTCCCTGCATCGGCAGGCGGACTCTCAACCACTGCGCCACCAGGGAAGCCCAAAGGTGTTTATTTTTTCTTCTTCAAAGTTTGAATTCTTATATCATGAAGGTCAAAACACTGACTTCAACAGTACTTCTCAAAAGAATGGCTCTGCCTTTTACAATTAAACAGCTATTGAGAACAACATGGAGAAATAAATTTGATAAACCAGTATAGATGTTTCTCATTAAGCCTTCCAGAGTTCATGTATACAGGCCAGTTAATGGTTCTTCTAAAAATCATTGTCCAATCCCTATCATTAACTCAGTTAAAACCCAGATATTTAATGTCACATCAGGAATCACTTGTCCATCAGAAAAACAACTAGTCCTCATTTTAATTATTCTAGCGCTAAAACTGAAAAGCATATTCCAGCTACTTTAGAGTCTGGGTCCCCTAAAACTTCCACCAAAACAAGGCGCTGTAGTTCAGCATTTCCGAGTTATTTTTGCAGTTGTTACGTGAATCTGAGCCAAGGTGCCCGTGTGGCGCACCAGGCGGCCCCGGGTCCCCATGGCTACCGCCACAGCAACGCGTCGCGCGTCCCGCAAGGCAGGCCCCAGCTCGCGGGGAGGGGCGAGGGCGCCCGCCCGCGCCTCAGAGATGCTCAGGGGAGGCGCCGGGACACTGTCTTCCCCGAGTTGAAGGAAACGGCTAGGGCTGGGAAAGCTGGCGGGGAGCAAGCCAAAAGCTCGTCCCTGCTTCTTCGCAATGGCTAGGGCAGACCTCCCAGCGACACCAGGCCGCGTCAGTTCCCTCTACATTCTTCTTTCCCTTTTTTATCATGGTGCCTTGCAGACTTCGTTTTTTCCGTGCCCACGCAGGATAATTTAAGCTGCCTCCACAAACGTGACAGACGCCAAAGGTGAAGCCCCCAAACAGTCCCGCCAAAACTCACACCTTTTCCCACGTTTTCTCCGCAGGGCCGCCCGCGAGTGAGAGGTGTGCGGGCACAGGGGGAACTCGAGCTCCCGCCGCGGCCTCGCTTCGCCCCGCCCCCGGGCGCGCGCCCCACCCGTATAAGGTTCGGGGGACACGCCGCTCCGCCCACCTTGCCTCCAGCCCGCGCGCGCGCGCGCCGGGCGGAGGCAAGGGGTTGCAATAGGTTTCAGCAGTTCCTTTCTTTTTTTTTTTTTTACCCCTTAGAAGACTGTTTCCACAATGGCAAAAAACAGGCCCCAGTAAAAGTCAACAATCATAAAAGAGTAACTGTTGCTAAAAGTAATTACAGCACAGGAGCTCGCGAGTTTACCCCGCCTCCAAAAAAGCTTGAGCTCCGCCCCCATAGGGTCGGGCCCCGCCCCCCCCAAAGCCGCCCCTGGGAGCCCGCGCTTACGCTTTCCGGGCGGTGCACGACGCGCTCGCTCCGCCCCGCCAGCCCCGCCCTCCGGCCCCCCTCTCCCTCCCTCAGGAGAGCCTTCGCGCACGAACTAGGGCATACGGCGTCAGAGACGTGCGGGCACCTCATCCTTCCCACCTTCCTACACAGTTGCTACTTTTCGATGTGAGACATTCCAGCTTCTCATCCCCTTCCGTGAGTCCCTCTTTTCCTCTTATTAAACCCCATTCGCTCGACGGGCGGCCACCAGCGCAACAGCTTTCGCGCCCCAAGCAACAAGAGCGCGTGCGCGCACACGGGCGGACGCGGCCGCGCGGCCGTCAGGTCCCCGAGCTCCCTCCCCCTCCCGCTGCTGTATAACTTGACTGGCTTGGAGGAGGCGCCGCCGGAGTCGGAGGGCGGGGAGCTCGGAGGAGGGAGCTCGAGAGTTGTGGAGACTAGTGACTGGGAGAAGTCGCAGCCTGCTCCGGTCGGCTCCTTCCCGCTCCCCGTCTCTCTCTCTCTCTCTTTCTTAACACACCTACTCCGCCTTCCGCCCCAGCCTGCGCCCTCGCTCCTTTTCTCGCCCGGGGGCCCCTGCCAGTCACTCTCCGGGTTTCGGCGCGGCGGGGGCGCCCCGGGGGTGCCCTCGCCCTCCGGGAGCGGGCGGACGGGCGGCGGGCGGGATGTGGCGCCTGGTGCCTCCGAAGCTGGGCCGCCTGTCCCGCTCGCTGAAGCTGGCGGCGCTGGGCAGCCTGTTGGTGCTGATGGTGCTGCACTCGCCGTCGCTGCTCGCCTCTTGGCAGCGCAACGAGCTGGCCGACCGGCGCTTCCTGCAGCTCAATAAGTGCCCGGCGTGCTTCGGCACGAGCTGGTGCCGCCGCTTCCTCAACGGACAGGTGGTGTTCGAGGCGTGGGGCCGCCTGCGCCTGCTGGACTTCCTCAACGTGAAGAACGTCTACTTCGCGCAGTACGGCGAGCCCCGTGAGGGCGGCCGCCGCCGAGTGGTCCTCAAGCGCCTCGGCTCGCAGCGCGAGCTGGCGCAGCTCGACCAGAGCATCTGCAAGCGGGCCACCGGCCGGCCCCGCTGCGACCTGCTCCAGGCCATGCCCCGCACCGAGTTCGCGCGCCTCAACGGCGACGTGCGGCTGCTCACGCCGGAGGCGGTGGAGGGCTGGTCCGACCTGGTGCACTGCCCCTCGCAGCGTTTGCTCGACCGCCTGGTGCGCCGCTACGCCGAGACCAAGGACTCGGGCAGCTTCCTGCTCCGCAACCTCAAGGACTCGGAGCGCATGCAGCTGCTGCTGACCCTGGCCTTCAACCCCGAGCCGCTGGTGCTACAGGTAGGCGCGGAGCCCGGGCCGGGGGCGTCCTGCCGGGAGGGCCGCCCGGGGAACGGGAGTCCGGAGAAGGGGCCCCTCCCGCGCCCGTCGCCGGGTCAGGACCCGGTGCGGCGCGGCGAGGCGAGGCGAGGCGGCGGGCGTGGGGAGGGGGCGGCGCTTGGGGGACCCCTGGCGCTGTGAGGGATCGCGGAGTGCGACCCGGCTGCTGGAGAGTCCGCTCTTCTCAGCTGGGCGCGGGCGCATCTCGGGTCTGACTGCGGATCCTTCAACGCCAGAGGGAGCGCGTCTTGTACGCTCGCAAAATGTCTCTCCGCCGAGTTTCTTTCGGCTCTCCTCCCTGCCTTTTTGCTTTGATCCGCCGGAGCTTGCGCTTCCGCGGCGCAGTGTGTTCACGAGCCCTTGGACCTTTCTTAGTTCTCCAGTGTTTCTGTATCGCGTTTGGTCTCGTCTTCAGCACCCCGCGCGGCTGGCCTCACTTCGGCCCCAAAGTCTGTCTTTGTTTTATTCCTTAGCTCATTCACCTGGCACATCATTGGGGCCGCCAATTTGGGGACAGACTCGGGAGGATGAGGTCAGAGAATGGACACCGGGGTCCGGGGTGGGGTCAGTCTGCGAGCCGTGCTTTGGGTGGAATTAGAGGAAAAAGTAAGGCCCGTTGGACTTGGGGCTGCGAGGCTTTAAGGCCAAGACGGACATTTTCATCCTGATCCTGTGACCTGCTCTATTCATGCGGTAATTTGGCTGCAGGAAGGTGAAATGTTAGGCCGGGGTTAGAAAACAGGGAAAGGAGAGTCATCTCTCTTCTAGCTGACTTATTGGTTCTCTCGTGACTTTATTTTGAAACCAAACGAGCCGTTTAGGGGAGTAGGTTGGGATCGTTTTACTGGTGGTGACAGCCAAAAAGAAAACAGAACCTCTCAAAACTGTGTTTACCTTGGGAAAAGTTGCTGAGTTTATCCACATTCCCACTCGCCTTTAGTGCAGTGTCCTTGGATAGTGGTTACAACTGTTGGGGTTTTGATCTAGCCCGATAACCGCAGGGAAAGTTACCTTGCTCATTTTCCATAACAGTTGTGCTGTATTTCAAATACAAAGGGGAAAAAACATGACGTAGAATTAATCACAAGTAATTTTGAGTACTTCACGCCCTTTCGGCGCTGCTAAGAATGTCACTGATGGCTGGGGGGTTTTTACAGGGTTGCATTTTTTTAAATTCTGAAGTGCATTAATAGGAATGTGCAGTATTCATTTATATTGCTGGCTTTTCTCAAGTTCTCCGCTGCCCAGCTTAACTAAGAGAAGCCAGCATCGTTTGATTAGTTCAGCCAAATAATTTTAACACAAAATAAATACTTTGCCTCCAACAAAACCGTAGTAAATTTTAAGTCGTCCTAGGATGTATGTAACGGGTCATTTAAAGTACAGATTGTATATTAAATGCTTCTCTTTAACAGTGAATGGTATATAAAACTGGTTAAACTTTCCTCGAAGAAATTACATTATTCGGTAGTTCCAAAACTAGTCAGCCTCTAAATTTTAAGTCCATACTTATGATACGCACATTTGATTTGCAAGTTTTTTTTCCATTTAAGCTGCTTTTTCTCTGTGAGAAATAGATGTTTATGTTAGCAAGGTTAGTCCCTGGAGAAAGCTCTAGCAGTATGGTTTGCTTAGCAGATAGTCTCTCAAATTCTCTGGGACCCAACAATTTAGTAAAGAGCTATCTTAGTAATACACATTTTCTGCAACTAAAATAGTGGCTTCATATTGAAAGGTTTTTATCAGTTAACTCTACTTATATTAGAACCAATATTTTAAGAACGTTGTATATCCAGTTCTATAAATGTATGCATTTTAATATGAGAAACGTTGACATTTGATTTGCACTAAAGTAAATCTGCTTTATTTGGGGAACTTACATGTTTTTGAAGCTTGAAGTTGTCTTGGTATATTCAGTTTACTTTATAGTTGAGACAGTCAAGTGTACGTATATCTTGTTTTCTGATGAACTCTTCGCTTAAACTTTTCTTCTGTTTTCATCTTTAGTGATAAAAAACTTTTAAAAAATCAGTTATATTTTTGTAATTTAAGCTTACTTGACACAATTGCAGTGAGCAGGTGGCTAGGTGGGTTATAGGATAAGAGTTTGTTTTCAGTATGTAAGGAAATATCTGTATCAACATTGTTGACTGTGGTATTTGTAACTTGAAATTTTAATTTAGTTTTATAGCTGTTTACATGCTGTGTGAAATACAAATTTGGAGTCTTTAATACCAGTCAGTCATTGGTATTTTTTTTAAACTGTTGAGCAAACAAGTAGAATAAGAAGACTTATTTTAAATAGAAGGTCTTCATAGAGCTGCTACTTACTTTATAGAACCACTTAATCTTTGGTAAAAACTAATGAGTTAAGTATGAACAATATAATTAAAATTTGATGACAGTATAAAACCAGTGAAGTGAAAGGAATCTCAAAATTCTTTGGTCAAGTACAAAGATTGTTAAACACTAAGTCACATCATGATGTTCATTACTTTTTGTTAGCTAGACAGACATACACAATTTTAGTATTTATACAGGTTTCTGTGAAACTGTTAACAGCTGTTTATGGTAGTATTGGGATAGTAATTGATAATGGTAGAAAAACTCAGATTTGGCTCTCTATATATTTTGGGATTCATGTATTTTTAAAAACTATTTTTAAGGGTACAAGTGTGTGTTTTATAGCTTGAAGAGGAACTTGCTTTTTTTTTTTTTTTTCCTGTTTTTTTTTTCCCCAGGAGAGGGAGCTACTTATTGAATTTTTGGACAGTTGATAACAAACTAGATTTTTCTTATATTGCCCCCAGATTAACTACTTGAGAGAAAAAGTCTTTTGGATCGAATTCATCAAGCTATTCTTAAGAAAAGTTCCCATGTAGGAAACATGCTTCCAAAAATAAACATTTAAGAATCTCTTTTGATAAGGTACTAAAGAAAAAAATGAAAAGTATATATTAATTTAACCCATTAAACATGCATCTTCTGATTTTAAGAAACAGTAACAAACTGAAGTTTCTATTATGCCTTGAAAGGAGACATGAATGGTATTAAATGTCTGCAAGATATGTTTTGGACATACCTTACCTATGTAAAGCTATACAGATTTGTAGTATAGATTTCCCAATATGAAATGATACAGAAGTACAACTCTCTTCCCATTGTTAGATAGTTTTACTAGCCTTCAGCAGCTTATCTAATTCTAAGGAAAGTTGTTCTGCCATAGAATTATCTTCTAAAAAATTTTTATAAGCATCAAGCAACAAGATAATGCTAGAATCTTTATTTTCTACTTTTTCTCTTCACATTTTTACTTCACCCAGAGGTATATTTTAATTACAAGTACGCTAATCTTACTGGAAAAAAATGTGGAGAGGAACTTTGTAATATTCGTATGGCATTTTTGGAATAGTCAGAAATTGAGGTGTTGAAGTATTTGGCAAGATAGTAGGATATTTTCTGTTATTGATAAAATTTCTACCAGTATTTGTACTTACTTATCCTTGAATTTATAAAAATTGTGTGTATAAGGGAGAAAAATGCTGTCTGGATTTCCTGAGGCCCAAATTGTCTCTCTGACGTTATGACTTGGAGATAGTGAAGATGGTCTTGTTTATAGAAATAAGAAAGCTCTTGGTTGTTTGGGGCAAGGAGGTGGGAATTTGTCTTATTATATTTATAGAACTTTGTCTTAAATTTTCTGAATCATGGTTTTAATGGGATTTCTTTAATATTTACAGTGTGTAACTATCATTGTTTAAGCTATAGATTTTAAACTTTTCATTTCTATTCTTATAAATGACATAATACATTGAAAGCATTTTATGTAGTGCCTCATGCATAGTAAGCACTCAATAATTAGAGTGCTTAGATATTAAATAAGTAAGTGACTTAATTATCCAATGCATTTGATTAGTGGTTTTGAAGCTTGTTTGGAATATGAATCACCTTAAAAATAGTTTTGCTTCTGATTATCAACCATATCTTTAATTACACTGATTTATTCCATTCCTACAAGATGAATTTTATAATTAAACTTTGAGTGAATGTTGTTGTTTTTGTCCTTAAAAATAATTTCTATAGGAAAAGAATGTACTTTTAAGATGCACTAAGATGCAGTTTTTGATGTAAACAAAACCTTATGGCCATTTATCTAATTGTCTTACTTTGGACCAGTTGCTAAACTTTTTATGGGACTCCCTTTACTTAGCTATAAAGTAAGACTATTGGATTAAATTCTTTTCAGCCCCAACATCCTGTGACTCTCAAACTCTCGACTTGAAAAATTATTCTTCTGAGCTTGACTTTAAACTGGTGGGTTTAAGCTCTTATAAAAGGGAGTTAGGCGTTTTTGTACTTGATCCCTGCTATGGGTTGGAGGCCAGGATAGATAGTCCTTTTTCAGGCTTGTCTTCCTAGCCTCAAATTTTTACACACATGAAATCAGATTAAAACAAATCAAAATTCGAGACTGCCTTTAAAGGAAACAAATCTGGAGCTAAAGGTAGCTAAGGGTCTTGTGGGGTATTGGCACCTGGAAAGGATGTTCCAGACTTTGTCACGGGAATTTCTTTTCAAGCAACAGTTAAGGGGCTACCCCCTTCTCTCCTCCTGGCTGCTGCTGTAGTAACCACACTCCTGCACTCCCCTATTTAGGCTTCAGAGATGGTTTTGACTAGGTAGTTCTGAGTAGAACACTTTTTATCTAATAAATGAATGAGCTTAACTCTAGAGGGTTTTTTTTTTTTCCTGTTTTTCTTGCTTTTTATCTGAGGTTTCATTGACACTTGATTGTGCTTCCTGACAAAGCAAACAAAAATAATAAAATCTGTGTAACTCAGGTCCAAAAAAGAAGGAGACTTTTATTTTGGAAATATTATAGAAACAGACGGTCACCCATAGGAAAGCACCACTTCCAGATCAGTGGAGCAAAATCATTTGACACCCTAGCCTATTTTCTGGATATGTTCATATCATTTGACTATTATTAGTTCTGAGATCCTTTCTGTACTTTTGTCTAATCTTTGAACTATTTTCCCTCATATTTCCATTGCTTGCATCAGCACATATTCTTCACGTATGTTGGTGGGGGGTAGAAAGCTTACTTTTGGGGGATCTACTTTCTGGACATAGGTGGTCAGTTTCTCAGTGGCTCATCAGGCTGGTTTTTATTCTGATTTTCTGGCTTATGTCTCTGGTCTACTTCCTATATTGCAGTTATTGCTGCTGACTCTTCACAGAATGCTGACACGTTTTCTTTCTTTACTCACTCATTTTGTATATATTAAACTAACATGGGCTTAGAATATAAGCCCTGCATTTTTCCTATACATGCAGTGAACTTTAGTACATGATCGTAAACTGTCTTGAGACTGTAAATTATTGGTGTAAGATGAGGATAGTTATTCATCCTGGTCATAGACTTTTAAAGGTTTTAAATTATGTAATCAAATTTTTTATCCAATTTTTATGTCTTTTTGTAGATTATAGGAGGAAGTTATCTGTAAAATACCCAGAAGCTCTTTGGACTTACATAGCCCTGGACTTAGAGTCAGAAGAACTGAATTTTGTTTCCTCATTTGCTAAATAGTCTGTTATAAGGCATTTGGATTGAAACCTTTCTAGGCAGCTACTAAGTAGCTTAGCTGTGTAGGAGGTAGGTCTATAAATGACTAATTACCATTAATTATTATGCTATCATAATAAACCCTACAAAAAAAAAGGATATTGTGCACCCTGTCAGATGACTTATTTAGGGAGGGACATCTGGATGTATCTTCATAAGAATGGATACCAGGGAAGATTTCACAGAGGAATTGAATTCTGAGGATAAATGGGATTTTGCCCATAGATTTGGGAGGTGGGGGTTTGGGGGGGCCCAGGAGGTGTGGTGAGGACAGTATTGAGATAACGTTCTGTACTACCACAAAGCTGTTGGGTGGCAATGAACAAGTCCCTTAATGTTTCAGAGCCTGAGTTTTTTTAATCAGTAAAATGGGAATGTTAATACTGATCGAAAGGATTATTTTATTTATTTATTTTTATTTATTTTTTTTTGCGGTACGTGGGCCTCTCACTGTTGTGGCCTCTCCCGTCGCGGAGCACAGGCTCCGGACGCGCAGGCTCAGCGGCCATTGCTCACAGGCCCAGCCGCTCCGCGGCATGTGGGATCCTCCCAGACCGGGGCTCGAACCCATGTCCCCTGCATCAGCAGGCAGACTCTCAACCACTGCGCCACCAGGGAAGCCCCAAAAGGATTATTTTACAGGAGATAGGATTATTCAGATAATATACGCAAAATATCCTTATTTGTGAAGTTTTTTACAGTATATTATTACTTTGCAAATAAGCTTATTCCAGTTTTAGACATCTATAGTAAACTTCCTTAGTACGCTGCGTTGATATCTTAGAAATATGTAAATTTTACTCTTCCTGTGGCAAATGTTCAAATGTCACCACCCTTACATACACATACACACATCATAAATACCTATGTAGCTGCTGCTTCAGGCTATAGTTTTTTTGGAATAGTAATTAAAAGGGGGTTAAGGATTTGTCCCATATGATGAATAGAGTGAATATTGTACGAAACATGGTTTTTCGTAAGGATTCACTAATACAAAGCAAGTAGTTTAATTTTTCTCTGTAAATCATTATTAAGCTTAATAATTTTGTTTAGTACATTGATGAATGATAATTTTAAAACTAGAGGTTAAGTCTGGGTTATTTCTAGACATTCTTAGACTCTGAGACAGAATGTTAGATTTATCATTTGAGGTAAGTTTGATGTTTAAGGGTCTTCATAATTAAGGTGCTTATTTGGAATTTTAACTATGAACTGAAAACATCTGACAGGAATTCCGTAGCATTGCTCTGTAGTACTGGGAACTGACCTATATGCCCTTAGGATACAGTAAAGATGACATGCCAGGGCACAGTTTGTGCCGTCTTTGCTTTCTGGGGCATTAGATGTGGGCAGCAAATAGAGAACAAGGTAATCTTAGATTTTACATGCTATGAAAAGAACAAAGCAGATTCCTATGATGGAGAATTGGATTGGGGATAGAATTTTAAATTTGGTGGTCAGAATTTAGTGACATTTTAGCTGAGGTGCGAATGATGAGAAAACGCCAGTGGTGCAAAGTTCTGAGGGCAGAGTGATTTTAAGCAAGAGGTATGACAAAATTCAGAGGCCCCAACAGGATCAAGCATGGGAGTAGCAAAGCATGGTAGAACACAAGATCATAGAAGTAGGCAAGGTCCATATCCCGTAGGGCCTTGGAAACATGCTTAATGAGTTTAGAATTTTGTTTTCAGAGCGCTGGGAAACAGTAGAAGTGTTTTTAGTAGGGCCTGATCTGTGGAGAATGGGTTATAAGAAATAAGACAGGAATCAATCAGAAAGGCTTTTGCACTGGTTTGTAGGAGAAAGCTTGGTGGTTTGTATTAAGGTAGTTCCAACTGAGGTTATGAAAAGCTGTTAGACCCAATATGTTTTGGAGAAATAGCTGACAGGACTTGATGATTGGGATTGGTTACAGTATGAGGGAAAGAGAAAAATAAGATACCTCCAGGGTTTTTGGTCCGAGCAACTGTTGATGAGGAAGCCCAGAGATGGAATGGCTGTTGGAGTAGGGGGAACCAAGAGTTTTGTTTTGGCTATGATATAGTTAAGACAACGGGAATACAAATCTAAAACCAGGCACCAAGTGTTTAATGCACAGATAGTATGTTCCTAGCAGGTATTTTGCTTTACTTCTGAAGGGCTGTGTTAATTCAGTTAAAGGGAATGGGGGAAGTTAGTATTGTTCTATTGGCAGACTTTTTAAAGAAATCAGGTCTTGACTAAAGAAAGTAATGTAGGTTATTGGGTTCAAAAGAAGCTGCTTATATCTTTTTTTCTTTCTTTCTTTATTTGACATTTTGTTTTACTGAAAGTAAATATTTGAGTATAGTGTTTCTAGGTATATCTTTCAACTTAGAAACATGGATCACAGTTGCTGGTTCTCATGAGGTAAGAAAGGGTCAGTTGAGACTAGTTAAATATTTAAAATTTTACATTTAAAATTTGCGGCCAAGTGATTTTTTTTGGTGTGGGACAGCATTTCTTAAGCTAGTCATTCTAAAAGATGAGTTATTTCTGTTAAACTTAGTAGATTTTTTGTTTTTGATGTGTTTTGACGTTAGTTTCCAATTTTAGATACAGCTGTTGGACATGATATTCAGTGAAATAACACAACCATGCTATTTTCAAGGCATTGCTTAATATTGTTGGAATTCTAGGTGGGTGGAAATGGCATTCAGAAAATTATTTAATGAAATAAATGGAACATATCCTGTGACTTGAAAATCTTGAGATTATTAAGATTCTACAGTGTTTGCGATGTATAAATTAAGTATAAATTAAGAAGCTGAGGTCTTAGAGAAATTTTATCAAAAATTAGGTAACCATTAAATCATCCCAGTAATTTTACTATATTTTCCCTCCAGACAGTTCACAAAACTGTGAACACATTAGTCTGTCACCAGTGCATTTGAATAATCTCTATGAACAGCTGTTACAACATGCGTTACTACAATGGGATTTTGTTCAAATTTTGGCTTTTAAAAATAATTTTGAAGCTCAAATGGAACCTTTAAGCATTTTCTATGCTTTTGTTAATTTACTTTCTAAAAATGTTCTCAAGTTTAAATTTGCGTGTACGTGTAGAAATGCCAGTTCTTTAGAAAACCTATTAACTAGATTTTAGATTGCATGTTTTGACTATTAATGGATTTTTTTTTTCAAGTCAGTGTCTTTTTACTAGGAATTTTCTCCTTTAAAAAAAAAGAGCCATTCTTGTAACACATTTCCTTCTTAGGCGAACTGCAAAGTTATATTCCTTTTAATGGAATGTTGTGAGATAATAAATGGCTATAAAATATTCTATGTTTTTTGTATAAAAGGAATTCAGATCTTTTAAACTTAGTATGCAAACTACTTTTGGTCATGTAAGGAGAGAAAAAGATAATAGAACACAAACTCTTTAGAGCTGACCTTACTTTGTTCTATCAGTTTTTCTTATACATCCCATATCTCCTTTTTTAGGACTGTGTTCTGACATAATAGAATAAAATGATGTAATTAATCTGGTAGGACAATCAATGGCTGTTGATTAAAGGATATTGTGATATTGTAAAAACTTGTTTTTCGGAATGATGTTATATACCACAGGATATTGACTAACTCCAGTAAGTAACATGTTTCTGAATGTTAAGGCTTGGACACATACTTTGTTTTTTTATGGCATGTGGACCATGTTGAGGAATTTGTGTTTTGTTCTGTAAGTCCCAACTTACAGAAGTCTGATCCCTACCTCCCTCTCCAGACTCCATTACCTCAAGCAATTCCCTCCTCATTTCACTGCAGCTGCTTTGGACTTTTTTTCAGTTCTGAGAGGGCAGTTTCTGGCTCTAACATATGCCTCCAACATTCTAAACTGCCTCATCCCCAGTCTACGTAGTATTATACTCATCCTTTAGATCTCTCCCTAAGTGGCACTTCCTTAGAGAGGCTGCCCTTTACCACACCATCTAAAATAGATCCCTACTCTTCTTTCCCAACATATTGTATACTTTTCTGTGATTTGCAACAAATTCCATAATTTATTACTTACACATGTTTAATAATCATCTTCCTAACTCAGGCTAAAAAGCCTTCCTTAGAATAGGGACTATGTTTTATTTACAGCTCTTTACTTAGCATTTCATGATGGAGTTAGGCTAGATCTAGGATTTTTTAATTCAAGATTTGTATTTTTTCATTCTACAGTAACTGTCTCACTACCTTTACTCCAGCTGCTTGTAGTACTCAATGAAATGTGGGTTGACCTACAATCCCTTATCTGTAATTCCAAATTTAAAAATCTGAAGAAAAGTAGGTTTCATCAAATTAAAAACAAACAAATGTGAAAACACAAGGTAATTTATGTGCTTTATCCCACTTAGGATAAATAAGCTTATAGTATTTTTGCAGTGTAATATGTGTTCTTGTGAGGTGCTACCCCAGACTCTCCTTGAGGCATTGCATAATATGAGTATGAAATATACGTACTGTCACCTTTCCAAAATCTGAAAACTTATGAAACAGGGATATTGGATTGAGGGGTTGTATTAGCCTGAGTTCACCTCTTAACTACCTGTGTGACTTGAGGCAAATCACTTAAACTATGCTGATAAAGTTGAACTGTACTTACAACTCAGGTACCCTCCAAATCTAGAATTCTTAGATTTCACATCCCATTTATTGGTCACATAAAGTGTCATGACATTTGGTTTTGATCAATAGATATGTGATAGTTATGTCAGCTTTTAGAATTTTTAAAAAAAGAGCCAGTCTTGTAACACATTTCCTTCTTAGGCGAACTGGAAAGTTACATTCCTTTTAATGGAATGTTGTGAGATAATAAATGGCTATAAAATAGCCATTTTGTGGTGCTTACCTATTATAAATGAAAATCAAATTACAATGCTGTGTTTATACATATTACCAAGTTTTAAATTTTTTATATTTTTAGTCCTTGTGGATGCCCTATACATTTCTCATAGCATTGAGCCTTTTTAAAGTTTGGTAACTAATTTATACATTCCTTTGTAAATTAAAAACTACTAGAGGACAGTGAAGATAGATTTCTAGTTCAGTGGTTCTTGGCTACGTTTGGAAGGTGTTGATTATTTATAGATGCCTTTTCAATAGGCGGTTTGCAAACAAGCACCTCTATTGATGAATGTCTGGACTTATATAAATAGGAAGATTTAAACAGGAATAATATAAAATGTATAAATTGTATAAATGTATAAAATGTATAAAAATGTTTTGGTAAGCAATTCTTTATAAAGCAGTAGTAAATTGTACATTTCATACTTTTTTCTTTGATCTTTCATTGTCCTGATGAATATGGGGCAAATATTATTCCAGTTTTACAGAGGAAGAGACTAAAGCTCTAAAAAATTTTGGCTTTGCCACCATCACACAGCTAGTGAGATGCAGAGGTGAAGGTGAAACTCAAAAGCTAGACTTGTGATATCAAGTCCATTATTCTGTTCATATACTGTTTTACACTTTAAATATAGAAGTTTTATGAAATATTATGTACCTTAAAGAGTATAAAATAAATTTTCTCTTTATTGATATATGTTTTATGTCACCTTCATTTTATTTTCTCATAAAATGAAGATGATCCTAGTGGTTTTGTTTGTTTCCGAAACCTTGGCTTTAAGCTAAAAGATACCTAGACATGATGATTTATCTTAGGTTTCATATTCACAGTACCTTTTATTATGTAAATTAACAGTGAAGACATTTAATGTTGCTTTAAATCCTAGAGTTAAGCATGTTTGACGTGATACTTAAATTTCCATTTTTAATTTTTAAATTGGTAATAATACTCTGTAGACTTTCTTTGGGTAGTCACCCACCCAATATAAAAAAAAAAACAGTAATAGAGTAGTAAATATATTGTTTTGTAACTATTATGTGCCTTTGTGTAATCTTAGACTAATAGTTATAAAAACTTCACATACTACACTTTATGTCATATACATTCAAGCCTGATGAAAAGCCCTGAACAGTTAATCGGAGTGCCTCCGATCCAATTAGAATTTAAAACATTCCAGGTTGAAAGTCTCTTTCCTTCACATGAAAAGTGTTTGTACACATTTTTTCAGTAGTAAATAATCCTGTAAAATACACACATTTTCTTATACAGCTCAATATCAGAAAAAAAACAACCCAATAAAAAATGGACAGAAGATCTAAGTAGACATTTCTCCAAAGAAGACATACAGATGGTCAAAAGGCACATGAAAAGATGCTCAACATGACTAATTATTAGAGAAATGCAAATCAAAACTGTAATGAAGTACCACCTCACACCAGTCAGAATGACCATCATCAAAAAATTTGCAAACGATAAATGCTGGAGAAGGTGTGGAGAAAAGGGAACCCTCCTACACTGTTGGTGGGAATGTAAATTGGTGCAGCCACTATGGAGAACAGTATGGAGGTTCTTTAAAAAACTAATAAGAGTTACCATATGATCCTGCAATCCTACTCCTGGGCATATATCCAGAGAAAACCATAAAGTCAAAAAGATACATGTACCCCTCGTTGCAGCACTATTTACAATAGCTGAGATGTGGAAGCAACCTAAATGTCCCCCAATAGATGAATGGATAAAGAAGATGTATATATATACACAGTGGAATATTACTCAGCCATAAAAAAGAATGAAATAATGCCATTTGCAGCAACATGGATGGACCTAGAGATTATCATACTAAGTGAAGTAAGCCAGACAGAGAAAGACAAATGTCATATTGATATTGCTTGTATGTGGAATCTTTAAAAAAAAGAAGAAGATACAAATGAACTTATTTCCAAAACAGAAGGAGACTCACAGACTTCGAAAGCAAACTTATGGTTACCAAAGGGGAAGGGGGGGGCGAGGGATAAATTAGGAGGTTTGGATTAACATGTGTACACTACTATATATAAAATAGATAACCAACAAGGACCTACTGTATAGCATTGGGAAATATGCGCAATATTTTGTAATAACCTATAAGGGAAAAGAATCTGAAAAAGGATATATATGTATAACTGAATCACTGTGCTTTACAATTGAAACTAACACAATATTGTAAATCAACTATACTTCAATAAAAAAAAAGTAAAAATAGAAATAAAAATGAAATACACGCATTTTATTTCAGGTTACTTTAAATTGTGTGCCTGTTGTGCTAGGCAGTTTGAAAATCTGATTTTAAGATTTTGTTTAAAGAAAAAAAATGTGGACCTCAGCAGTATACTTCTTATCTTAGCTACTGTGGTTTTGTGCACCGTGCGAGTTGGGTAGTCAGGAAGTCAGAAGTTGTGTTTCTTATTGCTTGATATATTTAATAAATCCAAGCAGTAACATCTTAAAAGTTTGTCTCTCAAACTCTCCTTCATCATGGTAATTTGATCCTAAGCCAGAATTGTTTTAAATACAAATTATAAATATTTTGGCTTCCTTGAAGCATTTTCAATAGAATGCTCAATAGAATTCTGTTCTCATTAATGAAGTCTGACTGTTTTGACTACACAATGAACATTCTTCTCATGAGCAAGTGATGTGAATTCATTTGTTAAAGTTCTTCCAAAAGATTAGGTAGCAAACTGTATGAAAGAATTGTAGTGCTCTTCTTAAAATGAGGTATAACAGGATTTCCGTCAACGTTGTCAGAAATTACTGTATGAATGTAAAGTTGCTCAGTATGACATTTGTTCATATATTTTATCGTCTTCCATGAGGGACTTGAGTAATGAAGTGTATATCTGACTGTCGTTTGCCAGTTGGAAAGCCTCCAAAAACAAGGAGGCATTTGTACATGTGCAGAGGTTGGCAGGGTTCCCTTTTCTCCTGTTGTCAAAGACCATTTTATTTTCACAAAGATAAGTTTGTATCTGTTCTACAATATGGCATGTGAATAATATACCAATAGTGTATGGAAGAGTTTTTTCATTTACTTTTTGCATGACAAAACTATGTAATCTCACATATTTATGTATTTTCAGTGCTTTCATTTATATGTCAGGTTTTATACATGAATACTGGGAAATAGTTAAATCTTTTGTAATCATTTTGTCTAAATAAATTTTCAAGTTTGTGGAGGTATTTTAAGTTGGGAGGAAAGGTTGAAAATAACATGTGGTTAGCAGTTTTTGCATGTCACATTGGACATGAGCAATCTGTCACTCTTCCCATTGCCCACAAGAAATTTTAAAATCTCAGGTAATAAGATTAAAAACGCATTTTCCTCTAATTATTAAAGAATCAGTAGATATCGTCTCTGAACAAAATTGAATCAATTCATTTACTATATTTAAAGATTCATGCTATCATATCTAAATTTTTAATTTACATAATTAGTATTTTATCACAAAACTCCAGATCTTAAAATTTAGAAGAAAAAATGGTATATGTACCAAGAACAAATACAGTTATTGTACATTGATAGTGTTGAAAGGAAACACGAATGAACATAGGCAATTATGGATGAAGTTTGGTTCTAAAAATCTTTTTTGTTTTAAAGTTGATAAAAGTTTTAATGTAAGGGTATTATTGAGTTTTGTCAATTTTATAAAAGCTCACGGTAAAATTACTTACTTTTCTTGAGAGGCCCAAGAAGAGCCTCATCTCCAGCTCTTGTATGCAGATTGTTCAATTTTTAGCAATAGAAGTAGGCTACATTTATATTCTGTAGTGTTTTGCTTTGTTTCCCCTGAAGTTTGTGTAAACATCATCTTTATATAATTTCTTACCCCAACTTAAGGAAAGGTACTAGACTGAAAAATTTCTCTTAAAAAACGCCTCTGGTCATGTGATCTTCCAAAAAGTTGTTTAAAACAATACTTATCACCCTTTTGCACTGCATTGCTCATCTTGTAGTTGGGTGTTTTAGCTTTGGAGAGTGAGTACCTTAGAATAAGCCTGCCATTTTACTTAGGTTGAAAATGACTTGTTGATGATCCTGGAAGATTTTTGTTTTAGGATGTTAATCTTCCTAGTAGTTATAAAATCCATTAGAAAATCTTGCCCAGATTAGGAGAACAAATAATTTTGAAGTTGGGTTAAGGTGAATAGACAATGTGATGGCATTGGAAAGGGAAGCAAGACTTAACTTGGGACCAGAGGTACTTTGAGTAGAGATTGTATTGATAGGTTATCAGATTGCTCTTTACCAACCTTTGGGTATAGATAGAAGATACTTCCCAAGAATCCTTCTTGAATTCCACCCCTGCTTTCCTCTGGACTAGATAAGGCCCCTATTAAAGACTTTCTTAGGACCTGTACCACCTTTTAGTAACTAACACTTATCACACATAATTATTTGTTTGTTACACGTCTTTTCTTCTAAAATTTTTATTTTAGAGACTGTGTAGTTCACTCTTCCAGCATAACACAGTGCCTGATGCCTGGTAAACACTTGCTGGCTAATAGGCCTACAGTAGTCCTGTTCATTCAGAAGAAAGGATTGGTTGATTGTACTTAACAGGAGTCAAAAAGATAAAGGAAAGCATACATACTTTTAGATCTGGTAATAAAGAAGGTGTCTTGTGTCTTGTTGATCAATTTGGTTCTGAGATTTTGATAAGAAAGACTTACTTTATTTTAGCTTTATAGTGTAATCTGTTAAAAAATTTTCACATCCATGGTAACGGTATGAGTTAAAGAAGAAATAAAGTTACTCACAGACATTGGGAACAGACATGTGGTTGCCAAGGGGAAGGGAAGGAGTGGGGGAGAGATGGACTGGAAGTTTGGGGTTAGCAGATGCAAACTATTACATATAGAATGGATAAACAGCAAGATCCTACTGTATAGCACAGGGAGCTATATTCAGTATCCTAAGATAAACCATAATGGAAAATAATATTTAAAAAAAGAATGTGTATATATGTATAACTGAATGTAAATCAACTATACTTCAAGAAAGAAAGAAAAAAAAGTTGATCTCTATTGAACTATTGAATATAAAAAGAAAATCGAAGCTCATACCTAGTAGAAATCCCTACGGAGGATCTGGGCTAGACCTAGGATATCTTCATCAGAATCTCTTATAATAAGATAATTCTTTTGTAGAGTTTTCCATCTGATGAAGGTTGGCCATTTGCAAAATATCTTGGAGCTTGTGGAAGAATGGTGGCTGTAAATTATGTTGGAGAAGAACTGTGGAGTTACTTTAATGCACCATGGGAGAAACGAGTTGACCTCGCTTGGCAATTAATGGAAATAGCAGAGCAGCTGACAAACAATGACTTTGAATTTGCACTCTACCTCCTGGACGTCAGCTTTGACAATTTTGCAGTTGGTCCTAGAGATGGGAAGGTGATCATTGTGGATGCTGAAAATGTTTTGGTTGCTGACAAAAGGTTAATTAGACAAAGTAAGTATTATAACTTTTAGATTTTCTCTGTGTCAAAATAATGTTTACATTTATGTGAAGCAAACTTTTAATTTTCTCCTTAGAGGGCAACCTTGCATCTTTCTTTGTTTTATTTGACCAGTATCAGTAAACAAATACTAATTTATTATACTTACGCTTGTACTCTTAGTCACAGTTTGTCCTTATTTAGAAAATATCCTTCAGGTTCAAATGGACGCAGATATACTGTGTGTGTGTGTGTGTGTGTGTGTGTGTGTGTGTGTGTGTGTGTGTGTATACACGTCTTTTTCATGCTTTATGCTGTGGTTTAGGATCTAATGCAGAATTAAGTTTTTATATAGTTAAAGGCCACCAGAGAGACTATACTGCTTTTGTGGAGTCCATATTTTTCTGTGGAGTCTCTTACAGAGATATTCTGTGTTTCATTGTTCTGTGAGGTCCCTTCAGTGATTTTTTTTTCTTTTTAACCATTTAGATGATTCCTAGCACTGCAGAACTCTTAACTTTGGTTTGACATTATTACGTCTCATCCAAAACTTTGCTCTCCGTTTATTTATGAGCTCTTCAAAGGATAGGTGGGCACAATGGCTGAAGTGTTTTGAAAATTAAGTGTCATAGGAATTTTAAAGTTTCAGGGACAAAGCCTGTAGTTCTATAACTAATGTACTTAGTAAAAAAAAATCCCGAAGGGTTGTTATTCCATGGTGAAGGTCTTGTATTCTTAATCCCCTCATGTCATATGGGGGTCTGTTGATGAAGAGACCAAAAATTTGTGGCACCTACGGAATGCAGTGAATGTAACAGCAGTCTATTAGGTTTATACTTTTTACATCAGCTTGATCTTGTTAAATACTTAATTTTTCTCAGTGCCTTGATCTGATTCCGTACTCACCAAACTACTTTCTGATTATTTCTTGACCTGCCATGTACATCCTTTCATGGAGAGTGGATACCATGCTCTGGAGTGCTTCATTTCCTACTTATCTCTTCCTACATTTGTGAATGTTGTAGCAGCTTACACCATGCTTTTCTTTTTCAAAGTGTACAATTCAGTGGTTTTATTATATTCAGAGTTGTGCAACTTGCCTAAACTTTAAAACACTTTTATTCCAGTATTCATAAAAATAATATTTTTGAAATTTTTTTTTTCTTTTTGATGTGAGCATTCCTGGAATACATGTTACAGTTTTATACCAACTAATTCCTGACCTTGAATGAATACAATATAGCTTCTGTATTCTCGCATTTCATACAGTGAGCTCCAGTGCTACTTTAGCTCTGGCTAATTCTTTTCAAATGTCTCATGGTAGGGCTGTCTAAATAGACACTTTGCAAAAGGCCATATTTAGTTATTCACCCTCTTTTCTGAACTCTTGTAAATGACCTTTACAGGGAAATTGTGATTTTGTTGTGGCAACTCCCTCAATGTCCTTCCCTTTATCATCTAAACTAGTAAAAACAATACACATTCATTTTTTTCAAACAGAATAGATCCTTCCTTGAGAAATTGTTGCATCAGTTATCTTCTTCAACTTTCTACCCTCCTCCTTAAAATCCAATTTTTCTTACCTTCCCCAAAACAAGTATGCATAAGATTCTTTTCTGCTTTCCCAGCATTTTTAAAAGTACTGCTTACTGCCTGTCTCTGCTTCCTCAGCCTCCATTCATTTCTCAACCCATTAAACCTGACTGCATTACCATCTGCAACCACCCAGTTGGCAAATTCGTGAAGTGACTGATTAGTAACAACTTTCTGAAATTCTTTCCTCCTTTGGTTTCCTTCTATTCAGGTAGTTCCTTTTTTAAAACATAAATCTGATCTTAGCACTTCTTTGCTTAATGCTTTTAATGACTTCCCATGGTTCTTCGAGTAAAATTCGAACTCCTTACCAGAGAATAATGTGTATGACTTGGAGCTGTTCTGCTTCATTTTTAACATCCCTCCACTGCACTTAATGCTTCAGCTACAGTGGCCTTTTAGTTTCTTGAATGAACCTTTCCACTGAATACCTTACAGCTACTTTATATTACTCTGTATTTATGTATAAAATATTAACATTATGTTAATAGTGTCTATCTTGTCATCTAGTTAGAACCTCAGACTTTACTCATACACTTCCCTGTTAATTTTTTTCTCAAATGTTTCTACAGTCTGGCTTTTTTTCCTAGACCATCTTAGTCCCTCCAGTCTTCAGCCCAGATTTACATTTCTATTAGACAAATCATGGTCATGACCATCCAAGGTACAAACTATTCTCTAGCCTTATCTGTACCTCCTCCCTAGTTATCTGTCTCATGCTCTAGCCACAGTGAATTTACTGTTTCCTGAACCAGCCGGACCAATCCCTTAAATCCATGCCTTCGTACATACTGTACCCTGGGCCTAGCATGCTGTATCCCCTCTTTGCTTTTCAGACTTGCTTATCTTTCAAGACCTAAATCAGTTGTTCTCCTCTGTGCAGCTTTCTGCAGCCTCAGGCACAGGTACTGCGTCCTCTGTACTCACGTCGCACTATGTCATACTTCTGTGTGGCACTTTCTCTGTATCATGGAGAGTTTCACTCTACGCTGAACATGTTAGTAGCAGGGACCTTTTCTGATCCTTCTGCCTGGCATTGGTGGACTCCTAATAAACGTTTGTATATAAATTAATATATTTAAGTGTTTAATGTTATACAATTTTAAGAACAAATACTGTGTTAATTAGTCAAATGTTACATTTTGGGAAACAATGAAAACTCTCTTAAAATGTATTTTTCTCTTTCTCCTTTTTCGCTTTTCACAGATAAACCTGAAAATTGGGATGTATGGTATGAAAGCAAATTTGATGACTGTGATAAGGAAGCTTGCTTATCATTTTCAAAAGAAATTCTTTGTGCTCGTGCCACTGTGGACCACAATTATTATGCTGTTTGTCAGAACCTCTTATCTAGACATGCCACCTGGCGTGGCACCTCTGGAGGACTGCTTCATGATCCACCAAGTGAAATTGCCAAAGATGGCCGACTAGAGGCCTTGCTGGATGAGTGCGCCAACCCAAAGAAGCGCTATGGCAGATTCCAGGCTGCAAAAGAACTGCGTGAATATCTAGCACAATTAAGTAACAATGTGAGGTAGTCTACGGTGAAGTTTTCTTTGCTTTTCTTCATTTAAATAGCACTGGCTAAAACGAAACCACCAAAAATTATCTGGAAAAATGAAATTTGGAAGTAATACATTCAGAGGATGATAAACTTGCACTGATAGATCTTCATGTTAACATCCATCAAAGTAAGACATAATTTCAAAAAATCACATGATGCTTCTGCAAATAAGTTTGTTCTTACACTTTGGAGGCTTGAGCTATCGTTAACCGCTTTACCCCCTGAATGCCTGACTGGATTAATGAGTATTGTTAAGCTATTGGAAATGAGTCTGATAGTTATATTGGCTTGTGTATCAAAGGGTACTTGGTACTTGACTTAGTTTGCGTTATGATCATGATTTTGTGAATCTCTTGTATTTACTTTGAATGTCAAGTTAGATTGGCCTGTTTTATAGGCTACTTTTTCCTTCTCATGTGTAGGTTTTTTTTTTTTTTCCCATTTTTATGTTTTTAATTAAATTTTACACATTCAGGTTACTATAGGTATTCATTTATGTCTGGGCTAGTTTTCATTCAGTGCTGTAAGGTACACATTTACCGTTAGGGCAGGATTCCCAGGTTTACTGTTTTTTCAGAAAGCTGAATATTTTATTATGTAAATACATTTCTTCCCACTTTCTGTGGTTTCACCATTGCATGAGATCATTTAAGGTTGTTTAACAGTTACATCCCTCTATGCCAATAAATTATAAGTGTACTCTAAACATGAACTTTGGCATATGTTGCAAAATGTCATTTTTGTCCCTTAAAAGGCTAGCAATCTATACCTTGATGTTAATTTGATTGAGGGGAAAAAAAAAAACAGTATTTTTTAAATGCTAACTATGCCAGGATAGTAATGCATATGCCAAAGAAATATTAGACCTAGTCCTATGGTTAGATTTTAAAATTGGTCATCTACCTATTTTTTACTATCCTACTTCCAGTACTTCGACTCTGTCATTATTAAATTCATATCTTCCTGATTATTCTTTTACATTGAAAAGTTAAGCTACTGCTTGCAAACATATGTAAAAGATGTACCTCTTATTCATTGGTAGTTTTGCAAAAGTCAATGTGGTAGTCATTGTTTGAGTTTAATATGGCATCATAACTTTTTATTTATTGATGGACTAATAATTCTTACTATAAAGCAGACAGGTTTAGCCAGTCTGTCCAACTTGATCTTCATTACCCAATTGTTAACCATAAAAAACATCAAATTTAAGTCTATGGGTAAAAGTTAAACGTGTGAGATTTCTGTGGGCTGTTTTTTAAAGTTACAATATATATATAAATTGGCTATCACTAACGTAGGTGATATTTTCCTGTTTGAAATTACAACTTTTGTTTACCGCAAAGTTTGGTGTAGTGTGCGGTATTTAGTTCTAGACTGACCTTACTCTAATCAGAAAGTGATTAAATATGCACAACCAAAGCCAAGTTTTTCTTTTCTTTTTCATTCATTCAGCAACTATTTATTGAGCATCAACTCTGTGCCAGGTACATTACTAGCTGCTACACACTGTCTGAACGTGACATACGGTTAAGTAACTTTAAAATGATTATCAAAGACTTCAATGTGGGTATTTCTTAAGTTGAAAGAGCATTCATTAAATTGGGATCATGCTTTCATGTTATTTTACTGTTGTGATGGACGTTCTACCTGTACCATCTACAACTGGGTTGCTACAAAAAGAGCAGGAGGAAATCAATAAAGTTAATCCCAGTTTAAAAACTGGAAGAAGGGTAAGATCTCTTCGTTGTAAAGTTAATTTTTATACATCAGTACATTACATACTAAGCTGACTTTACAACTTTGGAAAACTTTTGAGGGGAGTAGGTAAAGTTACGTGTCAAACATTCGCCTCTTACTCAAAACTTCAAATAAAATACACATTTTCAAAATGGAGCACCTTTTATATTTGATAAGTATTCATTACAAACCTTAGAATGCCAGTCATTAGAGGAGTTGTCTTTCTGTGGTTTAGCAGACATTTATCTTACTTTTGGGAAGAGTGATTGTGATTGCAGAACAGGAAGTGAGAAAACACTGCCAGCAGTGATTGCAACTTGAGGTCGTTTTTTATAACTACCATTTCCCCCTTGAGATTACGTGTAATTTCTTTTATCTTTGGATAAGTTGAGGAGAAGATAGTAAAAGAATTAGGAATTTAAAATTACAGGGAAAAATATGTATGTGAAAAGCAATAAATATTTTGTTCACTTTGCTATCAAGATGTTCACTATCAGATATTTATTATACAGCAGCAATTTATATTTTTAATCATTGCCCATTAATAGATGCAGTAAAATATTTTTGAATCAGACATTTGGGGTTTGTATGTGCATTAAAATTGTCTTTTGTACTGTAAGTTACTGCTTAATTTGAATATTTTATCAGAACTGTCTCCCTGTGCCTTTATAATATAAAGTTGTTTCTACAACTTTTAATGATCTTAATAAAGAATACTTTAAGAATCACACTTTTCAGACTATCTCTTAACTTCAAATATACAACTTTTTCTTGAATGGAAAGTGGGGTTATATAGATAAGTTTTTTTTTTTTCTCTTGCATATATTTTGATATAATTTTCAGAAACTATCTGGTTGGGTGTGATCCGAACTTAAGGTGTTTGTTTTCTTCTGTTTTTCTGTAGTAGTTGGTGACTTTTTAAACTTTTACTACTAAAATGGGATAGAGAACTTAATTATGGAATTTTTCAGATGTATACAAGAGAATAATATAATGAACAATAATAAACTGTGGTTATAGTAATTTCAAAAGTGAGCAACGGGTGGCCAAACTTGTTTCCCCTGTACCCCAGCCTACTTGCCCCAGCTTATTTTGCGAGAGATATCATTTGATTCAGCCATGCACATTAGGCATTTTCTCCTCAACAAAAATTTCACATCTAAAAACTTAATACCTCAATATCACCAAAGCAAGAGAGCTTTCGGAAACTCAAAGATGTTTTCTCAGAAGCTCAAGATCCGACTGCAGGGACTTTAAACCACTGGCGATATATACGTGGAGTAATATGATAAATAAGGATAATAACTGAAATGCAGTGAAATTCATTAAATATGTAACCTATGCATTCAAAATGATAAACGTGAACAAAAACAAAACAACTCAGTTACCTTTGGAAAGATGTTGAGGAATTATTCTGAAAACTGGAAACCTGGAGAGAAAGAAGCATTTATCCTGCCTTACCCCCAGGATAATCAAATAACTGAGGGGAAGAATTTGTAGAATTGTTCTAGTTAGTATGCAGAAGGAGTATTGTTAGAATATCACCATTTTTAAATTCCTAATGAATTGGCAAGAGCTAGGCAATGCACATCAGTGGCAGCTGAAGCTATTAATTGAAAAGCTGATGAGGAACTTTGGATGAATGGATCTGAATGGCAGCACCTGATGAACTCATTGGTTAATCTTAATGATGTGTCTTCTAATACAGCTCAATGAAAAAGTACCCAGCACCACCTATGAAGTGTCTTGACAGGGGAAAAAAAAAAAAAAAGCCTGAATCTGATCAAGCCCCTAGATCTACCCATTAATGGGAAGAACACAGCACAAAAGAACATGTTACAGAACACCATGGGAATACAATCAACAAAATCCAGAACAAGGGGAATTCTACAGGATAAATGACTTGGCTTTGTTTAACAAATTGCAAGGAAAAGGAGGGGGACCCTATACGTTAAAAGAGACTTTAGTAACAAAGTAAATGCAAATGTCACCTTTGTATCCCGATTTGAACAAATGTACTTTAAAACCAAGTGGAAACAGAAATTTCAACAATTAAACAAAAAGGTGGATGTCTTGAGTAACCTCATCTACTTTAATTTTGCACTTGCCTTAATATGTGGAAAAACCATAAAACTACCTATACTAAGTCTAAATTTTGTCTAAATTTGTCTATATGTCTAAATTTTGGATAAAGACATTTTAGTTCTTTTTTTTTGAAAAGTTATTTGCCCATGGTCACAAAAATAGGTAGTGGCAGACCTGTGGCTCAACATTGATTTTCTGGTTGACTTCAACACTCTTTCTCCTATACCATGTGGCAACTTTTAAGAACCAGAAGCATATAGTTGAGGACAAGAGCATATGAATATAATTGCATAAAACGTTTACATCCATATTCTCAATTTTTAATAAATTAGTGGAGGGGAAGATTTGTGAGGGCAAGAAGTAGAAAAATCCCAATTAAGATACAACGTAGGGGAGGGGGAAGGGGAAGCTGGGAGGAGGTGAGAGAGTGGCATGGACATACATACACTACCAAATGTAAAATAGATAGCTAGTGGGAAGCAGCCCCATAGCACAGGGAGATCAGCTCGGTGCTTTGTGACCACCTAGAGGGGTGGGATAGGGAGTGTGGGAGGGAGACGCAAGAGGGAGGGGAAATGGGGATGTATGTATATGTATAGCTGATTCACTTTGTTATAAAGCAGAAACTAACACCATTGTAAAGCAATTATACTCCAATAAAGATGTTAAAAAAATTTTTTTAAAAATACAAGATAAAAAAAGTCAGGAGAGAGTTGCGGGGAGAAGAGTAGAGAGTGAGAGAAATACAAGGATAAGATCTTTTCTACTTTGACCTTGAAATGTTAGGCCTCATAGATCTATATAGATTAGATTACTCTTCCCAACATGAGTTTACTAATATATTCTGTTTCTAGGGATCTACCTCAGCCTTTCAAGTTTTTTTTTCCCTTTCACCTTTATTTATCCTACAGATAACTTGAAGCTGTACATCATGCCTTATACTCCCAAGTTCTAAGACTATATAGACCTATAAGAAAGTCGGCCTTGTAAGGTGACAGACCATTAAAATAAGCTCAACATTTATGCAGTCAGGCTTGGGATTTTGTTAATTTCTTTTCCTTTTAGTTGTATATCTCCGGTGTTCCGGTGACTCAGAATACTGAAAGAGGCCACCTGTAGGCTGTTAGATGAAGATAGGACAAGCAGAAGCAATGCTCTCTGTATTTCACTTTAATCCTGAAACAAAACCAGTGGCTCTCCAATGACATTGAGTGGTCTCACCATTTTTCCATTTTTTTATACTTAAAGACATTGATTATTGGTTTTAGTTCCTTGTAATATTTATTCTTTTTTTTTTAGCTACGCAAATTACTTAATTATACTTACAGTCTCCTAAGGACTTCTCATGTAGGTTATCTTTACGTTTTTTAAGTAATCACTTCGTAATATTGGGTTACCCAAATTATTTCCTGAGACTTGCTTTGAAAGGTGTTTTCAGTTGTCTCGTTAACAATTCTAAAAGTCAACCTTCTAGAATTTTTTTTTTTAATCAACTCCTGTATTTTTGAGTTTCTTTGATTTTTTTTTTCCCACTATTACTGGGACACTATATTTTTGTGGTCCTTTTATGTAATGATTTTCAGACATAACTTATTTTCAAATATTGTGGAAGTAGAATAAGGTAAGAATTAGAAGTTACAGGCAGATGTTGGTCTCATGAAACTAGTAATGATACTGGTGTACTCAGATGTAATGAAGGTTTTTTTGTTTTTTTTTGCGGTACGCAGGCCTCTCACTGTTGTGGCCTCTCCCGTTGCAGAGCACAGGCTCCGGACGCGCAGGCTTAGTGGCCAAGGCTCACGGGCCCAGCTGCTCCGCGGAATGTTGGATCTCCCGGACCGGGGCACAAACCCATGTCCCCTGCATCGGCAGGCGGACTCTCAACCACTGCCCCACCAGGGAAGCCCTGTAATGAAGTTTTGAGTATAGTTCTTTTCTATCTTCCTCTGAAACTAATATTCTCTTTTAAAAGTCATTTTTTGTTGTTAAAGCCACAAATAGAAATCTCAAACACTTAATACTCACATGTCCCCCATGGAAAAATGTTTCTCTGATGTCATTTGAGAAAAGGCAGTGAAAAAGAGAAGAAAGACATCTTTGAATTATTAAAAATGTACACTTAAATGTTTCTGAGAGAGTTTGAATCTCTTCTTTGACACTTGCCAGTTGTTCCCCTAGACAAATCATTTAACATCTGTGAGATAGTGTTCACATTAAAGTAACACAGAATTTCCTCTTTTGACTCTTACTACAAGTTTACTGGCCAGATGCAGTAATGTATGGGAAAACACTTTGTAAGCTGTGAAGTGCTATACAAGTACATGGTAATAACAAATAAACATTGATGGTTTGCCCAGAGAGAAAGAAGAGGCTTCATTCAAGGATTAAATAATTGGCTTCTTGCTAGCTGGAAGTGCACAGGCACCCATGACTTTTACCTCTTTATAACTTAAGGCTCTAAACTAGTTTTAGCAGGAGGAAAGGCAGTAGATATTTTTAGAAAACTTCCTGTGGTTTAGATGAAATTGCCAAAGATATGATTCAGCATGAGAATTTTAAGTTTCCAGGTTCTTGTGCTTCACAGGATAATAATTTATAATCCGCAGGGGGAAAAAAAAATCACAAACTTTTTTCGGGGAGGGGACTGTTCCAAGACTTTTGTCAAATTAATGATCAGTTTTGAAGCTAAATTTTTGCATCTTTTGTTGAAATATCAAAAGGTAAAAAATATCAGTTACCATGATACTTAAAGTACGGCTATTTATTTTCAGCTCATGGTTTTACTTAGAATCTTTTTTGATCAAAAATAATGAAACCAGTATAGTATATGTAACTTAAGTCTTAACAGTTCTGAAAAGAGGAAACATAATGGGACTGACATGGCAAAATATGCAAACTTATTCATAATCAAATAATAAGCCACTTTTCCACACCCTCCTCATTGGAAGGAAACAGTACCAGTAAAAATGGTACAGAAGAAGATGAAGAGTTTTTCTTCTTGGCTTGGCAGAACATGGGTCTAGAGCAAGGATTTAGTAAAGGGCTAGGGAGGCTAGAAGGCAAAGAGAGAAATCCCTGGATGGATCCAGACATTTTCTTTGCCCTTTTTGATGCCTGTATAAGAATTCCAAAAGTAACACATGAATATATACCTATTAAAATCACCCCTCTTCCCCTACCCCAGCTCTTCTCCTTCAAATAAGTAACTGCTGTTCATACTGTTTGTGTTGGATTGCATTTATGTAGCCATACAAACATATTTTACATAATGGAGATCACATTAACTACATAATAGGCATCATACTAGTCTTCAACTGGATTTTTTTTTGGTAGAACTCAGAGCCTATCAGTCTAAATCTACTTCATTTTTCTAAATCGGGTTGGCAAACATTTTCTTTAAGACTTTGCAGGCTCTGTGGTCTTTGTTGGAATTCCTGAACTCTGTCATTGTATAGCAGTTGTATAGCACAAAAGCAGCCGTAGATAATACAAAAACTCAGGAGCGTGGTTGTGTTCCAATAAAGCTCTATTTGCAAAAATAGCCAAGTTTGGCCCACGGGTCACAGTTTGCCAACTCCTGTTCTAAATTGTTACATAGTATTTCTGCATAAAAATAACCATACTTTGGGCTTCCCTGGTGGCGCAGTGGTTGAGAGTCCGCCTGCCGATGCAGGGGACACGGGTTCGTGCCCCGGTCTGGGAGGATCCCACATGCTGGGGAGCGGCTGAGCCTGTGAGCCGTGGCTGCTGAGCCTGCGCGTCCGGAGCCCGTGCTCCGCAACGGGAGAGGCCACAACAGTGAGAGGCCCGCGTACCAAAATAAAAAAATTTAAAAAAAAAACAACATACTTTATTTTTGTAATCATGTCCAATTTTTCACTATTAAACACAGTTGTTTTGACTATCCTTATACAAATAACACTGTACATATATGAGTACTTCTGTAGGACGTGAATGCCAGGTCAAAGGTATGCATATTTAAATATGGAAATATAGCTTCCAAACTCTCCAAAGGCTTGCCAAGTTATTCTCCCCAAAACTCTACGAGAATACGCTTCTTACTGCCTGCCAACACTGACTATAACATACATATATATATATATATATATATATATATATATATATATATGTGTGTATATAGGCTGTGCTGTGCACCTTGTGGGCTCATAGTTCCCCAACCAGGGATTGAACCCGGGCCCTGGCAGTGAAAGTGCCAAGTCCTAACCACTGGACCACCAGGGAATTCCCTATTTATTTTTATTTTTACGCATATTATGTGCAAAATACTGTTCCCCTTATTCCTTATAATTAGTTGATGAAGCTTGATAGAACTAATAACACCCTCTTACCTTCCTGCCTGATTTAGAATAAATTGAGAGGCAGATGCAGGAATCAAGAAGATGGAGAACATCACCTATGCTATTTATCAATATAAAGCTGTTGGACAGCACGGCCTATATCCATGATAACAATAGTCTTCTGGATACTATATCCTAGAATTAATCTTCCCCACTTTTATCACAGGCAGAGTTGAAAAACGACAGACCTTCTGCCGTTGTTAGTCTCTCCTTGGAAAACATACATGGAGAAGCAGAGAGTTTGTGATTCAGAAGACAGTCATACCCCTTAAGGAAAGAGAAAGTGTCTGACCACACATGGCCAGTTCCCTTTCCCAACTCACCAGTTAGATGAGTCACTGGAGAAGGGGGGAAGACAGATCGGGAGTGCCCCTCTCAGGCAGTCCTTCCACTTGGAAACATGAGTTAATGTCTTCCCCCAGCACCCCAGCTCCAGCCTTAGTGAGGTTAACCATCTTTCCAATAAGTTTGATAACCATTTAATTTTTTTGTGAGTGAACTGCTTGCTGTTATCCTTTGACCACTTTTAAAAGCTGGTTGATATTTTCCTATTGATTTGTAGGAGTACTTCATCTTATTAAGAATATTAATCTTTGGTTATTTACCACAATTACTGCATTGATTAAATCTAAGTGCCATTGCTTGTGAGATACCATTATTTTATATACTCCTAAGGGGAGTAAGCTTAAAAAACAAAATAAAACGCTGTTAGTGAAGCTATGTCACAGTGAGTCTTATCACTTACAATTTTTATTTTATATGTACTGAAAGAGCTTGCTTAGACTTTTTGAGGGTATACTTAAGAGGGAAAATATAAGCAAAATAGATTGGCTAAGGTATTTGCAAAACATTTTATATTCAGAATTCATCCATTCTCTTGACTCACTTTTCAGAGCCCTTGCTGTACACATTTTTCCACACTATATGTCATCCTCTGTGTCACCAAGAACATGGGTGCAGCCACATTTCTCCAAAGAGTGCTTCGGTGCTGTCTCCAGAATTTTCTTCCAAGCCATAGCCACCAATTCTTTAAGTTTTGATGCTGGGACTTTCTTGAATTTACCAATAAAAGTAACAGGGTTTCAGACAAAAAAAAACTAGAAGTCTCATTCTTCTCCTTAAATGGTTCTTGAATAGTATGTCAACCCTAGTGTTTTGAGGTTGCACCTTTCTAATAACAATGGGAGTATCAACCCCATTTGAACATGTGCAGGCAATGGCTTCATTTCACAACTACAGCCTGGTAGACAGCACACATAAGACGCTGAGATTGTAAAACAAATGTTGGTTTCAGATATATTAAAATTTGAAGAAATGTTTGTGTTCTAACTGATGAATTAGAGTGCTTTTTTTCCAATGTGCCATGACTCTTCTTTTCTTTCTATGGTAAAATATATAAAACAAAATTTGTCATTTGACCATTTTTAAGTGTACAGTTCAGTGGTATCAATTACATTCATAATATTGTACAGCCATCACCACTGTCTAGTTCCAAACTGTTGCATCACCTCACACAAAACTCTGTATATATTAATCAACAGCTCTGCACTACCCCTTTCCCCAGCCCCAGGCTTCTAATTTACTTTCTGTCTCTATGAATTTGCCTATTCTAAATATTTTATGTAAGTGGAGTCATACAACATTTGCCCTTTTGTGTCTGGCTTCCTTCACTTGTTTTCAAGGCTCACTCATGTTGTAGCACGTACCAGAATTGTATTCCTCATTAAGAATATTGTATTTTATGTCTATACCACATTGTGTTCATCCACTCATTTCTTTTTATTTCTTTCTTTTTTTTTTGCCTCACTGCATGGTTTGTGAGATCTTAGTTCCCCGACCAGGGATCGAACCCGGGCCCTCAGCAGTGAAAGCGCAAAGTCCTAACCACTAGACTGCCAGGGAATTCCCCATCCATTTATTTCTTGTTGGACGCTTGGATTATTTCCATCTCTTGACTATTGAGAATAATGCTGAAAGTAATGTTAGCCTACAGGTGACTGTTTGAGTCCCTGATTTCAATTTTGGGGGTATATACATGAGTGGAATTGCTGGGTTACATGGGAATTTTATTTTTAACCTTTTCAGAAATTGCCAAACTATCACATATCTTTTAACTTTAACATCTGATTGACACCATGGAGATGAACAGAAATTTGTCCATTGTTGTCCCAGACTTGGTAAGGGTGCAGCAACAGCCGTGAGGGAACTGGGAGCAACAGTGTCCACACAGGTGTCTGTCTGATGAAGTGCAAGAGCAGCCAGAGGTTCTTTAATTGTATCTTTAGAAACAAAGATATTAGCCGTTGTAAATAAATCTAAGGAGTAAGCCTATGCCCAGAGTTACTGAACAATTCATCTTTTTAAATTTAGAAAAGCAGGTGGAAAGAGCTCAATGGCTCTGCCTAAGAAAGGAGAGACTGAGAAACCACAGAAATGACCTGGAGCTTGGGGAGAGAAGAAGCTACCAAAAGGAGACAGAGAGAGAAGAAGCAAATGATTTACGTCTATTAACAACATTTTAAATACTACTCCCCTTGAGCACACACTAAGTGATAGGCATTGTGCTTCACACTTTATATCTAATCTTTAAA
The DNA here is from genome assembly GCF_011762595.2 of Tursiops truncatus. NCBI lineage: Eukaryota > Metazoa > Chordata > Mammalia > Artiodactyla > Delphinidae > Tursiops > Tursiops truncatus. Next base: position 23,529,683 of record NC_047037.1, on the reverse strand, counting down.
GAGAGAGGTATGCTATTTCCATTTTACATACTGGAAACTATGGTCCTAGAGGTTAAGTGTCTGCCCAAGGCCACAGAGCTAGTGAACTTCAAAGATGGGATGTGCTCCCTCCCCCAGCCCTCTTCACTGTGCCGCTCTGGCCCTAAAAGTTTCACATTTGAAATGCTTTCTTTAACTACCACCCTTTCCTGCCTACCGTTGTCAGAAAGAGCGAGGTCCCTCTTCCTTGCAGGCTTGCCTTGCCCTTCCTGGGACTGGCTGTTGTTCTGTTGTGATCCTGCCGGGAGCTGTGCGATTCTTTCACTGTGTCTGGTGTCTGGTTAGTGGCGTACAAGGCTTCATTCCCAAACTTAAACCATCCCTTGTGCTGCTGGTATAAATTTACTTTCTTATAACCTCCTCTGTTGACTTAGTGCATATTTCAACATCAAACTCCTGTCTCTTCCTGCATAACGGGGCCTCCTATTTTCACAGGAGAAAAAAAAGGTAGCTTATGGGGGTACCTTTCTAAAGTGTACCCACCCACATACCCTATCCCTGCCCTCTCAGCAGACCCTCTACTTCCTATTTATTTATTTACTTATAGCTCAAAGATTGTGTCTCCTAAGAGCCATGTCAAGGGATCCTATGCCCCTGGGGTTGCAACTGCTACTGTCACAGTTTCTCTTTTTCCTGTTACTCTGAGAGTTACATTTGCAAAGCACACACACACCATACTGATTTGTTGATAAAATGATTGTCATAATAACAGTCTCCAAACACAGCTTCCTCTCACTGACTTCCTTCTCAAGAACTTGCACTTATATCCTGTGGTCCCAAATTTACTCCCAGTTCTCCCCTCAAGACGTTTAGGGGCCAGGGGCACCAAGGACGGGAACACTAGCTAGGAGCCTGGATTGAGCGCGGGGCTTCAGGGCTCAGAGGAAGCATTTTAGAGAGACGCTAACTCAACACCCAAGCGCAAATACTGAGTGATATTCCAAAGAGTTAGAAAAGCTAGACATCTCTTTAAGGGATTAATTGAAAAGAGGATGGTCTGTCCATGCAGTCAAATACTATGATGCTTTCTGGCACTTAAAATGATAATGCAGAGATACACTTATTCACATGGAAGTGGGTGAATCCAGGTATGTAGGGCCTGAAGTTTCCCCAATTTCTTTAAGAAGAAGATAGATTCAGATACCTGGAAGGGGTCTATGCTTATGTGGGGCTTTAAAGCTTAAACTTCATAAATACACATTGTGAAGAAAGTAGTTTTCTCAGTAGCATGTGAAACTTTGTTCTTATTTCAGAAAAGCCTAATGGGTTATGCAGAGGGCTGCTAGAAGTGGTTATTTGTTGTATTTTTACTTTTGGTATATTTCTATTTTGTATCTCTGCAATGTGATTATATATGTGTGTATATGCATATATGTATGTGTGTGTGCATTTCACATGTATATGTGTGTATATATATATATTTAAACATATATATATATGTATTTATGTTTTTCACTTGAAAATCAATGGGTCATCCAGACTTCAACCCAAAAGGCTAGGCAGATTAAGAGACTCCAGGTCCAAGATCGTAGGATGGAAAGTTGGGAAAGCAGATGTAAGTAAGGTTTAAACCAGAGAGTAGGAGCCAGGTTTGTTTTTTAATAAGCTTTTTATTAAGCCTTCTAGAGTTACAGAAAAGTTGCAAAGATAGTACAGAGAGTTCCTGTATAACTCTAACTTGGTTTCCCTATCTTCAGCATCTTTCATTACAATGGTAAATTTGTCACAGCTAAGGACCTAACGCCGGTACATTATTAGTTCGACTCCATACTTTTTTGGATTTCACTAGTTTTTGCCTAATGTCCCTTTTCTGTTCCAGGATATCACATTACATTTAGTCCTCATGTCTCCCCAGCCTCCTCTAGTCTATGACAGTTTCTCAAACTTTCCTTGATTTTAAAGATCTTGGCAGTTTTGAGGGGTACCGTGTGATGTTTTTATCATGGTTATACAGGGATTTGGGGATTTGGGGAAGTATGACCACACGGGTGAAGTGCCATTCTCATCTCATTAAGGTTCCTGTTCATACCAAGGGTTCATGTTACTAGCATGACTTATCATTGTAGGTGTTAACCTTGATCACCTGCCTGAGGTAGTTTTTGCCAGGTTTTTCCACTGTAAAGTTACTTTTTTTCTCTTTCCTATTCTGTTCTTTGGAAGCAAGTCACTAAGCACAGCCTATACTTGAGGGGTGGGGAGTTAAGCTGCGTCTTTCAGAGAAGTACCTACATAAATTATTTGGCATTCTCAGTATGAGAGATTTGTGTCTTCTCCCCCATTTATTTATTTATTCAATCATTCATTTATATCAGCACAGACTCTTGAATATTTATTTTATATTTTGGGCTATAACCCAACACCATATTATTTGTTTTATTGCTTGAATTATTTCAGCTTTGGCCATTGGGAGCTCTTCAGATTGGCTCCTGTGTTCCTTTGACATGACCACATCATTTATTTTTTCAGCGTTTCCTTAATTTCTGGCACTACAAAACACTCCAGGTTCATCTGGTATATTCCCGGCCCCAGCCCTAGAATCAGCCATTTCTCCAAAGATCACTGGTTCTTGAATTGGAGAATGGTACAGAAAGCAACATGTGGGCCCTTGGTGTGCCTGTTGCTACGGGAGTGTCATTGCTCCTAAGCCTTTTCAGCACAGAGAGCTAGGAAATATATGTATGTGTATTAACATACATGTACACATATGTATACACACATATCTGTAGTTATTCATATATCTATCCATCTGTATCTATACTAAGCTAAACATGAGTTCATGCTGATGTCGCCAAATTTAATCCAAGCCCACACGGTTCATTCTAGCCTGCCGCTCTTGTTAGCCTGTAGCCTCCTTCTCCAATAGGGAGAAACCTGGCTCCCACCACCTGTCCTGCCTTTACTTATTTGCTCAATCTCAGTATATATGTAGAGTACTTTCAGAAATGTTAACCTCCACAGGAAACAACTTTATCAATCTAAGTACAGTATTTATGCACCTTTCCTTTCGTCTTTAGTCTTAACAGTTTCCAGACAAAACATATTCCAACGTTATTAAGGTCAGCATCATTTATTTAAATGCCAGGTTCCCTTCCCTTCCCTTCCCTTCCCTTCCCTTTCCTATCCTTTCCTTTTCTTTCTATATTGGGAGCTGTCCCTCCAGGTATGCGTGAGGAAAAATGTATTAAAGACATTGTGGAAGGTAATTCATCCCACTTGTACACAAGCTCCTTTGCAGTGTGGCTTTTCTCCTCTTCCCATGAAGAGGTAGATTCTGTTCCCCCATTCTTTGAATCTGGGACTGGCTTTGTTACTTGCTTTGGCTGATGGATTATGGCAGAATGGTGTAATCTTGAACCTAGACCTCAAGAAGGCTTACAGTTTTTGCTCTTGCCCTCCTGGAGCACAGCTGCTGTTCTGTGAAGGAGCCTGGGAACACAGCCTGAAGACATGTGACTCAGCTGACAGGCAGTACCCGCTGCCAGTTATGTCTGTGAAATAAAATTCACATTTTATGGCAAGACAGGAAGAATTGAAACATAAAAGATTTTCTCTCCCCTTTGGCCTCCTGTCTACCACCTACTGTGCATTGTGGATCTGCATTACTGCATTGACCAAACCTCCCTCATTGTCAGAAATACCTGATCAACCATAGGAGCAACATTCTCCTAGCATCAAAAATACAACTCCTTAAAAGATAACATTCCTTCTTGATCTTGTAAGGGGCCACCATGACGCTTAGATCTGGATTATGTAAACTGCCCATAATATGTCATTTAATGTACAACCCTTTGTCTCAAAAAAACTTACATAACTGTGACTTCTAATGGGCAGAAACAGTTCTCAGAGCCTTCTGAGATGCTGTTCCCGGGTTATAATCCTCAATTTGGCTTGAATAAAATTTCCCATTTCTTTCTTAGATCGACTGATTAATTTTTCATCAACATGCCCATGAGGTCATCATAGACCATCCTGTCTCAGTTGAGCCACCTAATACCTGCAGCCACATGAGTGACCTGGCCAAAGCAACAGAAAAACCTGCTCAGCTGAGCCCAGCCTAAACTGACTCACTGAATCATGAGCAAATAATTGATTTATGCTTATTTTTTAAAGTCATTAAGTGTTAGATACTTTTGTTTAGCAGCAATAGATAAATGATCCAGACACTGATACAGCCTGAGTATTTTTTAACATTCAAGGAGGTTCTACACCTTACCCCACCTAAGTTGTTTTTTTTTTAACATCTTCATTGGAGTATAATTGCTTTACAATGGTGTGTTAGTTTCTGCTTTATAACAGTGAATCAGCTATACGTATACATATATCCCCATATCTCCTCCCTCTTGCGTCTCTCTCCCACCCTCCCTATCCCACCCCTCTAGGTGGTCACGGAGCACCGAGCTGATCTCCCTGTGCTACGCGGCTGCTTCCCATTAGCCATCTATTTTATGTTTGGTAGTGTATATATGTCCATGCCACTCTCTCACTTCGTCCCAGCTTACCCTTCCCCCTCCCCGTGTCCTCAAGTCCATTCTCTACATCTGAGTCTTTATTTCTGTCCTGCCCCTAGGTTCTTCAGAACCATTTTTTTTTTTTAGATTCCATATATATGTGTTAGCCTACGGTATTTGTTTTTCTCTTTCTGACTTACTTCACTCTGTATGACAGACTCTAGGTCCATCCACCTCACTACAAATAACTCAATTTCGTTTCTTTTTATGGCTGAGTCATATTCCATTTTATATATGTGCCACATCTTCTTTATCCATTCGTCTGTCGATGGACACTTAGGTTGCTTCCATGTCCTGGTTATTGTAAATTGAGCTGCAATGAACATTTTGGTACATGACTCTTTTTGAATTATGGTTTTCTCAGGGTATATGCCCAGTAGTACCCCACCTAAGTTTTTAGACTGTTCCCAGTAGGCTGTGTAAACTGAAAGGAAAACACAGAACGTAAAAGTTGTTAGTTAAGTTTTATTCAGGGACCTTACTGAGGACTATAGCCCAGGAGACAGCCTCTCAGACAGCTCTGAGAAACTGTTCTTAGGAGGTAAGTGAGGAGCCAGCGTATATATACAATTTTGCTGGGGAAAAAAAAATGTCGAACATCAAGAGATTACTGCTAATCACAAAGAATGGACATCTCAAGTTAAAGATTTTAGTGCTTTTCTATGTATGGGAAGATGCAAGAATCTGGGGTCATTGAAATTTTTCCTTAAATATGTATCTTAACTATCTAGAGGCCCATCAGTCCAAAGCACAGAATACTTCCTGTTTTTCTCCATCCTGAATTCCCCTCAGGGTGCACTGTCAATGGGCGACTGCAGTGGCTAATAATTTGATCCTTGTAGAACTGTTATGGCAGGCAAAATTTTTTCTTTACAGCTATATCATATCAGCCAAATTAAATCATTGCAGGTCACATGATAAATAGCACTACTATTTCTATAAACAAATATTGTGAAATCAAGCCATTGATTTCACATTTCTCCATCATGTATGACTTTCATAAGGACTCCCAGTGTTGGATCTTTAGAACATCAAAAGATTGCTAGAGGTTCCATTTGTGTACATACATGGCTAGGTAGAGCTTCTAACTCACAGCACCTCCTCAGCCATCATAGCTTCTCTGCTATCCCTTAGTAACTTTATTTTTAACTTCTGGATTCAGCTTTAAAATTGAAAGCTTTCAACACTTTCTGATTATTCCCATCTTTTCTGTTCTTTTTCACCTTAGTTTGTATGTAGATGATGATGGTGATGATACTGATGACTGCACCTTTACATATAATGCTTATGCTACTTCTCTCCAGTATCAGCCTGGACAGCGGGGACCTGCTAGGTCAGATTGGCTAGGACAGTGCTGACACAGAGCTTCTCATTTGATCTGCTCCCACTCAATAATCTTTCAGATTTAAGTCCATATCACCAATATTTCAGGGTCTCTTACTCATATTACTTTGTTAAGATTTATTTAAAATGGATGTGCTTTTTATGCGCATCATGGTAGGATGATAAATATTAAAAAGGAGTAGAGGGCTTCCCTGGTGGCGCAGTGGTTGTGAGTCTGCCTGCCGATGCAGGGGACATGGGTTCGTGCCCCGGTCCGGGAAGATCCCACACGCCGCGGAGCGGCTGTACCCGTGAGCCATGGCCGCTGAGCCTGCGCGTCCGGAACCTGTGCTCCGCAACGGGAGAGGCCACAACAGTGAGAGGCCCGCGTACCGAAAAAAAAAAAAAAGGAGTAGAAAATAAAATAAAGGCATGAGGCAATACCTTTAAAAAAAGGATTCATTTCCTTTTTAATGGTAACCACAATAAAAATTTAAAGTAAAAATGTATAGAAGCATCTTTAAATTTCTCACTTGACTCTAATTTTTTTCTTGTGATGCACACTTTTTCAAGTACAGGTATTTCAGTCTGATTTTGAGAAAATGATCTGTTTACTCTGACTGAATTCATAAAATTAAGTTCTGAATTATAAGTATGCTGTTACCGTCTCTAAAATCTAGATGAATCTTGGCAATCATGGGGAAAATTGTTAAGCTCTCTAGATCTTTAGCAATGCTTTTGTTATTCTGACAAGCTGTCCAGACTGTCAAAAACGTATCTAGGTGATGCAGTCCCTGAAGAAAAATTTATTTATGTCATACCTTTGGATGAAGAACCCCCTTAAGAAAACAGTTTAGTCATTTGGGTCCCATTTGAAATTCCCAGCAATTCTTTCCCCATAGTGTTTTTACTAATTAAGAAGCATTTACTTACTGTCTTTTTTGTGCATTCTATAAGGATAAAAAGAGTGATTAAAAAAACTGAATTCAAGACGTCAGTTTTTTATTTACCCTGCATGTCTGGTTTTAACAAAAATTCTGAGTTTTGACAACTGCTAAAAGTAATGTTCATATCTGTTTTGTGTTCCTTTTTAAAATACTCTCAAGTCACATGTTAGGAGATGACCCATCACATGAGATTAGCTTTTGAGTTTACATGTCACCTCAGGTTATACTTAGTGCTACTGGCAAAAGATTTTATGGGTCTGCAGATCTTTCAACTTTGTTCAAGTTTTTGGCAAGATTTTTTTCTGTGTGTGTGATATTTGTTTCCTCTTGGCAAGTTTCTGACAGCTTGATGCTTTTAAAAATATATGCCTGTGATGTGATCTTCAATACTTGCCTTGTACTATTTTATATTTTGACGCGAAAAAGTTAGCTTGTACCAGGCCTTGAGCTCAACAAAATATATGCTCATACGTGTTCCCACATTTTAAAAGGTTGTCCTTTCTTTGGAGGGCATTTCTATTTGTGGATGTACCTAGAGTTACATGTATGAGAAACGAAAAAGAAGAAGAGTTGTGGCCATGGAAACTCATCCTTCACCTACTCGCCATGCTCTTTCAACAAGACCAAGAAGAAATGACGGAACAATTTTCAGCCTGACTGTTTTCAAACAGGGTACTGTTGAAAAATCATTCTTAAAGGAGGCAAAAGCTTAATCTGAAAAAGTAGGATACAATCATTAATTTTTTTTCTGTCGGTTTACATTTGAAGTCTTTAGGAGAGCAGGTTCATCTTTACCACTTTATACATTTATTTATTTATTTATTTTTGGCTGTGTTGGGTCTTCGTTTCTGTGCGAGGGCTTTCTCTGGTTGCGGCAAGCAGGGGCCACTCTTCATCGCGGTGCGCGGGCCTCTCACTGTGGCGGCCTCTCTTGTTGCGGAGCACAGGCTCCAGACGCGCAGGCTCAGTAGATGTGGCTCATGGGCCCAGTTGCTCCGCGGTATGTGGGATCTTCCCAGATCAGGGTGGAACCCGTGTCCCCTGTATTGGCAGGCAGATTTTCAACCACTGCGCCACCAGGGAAGCCGCACGTTTACCACTTTAAAGTGATATAAAGGGACATCAGAATGGGCTGTCTCATCACAGTTAACCACTAGTCCCTTAGTTTACTGTAAGTTAAAATTTTTGGAAACTGCTGAGTTTCCCCCTTTTTCCTCTGAGCAGCTGCCTTGTAAATAAATGTGCATGTCTGGTCAGCACTGAGGTTGGTTGAAGAATGTTTAGGACATTTTCTTTGATCTCTACTGAGGGAAAAAAAAATCTTAATTGTGTGCTTTACTCTGTAGGATGCAAGGAGGCAGTCCTAGACAAAAGCCTTCAATGTAATTTCCATATGGAAAGCATGGCCCTAAAAGAACGCTTTCTGTCTTATAATGTTCCAGATTTGAATTCCATCTGTACCCACTTTTTAGTTCCTTTGCTGCCACTCCAGAGCTGAGTCGCTGTGAATAATCAATCTCTTTGTCTTTGAGGCTAGGTCAAACCTGAAGGATAACATAAGAAAATGCCTCATCCTTAAGGTTGAATTAGCTCTTTGGAATTGCGAGTAGATGCTCTTTGCTGAGAGCTACTACAATGTCTACCTAAATGTCTTCATCTTAGACCATGGGGCACCAAGGTCAGGATGGCTGCAACCTCAAGGCAAAGGCTGTATATGTTTCCATTAAATATCATTTGGCAGAGAAGACTTAAATGCTGCTGTTTTGCTATGATGAAGCTAGTGGTGTCTATGGGTAAATTTAAGGATATACATTCTCAGAGCATATTTAAGCATTTTAAGGATATTTTACCCAATAGTTTAAAAAATGCCGCTTGCTGAATTATAATTCAGAGTATTAACTTTTAAGTTTGAGGGCATTTGCCAAGTTTTAGAGAAAGAAGATAAGATTTAGATGCCAGAATATTTTTGATTGAGGCCTCTCCTTACCACTAGTGAGCTGAATAATCAGCTCACTAGTGGATGGGAAATGATGGGAAGGTATTTCTATCTATTGCGAGTTCTGAACTATGCACTCAGTGATCTAATATAATGATGTGTGACCATACTTTCTCAGGCATTATGTAAACATGACAGAATCAGGAAAACAAACACATTATTACCAAAGTGCAGATGGGAAAATCACTTTTTTCTCTTTGATTTTCAACTTTTTCCTCTTAAAGGGAAATAGGATTAAATTATTCCTAAGAATAGTTTCAGCTGCAGTTTTCTATAATTTCAAGTTGATATAAATTGACTGTGGTCTTCATTATACCCTTATACATCATATCTTGAGTTCTCAAAAAGTCCTGTCTAAAATAACAACTACTCTGTGTTCTGAAATAATATCTACTATATCATTGGATAAGTCATATTGAGCAAGTTACTAAAAAGCTGTTAAATATTTAAAAATATTCTTTCAATAAATATTACACCGTTAAGGAACTGGAAGTCTGTCAGTATGACGGGAAGTGAACACGAATAACTAGAGTGTGAGGCAAAGTGGATTGTATTAAAAGCTTGCTGGAGGATTAGATGTGTTTTGTAAACTGTAATGGGTCTTAGCAGACTTTGCGTGAGAAACAGGTTGGTGCATAAAGTAATAAGACCAAGGGATAAAGTTTTTCTTAGACCTATTTTTCCATGCTTTCTTGTGAGTGATTTTAGTACCTTAATGAAATATATTTGCTTTCATAGACATTCATGTGTGTGTGGCCTGTTCTTTGTTGGGATGATGTGTGGTATTGATGGAGATGAATGTGGAGGATAATCTTGTTGCTAAATAAGTGCTATTCTCTGGAATTTGGTAAAACTTTTTTATTTATAGGAACTGTTTTTAAAGCATTATAAACTTGCGTTCCATTGACACTTTTTTTTTTTTTTGCGGTACGCAGGCCTCTCACTGTTGTGGCCTCTCCCGTTGCGGAGCACAGGCTCTGGACGTGCAGGCTTAGCGGCCATGGCTCACGGGCCCAGCCTCTCCGCGGCATGTGGGCTCTTCCCAGACCGGGGCACAAACCCATGTCCCCTGCATCGGCAGGCGGACTCTCAACCACTGCGCCACCAGGGTAGCCCCCCATTGACCCGTTTTTTAAGTCTCTAAATAGCTATGTATTCTATTAGGTCCTAAATATTAAGAGTCTCATCAAATTTCTCTTAAATATCTGTAAAACAAAATCGTATTCACATTTGAAATAGAACATGAATGTGCCCCTGTGGAAAAGATGCATTGAATATGACTGAGCCCCTTCCTTGGTTTATTTTTCTCCATGGCACTTTTTATCATTTAAGTACTATATATTTTAGTTGTTTATTTTCTTATTTCCACTTGCAAAAATGGCTGCCAGGGTTTCAGCCCAGTGTGTCAGGGGGCATTTCAAAGAGAATGGGGTAAATGGGCTGGTCTAATGCTTTGAAAATATATCTATTATATCTGAATGGGGTTGCCTATTTACTAGATTGTTCTATTACATACCCACTATGGGCTTCGAACACCAAAATACGAACACATCACATCTCCAATGTCTCTTTCTATACAATTGAAATTAGAGTTTCCATTAGACATCACTTAAGTGTGGTTTATCTTTTAATTAAAATATTTATTGGCATAATTAAATCAATTGTAGATGGATTACTAAAATCATCTTAGAAATAGTAACTAAGGATCACTTTATTATACTAAGAAAAAAAGTGACTTAAATGTCTGAATCTTTCCAATAATTGTTTCCAACAATTCTTTGTTCTATTGGAATTATTCCTTATAAGTATTATAAAAATGGTGATGGCTACTAAAAAACAGAATTTGTGTTCTCAGGAAAACTTGTTCTTATTGGGAACAGATTCTAAGTTATTTTTTGTGAAATAGTTTCCAGTGCTTCTTTTCCTGATTAGCATCTATTCCTGATTTTGCTTTTATTATGTATTTGTACATGAGAGTAGACTTGATGTAGTCTATAATACCTAACAAATATACTGAACTAAATTAACAAGTGAGAAGACTTAGAGAACAAATTTATGGTTACCAGGGGGGAAGCATGGGGAGAAGGGATAGTTAGGGAGTTTGGGATCAACATGTCCACACTGCTATATTTAAAAATGGATAACCAATAAGGACCTAATGTATAGCACAGGGAACTCTGTCCAATATTATGTAGCAACCTGGATGGGAGGGGAGTTTGGGGGAGAATGGATACATCTATATGTATGGCTGAGTCCCTTTGCTGTGCAGCTGAAACTATCACAACATTGTTAATCGGCTATACTCCAATATAAAATAAAGAGTTAAAAAAATAAATTAACAAGTGAAAAGGAAAATGTGATATTTCTTTTACACATAATTACTGATCAAAGAATAGAGCATGGGTGTTTTGCTACAACAGAACCCATTTTGAAACTTTCAGTGATATCAAGGCAAATATTATAAGAAGATTTGTTAAAATATTTATAGGAAAAAATAAGACTCTAATGTCAAAGTGAATATTAAGAAAAATATGTAAACATGACAAAACCAGGAAAATGAACACATTATTATCAAAGTGCATAGCCATCAGATGAAAGATATGAAATAAGTAGCAGCTGGGCAATTTGAAGGCTAGATGCAACCAGTATTATATTTGGAAAACAGTACAAGCCACTAGCATCTAAGAAATGACAGACTGTCTAGTGAAACTTCTCTACCATCAGGATGAAAATGCCTGAGAAAGTGTGGTCACACATCATTATATTAAATCACTGGGCGCATAGTTCAGAACTTGCATTAGATAGAAATACTTGCATGGTAGAGGGAAAAGTGGAGAGAGCATTATGGTTAATATTCTTTGATTGTAAGTAATAGAGAGTAACTCAAGCTAGCTTGTGTTTTTAAAAATGTATTTATTATAAGTGTCTCATATGCCGACAGCATGACTGTGGTCAGGCTTCAGGAAGGGAGTGACTCCAGGAACTGGAAAACATCAATTTCTCCCCATCTCTTATCTCTGCTTCTTCCTGTAAGTGTGCTTTGAGCACAGATCTAACACCTGGCTGGGAAGACACCCAAAGACTATGTCTACATAGACTTGTAGGGTAAAGCTAATGCAATTCTTGGAGTGTTGATCATAAGCAGAAGGTTGGACCTGGAATGGTGACTGTTTTGATAGAGCTGGGAATCTTTAGTGCTTGTGCTCAACATGAAAGGAGTTTGGGGGTAGAACAGGTGTGTCATAGTAGGGCAGGTCAGAAAGTAAGTGTTTATGAGATCTGATGTCTGGGAGGTAGGGGCTCCAGAAAAGGACCACAAGCTTGGTTAGGATCTTACAGGGCCTTACCTTGCCCTTCCTGCCCTTTTACTTGAGAGAAGGTTCTTCCCTGGGCTCTTGCTTGGCTTGCCTTCCGTCTCAACCCAAGTGTCACCTAATCAGAGAGACCTTCCCTGACCACTCTATTTAATGAAACCCCTATACCACATTTAAAGTACTCTTTCATAATTACCCTGTTTTATCTCCTTAAGCATTTATTTTTCTGAAATTGTCTTGTTTGTTTACTCATCTATTATCTGTTCTCACCTTCGTCCACTCTTTGTGACATCAGAGGCCTTTTGTGAGTTGTTCTCCTTTGTGTCTCTATCATCTAGCACAATGCCTAGCACATAACAGGTGCGCAATAGATACCTGTTGGATAAATGACTAGGAGCATATATTGCTACTGTAGAATTGGAGCTAGGAGCAGTATGTAGTGCTAGAGCTGGGGATTGTATGATAGCTTGATTCTGTAGCAGAGTGAAGATTTTTCTTGTCCTATCAGAGGAGGATCTGCCCTTCCACCTATTGGAGGCTTAAGGTACTTATTTATTATACCTATGCTTCAGTAAGATTAGGAAATCAAGACTTCTCAGCTGGTTTGGGGCTCAATCTTAGTATCGGAGAGGGGATTATGTGCTCAGAGTGTAAAGGGCCCTTGGGCACATCAGATACCTCTATGCTCTGTGAGGAAGGGCTCAGCCAACTCTTACATATTATTGTTTTAGAGCTATTGCCTATCTCCCAGATTCAAGGAAAGACAAGTGGTGGTTTGGGGAAAGAAAGAAGTGGCTGCAGCTATTACACTGAATTTCTAATAGAGACCTTGGCGGGGCGGGGCGGGGGGGGGCGGGGGGGTGGTGTTAACGAAGCAAGAATTTATTTTAAATCACCTCTATACATTTGAAAGCTTTGAATTAGATTCTATGAAAAGGTAGGATATCGGAAGGCAAGCTTGGGTTTTGGTATTAGGATACTATGGTTTTCCTTGTAAAGTTTATCGATATCTTTAATATCATAGGACTCAAACAAGGTACTATGCTCTTCTTTTTGGACTGTCATTCTGAGGAATGAACTTCATGAAAGGATAAGATGTATGTCCACATAAGCAAGAGGAGTTTCTCCAAGAAGGAAGTTGGAGTGAAATTTGGAAGAAGGCAGGGAAGCTGGTCACTCTTGAGGATTAACTTTTTCACTAGAACTTCAACTCAAATGGCAGGTTTTGGTAACATTACATTGAAAATAAGTTGCAAGTTTGTCTATATTATATGCTGAAAATCATTTTTTATGTATTGATCATTTCTTTAATTGTTTTTGTCTAAGAATAAACTTGTTTTTGCACAGCCAGGAAACTTTACTCTCTGAATGTCAGTTTCAGCAATCTCAAACTAAACAAATGAGTCTAACTTTAGTAACCTGTGGCTTTCACCATAGTCTCTTCTCCCTATATTTATGAATCTATTATTTATATTCTTTCTTGGGGAAATTAAGTAATGCAATTAAGATTTGCTTATTCTAGAATGTGTTAGAAAAGGGGAAATTTTAGCTTAGTCCCTCCTGAGTTCTCCCCTTAGAGGAATTTGCACCTTCGGATCATGTGTGCTTCTCAGGGCTGGTGTGAAAACACATTCAAAAAGTTCAGGCCTTCACAGGTTAAATGCCATGTGCTAATCTCAAATTTGCATCCTCTGTTCCAAGTTCTGCTGAAACTGTGCTGGGTGAATCTCCACTGACTTTTCAGAAAAACTCAACTCCTATACAGAGGAGTAGGATCTAGGTCCAGTATATATCCCCCATTCCTAAGAGCACATTTCCCTAAGGCTGAGGTATTCTGAGAATTGGTGAAGGTGGGGTCTAGGGAGACAAGAAAATTTAGTTAATGGTGACTATCAGAACACCAAATCCCACTGAAGAGTAGAAGGGAGTAGGCAGATACAGGTTCCTTTCTCTTCTGACTGTACAATTCCCAAATCTAGTTTCTCTCAAGATCTTCTCACCAGACTTCTGCTTCTAGCTAAGAGAGAATACAGAGATTGAATTTAACCCCCTGCTTTAAACAAATAAGACAAAAATATATGAAAAAATAGTTTTTAAGGCACTGGACATAAACAATGAAAGATAGTGATCCTTGAAAGATGGGAAACACATGAAGTTAGCCCTACCATTGCCTCTTTTATTGCCTGAGAGAGTTTTTAGGCCTTGGCACAGAAAACAGAAATGGAGGCAGAGAACGGTGGACTCCCTGAGTTAAGGAGATGCTGCCGGGAGTTCAGAGAGATTATGGTAGGTAATGTTCACAGGGCTGAGTGTTGAAAGAAGAGAGTTGCACAGAGAGAGAATCTTGGAAATCTTCTGAGGATCCTTCTCTAGTATTCAGTAGAGTACTAATCAACATCTACATGGGAGGAAACTACCTAAGGTCAAGGAAAGAACTATTCAAAAAATAATAATAATAAGATTAGAGGTAATAGAACCTGGTATTCACATACTGCCAAGAAGAGGGCCTGATTTCACCAGCTGCACTGGAAAAATCTCACAATTCAGGGCACTGAGTAGAGTACTCAGAAAGGTCTCCACAGTGGAGAATAATTAATCAGCCCTAAACTAAATGTTACGCTACTCCTACTTAACAAATCTTAAAAGCAAAATCTAAAAAGATCAAATTTTTCCCAAATAACTTAACTGTGTTGACGAAGAAAACTCAAGAATATTTATACAAAAGCATGCAGCCATCAATAATATAAAAATCATAATGCCTGGTATCCAATCAAAGATTGCCAGGAATTTAAAGAAGCAGAGATATATGACCCATAATGATGAGAAAAATCAATCAACTGAAGCTGACCCAGAACTGGATTAATAAAAGGACATTAAAACAGATTAAACTATATTCAAAAAGCTAAATAGAATATCTTTAAAAGACCCAAATCAAACTTCTGGAGATGAGAGCCACAGCGACTGAGATTTTAAAATGTACTGAATAGGATAAACAATAGATAAGACATTACAGGAAAGAAAAAGATTAGTATACTCGAAGACATAACAATAAAATGTATCCAAAACGAATGGTTGAGAGACAAAAGAACATAAAAGAAAAGAAAAGGGCATCAGTGAGCTTTGGTACAACTTCAAGCAGCCTCATATGACTGTAATTGGAGTCTCTGAAGAAAGGGAGTGGGGTATAGAAAATATGTGAATGAATAATGGCTGAAAAATTTTCAGAGTTGTTGAAATTTTAAACCCATAGATCCTGGAAGCTCAATGAGTCCTATTTATAAGAAACATGAAGAAAACTACACCAAATAACGTTATGATTAAATTACCTAGAAGGAGTGATGAAAGGAAAATCTTAAAACCAACTAAAGGAGAAAAGAAAAAAAAAACACACTATAGATTAATAAAGATAAGATTTGAGAGGAACCAAGATGGTGGAGTAGAAGGACGTGCTCTCACTCCCTCTTGCGAGAACACCAGAATCACAACTAGCTGCTGGACAATCATCAACAGGAAGACACTTGAACTCAACAAAAAAGACACCCCACATCCAAAGACAAAGGAGAAGCCACAGTGAGATGGTAGGAGGGGCGCAATTACAGTAAAATCAAATCCCATAACTGCTGGGTGGATGACTCACAGACTGGAGAACACTTATACCACAGAAGTCCACTCACTGGAGTGAAGATTCTGAGCCCCACTTCAGGTTCCCAACCTGGGGGTCCGACAACAGGAGGAGGAGTTCCTAGAGAATCAGAATTTGAAGGCTAGTGGGATTTGATTGCAGGCCTTCTACAGGACTGGGGGAAACAGAGATTCCACTCCTGGAGGGCACACACAGAGTAGTGTGCACATCGGGACCCAGGGAAAGGAGCAGTGACCCCAGGGGAGACTGAACCAGACCTACCTGCTAGTGTTGGAGGGTCTTCTGCAGAGGCGGGCAGTGGCTGTGGCTCACCATGGGGACAAGGACACTGGGAGCAGAAGTTCTGGAAAGTACCCCCTGTCGTGAGCCCTCCCAGAGTCTGCCATTAGCCCCACAAAAGAGCCCAGGCCGCTCCAGTGTTGGGTTGCCTCAGGCCAAACAACCAACAGGGAGGGAACCTAGCCCAACCCATCAGCAGTCAAGTGGATTAAAGTTTTACTGAGCTCTGCCCACCAGAGTAACAGTCAGCTCTACCCACCACCAGTCCCTCCCACCAGAAAACTTGCACAAGCCTCTTAGATAGCCTCATCCACCAGAGGGAAGACAGCAGAAGCAAGAAGAACTACAATCCTGCAGCCTGTGGAACAAAAACCACATTCACAGAAAGATAGACAAGGTGAAAAGGCAGAGGGCTATATACCAGATGAAGGAACAAGATAAAACCCCAGAAAAACAACTAAATGAAGTGGAGATAGGCAACCTGCCAGGAAAAGAATTCAGAATAAGATTAGTGAAGATGATCCAGGACCTCAGAAAAAGAATGGAGGCAAAGATCGAGAAGATGCAAGAAATGTTTAACAAAGATCTAGAAGAATTAACGAACAAACAGACAGAGATGAACAATACAATAACTGAAATGAAAACTACACTAGAAGAAATCAATAACAGAATAACTGAGGCAGAAGAACGGATAAGAACGGATAAGTGACCTGGAAAACAGAATGGTGGAATTCACTGCTGTGGAACAGAATAAAGATAAAAGAATGAAAAGAAATGAAGACAGCCTAAGAGAACTCTAGGACAACATTAAATGGAAAAACTTGGCATTATAGGGGTGCCAGAAGGAGAAGAGAGAGAAAAAGGACTGAGAAAATATTTGAAGAGATTGAAAACTTCCTTAACGTGGGAAAGGAAATAGCCACCCAAGTCCAGGAAGCACAGAGAGTCCCATGCAGGATAAACCCAAAGACAAACATGGTGAGACATATAGTAATCAAACTGGCAAAAATTAAAGACAAAGAAAAATTATAGAAAGCAGTAAGGGAAAAACGTCAAATAACACACAAGGGATCTCCCATAAGGATAACAGCTGATTTCTCAGAAGAAACTCTCCAAGCCAGAAGGGAGTGGCATGATATACTTAAAGTGACGAAAGGGAAGAAAGTACAACTAAGATTACTGTACCCAGCAAGGATCTCATTCAGATTTGATGGAGAAATCAAAAGCTTTACAGACAAGCAAAAGCTAAGAGAATTCAACACCACCAAACCAGCTCTACAACAAATGCTAAAGGAACTTCTCTAAGTGGAAAACACAAGAGAATAAAAGTACCTACAAAATCAAACCCAAAACACTTAAGAAAATTGTCATAGGAACATACATATCGATAATTACCTTAAACGTGAATGGATTAAAGGCTCCAACCAAAATACACAGGCTTACTGAATGGATACAAAAACAAGACCCATATATATGCTGTCTACAAGAGACCCACTTCAAACCTAAGGACACATACAGACTGAAAGTGAGGGGATGAAAAAAGATATTCCATGCAAATAGAAATCAAAACAAAGCTGGAATAGCAATACTCATATCAGATAAAATAGACTTGAAAATAAAGAATGTTACAAGAGGCAAGGAAGGACACTACATAATGATCAAGGGATCAATCCAAGAAGAAGATATAACAATTATAAATATATATGCACCCAACATAAAAGCACCTCAATACATAAGGCAACTGCTAACAGCTGTAAAAGAGGAAACTGATAGTAACACAATAATAGTGGGGAACTTTAACACCTCACTTACACCAATGAACAGATCATCCAAACTGAAAATAAATAAGGAAACAGAAGCTTTAAATGACACAATAGACCAGATAGATTTAATTGATATTTATAGGACATTCCTTCCAAAAACAGCAGATTACACTTTCTTCTCAAGGGCGCACGGAACATTGTCCAGGATAGATCACATCTTGGGTCACAAATCAAGCCACAATAAATTTAAGAAAATTGAAATCATATCAAGCATCTTTTCTGACCACAACGCTATGAGATTAGAAATGAATTACAGGGAAAAAAACGTAAAAAACACAAACACATGGAGGCTAAACAATACGTTACTAAATAACCAAAAGATCACTGAAGAAATCAAAGAGGATTTCAAAAAATACCTGGAGACAAATGACAATGAAAACACGACAATGCAAAACCTATGGGATGCAGCAAAAGCAGTTCTAAGAGGGAAGTTTACAGCTATACAAGCCTACCTCAAGAAACAAGAAAAATCTCAAATAAACAATCTAACCTTACATCTAAAGGAACTAGAGAAAGAAGAACGAAGAAGACCCAAAATTAGCAGAAGGAAAGAAATCATAAAGATCAGAGCAGAAATAAATGAAATAGAAACAAAGAAAACAATAGCAAAGATCAATAAAACTAAAAACTGGTTCTTTGAGAAGATAAACAAAATTGATAAACCATTAGGCTGACTCATCAAGAAAAAGAGGGAGAGGACTCAAATCAATAAAATTAGGAATGAAAAAGGAGAAGTTACAACAGACATCGCAGAAATACAAAGCATCCTAAGAGACTAGTACAAGCAACTCTATGCCGAGAAAATGGGCAACCTGGAAGAAATGGACAAACTCTTAGAAAGGTATAAGCTTCCAAGACTGAACCAGGAAGAAATAGAAACTATGAACAGACCAATCACAAGTAATGGAATTGAAACTGTGATTAAAAATCTTCCAACAAACAAAAGTCCAGGACCAGATGGCTTCAAAGGTGAATTCTATCAAACAATTAGAGAAGGGCTAACACCCATACTTCTCAAACTCTTCCAAAAACTTGCAGAGGAAGGAATACTCCCAAACTCATTCTATGAGGCCACCATCACCCTGTTACCAAAACTAGACAAAGATACTACAAAAAAAGAAAATTACAGACCAATATCACTGATGAATATAGATGCAAAAATCCTCAACAAAATACTAGGAAACAGAATCCAACAACACTTTAAAAGGATTATACGCCATGATCAAGTGGGATTTATGCCAGGGATGCAAAGATTCTTCAATATACAGAAATTAATCAGTGTGATACACCATGTTAACAAGTTGAAGAATAAAAACCATATGATCATCTCAATAGATGCAGAAAAAGCTTTTGAAAAAATTCAACACCCATTTATGATAAAAACTCTCCAGAAAGTGGGCATAGAGGGAACCTACCTCAACATAATAAAGGCCATATATGGCAAACCCACAGCAAACATCATTCTCAATGGTGAAAAACTGAAACCATTTCCTCTAAGGTTGGGAACAAGACAAGGATGTCCACTCTCACCACTATTATTCAATGTAGTTTTGGAAGTCCTCGCCACAGCAATCAGCGAAGAAAAAGAAATATAAGGAATACAACTTGGAAAAGAAGAAGTAAAACTGTCACTGTTTGCAGATGGCATGATACTATACATAGAGAATCCTAAAGATGCCACCAGAAAGCTACTAGAGCCAATCAATGAATTTGGTAAAGTAGCAGGATACAAAATTAATGCACAGTAATCTCTTGCATTCCTATACACTAATGATGAAATACCTGAAAGAGAAATTAAGGAAACACTCCCATTTACCATTGCAACATAAGAATAAAATACCTAGGAATAATCCTACCTAGGGAGACAAAAGACCTGTATGCAGAAAACTATAAGACACTGATGAAAGAAATTAAAGATGATACCAACAGATGGAGAGATATACCATGTTCTTGGATTGGAAGAATCAATATTGTGAAAATGACTATAGTACCCAAAGCAATCTGCAGATTCAATGCAATCCCTATCAAATTACCAATGGCATATTTTATGGAAGTAGAACAAAAAATCTTAAAATTTGTATGGAGACACAAAAGACCCCGAGTAGCCAAAGCAGTCTTGAGGGAAAAAAAATGGAGCTGAAGGAATCAGACTCCTTGACTTCAGGCTATACTACAAAGCAACAATAATCAAGACAATATGGTACTGGCACAAAAACAGAAACATAGATCAATGGAACAAGATAGAAAGCCCAGAGATAAACCCACGCACCTATGGTCAACTAATCTATGACAAAGGAGGCAAGGATATACAATGGAGAAAAGACAGTCTCTTCAATAAGTGGTGTTGGGAAAACTGGACAGCTATATGTAAAAGAATGAAGTTAGAACACTCCCTAACACCATACACAAAAAAAACTCAAAATGGATTCAAGACCTAAATGTAAGACCAGACACTATAAAATTCTTGGAGGAAAACATAGGAAGAACACTCTTTGACATAAATCACAGCAAGATCTTTTATGATTCACCTCCTAAAGTAATGGAAATAAAAAGAAAAATAAATGGGACCTAATGAAACTTAAACACTTTTGCACAGCAAAGGAAACCATAAACGAGACGAAAAGACAGCCCTCAGAATAGGAGAAAATATTTGCAAATGAATCAAAAGACAAAGGCTTAATCTCCAAAATATATAAACAGCTCATGCAGCTCAATATTAAAGAAACAAACAACCCATTCCAAAAATGGGCAGAAGTCCTAAATAGACATTTCTCCAAAGAAGACATACAGATGGCCAAGAAGCACATGAAAAGCTGCTCAACATCACTAATTATTAGAGAAATGCAAATCAACTTTAAAAAATTATTTTTTTTATTAAAAAATAAAGTGTTAGTATTTATTCTATTAAGATTATATAGTACAGTTTTAACTTTGTTGTTTTAGACATAACTGTCTTTGTACTGTTCACAGTTTGAATGTTTATTCAATATTTTATAACACCTCACAGAAATTTTTAACTGGCATCAAGATGTTTTGTTTGTTTGATTTGTTTTATGGTTTGGAAATTAGTATTGAAAATATTACATTATTTCTGAAAATAAAATAAATTTCAAAGATTTGACAGTAGATTTGTCAGAAACGATTTAAGGCAAGGATGTCCTCTCTGGTATGGAGGTTTTTGCTTCCTACTTTACTTTCTTTAACGCTACCACAGAGAGGGTTTGGGGCAGCTCATTACAGCCTCACAAGTGTGGGTCCCTTGTCTAGCCTCTCCACTCCACCATTGAAAGTTTGTGGCAACCCTACGTCACAAGCAAGTTTCTCTGCACCATTTTTCCAACAGCATTATTTCTTTTTCTTTTTTTAATTTACTTATTTTATTTATTTTTGACTGCATTGGGTCTTTGTTGCTGCGTGTGGGCTTTCTCTAGTGCGGCGAATGGGGGCTACTCTTCGTTGCGGTGCACGGGCTTCTCATTGCAGTGGCTTCTCTTTTTGCGGGGCACAGGCTGTAGGCATGCAGGCTTCAGTAGTTGTGGTGCCCGGGCTCAGTAGTTGTGGCTCGTGAGCTCTAGAGTGCAGTCTCAGTAGTTGTGGCGCACGGGCTTAGTTGCTCTGCAGCACGTGAGATCTTCCCAGACCAGGGCTCGAACCCTTGTCCCCTGCATTGGCAGGCAGATTCTTAACGACTGAGCCACCAGGGAACCCCCAAACAACAGCATTATTTCTTAATTAAGTTATGTACATTGTTTTTTTAGACGTAATGTTATTGGACACTTACAAGACTAAAGTATAGTGTAAACACAACTTTTACATGCACTGGGAAACCAAAAAATTCATGTAACTTGCTTTATTGCATTATTCACTTTATTGCAGCAGTCTGCAACCAAACCCACAATATCTTTGAGATCTGTCTGTATAATAAAAAAAAGATCTAAAATAACATGAACTCTACCAATAAAAATTTATATGTGTTAAACATGATTCATCGGGTTCATATTAAACTCCTAAAATTGTCCTGAAAATGGAATTTATTTTATGTGTCCTTGTTTTAAAATGATTGTTTCAGCCCATATTGGACATTAGCTCTCAGTGAAATTTATGATTTGGAATTAATTATATTGCTCTCTAGCGCTGCAGATGTCACACCCTTCGCCTTTCCCGTGGGAGCACAGGATCTAAGGCCTCTGAGGATAAGCTTCTTGTGTTTGCTTCCACAGCCTTCTCTTTTTTCTTTATATGTTCACTCTAAAATATGTGTCAAGAATGGATGGGATACAAATATGTGATTCCTGGAAAATAATTCCTCTTTATTATTTTACTTTGGCATTGAGACTTTCATTTCTACCAATTGAAGAACAGTGAAAACTAATCTTTTTTAATAATATTCATCAAATTACATTTTTACAATATTTCAGGAGTTCCATTTGTGTTGAGAAGTCCATATTAAGCATTTGTATAATTTTGATATAAACTCTCTCATAAAATATTATTAACTGCTAATCTATACTTCTGAAACATTTTCTTTTGGATTTAGAGAATTCTTTATGTCCCTGGGAAAGTCCACTCAGAGGACAAGCCTGCAGGAAATCTTTGTGACAATTGGTATAGTTTAAATGGATTTGTTGGGGCTGGCAGTGACTGAAAATTGGTGGGATTGAAAACATATCACATGAAAAGCTGCACACGGATGTTTATAGCGGCTTTATTCATATCTGCAAAAACGTGGAAGCAGCTAAGATGGCTTCCTTCAGTAGGTAAATGGGTAAATAAATGGTGGTACCACCAGACAATGGAATATTATTCAGTGTTGAAAAGGAATGAACTATCAAGCCATGAAAAGACACAGAGTAAACTTAAATGCATATTACTAAGTGAAAGAAGACAATCTGAAAGGCTACGTACTGTATGATTCCAACTATACAGCACTTTGGAAAAGGCAAAGCAACATGGAGACAGTAAAAGTAATAGTGGTTGCCAGGGGTAGGAGGGTGTCAGGGATGAATAGGTAGAGCACAGAGGATTTTTAGGGCAGTAAAACTATTCTGTATGATACCACAGTTGCGTGTACTTGAATTGCATGTATATCAAAGCCCATTAAATGTATGACATCAAGAGTGAGTCGACTGAAAGAAATATACTGCTCCAGTGAGGGATATTGATAGTGGGGAAGCTCTGCATCTGAGAGGGTAGGGGATATAAGGGAAGTCTGTACTTTTGGTTCAGTTTCTGTTCAGTTTTGCTGTGAATCTAAAATTGCTCTTAAAAAAAGAAAAGGCTTTTTATTAAAAAAAATTGTTGGTGGGAATTTAGAATTAAGATCCATTTGATGCAATGAAAATAACATGATGTACCTTGAATCAGACAGACATTATTTGACTCTTGACCTTACCAATCATTAGTCTGAAAACTTTGTGAAATTTAACTTCTCTGGGCCTCAGTTTTCTTGGGAATAAAGTAAGTGCAAAATTTTTACCATGCAGAATTGATATGAGGACTAACTTAGATAACTTCCTACATGCTCAATAAATAGTAGCTATTATTTGTAATACATTTCAGATTTGGGACCAAAGGACTAATTCTTCATACCAGTGGGAGAACAAGGAAGGTAATAGATACAACTACACCCTTTCAGAAGCAGTTTATGGGAGACAGAGAGAAGATTCAATCTGACCAGGCTCAAGCATATTGTGTTTAAAATGTTTACCTTTTACTCTAGCAGTGATAATGTGAGATCTCTTTTGATAAATTGCTGGTGTCTTAAAAATACCACGCATACTCCCACCCCGAAAAAGTATTCAAATGATCTAGTATTGGAAGTGATACACAGAAAATCTTTATTTCTTGATGAGTTTTCCCTCAAGTATTAGAAACTTGACTAATATTTCTAAAAATAGAAGAAAGAAAAATACATACGTGAAAAAAATTACTAGGAAGAAGTAGTCCCAGTATATTGGATCCTAGTCACTAATCTTATTGAGAAATTAAACTTGCAATTAGACTAATAAATGGGGGGCAATGACAGGGCAAAGTATCTTGAAAAATTCAAAAGAAAAATTGAGGCAGTTGGGAGGAGTGGGTAACCATGAGAACTGGCAAATAGCTTCTGGTCCATTTTCTTTTTTACCTCACACCAAAAATTCCCTACCTAAAAAAAATAATAATAATAATGTCCAGTGGCAGAGCTTTTGGTCTGTTAGAGCATCCATTTCTTCCTAACAATCCCCCTCCCCCGCCTTTTTTTTTTTTTTTTTTTGCCTGCGTTGGGTCTTCATTGCTGTGCACAGGCTTTCTCTAGTTGCTGTGAGCAGGGGCTACTCTTTTTTGTGGTGCGCAAGTTTCTCATTGCCTCTCTTGTTGTGGAGTACGGGCTCTAGGTGTGCAGACTTCAGTAATTGCAATACGTGGGCTCAGTAGTTGCGGCATGTGGGCCCTAGAGAGCATGAGCTTCAGTAGTTGTGGCATGTGGGCTCAGTAGTTGTTGTGCGTGGGTTCAGTAGTTGTGGCTCCTGGGCTCTAGAGCGCAGGCTCAGTAGTTGGGGCGCATGGGCTTAGTTGCTCTGCAGCATTTGGGATCTTCCCGGGCCAGGGCTCGAACCCATGTCTCCTGCATTGGCAGAAGGATTCTTAACCACTGAGCCACCAGGGAAGTCCCTCCCCTGCCTTTTTTGTTAATATCTCCCCTTTGTCCCCCTGCAGCCCACGGGCTTCGGGTAAGAAGACCCTTTTTCTCAGTTCTGGGGATTCGTATCACTGACAAAAATAATCCCTCTTCTTTGCCAGTGATTGCTTCAAAAATGGACATGTGATGTGACCCAGTTTGTGCCAGTGAGATGTAAAGAAAGGTTTGCTAAGTGCTTCAGGGAAAGAAATTTTCTTGCTCTTAAGAAAGAGCCACTCAAAAGGGATATCCTTGCTTTCTCTGGTCATCATGGTGGTGCAGATAAAAAGCTCAGAACTGCCACAGCTCTTTTTCCACTATGCAGAAGCTAATCTATGGATGAAATTAATTCACAGTGGAGGATTTAGTGGAGTGAATTACAGAGAAATAGGACGGAATTTATTGGCTTGTTCCAAACCTTCACTGTGTCTTCCTCTGGAATTCCAGGTTTATGAGCCAATACATATCCTTATCCTAGACAGCTTAAATCATATTTTTATTTGCAGCTGAAAGCATTCCAGCTAATATCAGCTGACTAACGACCTATATTAGAAATGGTTATTTCTGACATATTGGTTTTTTATTAACATTATGCACAAAAATGTTAACAAAGATATGGTAAGACCTTTAGACCATGGCATAGTATAAAGAAAATCAGGAATTTGATACCCTGGGAAAGAGCTCTGAAAAGGCATTTGACTTGCTCATCTAGCTACCACCACTCATTTTTGAATGATTAAGCCCTTATGCTAATGTCCTTTTGATTCACTTTTTTTTTGACAGTTTTGTGAATTATATGACCTCATACCTATGTGGGTTAGAGACATAGCAGAAACACCATGAATAACTATGTAAGAGAATTGGAATAAACTCAGTGGGACTTAATCATGTCGTGGATAATGGGAGCTGAGTAATATTGACAGTTATAGCAAAGATCATGGCAGGGAATTTTTTATAAGTGGGTTTAATATAACTTTGACTCCAGATGTAATAGCCTTTTAAGACTAAGTTTGCTAACAAGTATTTTTAAAAGGATGAATGTGTTATCAAATTGTGGAGATAGAGTCACACGGATAAATTCTATGATATGAAAACAACCCGTCTCAATTTTTCAATACACAAGTAATTGCCAACATAGAGGAGGACAGCACACATTCCCTAGTTATCCTGAATTGACTTTAATGTACCTTGAATTTTACTTGTAAACCTTCTTAATGGGAATGGGATTAGAATGTCACTGATGAAGAGTAAATGTAGTATGCCATTCATGATGAAAATAAGTGTGTATTTGTTGAATAAGTGAGTGAATGAAGACTATTTTTCACTTTTGTTTCAGTGACCACTTAAGTAACTGGCCTGTACAAGGAGTCCTATATAGCTAGTTAAGATGCCGGATTCTACAATCCACTCATGAAACTCTTCACATTACTTTACTGTCAGAGTTTTACTCTTCGCTCTAGGTCCAGGTTCATCTTTCCAGAAGCCTATAGAGCATTTTCATATGCATGTCCCACTATCAGCTCAAACTCTCATATCCTGAGTCAAGCCTCCCTCTTATCTGGCTCTTCTTCCCATCTCCCCACCCCTCTTTTCCATCGGTGGCATACCTCTCTCCCAGTCACTAAGGGATACGTCCATGAGTCATCGTTCACTTTTTCCTCTCCATTATCTCTCTTATTTAATTAGCCATGGAATCTTGCTTACTCTTCCTTTGCAGTGTCCCTTCCTTCCTAGTGCCATGGCTACAGCCCTCTGCTGACTCATTTTTGTTACCAGCACGTCACTCTTTCCCAGCTTTTATTTACCTCCAGGTCAAACCATACTGCACATTTTGACCAGATGAATCTAACTAGAACATTGCTTTTATTGTGTCTCTCTTTGGCTTGAGAACTCACAGCAACTGTATATGACTTGAAGTTTGAAATCCAATTGAACTTGACTGTCATTCAAGGTCTTTTATCATCAGTCTAATAGTACTTATAGAAATTGTCTTTTAAATCTCCTCAAACTATACTCTCTGCTATAGCTTGGTTTCTGATACAAACTCAGCACATCCCCACGTCTTTGCTTATGTTGTCTTTGCCAGAGATGCCCATTTTCAAACGCTTCTCCGATTCAATCCCTTCTCTTGCTTTTTTACCTTCACCCTGACTCTCAGTCCAAATAGCCATGCCATGCTTTCTTCCAGGTCCAGCTAAGTCTTCTATAAATATTTCTATCTCAGTTCAGTTATTCCGTTCTGAAAGAGCATATCCCCAAGGCTATATTGCCTCAAGTTGTTTAAAGTTATGAAATTGGATGTCAGTATTATGCAGCTTTGAATGGAATGAGTCTCTGCCCCCATCTCTGACTGGATGTAGGCAGTGGGAAGCCCTGGGGCTGTGATCTAGTCATAATATAGCTTGATGGTTGTCTGCTAACTGTGGTTTTCCTCTTTGTGCCTTCTTTAATAGGACTTTCTCTAATGGAAAAGATAATTAAATGTTGACTTAAAAAATTCTTCCTGGGCTTCCCTGGTGGCGCAGTGGTTGCGAGTCCGCCTGCCGTTGCAGGGGACACGGGTTCGTGCCCCGGTCCGGGAGGATCCCACATGCCGCGGAGCGGCTGGGCCCGTGAGCCATGGCCGCTGAGCCTGCGCGTCCGGAGCCTGTTCTCCGCAGCGGGAGAGGCCGCAACAGTGAGAGGCCCGCGTACCACAAAAAAAAAAAAAAAAAAAAAAAATTCTTCCTTATGCATAGGTGCACTGTAGTTATAAAATCTACCCTGTGTTGGGAAATTGCTTTAAGAAAATTTAAAGTAATATTTAGAAAAAGACCAATACCTGGACTCTGTTACAATATACGTAAAAAGCAGAATAAACATTTGGATATATTAATATCTTTAGTATATCAAAATATATGGTACTCTAAAAAAAGACTGGAATATTAATATTAGCCGTGGTCATTTTTGGATGATGGTATTGAGTGACATGCTATCTTTTAAAATACTTTATTTTTTTAACTTGTATTTTAGAGGAGTAGAATAAGATATGCTCTTAAGTGTTCTATAAAATTTACTGAATTAAGGCCCAGAAACCTGCTGCTTTTTTGAAAAGCATTAAAGAGTGTGAATAAATAGAAGATCAAAAATTATTCATTAGGACTTATGGGACAGGGAGATAGTTAAATGCAATATAGTGACTATTTTGCTTTGAATTTCTAAAGTTAATAAAGTAACAGAAGTAACTTTAAAAAGATAAATAACTTTGTTTTGTTTCATTTATATTTATTATTATTAAAAATTTAAAACATACTGAAAAGTATAGAGAATACCACATATAAACACCCATACACCCCTTGCTGGGATTTTACAATTGTTAAAACTTTTGCCATATTTCTATTTTTTCTGAAATCTTTTAAAATAAATTATAGGCATCATGACATTTTATCTCTAAATAGTTCAGAATGAATTTCTTAGAAAATGAAGGCAGTTTCCCGCATAATTACAATTCTACTATCACAGCTAAAGATATAATAATAATTGCCTTACACTATTTAGTACTGAGCCCATATTCAAATTTTCTGTCTTGTCCCTAACATGTCTATTATAGCCAGTTACTGAAACCAGGATCCTAACGAAGGACACACAGTGCTTTTGGTTGCGATGTCTTTTGTTTGTTTTTATCTACAACCCCCGCTTTTTCCTCCCTCCCTCCCTTACTTCCTTCCCTCTCCATGATATTAACTTGTTGATGAGACTAGGCCAGTTGTCTTGTAAAACCACCTGCTTTTTGAATTTGTTTAATTGCTTCCTGGTGATGCTGCTTTAGCTTGTTCTTCCAGCGCCTGTTTTTCTATAAACCAGAAGTTTGATCTTTAGGAGTGATTTGATTCAGGTTGTATTGATACATTTTTGACACAAATGCTTTATGAGTAATGTCACCTAGTTCCTAATGCATCCCACCACCCCTCTACCATCTTGCCAAGACTGATGCCCTGAGTCCAAGAGGCCCCATCCAGGTCGTTCCCTACAAACCTACATTCCTCCCCTCCAGCCATCAGTCTCTACAGTGATGCCTCAGCACCACCAAGTAGTTGAACTTTAAGACTGATTACTTTTTTTTAAAATAAAGTCCTCTAATTAAATAGTTAATATTTAAATACACTTGATTTTTTAGAAATCCCTTGGAGGATGTGAAAAATATATATGACTTTGAAATATGGCCATCCAAAATCTACATCCTATAATAAGTGATATAAACACTGTATTAGACCAAATGACTTAACAGATGAATTCATTTTTCTTCAAGCATAAGCTCAGTTCTTTTAAAACTCTCACGTTCTGCTAAATAAAAATATTGGTATGTTTCATGCATGCCACAGAACTGATGGCTTCTGCTGTGTAAGCATCCTGGGATCCTTATACTGCCTCTTTTCTGGGGCTCACAGGAGCCAGAATACAAGTGCCCTTGTGTGTGCTTTGCTATGCCTCTCAACGCACGCCTTCTGCCAATCAAAACTGACTGTTCCCGCTGTGCCAACCTTCCTGGGCTTTTGCCAGTTCCTAAACTTGGCAAGAGAACTTGTGCTGCAAAAGTTTGTGTTGCTATATTTCCCGCTTTACTTTAAATGCTGGGCAAAAATACAGCTCTTTAATTTTTCTTTGGGAGGGTACTTAAATGCTCCTTTTGAACTTCGGGCTCTCGGCACATGCACTTTGTGAAAGGTGCTAAAATTTATGCAATTTAAATAAAAATTTAAATGAATGCCTATAACCATAATTGGTTGTGTATATTTGCAGTCATTATCATAGGGCATCATTTGCCTAATTAATGGAATATACACTTGATTCATTGACATTTTAGCAACATTTCAGAATTGCATCTAGGATGTGGCCACTGAGTTGCTCTTGAACTTTATAATATTCTTAATGACATTATCATTGGAAGTTATGTGCTCAAAACAAGTCGGGGAATGAATTGATCACTTACTTGGTCTTTAATTTAGAAGATTTAAATCTCAGGATGCTTTGTCCTTGGGGTTTTTTGGTTTTTTTTAAATTTATTTTTGGCTGTGTTGGGTCTTCGTTGCTGCACGCGGCTTTCTCTAGTTGCAGTGAGAGGGGGCTACTCTTCGTTGCAGTGAGTGGGCTTCTCATTGCGGTGGCTTCTCTTGTAGTGGAGCACGGGCTCTAGGCACGCGGACTCAGTAGTTGTGGCTCTCGGGCTTAGTTGCTCCACGGCATGTGGGATCTTCCCGGACCAGGGCTCAAACCCGTGTCCCCTGCATTGGCAGGCAGATTCTTAACCACTGCACCACCAGGGAAGTCCCCCTTGGGTTATTTTTGTATTACAGAAAATATACTTTTTTAAACATGGATTGTCAGAAAATGTGTAAGTTAGAAATACTAGTAAGGTAGACGAAGACGTAGGTAGAAACATTTATTTTTCACAATTATAAATAATCTGCTTTCCTTTTTAGAAATGCCTTTGACTGGAAAGGATTATATAATGTATGTTCTTCAAACTATTATGTAAAATTTTATTTCTCCATGAGTTCTTAAGCTAGAAGCCAAAACAATGTTTTTCCAGGCCTAAGTGCTTTGCTTGATCTTGCCAAGCCTATTTCATGGTCTGCTAGATTCTAATGGAGATGGTTGGTAATGAGATAATATTTATTTATATATAAAATAAATTTACAACAGAGTGCAAAAAGCATGTAACCAAGCAGTACCAGCTTTAAAAAATTCCTAGTGAGACCATATGAATGTTTCTAGTTTTTCCAAGAGAACAGTTTCTCCACATACACTATATAGCTACCTCATGCACATACCTATAAACATATATATGTTCCTCTTACTCAGAGGTACGTGAATACCTTGGGGTATCATTGTGGGTGATTCTTGCTATCTAATTTAAGCTCTAGAATTCTTACTATCCCAAGAACTATTCATCAGCTGCTGCTTTCCTTGAAATCGATTAATAGCAAATGTTGAATTTATTTGTTTAAAGCAAGTTCTGTGCACCAGTTAAGTGATTTATGTATTTCACCATCTAAAAACAGTAAAAGAAGCTTCTATACTGTCTTTTGGTGACCTTAGTAGCTGATGTGTTAATAACATTTCGGACTGACAATTTGCGGCAGGCTCCTTGCCCAAAGCTCTGCGGTGAATTATTGCTGCATTGCAGATTACAGTTTAATTCCTAAAATAAAAATGCCTTGTTGATGTTCGGGCTGCAGAATCCAAAACCACACTCAGTCTGCTGCATCTCGGAAAAATCATCCTTATAGATGGAACTTAATGTGATTCATAAATACGCTTCGTGCCAAAAACCATAATGTGATACCTTGATTAGTGAAAACTCTGGGAACTGGTCTCCTTTATCACGAAACTGGCAGTATTAAAACTGTGGGAAGTAAAACTTTGTATGTGGTTAACCGGCTTGACAGATGGCACTACACGGCTTCCACTTGTCCCCTCTATATACGGGTGGCCAGAGCTACAAGGAGCAAAATTGTGAGGCCGTCAAAATATGCCTCACCCCGTTAAACCAATGCCCTCCTGTGCTCTTTACTCTCAACTTTGCCAAAAGAGGAAGCTCTAATAACTCTCACTTCCACTAGCTTTCCTCCTTGACTGAATGCCTCTTGATGAGCAAATTACAAAATGGCAATCTATATCCTGCGTTTGGCTGGCAAAACTTTTGTTTGCCCTCACAGAGTATTTTGTTTTGTTTGCTCGAATGAATTAGTTACCAATGTTTTGAAAAGACAAACGTTTTACATAAAAATAGGGGTCAGCATCTCTCTCAAAATATAAGAAGCTCTTGCAACATTTGTAACCATCCAGACTTTCCCTTGGCCACCCAAAGTTGAAGCTGGGAGATGTCTGTCCCCTGCAGACAAGACCTGCCCTCTACAGCAACTCCATCATTCTCCCTCCTCAGCTGCTTCACTCATTTATGTCACCTGCTGGCCCTTGTGGACATTTCTTTTGACTCCTGTATTTAATGATTATTTTACCCTCAATAGCACTTATGTTTTACCAACTTAAGTTTTATACCTATACATTCTAATTGTGAAGGGAGAGATTTGGTTTCCTCTTAAAAGAATATCAGACCTTGGGAAGCAGGTATGTAAGCAACTCAAATCATGTGGTCTCTAGATTGTGAAAGCAGCGTTACTCCTACTAAAGATGGTGGGGGGTGGTGGAGGAAAGAAATAGATGAAGGAGATTAAAAGGTACAAACTTCCAGTTGCAAAATAAACAAGTTACAGGTATGAAGTGTACTCTGTGGGAACTATAGTCAATAACTATGTAGTATCTATGTGTAGTGACATATCGACTAGACATATCATGGTGATCATTTGGAAATGTATAGAAATATTGAATCACTATATTGTGTAACTTCATAGTGTTGTAGGTCAATTATACTTCAAAAACAAACCCACCCATAGAAAAAGAGATGAGATCTGTTGTTACCAGAAGCGAAAGAGTGGGGAGTAGGGGAATTGGATGAAGGTGGTCAAGAGGTACAAACTTCCAGTTGGAGGATAGATAGGTACTAGGGATGTAATGTACAACATGATAAATATAACAGTGCTGTAAGTTATATGTGAAAGTTGTAAATCCTTAGAGTTCTCATCACAGGAAATTTTTACTTTTCTATTTCTTTAATTTTGTTATCTATATGAGATGACGGATGCTCACTAAACATTGTGACAATCCTTTCATGATTTATGTAACTCAAATCATTGTGCTGTGCACCTTAAACTTATATAGTGCTGTGTATCAATCATATCTGAATAAAACTGGGAAAAAATGAAAAAAATAAATAAATACAAATAGGAGGGGAGGAATGATACTTCAATGTTTTCCCTAGACTACTCCTCCCTGTCTCTCCCCCTCCCTCCACTGGGTCACCAATGGCACTTACTGGGGTGGCTGAAGCTGGATGAAATTGTGTCTTTTGCTACAGGGCCTTACTGAAACCTGGGCTGTCCTGCCCTTCAACAGGTCACCTGGTGAAACTTTTCCAATCAACTTTTCCCCAAACCTTCCACCTTTCTTAACTACAGGGTTAATATTGGGTTTCTTTCCTAAAATCCTTTAGCATGATTTCTCATCATTTATTTCAACACTGACTCATAGGAGGTCTGTTTTATGTTTTTCCACAGATTTGATGCTATTTTCTTTAGTATTTTGTCATATTCCCCTGTATTATATGTCATATTTTTACCCCCCTACATGAAGATCTGAAGCTAATACCTAGATCTTTTGTATTTTTTCTGTCTTGCTTGTGAAATATCTGATGAATAAGTGTGTCATTGGAACACATCCTCTTCATTAATAGAGGTATTACTGCAAGCCTGTGTTAATGTCCCACTGGAAATAAGCCTGCAGGAACGCTCATATTTTCAACAGGTTTTATTTGCTGAATTTCTCCCTGGTGCATCCTTTCAGAGTAAAGTAAGAAAAATGCATTTTTATGCCTGACATTTGGATTTTATTTTAAAACTGCCCATTGTTTTTAGACACACTTGTATATATTGCTGCCTAAGGCTGCTTTGTAAAATTGCTTGTTCTTGAAACCTGTTGATCATAAAGTGATCACTTTGGGGTTTTCTGTTCTGCCCCAGGCTGGGTCTGCTGGGGAGCAATGAATGTAGTAGTCAGACCAGGCTGAGAGCGTTCCTTCAGTCTCCCCAGGATAGGATCATGTATGATGCTTTCCTTTCTATCCATTGGGATGTATGGTAATAGGATTTTACTAATCTAATATTCGTCAGGGGCATTGGTAGTATAAAAATAATGTCCTGAGAGGGGGAGTATTTCTTTCTCATATGAGCTTAGAGACAAAGGCTTAGTATGGAAGCATGTCAGAATATGGTGTGCTCAGAGTTAGGCCTGGCCTTCTGTGCCCAGTGACTATACAGATCCCAGTGTAGGTGCAGGAATGTGAACTGGGAGGTCAAGGAAAAGCATGTGTAGGACCAGGGAGAAGACATGGGATGGGAAAAGAGGGTTTTTTTTAAAGCAAAAACCTCAAAGGAAATTTGACAGATATTCCTGTAAGTAATCCACTTTTTCTTCCCATTTTGTCTACTTCCTAAATACGTAGACATTCCCAAGAGTTTTATCTACAGTCAGTGTCAGTGGAAAACTAAGTTGATCCAGCCGGGGCGTTGGGTCCCAAAGGTTCTGAGAGGCCCACTTTAGTAAAATTTTCAATAGTATTGATTGTGGTAACTAACTAGACCGTTACATTTAGAGAGCATTGTGATACCAATAAAATTGCATCTGAGTAAAATTTAATTTTTTGGCTTCATTTTCTTAAACTGCATAGAAGTCTCAATATGGTATCCAAGGCCACCTATGGTTTGACTCTAATTTATTTCTCCAGACTCATCTCTCACTTAAGATTCTTGTATGCTGTGTGCCACTGGACTGCTTTTTTTTGTCCTTTCCCTTCACCAGTGAGTGTGAAATAATATATGATAAAAAATATAAAAATATAAATCTCTCGGGCTTCCCTGGTGGCGCAGTGGTTGAGAGTCCGCCTGCCGATGCAGGGGACATGGGTTCGTGACCCGGTCCGGGAAGATCCCACATGCCGCAGAGCCTGCGCATCCAGAGCCTGTGCTCCGCAACGGGAGAGGCCACAACAGTGAGAGGCCCACGTACCGCCAAAAATATATATATATATATATATATATATATATATATATATATATATAAATCTCTCTTTAAAAAACAAACAAACAGAAAACTTTGGCCCTGATTCCTGGCACAGAGCTCCTAAAACACTTGTAATTTCCTAAATGATAAGAGCACTAGGAGCATCTTTTGTTCTTATGTTTGGTCTTTGACCCCAGTTCCTGATCTTAAACACCTTGGAATTTCCTGGGTGATAGGAGTATCTTTTGTTCTAATGAGGTAACTCTTGGTGGGCTCCTGCATGGGAGGCTGGTCACCAGAAAGACCAAGCTGTGATTGGGAGCTTGGAATTTTCAGCCGCACCCTCCATTCTCTGGCAGAGACAGGGGCTGGATATTGAGTTAATGTTCCATTATGCCTACGTGATGAAGCCTCCATAAAAATCCCAGTACTACACGGTTTGAAGAGCTTTGGGTTTGGTGAACACAACTGCGTGTCAGGAGGGTGGCACATCCCAACTCCACGGGGACAGAAGCTCCTGCACTGGAGACCCTTCTGGACGTCACCCTGTATGTCTCTTCATCTGGCTGTTCATCCTTATCCTTTATTATGACCTTTGTAATAAACCAGTGTTCCCCTGAGTTCCGTTAGGTTATTCTAACAAATTATGGAACCCAAGGTGGGGCGGTGGGAACCCCGACCTATAGACAGTGAGTCAGAAGTACAGGTGACAACCTGAGACTTGCAATGGATGTCTGAAGTGGGAGCAGTCTTGTGGGACTGAGCCCTTAACTTGTGGGATATGATGCTAACTTCAGGTAGACAGCGTCAGAATTGAATTGGGTTATAGAGACTCAGCTGGTGTTGCAGGGAGTTGCTTGATGTGTGGAAAACCCACACATATTGTGTCAGAAGTGTGGTAAGTGTGAGAAAAAAGGAAGACACAGGAGTGTTTTTCCTAGAAATGGGAGAAATATCCTTCTATGCACTTTTGCTTGTTATATGCCACTTACTTTTGAAGACCCAGGTCAAATGTAACCAACTCCATGAGGATTCCAAGAGCATCTCATCAGAAGTAATCTCTCCCTCCTTTATTTTCCCCATAGTATTTTAACATCTCCATTTTATCACATTCCATTTGCCTTATGTTTGTAGTTGCTTGTGTCACTGTCATAATTTTCACAAAAGAGAGATACAGGGCTTCCCTGGTGGCGCAGTGGTTGAGAGTCCGCCTGCCGATTCAGGGGACATGGGTTCGTGCCCCGGGTCCAGGAAGATCCCACATGCCACGGAGCGGCTGGGCCCGTGAGCCATGGTCGCTGAGACTGCGCGTCTAGAGCCTGTGCTCTGCAACGGGAGAGGCCACAGCAGTGAGAAAACCGCGTACCGCAAAAAAAAAAAAAAAAAAGAGAGAGATACATATATGTGTGTGTGTGTGTGTGTGTGTGTGTATATATATATATGAAGTCTCACACAATGTATATTACGTATAATATCACAAAAGATTATATATATACATATATATTGGTTTGGCCAATATATATAAACATATAAAATGTTACAAAAGATTATATATATGTAGAGGCAGGACTGCCATGTCGTTGATCTTTTTTATTTCCTGTAGTACTCAGCACAGTATCTTAAACCCAATAGATGTTCAATAAATGTTTGTAAATTTGTAGATCTTTGGAATTTCAACTTGCCAAAAGAATTAATTTGATACCTGAAATATGAAGTAGAAGGAAAAGATTTTATTCTGGGCCAAAAAATTAGAATTTGACTTTTGAGAATGTGGTATTTTAGAGTAAATCATGAAGAAAGTATACATTTGAAAGCAGTTAGAACAATATCAACGTGATATTCAGGGAACAAGAGAGAACTGCGGCTGAAAGTATCAGTCCCTAGCAGGTTTCTGATTGGCCCAGTAATTCTCAACTTGTATGTGTTTCAGTTCAGGGATATCGACCAATTTGAGCAGTGTAATTTCAGCATGATGATTCAACTGTTATCTCAGGCATTATGGATATTTGTGCAAAATGAAAGAAAAAATCTCTTACATCATATATACCCACTGTGGGAGGAAAAGAAATATATATATATACAATACAGATAAGCAGAAAAGTTTTAAAGTGTTCTTTCAGAATCATGTAGTCTTAGTCCATTCTGACTGCTGTAAGAAAAATACCATCAACTGGATGACTTACAAACAATAAAAGTTTATTTTTTACAGTTGCAGAGGCTGGGAAATGTCAGATCAAGGTGCCAGCAGACTCAGTGTTTGTTGCTTCCTGGTATATAGACAGCCACCTTCTTGCTGTAACCTCACCTGACCGAAGGGGCAGGAGAGCCCTCTGGGTCCTCTTTTATAAGGGCACTAATCACATTCATGAGGGCTACACCTTCATGATCTAATCACCTCCTAAATGTCCCATCTCCAAACACCATCACATTGGGCATTAGGTTTTAATATGACTTCTGAGGGGATACAAACACTCAGTCTAAAGCACATACCATATGCATATAGTCACTATTAATATTTTGGCATTTTATTTCCAATTATATCTTCATATATACATATCCATAAACACACATTTGGAAGAAGACAAAATTATCTCATTTTTGTTACATAATATCAAGGCTCAGAAGGAACAGATGCTCAAAATCTTTATTAATTTTTAAAAAAATTTTTTATGAAAAATTTCAAAATATATGTTAAAGGAGTCAGAATACTATTATGAATCTCTCCATCCTCAGCTTCTACAATTATGTCATGACCAATCTTGTTTCATCTATGTCTTCACTCTTTTCCCCCTCCTGTATTATTTGAAGCAAATCCTAGATAGTAGTTTGTGCATCTAAAAGATAAGGATTCTTTTTTTTTTTTATGTACAGCCACGAAACATTATCACAAACAAATATAATTAACAATATTCCTTCTTGCCATCGAAATCCAGTCAGTGTTCAAATTTCCAAGGGTCTCATAAATGCCAACTTTTATGTATTTATTTATATTTTTACTTGAATTTGTTTAAATTATTTAAATCAAGCTCACACATTGTGATTAGTATGATTTCAAGCCTCTCTTATTCTTATGGGTTTAATATCATTTCTCTTTTTTTCTTTGTAATTCATTTGTTGAAGAAACCATGTCATCTGTCCTGTACTTTCCTGCAGCAAGTTCTTTATTAATTTTGATTCAATTAAAACCTCAGAGCTTACAGCTACCTCTGATCCAACATGAGAAGAAAAGGAATTAGAACTTATGGGCAGATATATATGTAAATGGGCAAGCCATATACAGTGTCTAAAGGATAACTTTTGTTTATTGAAGTTTCATTAGCATTAAAATGATACCCTTATGATCATGAAATTCCAAACACAAATTTATGAGTTTTTTTCAGAAATTAACTTCTAAGAAGGGTATAGTCCTTGAATGGTGTAATTATATTACTGTATCAAATCTCTAGAGGTACAATACTTGCTAAGATAATCCAATGCCATGGGTTTGAAGTCAATTAAAGCATAGTTCACTGTCTTTTTCTGTAATAAGCTTGCATAAAGACAAAACAAAGCAGTGTACAACAAATAAACTCATGCTGATTCAGGTGACAGAGGTTTTATTTTCAGAATACATGTGAAAGAGTGGAGGAATAGAGAGCTCCCTGTGCAATCCTGGAAGACCAGGAACAGCTGAATGGTCAGGATTCATTGGGTAAAGCGGTGGTCCTGCAGTTGACCTCCAGCACTCTTGGAGATACAATGGCAGCTCTAGAAATTATACATCCTTACTTTGGAGGAGCTTCACATGACAGCAACCCATCGAGCACCATCTCTGCCTTTATTGCTCCTGCCTTTATTAGTTGAATTCTTTCCACTCTCCTTCTCTTGGTGGCATGGTTTTTGACACCCTGTGGCTTCTACCACCTCATGACTTCTACAGACGTATAGCTTCTTCTAAGTGCTTTCACTCTGGGTGTCTCTCTGCTTCTGATTCTGCTACCTACTCCTATCTTTCTGTGCTTTGCATTCAAACACCCACTTCAGAGACTCTGATTCAGTTACTCCTCATTGTCCTTTTCTGGCAGAGCATGAGTACCAGGTATGTTTTCAGTTTTTACTTTCTGATTAAATCTTTCTCTTTTTATACTCCCTACTTTAATGATCCAGACCACACACCTGTGTGTCATCCTTTTTCTCATCTCAACTAATCAAATGGTCATCAACTCCCACTGATTCTATTAATATGTCATGCAGTGCTTTTTTTTTTTTTTTAGATTTTTTGATGTGGACCATTTTTAAAGTCTTTATTGAATTTGTTACAATATTGCTTCTGTTTTATTTTTTGGTTTTTTGGCCCTGAGGCATGTGGGATCTTAGCTCCCCAACCAGGGATCGAACTCACACCCCCTGCATTGGAAGGCGAAGTCTTAACCACTGGACCGCCAGGGAAGTCCCCTCATGAGGTGCTTTCTTTTTGATCTCCTTGGCTACTCTCTTATTATCTTCCATTAGAATTATCCCAATACTCCTCTAGCAGTGTTCCCACCTCTAATTTCTTCCTTTTCTCTAACCTCCACATTACAACAAGAGTGATGTTTCAAAACCACAGTTCTTTTTTTAGAAGTGTTACTTGACTTACTTTTAAGCAAAACAAACAAACAAACAAACAAAATTCTCCTATTTGTCTATGGGGATAAAATGTAAACTCCTTAAAATGCCCTCCAAGGTTTTTCACAAATCACCCCCATACTCCTCAGCAGCCTCATTTCTCACCAGCCTTCTCCCATGGGTGCTGTTCTCTAGCCACTAAGAATGATCATCAGTTCCACAAACAAATTATTGCCTTTGATCCCTCTAGCCCTTTCTCATACTGTTCCTCCTTCTTGAAATATGGACACCTTCTGCCTCCCTTCTCCACCTATTAAAATCTATTGCCCTTCAAGGCAAAACTAAAGGTCATCCCATCATTGCTTGCCTAGGATGATGTAGCTGTTCACCTGCAGTGTTTCCACAATATTTTATCTGCCTGTGTCAGACCACAAATCACATTACTCTGTCATTATTTGCTCCTCTGACTGCTTCCACCACTGCTATGGGACCTCTTTTAGGACGTGTTCCATGACTTACATTGGTCTCCCCGATGAGTGCAGGACGTCACACATAGTAGGCATTTACCACCAGGAGTGTTTGTTGTATAAAAATAACTGTGAAATTACTCTTTCTGCTGCAGTGTTTAAAGCTCTTTGTTTCTGTTAAGGATACAAGATACTGAGGCATCATTTCTGAAATATTACCTTGCTGAAATATGTGTAAAACGGAATTGCAGCCAGTGGCAACTCTAGCTGAAGAGGAAATCCATTGTTACTAAACTTCACTAAATACCTTACCTGCAGCAATCAGTAAAACTTCTGCTGGGGAAGAAGGGTCTCCTTTTATTTGTTTATGAGTAAAAGTTATGCTTTCTGATTAGAAAAGAAAAAAAGAGAACCCAGAAATTTATGTTATCTGAGAAGCATTTTTCTGCCCTCCCCTTTTTTTTCTCCCATGTAGAACAGACAAAAGAGGGACTGGGGGTCCTGAATCTGTGGGAAATGATTCAGCAACAGGTCTTGAATGAGGAAAATCACAAATATTATTCTTTGACCCTTAAATACTCATGAACAGCAGTTACAAGATCCTTCAAGAATGTCAGTGCTAAGCTGTTCTGAAGTCTAACTCCAGAAACTTTCCTCTCTACCCCTATGCCATATGCCTCTCAAGTGGGTGTCTTATTATTATTACCCAAGGTGGGGAGAGAAGAGTTGATTTTTAAAAATTGAGATTTGTAAGGTTCAGTTTATTTTTGTTTAATTTTATTTTTTCTGTAAAATTACAATTGGGGGTCTTCAAATAGCTGACTTTATTTTTCATGTGACTTTGTATAACTGCTAAAAACTCAAAAGCAAACAACAAACAAAAACTGCATCATGATTCACTTTATTTTCATTAGAGACCGTTTCCTGTGGTAGGTAAGAAGTCGTAGTGTAGTAGGTTTATATTTTAATTCTTCGACTCATCTTCCTGTGTGACCTTGAGCAAGTTACATGACCTCTCTGTGCCTCAGTTTCCTCATCTGTAAAATAGACATTATAAGGACGCCGACTTCATAGGGAGTTGTGGATTCAATGAGTTGTTATTTCCAAATTGCTTAGAAGGGTGCCTGGAACAGAGGAAGTGTTGTTTGAATGTTTGTAAAATATATAAATATTCCCATAGGAGTGGATAGTGTATGTCAACATCATCTATCAGGTACTCTTTGGTAGTGTCAACAAAAATTAATCAGTCGATCTAAGAAAGAAATGGAAAATTTTATTTGAGTCAAACTGAGGGTTATAACCTGGGAACAGCATCTCAGAGAGGTCTGAGAACTGTTCTGCCCTTTAGAAGTCAAAGCACAGTTATTTAAGTTTTTTGAGACAGAGGACTGTACATTAAGTGACAGTTTGCACAATCCAGAGCTAAGATCAAAAAAGGAATGTTATCTTTTAAGGAGTTGTCTTGTTGATGCTAGGAGAATAAGGCTAGAAGAATGCTTTTTATGGTTGAGCCAGTATTTCTGCTGTTGGGGGAGGTTTGGTGAATGCATAATGCAGGTACACAACGCACAGTAGAGGGGAAAGAGGAGGCCAAAGGGCAGAGAAAATTTTTTATGTTTAAATTTTTTTGTCTTGCCATAAAATACAAATTTTATTTCACAGTAGAAAAAAGGTTGACAACTGTAGCCTTATTTATTTGCTTTTAACTTTTTTGAAGCATTGTCAAGTATATTTTCTTCATTGATCTTTACTACAATACTCTGAAGAAAAGGAACAATAGATAAAGGTATTAACATCTGAGTTACTTGCCCAGAGATAATTAACAGCATGAAAACAGGTAGAACTAGAGTCTTTTGACTTTCCAAAGGGATCTGCAGTTTTAAGAAATTGGACTGCATGATTAGAAATCAATATGTGTTAAGTTTAAAGATATTTTGTTGATAAAATGACAGGCTTTAGCCTGTTTATTTTTAAAATGAATACAAAGGTAGCTTAAAAAATCACTGTGTCCAGCTTTATCTACAAAACACAAAGTCTGAGTTCTTATTATTAATTTTGAGCTAGTGAGTAAGAATATTAATGTTTATAAAGAACAGACTTGGGGTTGCCAAGGGGGAAGTGGGTGGGGGAGGGATGAATTGGGAGTTTGGGGTTAGCAGATGCAAACTATTATACATAGAATGGATAAACAACAAGGTCCTACTGTATAGCACAGGGAACTATATTCAGTACTCTGTGATAAACCATAATGGAAAAGAATTTTAAAAAGTATATATATGCATAACTGAATCACTTTGCTGTACAGCAGAAATTAACACAACATTGTAAATCAACTATATTTCAATAAAAATAATATTAATGTTTCATATAGTGAAATAGCCTTGTGCTATGACAAGAGCTGTTCAGCAGTTGCTAAGTTCTTTCCGTAAATATCAGGAGCTTCTGGTGATTCAGGATCTTTTAGTCCATATCTATCTCTTACCACCCTGTCTGAGGGGTATATTAGAATTAAAGGAAGTCTTTGGCCAAATTCTATGAAGCAAGGCATTACTTATTAGCAAAGAGATACCATAGAACCTATTCTTGAATCTTAATTAAACACCCTACTTCCTGTCATCAGACACTTGATCAATGAGATACTAGGTTTTATCCCCAGGCTCTGCCTTGGATAGGGGAAAAGAGTATAGAAGGCTTTTGGAAAAAAGACGTGTTATTTGTATAAAATTTACATGCAGGAAGAAACAAGGGAACATCTATCAGTCAGAAGTCAGACACTTCAATTCTTAGGACATTAAAAGTGACTCAAGTATATATTTTGAAAATGGGAATATCAACAGTAAATTAGATCAAATGTGAATTTTTAAAAAATGAAATATACATTTGAAACAAGTGAGACATAGTAAACAAAGTAAATACAGTACTGAAAAGAAATTCAGATATCTATTTCAAAGAATGGGGGGGGGGGTCAAGTTTTATTTTGGAAGAGCAAAGAGCGATGTGATATTGAAGCATTCATGAAGTTGCTTCCAGACAGAAAAATTAAGGATTTTTAAAAATGAATTGAGATTTAAAATTTTAGAACATATACTAAACTTCTGTTGATTATAGAGGTTCTGATTCTGTCATCATTTTCTCTCTTTTCTGGGTATAAAAATCCACACATTTATACCTACATATTTTTTATTAACTCTGTTAACTCTGCCTTTCCAAGCACTCTTATTGTTCACTGTGAGAGATACTTGGGGAAGGTGAAGTCTGAGAGATGGGTTAGAAGGAACGTTTTGTAGGGGAGCAGCAAACTACAACTGTAAGTGAGGTAAAGAAGGAATGAATCCTATAGCCACTATTAGTGTAATGGCTTTTCAAATTCATAACACAGTCCTGAGGTTATTTGTCCTGTGTCTCCATGCAGTTCTTTCAGACTTCCTTGTTGTAGCGTGGTATTACTCAGGGTACTGCAGAGAAACAGAGTCAATATAAAGAGACTTATTTTAAGGAATTGGCTCATACAATTATGGAGGCTGCCAAGTCCCACAATCTGCCATGCATAAGCTGGAGACCCAGGAAAGCCAGTGGTGTGGTTCCAGTCTGACTCCAAAGCCCTGACAACCAGGAGGACCGATGGTGTAAGTTCTAGTCCAAGTCTAAGACTTGAGAACCAGAGGGCCGATGGTGTAAATCCCAGTCTGAGGGCAGGAGAAGACTGATGCCTCTGCTCAAGCAATCAGACAAAAAATTCTGCCTTCCTCATCTTTTTGTTCTATTCAGGTCCTCAACCAATTGGATGATGCCTACCCACAATGAGGAGGACCATCTGCTTAACTCAGTTCACCATTTC
Source organism: Tursiops truncatus (assembly GCF_011762595.2). Classification (NCBI taxonomy): domain Eukaryota; kingdom Metazoa; phylum Chordata; class Mammalia; order Artiodactyla; family Delphinidae; genus Tursiops; species Tursiops truncatus. The sequence goes on along the minus strand of NC_047037.1, from coordinate 23,486,601 downwards.
AAATGTTAATCTCTTCTGGAAGTACCACCCCCCTTCCCCAACCACACACACATCCAGAAGTAATGTTTTAACCAGGTATCTGGGTACCTGTGACCCAGTCAAGTTGACACATAAAATTAACCATCACTGTATACTGTGGTACACCAACCAGGTAGGCTTTGTAGGAGTATGCTGAGTCCCACTTATGGTTTTCATGTCAATTATCCTCTGTCTTCAAGAGGGTGGTGATCCTGTAGCCCGTTCTCCTGCATTCCAGTTCTTCCTATTGCCTGATTCTTCTATGTCCCCATAGAACTCTGCAGCTCCCACTCAGGTCAGTCTCCTCGCTCTGGTATCCTGAGAAATGTAAAGTCTTGGGACCTGGTGAAATTGTGTATTCTTTTACATGTTTCAGATCATACAATTCTTAAAAATATTTAACATTATTTTAGTTGAATGTGTACATTTTATGTGGCTTTATCTGTCCCCAAGTCATACCTTATGGAGTCTTTTATTGCTATTTTCCATAATCAGAAAATGCCTTTTACCTATGTTTTTACGTTTATTTGCTTCATTATAATTATAATGATTATAGTAAATCATTATAATTAATAATGATTAATTATTTATTAATCATTTGATATAATAAATGATTCAGTAAGACCATCTTGATTGAGTACAAAACGATAGAAATATATTTTTTAGTTCTTCTCTCTCAGGTTATTTTACATTAGCCTTTTCCCCACACATGTATCATTATGGATTTATGGCTCTTCAGATTTAAAGTATGAGTCAACTTCAGCCAGTTTTCTCCTTTTGATGCCCAGATGATTACAATTTTGGCCAATGGGAGCTCCGTTATGATTGGCCCTGGTGTAATTTTGACACGACCTCATAAGCTTCCTTACTTTTTGGCCTATTGTCAACTAGGAGAGAGAAAGATCTGCTCTACTTGAGATAAAATGCAAATAGCTCAGTTTTCAAAATTCTGTACATTGTCTATAACATCATCATCCCTAATAAAAACATAAAAGTAAATCATATATTAAAATATTACTAAGTATTCTTGAATTTCTAGAATATCAGAATCTATATATTTTATGTATTTAGTTATATATATTTTAAACTCCGCTAAATCATCTCCTGATCTTATTTTGCTTCCTTTTCTGAGCTACAAATTCCTATTTTATTTTACAATATATAACATCCCATTAAGGACTCAGCATCTCATGACTTACGTTGTTATACCAAATTTACGGAATCCAAATCCAAATCTCCCAACTAAGATCGTATTGACCCGTTACCGTCAAAGTCTTCCATTTTGCTCCAGGGATATCAAGGCAACACCTCATATGTTACAACTCATGTGATTATCAAAGAACAAAACATGGATATATAGGTTTCTCAGGCCTTGTCTGGAATAAAGGGTCAAAAATACTTACTACACGTATATTATTGGTATCCTTAGTTTAATAATGATTCTAATAAACACAGCCATTTTTTCAGAAGCCTTTGGATAAACACAGTTAGATATTATGTTAGAATTTATGAATTCAGACTTCTAAAACTCAACTAAGAATGTTAAAATCTATCAAGAGTATATCCAAATAAAATGAAATTGATTTAAAAATAATTGGAAAATGTGGAAGATTTTATACTCAAGAAATTCAAGTGGAAACTTTTCCATGGATTCATATAATTTTCAGATTCTCTCAGGGTCTTGTTAGAATGGTACTTGTAAAGAATACCCAGGTTTATAATTATAACACATTTCAATTGCACTTCGTTCCAAATGAAAGAAATGTCATATTTTACATAAAATGTTAGCTCTTCAGATTTAGTGCAGAAATTCAAATTCTTGAATGGAAACAAATATGCTATGCCTGAGATTTCCAATTTCATATCTCATAGTAATTGCTCTTGTAAGTAGAGTACAATATAAAATTATATTCCTTACAATTCATGTACACCAATAGAAATTTCATTTTTATTATTCAATGTTTTTAAAACTTATGGTTTGATAAAGATGTCAAAGTATAATAAATAGGTAGATAGTTAAAAACATAATTCTCATATAAATATAGAATGAGTCAAAGATATATTTAACTCATTAAAGAGGAAACCAACAGGGTGGCAAAGCTGGATCAAAGGAGTATTCAGAAAAAGAATGCTGAAATAAGAGCACTAAATTAGGTGCAAAACAGGACAATATATATATAAAGCTTTAATCTCTGGGGTTGTATTTTCTATAGGGCAGTCATTATTTACATCTCTACCAGATCAAAATCATTTGCAACTTATATGTATTCTGCAAGTTAATAGCTAACTTTACACTGTCTGAACTTTAATCAACAGTAAATAGTAAGTCAAACAAAGGAATACTCCCCTAGTCCACTGACTCTTATTAGACAATGTTCCAGGAGGACAATGAAAGGACACACACTCATCCTTTTGCCTATTTCCATATATTAGATATATTTTTCCCAACAGGGATGTTTAAAACAGCAACAACAACAACAAAACCTCCACAAAATTGAATGTTTTGGAAAGAAAAGTGAGATAAAATATGAATATTTTATTAAAGAAAAGGATGTAATGAGGTCACCTCTTTCCCAGTTTTCAAGAACTGAAGTCCGGCATATGGGAGGATCTTAGTTCCCCAACCAAGGATGGAACCCATGCCCCCTGCAGTGGAAGCATGGAGTCTTAACCACTCGACCTCCAGGGAAGTCATCCTCCCTCTCTTTTTATTCACTTTCAAAGGTTGGCCTCAGGCTCAAGCCTAGTATCAGTTACTTGGCTTGCTGCTGGCCTTTATCAGACCACAGATAGCTTTTTCTTTTCGAGTGTTAGACTCTTCTTGTAAATGTAAGGTCGGATCTTAACAAACGGCACCGCGAAACAGAGGAAAGCTTCAAGTGAGCTTTATTAGGGAGCGCTCCCGGGTGAGGTTCACTGGTTCACTGGTCCGAGAGAAAGGGGCCAGAGAAGTCGCACCCGGGCGAGGGTTGGGCAAGATTTTATAGGGGAAGAAGGGAAAGGGGTGTGGTGAATCTGGGAGGGCGCAGGGTATTCCTTATTTGGTGGTCTTTTCGGGTATCCTGGGGGACCTTTAGTCCCGCCCCTCGAAAGGCGGGAAGGCTGGGCTGGGTTCAAAGTCCCCAGGTCAGTTCCTGGAAGTGGGTGGTGCGGAATGTCTCCAGGGCAGTTTCTGGAACTGGGTGGTCCGGAGAATTTCCGTCTGATGCAACCTGTGAATCTGATTGTGTTCCCCTGCCTCGGGCCAGTTGGCCTTACAGTAAACAAATAAAAATTATTTAAGACTACTTTTAAATTTTCGTACACAAACTTTCAGTGTCATCCTGTCCTTCTGGTTAAAAAAAATCAACTGTCATATTCAGTCAAAATATTCTACTTTACATTCAATACATTTTATACTTTTTTAAAATAGACATTTTATATGGTAAATATATTTGGAGTGCTCCTTTTCAAACAGACAGTTTTTAAGATTCTTAAAGAATTCTCAACATCATTTGTAATTCAACAAGTTTATGTTTGTAATTATCCAAACAGGCTTTTAGTTTTTTTTTAGGATAAAATTGTTTTAGGATAATATTTTTTAGGATAATAATTCTCATCTATGGAAGAGAGATTACATTACAACCTAAAACAGAATTGCTTACAATATACCTGTTTGAATTTCAACATCTACTCACTGCTTCCTGCTAGACTAATAATTTTTCTATTCTACTGTTCTTTGTAATTTAGGCTTGCTTGAGAGAGGTTATTTTGATCTACTTCCTACCATTTAAAAGTGAGGGAATGGACAGCAGAGGAAGGCTTTTTCTGGGGATTCGTTTTTGTTCCATTTACTGTAAGTGGAATGGCCACCACTGGCCATTATTTCCAAGCTGTGACCTCCTCAGGGTTTAGGAACTTCAATAATAATGCTTTGAATATTTAATCTTATACTAATTGTTCAGAAACTTTCCTACCATCCTTGAGGGAGGAAATCTGGAAGCTGGTAGGGGCTCACTGTATGGGTGGTTATAAGCCTAGGAGCAAAGTATGAAGGTTATTGAAGATATTGGACACTCCTCTTGTTAACACGAGTTCATGTGCCCAACTCACAGTGAGGCCAAACAAACACCAGAGTTTGGAGCAGAGAAAGGTTTATCGTAAGGCCATGCAAGGGGACAAGGTGGCTCATGCCCTAAAAAGCCCTGAGCTCGCTGAAGAGTTTCGACAAAGCACTTTTAAAAGTCAGGTGAGGGAGGGGGGCTCGCAGGGTATGTGATCAGCTTGTGCACAGTTCTCTGATTGGCTGATGGTGAGGCAGCAGGGTGGTGTCACAGGGGTTAACATTATCAGTCCTTAGGCTCTAGGAGGCTTGGGGCTATGTGCTCAAGGTTGTCAAGTAGTTAACATTTGTGCATTTGTTGGAGAGGGGGGTTTTTTATATCTGCAAAACAACTCGGGAAATGTGCAATCAAATACTATTATCTAGGTACTTCAGAGAGGAGCCACAGCAGAGGATCTGGGGGAAGGCCTGTCCCGGGAAGGCCTTTAAAATATAGGACATAATACACGTCCATGGGTTAGGAGGGCTTCTTTCATTATCATCACTGATTGGCAGTGAGACCTTCGGTGAGTTATGTAACCTCTCTGTGCCTCTGTTTCTTCATCTGTGCTACATAGCTCTGCGTATCTTAGGGGGGTTCAGAGAGACTGCATGAGTTTCTGTGTGTATGAAGCTTAGAACAATGCCCGACTCACAGTGATCAATAAATCTTAGTTCTTCCTACTTTGAAGATTCACTCTGACATGGACACAAACCATGTTCCACCATTTTAGTGGCCCAACATTAACTCTGGAGTGGTCAGGCCACAGGTCACCTGCGAAGTGGGAAGAACCCAGAACCCCATGTGTTGCAGGAAGGGAGACCCCTTCCAGGGTATGAGAGTGGGCTCTTGTCTAACACTCGGAAATGAATTGTCCAAGGAGACATGTGATGACAAAGCAAGAGACTTTATCGGGAAGGGGCATCTGGGCGGAGAGCAGCAGGGTGAGGGAACCCAGGAGAACTGCTCTGCCATGTGGCTCACAGTCTCACATTTTATGGTAATGGGGTTAGTTTCCAGGTTGTCTCTGGCCAATCATTCTGACTCAGGGTCCTTTCTGGTGGTGTGCATTGTTCAGCTAAGATAAATTCCAGCAAGAAGGATTCTGGGAAGTTGGTAGCACATATGGACTGGAATCTCCTCTCTCCTTTTGACGTTTCCTGAATTCTTTCAGTTGGTGGTAGCTTGTCAGTTCCGTGTTCCTTACCAGGACCTCCTGTTGTAAGATAACTCATGCAAGTGGTTACTATCATGCCTGGCCAGGGCGGGTGGTTTTTGTCAGTGGTTCCCCTAACGAACGGAGCAGTAGGTTTAGAGTGTGGGGCTTGCTGGCTTTTTGTGCTCACTTCATTCAAGGGTGGTGGAATCTGTATAATCATTTTAGTCCAGGTAAACACCATGGAACACAATTTATTTTGCGCATGAAAATTATTTTCTAAATACCTTCTATATTAATTAACAAATATCCTGGCGCATATTTCAATAAAGGCATTTGAAGGGCTTACTAATCACCTCTGTCCTGTAGATTTCTGACTAGGGTCTTTCAACCACTAATGAGCTACCTGAGAATATAAAGTTAATTTACACATGTATATCATACTATTTATACTTAAAAATGACCACACAGATAACTTGACCTCTCAGTAAGTATGGGAGAAAGTTTAAGACACAGATCAGTTCTGACCGCCAGATTACCTGTTAGATTCCTCTGTCACCCTAGACTATACTGGAATGTTTATAAAGCAGGGCCCACATTTACTATTTTTACCATTTCTTTCCTTACCAATACAGCTGCATTGATTTAACTGAGGCATTAGGGTGGTATTCATAAAATAAAATATTATTACAGAAGATAGTTTATGTGATAGGAAATAAATCATGCGAGCCGTATGGAGAATTTTAAGTCTCATTATATCAAAGTTACAGTTTTTCATATTTGTGCAGAGGATTCTCTTAAAGGAAATGATTAAGGAGATATTGGAGAAATTTGTGGTGTGATGCATATAGAAGTATTCTCTTTTTGAGAAATGAGACTTTGAGACTTGAGATGGCAGCTTTGAAAATATAGAAGCATAAACTCACAAAATATGCCTTCCTCATTTAAAGTGAATATGCCTTCACTTTATGAAGGGGAAACATGGATGAAAATTTTTGAAGAGATTGAAGTGAAAAAATAATGATACAAAAAATAGAGACTCATAAATCTCAAAAAAGTTTAATGTAAGTTTTATTTTAAAACAATTTTATCTTTACAGAAAAATTTGTGAAATAGTTCAGAGAGTTCCAATATGTCCAACATGCAAGTTTCCCCTATTACGAACGTCTTACACTAATATGATACATTTATTAAGATTAATGAACCAATTTTGATAGACTACTATTAATGAAAGTCTGTTCTTCATTCAGATTTCCTCAGGTTTTATTTTTGTTTTTCTTTTTTTTTTTTTTTGCACCGTGTAGCATGCAGGATCTTAGTTCCCCCACCAGGGATCAAACCCACACCCCCTGCAGTGGAGGCACGGAGTCTTAACCAGTGGACTGCCAGGGAAGTCCCCAGATTTCCTTAGTTTTTAACCTGATGTCCTTTTTTGTTCCAGGATATCATATTTAGTTGTCATGTCTTCTTTAGGCTACTCTGGGATGTGACAGTTTCTCAGACTTTCCTTCTTTTTGATGATCTCAACAATTTTGAGTAGTACAATTCCAGGATTTTGTAGAATGTCTCTCAATTTGGATTTCTCTGAAATTTTTCTCATGATTAGACTGGGGCGATGGGTTTTTGGGAGGAAGACCACAGAGGTAAAGTGACATTTCATCACATCATATTAAGGGTATATAGTGTCAACATGAATGAATGATCACTGTTGTTACTGACCTTGATTACCTGGCTGAGGTAGTGTTTGTCAGGTGTCTTCACTGTAAAGTTATTTTCTCCTCCCTTTCCATACTGTGCTCTTTGGAAAAACGTTATTATGTACAGACCACACTTAAGGAATACGGAGAGAACCTTAACCTTTAAAAGCTATAAAAGTAATGCAAAAAACCAGGAAAATACACACACAGAAAGAAGTGCCTATGCACATTGTTCAGTAGCTTAATTTTTTTCACCTGTGAATAAACTATGAAAATATTTTCATGCCAGAAAATGTTTCTCCAACATGATGGCAACAGCTGCAGTTATTCTATGGTGCTAATATCCCATCCTCCATTCAGCTGTCCGTTGTTGGCCATGTGAATACAGACTCTGGGAACAGTAAAGCCCAAGGACACGGGTGTGCAGTCCTCACAACCAAGGGCTTAGTGCGGAACAGCTTGGGAGAAGGCTGTTTGTTGTCATAATTTTTTTGAGTCTCCATCGTGCTATGATGCAGAGAAGCTCACCTTTTTCCTAATTCTATCCTCTACTCTTATAGCAAAACAAAAAATGAGACAACAAGGTAATACATAGAATTTATTTAATACATTTTAAGATATTTTATACATTCAGAGTAGATATAGGCTGATCTCCAGATATTGCCAGAAAAATCATTTGAAACTTGGAAATAGGCAAAAGAGATTACTGGGTATTCTTTCAGTGTAGTGCTAGGCTTCTATTAACTTGGCCATATATAATTCTGTGGGACAAAGGTTAACTTGTAAATTTATGTCAGGTAATATGCAAATAATTTCTGTCCAGTGGAATAGATAACCTCAGTTTTGGTCAATTAACCAGTTTTAAATCTAGCCCAGTAATCTTATCCTAATATTTTCTTCTTAAATTGCCGACGTATACCTTTTCAAATGTTCCTTGAACCAGTTCTCTCATTCAATAATGAGTTAAATAAAATCTTTAGCATGTATTTATGTTTGCTTGAGAGCCACGATTTGCTTTTTTGAAATTATATTTTAACAATGTTATATAATGAAGTTTGTTTATATATATATACATTTCAGCACTACTTTAAGATCCTGAAAGGTGCTTTGATTATGATGTTTTAGCAGAATACTATTTGCTTTTCATGCAATTTTTCTATATAATCTAGTATTAGCACAATATTATGTGACACGTTCTAGTTTAATGAATACTTATACATTGAAAAAAATGTTAACCTGATTATAAACTTAATCAAAATTTTTCATTTTCTGCATACTTGTGGAAATATGAGTTTAGTACAGTTAGAAAATGCAGTTGAAATAAATGCCAAATACTAGAAATATTAGGTAAAATTTGACATTGTTGGATCCGATTTTTACAGTGGGGTTTGGCTTTACTCAGGTGTTAACAAACTATGTTCTGTTGGTCAAATTGAGTCTGTTACTTGTTTTAGTTAATAAAGTTTTATTGGCTCAGTGCCATGTTCATTCTTCAATGTATTGTCTATGGCTGCTTTTATGCTGTAGCTGCAGAGTTGGGTAATTGTAACAGAGATTAAGTGGCCTGCAAGCCTAAAATATTTATTGTATGACTTCTTACAGAATAAGTTTGTCGACTCTTGGCTTTACCTGTTCTAGGATAGGACTTGCCATCATACTTGGGTAATGTTTTACTTTACTAACAGAGAATGCTGAAGAGCAAAACATATATGATAGCAAGAGCTACTTTTCTGTTTTGCAATGAAAATACTTAAAAAACAAAAATCTAATCTACCTCTAATATTTTATTGGTCAACATACATATTTATTACATTTATTTTTTTAATTTTATTTTTTAATTTATTTTATGCAGCAGGTTCTTATTATCTATTTCAGACATATTAGTGTATATATGTCAATCCCTGTCTCGCAATTCATCCCACCCCCACCTTCTCCCCCTTGGTGTCCATACGTTTTTTTCTCTACATCTGTGTCTCTATTTTGGCCTTGAAAACTGGTTCATCTGTACTATTTTTCTAGATTCCACATATATGACATTTGTTTTTCTCTTTCTGACTTACTTCACTCTGTATGACAGTCGCTAGGTCCATCCACGTCTCTACATATGACCCAATTTCATTCCTTTTTATGGCTGAGTAATATTCCATTGTATATATGTACCATATCTTCTTTATCCATTCGTCTGTCACTGGGCATTTAGGTTGCTTCCATGCCCTGGCTGTTATAAATAGTGCTGCAATGAACATTGGGGTGCAGGTGTCTTTCTGAATTATGTTTTTCTCCAGGTATTTGCTCAGTAGTGGGATTGCTGGGTCATATGGTAATTCTATTTTTAGTTTCTTAAGGAACCTCCATACTGTTCTCCATACTGGCTGTATCAATTTACATTCCCACCAACAGTGCAAGAGGATTCCCTTTTCTCCACACCCTCTCCAGCATTTGTTGTTTGTAGGCTTTCTGATGATGCCCATTCTAACTGGTGTGACGTGATACCTCATTGTAGTTTTGATCTGCATTTCTCTAATAATTAGTGACGTTGAGCAGTTTTTCATGTGCCTCTTGGCTATCTGTATGCCTTCTTTGGAGAAATGTCTATTTAGGTCTTCTGCCCATTTTTGAATTGGGTTGTTTGTTTTTTATAATATTGAGCTGGATGAGCTGTTTATATATTTTGGAGATTAATCCTTTGTCCATTGATTCGTCTGCAAATACTTTCTCCCATTCTGAGAGTTTATAGTTTCCTTTGCTGTGCACGCTTTTAAGTTTCATTAGGTCCCATTTGTTTATTTTTGTTTTTATTTCCATTACTCTAGGAGGTAGGTCCAAAAAGATCTTGCTCTGATTTATGTCAAAGAGTGTTCTTCCTATGTTTTCCACTAAGAGTTTTATACTGTCCAGTCTTACATTTAGGTCTCTAATCCATGTTGAGTTTATTTTTGTGTATGGTGTTAGGGAGTGTTCTAATTTAATTCTTTTACATGTAGCTGTCCACTTTTACCAGCACCACTTATTGAAAAGACTGTCTTTTCTCCATTGTATATCCTTGCCTCCTTTCTCATAGATTAGTTGACCATAGGTGCATGGGTTTATCTCTGGGCTTTCTATCCTGTTCCATTGATCTATATTTCTGTTTTTGTGCCAGTACCATATTATCTTGCTTACTGTAGCTTTGTAGTATAGTCTGATTCCTCCAGCTCCATTTTTTTCCCTCAAGATTGCTTTGGCTATTTGGGATCTTTTGTGTCTCTATACAAATATTAAGAATTTTTGTTCTAGTTCTGTAAATAATGCCATTGGTAATTTGATGGGATTGCATTGAATCTGTAAGCTGCTTTGGGTAGTGTAGTCATTTTCACAATATTGTTTCATCCAGTACAAGAACATGGTATATCTCTCCATCTGCTTATGTCATCTTTGAGTTCTTTCATCAGTGGCTTATAATTTTCTGCATACAGGTCTTTTACCTCCTTAGGTAGGTTTATTCCTAGGTATTTTATTATTTTTGTTGCAATGGTGAATGGGATTAATTCCTTAATTTCTATTTCTGATCTTTTGTTGTTAGTATATAGGAATGCAAGAGATTTCTGTGCATTAATTTTGTATCCTGTAACTTTACCAAATTCATTGATTAGCTCTAGTAGTTTTCTGGTGGCATCATTAGGATACTCTATTTATAGTATCATGTCATCTGCAAACAGTAACAGTTTTACTTCTTCTTTTCCAATTTGGATTCCTTTTATTTTTTTTCTTCTCTGATTGCCATGGCTAGAACTTCCAAAACACTGTTAAATAACAGTGGTGAGAGTGGACATCCTTGTCTTTTTCCTGATCTTAGAGAAAGTGCTTTCAGTTTCTCAACCATTGAGAATGATGTTGGCTGCGGGTTTGTCGTATATGCCCTTTATTATTTTGAGGTAGGTTCTCTCTATGCCCACTTTCTGGAGAGTTTTTATCATAAATGGGTGTTGAATGTTGTCAAAAGCCTTTTCTACATCTATGACGATGATCATATGATTTTTATTCTTCAATTTGTTAATATGGTGTATCACATTTTATTGATTTGCATATATTGAAGAATCCTTGCATCCTGGGATAAATCATACTTCATCATGGTGTATGATCCTTTTAATGTGTTGTTAGATCCTGTTTGCTAGTGTTTTGTTGAGGGTATCTGCATCTATATTCATTAGTGATATGGGTGTGTAATTTTCTTTTTTTGTAGTATCTTTGTCTGGTTTTGGTATCAGGGTGATAGTGGCCTCGTAAAATGAGTTTGGGAGTGTTCCTTCCTCTGCAGTTTTTTTGGAAGAGTTTGAGAAGGATGGCTGTTAGCTCTTCTCTAAATGTTTGATAGAATTCACCTGTGGAGCCATCTGGTCCTGGACTTCTGTGTGTTGGAAGATTTTTAATCACAGTTTCAATTTAATTCCTTGTGATTTGTCTGCTCATTTTTTCTGTTTCTTCCTGGTTCAATCTTGGATGGTTATACCTTTCTAAGAATTTGTCCATTTCTTCTAGGTTGCCCGTTTTGTTGGCATAGAGTTGCTTGTAGTAGTCTCTTATGATGCTTTATATTTTTGTGGTGTCCGTTGTAACATCTTTTACATTTCTAGTTTTATTGATTTGAGTCCTCTCCCTCTTTTTCTTGATGAGTCTTGCTAAAGTTTTATCAATTTTGTTTACCATCTCAAAGAACCAGCTTTCAGTTTTTTTGATCTTTGCTATTTTTTTCTTGTTTCTATTTCATTTATTTCTTCTCTGATCTTTATGATTTCTTTCCTTCTACTAACTTTGGGTTTTGTTTGTTCTCCTTTCTCTAGTTCCTTTAGGTATTAAGCTAGATTATTCATTTTGAGACTTTTCTTCTTTCTTGAGGTAGGATTTTATTGCTATAAACTTCCCTCTTAGAACAGCTTTTGCTGCATCCCATAGGTTTTGAATCATCGTGTTTTCAATGTCATTTGTCTCTAGGTATTTTTACATTTCCTCTTTGATTTCTTCAGTGATCTCTTGGTTATTTAGTAACATATTGTTTAGTCTCCATGTGTTTGTGTTTTTTACTTTTTATTCCCTGTAATTTATTTCTAATCTCATAGTGTTGTGGTAAGGAATGATGCTTGATATGATTTCAATTTTCTTAAAGTTACCAAGGTTTGATTTGTGACCCAAGATGTGGTCTCTCCTGGAGAATGTTCCATGTGCACGTGAGAAGAAAGTGTAATGTGCTGTTTTTGGATGGAATGTCCTACAAATATCAATTAAATCTATCTGGTCTATTGTGTCATTTAAAGCTTTTCGTTCCATATTAATTTTCTGTCTGGATGATCAGTGTACTGGTGTAAGTGAGGTTTTAAAGTCCCCCACTATTATTGTGTTACTCTCAGTTTCCTCTTTTTTATCTATTAGCATTTGCCTTATGTATTGAGGTGCTCCTGTCTTAGGTGCATATATATTTATAATTGTTTTATCTTCTTCTTGGATTAATCCCTTTATCATTATGTAGTGTCCTTCCTTGTCTCTTACAACTTTCTTTATTTTGAATTCTATTTGATCTGATATGAGTATTGCTACTCCAGCTTTCCTTTGATTTCCATTGCATGGAATATCTTTTGCCATCCCCTCATATTCGGTCTGTGTGTGTTCCTAGGTCTGAAGTGGGTCTCTTGTAGATAGCATATATGCAGGTCTTGTTTTAAATCCATTTAGCAAGCCTGTGTGTTTTGGTTGGAGCCTTTAATCCATTAATGTTTAAGGTAATTATCGATATGTATGTTCCTATTACCATTTTCTTAATTGTTTTGGGTTTTTTTAATTTTAATCTTTATTGGAGTATAATTGATTTACAATGATGTAAGTTTCTGCTTTATAACAAAGTGAATCAGTTGTACATATACATATGTTCCCATATCTCTTCCCTCTTGCGTCTCCCTCCCTGCCACCCTCCCTATCCCAACCCTCTAGGTGGTCACAAAGCACTGACCTGATCTCCCTGTGCTATGCGGCTGCTTCCCACTAGCTATCTATTTTACGTTTGGTAGTGTATATATGTCCATGCCACTCTTTCACTTCGTCCCAGCTTACTCTTCCCCCTCCGCATATCCTCAAGTCCATTCTCAGTAGGTCTGTGTCTTTATTCCTGTCTTACCCCTAGGTTCTTCATGACATTTTTTTTCCCTGAAATTCCATATATATGTGTTAGCATACGGTATTTGTCTCTCTCTTTCTGACTTAGTTTTCTTTCTTTGTGACATCCTTGTCTGGTTTTGGTATCAGGGTGGCCTTGTAGAATGAGTTTGGGAGTGTTCCTCCCTCTGCTCTATTTTAGAAGAGTTTGAGAAGGATAGGTTTTAGCTCTTCTCTAATTGTTTGAAAGAATTCGCCTGTGACGCCATCTGGTCCTGGGCTTTTGTTTGTTGGAAGATTTTTCATCACAGTTTCAATTTCAGTGCTTGTGATTGGTCTGTTCATATTTTCTATTTCTTCCTGATTCTGTCTTGGCAGGTTGTGCATTTCTAAGAATTTGTCCATTTCTTCCAGGTTGTCTATTTTGTTGGCATAGAGTTGCTTGTAGTAATGTTTCCTCATCTTTTGTATTTCTGCAGTGTCAGTTGTTACTTCTCCTTTTTTCTTTCTAATCCTATTGATTTGAGTGTTCTCCCTCTTTTTCTTGTTGAGTCTGGCTAATGGTTTATCAATTTTGTTTATCTTCTCAAAGCAAAAGCTTTTACTTTTATTGATCTTTGCTATTGTTTCCTTCATTCCTTTTTCATTTATTTTTGCTCTGATTTTTATGATTTCTTTCCTTCTGCTAACTTTGGGGTTTTTTTGTTCTTCTTTCTCTAGTTGCTTTAGGTGCAAGGTTAGGTTGTTTATTCGAGATGTATCCTGCTTCTTAAGGTAGGATTGTATTGCTATAATCTTCCCTCTTAGAACTGCTTTTGCTGCATCCCATAGGTTTTGGGTCATCGTGTCTCCATTGTCATTTGTTTGTAGGTATTTTTTGATTTCCTCTTTGATTTCTTCAGTGATCACTTCGTTATTAAGTAGTATATTGTTTAGCCTCCATGTGTTTGTATTTTTTACAGATCTTTTTGTGTAATTGATATCTAGTCTCATAGCGTTGTGGTTGGAAAAGATACTTGCTACAATTCCAATTTTCTTAAATTTACCAAGGCTTGATTTGTGACCCAAGATATGATCTATCCTGGAGAATGTTCCATGAGCACTTGCGAAAAATGTGTATTCCATTGTTTTTGGATGGAATGTCCTATAAATATCAATTAAGTCCATCCTATTTAATGTATCATTTAAAGCCTGTGTATCCTTATTTATTTTCATTTTAGTTGATCTGTCCATTGGTGAAAGTGGGGTGTTACAGTCCCCTACTATGAATGTGTTACTGTCGATTTCCCTTTTTATGGCTGTTAGTATTTGCCTTATGTATTGAGGTGCTCCTATGTTGGGTGCATAAATATTTACAATTGTTATATCTTCTTCTTGGATCGATCCCTTGATCATTATGTAGTGTCCTTCTTTGTCTCTTCTAATAGTCTTTATTTTAAAGTGTATTTTGACTGATATGAGAATTGCTACTACAGATTTGTTTTGGTTTCCATTTGCGTGGAACATCTTTTTCCATCCCCTTACTTTCAGTCTGTATGTGTCTTTAGGTCTGCAGTGGGTCTCCTGTATACAGCATATATATACGTCTTGTTTTTGTATGCATTCAGCCAGTCTGTGTCTTTTGGTGGGAGCATTTGATCCATTTACATTTTTTAAAATGTATTTATTTATTTATTTATGGATGTGTTGGGTCTTCGTTTCTGTGCGTGGGCTTTCTCAAGTGGTGGCAAGCGGGGGTCACTCTTCATCACGGACCGCAGGCCTCTCACTATCGCGGCCTCTGTTGTTGCGGAGCACAGGCTCCAGACGCACAGGCTCAGTAATTGTGGCTCACGGGCCCAGTTGCTCCACAGCATGTGTGATCTTCCCAGACCAGGGCTCAAACCCGTGTGCCCTGCATTGGCAGGCCGATTCTCAACCACTGCGCCACCAGGGGAGCCCCTAATCCATTTACATTTAAGGTAATTACCGATATGTATGTTGCTATTCCCATTTTCTTAATTGTTTTGGGTTTGTTATTATAGATCTTTTCCTTCTTTTGTGTTTCTTGCCTAGAGAAGTTCCTTTAGCATTTGTTGTAAAGTTTGCTTTGTGGTGCTGAATTCTCTCAGCTTTTGCTTGTCTGTAAAGGTTTTAATTTCTCCATGAAATCTGAATGAGATCCTTTCTGGTAGAGTAATCTTGGTTGTATGTTTTTCTCCTTCATCACTTTAAATATGTCCTGCCAGTCCCTTCTGGCTTGCAGAGTTTCTGCTGAAAGATCAGCTGTTAACCTTATGGGGATTCTCTTGTGTGTTATTTGTTGTTTTTCCCTTGCTGCTTTTAATATGTTTTCTTTGTATTTAATTTTTGACAGTTTGATTAATATGTGTCTCGGCGTGTTTCTCCTTGGATTTATCCTGTATGGGACTCTCTGTGCTTCCTGGACTTGATTAACTATTTCCTTCCCTATATTAGGGAAGTTTTCCTATAAACTCTTAAAATATTTTCTCAGTCCCTTTCCTTTTCTCTTCTTTTTCTGGAACCCCTATAATTTGAATGTTGGTGCATTTAATGTTGTCCCAGAGGTCTCTGAGACTGTCCTCAGTTCTTTACATTCTTTTCTCTTTATTCTGCTCTGCAGTAGTTATTTCCACTACTTTATCTTCCAGGTCACTTATCCATTCTTCTCCCTCAGTTATTCTGCTATTGACCCCTTCTAGAGTATTTTTAATTTCATTTATTGTGTTGTTTATCATTGCTTGTTTCATCTTTAGTTCTTCTACGTCCTTGTTAAATGTTTCTTGCATTTTCTCTATTCTATTTCCAAGATTTTGGATCATCTTTACTATCATTATTCTGAATTCTTTTTCAGGTAGACTGCCTATTTCTTCTTCATTTGTTAGGTCTGGTGAGTTTTTATCTTGCTCCTTCATCTGCTGTGTGTTTTTCTGTCTTCTCATTTTGCTTATCTTACTGTGTTTGGGGTCTCCTTTTTGCAGGCTGCACGTTCGTAGTTCCCGTTGTTTTTGGTGTCTCTCCCCAGTGGCTAATGTTGGTTCAGTGAGTTGTGTAGGCTTCCTCGTGGAGGGGACTAGTTCCTGTGTTCTGGTGGATGAGGCTGGATCTTGTCTTTCTGGTGGGCAGGTCCACGTCTGGTGGTGTGTTTTGGGGTGTCTGTGGACTTACTATGATTTTCGGCAGCCTCTCTGCTAATGGGTGGTGTTGTGTTCCTGTCTTGCTAGTTGTTTGGCATAGGGTGTCCTGCACTGTAGCTTGCTGGTCGTTGAGTGAAAGTTGGGTGTTGGTGTTGCGATGGAGATCCCTGGGAGATTTTCGCCATTTGATATTACGTGGAGCTGGGAGGTGTCTTGTGGACCAGTGTCCTGAACTTGGCTCTCCCACCTCAGAGGCACAGCAGTGACTCCTGGCTGCAGCACCAAGAGCCTTTTATCCACACGGCTCAGAATAAAAGGGAGAAAAAGAAAGAAAGAGAGAAAGAAAGAAAGAAAAGAAAGAAAGGAAAAAAGAAAGAGGATAAAGGACAATAAAATAAAGTAAGGTAAAATAAAATAAAGTTATTAAAATAAAAAATAATTATTAAGAAAAAAAAATTTTTTAAGTAAAAAAAAAAAGAAGGATTGAACCCTAGGACAAATGGTGAAAGCAAAGCTATACAGACAAAATCTCACATGGAAGCATACACATACACACAAAAAGAGCAAATGGGGAAAAAATAATAAATCTTGCTCTCAAAGTCCACCTCCTCAATTTGGGATGATTCGTTGTCTATTCAGGTATTCCACAGATGCAGGGTACATCAAGTTGATTGTGGAGATTTAATCAGCTGCTCCTGAGGCTGCTGGCAGAGATTTCCCTTTCTCTTTTTTGTTTGCACAGCTCCCAGGGGCTCAGCTTTGTATTTGGCCCCGCCTCAGCGTGTAGGTCGCCGCAGGGCGTCTGTTCTTCGCTCAGACAGGACGGGGTTAAAGGAGCCGCTGATTCAGGGACTCCGGCTCACTCAGGCCGGGGGGCGGGGGAGGGAGGGGCACGGAGTGCGGGGCGAGCCTGCGGCAGCAGAGGCCGTTGTGACGTTGTACCAGCGTAAGGTGTGCCGTGCATTCTCGCGAGGAAGTTGTCCCTGGATCCCAGGACCCTGGCAGTGGCGGGCTGCACAGGTTCCCGGGAGGGAGGTGTGGAGAGTGACCTGTGCTTGCATACAGGCTTCTTGGTGGCGGCAGCAGCAGCCTTAGCGTCTCATGCCCGTCTCTGGGGTCCGCGCTGTTAGCCGCGGCTTGCGCCCGTCTCTGGAGCTCCTTTAAGCAGCGCTCTTAATCCCCTCTCCTCGTGCACCAGGAAACAAAGAGGGAAGAAAAAGTCTCTTGCTTCTTCGGCAAGTCCAGACTTTTCCCTGGACTCCCTCCCGGCTAGCCGTGGTGCACTAACCCCCTGAAGGCTGTGTTCACGCCGCCAGTCCTCTCCCTGCGCTCTGACCTAAGCCGGAGCCTCAGCTCCCAGCCCCGCCCGCCCCGGCGGGTGAGCAGACAAGCCTCTCGGGCTGCTGTGTGCCGGTCGGCACTGATCCTCTATGCGGGAATCTCCCCAGTTTGCCCTCCACACCCCTGTTGCTGTGCTCTCCTCCGCGGCTCCGAAGCTTCCCCCTCCGCCACCGGCAGTCTCTGCCCGCAAAGGGGCTTCTAGTGTGTTGAAACGTTTCCTCCTTCACGGCTCCGTCCCACTGGTGCAGGTCCCATCCCTATTCTTTTGTCTCTGTTTATTCTTTTTTCTGTTGCCCTACCCAAGTACGTGGGGAGTTTCTTGCCTTTTGGGAAGTCTGAGGTTTTCTGCCAGCGTTCAGTAGGCGTTCTGTAGGAGTTGTTCCACGTGTAGATGTATTTCTGGTGTATCTGTGGGGAGGAAGGTGATCTCTGCGTCTTACTCTTCTGCCATCTTCCCCCTCTCCTTGTGTTTGTTTTTGTAGGTCCTTTTTTTCTCTTGTTTTTCTCACTTAAAGAAGTTCCTTTAGCATTTGTTGTAGAGCTGGTTTGGTGGTGCTGAATTCTCTTAGCTTTTGCTTGTCTGGAAAGCTTTTGATTTCTCCATCCAATCTGAATGAGATCCTTGCTGGGTAGAGTAATCTTGGTTGTAGGTTCTTCCCTTTCATCACTTTAAATATATCATACCACTCACTTCTGGCTTGTAGAGTTTCTGCTGTGAAATCAGCTGTTAACCTTATGGGAGTTCCCTTGTATGTTATTTGTCATTTTTCCCTTGTTGCTTTTAATAATTTTTCTTTGTCTTTAATTTTCATCAGTTGGATTACTATGTGTCTTGGTATGTTTCTCCTTGTGTTTATCCTGCCTGGAACTCTCTGTGCTTCCTGGACTTGAGTGGCTATTTCCTTTCCCATGTTAGGGAAGTTTTTGACTATAATCTCTTCAAATATCGTCTCGGGTCCTTTCTCTCTCTCTTCTCCTTCTCGGACCCCTATAATGTGAATGTCAGTGTGTTTAATGTTGTCCCAGAGGTCTCTTAGGCTGTCTTCATTTCTTTTCATTCTTTTTTCTTTATTCTGTTCCGTGGCAGTGATTTCCACCATTCTGTCTTCCAAGTCACTTTTCTCCCTCAGTTATTCTGCTATTGGTTCCTTCTAGTGTATTTTGCATTTCAGTTATTGTATTGTTCATCTCTGTCTGTTTGTTCTTTAATTCTTCTAGGTCTTTGTTAAACATTTCTTGCCTCTTCTTGATCTTTGCCCCCATTGTTTTTCCGATGTCCTGGATCGTCTTCACTATCATTATTCTGAATTCTTTTGCTGGAATATTGCCTATTTCCACTTTATTTAGTTTTTTTTCTGGGGTTTTATCTTGTTCCTTCATATGGTACATAGCCCTCTGCCTTTTCATCTTGTCTATCTTTCTGTGAATGTGGTTTTCATTCCACAAGCTAAAGGATTATGGTTCTTCTTGCTTCTTCTGTCCGCACTCTGGTGGATGAAGCTATCTATGAGGCTTGTGGAAGCTTCCTGATGGGAGGAACTGGTGGTGGGTAGAGCTGACTGTTACTCTGGTGGACAGAGCTCAATAAAACTTTAATCCACTTGTCTGCTGATGGGTGGGGCTGAGTTCCCTCCCTGTGATTGTTTGGCCTGAGGGCAACCCAGCACTGGAGCCTACAGGCTCTTTGGTGTGGCTAATGGCGGACTCCATGAGGGTTCATACCAAGGAGTACTTCCCAGAGCTTCTGTTGCCAGTGTCCTCATCCCTGCAGTGAGCCACAACCATTCCCCGCCTCTGCCGGAGACCCTTCAACACTAGCAGGTAGGTCTGGTTCAGTCTCCTATGAGGTCACTGCTCCTTTCCTGTGGGTCCTGATGCACACACTACTTTGTGTGTGCCCTCCAAGAGTGGAGTCTCTGTTTCCCTCAGTCCTATCAATGTCCTACAATCAAATCCCACTAGCCTTCAAAGTCTGATTCTCTGGAAATTCCTCCTCTTGTTGCCGGACCCCCAGGTGGGGAAGCCTGACGTCGGGCTCAGAACCTTCACTCCAGTGGGTGGACTTCTGTGGTATAATGTTCTCCAGTTTGTGAGTCACCCACCCTATGGTTATGGGATTTGATTTTATTGTGATTGCTCCCCTCCTACCGTCTCATTGCGGCTTCTCCTTTGTCTTTGGATGTGGGGTATCTTTTATGGTGAGTTCCAGTGTCTTCCTGTCGATGATTGTTCAGCAGTTAGTTGTGATTCTGGTGTTCTCGCAAGAGCTTATTACATTTATTAAATAAATATACTTTGAACTTCTCATTCGTGAGCTAGTCTTATGTAATCAAACCTTCTAAAATATTTGCGTTATGCTGTTGACAATTGATTGAGTCATAAAATAGTTTAATAGTTTACTCTGGCAAATAATTTCTTGCCTTGGGTATATAATGGCCTTTACTCACTGAGAAATATAGAAGATTTCTGTTATTTTACCCTATGCCCGCTTTCTGATGAAGTGATATAAAGTAAAACATTTTGGTAATATCTGTAAAGCTGCATTTTGGTAACTGTTTTCAAACAGAAGAAGCCAGATTTCATGTTAGTGCAAGAGTAGAGGAGAAATACATGTTTTCATTCATAACATTTAGAACATCTTTTATTTCATGAATTGGTAATTTTCAGAAAGGAAAACTTGGGCATTATATAATTAACAGATGGCAAGTTCTGAAAATGCCAGGTCTTTAAAATCCAGATGATACTGATGGTAGTTTGATTAGTTTCCAAACTCACTAAGCCAACCTCGGTCTACAACTCTTTCTTCCCATTTTTTTCTTTTTAATTTATAAGTGAATCTGTTGGCTCCTGTCCTTTAATCTCTTGAAATGTTCCCATTCTCAGTTCTGGGCTATGTGCCTTTTCAACAGATGCTCACTGAGGATTTCCTGTGGGCCAAGGGTTTGAGTGGTGTTTATGGATAAAGTAAACAAGGGCATAACAGGGAAAGGACCTTGCTGTACACATTTTTCTTTCTGTCTGACCAAACCGTGAACGTGACAGACACCTCACAGGCACTTATTAAGGATGATAAGTGGGCACCTGCAGAAAACTAACACTTAGTAGAAACTGCTGCTGACTCTGGGATTACATTTTCTAGCTGCTATGCCATCAGCCGCAGGCTGCAGGCTTCCAGAGCCTTCTACCATAGAGCTATCTCTCCAGCTTCAAGGTCGCTGAGGAATCCATCACAGTAGATTTACAACCTGCACTGGCTCCATTGTTCCTTTTTTTCATACCCTACCAAGGCTGCTGGTGGGAGGCTAAGAGGCCCTCCCAGGATTATAGCTCTCACTCGGGAACTTAAGAGTTAGTTGGATTTATATAACTTCCCAGCACATGCTTGCTGTGTGTGCTTCATAGCTAATGATTTCCTGCTTATTTCTTCTAAGTCAGAGCCTAGACGTTAGCTGGGGGTTTTCTTGGTAAATCAGAGTCACATAGGTGATAGGGGTTTTGTGAGGTTGAACATACCAGCTTTTAAGGCCGTTCAGCTTTAGACACATTCAGGATTACGGGAGGACCCCTCACATTGCTCTGCCTTGCCCAGTGTATGCCCTTTCAGACAGATTTTTAGTGTCAGGCTTTTCTGTACTCAAAGAGAAGGAAACAATGAGTTCCAAAATAGGAAATGCTAGGAAACACTACATGTACCTTTAGGAGTTCAGGAGAGGAAGCTCTTGGTCTGTGTCTGTCAATACTCTGCTCTGCTGACCCTGGGTTGTGGCTGCTTCATTCTGTCAGTTCTGTAAAATCAGCTCCTATTTTTGTTTGCCTAGTGCCTAATTGGGAAAGTAAGGCAGTGCTTTTCTAAGTGATTGTTGAAAAAATCATTAGGATAATTAGGATAGTCTTTGTTTAAAGAAGCAAATACAGGAGCTGTAATGAGAATCATGCTAGTGGGTTAAGGAGGAAATCCAAGACAAATATCTTCCTGTCTCTGATTCCCATTCTGGTAATCCTCTTTTTTTTCAACACCTAATGATATGCTTCGCCTCTTGTTGACTTGACCTCTCCTTTCTGTTTCTGTTGTTCGTTAATCTATAAAAGAGACAGGGCACATTCAACCAGCTTACAGACAACCCAACCTTCACCTCTGCTTGAAAACATTTCTCAGGGACAAATACACCTAAAATTGGGGGCTGGTGGTTCTTCTTTGTTGGTACAGGAGCAATTGATCATGAATATTTAAAAATTTTTCAACTTTAAAATCTCTTCTCGTTCTCACCCATGGGCATGTATGCTTATGGAGGTTAAAATAATGACCATAAAGAATCTTAATATTATGTTGTAAATGATACTTCAAGTTGACTATAACAAAACCTAAATTACACAAGAAGCCAAAATGAAATGACAGGTAATTTTCTAAAGTCAATGATATAGGCCAGCCCTAAACTGAAGGTTATTCAGATTAGGGGAACTTGGCAGGCTTGCAGACACTATGTTTGAGTTTTGTTCCTGTTGGAGAACTCTCTGAAAGGTGCCAGGCTTAATGGAATTTAGATACAGACATTCTCATTTCAGCTGAAAGTTGAACATACCTCTGTGTCTGATTCATCCCTGTAATATTGCCAAGTCTGATAGGCTTTCAGAAGCACTTCAACAATTTTTACAGTCTCAGCTCTTGAGTAAGCTGTCACAGCATCTCCACTTGGGGGTTAGGAGAAGATAAGGAGAATCAGAGTCACTCTAGGCAGGTGAACTTGAGCCGTACCAAACAATGGAAAATTCTAGTATAGTAATAACATTCAAGAGCAGAAGTGAGCCAGCTGACACAGGTGAGTTTAGGTAGCTTCAATGGTTTGGGATTTAAGGAGTCTAGAGAAAGCCCCCACCCTTGCTCTAGAATCTTCCTCTCACTGCTCTTAGATGAAGTAGAGATTTGTAAAATAAAGCATAGCTCAGAAAGCAGCTATTAACATTTCACGTGAGTCAGTTGACTAGCTTTCTCTTGCAATGTTGCAGCCTGCTTAGGGCAGGTCCCTATAGGAATCGCACAGAGAATAATGAGGGACTGGGGTGGGCCAGTCAGTACAGACTTGTGTGGGTTATTGCAGTGTGACCAAGAGTAGGTGTAGAAACTGGGTGGGTGCTTTGGAGAAAAGGAAAAGTGAAAAAGTGTCAGAGGAAGAGTTCAAAAGGCACCTTGTCTGGATCCTTGGTACTCAGGGTGTAGTCAGTGTGGACTGCAAGACCCAGAATGGGCATTTAACCAGATCCCCAAGTAATTCATATGAACACCAAAGTTTGAGAAGCACTGGTTTTCTTTTGTCAAGGGCCTGTTCAAGCAAGATAGGTTTGCGTTCTCCTGAGATCCCCGATAGACTTTCGGGACGCCCACTTGAGCATGTGGATTCACCAGCCAAGTGGAGAATCGAATCGCATTCACTTTTCGGCAATGCCATTTCTCGTAGCTATTCTAGCAGAGAGAAAGGAAATTAAACCTTGTCTATTGCTATAAGGATGAAGGTGTCTTTGAACTGTCAGAAAGAAGAGTCAATACTGATTAAGGACCAAATCATGCCCTAAGAGAGAGTTA
This sequence comes from Tursiops truncatus, assembly GCF_011762595.2. NCBI lineage: Eukaryota > Metazoa > Chordata > Mammalia > Artiodactyla > Delphinidae > Tursiops > Tursiops truncatus. The sequence goes on along the minus strand of NC_047037.1, from coordinate 23,463,469 downwards.
AATAATAGTTCTGAAGAGGCAGGAATTTGCAATACTAGGAACTTCAGAGGTAAATTGACAGAGTTCAAGTCTTCATCATCATAAAGTCTCAGGAAGGTTATTGACTACATTAAGATAGTTTTCAGGTTTTATAAGAGGTTGGGAGAATTTTGTATCAGGAATAATTTGTAAAATGTGAAGGAAAAGCTAGTTTTTAAAAGACCATTTTCAATACCAAGACGCAAAGTTAGAGCCAGCATAAGGGTATTATGAAAAGCAAACTTTGTAAACAGTTTCTGGATGACAGATTCTGTTGGGAGAAGTGAGATGGTTCTTGATAAGGCTGGCAGCAGAGCCAGATAAGAAGGTAGAGCAGATGTTCGCTGGGGAATAGTTGAAGAGGGAGCTACCAGGAAGCAATAGGGAAGCACCATCGTCCATTAGATTCACGTCAAAGTTTATGGAGCTGCTGTTTTCTACCAGGGCCCCTGCTAGGTATGTTAGTGGTAATAACATAACCTTTTCCTGTTCTCCAGCTGTTCAAGTAAAGACAGTTAATCACAGTAGCAGCTTACAGTAAGTGCCATAATGAAGGAGCATGAGAATATTGTGCATCATCAGAAGAAACAAAAGAGTGAACATGGTCAGAACAGAGGTAATTGACTTGTGAGGTGTTTTGGTCTCGTGGTACTTGGGATATGTAATTTAGAACCTGGCTGTGCACTTACCTCAATATTTGGCCCTCTTTTGAATCCTATGAGAACTTTCTAGTTTGCTACCCAAAACACCTATAAACAAATTAGTTTTCAAGAAACACCAGCTGCTGTACTATTACTATTCCTCTTTTGCTTTGATTTCTTGTTGTGTCTTGGTTGCCAGGACTTGGTGGTGGTTTAATAATATGATTCTTAAATGTTCGAATGCTTTGCATAATGTTTAATTTTAGCATGGTGGATGAAAAAAGTTAGCAACTCTTCCCCTGTACTGTACTTAGTCAGTTGATTGATTGATTTGGGGCTTATTACACTAAATTGCCAATAGAAATAGTTGTTTGAGAACAGAGCTGGCCTCTTCCAACTTTTAGAAATCGCTGAAGCTTTTGCAGCCGCATCCCTATTCCTTGGGACTCCTGCAGAGCCTTTAGCCTTTAGCCTTGCATTAAAAAAATCCCTGACCATTGCTTCATCTACATCGAGGCTTTCTCATGCTACAATCCATTGCAGTTTTCATTTTTTTAAATTAATTAATTAATTAATTTTGGCTGTGGCGGGTTTTAGTTGTGGCACACGGGATCTTCCTTGCAGCATGCATGCAAGGTCTAGTTCCCCGACCAGGATCAAACCCCGGCCCCCTGCTTTGGGAGCGCGGAGTCTTACCCACTGGACCACCAGGGAAGTCCCTCATTTCTGTCAGTTTTAGATTAATTTTTTTCTGATTTTATAAACTAAGACTATTATTAATATTTTTCCTTTCAGATAGTATAATTACATTTAAACAGGAGAATTTATACCTTTAAAGGAGCAGGTACAGAGGGACTTGCACTTCTTATAGGGATTTCCTACGCCAGAAGTAACAAAATGGTGGCTGGATATGGGCCACAAACATTTTTTATTTGTTTTATTTAATTCTCAGAGTTGTTTTTTTTTTTTTTAAACATTAGTTGCTAATGGATATATAAATGCAAATTTCTGGCTTCCTTTGATGAATCAAAAGCTCTGTTGCATCTGGTCAATATTCTCTCCTAGCAAAAGTTGGCTAGTGCTGAGGGGCAGCTGTCTGCTCTGAATGGGTCATATCCTCTTACTGTGCAGGGCACTTCTGCTTTTCTCATATATTCTCAACTTTCTTGACACTGGTAGGCATTTGTGTTTGGAAATCCTGGTCTAGTTAGTCTGTGTATGGGAGCTAGTCTATATTTAGTGAGCAAGTGAAACAAAAAAATAAATATTCTCCCTCTTAGACATCAAACTAAAGTTTTAAATATCTATCAGGTCTTGAACGATACGAAAAAATTCTTTTGGATCTAATAAGTTGGCAAAGACTTCTAAAATTGCAGATAAGTTTTAATTTTTATTTATTTTTATTTTTTTATCTTTATTGGAGTATGATTGCTTTACAATGGTGTGTTAGTTTCTGCTTTATAACAAAGGGAATCAGTTATACATATACATATGTTCCCATATCTCTTCCCTCTTGCATCTCCCTCGCAGATAAATTCTTGTATTACTATGGTCGAAATTAAAAATTATGCAGAAAATAAGCAATTTTGTCTGTTGAGAAGGTTATCATACTTTGCAGATATAATTTAGAGGACTATTTGGAAACTGAGCCCATAGTAATAAAGAGAGATGCTGAGTAAATTATTTTAACAAAGCTCTGCTAACAGTACACTTTAATGAAAACTTCTGAAACTCTGAAAGTTGGAAGTTAGCAAAATTAATCTGTCGAAATGGAAGGTAGATTTTTAATCTCTCTTAAGGATTGAGGCAGAAAGTCAAGCATAGCTAAAAAATGATAGGCTTTTAATAAAGGAGGCAGTAAGATTACTGAGCAAGATACTCTAACACATTTCAGACTTAGTTGTGCTAATAGATGCTTTCCATTAAAAAGCTGATTTTCCTTATTAATCTTTATGTTCAAAGCTATTAAAGATTAACTTATAGCTGTGGATTATTTTTTTCTTTGTTTCAATGAAGAATTTCTTTTAAAGCAAGTAAAGCAGATCTTAAAGAAAGGATAACCTTAGTTTAAAGTAGGTTGAAGTAGAAACAAGATGTTTGTATTGTAATAAGTAGTGTTAGAGAACATTTGAGGGCATACAGCTCAATGGAAAAGAGAAAAGTACATGAGAATGTGCTCCAAAAGTACGGCATTTGTAAATCCTTCTTATTCTCAGAAACAAAATATTGGGTTTTCTCACCTCAAAATTTGTCTGTATACCTGCAGTAACTTTTGCCACCGAGATTTCAATGTTTCTTTAGTCCTCAATGAAAAGGTAGGCATCCCTTTGAGGGGTGTATGTGTCTTGTGGGAGCAGTGCAGTGGAGACTTATTTTCTATAACTGTTTTACTATACTTTTTTTTTTTTGCAAGTAGGTATTGTCTTTCATCACAAACTTTAAATTCTGATTTTGAAAGCATGGTAACATTGTGAGGAACAGACTTTTTTTTTTTTTTTTAAGCAGAGTGACTTGCTCCAGGACAGGAACTCAATGACCCATTCAAAACCTACTGTGCTGCTCTTTCATTTTTTAGTTGGAAGCTATTATCTACATGTCTAAGCCTCCTCCCCAAGTGTCATTTTGATGGGTGATGGATTTGAACGTTGAGTTCTGAAACCAAGAATCTAGATCAATTATTGTCCTTTTCTGTCTGTTGTTATTGTTGTTTTAGTTTCATTTATATCACTTTAGAAAGAAAGGAATATAGAATTTTAACTTTTGGGAGGGAATTTTGGGTCTCTTTTTTATCCAGTTAGCAGTGTCAGCAGCATAATCTGCTAAAGAAATAGAGATGCAGGTGTCTTGGCTTTAGAAGAAGTGAAACTTCACCATCTCTCTGCAGCTCTTCCTACAAGGGGCTGGCCTTCTGAGCCTAGGGTTTGGTACTTGTAAGAAATCTTGGAGATCATTTATTTTCTAGTATTCCTCCTTTATTGTCCCATGGCTCATTCATTCTCTCCCGTCTTTTCCCTGTAACCTAAATTTATTTTGTGTGTTCAATACAAAATGGAGACCAGACTTGAGACTTTCCCAAGCAGACAAAACCATTTAAGCCACATAAGCAAAACTAAATCTAGCTTGCTTTATGAACATAAGCAAAACTTAACTTAGGTCATTTCTTGTAAATGCCTCTGACCATCATAAAAACAACAAGTCATCTTCCTTAAAAAGGTATGAGATAATTACTTTTCACCAATACCCTGCTGCCTGAAAACCCTCACTATAATAATCAATCATTGTAAAGGTTAACAACTTTCTCATTTTCACTTTACAGTCCATCTTGTAACTTCATGCTCCTGAGCTTCATATCAGTCTTGGAATTAGGAAGTTCCCAGCTTGCAAAATGTTCTTACATACACAATCAACTCTTACTATTTACTATTTATTGATTTGGTGGCTTTAATTTTGCTATTTCTGGATTTTTGACATGTGAAAAAAAATTTTGGATCAATATTTTCCACCTTTATTATAAAAATAAAAAACATCTTCGATTGGTTAGATATATTATTTGAAACATATTTGAATTGTGAAAAATGGTTTTTCTATCACTAAAAACTATAGGGTGCTCAGAGGTGCATAGGCAACCTCTTATTAAAACATGTGTATAATTTATAGTTTCTTCTCTATTAAAGTAATACACAGTCACAGGAGAAATATTGGGAAAACTAAAAAACATAATAGAAATCATCCATAACTTTGCACAGGGATGAATTTGATATATTGTCTTCAAAAATATTTTGTGTGGAATCCTATGTTTGTGATTTTTTTTACAAAATTTGAAATCATGCTATGTATTTTTGTATTCTGCTTTTTAAAAAATATCCTGAAAGATTTCCTGTATACTTACTTATACATTCTTCAAAAACATTTAAAATGACTTAATAGCATTCTATTTATAGAAGAAGCATAATTTAATCAATTATTTTCAGTCATTTAGATTGTTTTCCTATTATAAAGAATTCTGTGACAATTTTTTACCTAATGTCAGCTGTGCTCCTCTAATTATTTCCTTAGAATAATTTCCTAGAAATAGAGTGGTTGAAACGGTTTTAATAAAATACCAATCCCAAAGATACTTTTCATTCTTGTATTTACCTGACTTCTCAGAAGTATTGCACCCACAAAACTCTTTTTCTCCACGACTCAGCAGTTTCAACAGCAATATCCCATTCTCCTTCTGTCCTCTTTTCTTAGCCTATCTTACCTACTACAATGGCTTTAAATGTAAACTCTATGTTGACAATTCACTAATTTCTATTTCCCATACAGATCTCTTTTCTAATCTGTTTCCTCACATCTTTGGATGTTTCTCAGGCATGTCACACCCAACATCTTCACACCTGATCACCTTTTCCCCTTCCCAGCCTGTTCCTCCTTTGCCCCTACTAGTGAAAAAGCCACCATCTACCCAGTTGTATAGTTGAGCACTTGCTCATGCTAGAAACCTGTTCTTGATAGCAGGTACCTCACATCTCACATCAAGGTCTATGACTTCTACATCCAAAATAGATCTCAAGTCCATTTCCTTCTTCCAGTCATCATCTCACACCATTACTACATTACTGCAGCTATTTGTAAAACAATTTAATGCTAGTTTCCCCCACCAGATCATAAGGAAATTTTTTCATGTCTTGCTCTTTCTCCAGTCTGCAGCAGAGTATCTGAGTTTTATTGGCACTCAGCAAATTTATCTTAAACAAGTGAAATAATTTATACGGACAAAGGACCTTTCAGAAATGCTATAACAAATTAAATTCCCATCAGCCATTTAGAGTCGTGCTGGCCTTCTTGAAATCTTCATCAAGTTGATAGGAGAAAAATGATTATGCTTTATTTTAACTTACAGATTTTGTTATGGTGAAAATTGACCTTTAAAAGATAGGTTTATTGACTATATTCTTTTGTGAACTGTCATAGCAAATTTTTGACTGTAATCTTTATATTAATTGATTTTGAGTTATTTATATGTTAAGTATACCAATCCTTTGTTAACATGTTATAGATATTTTCCCAGTTTGTCATTTTAATTTTTGTTTCTGGTATTGTTCTAATATGCATAAAGTTTTAATTTTTATTATTAAATTTTATCAGTGATTTATTTATGGTTTTTACCTGTGCTTTTATGCTTTGGAAGTTTTTCCTCTTCATATAAGTGATTAGTCACAATATTTTTCTGGTTGGTTTAAATTTCAAAATTCATTCTTTTGGTCACATAGATTTAATTTTGGTGAACGGTATATGGTAAGGTTCTAATTTTATTATTTTTTCTCATATACGCATATTTAAGAAGAAAGAAATAGTTTATCTACTGAAATCATATTAAATATTAAGAACAGAAAACACAGATTTTTTTTTCTTTAATGAGTTAAAGATGTCTTTAATGTGCTCTTAAATATTATTATTTCTGGGCTTCCCTGGTGGCGCTGTGGTTGAGAGTCTGCCTGATGATGCAGGGGACACGGGTTTGTGCCCCGGTCCGGGAAGATCCCACATGCCGCGGAGCGGCTAGGCCCATGAGCCATGGCCGCTGAGCCTGCGCGTCCGGAGCCTGTGCTCTGCAACGGGAGAGGCCACAACAGTGAGAGGCCCGTGTACCAAAAAATAACAAAACAAAACAAAACATTATTTCTTTTATCACCCAAGTTGTTCTTCATAGCTGGCTTTGATAAGGGATGGTTTGTATGTGTGTGTGTGTGTTTGTGGGCAGAGGGAGACAGAGAGAGAGAGAGGGCATTCTATCTGACATTGCTGAGGAGTAGAAATTCACATTGCTATATTTCCCATGTGCTATACATTAATAATTTGGAAGTAATAATCATTTTTACTTTAAGTAATGCTTCATGATATTCAAAGCACTTTTATGCCATTTTCTTATTCAAATCTCAAATAATTCCTTTAGGTTGACAGGGCAGGTATTATTAAACCCATTTTGTAGATGAGGAAACTGACAAAGTTCAGTTTGCTTGCTGTAATTAGTACAGCTGGTAGAGGGTGGATCTGAGATTAGAACTTGGCTTTCTTTAATTCTCAGTCCAATATTGTTATATTACATGTGAATAATTAATATAGAACATTATAATAATGATCTGCTTTATTTTTGCCATTGTTGCTCTGTATTGTGAAATGAGATCGCTTACATTTCAAGTCCTGTTGGTTTTGTGTAACTAAAGCATTTACCTTTTTTTTTTAATATACTAATTTGAGACTGAGAACACTAGTGAAATTCATAGCAATGCATAAAAGATTACTTGGTTCCTCCAAAATAGTCTCTGTATTTTCCAGATTTATTTCCCTTCTCACAAAATCAAATGGCTCTCACCATTCACTGAGAGCTACCTAGACACAGCAGTCTTGGTCCAGTGTATTATAGCAAGAGCTTAAAGCTGGAGATTTTGGCCCAGAGATCTGTATTTCAAACTGAATACTGTGTAATCTTTTTTTTTTTTTTTTTTTTTTTTGGCGGTACGTGGGCCTCTCACTGTTGTGGCCTCTCCTGTTGCGTAGCACAGGCTCAGTGGCCATGGCTCACGGGCCCATCCGCTCTACGGCATGTGGGATCCTCCTGGACCGGGGCACGAACCTGCGTCCCCAGCATCGGCTGGCGGACTCTCAACCACTGCGCCACCAGGGAAGCCCTACTTTTTATCTTTTAGGTACAGGCTTATGCCACATCTGACTTTATTGCTGTGGGCAAAAATAGCAGCCAGGGTGAAGGGATGAGTTTTTATGAAGAAGACCAAGAAGGAAAAAAAAAAACCAATGGTGTAGTGGAAAGGGAACTGAAGTGCACCTCAGGCACAGACATCACTGCCCCTAAATTTTCTTTCAAGAATTATGTTGAATTTAAATATCTTTTCAGTGTAAATGAGCGTTGGGGGCATATTTATTCTTGTATTTAAGAGAGTGGTTTTTCATAGTTTATAGCACAGTTTGTAAGGGTGAGCTCTTAAACCTGGTTTTAATAGTAAGACTTATGAGAACATATACATAGAGCTGCAGAGTGATGATTCAGATAATCTAGGAGATTCAATACTATATGTGGATCTTTCTAGATTTAAGAAAATATCATAGCAATTCTTATTTTTATTTTAATTCCCATGACAACACACTAAAAGAGTCTAACCAAGGTCTCTGATACTAGAAAGTAATCTTTTCTTATCTGCCTCAAAGAATTTAGTTCTTTCTATAGGTAGCCTCAAAAAATAGACATCTTACTCATTACCAAAATGTTTGTTTCAGAAATTTTGGATAATTAAAAAATATCACGAAGAGAGTAAACATGGAAAATTACTCATAATTCTAACCCATAATTCATAATTTCTACCTCTCAGAAATCACCATTAATTTTTTTTGGTTGTTATTTTCTTTTAGTCTTTTCTCTCTCTTTGTACATAAATACATTTAAAATATTTGGGGAAACCTTAAAGTTTTAACTTTGTTTTTGTTCCCTTAGTATTATACAATGTTTATTTTTATATGCTATTTCTCTATAAAAAGTTTACTGAACCAAGGCCAGGTCATAGATACATAATACAAAATCACAGAGCCTTGGAAAACAACTATAACCAAGAAATCCTTTGTGGCATTTGATTTCAATTACTCTATGGATCATTGTATAAGTTCTCAAAAATATTTGCTGGGTGAATGTTGAATTTCAATGAAAAAAAATGAAACTAGGCTAAAGGAATAAGGAGCATTATTTTCATCTCTTTTCCTCTATTTATTATTTTGGATCTTCTGAGAAGCAGATACCAAGATGGGATTAGATTGCAAGAAATTTATTGGAGAAAACACCTGTGTTTTAATTTGTTTGGGTTGCTATAACAGAATACAATAGACTACGTGGCTTATAAACAAGAGAAGTTTATTTCTCACAGTTCTGGAGGCTGAGAACTCCAAGATCAGAGTGCCGATAGATTTGTTGTCCGATGAGGATCCACTTCCTAGCTCATAGATGACTTACTTCTCATCGTCCTCACATGGCTGCAGGGGCAAAGGAAATTCTCTGGGTTGTCTTCTATGAGGCCACGGATCTCCTTTTGAGAGCTTTGCCCTTATGACCTAATCACCTTTCAAAGGACCCCCACTTCTAATACCATCATACGGGGGTTAATATTTCAACATATGAATTTTGGGGGTACACATACATTTAATCTACAACATTCCACTGCTGGTCCCCCAAAATTCATGTCCACGCAAAATACGTTCATTCCATTTCAACAGCTCCAAAAGTCTTAATTCGGTCCAGCATCAACTGAAGTATAAAGTTCAAAGTCTTGTCAGAGTATCATCTAAATCAGACTCAAGGTACAGTCATTATGAGGCCAATTCCTCTCCAGCTGTGAACCTGTGAAACCAAACAAGTTGTGTACTTCCAAAATATGAAGGTGGGATAAGCACAGGATAGACTGGTTCCAAGTTAAGTCCAAACTCCACAGCAAACGCTATGAGGACTTAAGGTTTGTGAATAATTCTCTTTGGCTCAGTGCTCTGCCTTCCAGGCCCAGCTATGATGGCATTGTTGCCCCATGGCTCAGGGGGATGGCCCTGTAGCAGCTTTCTGCCCAGACCCTGGGGCTCTCCCAGGTTGGGGTCCTGTGCCAGAGGCTCTGCTAGACAAGTCTCATCCTTTGAAATCCAGGTGGAGGCAACCATGTCCCTCAGGCCCACATGGAAACTGCCCAAATTGGCTGCCTGTGTCCTCCAGAGGGGCAGCGAAAGCAGCCCATGCTGCACCAGGGCCCACAGGTGCCAGTCTTTTGACTTTGAAATCATGTCGTCCCTTCTGCTACCCGACCCTCCTTCCTTCCTCTGGGCTTGTGGTCGACTGGCAACTCTGATGCTCTCTGAATTGACTTTGAGGTCATTCTTCCCCTTGCTTGGAGAAAAGCACCTGGCTTCTGTTGAGATAGCTGACTAAGTCCATGGTTCACACTCAGACTAAAATCTTCATCAGATGGTCACTTGGCCACACCCTAGTGTTCCCTTCCCAACACGCTCTCATGTTTTGCAATATCCACAGACGGAGAGTTTTCCAGATCTTAAAACTAGAACTCAAACTAGCTTCTTTTTGCTTAACAATTCTTTTGTAAAGTCATTTCTCCTTTCTCACATTTTACTATAAGCAGTCAGGGGGAGCCAAGCTGCACCTTCAACACTTTGCTTAGGAATCACTTCAGCTAACTATCCAACTTCATTGCGCACAAATTCTACCTTCCACAGTTGAGCCAAGTTCTTTGCCACTTTATAACACGGATCACCTTTCATCCATTGTCCAATAGCATGTTCCTCATTTCCATCTGAGACCTCGTTAGGATGGCCTTGACTGTCCACCTTTCTGCCAACACTCTGTTCATGGCTAGTTAGGTAATCTCTAAGAAGACTGAGGCTTTCCCTGGAGCTCTCCTCTCCTTTATAAGCTCTCAGCACCATTGCCCTTAACAGTCTCCTTGTGGCAATGGAGGCTTTTTCTAGCATGCACCTCAAAGCTCTTCCAGATTCTACCAGTTGCAAAGATGCTTCCACACTTTCAGGTATTGGTTAAAGCAGCACCTCCGCCTCTCAGTACCAGCTTCTGTCCTAGTCAGTGTGAGCCGCTGTAACAGAACACCAAAGCCTGGGTGGCTTATGAGCAACAGAGGTTTATTACAGTTCTAGAGGCTGGAAGTCTGAGATCAGGTTGCCCGCACGGTTGGGTTCTGGTAAGAAATGTCTTCTGGGTTGCAGATGGCTGTCTTTTCACTGAATTGTCACATGCAGGAAGGGGTGAGGGAGGTCACTGGGTTTTTCTTTTGTAAGGGCACTAATCCCATTCATGATGGCTTCACCCTCATGCTCTAATCTTCCTGTTGGGAGACAGAGATATTGAGTAATATTCTCTGAACTGAGAAGGAACTTTGAGACTGAAAAACTGAGTGTGCAACTCCATAAAGTGCAGTTATGAAATTTGTTGTGGGTAAGTTACATACAGGCAGGAAAAATGGGGCAGGCAGACAGAAGATCCAGAGGCATTCGCAGCTGCACTGCGCGTCACTGAAAGGGGTACAGGGAGTTTTAAAGGGACCAACACTAAAAATAGTATTTGACTATCAAGTGAGAAGCCTGTCTGTACTGACTGGAACTGGGATTTTTTCCTTCCTCACCAGGGGTCTCATGACCATTAACCTCTGTATCAGAAAAAGATACTCTTCCAGTTTTCATATCAGATAAAGGCAAGGGTAAAAGTTGATGGGGAATTTATCTGCCTTGGGCACATTCCTTGTGAGTAGGCTGAAGTTCAGTTACATAGAGAAGGGAGTGGGTAGGACTGTGGGTCTAAGATGGAGCTGACAATGGAGTTAGTCTTACCCCTAAAGATCTTTTTTTTTTTTTAAACTGAAGTATAGTTGATTTACAATGTTGTGTTAATTTCTGCTGTACAGCAAAGTGATTCAGTTACAGATATACATAGAATTTTTTTATATTCTTTTCCATTATGGTTTATCACAGGATATTTGTGATAGTATCCTGTGCTATACAGTCCCCTGTGCTATACAGTTGGACCTTGTTATTTATCCATCCTATATATATTAGTTTGCATCTGTTAATCGCAAACTCCCAGTCCACCCCTCCCTCCCCTCCTCTCCCCCATGGCAACCACAAGTCTGTTCTCTATATCTGTCAGTCTATTTCTGTTTTGTAGATGAGTTTGTTTGGGTCATATTTTAGATTCCACATATAAGTGATATTATATGGTATTTGTCTTTCTCTTTCTGATTTACTTCACTTAGTATGATCATCTCTAGTTCCATCCATGTTGCTGCAAATAGCATTACTTCATTCTTTTTTATGGCTGAGTAGTATTCCATTGTATATATACACCACATTTTCTTTATTCATTCATCTGTTGATGGACATTTAGGTTGATTCCATGTCTTGGCTATGGTGAACAGTGGGTGCAGCACACACCCTCAAAAGTCCTGACTCCTAATACCATCATATTGGGGCTTAAGATTTTAACATATGAATTTTGGAGAGACATAAACATTCAGTCTAGAGCAACCTGTAAGGGAAAAATGGGAGGGAGCTGGAAGAGACTGAGAGAGTCAGAGCCATGCAGCTCTGACCCTGGTGAAGGAAGAGAGGGAGCCTCATACTGCAGCACCATTCGTTTCAGTAAGAAGTCCTTGAGTTAAATTTGCCTCTCAGAGTAGGGCCACATTTTGCAGGAAGGCACCTTCCTTAGTGCTCCTACCACATCAGTCATTGGCTGAGAGCACCCCAGGGGAAGCACAGCCTTGGTGCTAACACATTGGTGAATTCAGGGCACCTGAGCCTTCAGTCCTTATGCCCCTGCAGCAGGAGATCCCACTGGTGCATTTTCATGGACAGTGCATCCCAAATTTGCTGGCTTTTACTATAAAGGGTAAAACTGCTAACAGCATCTACTTATTCTCCCAACCTAGAAATCTTAGCATCATAAGTGACTTTTTTGGTCTTTTCGAGTTTTTGTTACTAGCTTTCAAATATTTTCCCTCTCGTCCATCTTCACTACTATCACGTGTCGGGTCCTTGACAGGTCTCATGAAGATGATCATAGCCACCCTCCAGCTGGTCTCCCTTGCCTCCAGTCACTACCTCAACAATTCACTCCACACTGCCAGACAAATATTCTTAAAATATGACTCACTCTCTTGCTTAAAAACATTTCATGGTTCTCAGTTACCTTCAGGGCAAACTCAGAATTTGATGCAGATTCCAAAGATGAAAACCCCTTTCCAGCCTCAGCTCTTACCACTTCATACTTTCCATACCCTTCTAGGACCATACTGGGTTTCTCACTAATCCCTCAATACAACATGCTCTTTAATGCCTCCGTGCCTTGGACCACGTTCTTCTCTACCCTGGAGTTCGATTCCCTTGCTGTCCTCTGATGAACTTAAACTTACTCCCCAACCCCCAAAAGGATTAAGAAACATTAGAATTTTGTCGTATTTCCTTCAGAACTTTTTTATAGCTATATTGAGATGTAATTTACATTTCATAAAATCTACCTATTAAAAGTGTTCAATTCAATGGCCTTTAATTTATTCATAATCAATTTTAGAATATTTTCATCACTCCAAAAAGAAACCTCATATCCACTGGCAGTTATTCTCCATTTCTCCTCTCTCCAGCTCCTGGCAACCACTAATCTACTTTCTGTCTCTAGGGATTTGCCTATTATGCACATTTCATATAAATGGAATCATTCATGTGTGGCATTTTGTGACTTGCCTCTTTCACTTTGCATAATATTTTCAAGATCCGTCCATGTTGTAGTATGTATCAGTGCTTCATTTTATTACCAAATAATATTCCACTGTATAGACGTACCACATTTTATTTATGCATTCATCGGTTGAGGGACATTTGGGTTATTTCTATTAGGGGCTATTATTAACATTTGTATACAGGTTTTTGTGTGCACATATGCTCTCATATCTTTTTGCTATATACCTACAAGGGACATTGCTGTGTCATATGGTAACTCTACTTTTTAACTCTTTGAGGAAGTATCAAACTGTATCTGAAGTATCTGCACCATTTAAAATTCCCATCAGCAGTGTTCAAGGGTTCCAATTTCTCAACATCCTCACCAAAGCTTGTCATTATCTGTCTTTCTTTATCAGCCATCCTAGTATGTGTGAAGTGGTATCTCAAGGTTTTACGTTACATTTCCTTGGTGTCTTAACAGGATTGTTAAAAATGAAATCCAGCTATCGTCTCCTCTCTTAGGCCTTCCCTGATTCCATGGATCATCCCCTTCCTTATATTTCCATGGCTCACTACATGTTACTCTTACTCCATCTATTATATTGGACAGTTGCCATTTGTTGGTGATCAATTCCTTCCTAAACTTTGAGTTTCTTGAGGGCAGAGATTGGTCATTTATTCATTCTTTACTTCTACCTAGGTCTCATTTCTCCAATGTGATTGAGAATAGACTGATCTCAAACCACATGGAGCACATCCTTTATTTTGCCCATTATCTGTATGGCATAGACCTGCTCTTTTCATTTCTGCCGGGAAGCTTCCTGGTCACAGTGTTCAATGGGGTATGTGTCAGAAAGAAATACTGCACAAAACTGAGATCTATGTGTTTCTACCCACATCTTCTCAGAACTAATCTCTTCATATGGTTCCATTTGCCCTGGGGAAACTGAGGCATCCCATAGTAGGGATGCACTGTAGTTTGTTTATCCATTCATCAGTTGAAGGGTATTTGAGTTTTTGCAATTATGAATAGTCATGGATAGGTTTTTGTGTGAATATAAATTTTTTAGGAGTTTATCTTTTTTTTTTAACATCTTTATTGGAGTACAATTGCTTTACAGTGGTGTGTTAGTTTCTGCTGTATAACAAAGTGAATCAGCTATATGTATACATATATCCCCATATCCCCTCCCTCTTGCGTCTCCCTCCCACCCTCCCTATCCCACCCTTCTAGGTGGACACAAAGCACCGAGCTGATCTCGCTGTGCTATGCAGCTGCTTCCCACTAGCTATCTATTTTACATTCGGTAGTGTATATATGTCAGTGCTACTCTACAATGGAGTATTTTCTTTTTAAAATTGAAGTATAGTTGATTTACAGTATTATATTAGTTTCAGGCATACAGCATAGTGATTCAGTATATTTACAGATTATATTCCATTAAAAGTTATCACAAGATAATGGCTATAATTCCCTGTGCTGTACAATGTATCCATGTTGCTTATCTATTTTATAAGAGTAGTTTGTATCTCTTAATCCCATACCCCTAACTTGCCCCTCCACCCTTCCCTCTCTACCTGGTAATCACTAGTTTGTTTTCTATGTCTGTGAGTCTGGTTCTGTTTTGCTATATACATTTGCTTGTTTTATTTTTTAGATTCCACATATAATTGATGGCATACAGTGTTTGTCTTTCTCTGTCTTATTTCACTAAGCATAATATTCTCTAGGTCCATCCATGTTGCCACAAATGACATAATTTAATTACTCTTTATGGTTGAGTAATATTCCATGATGTATATGTATATATCTATACATATGTATCACATCTTCTTTATCCATTTGTCTGTGATGGACACTTGGCGTTGCTTCCATATCTTGGCTATTGTAAATACTGCTGCTATGAACATGATGGTGCACCTGTCTTTTTGAATTAGCATTTTCCTTTTTTTCCAGATATATACCCAGGAGTAGAATTGCTGGTCATATGGAATTTCTATATTTAATTTTTTGAGGCCCACCATACTGTTTTCCACGGTAGCTGCATTATCTTAAATTCCTACCAACTATACACAAGTGTTCCAGTTTTTCCACATCCTTGTCAACACTTGTTATCTTTTGCTTTTTTTTTTTGGTATTAGCCATCTCAGTGGGTATGCGGTGGTTATTTCATTACGGTTTTAATGTGCATTTTCCTAATGATTAGTTTTGCTTTTTTTTTTGGTATTAGCCATCTCAGTGGGTATGCGGTGGTTATTTCATTATGGTTTTAATGTGCATTTCCCTAATGATTAGTAATATTAAGCATCTTTTCATATGCTTGCTGGCCATTTGTATATGTTCTTTGGAGAAGTGTCTATTCAAGTCTTTTGCCCATGTTAAAAATAAGTGTGATTATTTTTTGTTGTTGTTGAATGAGAATTATTTTTAATTGTTCCTTAAAGTAGAAATTCTCAATTCTTTTGACAAGAGTGGGGTGCACTTCTGATAAAGTACAAAATTCTCGTGCCCCTAAATTATGACACTTACCACAAGTTGGCTTGTACTGTGGCTAATTATCTTCACTTGAACAAACTGAAAGCAAGAAAAGGTCATATCATTGATTCTTACTTGATAAATCTCAAGTTCCTGGGAAGGTAAGTAGCACATCAGAGTCCAAGGGAGTAAATTAGGGATGCATGGGTATTTCAGAAAAGCTCTCAGGTGTTTCAGGTATTTATTTCTCTAACAAACCAATCCCAAACTGAATGGTTTAAAGCAACAACCATTTAATTTCTCAGGATTGGTGGATTGGCACAGTGGTTCTTCTGCTAGTCTTCCCTGGCCGCACTTAGGCTGCTGCATTCAGCTGGCAGCTGGGGGGTAGGAAGGTCCAAGATGGCTTCACCCACACCATCATGTCTGGGGCCTTCTTGAGGATGCCTAGGGGGCTAGGAGCATTCTCTGTCCACATGGTAATTCATCATTCACCCCAGCTTCTTTACGTGGTGTCTGGCTTCCAAGAAGGTAAAAACAGAAGTTGTAAGTTCTCTTACGATGGAGATCCAAAACTCAAAAAGCACCAAAGTCAAAATAAGTCACAGGGCCAGCCCGGCTTTAAGTGGAGGGGAAATAGACACCACCTCTTGATGAGAAAAAGGCACAATTACATTAGTGAAAGAACGTGGGGATGTGAGGGATCATTGCCATCATCTGGGGACAGTCTATCACGCCAGGTGATTTTGAGGTCTCCTTAGGGACAGGACTCCTCTGGTTTGAGAATCTCCAGTGTGTAAGCTCAACTACTCTAATGACTGTTCCATTATATTTCTCTCTGTCCTCCACAGCTGCTCTGATTCTGTGCCTATTCATCATAGTAGCAACAAGGCCCATACATGTAGGAAACTGTTGTGCGAATGCATGAAACTATAGCAACAGATTTGTAAACATGGTATCAAGGCTGTGGGAACAGAAATGGTTCCAAAGAATGCCGGGGGGTTTTTTTTGTTTTATTTTTGTTTGTTTTTTTAGTTGACTGTCTATAATAGAATTTATAAGTACATTTTTCATGTAATAAGATAGGTAGATAGTTCCTGACCCAACACTGGTAGAGCATTCATTTTAAATTGTTCTTATTGATTCACTCACAGCCTTTCACTGATAGGCCTCGCGACCCACAAAACACATTTACGAGACAGCTGCCTGGAGCAGGTGCAGATCGACTGAGAAACCATGTGGCACATATATACAATGGAATATTACTCAGCCACAAAAAGGAAGGAAATTGAGTTATTTGTAGTGAGGTGGATGGACCGAGAGTCTGTCATAAAGAGCCTGTAAGTCAGAAAGAGAAAAACAAATACCATATGCTAACACGTATATATGGAGTCAAAAAAAAAAGAAAATGGTTCTGAAGAACCTAGGAGCAGGACAGGAATAAAGATGCAGATGTAGAGAATGGACTTGAAGACATGGGGAGGGGGAAGGGTAAGCTGGGACAAAGTGAGAGAGTGGCATGGACATATATACACTACCAAATGTAAAATAGATAGCTAGTAGGAAGCAGCTGCATCACACAGGGAGATCAGCTCGGTGCTTTGTGACCATCTAGAGGGGTGGGATAGGGCGGGTGGGAGAGACACACAAGAGGGAGGAGATATGGGAATGTATGTATATGTATAGCTGATTCCCTTTGTTATACAGCAGAAACTAACACACCACTGTAAAGCAATTATACTCCAATAAAGATGTTAAAAAAAAAAAAAGCAATCTTATCCATGCAAGGTTTGCACTCATTACCCACTTTATGAGAAGCAGAGCAGTGGGGGAGAAGCAGAAAGAACCCAAGATCTAGACCTGTTTTGGGTGCCAAGTTGTGGTATAACCTTGGCCGTGTCAACGAAGGGCGCCCGAGCTTCATTGTCCTCATTTGTCAATTTACAATACATGTCTCAGTGTTGGGAAATCTGAATAAGATGACCCGTATAACAGCTGGCAGTTGCATCTCTTGCTAGCACAAGTGTCGAAACTAGCATGCAGAGCAACTAAACCAGACACAAAGGTTCTGTTGATCTATTATTGTACATTGAGCTCTGATACTGGTCTGTTCCACTTAAAAGCAATTTCCGGGTGGTTTTTCTGTTTGTACTTGGCCTCTACTCACTCTAAGTCATGGCTGTGATTGCTGCTGTGGTTGCTCAAGCACGTCAAGTTTGGTTGCACTGATAAATGTATAATTAAAATCAAAAGTAAATGGAAGAATGTACTTCAGTTTATAAAATTCTATCTCACTATTCATCGTAATACTATCTCACATTGTATGTGTCCAGTTTCTCACAGATTGGTTAGCTTTTGAGGGCAGAATTTGGGTGCTTTTGCTATTGGGATCTCCTGTATCTGCAACAGTTTCTGATAAAAATTTGGTGGTGATCAAAATCAGTAACTTACTGCATAAAACGTGACACAGTTCTCCTAAACTGTGTATGATATTTAGGTAGCAGTGTCTTGTTATGGGCTGAACTGTGTGCACTCCAAATTCATATGTTGAAGTCCTAACTTCCAGTATCTCAGAATGTGGCCTTATGTGATGATAGCATGTTTACAGAGATAATTAAGTTAAAATGAGCTCATTAGGGTGGGCCCTAATCCAACATGACTGGTGTCCTCATAAGAAGGGGAAATTTGGACATGGAGATGCACATAGATGTAAGAGAATATGAAGAGACATAGGGAGCATACAGCCGTCTACAAGCCAAGGAAAGAGGCCTGGGACCGATACTTCCCTTCTAGCCCTCAGATGGAACCAACCCTGGTGATACCTTGATTTTGGATTTATAACCTCCATAACTGTGAGACAATAAATTTCTGTAGTTTAAGCCACCTAATCTGTAGTACTTTGTTATGGCATCCCTAGCAAACTAACTCATGTCTTAGGAAAATGGACAGGGTTTTGCCCAGCACCACATGTTACATGTAGGGGGGAGCTGTGTATTACCCGTGAACTCATTGGTGATAAGCACAATGATAAATATAAATCAGAGAGGTTCCTCTTGTGAGGCATCTATGCAGCTTCTCCCTGATGTCCTATTTGATAGGTGTCTGGAAGAGAAGTAATAAAGATAGTTCTAAATTCATTTTTTTTTCATCTTAAGAGAAAAGTTGGAGACTCAGTGATGGTTCTCATTTCCAATTTGGATTACATTTCTTTTTCTAAGAATCCTTTTGAATCACAGGGACAGCTTTTGGGCAAAGGGATGGAATATGTGTTTTATAGTAAGAGCAAACATTACTTGATGAGTTGATACCAGTGTGGGTAATATGCATTGATGTGATCTTCTACATGATAATAAGATAAAATAACAAGTGGTGAAAATCTTGTTTTACTCATATGATAACCTGTACAAAGGTGTAGTTAACCAGACTTTGAGGCAGTAAATGGTTACATTTGGACACCATAAAAAGGCCTCTTACTCCAGGTAAATCTGATCCACAACAGCGGGGCCACAACTGTGCATTTGGGTAGATCTTAGTGTCATTTTCCTTTTATTTGAGACTCTGAGGATATCTCTTTCCATCCCTTTGCCCTTGGTGCAGTGAATATCTATTAAATGCCATGAAAATTTATGCTTGAGCTGGCTAAGGACATGTTGAATAATATGAGTACCCGTGTAACCTCCTAAGGCTAATTTCATTATCAAATTCAGAGTCTAATTACTAGTCTAGTTATGTTTAAAGGCATGGACAGCAGTAATTTTTTTTTTCTATATAACTGTATGTGTTGCTTTACTCACTAGTTTTTAAGCAAAGAAAATTGTGAGAAATTCAAAGCTTGTGGAATCGTAGTGAAAATGACACAAATTCTTCTTGCCTGGGCTTGCAGAATCACCAGCCTTTAGTAAGGAAAGACATCTTATTGTAGCTTTTCTAATAAATAAGTAAATAAATAAATAAAAAGGTATGTGCATGCATGCACATGTGTGTCTGCATTGTATGTTGTGAGAATGATGGAGAAATTTACTTAATTATGACTCTAGAATCTGTCCAGATTTTCTTTGAGGTAAAGGAGGGAGCAGGCAGCAGTGAGAGAATGGAAGGAAGCACTTTGTGAAAAGCTAGTGGGCTATAGGTATTGGTTAGAATTACATTCAACTAGAACAAATACTCTCCATTCTTCAGTTGTTTTTTGGGGTTTTTTTTGCGGGGGTTCGCAGGCCTCTCACTGTTGTGGCCTCTCCCGTCGCGGAGCACAGGCTCCGGACGCGCAGGCTCAGCGGCCATGGCTCACGGGCCCAGCCGCTCCGCGGCATGTGGGATCTTCCTGGGCCGGGGCACGAACCCGCGTCTCCTGAATCGGCAGGCGGACTCTCAACCACTGCGCCACCAGGGAAGCCCCAGTTGTTTTTATTTAGGAAAAACCTGTGCTAAGGCTAAGACAATGAAATAAATCTTTCTCTCCTCCTGTAGTTTCTTTGGATGAGCTAGTTTAGAAATAGCGGTCTTTGGAAACTATGACTAATCATGAAATGTGGTAATTAGGTTTTATAGAAAGGTGTTATAAGGAATGAGATGATAAATATGAAGACACTGTAAATTCTTAAGGAGAAAGTTATTACTAGAGTGGATTTCTTTATACATCTGGGTAAGTCACTTTGCCTGGTTTTAAAAATTTTGTGGGTGCATGATTCATTAAGGACGTGTGGCTTTGTTGGATTTGTTTTCAGAGGAAAAAAGTTGTGTTCGGTTTTAAATATTTAAAAAATGCCCACAATGTAAAGTCAAATCAAGAGTAAAGGATTAATCTTGTATGAGATAACAGGAGTGTCTGGAGGAATTCTATTTTATTTCATCACTGTTGAGATGAAAACAAGACTGGAGCATTCAGGATATCAGCAGGTTGTCCACAGTCTAGCATGATATAGTGAGCTTTGGGGTAAACAGACATTGGTCATTGCTAGCTATCTGGATTTGGGCAAGTTATTTTACTTTTTTTGAGCCTCAATTTACTCAGCTATAAAAAGGGGATAATGCTGTCTTATCCACACTCAGATGACCTCCCTGAGATCACGTGGCTGTTAGTAGGGGCTCAAAATCTGGCTTTGGGCATTCCTTGCTCTGAGTCTTAGGTGGGAAACACTGTAGAATGAGAAAAAAAGCCATATAACTGCTCCTGTGAAGGAAAAAAACTTCCCCAATCCACTTTATTCGCCAGGAGATTGTCCAGCAAGCAGCCTTTCTTACAGAGAACATTTGATTGCAGAGTTTCCTTAAGCAAACCATTACATGAAGGAAAAAAAATTAAGGATTCTATTTTCATCCTGCTGAATACACATTAAAATGTACACTTTACTTTCTGTCAAAGTAATAAATATTGGGAAGTCAGAAGGTTGCTTTGTGAAACTCTAGAGCATTTAAACTTTTTCTTTTGTATTGGAACTGCTTCAATCTCTGATAAGAATGCTTATTTCCAGGAAGGCAACTAGATCTAATTCAAGAGATAAAAGGCAGATCTCTGACAGAAAATTGCCATCTGAGGGTAGAATTTTCTATTTATTCAGTGTAACTTATTTCAATCTTTCACATTAGTGTGGGCTTTGAAACATCAGAGTCTGACAAAACCCCAAGAGGTGATTTTTAGATACAATGTGTGTCTGGCAGAACGATTTACATGATATATTTAATTATATAAATAAAAGTTATTTCTTTGAAAATGGAAATTTTCAGCTATTCTAAGAAAGAGTCTCTCCTCCCCAACCCCAACGCTCCTTTATTTGTCTTTTCCTATAATAGCATTTTTGTAATTTAATCAAGTTGCATCCATTCCCTGAACAGGAACAGACCAGAACAAGTAAATATATGACTTGGTTCTTATTGCATCACCCGTTAGCCTTAGATTGATTGTCTTTATCTCTCCCTAGAGACTCTACCACAGAGGTAGGCTTCATAGGGAAACAGTTGGGAATTTATTACACAGTATGTTTACAGGGGAGTTGCTGAAGGATGGTACCTCTTACAACCCTTAACTGTGTTTGGACCTAGCCACATCCTTACTCACCTCTGGGCATCATTTGCTTGTTTACTGAGGAATACAGAGAAGAAGGAACAGCTTTTGGATTTTTTTCTCAGTCTCAGACTAGTTCAAGTAACTATTTTTCAAGGTTTTTATATAATATAAATCTTTGAATATACACAATATAACTTTTTTTTAGAAAAAAAAGTATAAGCAGCCTTTATTTAGATGGGTATAGCTGCAGTGTTATTCATAATTATCCATTCCATGCTTCTCTAATAGTTGGTACAAAAGGGTCTCAGAGGGCTGGATTGACTTTGTGCAAAGGCATGAAGTTAAGCCAGTAAAAGAGCTGAAACTTAAATCTCGAAGTCTCACGCCAGTGCCCTTTCCTAGGAACCATTTCATCTTAGAGTGGAGATTTGAGTGTTATGGCGGCAAGTCAGATTCATTTCATGAGAAAATTCAGATTATTTGAGGAAAGAATGTAAGGCCTGATGTGTTCTTTTCCTTAATTTTTTTTTTTTTTTCCCCGATGTGCTCTTGACAAAAGATATTTTTCTGGAGTTAGAGAAGTATAACAAAGGCTTGGCTCTGATCTTTTCCTAAAAAGTCAGCTCCATCATCCATTGTTCATCTTACAAGCCTCAATTCCATGCCTAGCATGGTCCAGGTCTGGGCTCAGTCTCAAAGAGTTAAAGGCAAATAAGACACTGTTGAGGACCTCAAGGAGCTTATGATTCAGCACTGGTCTCTAACTACCCTTGCTCCCACCTGGAGGTGGAGGAAAAGATACTAAAACTTCTAATTAAGTTTGTTTCCTGAAAACAAGAAAAACATTAGCTTTATGAAAAGTTTAGCATATGGATCAAAATAGTCCATGTAAATAATGTATAAATCAATATACTTGCTTTGGAGATGGATATGCAAAATTTTTTACTAATAGGAATGTCAGAGCAGAAATGTCCGGAGTTACTGTATGGTGAGAACAGTAAATAAGCCTAGTGAATTTGGAGACTGGTATAGGGGAGATAATTTTCATGAACTAATTTTAATACTATAAAGGATTGATTTTCAAATTGGGAGGGGAACACTGCCATAGAGAGTCATATTTTATATATATATATATATATATATATATATATATATATATATATACACACATATATATATATATGCTTTTTTTTTTCTTTTTTAAGGGAAGAATATAGTTTGAAAAACCTGGTGTTTTGTCCTCTTGCTTCAATTTATTTTTGAAATATAATACCCAATATAGCTATGGAATGGTGAGAAATTTTCTTTATCACTAAGAGTCATAGACAAAAGAATGAGAAAGAGCTATTAAGTGAGGTTTAGAGGAAAGACGGACTTTGAAATCAACCATTAGGAATTTCACATCTTTGCTGACAACTCTGGTCGGGTCTTTGTGGTTAACACATTTTTTTACAATCTGTAAAGTAGAAATAACAGTAACAATTTGGTAAGGTTGTGGTGAGAATTAAAGTGAAATAAAGTGAGCACATATCCATACAGGGCCTGATAGATCCTAGAAGAGGCAATAAATGTAGTGATCTTCCTTTGAAATAAGACATCTTAAGGGTTAAATACCCATCTTCCTGTTAAACATTGGCTTCTAAGGATTAAAATTCCACATGAACCCTTCAGTTCTTTATGAGTGGTTTTCATGTTGCCTCAAGTAATTGTGACTCTTGGTATCTTGATAAGATCTTCATATTTGTTCCATAAAGAAGTACACAAAGAAACTGGCAGCATTGTAGTGAGACTTAAAATTCTATCATGGATTTAAAAATGAGTTGAGAGATTAGCAAAACAAGGAAGAGAAAAAGGCAAGTCACAGCATGAGAAGAAATTAATTGTACAACATCCGTGCCTTCTACACTGGGACTTGAAATGTTCATATTTTCAAAGAAGTTTCTGACAGGCTGGGCTGAATGGCCCCACGGTTAATGTGCCAGATGATAAATTACTTAGTCAGGGCAAAGATGAGAAAGGAGCTTTAAAGGCTCTCAGTACATACTAAATAGATTAGATAATTGTGGAACAAGCATAGTTAATTGAGCAAAATAACAGCAGGTGAAATTTGAAACAGGCAAGTAGGACACACTGAAGAATAGGATGTAAATTACTTATACACACTGTACATTCCTAATTGATAGTAAAACTTCTTAGGGCAATGAACTAAAAGGTACTGTGGGTCAGTTAAGGAAGCATCTTGCCTGGTATGTGAAACTTTCCATAGAGTGAAAGAGCATTTTCTTATTAATAGCATTATCTTAATTCTTTAAAACATTATATTTATATTCAATGTAGAACATTGCATAGAGGAATGGGATAATTCTTGGAAAACAGCAAGTGGAACTGGGGTGGAGGGAGTGGGAAAGGCACACAAATAACATTTTTTGACTATCTAACATGTGCCTGGCATGGGTTACCATAGTAAATTGTATTATTTGCCCACGGTTTTTGCCATTCTCTGTATTCAAGCCCTTTGTTCTGTGGCTTTGCAGTTTCTCCTACCAGAGGTGGGTATATTTCCATGTTCTATAAATGTTGGATTTGCTATGTGGCTTGCTTTAGTTAATCTGATGTTAACAGACATGATGTGAACAGATGCTTAAATGTGCTTGTACATGAAATGGACATGTTCTCATGCATGTCCGCCATTGTTGTGAGATCATGCCTGGGGTAGCCACTGGTCTAAGGAGGATGAATTCCTCTTGTAAACCACTAAGATTTTGTAGTGATGGTTAACTTCATGTGTCGACTTGAGTAGGCCATGGGGTGCCCTGATATTTGGTCAAGAATTATTCTGGGTATGTGTGTGAAGGTATTTCTGGATGAGATTAACATTTGAATCATTGGACTGTGTTAAGGAGATTGTCCTCCCATTGTGGGTGGGCCTCATCCAATCAGATGAAGGCCTGAATCAAACAAAAAGGCTAACACCCTGGCAAGTAAGATAGATCACTTTCTACCTGGCTACTTGTGCTGGAACATCAGTCTTTTCCTACCTTTGGACTCAAACTGAAATATTGGTTCTTCTTGAGTCTGAAGTCTGTTGGCTTTTGGACTGGAACCGTATCATCAGCTCTTCTGGGTATCCAGCTTGCTTGCTTTAGATCTTGGGATTTCTCAGCTTTAATAATCTCTCTCTCTCTCTCTCTCTCTCTCCATGTATCTATCTGCTTATATATTTATCTATGTATCTGTATGTATGTATATATATATATCATCTGTCTCATGTTGGTATGTTTGTTCTGCTTCTCTGGAGAACCTGACTAATACAAGAGTTCTTTGTTACAAGGCAATTTGCTATATTAGCATTGAGTTGATACAGTTACTGTATTTGTAGGTGGTTATCTCAATTATCATGATTATCCCCTGTAAAATTTTCTCCCCCCATTTTTACAGATGCAAAAACTCAGGTTCCAAGTGCTTAAATGACTAGTCTAAGGTCATATGGTAAGTGTCACATGGGAATTTAAATCCAGGTCTTTGTAGTTTCAAAACCTGTGTTCCTTTCAATATGCTATGTTGTTTTCCGGTACCCTAGTGAGATCATAAGCAGAGGATATTAGAAAGTCATTTATGGTGCAACTATAGTTCTTTCTGGAGGTTTGCTCTAAGCTAGATTCAGTCCTCAGCTGGACATTACTCTCTAGCGCTCCAGATGTGGGATCAGCAGTCTAGGCTGACCCAGTGATCGCTCCCATTGGGCTAAGAAATTGCAGATGAGCACCTAGCACCTTAATTACCTCCCACCTAAATGATACATAAGGAATGACCTCTCTTTTGTTCCTGTCACTGTCTGTTCTTTTTATTCATGACATCACATGGGTCAGTTATGTTTTTATCCTTATCCAAGTGGCCCTAGGAGAATTCTCATTAGGAGAAATGAATGTCTCAGGCCACTTGGTGTAACCCAAATAGCTCCCTTCCAGATAGCTAGGAAGGAAAAATACTAAACAATTTCAGAGGAATCCTGGAATCTTGTATCTTGTTGATTATCTGCTATATTCTGCTCTAGGCTAATTATAGTTAATGTTAGCATAAATGTGAGTTTCTGAGTAGACAAAGCCAATATATTTACTTTTTTTTTATACTTTGGTTACATCAGACCCAACAAATTAGGTTGCTTAATTCTAGATTTAATAACAGTGTCTCTTTTTCAGTTAAGACTCCTCCTATATTTGATACAGTTTTTTGTCGGGGGTTAAGAGAAAAGATGCTGCCAACATGTATTAACCATAAAATTAAAACTGAAGTCTTGGTTTTAATGCTTGGTGATAGAGTGATTTGAATGGGGCAGTCCTGTATTGTTGAAGCTCAAGCTTTCTACCTTGACACTTAGAGTTATCTTTTCTCCCTCAAAGGTTTTCTCCATGTCCAGATATATTTCCATTTCTCTTTTAAGAATACAGACGCCTGTTATGGAAGAAGACAGGTAGAATGTGCCTGATTCTACTAGGAATGTGAGAATAAATAGCCCATTGTTTATAACTGGAACCATGTAGTCTTGAGAAAATTAATTCTTGCCTTGTGTCCCACTGGACTTTCGTGAACTGTGATTTTTAGTCAGTATAAGCACTTCTGAGACAGATCTTTTTTTCAGAGACATTTGTGTTAAAAATCTGATCAAGGTTTAATAGAAACTTTTTGATCATCACTTTTATTTTTGCATTTCTTTTTTTACTGTTTTTCTTTTCTGTTTATAAGAATAATGTATGTTCATTATAGAACACTGGGAGAAAACAGTATAAAGAATAAAATTCGCTTACATATTCATAATGTAGACTGAATAATAATACTTTGATTATTTTGGTTTTACCTTTTATCTGTGAACCTATATATACATACATTGCAACCAAAATGTATATATTGTTTTCTTTTCCCCCTTGAGAATATTTCCTGAGCATTTTCCTATGTCTTTATAAACTCTTTGGAAACATTTATTTATAATTTTGATCTTGAATTTTCCCTTTCTGGGGGGATGACTTTCAAATCTATCATGTCAATTTAACAACTCCTTGCTGGAGATTTTGACCCAGACAATCTCCTACCTACTGAATAGGCTGCAAACTGTCCTCACCTCCTACTTCTAGAATATTTTCCTTTTCAAATCCCAATCCCTCTGTTAATGGTGCTGAAATTCTCTTGATAATGTAGGCTAACAATTTTTTAATCCTCTTGCATTTCTCTCTCCTGTCCCCCTGTTTCCAATTACTCACTATGCCCCAGGGTAAGATCTTGGCAATGTCATTCATATTCTTTCTTCCTTTCCAGTCTTATTTGGACAATTTCTTAAGTAAAGCCTGTAGCAGGGCAGTCCTTGTTCCATTGTTGTGGACACCATTGCCACCTCCCTAGTGTAGACCACCATTACCTGCCTCTGGATTATTATGATATACTTTTAACCAGATCCCAGCTTATGCTAAGGCAAGCTCAAAGGTCCTTGAGGAATTATAGAATATCAGTGATGAAAGAAGCTTTCATCTAGGAAAGAAAATGAGGTTTAGAGAGATTAATTTTCTTGATATCAGATAACTGTAAGTAGCACTAGAACCAGGTGTCCTAACTCTTATTTTAGAATTCTTTCAATTCCATTACATCTTCTTCAGAGCTTTCTTAATGAGTGTTAAGTAAACACCCAAATCCTTAGCCAGCAATTCAAGGTCCTCCACAATCTGACTCCCGGTTCACACTTCCAGCTCACCTCTCCCTGCTTTTTTTTTTTTTTTTTTTTTTGCGGTACATGGGCCTCTCACTGTTGTGGCCTCTCCCGTTGCGAAGCACAGGCTCCGGGCGCAGGCTCAGCGGCCATGGCTCACGGGCCCAGCCGCTCCACGGCATGTGGGATCTTCCCGGACCGGGGCACAAACCCGTGTCCCCTGCATCGGCAGGCGGACTCTCAACCACTGCGCCACCAGGGAAGCCCTCTCCTTGCTCTTTGAGCACCCCTCATCGTTCTACCATATTGCTTCTGCCTTTCTCCCCATGTAGAATGGCATGGCAGCCTACCATGACCCGCCCACACCCACCTCCACTGGTTGAAATGCTTCTTGTGATTCAAAGCCAAGATGTAACCTAGCCTCTTCAGTCATGTCTTTCTTGAAGATTCCTATTGAAATGCCCTTTAATCTTCCCTCTAAACTGCAAATCATTTGAGTATATAATAGTTATCAGTTCCTGGTAATGTAGATTTTACATAAAAACATGGATTGCAACATCCCTACTAAGTTCTCTGCTCCTTAAGGACAAGGATAAGGAGTTCTTAATCATTATTTCATTCAAAACATGTAGGACACAGCCTTCTGTGTAGCTCAGGATCATGAAATCTTTTTTTTTTTTTTTGGATAAATAAGTCATCTTATTGGTTCAGATACAGATATTAATTATAATTACATTCACAAACAAAAGTTCTAACAGTATGAAAATTCTGACAAAATTACTAAATTATTTCATTTTGATATTCTGTTAGGGTGTGTGCACCAGAAGGAGAACATGATGCTGGACTGTAGGAAGGAAATATTAAAACTTTTATATATGTTTATCTCTTGATCTTTAAAATTATTGCTGTTTCTTGGGCTTCCCTGGTGGCACAGTGGTTGAGAGTCTGCCTGCTGATGCAGAGGACACGGGTTCGTGCCCCGGTCCGGGAAGATCCCACATGCCGTGGAGCGGCTGGGCCCATGAGCCATGGCCGCTGGGCCTGCGCGTCCAGAGCCAGTGCTCTGCAGCGGGAGAGGCCACAGCAGTGAGAGGCCCGCGTACCGCAAAAAAAAAAAAAAATTGCTGTTTCTTTTGTAGGTTTTATATATAATTTATTACTAAAGAAGTCAATGTAGATAATTTACAGATGAATTTATTTGTAAATAGGATATGAAAGATGTAAAGGAGGCTCTGAAGTCAAAAAATTATATTGCTGAGATGCACTCAGAAATGTACAAAGAGGAGTTTTGTTTCTGGCAGTGTCTGGCTAGACTATTCTGGACAGTACTCCCACTATTATAGTTTCCCCAAATAGCTTGCTATAGTTCAAATCAGGGAAGTTTCTTATTGCCCAGTGTTCAAAATAGATATGTGCGCTTGCTTAAAATGTGGTCCTGATTCTCATCTTTAAAGAAAATCCAATCTCCATAATGATACAGGTAAAGCTGAGGGTTGATCTTTATCATGGGTCTAGTCATGTTTTGCTGGTTTGTGGCAGATGAACAAGGAAATAAGGAAATGTGTTGGCTCCTCTCCTGCCCTGAGGGGGCTCCTAGTGAGTGAATTACATGGCTACCACAGCAGCTGATGGCAGGATACCAAAGTTTGGATTTCTATACACAATCAATTTCTAGATGCTCACTGTTATAAACCAACTTCAACCACCCCACAGGCATCGTTTTTAGGAACAGTCAATAGTCAATGAGCAAATACTGTTCTTAAGTCTACTTATATATTCTTTTAAATTAAAAAATGTACTTTTTCCTGAATAGAAATTTATATTGTAGGAGTTTTTTTCCAGCTTATGATGATTATTGTTACATTTTGTGAGATAGATGTTGAAGTAAACTTTTTAGTTTTATGAGGCATCTATCATAATAATTTTAAAGTGTTTTATTTAACTTTGAATAGGCAATGTACCTATATAGTTAAGTACTCAAAAAATATAAAATGATTTACAGTGAAAACATTTTTTTCTCCCAACTCTGTCTCCCAGTTGTCAAGTTTTCTTCCACACGGGGAATCAATGTGATTAGTTTCTAAGCAATTCATGAGATAGTTAAATACGAGCAAAAATAGTATATATTTTTCCACTTTTCTTGAGCAAATATTATCATACTATGTGCGTTCTCTTGGTCTGTGGGTCTTTGAGATTTTTCACGTCAGTATATGTATGACCACCTCAGTCTTCCTTTTTTTTTTGCTTTTCCTCAGACATACTATTTCTCTATATGTATGCAGTATACTACTTAATTTTTTTAAACCAATCCTCTATTGACAGATATTGAGATGTTTCCAGTATTTTGTTTTAAAAAATAACTTTGCAGTGAATTATCTTGTTACCAGAGATACAATATAGGACAATATTTTAAAATTGGCTTTGCTGGCTCAGAGGGCATGTGCATTTGTCATGTGGAGAGCTATCAGCTACTTACCCTGCAGAGGAGTCTCCCCATCTCCAATTTTATAGGAGACACACGCGGCTCCTGCTCTCTTGAAGTTTTGCCCATGGAGGGCATTACCAAACTTTTGGACCTTTTCCAGTCTAACAGGTGAAAAATGGTTTTGCGGTGTAGTTTTAATGTGACTGGTTCTCACTATAACTGAACTGTGTCATTTTCAGATACCTAAGAATCATTTGTATTTCTTCTTTCAGGATCTGTTTCTTTATGAACTTCACCCATTTTTTAATTTGATTTTTTTCTTTCCCATTTGAAGGAACCTTCTTTCTTATATGTCTATATATATAAAATCAGCCCTTCTTCTGTATGAATTGCAAATTTTTTCTACCACTTTTTTTCTGTTCATCTCAATTTTATCTGAAATGCCTTTGCAGCATTAAACCACCGGCTTCCTAAATTTCAGTCAAAAACAAGACATACAACTAAAGAGAAGAAAATTTGGAAGAGAAAGATAACATTTCATGAAAGATAATTAACAGGAAGTTGAAAAGCAACATGTGGAATTGATGAAATTCCTTATTTTACAAATGAGGATGTAGTGGCTCAGAGATGTTAAAGGTCATACACAGTCATCCAGCATGTAGTGGGAGGCTATACAGCAGGCATTGTTGGTTGCCAACCCGAGGCCGTTTACTCTTCCTTGGTGGCTGATCCTAATTGTTGAGGTTTTTACCCTTGACTCAGTGACCCAGAGCTAATCCTGATTAGTCTCAGCCTTCAGAATAGGCATGTGAACTCTTCCTGGCAACTAGCCAATGAAATGAGAGGAAAAGTCTGTTCAAGGGGCTTCTTGTAAAAGTTCTCTGGCTCATGAAAGCACACACACAGGACTGATGCCCTCCTTTTTTCAGCTGGACTTTACCGATTGAGATTTGCTGCCTAGAACTGAGGCAGCCACCTTGTCACCACGAGGGGAGCTAGCCCTACGGCGAGTGGCATGCTGAGGATGGCGGAGCAGAAAGGGAAATCGCTGGGGTTCTGGATCATGTTGCTGAGTTGCTGAATTAACCAATTTTGGAAACTTTCTGCCTTGGATTTCTAGTTCTATGAGGCAGTAATTCTTATTTATTTGTTTGTTTAGTTTTTATCTTTGCAAGCATTTCTTTTATTGTTTCCACTCTTTTCTTGATGTCCCTCAGTGGAAGCAGTGAGGATAACCCAACTGCTCTCGTGAGTTTAAGATTGTCAGTGTCACCTTCTCCTGCCCCCTTAATTAGTCTCTCCTTCCCTCTCCTCTCCCCTCCTCTCAGCCCATGACTTTGGTTATCTTCTCAGGTGTGGGGAAACTCAACATGCAAACATATACCTGAGTCGTTAACCAATGGCTTTTTGGCTTAAGAGTGATTATTTTCTTCATTTGTTTCTGGTTTTTCAGTGTGCAGCCAACTCATCTGTATTTTAAAAATTTAGTTTAATTTTTTAAAATTGCAGTATAGTTGATTTATAATATTGTGTTAGTTTCAGGTGTACAGCACAGTGATTCAGATATATATATATATATATATTCTTTTTCATATTCTTTTACCCTTATAGATTATTACAAAATATTGAATATAGTTCCCTGTGTTATACAGTAGTTCCTTGTTGGTCTTATTTATTTATTTATTTATTTTTGCGGTACGTGGGCCTCTCACTGCTGCGGCCTCTCCCGCTGCGGAGCACAGGCTCCGGACGCGCAGGCTCAGCGGCCCAGCCGCTCCGCGGCACGCGGGATCCTCCCAGACCGAGGCACGAATCCGTGTCCCCTGCATTGGCAGGTGGACTCCCAACCACTGTGCCACCAGGGAAGCCCCTACTTTGTTTTTTAAACTGCTTTATTAACTTCACAGTATATAATGAACATCTCTCCATGCAATAAGTAAAACTCTCCTGCTGACAGAAACTTACAGATTGGGTCAAAAACACAATATTCAATTAGAAGCTGGAAATAGGAGACCCGCAAGAAGCAAGTAACACCAAAAGGTTTACAACAAAGGTACGTCACAAACATGTAAGTTAAGGAAGCAGGTGTGTCTCCCTATTAACTTCAGGGAAAAACATCAGGATTCAAGGCATAAGGCAAAACTCATCACGATGGTCATGGTGAGGGAGGTCCGTGCTAACTGCCCACAGACTGCTTTTCCCTCAGCTTTTCCATCAGCTCCCTCACCTCCTCGCCAATCCTTTCCATATTCTCCTCTCTCATCCTTGCCTGTGGTTCTCCAAGCCTCTGAGTCATGTCCCGTATACACTGCAGGATGGGCTGCCTAACATGCAACTGCGTAGGAACTGCCTAGGAAATATCTATGCCTAACATGGAACTTTCCTCTAGGTACACGATATTCACCAGCTTCCAAAGGGAGGACCAAAGGCTCTCTTTTATTAGCATCTTGTTCCTTTTCATCCTTTTTTTCATCCTCCTGGTTGGCATTTTCCATGCTGAGATTTTTTTTACTGCTTGTTCCTCTTGCGACACCATTGCTTCTGGGCTGTCCTTGCTGTCTCCTCCTCCCGATTCTCTCGCTGCTTAACTGAAACCTACAGACCTGCAGAAGGTTGGGGTTGGGGCAGCGGGGTGCTGCAGCCAGGCGGTTGGCCCCTTCCCGGCCCCTTGTTTATTTTTTAAGCTAGTTGAGTTGACGTTTCCTATCACGTGCAGCTGACGTTTCCTATCACGTGCAGCTTAGAGCTTTGATATTGATACAATCCAGGACTTAAATCTCCCACTCCAAGCTAAGTGAAGTTTTGAATATGTTGTGTTCTTTACAGATAGACACCAGATGTGAAAATCTTATCATTTTCATGGAGAAGGATATTGGAGAACTTTTTTCCCCCAGATTAAAAGCGAGTGGAGAAATACGTATTTATAAAGCTAAATGAAATGCAAAATTCTTTACCGTGATCCCACTTCAGGCAGGCTGAGTCACTTGTTCTTTATGGTAATGATTTTTTCAAAATGTGTGGAAAGGTTTTGCTTCTTTGTGACATTGAAGTCAAAGTTGATACTGATATTTTCATTTGGGCCTCACTTACTGTAAAATCGCACACCTGTCCATTTTTTTCATCATCCTCCTGTTCCTGTCAGTTGGGTGTATGATATAAAATAAGACGCTTCTGTGTAGCACTTGAGACCCTCCATATCCAGCCTCAATTTACCCCTCTGACCCCATTTCTCACTATATCTCTTGATTTATCCTTTGTGCCAGTGAGGCTGAATTAATGTTCTTCCCACCCATGACCTCCCCATGTCTTTGCTACTTTGTTCACCTTCCTTCACTTTGCAGGGCATGACTTATCCTGTGCTTGAAGTTCAAATTCTGTACCTCCTATCTCCAATTCCACCTTCCCGGTGAAGTTTTCCATGTTACCCCTTTCTCTGCTCTCAACTCAGGTGGCAGTAGTACTCCTTATTCTGAACTCCCGTAGCATTTTATCTTTGCCTCTTTAATACGTTGATGCCTTGTATTTATCTTTTTTTTTTTTTTTTTTTTTGCGGTACGCGGGCCTCTCACTGTTGTGGCCTCTCCCGTTGCGGAGCACAGGCTCCGGACGCGCAGGCTCAGTGGCCACGGCTCACGGGCCCAGCCGCTCTGCGGCATGTGGGATCTTCCCGGACCGGGGCACGAACCCGTGTCCCCTGAATCGGCAGGCGGACTCTCAACCAGTGCGCCACCAGGGAAGCCCCCAATAAGTATCTATTAACATATTTATTTTGGGTTCAGGCTTGGCCTTTAGAAACTCTCTTAATGGTGATTTTTATTTAAGGAAAAGATGTTGCTAAAGTTGTTTAATTCTAGCATGTCTCTCAGGAAGGCACTCAAGACTTTGCAGCTCCATTCCCCTGCATCTAGTTGCTTTACTGCTTTTAGGCTGCCAATGTTGTCTACAGCCAAAAGTCCCATTTTGTAGAGACTGAGGCGTAGAGAGAATGAGTAGCTTACAAAGTAGGGTCTTCTGTTTGTTACTAAATGTGGCCTTTCTCTTTCTTTGCCTCTTTCCTTTAATATCAAGTTTTGGGGGTATTATGAGTTTAGCCATGTATCAATGGACTTGAAGGAGTAGAGAAAATTCAGAAGCTCATCAGAAGGTATACATGGGAAGTAGGAGCAAGGGTGTGAGGTCAGGAAGGCTGTTTGGAGAGAACCGTATTCCCCAGGTCACGAATGGTATTTTTTTCTTTTTCTTGCATCTCAAGAGATTCTTTAGAAGTTCCAGGTTTTTCTCACATTTGATTTTTGGTTTGTGGTAATGACCCAGGTTGCTGAGTATCAGGAAGAACTTGCTTCAGGCAGTCACTTGTCCACACTTGTTTAAGGAAGATGAAAGACATCTAGAGTGGATCTGGTCCCAACGTGCATTCTAGAGCCCACCCCCAGCCTAGAGCAGTCATGGCTGCAAAGCTAAAGACTTGTGCACAAGAAAAAGCAATGCTCATGTTGTAGTCCCCTGAGTTCTGGGGTGCTTTGTTATTCATGTCATTACATGTCTGTCATTACATATGTAATGTCATTACAACCGTAGCTGATTGATACAACCTCCTTCTGTCCCCATCCTACTTTCTCTTGTGAAACAACATAATTTCTCCACCTCTAGCTCTGTCTTCATTTATCTGGATCACTTGGGACACCATAAAGGGTCTAACATCTCTTTTTCTCTTTGGGAACCTTGTCTTGAAGCTGGGAAACAACACAGGCCTTTTAGGAAGTAAAATATTCTTAGCCTGAGGATATAGGAAACTGAATGTTGTCTGGGTGTAATCTCAGATGCCAAGCTATAAAGCTAAAATGTTTGCCCTATGCTCTAAGAACATTCCTTCCACTATTGTTTCATGTTCTTTGGAAAATCAGAAATAGTCACTGGTACTTCTCAGGACAGTGGTACAATAAACAGGCTGATTACCCAGGTATTCAATGGAGTGCTGCCTTTGTTCCCCTCTAGAGGGCTAAACACTCCAGACATGGCAAGATCCATTTAACCAGATCTGAGTAGCTATTGAAATCAGTATGTGGCATTTTATAGTTTTCACTTTAGAATTTCTCTACCAGTAAGAATGGAAAGAATGTATTGAAGATGATCTGGCCTAGTCCATACATCTCTACTGTGAATTACCTAAGTGATCTAGATACATTGCAATGGAAAAAATAACAATCTGAATAATTTTCATGATGCCTTTGGCCATGAAATTATAAGGAACAATTCCATTCCAAGTAGGTTCTTACTTAACTATATTAGATTATGAAAAGAGAAAGCCACGAAAAACGTAGAGTTGAAAAATGACATTATTCCTTACTGGCCCCACAAATTCAAAATTGATACCGTCATCTGAGCCTTAACTCTGTATTCCCTCTGCTTTGAACATCTCTTCTTTTAATCCACATTTCACTAGTTCTTCTTGTCTATCCTAAGTCCCACAACCTCCCATCTTTCCTGACTCGTTTTGCTTTTTTTCTTAAAGCATGCAGGTCCTGCACCCATAGGTGCAAGATCCTTATTCCAAGGTGTTCTTGAATTCATCTACACATATATACGTATATTCTCAATCAATAGAGATTAAAAGTATAATCACAATCATATGATCATATACCTTCCATTGCCCTACACACACACACACACACACACACACACACACACACACACACACACACACACACACACACACAGGTATGTAAAACAAAGATCCTTAGAGTTTGCCATGTAGCACTACAGAACTTGTGCACAATAAACTGTACTTGGCCTTAGATCCTCATGTCCAGGATGGGAATCACTTGTCAATACTGCACACTCTCGCACTTGTGTTAGTGGTGTTCTCTAATTAGTTTATATCTGTAGGGCTTGTCTCCTAGACAGTGCAAGCTCCTTGAGGGATATATCCTCAGAAAGGTCTTTTTTATAGCTACCAGAGTGAGGTATATAATAATAGAAGCAAAATGAGCATGTCTTGATGTATTTACTCTCTCAGCCATCCCCCCAGCCCCTACTATCCACCTGCACAGCCACTCTATTCAGGCTCCATCTCCTGCATCTCTTTTGTGAAGCCTATTTTGAGAGGAGTTGGGAAGAAACACGGTACCCTTTTCTCCAAAGAGTAATCAGTTTGACTCTTTTTTTCAATTATTAAAAAAAAAAAAACTGTCATCAGTTCATACAAGTAAAGTGTGTGTGTCCGTGTGCTTAGTTTTAGGATATAAAAGTTCAGAAAGACAAGATTATAAATCATCTACCTTTATTAAAACTCACCCCCCACACACACCTCCTCAGCACCATCACTAACAGTAGTAATGACCTGGATCAACAGATGGTACACAAGCCCTGGCATCGACAGCCTGGTTTTTGCCGCTCACGCAGAGGGAGGTACATGAGCACAGAGGACAAGCCTGTGTGCTCAGCATGTGGTCTGGCTGGGTTCCCCGCTTTCCTACCGCTTCCTGTGCATGCTCGTGCAATCTTGGCTAAGCCATGGGGCCTCTTGGTGCCCCATGCCCTCACTGGGTAATTACTGTACCTTCCTGTCAGGGTTGTCATGAGCATTAAGTGGGTTCACACACCTAAACACTAAGAGCAGTGTCTGCACATCATAAACACCCCGTTCAGTCTTAAATATTTTGTGTTATCTCCTTTCTCTGAGCTTCAGCTTCCAGAAGACAATACCTGTAAGATTCAAAAAGATCAGATGAGGTAAACATGGGAAAGTGCTTGTAATGTGTAAAGAACTACTGTACAAACATAGGGCATTATGTCTTTTAAAGTGGCAGTTTGAAACATAGTACTGATTTTTGTGCTGCTTCTTGGAAATTCCTCCCCCAGTACTGAGTCCTTTGCTTGTGTGATTTGATAGCAGAGTTATGGTGGCTTTAGACACTATTAATTTAGACACTATTACAAAGTAAGAGATGTCAGACCAGACCTTTGAAAGTTAATTCGGGAACAAGGTGGAGCGTGAAGGAAGGAAAGGAAGTGAGGCTGTGAGATGTGCCGGGCTGGGGGGGTGAGGCTGAAATCATTGAAGAAGCAAAATTGGGATGTGATCAGCAGCAGAGCACACATGAATGCTCCTTTCATGGCAAAACTGTGAAACCCTTGAATCTCCTGACAGACGAGGCACACGAGTCACAGGTACTACCCCTTCCCAGACAGAATCCTGTGGCTGCTTTCAGCAACACCTCCCGCCCTTGACTTCACTTCCTGCTCCCACACGAGGCATCAGGGTCCATTGAGAGCACCCCACGGTGTGCAGGACACTATTGTCTCATTTCACAGAGGCTTGTTCTGGTTCTCTGCTAGTTGACCTCTAATTCACTGAACTGATCAATGCTGATGTGTAGATGGCCTTACTACATCTGTTATTTGAAATTGCTTGAGGCAGGGCACAAGGTTTACCTACAGTGGTGAATTACTTACACCTCAGCTCACTGCCTGTCTTTAAAACACATGGGGCTTAGGCAAACACTGGTACCTGAATGAAGAAGGTGAAGTTTAAGGATGAAGGTTCTCAGAGTGCCTGAATTCCTCTCTGCAGCCCTGCAGGTTCCACTGCTTTGTGTTCTTAACCCCACTTGCAGGTTTAGTCCTGGGCCCCTGTTTGTTAGCCCTCTCCTCCTTGCTCCCTCCCCCTCCCCCATTCCTTCCCTCTTCCTGCAAATACTTTATTTTTTTTTCCACATCTTTATTGCAGTATAATTGCTTTACAATGGTGTGTTAGTTTCTGCTTTACAACAAAATGAATCGGTTATATATATACATATGTTCCCATATCTCTTCCCTCTTGCGTCTCCCTCCCTCCCACCCTCCCTATCCCACCCCTCCAGGCGGTCACAAAGCACTGAGCTGATCTCCCTGTGCTATGCAGCTGCTTCCCACTAGCTATCTACCTTACATTTGATAGTGTATATATGTCCATGCCTCTCTCTCGCTTTGTCACAGCTTACCCTTCGCCCTCCCCATGTCCTCAAGTCCATTCTCTAGTAGGTCTGTGTCTTTATTCCTGTCTTACCATTAGGTTCTTCATGACTTTTTTTTTCCCTTAAATTCCATATATATGTGTTAGCATACGGTATTTGTCTCTCTCTTTCTGACTTACTTCACTGTGTATGACAGACTCTAGGTCTATCCACCTCATTACAAATAACTCAATTTCGTTTCTTTTTATGGCTGAGTAATATTCCATTGTATATATGTGCCACATCTTCTTTATCCATTCATCCGATGATGGACACTTAGTTTGTTTCCATCTCTGGGCTATTGTAAATAGAGCTGCAATGAACATTTTGATACATGACTCTTTTGGAATTATGGTTTTCTCAGGGTATATGCCCAGTAGTGGGATTGCTGGGTCATATGGTAGTTCTATTTGTAGGTTTTTAAGGAACCTCCATACTGTTCTCCACAGTGACTGTATCAATTTACATTCCCACCAACAGTGCAAGAGGGTCCCCTTTTCTCCACACCCTTTCCAGCATTTCTTGTTTGTAGATTTTCTGATGATGCCCATTCTAACTGGTGTGAGGTGATACCTCATTGTAGTTTTGATTTGTGTTTCTCTTATAATTAGTGATGTTGAGCAGCTTTTCATGTGCCTCTTGGCCATCTGTATGCCTTCTTTGGAGAAATGTCTATTTAGGTCTTCAGCCCATTTTTGGACTGGGTTGTTTGTTTTTTTGCGGTATGTGGGACTCTCACTGTTGTGGCCTCTCCCGTTGTGGAGCACAGGCTCCGGATGCGCAGGCTCAGTGGCCATGGCTCACGGGCCCAGCCGCTCCATGGCATGGGATCTTCCAGGACCGGGGCACGAACCCGTGTCCCCTGCATTGGCAGGCGGACTCTTAACCACTGCGCCACCAGGGAAGCCCTGGGTTGTTTGTTTTTTTAATATTGAGCTGCATGTGCTGTTTATATATTTTGGAGATTAATGCTTTATCCATTGATTCGTTTGCAAATATTTTCTCCCAGTCTGAGGGTTGTCTTTTGCCTTGTTTATGGTTTCCTTTGCTGTGCAAAAGCTTTGAAGTTTCATTAGGTCCCACTTGTTTATTTTTATTTCCATTACTCTAGGAGGTGGATAAAAAAATATCTTGCTGTGATTTATGTCAAAGAGTGTTCTTCCTATGTATTCCACTAAGAGTTTTATACTGTCCAGTCTTACATTTACGTCTCTAATCCATTTTGAGTTTATTTTTGTGTATGGTGATAGGGAGTGTTCTAATTTCATTCTTTTACATGTAGCTGTCCAGTTTCCCCAGCACCACTTATTGAAGAGACTGTCTTTTCTCCATTGTATATCCTTGCCTCCTTTGTCATAGATTAGTTGACCATAGGTGCATGGGTTTATCTCTGGGCTTTCTGTCTTGTTCCATTGATCTATGTTTCTGTTTTTGTGCCAGTACCATATTGTCTTGATTACTGTAGCTTTGTAGTATACTCTGAAGTCAGGGAGTCTGATTCCTCCAGCTCCATTTTTTTCCCTCAAGACTGCTTTGGCTATTCTGGGTCTTTTGTGTCTCAATACAAATTTTAAGATTTTTTGTTCTAGTTCCATAAAAACTGACATTGGTAATTAGATAGGGATTTCATTGAATCTGTAGATTGCTTTGGGTAATATAGTCATTTTGACAATATTGATTCTTCTAATCCAAGAACATGGTATATCTCTCCAACTGTTGGTATCATCTTTAACTTCTTTCATCAGTGTCCTATAGTTCTCTGCATAGAAGTCTTTTGTCTCCCTAGGTAGGATTATTCCTAGGAATTTTATTCTTTTTGTTGCAGTGGTAAATGGGATTGTTTCCTTAATTTCTCTTTCAGATTTTTCATCATTAGTGTATAGGAATGCAAGAGATTTCTGTGCATTAATTTTGATTCCTGCAACTTTACCAAATTCATTGATTAGCTCTAGTAGCTTTCTGGTGGCATCTTTAGGGTTCTCTATGTATAGTACCATGTCATCTGCAAACAGTGACAGTTTTACTTCTTTTCCAATTTGGATTCCTTTTCTTTCTTTTTCCTCTCTGATTGCTGTGGCTAGGACTTCCAAAACTCTGTTGAATAATAGTGGTGAGAGTGGACATCCTTGTCTTGTTCCTGATCTTAGAGGAAATGCTTTCAGTTTTTTACCATTGAGAATGATGTTTGCTGTGGGTTTTTCATATATGGCTTTTATTATGTTGAGGTAGGTTCCCTCTTTGCCCACTTTCTGGAGAGTTTTTATCATAAATGGGTGTTAAATTTTTTCAAAAGCTTTTTCTACATCTATTGAGGTGATCATATGATTTTTATTCTTCAATTTGTTAATATGGCATATCACATTGATTGTTTTGCGTATATTGTAGAATCCTTGCATCCCTGGCATAAATCCCACTTGATCATATGGTATGATCCTTTTAATGTGTTGTTGGATTCTGTTTCCTAGTATTTTGTTGAGGATTTTTGCATCTATATTCATCAGTGATATTGGTCTGTAATTTTCTTTTTTTGTAGTATCTTTGTCTGGTTTTAGTATCAGGGTGATGGTGGCCTCATAGAATGAGTTTGGGAGTGTTCCTTCCTCTGCAAGTTTTTGGAAGAGTTTGAGAAGGATGTGTGTTAGCCCTTCTCTAAATGTTTGATAGAATTCACCTGTGAAGCCATCTGGTCCTGGACTTTTGTTTGTTGGAAGATTTTTAATCACAGTTTCAATTTCATTACTTGTGATTGGTCTGTTCATAGTTTCTATTTCTTCCTGTTTCAGTCTTGGAAGATTATACCTTTCTTAGAGTATGTCCATTTCTTCCAGGTTGTCCATTTTATTGGCATAGAGTTGCTTGTACTAGTCTCTTAGGATGCTTTGTATTTCTGCAGTGTCTGTTGTAACTTCTCCTTTTTCATTCCTAATTTTATTGATTTGAGTCCTCTCCCTCTTTTTCTTGATGAGTCTGGCTAATGGCTTATCAATTTTGTTTATCTTCTCAAAGAACCAGTTTTCAGCTTTATTGATCTTTGCTATTGTTTTCTTTGTTTCTATTTCATTTATTTCTGCTCTGATCTTTATGATTTCTTTCCTTCTGCTAACTTTGGGTCTTCTTTGTTCTTCTTTTCTAGTTCCTTTAGGTGTAAGTGTAGATTGTTTATTTGAGATTTTTCTTGTTTCTTGAGGTAGGCTTGTATAGCTATAAACTTCTCTCTTAGAACTGCTTTTGCTGCATCCCATAGGTTTTGGATCATCGTGTTTTCATTGTCATTTGTCTCCAGG
Source organism: Tursiops truncatus (assembly GCF_011762595.2). Classification (NCBI taxonomy): domain Eukaryota; kingdom Metazoa; phylum Chordata; class Mammalia; order Artiodactyla; family Delphinidae; genus Tursiops; species Tursiops truncatus. The sequence goes on along the minus strand of NC_047037.1, from coordinate 23,422,656 downwards.
TATTTTTTGAAATCCTCTTTGATTTCTTCAGGGATCTCTTGGTTATTTAGTAACATATTGTTTAGCCTCCATGTGTTTGTGTTTTTTACGTTTTTTTCCCTGTAATTCATTTCTAATCTCATAGTGTTGTGGTCAGAAAAGATGCTTGATATGATTTCAATTTTCTTAAAACAGTGGCTTGATTTGTGACCCAAGATGTGATCTATCCTGGAGAATGTTCCGTGCGCCCTTGAGAAGAAAGTGTAATCTGCTGTTTTTGGAAGGAATGTCCTATAAATATCAATTAAATCTATCTGGTCTATTGTGTCATTTAAAGCTTCTGTTTCCTTATTTATTTTCAGTTTGGATGATCTGTCCATTGGTGTAAGTGAGGTGTTAAAGTCCCCCACTATTACTGTGTTACTGTCGATTTCCTCTTTTATAGCTGTTAGCAGTTGCCTTATGTATTGAGGTGCTCCTATGTTGGGTGCATATATATTTATAATTGTTATATCTTCATTTTGGATTGATCCCTTGATCCTTATGTAGTGTCCTTCCTTGTCTCTTGAAAGATTCTTTATTTTAAAGTCTATTTGTTCTGATATGAGTATTGCTACTCCAGCTTTCTTTTGATATCCATTTGCATGGAATATCTTTTTCCATCCCCTCACTTTCAGTCTGTATGTGTCCCTAGGTGTGAAGTGGGTCTCTTGTAGACAGCATATATATGGGTCTTGTTTTTGTATCCATTTAGCAAGCCGGTGTCTTTTGGTTGGAGCATTTAATCCATTTACATTTAAGGTAATTATTGATATCTATGTTCCTATGACCATTTTCTTAATTATTTTGCGTTTGTTTTTGTAAGTCCTTTTCTTCTCTTGTGTTTCCCACTTAGAGAAGTTCCTTTAGCATTTGTTGTAGAGCTGGTTTGGTGGTGCTGAATTCTCTTAGCTTTTGCTTGTTTGTGAAGCTTTTGATTTCTCCATCAAATCTGAATGAGATCCTTGCTGGGTAGAGTAATCTTGGTTGTAGGTTCTTCCCTTTCATCAATTTAAGTATATCATGCCCCTCCCTTCTGGCTTGTAGAGTTTCTGCTGACAAATCAGCTGTTAACCTTATGGGAGTTCGCTTTTATGTTATTTGTCGTTTTCCCTTGCTCCTTTCAATAATTTTTCTTTGTCTTTAATTTTTGCCAATTTGATTACTATGTGTCTTGGTGTGTTTCTCCTTGGGTTTATCCTTTGTTGGACTCGCTGTGCTTCCTGGACTTGGGTGGCTATTTCCTTTCACATGTTAGGGAAGTTTTCGGCTAAAATCTCTTCAAATATTTTCTCGGGTCCTTTCTCTCTCTCTTCTCCTTCTGGGACCCCATAATGCGAATGTTGTTGCGTTTAATATTGTCCCAGAGGTCTCTTAGGCTGTCTTCATTTCTCTTCATTCTCTTTTCTTTAGTCTGTTTCACAGCAGTGAATTCTACCATTCTGTCTTACAGGTCACTTATCCATTCTTCTGCCTCAGTTATTCTGCTATTGATTCCTTCTAGTGTAGTTTTCATTTCAGTTATTTTATTGTTCATCTCTGTTTGTTTGTTCTTTAATTCTTCTAGGTCTTTGTTAAACATTTCTTACATCTTCTCAATCTTTGTCTCCATTCTTTTTCCGAGGTCCTGGATCATCTTCACTATCATTATTCTGAATTCTTTTTCTGGAAGGTTGCCTATCTCCACTTCATTTAGTTGTTTTTCTGGGGTTTTATCTTGCTCCTTCATCTGGTACATAGCCGTCTGCCTTTTCATCTTGTCTATCTTTCTGTGAATGTGGTTTTTGTTCCACAGGTTGCAGGATTGTAGTTCCTCTTGCTTCTGCTGTCTGCCCTCTGGTGGATGAGGCTATCTAAGAGGCTTGATGGGAGGGACTGGTTTTGGGTAGAGCTGACTGTTGCTCTGGTAGGCAGAGCTCAGTAAAACTTTAATCCACTTGACTGTTGATGGGTGAGGCTGGGTTCCCTCCCTGTTGGTTGTTTGGCCTGAGGCAACCCAACACTGGAGCCTACCTGGGCTCTTTTATGGGGATAATGGCGGACTCTGGGAGGGCTCACACCAAGGAGTACTTCCCAGAACTTCTGCTGCCAGTGTCCTTGTCCCCATGGTGAGCCACAGCCACCCCCCGCCTCTGCAAGAGACCCTCCAACACTAGCAGGTAGGTCTGGTTCAGTCTCCCCTGGGGTCAATGCCCCTTCCCCTTGGTCCTGATGCGCACACTACTCTGTGTGTGCCATCCAACAGTGAAATCTCTGTTTCCCCCAGTCCTGTGGAAGTCCTGCAATCAAATCCCACTAGACTTCAAAGTCTGATTCTCTAGGATTTCCTCCTCCTGTTGCCGGCCCCCCAGGTTGGGAAACCTGATGTGGGGCTCAGAACCTTCACTCCAGTGGGTGGATGTCTGCGGTATAAGTCTTCTCCAGTCTGTGAGTCATCCACCCAGCAGTTATGGGATTTCATTTTACTGTGATTGCACCCCTCCTCCCATCTTATTGTGGCTTCTTCTTTTCTTTGGATGTGGGGTCTCTATTTTGGTGAGTTCCAGTGTCTTCCTGTCGATGATTGTGCAGCAGCTAGTTGTGATTCTGGTGTTCTCGCAAGAGGGAGTGAGAGACCATCCTTCTACTCCGCCATCTTGGTTCCTAATCCCCCAAGTATTGTTAACATTTAAAGCTGAGATCCCTCCCCTCAAAAGAAAAGATCAATGTTAATATTAGCCTATATTAGACACAATTAGAAAGGAAAATCTGCAAGAAATAAAAATACTGTGCTTTGCAAAAAAATTAAAAAAAATAAATAAATTAATAAAGCTGAGATCCCATTCACATTTCTTCAGTTGCCCTAATAATGTAATTAGGGCAAAAGGATCCAGTTCAGACTCATATGTTGCATTCAGTTGTCATGTCTCTTTAGTCTCTGTCAGTCAATAACTGTTTCTTGGTCTTCCTTTGAGTTTCATGCCTTTAATAATCAGTTATTTTGTAGAACACCCTCAGTTTGGGTTTGTCTTTTTTTTTTTTTCCTGCACGCAGGCCTCTCACTGTTGTGGCCTCTCCCATTGTGGAGCACAGGCTCTGGATGCACAGGCTCAGCAGCCATGGCTCACAGGCCTAGCCACTCCGCGGCATGTGGGATCTTCCTGGACCCGGGGCACAAACCCATGTCCCCTGCATTGGTAGGCGGACTCTCAACCAGTGCGCCACCAGGGAAGCCCTTTTTTTTTTAATGATGAGATTCAAGCATCTTTTTTTTTTTTTTTTTTTTTTTTTTTGCGGTATGCGGGTCTTTCACTGTTGTGGCCTCTCCCGTTGCGGAGCACAGGCTCCGGACGCGCAGGCTCAGTGGCCATGGCTCACGGGCCCAGCTGCTCCGCGGCATGTGGGATCTTCCCGGACCGGGGCACGAACCTGCGTCCCCTGCATCGGCAGGCGGACTCTCAACCACTGCGCCACCAGGAAAGCCCAAGATTCAAGCATCTTTGAGGGACTCTCACATGCCTATCAGGAGGCATGTGATTTTGAATTGTACTATGTCTGATGATCTTCAGTTTTATCACTTGATTAAGGTGGTGTCTGCTAGGCTTCTCTACCATAAAATTATTCTTTTTTTCTTGCAGTTTATAAGTAATTTATGCAAAGGTAATTTGAGACTCTGAAATATTCTTTCTTATCAAACTTTCCATCTATTTATTTATTTATGTAGTTTTGAACTCATGGATTTCTATTTTACTTAATGGGCTATTTTCCATCACTATTATTATTTATTTAGATCCTCAAATGTCCCAGGTGGGATCAGTGGGAGCCCTGTCATGCCCAGAGCTAAAACTCCTCAACCTACTATGTATTGCCCTCATCTCTCTAAGTGTAACACATTCTTAAAGTAGTTAATATATTCTTCTGTTATCAGCTTGCTAGCTAAGGGTGCTTTGTCACCACTGAAAACTTTTATTGATTTCCACCCCAGAAAATTTGGGTAAATTACTGCAGCTAGGCACTGAATGTCAGAGTATCCATACTTTTGGCTCATATCAATATTTATTCCTGCATATTTTTATAGTATATACATTAAGTTACTTTAAGAATAACTAAAATCTTTTAGTCTCTGAGAACTAACATCCCTTAATTATGATGCCATCTGCTATGAAATAATCAGCTTTCCATTTGTTGTTTCCAACTTAGAAATATTTATGTGCATGTTTGATTCCAGCTACCTCAAAAAAAGAATTTGAGGGCTTCCCTGGTGGCGCAGTGGTTGAGAGTCCGCCTGCCGATGCAGGGGACACGGGTTCGTACCCCAGTCTGGGAAGATCTCACATGCCGCGGAGCGGCTGGGCCCGTGCACCATGGCCGCTGAGCCTGTGCGTCCGGAGCCTGTGCTCCGCAACGGGAGAGGCCACAACAGTGAGAGGCCCGCGTACCACAAAAAAATAGAAAAAAAAAAGAATTTTAATTTTCCTGTAAAAGTAACATGTTTATGAAACAGGAGAGTTAAAATAAGAAAGTAGGAATATAAACCATTACCAGAGGAGAATCAGTGATCCCTTCTCCCTGCACCCCTCATCCCCCTCTCCTGGCCTGTAGAAACCACGAGTTTGTTTTCTGTTTCTGTGAGTTTGGTTTTTTTAGGTTCCACACATAATTCAGATCATGCAGAATTTGTCTTTCTCTGTCTGACTTATTTCATTTAGCATAATGCCCTCAAGGTCCATGCATGTTGTCACAAGGTCAGGATTTCCTTTTCTTTTATAGCTGAATGATATTCCACTATAAACGTATACACCACATTTTCTTTATCCAATCATCTGTTAATGGACTCTTAGGTTTTTTCCATGTCTTGGCTAATGTAAATAATACTGCAGTGATCATGGGGGTGCAGATATCTTGTCGAGATAGTGGTTTCATTTCCTTTGGATATGTACCCAGAAGTAGAATTGTTGGATCACATAGTAGTTCTATTTTTAAATTTTTGAGGAACCTCCATACTGTTTTCCACAGTGGCTGCTCCAATTTTATTCCCACCAACAGTGCACAAGGATTCCTTTTTCTCCACATCCTTGACAACACTTGTTATCCTTTGCCTTTTTGATAATAGCCAGTCTAACAGCTATGAGATACTATCTCATTGTGGTTTTGATTTGCATTTCCCTGATGATTAGTGATGTTGAGCTCCTCTTCATGTATTTCTCAGCCATTTGAATATCTTCTTTGGAAGAATTTACATTTTTAACAAGTTTCTATATAATGCTGATACTGCTGGTTCAGGAACCACACTTTGTTAACCACTGCTCCAAACAAATTGCCAATTCCATGTACTTAAAACTCACTATTATTTGTTATTATTAATTTTTAGCCATTGCCCCTTTGCCTGGAACTGTTCCTCACTATCCCTACCTGTCAAAACTCAATGCTCTTCCTACTTCATAGCTCATTTCAAAGATGCTTCATCAATAAAACATCTACTCTTAATCCTAGCTATATGGGCTTCATCCTTCCCTGAGCCCCCATTACTGCTTTGATCATAGAATGGGCTTTCTTTATTACTCTACCAGACAACACACTCCTTGAAGAAAAAAGACTGAATCTTAATCTTTTTTTTTTTTTTAATCCTTCTAGATTGGTTCCCTAAGAGCTTACAGCAGATCTCTTAAATGGGATTCAAGGATATAATTATATCTATGGTGCATTTTGGCTATTTCTTCCACCCTCATTTGTACAAAATCTAATGTTAACTATGGTTAGACCCAGTATGTACATTTCCCAGGTTTTTCTATACTGGGAGCCAGGCTGGTATTTGACCTATTATACTAAAAGGGTGCTGTTTGTTCAACGGTTTGGAACCCCAGATCTCTTCTTTAGCATCATGCTTAATCCTTTCTAAAACAGTTTGTGATGGGAAAGGGAATGTCTTTGAAATAATCCAAATTTAATTAGAAACACTGGGTGCTAAAATTTGATTTTAATTTTTTTTTTTAGGTGAGAGAAGCTTTGCTCCATTCTTTCTGCAACTGGTTCTGCCTTTTCCTCAATGCCCTCTCTCTTTTTGACCGTTTCTCCCTTCCAGCCTTTAAATCCAAGGGCTAAATTCCTAGAGATTTCATTCTTTGTGGTAGCATGTGTCTTTGGGCAGTTACACAGACATCTAATTACAAGAAGTCGAATAAGCTAGTGCCTGCCTGAAGCATTCGCTGAGGAGGGGTTTTGGACACCCCTTCTCTGAAAGCTCTTTCTGCCTGTCACCTGCCTAGACATGGAGAGTCCTGCCCTCACACAATTTCCCCGAAGAAGGGTAAACATGGGGGTTTCCTAGGAGACGGCTTTTCCCAGAATTTGAATACTTGCTTTTCCCACTCTTGTCCAGAGAGGCAAACTGCCAGAATGTTGTACAGGCTTAGCTTCTTGGTTATCTAACAAGAGAATATGTCCCCAGACTGTTAACTGTGGGAAAATATTAGAAATAATATTTTTCAAACTCTGCTTAAAATTTTGTCACTCATATTGTTGTTAATTTCTTTAAGGCAGGCAAAATATACATTTTATTTGGAAGTTAGCCATACATTTTTTTCTTTAAGAAAGAAAAATAAATTATTTAAAATAGTCTCATAAATTTTTTTACAGAAAGATTAGTAATCTAATAAAGATTAGATTAACTAAATAAAGTTAATACTAGCCCCCAACCCCTTACCCCAGCAAATCATACTGGATGGCAGGTTTTTTTCTTTGACACAGAAACTCGAATTGGTTTACTGTACATCAAACCTTTTGGATCTGAGCTGTGGCCTCATAAAACGTTCCCAGAGTCTGGAAGCCCAATTTGGAAGACCTCGGCTGCCTTCTCAGTTTAATAAGATTATTTCTACCTATATTGGTGTCAGATATTTTTCAACCTCTTAATCTATTCTTCAATGACTTAGGGATTGTTTATGCAAAGAAAATAAGGAAATAACATGGCTGGATTCTAAGAAGATTTTAAAAGTTTGTTTACAAAGATATAATGAAAACTACCTACACATAGAAGTGACTAATTGAATAATGATGAAGAGTATAATTTGGAAGAAAAATAGGGGTCTGAAAGGTTACATTCTCAAAGTCAGAAAAGTACATTGAGACAACTCATAGACCTGATCATCGTCTAGGATTTAACTTTCCAAGCTACACAATTCCTGAGACAATGTTCGAGTTAGAATTTGAAAGTGTTGTTGGAATGAACCACTAAGTAAAGAGGCTGAAGGAAGAAAGTATGTAAATAAAGCTCCTATAGACCCAAACAACCAACGTGGGTTACTTATCCACAAGGAAGAAACAAACTTCAACGAAAGCTATGTAATAAAGTATTAATTAAATATAGGAGTGACCAGTCACTGGGACAGTGTGACGCTGAGGCCTTTGGGTGATAAGCCAACCCATGATGATGATAAGCACCACGTGATGTGGCTGGTGGGGACAGGAGGTGGAGGTGGGAGTAGACATGTGTGGAGAGGGATGTAACCCCCACATGGGCAGTGTGTGTGCTATGCTGGTTACTGCTTTTACTGGGCATTCCCTAGTGATGCTCTGTTTAACTAGATCCCTTTTGGCTTTTCCAGGGTGGCAACTTGATGGGAGCAACCTTACAAAGTATGTTGGGTTCTTTCCTCTGATCAGGTCACATGGAGATTCTATTAGCCGTTTGCTCATCAGTTTGTACTAGAAACTGGTTCTCCTGGAGGCTAAGCAAGCAGAATAGAAGCAGAAACACTCTGCTTTTTAACGGGCAGACTAAGTGTTAGATGCCACTTCTGGGATGCAAATTAAAGTTCCAAGAACGGTTAAGCTCTGGGTACCTGAAACAGATATCTTTATCATTTCCTTGGCTTCACATGTGTGTATTTGTGTGTGTGTGTGTAATTCGTACATCATGGTCACTAAAGGAATAATAATAATAAATTCTAATTATAGGCTCCATTCCCCCATCCAATTTTTAAAAAATTTTTAATGGGTATTCACAAGAAAACTTTACGTAATTTAGGACTAAACTTCAAGATCGGATGAAGGCTGAATTTGAATGAGAGGCAGATTTGGATAGTGCAAAAAGTATGAACTCAGGAGCTGGGCAACCACAGGATTCAACACTTGGTTTTGTTTTGATTTGTTTGTTTCTAACATCTTTATTGGAGTATAATTGCTTTACAATGGTGTGTTAGTTTCTGCTTTATAACAAAGTGAATCAGTTATACATATACATATGTTCCCATATCACTTCCCTCTTGCGTCTCCCTCCCTCCCACCCCTCTAGGTGGTCACAAAGCACTGAGCTGATCTCCCTGTGCTATGCGGCTGCTTCCCGCTAGCTCTCTATTTTACATTTGGTAGTGTATATATGTCCATGCCACTCTCTCACTTTGTCACAGCTCACCCTTCCCCCTCCCCATATCCTCAAGTCCATTCCCTAGTAGGTCTGTGTCTTTATTCTCATCTTGCCCCTAGGTTCTTCATGACTTTTTTTTTTTTTAGATTCCATATATATGTGTTAGCATACGGTATTTCTCTTTCTCTTTCTGACTTCACTCTGTATGACAGACTCTAGGTCCATCCACCTCACTACAAATAACTCAATTTCGTTTCTTTTTATGTCTGAGTAATATTCCATTGTATATATGTGCCACATCTTCTTTATCCATTCATCTGTTGATGGACACTTAGGTTGCTTCCATGTCCTGGCTATTGTAAATAGAGCTGCAATGAACATTTTGGTACATGACTCTTTTTGAATTTTGGTTTTCTCAGGGTATATGCCCAGTAGTGGGATTGCTGGGTCATATGGTAGTTCTATTTGTAGTTTTTTAAGGAACCTCCATACTGTTCTCCACAATGGCTGTATCAATTTACATTCTCACCAACAGTGCAAGGGATTCCCTTTTCTCCACACCCTCTCCAGCATTTACTGTTTGTAGATTTTTTGATGATGGCCATTCTGACTGGTGTGAGATGATATCTCATTGTAGTTTTCATTTGCATTTCTCTAATGATTAATGATGTTGACCATTCTTTCATGTGTTTGCTGGCAATCTGTATTTCTTCTTTGGAGAAAGGTCTATTTAGGTCTTCTGCCCATTTTTGGATTGGATTGTTTGTTTTTCTGATATTGAGCTGCATGAGCTGCTTGTAAATTTTGGAGATTAATCCTTTGTCAGTTGCTTCATTTGCAAATATTTTCTCCCAGTCTGAGGTTGTCTTTTTGCCTTGTTTATGGTTTCCTTTGCTGTGCAAAAGCTTTTAAGTTTCATTAGGTCCCAATTGTTTATTTTTGTTTTTATTTCCATTTCTCTAGGAGGTGGGTCAAAAAGGATCTTGCTGTGATGTATGTCATAGAATGTTCTGCCTATGTTTTCCTCTAAGGGTTTGATAGTGTCTGGCCTTACATTTAGGTCTTTAATCCATTTTGAGTTTATTTTTGTATATGGTGTTAGGGAGTGTTCTAATTTCATACTTTTACATGTACCTGTCCAGTTTTCCCAGCACTGCTTATTGAAGAGGCTGTCTTTTCTGCACTGTATAGTCTTGCCTCCTTTATCAAAGATAAGGTGACCATATGTGTGTGGGTTTACCTCTGGACTTTCTATCCTGTTCCATTGACCTATATTTCTGTTTTTGTGCCAATACCATACTGTCTGGATTACTGTAGCTTTGTAGTATAGTCTGAAGTCAGGGAGCCTGATTCCTCCAGCTCCGTTTTCCATTCTCAAGATTGCTTTGGCTATTCTGGGTCTTTTGTGTTTCCATACAAATTGTGAAATTTTTTGTTCTAGCTCTGTGAAAAATGCCAGCGGTAGTTTGAGAGGGATTGCATTGAATCTGTAGATTGCTTTGGGTAGTAGAGTCATTTTCACAATGTTGATTCTTCTAATCCAGGAACGTGGTATATTTCTCTATCTGTTTCATCTTTCATTTCTTTCATCAGTGTCTTATAATTTTCTGTATACAGGTCTTTTGTCTCCTTAGGTAGGGTTATTCATAGATATTTTGTTGTTGTTGTTGCAATGGTAAATGGGAGTGTTTTCTTAATTTCATTTTTAGAATTTTCATCATTAGTGTATAGGGATGCAAGAGATTTCTATGCATTAATTTTGTATCCTGCTACTTTACAAAATTCATTTATTAGCTCTAATAGTTTTCTGGTAGTATCTTTAGGATTCTCTATGTATAGTATTATGTCATCTGCAAACAGTGACAGCTTTACTTCTTCTTTTCCAATTTGGATTCCTTTTATTTCTTTTTCTTCTCTGATTGCTGTGGCTAAAACTTCCAAAACTATGTTGAATAATAGTGGTGAGAGTGGGCAACCTTGTCTTGTTCCTGATCTTAGTGGAAATTGTTTCAGTTTTTCACCATTGAGGACGATGTTGGCTGTGGGTCTGTCATTTATGGCCTTTATTATGTTGAGGAAATTTCCCTCTATGCCTACTTTCTGGAGGGTTTTAATCATAAATGGGTATTGAATTTTGTCAAAAGCTTTCTCTGCATCGATTGAGATGATCATATAGTCTTTCTCCTTCAATTTGTTAATATGGTGTATCACATTGATTGATTTGTGTATATTGAAGAATCCTTGCATTCCTGGGATAAACTCCACTTGATCATGGCATATGATCCTCTGAATGTGCTGTTGGGTTCTGTTTGCTAGTATTTTGTTGAGGATTTTTGCATCTGTGTTCAACAGTGATATTAGCCTGTACTTTTCTTTGTGACATCTTTGTCTGGTTTTGGTATCAGGATGATGTTGGCTTATACAATGAGTTTGGGAGTGTTCCTCCCTCTGGTATATTTTGGAAGAGTTTGCAACGGATAGGTGTTACCTCTTTTGTAAATGTTTGATAGTATTCGCCTGTGAAGCCATCTGGTCCTGGGCTTTTGTTTGTTGGAAGATTTTTAACCACAGTTTCAATTTCAGTGCTTGTGATTGGTCTGTTCATATTTTCTGTTTCTTCCTGGTTCCATCTCAGAAGTTTGTGCATTTCTAAGTATTTGTCTATTTCTTCCAGTTTGTCTATTTTATTGGCACATAGTTGCTTGTAGTAATCTCTCCTGATCTTTTGTATTTCTGCAGTGTCAGTTGTTACTTCTCCTTTTTCATTTCTAATTCTATTGATTTGAGTCTTCTCCCTTTTTTTCTTGATGAGTCTGGCTAATGGTTTATGAATTTTGTTTATCTTCTCAAAGAACCAGCTTTTAGTTTTATTAATGTTTGCTATAATTTCCTTCATTTATTTTTCATTTATTTCTGATCTGATCTTTATAATTTCTTTCCTTCTGCTAACTTTGGGGGTTTTCTTGTTCTTCTTTCTCTAATATCTTTAGGTGTAATGTTAGATTGTTTATTTGATATGTTTCTCGTTTCTTAAGTTAGGTTTGTATTGCTATAAGCTTCCCTCTTAGAATTGCTTTTGCTGCATCCCATAGGTTTCGGGTCATCGTGTTTTCATTGTCATTTGTTTCTAGGTATTTTTTTTATTTCCTCTTTGATTTCTTCAGTGATCTCTTGGTTATTAAGTAGTGTATTATTTAGCCTCCTTGTGTTTGTATTTTTTACAGATTTTTACCTGTAATTGATATCTAGTCTCATAGTGTTGTGGTTGGAAAAGGTACTTGATACGATTTTAATTTTCTTAAATTTACCAAGGCTTGATTTGTGACCCAAGGTATGATCTATCCGGGAGAATGTTCCATGAGCAGTTGAAAAGAAAGTGTATTTTGCTGTTTTTGGATGGAATGTCCTATAAATATCAATTAAGTCCATCTTGTTTAATGTATCATCATTTAAAGCTTGTGTTTCCTTATTTATTTTCATTTTGGATGATCTGTGCATTGGTGAAAGTGGGGTGTTAAAGTCCCCTACTATGATTGTGTTACTGTCGATTTCCCCTTTCATGGCTTTTAGTATTTGCCTCGTGTATTGAGGTGCTCCTATGTTGGGTGCATAAATATTTACAATTGTTATATATTCTTCTTGGATCAATCCCTTGATCATTATGTAGTGTCCTTCTTTGTCTCTTGTAATAGTCTATTTTAAAGTCCATTTTGTCTGATATGAGTATTGCTGCTCCAGCTTTCTTTTGAATTCCATTTGCATGGAATATCTTTTTCCATCCCCTTCTTTCAGTCTGTATGTCTCTAGGTCTGAAGTGGGTCTCTTGTAGACAGCATATATACGGGTCTTGTTTTTGTATCCATTCAGCCAATCTGTGTCTTTTGGTGGGAGCATTTAGTCCATTTACATTTAAGGTGATTATCAATATGTATGTTTCTAATACCATTTTCTTAATTGTTTTGGGTTTGTTATTGTAGGTGTTTTCCTTCTCTTGTGTTGCCTAGAGAAGTTCCTTTAGCATTTGCTGTAAAGCTGGTTTGGTGGTGCTGAATTCTGTTAGCTTTTGCATGTGTGTAAATGTTTTAATTTGTCCATCAAATCTGAATGAGATCCTTGCTGGGTAGAGTAATCTTGGTTGTAGATTTTTCTCCTTCATCACTTTAAATATGTCCTGGCACTCCCTTCTTGCTTGCAGAGTTTCTGCTGAAAAATCAGCTATTAACCTTATGTGGATTCCCTTGTGTGTTATTTGTTTTTTTTCCCTTGCTGCTTTTAATATTTTTTCTTTGTATTTAATTTTTGACAGTTTGATTAATATGTGGCTTGGCATGTTTCTCCTTGGATTTATCCTGTATGGGCCTCTCTGTGCTTCCTGGACTTGATTAACTATTTTGTTTCCCATATTAGGGAAGTTTTCAACTATAGTCTCTTCAAATATTTTCTCAGTCCCTTTGTTTTTCTCTTCTTCTTCTGGGACCCCTATAATTTGAACATTGGTATGTTTAATGTTGTTCCAGAGGTCTGTAAGACTGTCCTCCATTCTTTTCATTGTTTTTTCTTTATTCTTCTCTGCAGTAGTTATTTCCACTATTTTATCTTTCAGGTCACTTATCCGTTCTTCTGCCTCAGTTATTCTGCTATTGATCCCTTCTAAAGAATTTTTAATTTCATTTATTGTGTTGTTCATCACTGTTTGTTTTCTCTTTAGTTCTTCTAGGTCCTTGTTAAGCATTCCTTGCATTTTCTCTATGATTTTGGATCATCTTTACTATCATTATTCTGAATTCTTTTTCAGGTAGACTGCTTATTTCCTCTTCATTTGTTAAGTCTGGTGGGTTTTTACCTTGCTCCTTCATCTGCTGCATATTTCTCTTTCTTCTCATTTTGCTGAATTTACGGTGTTTGGGGTCTCCTTTTCGCAGACTGCAGGTTCGTTGTTCCCATTGTTTTTTGTGTCTGTCCCCAGTGGCTAAGGTTGGTTCAGTGGGTTGTGTAGGCTTCCTGGGGGAGGGAACTAGTGCCTGTGTTCTGGTGCATGAGGCTGGATCTTGTCTTTCTGGTGGGCAGGTCCACGTCTGGTGGTGTGTTTTGGGGTGTCTGTCACCTTATTATGATTTTAGGAAACCTCTCTGCTAATGGATATTGTGTTCCTGTCTTGGTAGTTGTTTGGCATAAGGTGTCTAGCACTGTAGCTTGTTGGTCGTTGAGTGAAGCTGGGTCTTGGCGTTGAGGTGGAGATCTCTGGGAGATTTTCGCCATTTGATATTACATGGAGCTGGGAGGTGTCTTGTGGAGCAGTGTTCTGAACTTGGTCTCCCACCTGAGAGGCACAGCCGTGGCGCCTGGCTGGTGCACCAAGAGCCTATCATCCATACGGCCTAGAATAAAAGGGAGAAAAAAAGGAAAAAGAACGAAGATAAAATTAAGTTATTAAAATAAAAAATAAAATATAATTAAGAAAAAATTTTAAAAATAAAAATATAAAACAAAAAATGGACAGACAGAACACTAGGACAAATGGTAAAAGCAAAGCTATACAGGTAAAATCACACACAGAAGCATACACATACAGTCTTTCAAAAAGTAGAAAAGGGAAAGAAATACATATATCATTGCTCCCAAAGTCAACCTCCTCAATTTGGGATGATTCCTTGTCTATTCAGGTATTCCACGGATGCAGGGTACATCAAGTTCAATGTGGAGTTTTAATCCGCTGCTCCTGAGGCTGCTGGGAGAGATTTCCCTTTCTCTTCTTTGTTTGCACAGCTCCCAGGGTTCAGCTTTGGATGAAGCTGCCTCTGCGTGTAGGTCACCTGAGGGCATCTGTTCTTCGCTCAGACAGGACGGGGTTAAAGGAGCCGCTGATTCAGGGGCTCTGGATCACTCAGGCCGGGGGGAGGGAGGGGTACGGAGTGTGGGGCGAGCCTGTGGCGACAGAGGCCGGTGTGACGTTGCATCAGCCTGAGGCGTGCCGTGCGTTCTCCCGGGGAAGTTGTCCCTGGATCCTGGGACCCTGGCAGTGGCAGGCTGCACAGGCTTCCAGGAGGGGAGGTGTGGATAGTGACCTGTGCTCGCACACAGGCTTCTTGGTGACGCACCAGCAGCCTTAGTGTCTCATGCCTGTCTCTGGGGTCCGCGCTGATATCCGCAGCTCGTGCCTGTCCCTGGAGTTCCTTTAAGCGGTGCTCTTAATCCCCTCTCCTTGCGCACCAGGAAACACAGAGATAAGGAAAAGTCTCTTGCCTCTTTGGCAGCTCCAGACTTTTTCCCGGACTCCCTCCCGGCTAGCCGTGGCACACTAGCCCCCTTCAGGCTGTGTTCACACAGCCAGCCCAACTCCTCTCCCTGGGATCCGACCTCTGAAGCCCGAGCCTCAGCTCTCAGCCCCACCCGACCCGGCGGGTGAGCAGATAAGCCTCTCGGGCTGGTGAGTGCTGGTCGGCCCTAACCCTCTGTGCGGGAATCTCTCCGCTTTGCCCTCCGCACCCCTGTTGCTGTGGTCTCCTCCGCGGCGCCGAAGCTTCCCCCTCCGCCATCCGCAGTCTCCGCCCGCGAAGAGGCTTCCTAGTGTGTGGAAACCTTTTCTCCTTCACAGCTCCCTCCCACTGGTGTGGTCCCGTCCCTATTCTTTTGTCTGTTTTTTCTTTTTTCTTTTGCCCTACCTAGGTACGTGGGGAGTTTCTTGCCTTTTGGGAGGTCTAAGGTCTTCTGCCAGCATTCAGTAGCTGTTCTGTAAGAGCTGTTCCACAGGTAGATATATTTCTGATGTATTTCTGGAGAGGAAGGTGATCTCCGTGTCTTACTCTTCCGCCATCTTGAAGCTCCTCCCCGAAGCTCTGTTTTAATGGCACATCTATTAGGCCAATTCTTTGGCACCACCCTAGTCTCAGAGCTCCCGCCCCTTCTCCTCAGGCCGTGTCCCCATGGGAGGCGGGGCTGCTTGCTCTCTTGGTTTTGTTTTTGAAACCTGTGTGACCTTGGGCAAGGTTACATAACTTGTTGACCTATAGCTTCCTCGTTTGTAAAGTTGCGATAATCACATCTACCTCGCGGAGTGGTACCTCAGATTAAATGCAGCATGAATGCTCAGCATTTAACATAGTGCCTGGTTCATAAACAGCCTACAGTCAATATTAGTTTCCTTTCCCCTTTGTCAGTGGCAAAAGCTAAATGATTAATTTTTTTCAGCTTTGGCCATTAGGAGGTCTTTTAGTTAGCTCATATATCCTTTTGACATATACTCATTATTTTTATTTATTTATTTATTTTTGAGCACTTTCTTCCTTTCATGCTCCAGGTTTTATTTCCTGCCCTAGTCCAAGGATCAGCCACTTCTCCAAGGAGTCTTTGGTGCTAGAAACCAAGATCTGGGTACTAGATGTGCTCGCATGTATTATTATTTTTTAAAAAATATATTTTATCTTTTATAACAGTTTTTAGATTTATAGAAAAATTGAGAAAATGGTTCAGAAAGTACCCCCATACCCCGCAGTTTTCCCTATTATTAACATATTAATATGGTGTATTCTTTATAATTCATGAACCAACATTGATATTTTATTAACTAAAGTCCATATTTTGTTCAGATTTCCTTCGTTTTTACTTCATGTCTTTTTTCTGTTCCAGGAATCCATCCAGGGTACCATATTACACTTAGTAGTCATGTCTCCTTAGGGTCCTCTTGGTTGTGACAGTTTCTTAGACTTCCGTTGTTTTTGATGACCTTAATGGTTTTGAGGAATACTGCTCAGGTGTTTTGTAGGATGCCCCTCTAGTGGAATTTGGCTAGTGTGTTTCTCATTAGACTGTGATTATGTGTTCGGAGGAGTAATATCCAGAGCTGAAGTACCATTCTCATCACATCATATCAAGGGTAATACTATCAACATGAGTTACACCGTTGATACTGACTGTGATCCCCTGGCTGAGGTGGTGTTTGTCAAGTTTCTCGACTTTAAAGTTACTCTCTTGTTCCCCCTTGTTCCTGGAAAATACTGTGCTCTTTGGAAGAAGTTACTATGTGCAGCCCATACTTAAGCAATGGGTATGGTGTTCCCCCTTGAGGACAGAGTATCTACATAAATTATTTGGAATTCTTTGCATGGCATCTTTAATCATTTTTTTATTTGTTTGTTTGTTTTCTGATCTTTGTTTTTCAATGCTAGAAGTGAGGTGTCTGTTTATATTGGGCAAAATTTTTTTTAAATTTATATATTTTTGGCCACATTGGTTCTTCTTTACTGTGCACAGGCTTTTTCTAGTTGTGGTGAGTGGTGACTGCTCTTCGTTGTGGTGAAGGCTTCTCATTTCAGTGACTTCCCTTGTGGCGGAGCATGGGCTCTAGGCATGCCGGCTCAGTAGTTGTGGCGCACAGGCTTAGTTGCTCCACGGCATGTGGGATCTTCCCGGACCAGAGCTCGAACCCGTGTCCTCTGTGTTGGCAGGCAGATTCTTAACCACTGCGCCACCAGGGAAGTCCCTGGGCAAATTTTAATTAAGCAAATATATAGGCCTTCACTCATTAATATTCAGAACAATTGATGATAGATAAACACTTTTAATCTAACATTACTCACTCCTCAGTTATTAAATCTATGGGAATATAGTGAGCTTGGCTCTGTTTTTCCTACTTGAACACCCATTTCTTAAATCTCTCTTTCAGCTTAAAGATATCAGAAATATCCCTACTAATGAAAAGTTGCTTTTCATTTTTAATGTATCTCCGAATTTCTACATTACTGAGTTTCCTGATGGTTGACCATGAAAAATTAGGCTTTGATCTTATTTTAAAGAATAATTGGCCACTAAAAACATGAGGCAAACTAGACGTACTGTGAAGAGCACATTTCTCACAATAATTACTAGGTTGTTTCCCAGTAAATGGCAGAGCTGTGCAGCATCACATTTAGTATGAGAATACATGGAAGCTAAGAGGAGTTTAAGGTTAAAAGGAAAACAAAATACTCCCTGGGGTTTTAATCACTAATTACAGGTCTATAAATAGCCATTTCTTGGATTCAGAAGGCATTTGGTCTCCTGGACATGATTTAGTTTGGCATATGGGCTTGCCAGGTTTTTTTCCTTCTTCTCTTTGTGAACTGCTTGAAATGACTGGACAGGTCAGACATGAAGACAGGTGGTGCAAATGTTTGGGGGAAAAATACAAAAAGTAATTATCTGGATTTGCCAGCAGTTCTATTTAGTGACCTACAGGAGTTGACCCTGCCCTATATTTAGATGTTGCAAGATGATATACCACAACATACTGTTTATAGGCTCTCATTTTCTGAGCAACTATCGTGTTTTCATTGAAACGGTTTATACTGTTTTGTGTAGCACCTGGTCCATGCAATGTATAAGGAAATTACAAATAGTTGATGAGAAATACTGAAAAAGAAAATTCAAACCAAGAGAGAAGTATAGCTATTTCCTCCCCTTTTGAACAAAGATTTCTTTTGCATTTCAAAGTCAGCAAAACTTTAATGTGTCTGTAATAACAAGCATGGGTTCATTTGGAAAAAGTAATATTTTAAAATTGAATTTGCATAACTGGAATAAAGTGTTGTATGGCTAGCTGCCGATACTTTTGCTCCTTGTTTTATGTACCATTATTCTGTATAATTTAGGATTATGTCTGTTTTTAAGGCCCTGCTGCCTCTGGGATTATAATCTGTTTCCTACCATTTGAAAGAAAATTAACACCCAGATGCTAGTTCTGTCACCTATTTTGATAGAATCTAAATTCTTGTAAAACATAATTGGTTTCAAGGCACTTCCTGAGGAATCAGAAAATCTCATCTTATATTTCAAAGGGAGAGTTGGTTGAATGTGATTAAAAGTTCCACTCCAATCAGAAAATAATACAGTTCTGGGACTTCCCTGGTGGCACAGTGGTTAAGAATCTGCCTGCTAATGCGGGGGACACAGGTTCAAGCTCTGGTCCGAGAAGGTCCCACATGCTGTGGAGCAACTAAGCCTGTGCGCCACAACTACTGAGCCGGCGTGCCTAGGGTCCATGAGCCACAACTACTGAAGCCTGTGCACCTAGAGCCCGTGTTCTGCAACAAGAGAAGCCACTGCAATGATAAGCCTGCGCACCGCAACGAAGAGTAGCCCCCTCTCACTGCAAGTAGTGAAAGCCCACATGCAGCAGCGAAGACCCAACGCAGCCAAAAATAAATAAATAAGTAAATAAAGTTATAAACAAAAAGTATAACTTTAAAAAAAGAAAGAAAGAAAGAAAATAATACAGTTCCTTTCCTTCATAAAGTTCAGTTTTCCCCTCAATATACTCAGTGTTTTACATATATAATTTCACACTTTTTGAAGGTGGATGAGAATTTAATTTTTTATTTTTACATGATTTCATAGAAAAAAGAGCTTGAGGCACTGAGAGGTTTAAGTCGATGGGTTTGCCATAGACTAAGCATTTTGAATTTTAATCTAGGACTCATTCTACTGGGATCTCACACTGAGATTCTGAAAACCTTACAGTAATAGGGATACGATAGTGATCTTCCATGAGACTCTCTTTGCTTCTTTCTCCCTTTCTCCCAACATATTCTGAACCTTTAACACTACAAGAAAACGTGAAAAAAAAAAACTGCTGATCAAGCACAGCTGAGTTTATTAGATCTCTGTAGTGAATAAGAAGATCACCTTGACATTTTAGCAATGTCTCTGAAGTCAGGGAGGATATTCACAGGATTTTAGGGCGTGGGCTGAGTAACTTTTAAGGTGAATCTTCTAAGGCAAGAAACTGGTTGAGATTAGATAGAGTTTATAACATAATTTTGGTTTGGTAGCTATGTCAAGGCTATAGTTTTGAAGCTGTTAGTCTTTTTTTTGTATTTTATTTTATTTTTTTATATAGCAGGTTTTTATTAGTTATCTATTTTATACATATGTGTATATATGTCATATTTATACATATTAGTGTATATATGTCCCAATTTCCCAATTCATCCCACCACCATCCCCCCACCCTGAAGCTGTTAGTCTTAACGAGTAAGCTATTTAGTTGGTTCTATAGTCTTGTCTTTAAGAAGCTAGTATTTCCTCAAGCAGTTAGCTGTTACCTTATGCTTGTTCTCATTACTATTTAACATGGAGAAAAGAAATTATGCCTGTTCCAGGATTCTTTAACAGAGGGACAGAGATTATGTTGGTTTCAGTCCCCAGTATATACACATCCAAACTCTCAGCAACTCTTGTTGGCTTCACTTCTTCTGTCCCTACTGCTACACCTGTAGTTTCATCACCATCATCTCTCACCTTATAATTTCCAAATTTTTCTTCTTTTTCTTATATTTTTCTCAAAACTCTTTACACAGTTGTCAACTGATCACTCTTGTCTCCTACTTAAAATCTTCCAAAAGTTTCACATTGCATTTTTTGAGCAAGTGGTATCTGTCGCACTTCTGCCTTGGCATCTTGGTAGCAGAGTCCAAGAAAAACAACACTGTCAGGCACTGGATGAAACAACGCTTTACTCACTTAGAGGGGAGACAGAGCAAGATCAGCTTCAGTGATGAGTGTCATACCCCCATGGCCAGCAGGTTCCTCCTAGCAGCTCATGCAGGGCAATTGGCCTGCACGCACCCTTCTTGTGCTACAGAGGAAGGACCGTGTCCTCCCCCTGCGGGTAACAGATATAGTAGTGGGGCTGACTGGGTGTCATATGACACCCAAGCAGAACAAAGCAGTACATGACTGAGTCTGAAACAGGGAAAGATATTCTCACATAAGGTCATAAGCCCATCGAGAGCTGTGAGGTTGTGAGGACTCTTGCTATTGGTAAGGCAGGTCTGCAAGTTCATGGCCCATTCTTATGTGGCTGAGAGGGGGTTGAAGACAGCATGCATATGCATGAGACTGCCTTCTCCAACACTCAGCATGAAACCCAAACTTCTTGCATTGACATAGAAAGCCCCAGCTGTCTTCTCTGGCTTGAGCTTGAGATATTCTCCCCCTTGGTCCAGCACTGTGTTCTGGCCATAGTGACCTTCCTTCTGTTTGGGCCTTGAGGCCTATGGATGGTTCCATTAAGTCTATCTAGTAGGCCTGTGCCTCCGGTCTTGGGGTAGTTGTCTCCTTGTAATTCAGATCTCATCTCAAAGATCATTTGATCAGAGAGAACTTCCTTGACTATCGAATCCAAAATAGTCCTCTTTGCCCCCATATATTATGTGATCTTATTCTACTTTCTTCTTATGATTTATCATTATTTTAAACTTTTTTGTTCACTTATTTACTTATTTTTTCCCTGCCTTCCTTCAAACAGAATATAAGCAGGAACCCTTTGCCTTGTTTAACACTCTATGGCCAGTGCCTAGAATATTGCCTTGTACATAGTAAATTTTTAAAAATATTTGTTTCACTGTGTTTGTGGGGATTTAGGGAAACACTCACATACACTGGCGGTGCAAGTGTAGATTGGTACAGCTCAGCAGTATCTATCAGGATTAGAAATGTTATTTATGCTCTTTGATGCAGCGTTTCTACATCTAGGCATTTATCCTACAGATATACTTGCACATCCGAAAATTCAGGTACGTGAAAAGATATTCATGGTGCAGAAAAGAATTAACATAGCAAGCCTGAGGCTGCTGTCTTAGAAGGACTTGCTTACAAGGTGGCCCTTGGTTGGCATCTGAGAACCCAGCTGGTAAATAGTTACCTGCACGGATGCAAAACTTTTTCTAAGTGATAAGGCTGTTATACCCACTTGGGACATTAATCAACTGCCTTCCTTCTAGAAATTTGGAATTTTGGTAGTGCCTAGGCAGGGGGTACGTATGTGATCAGTCCCCAGTGAAAATCTTGTACTGAGTGTCTAATGGGTTTCTCTGGGCAGAAACACTGCATGCATGTTACTACATTTTTTGCTGCTGAAGGAAAGAACACACTCTGTGTGTCCCCTCGCAGGAGGAAGAAAACATAGGAAGCCTATGCATGGATTTCTCCAGACTCTGCTTGTGTCTTTTTCCCTTGCTGAGCCTTTTGCTGTAATAAACCTTGGTTGTGAGAACCACCATATTCTGAGAGCTGAGAGTCCTTCTAGTGAATCATGGAATATGCGGATGGCCTTGGGGCCGTGTGAAACATTTATTATAAATTGTCTTCACAGAAAAATATTAAAACAAGTAAAATGTCCATGAAAAGAGAACTAGCTATGGCACAAAAAGTCACAAAAAGGAATACTGTACAGTACTCCTATATGAGGCAATCCTATATTCGGATGTGGAAATGTTAGTAAAATATCTAACGGGAAAACCCAGAATTCCAAGTGGTTTGTGTAACTTTCTATGCTGCTATTTGTGCACATTCACATCTATATGTGTTTGTAAATGTGGAGAGTATCACTGGAAATATGTTCAAAAATCTGATAATAATGGATTCCTTTGAGGAGAGGAACTTGGCGGCTGAGGGGAAACATTGGGAAAGAGAGGTTTTACTATCTATTTTACACTAATACGTTGTCCACTAGTCACATGTGGCTATTTACATTTAACTTAATTAAAATATAAAATATTCGGTTCCTCATTTGTACTAGCCACATTTCAAGGCTTCATAGTGTCATGTGGATAGTGGCTACAATATTGGATAACACAGAAATAGAATATTTCCATCTTTGCAGAGCGATGTTTTGTATAGCACTGATCTATATATTTTTTTTACCATTTAGTATTCATACCATGTTCATGTTATATTTTTTCAAAAAATTAACTAAAATGAAACAAAATATTAGTTCAATGAATGAATGAATAATGAATGTTGACAAAAAGTTCTGTATTAACAGACTGTTTTGAGAATCTCAAGAAAGTAAGATCGGGTCACCCGTTTTTGTGGTAGAAGTTTACATCTAGTTAAAGTAGGTAGGATAAACAGCAGCTTAAATTCTCTCTACCTATTAATAAAAGTAAATTTTCAGCCTAGGGGCTGAAGCCAAATCCAGATCTTGGAAACCCTAGCAAATGCACCAAGGAGAGTGCCAAGGAGCACAGAGTGGGGTTGTTGGCCTCTCCCTTTCACCAGCTCCAGCAATTTATGCCGTGGGCGCTTGGCTAGCTCCAACATACTAGAGTAAAGCAGACCTCCTTGCTGAGTTCTTCCTCACTCCCTCAGTAAACAGTGCTTGTAATTTCATGTCCCCCAATAAATTATAATCAATTTTATATGCTTAAGTCGAGAGATGTCAGGAATGGTACTACTAGTATTTTTACAGCTCAGTTCAATATTTATTAAGTGCCTACTGAATAGTAAATGGCCTTTACCCTTGAGGTTCTTATGGTCTATTATGGGAGATGGAAAAAGGGAACAGACTATGTTGATATAATAATACACGGTGCCAATGTAAAGGTTTGCCCAAAATGCACTGGGATGTCGTGGAGCAAGGCTGCCTGATCCAGTCATGGAGGATGCATAAGGCATTTTAGGCACAGAGAGTGGGAGGTGTGCTCTAGGCAGAGGCAAAAACAAGAGGCTGTGAAGGAGCCTGTCTTATTGGGAGTCCCATAGTAGCTGAGTCCTAGAGTCCAAAACTACAGATGGAGACCAGAGCAAGAAGCGATAAGAAAGGCAAATAACAGTGAAGTGTTGAGAGGCCTTGTGCCGAATGCTAAGCAGCTGGATTTTATCTGGTAGGGATCTGGAAAGCTGAAAAGGGAGGGGTGTCCGTTTGGGTAAATTTCCTTGAATGCATGTTGAGATGGATTTAGAAAAGCAAAACCCAGGCAAGGTGACCCATTAGGGGACTGCTGTCACAGTCCAGGTGAAAATGAAGCTGATAATGGCCTTTTTAAATGAATGCCTTTCTGTTAGCATCTCTCTCCTCCCCGTCTCACTTTTTTTCTATTGATACTTCCTCAATTGTGTTTCTGGAGATCATCTTCCAAATAAACTTCTTGAACCCAAGTTCTTGTCTGCGACTGAGAGAATCCAAAGTAAGAAAAGAAGTGCATGGTCAATAGGGTCAGATATTGCCCAGAGGACCAGTGAGAGGACTGACGGTCTC
Source organism: Tursiops truncatus (assembly GCF_011762595.2). NCBI lineage: Eukaryota > Metazoa > Chordata > Mammalia > Artiodactyla > Delphinidae > Tursiops > Tursiops truncatus. The sequence continues at coordinate 23,399,278 of NC_047037.1, read as the reverse complement.
CCCTGGTTTCCTCAATATGGAAGCCATTGGTTACTTTTGTAAAAGCAGTTTCAGCGAAGCCATGGCAGCCGAATCCAGGTCGCAGAGAACCATGGAGGGGGTTTGAGGTGAGGAAGAAGGAAATGAGTATAGATGGAGCTTCCAAAATACGTGGCAAGTAATAAGGTGAGAGCCAGAAGGAGACAAAGATTCAAGGGTGGGATTTTCCAGAATAAGAGAGGTTTTTATAAGGAATATGTCTAACAGTATTGTGACCCTACCTCTCATATAACGGCTTCTCAAATAATTTTACAGTGGCTGAAAAGACACCAACATAGTAAAAGAAAGGCAGAGAGAGAGAAAAAAGTAGATTCCTGACAGCATAATTTGAGCTTCTGGATCCAGTTTTGCCTGAGGCTTCCAGATTCCCCACCTCTGTAGCGAGACTTTTGAGTTAAGTGAGGAATTCTCCATTTTGCTTGAGTCAGATTGAGTTAGGTCTTTGTAACTTGCAAATGGTGAGTAGTCCAAACCTTTCTTCTATAAGACTAATTGGAATACATTTCTGTTTTTACAAAACACACGCACACAACCTATTCAAAGTGTTGAAATCAAGTTAAGAACCAGTAGGGAGAAAATGAGAAAGTGGTATAAGATAGACCAAAAGTACTTCATAATTGATGAAACAAGGCCCTCGAGAGGATGGTAGCTGATGAAACCAAGAACCTGAGTAAAGTGGTTAGTTATAAAAGTACTTTTTACAACATCTTAGTACGAAATTTTAAAACATGCAGAAAAGTTGAAAAATTATAAAGTTAGCAATCATATATCTATCACCTAGTTTCTAGCATTAACATTTTGCTACATTTTCTACTTTTGCTTTATTACGTATCTCATTTATCCATCCTTCTATCCATCGACAAAGCATCTAATATTTTTGATGCATTTCAAAAGAGTTTGCAGATATCAGTAGTTTTCATTCCTAAATAATTCAGGAAGCATATCATTAACTTGACTTCCAAACTGGTTTACAGTTAAAAGTACCTAATATTTAGAAAAAAAATTATCTATAATACTCCTGTTATTCTAATGAGCTATCTCTTTGATCTTTTAAAATTCAAGCACTGTTATTATCTTTGTGCTTTACTATAATTTTAAAGGATATTTTTACATTTTCCTCATATTTCAGAGTGTGATTCATTAGAAAAATTTCTGCAAAATATAAATTAGACTTACTCAAGTAGGTTTCTAATATGTTGCCTTACAGAGGAATCAGAAATAGTCATGCATAAGACTGTGAGGTTTGACATATGTTTACTGTCGTCTTAAAAATCAATTGCATACCAGTGGCTCTTTCATTACTGTATTACCAACAGCCTTGCAAGTGATCATGCCTGAGTTTCAATTAATATCTTCCTTGATAGAATGCTGACCCTGGAAGGCATTGTGAGCCTGGGCTTCCTAAGGGCTTTGGCTTTGTAACAGAGCCTGGGAGAATATTTTTTTGGCAATTATAGAAACTTAAATATTCCATACTGGTAAATATTTCATGCAAGAATTCCCACCTTGGTTCTTGTCCTAGCCTTTCACTGCATCTAAATATATCCTTTGTTCTCTTTATATTATAAAGCCTTGCTCTCTGAGTTTAATTTCTGGACACATGAATATTATTTCTTGGTCTGGCATCATTTGCTAAATTGCTGCTGAATCCTCCTGGCTGCTCAATAGTCCGTCATTGTCCCCTCGTCTTGACCTCACAAGGACTCTTTGAACAGTGACCTAATGTGGCTGTGTCAGTGACATCCAGAGGACCAGGGTACAGTCTGGCAATGAGGGGCTTAAAAGAAACTACAGTCCTGCTTCATTCACTTTGCTCACATTATGTGATTTTTTATCTTGAGTCATATGTGCCATGTATGTTAGTGTCCTCTTTTCTGTGATAAGATTGAACAAAAATGTTCTGTTGATTGCCCATATGTAAACAGTTTGTCTGAAAAACAGTATAGCTAGTCTTTCCGAATTTGAAAGAGTGTTCTTCTCTTTCCTCTGTGGCTCATTCCTCCAGCTGTGCTCTGGAGCTCAATTTTGCTCTCCTTCCTATGGGACTTGTACCATCACATATGCCCTTTCTCTCCTGAAACTTCAATGTCACCCTTTCTATTTTTCTATTTCCTATCAGCACTTAATTATACACAGATATCATCTTAAAATTTTTGGTTTTAAAAGTCCTTATTTTGCCTCGTATTCCTCCTTCTTCCAAGACTTATCCACACTCGCCATCACTCCTTCTTTATCTCTTTTACTCCTTAAGTCACTGCAAGATGACATCAGTCTTTGCCCTCCAATGATAGAGTTATTTTACCCAAAGTCAATAAGTTAATGGATACTTTCAGTCCTAATCCTGCTTAATATCATTTGCAACCTAATAGCTAATATTTATTGGGAGATTACTATGTGTTAGGCCTTAATGGAACTGATAACCTCACAACAATCTATCAGGTAAGTACTACTTTTATCTCTATTTGTTACATGAGGAAACTATTGTGAAAGAAGTTGGGGAAGGTCCTCAAGGTCACCCAATAGTAAATCATGAAGCCAGGCTCCTAAGCCAGGCAGGTGAGCCCAGAGCCATTGGAGGGATGTCCTTGACTGTAGTTCCCATCCTCTGACCTGTGGACATTCTCTTGATTCTCTTGTCTTTCTCTCAAACTGTTCAATTTTCTCCACCTTACTGCCACTGTCCTAGTTTACCGAACTAGAATTACTTAAAATGCTTCCCAGTCATGCACTCTGCTTCCAGGCTTGTCCTGTCCAATCCATTTTCTAGACCATAGTCAGGATGACCTTGCTGAAACTCAGATTCCATTACAGCAATCTCTGCTTAAAATCCTTCAATGGTTCTCTGGTTTTTAACCAAAGACACAGGTCCCCTCATGTGGTCTAAAAGGAGCTTCAAGATCCGAATCCTGTCAAATTTACCTCTTTGGTTTCAAATGTCCATTTTCCATTTGCCTTTGAGGACACCAATCTTTTGACCAAGGCCCCATGCTCTCTCTTGCTTCAGGTTTTTTTTTTTTTTAAACCTTTCTCTTGTCTTGCTCTTCCTCAGCCCCCTGTAGCCCAGTCTTATTTTATGCATCACCAATAGGAAGGCTTCCTCTGCCCCCGCTCACCTGTGTTGCAGGCCCTTTGTTTACCCCCACAGCTCCCTCGCTGTACTTCAAGCTGGGACGTTCCATTCTGTTTTTTACTTACTCATTGATGGTTGCCTTCCCAATTAGAGTGTGTCCTGCGCACCTAACCCAGTGTGTGATTCCTGGGAGGGTCCCATTAGATATTTATTGAATGACCAAGTGAATGTCAAGTCCTTAGAAACTTCAAATAATACTAAACAGTGGACTCCTAAATTCATGTTAGTTTGCTTTATAATGTTTCTGAGCCTCCCTTTCTTCATTTATGAAATGGGGATAGCATAGGTATCATAGTTCAAATATGCTTTTATGATGAAGGCACATAACTTAAGTAGCACACATTTTATTTATCAAAATCAACAGAGAATTTTTGTTGTTAACAAGGAAAAGCAGAATTAAATGTTTTATGGACATTTATATAATCTATTTTCTTACTTTATTTTTTAATCTCATGTTTTTGAGAAATAAGTTGGTTTAGGATGAATGATTAATTTGTTGCCAGTGTGTTTATATTGTCTATATAATAAAAACATGAGCCTTTAGCTCATACTCAAGTGAGTATAGAAGAAACATAATAAAGGCCATATATGACAAACCCAGAGGTAACATAATACTTAATGGTGAAAAGCTGAAAGCTGTCCCTTTGAAATCAGGAAAAAGATAAGTATGCCCACTCTCACCACTCTTATTCAACATAGTATTGGAAGCCCTAGCCAGAGCAATTAGGCAAGAAAAAGAAATAAAAGGCATCCAAATTGAAAAAGAAGAAGTGAAATTGTCACTGTCTGTGGATGGCATGATTTTGCAAATAAAAAACTCTAAAGACGCCACCAAAAAACTATTAGAAATAACAAATACAGTAAATTGCAAGGTACAAAATCAATATACAAAGATCTGTTGCATTGCTATACATTAAAGTGAGCTAACACAGAGAGGAATTAAGAAAACAATTCCATTTATAATCTCAACAAAAATAAAAAATACTTAGAAATAAATTTAACCAAGGAGGTAAAAGACCTGTACACTGCAAACTATAAGACATTATTGAAAGAAATTGAAGAAGACTCAAAGAAATGGAAAGATATCCCATGCTCATGGATTGGAAGAGTTAACATTGTTAAAATGTCCGTATTACCTAAAACAATCTAGAGATTCAGTGCAAATCCCTGTCAAAATCCCAACAACATTTTTCACAGAAATAGAACAAAAAAATTCTAAAATTTATATGGCACCACAAAAGACTCTGAATAGCCAAAGCCATCCTGATCAAAAAGAACAAAGCTAGAGGTATCACAATCCCTGATTTCAAACTATATTACAAAGCTATAGTAATCAAAACAGCATAGTGTTGGCACAAAAACAGATACGTAGATCAATGGAACAAAATTGAGAGCCCAGAAATAAACACACATATATGGACAATTAATTTATGATAAAGGACCAGAGAAAATACAATGGAGAAAAGAATCTTGGGGACTTCCCCAGAAGTCCAGTGCTTAAGACTCCGTGCTTCCACTGCAGGGGGCACGGGTGCGAACCGTGGTTGGGAAAGTAAGATCCCATAGGCCACAAAGTGCAGCCAAAAAAAAAAAAAAGTTTTTTTGATAAATAGTGTTGGAAAAACTGGACAGCCACAGGCAAAAAAATGAAACTAGACCACTATCCCACACCACGCACAAACATCAACCCAAAATGGATTAAGGAATTGAATGTAAGACCTGCCTGAAACCATAAAACTCCTAGAAGAAAACTTTGGCAGTATGCTCTTTGACATTGGTCTTAGCAATATCTTTCTGGATAAGTTTCATCAGGTAAGGGAAACAAAAATTAAAATTAAAAAATGGACTACATCAAACTCAAAAGCTTCTGCACAGCAAAGGAAGCCATCAACAAAATGAAAGCCCTTCTACTGAATGGAAGAAGATATTTGCAAATCATATTTTCAATAGGAGTTAATATTCAAAATATATAAATATATAACTCAACGGCAACAAAAACCAAACAACCTGATTAAAAAATGAGCAGAGTTGTTGAATAGAAAATTTTCAAGAAGGACATACAGATGGCCAGCAGCTACATGCAAAGGTGTTCAACATTACTAATTATTAGGAAAATACAAATCAAACTGTGAGATATCACCTCACACCTGAATTAACAAGCGTTGGCAAGGATATGGAGAAAAGGGAATGCTCACTGTTGGTAGGAATGTAAATTGGTGCAGTCAGCATGGGAAACAGTATGGGGATTCCTTGAAAAATTAAGAATAGAACTACCATATGTTCCAGCTATTCAGCTTCTGGGTATTTATGCAAAGAATACAAAAACACTAATTGGAAAAGATATATTCATTGCAGCATTATTTCCAGTAGCCAGGATATGGAAAAAATCTAAGTGCCCATCGATGGATGAATGGATAAAGATGTGGTACACACACACACACACACACACACACACACACACACTGGAATACTACTCAGCCATAAAAAAGATGAAATCTTGCCATGTGTGAAAACATGGATGGACCTTGAGGGTATCATGCTAAATGAAATAAGTCAGATGGAGAAATATAAATATCATATGATTTCATGCATATGTTGAATATTAAAAAAACCCAAACAAACAAAAAAATGAATGAACAAACCAAACCAAACACAGAAACTGATGCACTTTGTTATAAAGCAGAAACTAACACACCATTGTAATGCAATTATACTCCAATTAAGATGTAAACAAACAAACAAACAAACAAACATATAGATACAGAGAATAGAGTAGTGGTTACCAGAGGGTAAGGAGGGGGAGAGTGAAATGGGTAAAGGGGGTCTACTGTATGGTGATGATGGAAACTAAATTTTTGATTTTGAATATGCTGTAGTATATACAGAAGTAAAAAATAACATCGTGCACATGAAACTAATATCATGTTATAATATTACTTCAATTAAAAAAAAAGATTTAAAGGAACACTTGGTCCTCTTCCCACTCTCCATACTTCCAAAAGGCTAAATGCAGTATTAAAATATTCCTTGTTAGGTTTTTTTGGTGTATGTGAGCATTTGTCTTACTCATTGAAGCAGAATTCAACAGAGTGTGTTTTTCTGAAGGCTCCAATTTGAACTATAAATGATATCCTTGGATGGGTTCCTAGAGATTATAAAATTCTACCTTCATGTTGTTAAAGAAGTGAGATTTATCTTTGTAGATAAGGTTTTATTTTTTGGTAATGCATGTTCATTGGTAAAGATTTGAACAAATATCAAAAAGAAATAAAGAAGAAAAAATCACTCATGAAGAAAGAAATAAAGAAGAAAAAATCACTCATGATGATAGTGCTTTACATTTTGGTGACTATTTTCCATACATTTAATTTTTATTGGTAGACCAGTTTATTAAATCACACTGTACTTTTCTTCTATAACCTGATATTTTTATAAACATTTTTATGACACTAAATGTACTTTGTCATATAACATGGTTACTGGGTAGTAGTCAATTGAAAATATACAAATATACAAAAATGTATTTGCTCAATCCCTATTGCTGGACTTCTTTTAAAATTTTTATTTTATTTTGGAGTATAGTTGATTTACAATGTTGTGTTAGTTTCAGGTGTACAGCAAAGTGATTCAGTTTTATATATACATATATATATATATATATATATATATATTCTTTTTCAGATTCTTTTCCCATATAGGTTATTATAAAATATAGAGTGGAGTTCCTGTGCTATACAGTAGGTCCTTGTTGATTATTTTATATACAGTAGTGTGTATATGTTAATCCCAGCCTCCTAATTTATCACTCCCCTGCCTTTCCCCTCTGGTAACCATAAGTTTGTTTTCTAAGTCTGTGAGTCTGTTTCTGGTTTGTAAATAAGTTCATTTGTATCACTTTTTTTTACGATTCCACATATAAGTGATACCATATTATATTTGTTTTTCTCTTTCTGACGTACTTCACTCCGTAGGACAGTCTCTAGGTCTATCCACGCCTCTGCAAATGGCACAATTGCTTTCCTTTTATGGCTGAGTAATATTCTATTGTATATATGTACCACATCCTCTTTATCCATTCACCTGTTGATGGACATTTAGGTTGCTTCCATGTCTTGGCTATTGTAAATAGCGCTGCAGTGAACATTGGGGTGCATGTATCTTTTCAAATTACGTATTTCTCCATATATATGCTCAGGAGTGAGATTGCTGGATCATATGGTAGCTCTGTTTTTAGTTTTTTAAGGAACCTCCGTACTATTCTCCATAGTGGCTGTACCAATTTACATTTCCAGCAACAGTGTAGGAGGGTTCCCTTTTCTCCACACCCTCTCCATCATTTATCATTTGTAGACTTTTTGATGATGGCCATTCTGACCGGTATGAGGTGATACCTCATTGTAGTTTTGACTTGCATTTCTCTAATAATTACTGATGTTGAGCACCTTTTATGTACTTTTTGGCCATCTCTATGCCTTCTTTGGAGAAATGTCTATTTAGATCTTTTGCCCATTTTTTGATTGGGGTTTTTTTTTTGATATTGAGCTGCATGAGCTGTTTGTATATTTTGGAGATTAATCCTTTGTCAGTTGCATCGTTTCCAAATATTTTCTCCCATTCCGTGGGTTGTTTTTCATTTTGTTTATGGTTTCCTTTGCTGTGCAAAAGCTTTTAAGTTTCATTAGGTCCCATTTGTTTATTTTTGTTTTTATTTTCATTACTCTAGGAGGTGGATACAGAAAGATATTGCTGCAGTTTATGTCAAAGTGTGTTCTGCCTATGTTTTCCTCTAAGAGTTTTATAGTATCCGGTCTTACATTTAGGTCTTTAATCCATTTTGAGTTTATTTTTGTGTATGGTGTTAGAGAATGTTCTAATTTCATTCTTTTACATGTGGCTGTCCAGTTTTCCCAGTACCACTTATTGAAGAGACTGTCTTTTCCCTATTACTGGATTTTAGATTGATTTTTAGATTCCAACTCTTCACTGCTATGACACTGCAATAAACATCCTTTTACATAATTATTGGTGTACATCTCTAAGTGATTCCTTAAGATAAGTGGTTAGAAATTGAGTTAATAGGTCAAAGGACAGAAATATTTTTAAGGATTTTGACATATTGCTGTTCAGAAAGTATGCACCGTTTTCATGACTATCAGCAGCATATAAAGGGACTCCTTTCATTAACCCTCAGGAATACTGAATATTAACCTTAAAAAAAGTCTTTATCAGTCGATAGTTGAACATGCGGTTTTATTGTCTCAAACTGCATTTTTTTACATTCTATTAAGATTGAACATTTATCAAGAATTCCTATGAATTCTTCATTAAGTTGTCTATTAATGTCCTTTATTTTCCCTTAAGCTGTTTAACTTTTTTATTGATTAGTAGAGAATTCTTTACATATTAAGGGTATTAGCATCTTTATCTTATATAATACAATTTTTTTTGTTCTGGATTGTCATTTACACTAGAATTTCTTTTGCCTTTTCCTGTATTTTGAATTGGGAATGTGGACTTTCAGTTTTAATAAATATGTAACCTAGAGAAAGAAATTTAATTTTTCTGGTACTCGGTTGCCTCATCTGTAAAATGTGTGTGGGGAGAAAGGGATGCGGGTGGTTGGGAGGCAGAAACTCGACAGATTAGATGAAATGACCTGTTCCAACTCTTCCAGGTCTAAAATTCTATGATTTCATTCCTTCCCAATTCTATCCTAATTACTGCCTATAATCAAGCCATATGGTACCTTTTTGATCTTGTATATTTTGGGCAAGCATTACCATTGCTCATTAAATCACAGTGCTCCAAATTCAGGGTTAATTTTCTTTTAATGAAGAAACTTCTGCATGCCTCCAGGGCTTTTTTCTTCTGTTAAACTCTTATGAACCATTTCCATTTAAAAAACACCAATAGCTTTAATGAGTTAGGCCTGCCGCTTTCATAAAATTGCAGCTAATGAATGACCTTGCAGACAGAAATGGGCAACACAATTAGAGTTACCAAAGTTTTCTTTCCGACTCTGAGCCAGTTTAACCTTTTCATCATGTGCGTGGACACACACATAAGGCCTCTGAAAATGAAATAATGTGCTTATGGCTTCAGTGTTAATAGAAGAGACAAGACAGTTTATACCTGAAGCAATCAGCAGTCGTCTGATTACTAGGAGACACTGCAGCTTGTTGACAAGTGGTTCTCATGGTGATTTACAGTTATTAAGTCTGGAGATGTCTGTATTTCTAGATTTATATATTCTATGGCATATTCTCTGTTTTTATACTTTAGTAGGAGTAGCCTGGGGAAGTCCCAAAGCACTTCCCTTGTAGTAGAACAGCATGCTTTGCTTCTTGGTATTGTCAGAGCGTTGACTAGGCAGATCCTGAACCTCTGTGTGTGTCTTACCTTTATATTTCACAGGAGACCTCTGCAAAGAGCCAAGTGATTCTCCTTTTTCAGGACTTTTTTTTTTTTTGGCATTACATTTAAAAAAAAAAAAAGCTTACTCATCAAGAGCTCTAGAAATTGGCATTTCCTGCTGACAGTGTCTGTAAAGAACACGAGGGACTTCCCTGGCTGTCCAGTGGTTAGGACTCTGTGCTTCCACTGCAGAGGATGTGGGTTTGATCCCTGGTCGGGGAACTGAGATCCCTCAAGCTTCGCCGTGCCACAGGGCATGGCCAAAAAATTTTTTTTAAAAAGAAAAGAACCCTGACTTCAGGTTGTTTTTCATTAAGGTACTGTGTCTCCTGTTTTGTTCACTGTAGTTTTGAAAGATCCATCTTATGGTCAATTTTCCCAGAAAATCTTAGTTTATAATTACCTGGAAACACACTTTATTTCGACTTAAAAGGTTTCCTCCTCCTCCAAATATCATTGAAGGAGAGGCTGGAAGGCTTCTCTTCAGGAAATCACTTCCATGAGCTGAAATACAGTAAATTTCCACTACTTCTCTGAATGCTACTCTCAATCCAATATGGCTGTTTTTACTTTTCTTCTTCCATCACTGAGTACTGGAAGACAATTCTTGCTGTTTTTTAGGTTATAAGCTAGTGTAAGATACGTATGATATTTTTGAAAGCTTCCTGATGTGCGTCTCTTCGTTGGTAAGTTCTCCTCCACTCTGTCCACCACTGTGTCATGTCCAAAAAAGCTAGAGTCTGGAAGAGGAAGGTGTGGTGCAAGGGAAGGAAGACAGGAGAGAAAAGTAACAGAAAAGCTCCTAAGAGAGTTTCATTCAGAAGGATAGTTGGAGGAGGAAGAGGGCGAGAGATGAGAGAGACAAGTGAGACTGAGCCCAGCTCCTTTCTTTGGCTTTGGCCTGGGCACGGGGATTAGACAAACCAAAGGGAATGACGTGGGCAGAGTTTCCCCTTGATTCATTCTGGGATTCTAAGAGAAGGCTGCCTCACAGCTTGCCATCGTGCTGACCTGGATCTCCTCACAACTGAGAATGCCCCATAACATAGCATGGGAAGACCACCGAGGTTAGCCCTTTGAGCTGCCTTTGGCTGGTGTGTGATCTGAATAGAATCTGGAGGTCCTCACAAGCTCCCGCGGGAGGTGGAAGTAAGCGATCTGGCTGCACACCTTCCTAGCACAGCAGTGACAGTCATGGTAAGAACTACTTATATAGCACTTGTAGGTGCTAGCCACTGCTCAAAGTATTTCACCTTTATTAATTCATCCTTTGAGAAACTCTGAGAGGTAGATACTATTATCCCCCTCCCACTTTATAGATGTGGAAACCCAGGCACAAAGATATTCAGTTTCTTGCCTAAGGTCACAGATAGTAAGCAGTGATCTGAAAACAGACAATCTGGTGTCATATCCTGGGTGACGGTCATTGTTCAGAGTGGAGTGGTCCTATAACCAGGGTCTATAGGACAAACTGCCTGGGCCAGACCTCAGGATGCCCCGAACACCAACAAGAATCAACTAGAGAAACCTGTGTAATCCTGATCAAATGAAGAGGCAGTTAAGTGATGGACTAATCTTTACTATTCAATAGGAGATGCTAGAAGGCTCGGTGATAAGGAGAGTTGCACAAGGAGTACAAATATGTATATGACATGCCTGCTGCTCCAAGAGCATGTCATCCTCTGTTATATAACCACTGCCAACTTGAGGAAGGAACGGAGAAGGGTAAAGAACAGCCTTTACCAAAACATGATTGTGTGACCTAAGCTGATCAGTGATGGGCTTGGCCTGGGGTTACTCTATCGCAGTAAAATCTAGTTATTTTCTCTGCCGTCATGTGGGCGGGGCTCAGGAGGGAAGCTGAATCTGTTATAGAGGAGGTAAGGTAGAAAAATTTTCCTGCACATGTGAATGTAATGTAAGTACCCAAAAGACTGAAGTAATTTTCTTTTTCTGCACATTAAAGGTACTGGAGTATAGCTTTGTCATCATACATGGGGGGAAAAATAAACCCTAGACATATTATTATCATTTTCCACTAACTAGAGTGAAGTATGACTCAACCAAAATTATCTAAGTGCTTTTGTTTTGTTTTCTATGTGAAAATTACTGTAATTACATGACTCAAATTATTTAAGGTTACTGAACTGCATTTTTCTTTTAAAGTGATCATTAGAACACAATGGTGTTCTACGCCACCCAGTTTATTCTGATGGCTAATGTGAGAGCCAATTACCTTTCTATTTTTGGAAGGATAGGGAATAGTAAGATCATATAAGACAGTTGCTTAACTTAAGAATTGTATAGATTTGTCCTCGACAAAGACTCTCTTGACTGTTAAGGAGATGGTCCAGGGAGTGGGTGGACAGTGCAGTTCAGATGAGCCAGAGCCTGACTCAGCAGGATGTTATGAATGCCCAGGGTGCTTCCCAGGTGAAAAGAAGCACTCAATCACACTTTGGGATTCTCAGGCAGAATCTACTGGAACTCCTTGAGAGCAGTTTGGAGCCTAGACAGACCTGGGGTTAAGGTTTGATATTAGTTGACTTATTATGGTCTGGGAAACTTTGGGGTTGGGTGCAGTCCTTCATGGACTTTATAGAAGTTTCTATCTTTATAGGGTGGTATGTCCTAAACTTTAAGCATTGGAGGACAGTTTTCACTATGACCACCTGTAGTGTTATTTATTGAATACTTTTGTTTAGGTTGATTCACTATGTTTACTTAAATACATTTGTTTAAGGGGGAACATTTGTATGATCATCATAAATGGTTAAAAAAGAGAAATCTTTGCCATAAAATAGGAGTTCATAATCAATATAAATACCATTAGACTTCCTCCTTGATGTGAATTGGATTGAAAGAGAGTTGAAAAGGCAATGGGACTAACTCTGTGTCCATGTACCACTGAAGACCATCTGCTATATTACTTAATATCATCTCAACAAATGTTTTTGATGACTATAGAAATATCAATTTAGGAGAAAATATACATTCTTCTCCCCAGGACAAGCTGGTCCTGTCTCACCCAACCAGAGGTTCTGGAGTACTTTTGGAGCTACCCTAATGATGAAGGGCTTGGGGGCAAACAAATGGTGGGCTTTCACAGTTGGAATCCAGTTGTGTAGCATGCATAAATGCCTCCTAACCAGCACAACCTATGGTGTCGTATATCACAAACTACCCAGGGTTTTCTTTTTTACTTTGAGGTGAAATGTATGCAATTAAAGGGAAAACAGACATTTTTTATTTGGGTGTGCCAACCAAAGTGCGCTTCATTTCATGACATAAACAAGATGGTTGTCTTTGTGGACAGTGAAAAGAATTGCTGGTGTCCTTAAAAGGAGGGTGAACACTATTTGGTACCATAGTGTGTGACATTGAAGAAGTTAGGGATGGTATTAGTTTCCAATAGCTTCTGTAACAAATCACCACAAACTTAGTGGTTTAAACCAGCAGAAATTTATTCTCTCACAGTCCTGGAGACCACAATCTGAAATCAGTTTCACTAGCCAAAATCTAGATGTCAGCGGGACTGCGTCCCTCCAGGAGATCTAGGGAAGAATCCCTCCTTGTCTCTTCCTGCTTTTGGTGGCTGCCAGCTTTCCCTGGCTGTGGCTGCATCACTCCCATCTCTACTTCTGTGGCCATTGCTGCCTTCTCTTCTGTGTATATAGTCTCCTTCTCCCTCTCTCTTACAAGGATACTTGTGATTGGATTTAAGACCCACGCAGATAATCTAGGAAAATCTCCTCATCTCAAAATCCTTAATCATATTTCTCTTTTTAGCAAATACTTTACATATACAGGTTCCAGGCATTAGGATATGGATAGCTTTTGGAGGGTTTGTTTTTCAGCCTACTACAGGGAGGGAGTGTTCTCTGATTTAGTGGGAAGATAAGGTTTGTAAAGCACCCTCTGTGAAGCAGACACCGTGCTGAGTACATTGTGTACCAGCTTATTTATTCCTGACAACAGGCTTACAAGGTATTGTTGTCCACATTTCACAGATGAGGAAACTAGCAGTTTCCTCACTTAGGACGCATCCGAGATTACAGAACCAGCAACTGGCAGATGATTTAACAATCCTAATTCTCAGCAGCCACCTCCCATCATATTTACAACCTCACTGATCTTCTGTTAACCAATGGACATAATCTGCTCTCCTAGATGCGCTGGACCCATCTGGTGTCTGCTTAAGTTCCTCGTTCTCTGTTGAAGGCACCTTTACTGTAAGCTGCAGTGACAGGCAAGGGTGAGGACAGACATGATTCTAGACCATGACCTGTAGTCCTGACTATCCTGAATTCATGGGTGCATGTAGACTTCCTTAATTAAAAAGGGGGGGAAAAATACCCTCACCCTGGTAGCTAAAGCACAACACATATCTCCTAACTTAATATCTAAGCTGCTTCCGAGTTCATCATGTTTTCAGTAGTTTCATGGAATTAATCAATGATAATGATAAGTTGTTTATCTTGCCTACAGGAGGCGGAAACATCGCAATTATTCACCTTCACGTGCACTTTGTGAGGGTCTGAATTATCTTTAGTAGGTGCTGGAATTGCTGCTAAGAGCGGAGTTTACCAAGGCTCTTAAACACAAACCTGTCCAACAGCTTTATTTGGACAGAAACAAGCAAGGGCTACGAAACAAACATTCAGGCAGGAACAAACTTGCCTGGGACGCTTCATTCAAGGTCTAGGTTTGGGGAAAATTTTCACAGTGATTTCCATGTGTCCTCCTTCAATCCAGTTGAGATTAGAAAGCAAATTATGATGGAATCTTTTACCACAATCTGGTTAAATGGGGTTTCCTAATTGCCTGTGTTATGAGCTAAGCTTATAGAGGCAGAGTGCAGGGAACTAATCCCCTATAGACTGAAGAAGTGTTGACACTGTTTAAAACACCTGCCAGGGCCTGGTTTCTAAATCCCAAATATAAGGCTGCTCTGTGTGGGAAGAGGAAAAGAAGTGAGCTAAGGCATCCACGTGGAAGCCTTCTGTTGATACATAACAGAGAAACAGATATTGGGTGGATTCATCTAAGAGAGCATTCAGTATTTTGCTCCAAATATAAAAGTTTAACAACCACGTGTTTCTTTTTGCAGAGGTGAGTCTGAAACACAAACAGATTTGGGGCATCATGCACATGGGAAAAAAAACACGTTACACTTAAGACTCAGAGCTGTTTGCTTTGGAAGGCTATGTTTTCCCTTTGCAAACTGGGTGAAATAAAGGTGCTGTCTCTCCAACTCCCCTCCCTCCTACCTCCCAAACTTCAACTCCAGGAAGTTTCCCGTGATCTCCAACAGCTGCTCCTTTCCAATTCCTAAAGGTTTATGTCGTCGCTCGGTATTTATCTTGGACGCTTCTCTGGGTTGAGCTTATTATCATATTGCTTTGCCACTGCAGAATTTATTGAATAAAAGGGAGCCGCTGCTGGCCGTGAGCTATGAGTGGTAAGTCCAGAGTTTCAGAGTCTCATGAATTAGGGCACCAGACGCATCAGTAAGATAACCCTGTAGCTCTTGGGATGAGATTTCTCTCTTTGGAATGCAACTTCTGCAGAGGTAACAATTCAGATTAAATTAGTTCAGAACACAAGAAGGCAATTTTCATTTGTAAAGGGATTGAGGGTTTGTTTGGTTTTTTTTCTGCTTTTTCTTTTTAAGCTAGACCACCAATCTAAACACAAAGATAAATTGACATGGGATTTTGTTTTTAAATGGCTTTAAGTAATACAAATAAAAATATGAAAGGAAAGCTGTTGGGATGTTGCTGAGTAACATCTGACAATGGCATTTTAATAACTGTAGGTAATAAATTTAAGGTTTTAATTTGCGATGCTGGTATTTTAACTGCTTTAAGAAATATACCAGTGTGAACTGCTGAGGCCTATTAGGACCCTTCCTCCAGGAAGATTCAGGGAGATATTGATGTATCAGGCCCTAGGGTGATATCTAGGGCTGCACAGAAGTGAACCACAAAGGAAATAGTCTTTGATTTAGAATAATTTGCATTTCTAATGCATGTTAATCTGCAAAATGTTTGGCTGAATGCTTTATACTGGGGAAACTCCTATTCATGCTATAAAATATAATCACATGCCTTTCATGGCAATGAACTACTCAGATTTAATGAATTTTTCTTTAAATGTGGAGTTAATGTCCTATTTTAGAATTATGTTTGAACAGTGAGTCTTTGAGTGAGGAATTATTCACTTAAATATTCTATGGAGCCCTTCATAGACATCAGGAAAACGGTGATAAAATGTCAGTTCCTCATTTCCATTTGCTTAAAAAGTACAATTATTAAAAATAAGCAGTATGGAGAGTCTAACACGTTGATACAATTCATGCTTTTCTGTGGCTCGGGTGACTTGTGAAGGAAATCATGCGGTCTCCGGTTGCCACCTGCTTCTTTGGTCATAGATTAATAACATTTGACCAAGCATGAAGGCATGCTGAGGCCATCTGCCGTCACACATAGCAGGATGGGTTTCCGCCTCTTCAAGTAGAATTCTGACTACATGGCTCCACTCTCAGACGATAGTCATCCCATTGGGCTGCGTGACCCAGTTACTTTGACAACAAGAATTCAGTACTCATCTCAGTCAAACCAGAACTACTTAATCTGCTTGGCAGTGGTTAAAGTATTAGGCCACCTGTATAATTTCAATGATAATTATGAGCTCTCTTCTCTGTTTATGTAGTAATGGATGTCACATAAGACCTTTGCGTTCGTCTCTGTGCTTTGATGTGGTGCACAAAGCTAAGAAAAATAGACACTAAGAACCTTTCCATGTTCAAATGAATTGGATCCTCGTTCCTCCTCTTTCCTCATCTCCCACTCCCTTCACCATATAATCTCCACCACCTTCGCCACCATGGTCATCATAATTGTGATCGCTGCTCTCTTCAAGATCTCTTTATGCTCTGTCTTTTGATGCCAAGGAGCCAAGAGCTGATTCTTTGGATGATAGAGAAGGATGGGGTCATAGAGGAGGATGCTCTGCTGGTCTGGTAGCCATATGGTAAAAGTTCTCATAAGTCAGTGACCCAACCTTCTCCTTACCTTTCTCCTTCAGGATATAGCGTGGTCTCCAGTGCCATCATTATTTAGCATTCCAAAGGAAGCCTACCCAATAGCCAGAAAGTTTGGGGTGGGGGGGAGCGGGTACAATAGAAATGACATTAGCCCAAGGACTAAAAGGACTTATTCTTGTTCTAAGTATAACTAGCTGGGCCACCTAGGGAAAGCCATTTGATCTCACAAAGCATTTGAGGTTTTTTCTTTTTCACTAGAAAAAATTAGGGGACTAGAATTGATGGTCTTAAAATTATGTTATAAAATTTCACAGTGGTGTTCCTAGGACTACTGGTCAGACCTCACACCTCCCTTCCTTCTTCATCCTACCTGGAATGAGACTGATTACCTGGCAGCCAAAACTGCTACCTTGTGACCATGAGGATGAAGGCCTGTACATTAAGATTTGGGGATCTGGGCCCCTGATGACATCACTCAGGTGCCATTCCAGCCCTAGACTGCTTTTTCTCAACTTCTGGTTGTGTGAAACAATACACTCTTATATAGTGAGGCTACTTTTAGTTGGTTTTCTGTTGCAAAGAGCTGAATGCAGTTTTAATGAATGCAGCCTTATACTAGTACCGTTCATCAGGCAGTTCTGAGGTCAATAATCTAATCATACTTGGCATTCAGTCAGTATTTTGTAACCATCTCCAGTATAAACTGTTTCTATCAGATACTTGAAGGTTTTTTATTTCTTTAATGGCAGAGTTTTTAGCACCCCTGCAGATAAAATTGCTTTAGTGTTCTTTTATAATATAAACGTCTTGTTTTTAGATGACGAATCTGAGCACAATATTTCTAATCCACCCCTTCCTTATATATTCATAACAGAGAAAAGGTGATTCCATAAATCAAAATGGGAAATACTAAACCAGAGAAACTACTCCGTCATTGACAACTAGTATAGTTAATCATGGTGAGTTTTTAGACTAAAAGAGGAGGTTGTTCTCTTATGTCCTAAAGTAATTAACCTAACCTCTTTGCTAATGTTTAGATAAACAGACATTCATTTCTTTTTGCCTTTAATAAATCAAATACAATTATTTCCTGCAAAACTGAGTGACTAGCAATTTTAACTGAAATAAAACTTGGATTTGAATTAAATTTCAAAAGTGAAATTGATTTAATAAGTAAATGTGTATCTTTAAAAATTTTGATTGAAATATTCTAGTCTTCTATATAGTCACATTTTGATAAATGTCAGTGGATTGCTAAAATAAATTGAAATGCAACTGTAGTCTTCAAACAAACACAAAAACCCTTTGGAATAAGATTCTGGCTGAAATTTGAAAATGTTGAAGACATATTTGGTTGAAAGATGTAGTGGAAACATGTTACCTAGGTTACATGAATTTATGATCAAAAATATAAAATGGATCTTTTAAAAGCATAGAATCCATCCTCCTCCAATTTAAATTTATCTGAAGTCAGTTGTCAATTTGATGACTCCTGCTTTATAACATCACTTATATTTTTGATATCAAAGGGAAAACATATTTTCAAGAAAGTTCGTATCTCTATTCCGTAAAGGTACAATGGTTTCTTTATAACATGCCATTTTTATCATAGGTCACCAGAGAGAGAAATCAGGCTTTTTTTTGAAAGAGTTCAGAATGGAAATAGAAACAGTTTGGATTTTTCTTACTAACATGTTAAATTCCTATAAAATAGTTTACATTCATGTAACAAGATATAGTATAGACTAGAGACAGGGATGTAGCCTTTGAAACCTAACAGGCTTGCATGGAATCCTTGTTCTCCCAATCCACCTGTGGCAGACACGTGTTTGGCTCACCCAACTGCCTTTCCCAGCTTCCTTTCCTCTCCCCAACTTCCCACAGAGCAGCTGAGAAAGTAAGGTTCCAGCTTCCCCAGACTCTCTTCCAAAGAAGTTGTATGTCCCAGTTCTGTCCACTAAGCTGTAAGGGGAAGGCTCCAGGGCATTTCTAGGAAATGTTTTCCTAAAAAAGACAGAACAACATGAGGAGAAAGTCATTTTCTTTTTTGCCACCAGCCCAACTTCTTCCTGTATTGCATCTGTAAATGGATAAAATGGTTGTAGTTATCTTCTGACCAAGAAGCAGAGAACAAGAAGATGCCAGGACTCCGACCTGCACCCCTATCTGGTTGAATCACTGACCCAATCCTGGGGTTATCAGCTTTCTGATTCCTTATAATGTGATAAAAAAAAAAAAAAACTTTCATTGCTTGTAGCCAAAAGCATTCCTTACTGATGTACAACATTTATTATGATGGGCAAACATGTTAACTTTTCTGAGCTTCAATTTCCTTTTATGTAAAATGGGACTAATAGTACTTAACTCAGTTTATGATTGTTGTTCTGTAACGATTCATCGAATAATGTATTTTAACAGACTAACACACGAGAGCAGCTCACTAATAAATACCTCTTTAGTTATGCTATTGGAGCTAGTGTTGGTTTAACCAACTTGTAGAAGAGAGAGTTTAATAAAGACCTTGTAGTTTGCCAAAACTATACGTTCAAAGTTTTAACTTCTTCCTTCTCATTATTTAATTCTTCCAGCAAATCTACAAGGAAGCTGTGATTTTCCATTTACAGATGAGGAAACTGAGGCTTAGAAATACTCTTCCAAGGTCACCCGGTTTGAATGTGTCAGAGCTGGTGTTTGTGCCCTAAAGATCACCCTACATGCCTTGGAGGATAAGAGAACCCTGAACTGGGACCGTGAGAAGGCATCAAATTAGAGAAAGAGTGGATTTAAAAACTCAGCCAGAGAGGCCCAAGGTGAGTGCCAAAGAGATGCTGAGGGTTCTGGAATGTATACATACCTTATCTAAGGCTACCAGTGGGAGGTGAAGGGGAGGACTTGGGCAGCAATTGGGATGGAGTGCAAGAGCTATAGCTGAGAAATAGGAGCTGAGAATCAAGGTCCAGAAAAGCAGATAAGGCTGGTGGCTGACTCACATGCCTTCATGAGCCCAGATGGTAACATGAATGTGTGAGTCTGGTAGAAGCAAGACAAAAATGGATGGTGGGGACTAGATACTGGAGAGGGGGTACATGACTCAACTCAAATCACTTAAATTGTTTTAAAATACTGTGCTGACCAAATAAGACACATCCTTGGAAAATATTTTCTTGCTGGCCACTGGTTTGCCACCTGGAAAATAATATAGCAGAAAATAGAAATCCAGGTTGTAAATGACTTCAAGGCCCAAGCTATTTTCCTTACCACATATTGTTTGATATTCATTTATTCCTTCCTTCATTCATTGGTTTTACCAATCAACAATATCATTTAGTGTCTTTGGACCATGTACTGTGGTCCAAAGGTGCTGGAGAGGAACAAGACATCGTCCCTGTACTTAATAGAAAGAACATCATATTTATACACTGTAATGGTCCAGGAGAGGCCTTAGCTCTTTTAGAGAGTGCATTGGAGCTAAAAGGACACAGCAACTGAATCTGCTGCGAGTGATCATGGGAGGCTGCTCAGAGGAAGTGAGACTTTACTGAGTCTATATGAATAAATAGAATTTTGCTTTGCTGTACATTGTGCATAAGATGAGGGCAGTAATTGGAGTGAGGAAGATTAAGAAGAAAATCTGCTTTAGTAAATAGATGAGAATAATATTATTTTATATATCCAAGTTTCCGGTTTAAGTAATTCATATCAAGCATAGGGAACAATATATGCAAGGGTCAAGAGACATGAGAATGGGGAAAGGAGTGTTGCTTTTCAAGGTACACGGCCTTGAAGGCGGGCCAGATAATAAAGGGCTTTTATGACAGCAAGTTAAGGCGTTTGGATTTTATTCTGCAGGCATTTGAAGAACTTTAGTTAGGAAAATTCATGTGCAAATTAGCATTTGGAAGGCTAGCTCTTGACTCTTAGTGAAGGCTGGTTGCAGAAGGAGCAAAGATTAAAGATAGGGAAACCATACAGAGGCTTCTTCCATAGCGTGGGTGAAATATGATAAGGGATTGGACTGGGATATGGGAAAGAATGGGACTGACGTGAAAAATAGGGAAGTACAGTGATGGGTTATGCTTACTGTTCAGAAAAAGCAGAAAAGAGAGAGGAGTCTAGGGTGAGGCTGTCAGACTCTCCTGAGCCACAGAACTACCTGAAAAGACCCCTAGTAGTTTGGGCTGGGGCTTAATTTGCATTTCGAACACATTTCCAGGTGATGCTGCTGCTGCTGTTGCTGCTCTAGGTACCACACTTTGAGAAAGCCTGGTCGAGGTAACTTGTAGGACCCTGCCTTGGGTGAGTGATGGCTTAAATCTACTCTACCATGAATGTTAGAAGTTGAGACAAGTACCGAATCAGCAGCATATCTTTATTAATGAGTTATAAATAAGTTGTACCAAAGTAAGTGGTTAGATAGGAAGCTTATGATTTGTCAAGTCTCTGGTTCTAATATGGACTAATATCATATTATCATGGTTCTAATATCAAAAGGTCTTAAACATCACACAGTTTTATTTTCCATGAATCATTTGGTCATTGAGGCAGAGAGAGGTGGAGGGAACCTCATAATTAGGCTTCTATAATTAGGAATGTAGAACAGTTTGGGGAGATGATTGAATGACATTTCTTTGTAGTTTTGATCCTAAGAAGAACTGTAAACAAGCAAATGGTAAAAATATTGAAATAATAATTCATACTCTGTCGAAAATACTTTTTATAAGAAAATATAGGAAATGTTATTTTCTCACAAGAGCATCTTAGAAGTAAAGCTTGGCTGGGAGATAATAAATGATCCTATTATTTCCAGCCATTGAAAGTATATTTGGGTGTTTGATGTTGCAGCTGTGGTGGCGGCCTTCCACCAAAGACTGACTGAAATCAGAATCCTAGGGGATGGAATTTCTGAATCTATATTAACAAATTTCCCAGGTGATTCACACTCACATGAAGTTTGAGAACCAATAGCGTAAATATTCAGCTCACAGGGAAAGAGGTTTTCTTCTCTCAAGAGATATCCTTACACTAATGTTGTTGATCTTGCTTGTGTGCCTCCACCATTGTCTCTTTTCTCCCCTCCAGTTTTACTGAGATTTAATTGACATATAACGTGTAAATTTAAGGTGTACAATATACATATGCCACACATATATATTGTAAAATTATTACAGTATATGGATAACAGCTCCATCACCTCATGTAATTACCTTTGTGTGTGTGGTGAAAATATTTAAGATCTACTCTTTTGGCAACTTTCAAGTATATGATACAGTATTGTTAACATTGTCTCTAAACAAGCAATTGTGGTAGGTATTCATCTCAGTCTACAGACTCTGGAGCTTAAGAAAGTAACTCTTTTTTTCTCTCTCCATCCCTCCTCCCTCCCTCCCCTCCTTCCTTCCTTCCTTTCCGCATCTTTGCTTCATTTTCCCTTGGTTGAAGCTTGGTTACTCTCAGTGTGGGGGGAGGGGGAGGGAAGTATAGATTGCATTTTAAGCAAATGGCACAAGTGTTACCCACCTCACTTTCACTCATGTCCAGTTGGCGAGAACTCAGCCATGTGGTGCTTCCTGGATGCAAGGGAGCTTGGGTAATTTTGTCCTGGCTGGGCAAACGCAAGCCCTACTAAGCTCTCATAATTTGGAAGAAGGGCAGAATGGATTTTGGACGAATAACTAGCAAGATGCCACACTTCCTTTACGTTTTTCTTTCCTCTTAAGTTTGTCCAGCTGCCTCTCTAGAGGTTTACCTGAAGATTTGACTTATATCAAGTATTCCTCTCAAAGCTTGAGCAATATCATTTCAAGGCTATTTCCTGAGGATTGAGGAGATGCTTGGTAAAGGACTTAACCTGTGTTCACTGCCAAGTTTAAGAAACATCTAGGCGTGTGGGGGAACTGGTGAATGTCCTGACAGAGGCCTGTGTGCAGAGGGAAGGGCCTTCCCAGGGAGGTCTCATCCTAAAGCGAGAAGCCTGTCAAGGCCAGCTGGGCCTGCTGGCGAGGGCTTTCCCGTTGGAAGGGTACCCCCAGCTAGTGCAGGGTGCTGATTATCCCCGAATCACTGACAGCATGTTTGGGTCCTTGAGGGGAAGAGCAAGGTGTAACTAACACCCAAAAGAACTCTGTAACTATTTTGGACCCAAGACACATTCCTTTTGGGGACCATTCTAATAGTTTTTCACATGAGTGAGAGCGCCGATTTCCTCCCATTGTGCTATAATGAACACAAACTTTGATACCTGGCAGACCAGGAGCGCACCTGTGTGGGACTGTGGCGTCTGAGGGACCTCCAGGGAGGGGTCCTCCAGGTGGAGGCAACACAAGGCAGCCTGGGTGTTTGGTGAAACTGTTATTAGCATCGCAGTGAACATTATGCCTTGAAGATGCTGGTCCCAGCTGAGTACGGGGAGACGGCTATATCCCGATAAGCACAGCAGATAGTCTAAGGAGCAAAGCTGAGCAGATTAACAGCAGTGTCTGCGGGAGCAGCCTGGACAGTGGTGGGTAGGCTGGAGGTCGAGCACATGTGAGACCCTGCCTGAGGATGCCCCAGACAGGGAGTTTACCGTGGGCCAGAGCTCTTGCATAAGTTGGCGAGAGCCAGAGTCAGAGCAATGTAGACTCCCTAAGGTAGAGACCTGTATGGCTTAGGCCAGGTGCAAAACGTTCCCTGTCACTGTTAAGAAAAGAACTTCTGCTCCATAAACTCTATAACTGAAAGCTCTGGAATTAAAAATTGAAAATACCTCATGATTTAAATTGTACTGGTTTGTACTAAAGAATACTTCCCAGGCCTAATCACCATGCCTTAAACAATTTGAATTAGTACAGAAGGACCAACAATTTAAGGTGAGACAGTGTGTAATATGATAAGTAAACCTGGAGAAACATTAACAAATAATCTTCCGTCCTGTGGGCCCTCATAATACTTTGTATTTCTCCTGTAGTTTATTGCTTTCAGCCTTTTAAGTTATTTGGTTTATAAATTGTTAAAGCTGGAAGATACCTCTGAGAGTAATTATAAACAGGGACATGCATAACCAAGCTCAGAGAGAGAGGTTAAGTGACTTGATTAAGATCATATCATTTCTTATTCCTCCTAGTAGGTTATAATGTCCTTGAGGGCGGGCATCGTGGCTCACCTGCCATGCCACACTCTGCAAAGCCCAGTGCCTTGTTCATTGATGGTACTGTAGAAATCAGCTGAAATGAGCTACACTGGCTCTTATTTATGTGAGATGCATTTTATATTGGGAATTCAAAACAGGACTGAAATCTTATGAGAAGCCATACAAGAATTTAAAGGCCCATTTCTGTGTAAGAAACTAGGACTCGGATGCATCTTCTAATGGGTGAAACAAACAAAAATGTATTTACTTATAAGTTATTTATTTAAATTGGAGTATAGTTGATTTACAATGTTGTGTTAGTTTCAGGTGTATAGCAAAGTGATTCAGTTATACACCACACACACACACACACACACACACACACACACACACACACACACACACACACATATATTCTTTTTCAGATT
Source organism: Tursiops truncatus (assembly GCF_011762595.2). Taxonomy (NCBI): domain Eukaryota; kingdom Metazoa; phylum Chordata; class Mammalia; order Artiodactyla; family Delphinidae; genus Tursiops; species Tursiops truncatus. The sequence continues at coordinate 23,375,111 of NC_047037.1, read as the reverse complement.
CTTTTCCCTTATAAGTTATTACAAAATATTCAGTATAGTTTCCTGTGCTATACAGTAGGTCCTTGTTGGTTATCTATTTTATATATAGTAGTGTGTATATGTTAGTCCCACACATTTATGTAATTCTTACCATGTGCTAGGCATTGTTCCAGCTGCTTTACAAATTTTCACTCCTTTGGTCTTCATAATAGACCTAAGAGTTAGGTCCTATGATCCTCACTTTACAGATCAGGAAAGGAAGGCATGGAGAGGCAAGTAACTTAAGTAACTTATTTAGGATCACACAGGGAATAATGACAGAGCTGGGATTCAAACCCAGTCAGCCGGGCTCCACGCTGCTTCTCCAAGGGTGTGGCCTGCTTAAGCAGTTCTGTGCAATTTTCTCTCCCTCTCTTTAAAATTATAACTGATGTGCAAGGCTTTCTTTGGCAATTTCTGCAGCCTGGTCACAAGCACCATGTGAGACTCCAAGAAGCCAACATTGCCACGGCTGACACATCTTCAAGTCTGTGTCAGCACAGGATGAACCGCAGCCAAACATGACACAACTGACGAGGCTCTGGGATGGCTGCCCTGTTAGAATCCTCAGGCAGAGTCAGCACAGGCAGAAACTTGTGAGACTTTGCTGACACAGCCTGCCAGCCTCAAGAGGCTTTTGTGGTGACCAGGGTGGCATGGAAGGAAGTTAAGACATTAGGGGTTGTAACTTTCTTTCTGCATCTTGCAGAGGTTGTAATTCATTCTGGGGAAAGTGCTGGAACTTCAAGCATTAGATCTATGTCCTTGAATAACTTTTCTTATCCAAGATTTGAACAAAGTACAAAAGCGGTTAAGCTGTCGTTTAGACTTGCCAGAGAACAGAGAAGTGACTGGAACAATTTGCCATAAAAGGAAAAGTACTCATTTCCAAAGCCTTTACTGAAATGATTGCTTTACTTAAATTTCAGATTTTCCCCATAAGATATAAAACTAGCCAGAGACTCTTGGTTCAAACTGAGCTTGTTTTATCTTAATGGCATATGTGGATTCAACAGTAGAAAACTGGGGAGATTTTTAGCCTCATATGTAACCTGGAGTTGATATTCAGTGGGATAGTGGGAAATAGATTGAGAATAAGATGTGGGTGAATACCAAAACTTGAAACTTTCAAATGTTCTTTGTTGTGATTATTATGAGATATCAACTTTCAATATTCTTGTTTAAGCTCTTTTGAATTCCTAGGCTATTGTGATTTGGCCAGTGTAGAGAAAAGGGTCACTCATTAATGTGTGGTAGTTTCCCAGCCAAAGCCCTACCTTGGAACAGACTGCTTGTCATCTGCTCAGTTGTTGTACAGAGATGCAATAAAGGGAACATCTTTTCCATTATAAAAAGGAAATTCCATTTTAAAAAGCTGGATAATTGTATACAGTTTAAATCAACCCTGAAATAATATTGGAACCAGACCAGATTCTGAGGTTAAAATAGATATCTTGGGACATATTCAACAGTTTGATGACAAAAGCCTGCATCCTGGGATTTATAGCCTGAGAGACTTTCATTCAATTTGGAAACAAATTAAATGGAAAAATTTGGGCCAAAGCGTGCAGCTCCCAACAATACATGCGGCTCAGATATTTACCATATGTTTTTCAAGATCAAAATACACACTGAATTTCAACGAGGTGCCAGGTATAGTGTTGTACAGTATAGTACAACAAGAGATAGTTCTGACCTCAAGAAATTATACCTCTATGTTAGCACTGAAATTCATGGAGATCTTTCCCATTCTTTGATCTTGCATATTGAGTTTATGATGAAGCCATGTAACAATGCCTTTGGCCATTAGATTAATTTAAGTAATTATTGCATAGTTTGTAACCTTTTTGGTATCATGGACCTTGGATCAGTTAGGATTAAATTCAGCTGGAAGTGACCAAAACGTCAAATAACTATGGCTTAAACAAGGTAGTAGTTATTTTTCCTGTAAACCTAAGCAATCTGTAACTAGAATGTCATCTCCATGATCATCAAGGATTCTAATTTATTTTCCTGTTATCTTCAACACTTGATTTCCACCTCATATTCCAAGATGGCTGGTCAAACCCCAGCCATCATGTTGATGGAAAGAGGATGGAGATAATCTCTTTTTCTTATTTAGTAACATGGTCATCTGTTGATGCCTTGCTGCAAGTGAAGGTGGATAGGGAAGTCTTTATTCTGACATTTCTGTTTTCAGCTAAAAATGAAGGTAAGGATGAATATTGGGAGGGTTGACAATCATCAGTCTATGTGACAGACACCTTTAAGAATCTTTTCAACTACAGGAAAAAAAAAAAGAATGAGAAAAAAAACTATCACATGGAGACTAAACAAATGCTACTTAAAAACCGGTGGGTCAACAATGAAATCAGGAAATACCTTGAGACAAACAACAATGAAAACACAACCTTATAAAATCTATGGGATGCAACAAAAGCAGTTCTAAGAGGGAAGTTCATAGTGATACGGGCCTTCCTCAAAAACAAGAAAAATCTCAAGACTCTTTTTAAATGCTAAGATGTCTTTAGAAAAATTCACATATGCATACACACATTTTAATATGATTTTAGGATTTTTTTCAGACTTCCCCTCTGATAGAGTCTTACCAAGTTCCCCAGAAATATGAAAATATGTAAATGACACTTTCATCAGCACCACCCTTGTCCCAAATAGGATTCTCCAGGAAGCAGATCTGAGGTGAAGTTAGAAGTTTTCAAGATTTTGGTGGGGGAAAAACACTTATCAAAATAAAAGGAGAAGAAATAGGGTTTGGCAGATGGGAGGCATCAGATAACTATGCAGAACTGAGAAAACTCTGCTAATTCAGTGGGGGGATTTTTGAGCAGAGACTGCCTTTTAGAGAAGTCTCACACTGGGCAGAAATGGCAAGGCCCCACTGCCTTGCTTAATCATTGACTGGTGTCTTTCCTGGCTAGAGTGAGACCTTGAGGGTAATGCTTAAGGGAGGTCCTAAAGGACATAAAAGCTAGAGGCTCTCTACTAATCACAGGCTTTGCAGCTGGGCAGGAGTCCTTTCTTGAAGGGATATGAGTGGTGCATCCATTGTCTGCAACAACCAGCTACCATTCAGAGGTTTAAGTTACCATAGGACCATCAAAGCCTGCTGTGGGTGTTAATGTCACTCTTGCCAAATTATACCTCTGTGTTAGCACTGAAATTCATGGAGATCTTTCCCATTCTTTGATCTTGCATATTGAGTTTATGATGAAGCCATGTAACAATGCCTTTGGCCATTTGTAATGAATGGCTTAAGAAAGGAGCAGGACAGCATCACTGTAAGATAACAAAATGGAGGAGAAGCTTCAACAACTGAACCATCTGTGGCTGAAATGTCATCTCTACCATCACCTACTAACCTGAGAGGGGCTAATGTCGGTCAACAGTTAGAGTCTTGGACACTCCCCATTATCCGAGAGGGAGTTAAGTGGTAACAATTGCTCTATCAGGCCAAAGAGAGATATGCCAATGTTCTGTGTCCAGTTCAGGAAGGAAGACTGTAGATTCTACATTAAGAATGTTGACAAAATTGTTGATTACTTAAAATGATCAAAATGGGCTTCCCTGGTGGCGCAGTGGTTGAGAGTCCGCCTGCTGATGTAGGGGACACGGGTTCGTGCCCCGGTCCAGGAAGATCCCACATGCCACGGAGCGGCTGGGCCCGTGAGCCATGGCCGCTGAGCCTGCGCGTCCAGAGCCTGTGCTCCGCGATGGGAGAGGCCACAACAGTGAGAGGCCCGCGTACCGCCAAAAAAAAAAAAAAAATGATCAAAATGGAGCTCAGTTAGTCTTGTAGAACTTCAGCTCACCTCCTGTCATGAGTTCTTGATTATTCACATAACTTAAAGCCTAGGAGTTGTATCATACTTAGGAAGTTATCAGCAAGTTGATGCATAACTTATCCATAAACGATGAGTTTGCTCAGTGCCAGGAAGGCCTCCACCATGACAATATGTTAACCATCTAGTGAAAATGTGAATTTGAGATATCCAGTGTCATTTTTCCTTTCTTTCTTTTTGGACAACAAGTGTTGAGAGCTGATATAATTATACTCTTCAATTCGTGGCATACTAACTCATTGTACTATTTAAAACTTTAGCCTTAATTTAATTTTATTTTCCCCTTATTATTTTCAGTCCCCGACATAGGCACTCACTCTTGTATGTTTCCTATATGTCCTCCAATAGGTCTGTATCTTTGTAAAATCTGTATGTTTTTCTGTGTGTATCTGTATTTTAAATTTCTATGCAAATTGCTCTCTAGATCTCCCTTAATTTTTAAAGTTATACTCATGTTGCTGTATATCCGTCCAGTTCTTTGCTTCTAACTGCTGCCTAGGATTCCAGAGCGTGCATCCACACCACTTTATTGACCCCCTCCCTAGTGATAGATCTCTTAGGTCACCCCCAACTCCTCGATGCCACCATCGGTGCTTCTGAGAGTCACATCTGCTGAGATAAGATACGTGAAATGTAAGCAGTGACTCTGCCTTTAAGGCACTCTCAGAGTTGGAACTACAAAAACTGTTAGAACAATAAAAAATCTTCTAGCACAGTGATACCCAGCAGGGGGTGATTTGGCTCTCCTCAGGTCAGGAGACATTAGGCAATGTCTGGAAACATTTTTGATTGTCATGACTGTCATCTGGTGGGTGGAGGCTAAGAATGCTGCAATGCAGGGTAGTTCCCTACAGCAGAGAATTATTCAACCTAAAATGTCAATAGCACGGAGATTGAGAAACTGTTATAGCACGATTACTTTTACCTCTGAAAATCTATTCCCTTTATACATTCTTTGAGTTTTGATCTGGTTTGGTTTTCTTGCTTCTGCTTCCTTAATGTACTGTGACACTGACATTCCTTTCCTTGTTCGTCCTGCTTTATTTATTGGCTTTGACTTCTGCTCTGTCTTGTTCCTCTAACTGTGGTCACTTGTTTTGACTGGGATCAATTCATGGCAATTTCCATTTATATATCTGCAGGAAGCTCCTACTTAATGGCTTGACTTTTCATCCCAGTTCTTCCCATTCCTTAATATAACACAGTAATGTTTCTTGCTGTAAATCAATAACTTGATATTCTGATTTATATATCTGTGGAAGAGATATTAGTTATGAAATAATCTCCATTCTCCACTTCTACCTTACTAACTGGACCCCAATTTTATTCCAGGTGGAATCAGTAAAATATTAAATACTCAGGCCTCATTTTCAGTTATTCGTGACACGTAAGCAATCATTGTTGATGGGTCTTCCAAAATGTTCCTTAAAAAGAAGACCGACAACTCCCATGCTCGTTCTTTGCTCTCTACCTCTTCTTCTGTATATCTTCCTGGAATGTGGACATCCTGGGCATCTTGAATAATGAGGCAGCCGTGATAATGGAAGGAAATGATAGGAATAGTGGAGTAGAGAGATAGAGTTTGGGTCCGTGGTGGTAAGTGTAACCACTACACCAGCCATGGTTCACAACTTTGGACTTATTTTACGTAGGAGAGAAATCTTTTTTTTTTAACATCTTTATTGGAGTATAATTGCTTTACAGTGGAATGTTAGTTTCTACCTTATGACAAAGTGAATACATAATGCTACTCTCTCACTTTGTCCCAGCTTACCCTTCCCCCTCCCCATGTCCTCAAGTCCATTCTTTACGTCTGCATCATTATTCACTCTTATTTAATGATGATGTGAGCTTAGCTCATATGAATCCCCCACGTGCCCCACCCCATGATGGAAGGAGGAGCTTTCAGTGTGCTGGCAAAATGAAGTCTGAGCCTGGAAAGCTAAAGATACTAATTTTAGACGATACTGGACTCATGAAAGTAAATTCTCCTCTATGAAGCCTCCCACCTGTCCGCCACCTTTTCCAGGTGATTGATAGACTTTGTCATCACCTGCCTGAAAGCCTCAAGATTTACATCATTACCAACCTTCAACATGAACTATCCACCTATGAAAGTTCAACATGAACTATCCACCTATGAAACCATCTTTTCTATTTCTAGCGAAATGTTATTTTAGAAGATGTTAAGTATATATGTGTATACACACACACACACACACACATACACACACACACACACACACACACACACATATATATATATATATATATATATATATATATATACACACACACATAAAATTATGTAGTGTTTGCCTGAAAATATTAGCAAGAAGCAACATGTCATGATCTGGAAAAGGTAACTGACCTTCAAACCTGGAGAAGGTGCCAAGTTTCCAAACTGACCAAGAAAATGGTCAAGAATCATTATTGATTTTAAAAGACCATTTCAGGGGAAAAACTTCTTTTTTTCTTAGATGCCATCTCAAAATGTTTTGCATTTTTGTGGAGCTTAAGGAACATGTGAACTTCATTCAAGGAAGCCGGAAAGCCCATGTCCATAGGACTTGAGCAATGGATGTGCTAAGTCTTTCATCGAAGGCCTGCCTTCTTTAACTATCTCCATTCTGCCCTAGAAAAAGACATATCATGTAGCAAAGGATGTATTATGGTGTTGTTGGATCTATAGCTGTTCTTTACACATTGAAAAGAGGTTGTGCGTGATAGTTTAGGTCATGGATAGTGAATATAAAGGTGTCACTGACCTCCTCATCAATTATGATATGACTTTTGTGAGGCTGGATGAACAATAGTATTATCAGTATCCCTCTAATCCAGAGGCATCAAAGGTTCATATTTTAACTACATGACTTACCCCTTAAGGACGTTTCAGAAACTATAAGATGAAAGTGACAGTAATCCTTCATAGGACACTACAACTGCTGAAGTGGAATCAGCTTAATGGATTTGGAAATATCAGTGTAACGACCTCAGAATATGATATCTGCTTATCATATAAAGATAATGCTAGATCAAGGTATAGAGGTATTATAGGAGCTGAAGAGGCTGAGATTCACTGTTTCTAGTCCTGGGGTATATCTAGGCCAGTCTGTAGCCTGAGGAATGACCTCTTTCCTCTGTCTACCTAAAGTGCAGGGGCAGACCCAGTGCTTGGGCTGTACTCTAAAGAGATTGCTGTCTGGCTGAATTAGTGCTGAGTCACTTGCATCTACCCAGGGGAGTTTTAGGAAACTTCATGAAAGCCTGACCAGTGTCTTTATTTATTTTGTTTAAACCACTACTGACTTACTCTGACAGAAGGCATAAGAAAAGTTAGAGTTAATTCCTGGGGCAAAGCTGAAGAATGGAGAACATCAGGATATAACCAGTAGCATCATATTAGGGAACACAGGTGTGCATGGCTATTGCTTGGATAGATAGCCTTAAATCTTTCAGTCTCTTGGGACAAGCTGATTCTTCAAGATTTAATCAGATTGCCTTGAACTCCAACCCTTGTGGTCTTCCCCAATATCTCCAGGGATCTCAGAGGCTTCGTTTTCCTGATTCACTTTAGTTTTGAGTCCTGACTTCTGATTTATTCCCTTCTCTGTTGTGAATTTCATGTACAGCCTCTTTTTGGCATCACCAGGCTGGACATTAGCTACATCCCTTTATTTTTTGAAGTGCAAGGATATATGACATAAGTAGCCGCCTTTCTGCAGGAAAAAGGAGGTACAAAGTGGTTAAGTAATTTGCCCAAAGGCACCCAACTAGTAAGTTAGAAAAAAACAACATGGGACCTGACAATCTTGGGACAAGGCAGACAATGACTATACAAAGTGATAAGAAGTGCTGGAATGGAGGGGTGGAGGGTGGTGGTCAGTTGCTCTGCCTGGCAGAGAAAGAATACCTTCAGACAGGGAGGACTGCATTACACTAGAGTCAAGTCTTGAAAGACAAATAGACACTCAAAAGTTAGAGGGAAGGTAGGGAATATGGGAACAAATACCGAGAGGCAGGAGAGTATGGCAGTTATCCTGAATCACCAAATAGGGGAAGGGGCAACAGCGGCTAGAAAGCTGCTTAGATAGAAGTGTGCCATGCTGAAGTTTTATACTGTGGGTACTAGGAGGCCACTGAAGGATTTTGAGCAGGGGCATGGCATGACTGAATTTGTAGGTTTTGCTCTTTTAATGATTCTTCTGCTTACTGGCAGTCCCCTTCTTCCCTACTGAAGCCTGTCACTGATGTGCTATTAAACCTGGGTCTATGTTCTCAGGAACTGTCCAGCATGAGCTGACTCACCGTTAAGAGTGAGCACCGTCCCAGGCATGCCATCGTCTCCTCCCCAGTTACGAGAAAGCCACCTCCTCTCCATCATATCTCTGGGTGTTTCACTGTCCCAAGTCAGAAGAAGACAGCTTGAGAGATTTGAGCCAACTGCCTTCTAACTGCATCTCCGCCTTCCCTTTGGAAACAAAATTACAGCCCACGGAAGAGAAAGATCACTCCACCAATGCACAGGCCCTATAATACCTATGATGCTGGCCTCAGCCAGGCCTCTATGACCCACCCAATCACATTCGCTACTCCTCTCCCATAAAGCCTCTGGGACTCGAACCAGCAGCCACTTCCCTGCATTGCAGGTGTCTCAGAAATGAGGTTCCTTGCTCACTCTACGGCAGTTAGAGGCGTAAAGTGCTCTTGAGAGAGACTCTCGCTGGTTCTAAAAAATAATGCTCTTTTAAGTACGGCCAGAGTGCTCTCTTATAATTTATTTAAGAGGTCATAAAGTTTCTGCCAGCTCTGCCTTTTCAAACCCCAGCCTCAAATTCTAAACCAGAGCACTGAGCAGCCATTATCTTAAAATTCTCCTTATCATTCTGTTGTAACCTTTCCCCAAATAGTCTAATAGCATGAAGAGTTTTCCTTCAAAGGAAAGGTTCCAAACTTCATGTCTAATATTTTTCCCAAGGCGATTGAAACTACCTGAAATGTACATAAGACTTATACAATGGAAATAAAATTACCTTAGTAAGACTTTAAACTCAGGTTGAGTTTCTGGAGCTATAATTCTTCTCCAGGACAGGCCTGCGGCAAAATGATACCATAGGAAACATTTGCACATACCTCGTTGGCAAAATTTCTCTCAAGGGTGTCTGCTTTCAGATGTTATACCTTAGTGTGGCTGTACAGTCATGTAGTACCTCTCCCAGAGTAATTTTCATTTTGAGACTACTCGCGACATCACAGGATCCAGATTTACCCTAGCTGAGGCTTGGATGAGTCAAGCAGTGGGGTTAGGTGACTCCTGCCCCTCTTTAACGAATACCAATATGCATTTATTAATTAACCCAGGAGTGTGAGATCTCTAGGAAAAATGAATCTTGAATTGTGTTCACAAATTGCCTTTGGACTTATATAGACATGCCTGATGGACTTGGGAGCCAGGGAGCTCAATATCAGTAAACATATGATTATATATGTGTATGACGATTTAATTCCCGTTTACCTCTTCCACTAGACTGTTAAGCTCCATGAGGGTGGGCGCCAGGACTGTTTTTTCTCATCATTATATTTCCCATACACAGCACAGGGTGCGTAAGTATAAATCTTACTTGTGGGTAGAATCAAATGGCCTGGAAGCTACTTGAGAGAGACACATGAGATAGACAGAGGAAAAGGAATGGGTGTCTTAGTCATCTCAAGCTGTACTAACAGTCTTGGCGGCTTAAACAACAGAAATTTATATTTTACGTTCCTGGAGGCTGGAAAATCCAAGGTCATGGTGCTGGTCAATTTGGTTCCTGGTAAGATCTCTCTTCTTGGCTTCCAGATGCTTGCCTTCTCCCTGTGTATGGTGGCATGGTGGTAGTGGTAATGTGAGCAAGGAGGGGAGGGGGAAAGGATCGCTTCCAATTCTTATAAGGCCACAGTCCTATTGAATTGGGACCCCACCCTTATGAACTTATTTAATCTTAATTACCTCCTAAAGACCCTATCTCCAGATACAGTCACATTGGGAATTAGGGCTTCAGCATATGAATTTTGGGAGGACATAAACCTCTAGCAATGGGTTTCAGAGACAGAAGGACCTGACAAAATTTACTTATGTTCTGTACAGTCTCAAGTAGTTTAAAGTTTCTGAGTCTCGGTTTCCTTGTTTGAAAATGAAGATAATTATAGCTACCTGCAGGTTTATGAGAAGGATAAGTAATATAAACAACACTTGACTCAGGACTTAGGGCAGGAACCCAATAAATATTGGCCCTCTTGTTTATCTTTATGGGGCTTTCTTAGGACTGGCTTCAGATGGGACTGAGACATGCCTGGCAAACACTGGGGGTGGGATGTCCAGAAGCCTCTTTACATGGGGAACCTTGATGTGGAAGAGTCTGTGTTCAAGAAGCCTGACTGGGGCTTCCCTGGTGGCACAGTGGTTGAGAGTCCACCTGCCGATGCAGGGGACACGGGTTCGTGCCCCGGTCCGGGAAGATCCCATATGCCGCGGAGCGGCTAGGCCCGTGAGCCATGGCCGCTGAGCCTGCGCGTCCGGAGCCTGTGCTCTGCAACGGGAGAGGCCACAACAGTGAGAGGCCCGCGTACCGCAGGAAAAAAATAAAAAATAAAAAAATAAAATGCAAGGACTAGCTTCTTTATGTGTATCATGGTGATCATTATATTACCCTACAGGATGATTTTTTAGATTGAATGAAATAAAGTATGAAGCACTTTGCACCTAGTGGGTAGTGAACACATTTATTGAATTGAGTTGCCTGGGCAGCAAGACTCGTGGGATTTTTCCACCCCTACAATCCACTAGCTGTGTCCACTTTAGCAAGTCTTTAATAATTGCTGACTTATTACTAGATTCTACCTCCAAGCAATCTGTCAATCCTACCAATTTCTCTGATCTGTTTCTGCCTTGCCAAGTTCTATTTTTTAAATTTGTTTTGTAATCCATTGGTAATAGGGACTGGCTGTGAGACTGCAGCTTCATTGCAGAGGTAGCATTTTTGAGTGAACCCCCATGGTGGTCCCAAGAACGGTGACTGGACTGCTGCATGGAATTTGTGAGACCATTTCATAAGTGATGTTTTCCAGAGGAACTCTGGTTTCATCAATTCCAGAGCAAACTTTGGACCTTGGTCAAGGTTTTGTAAGCATTTGTACTCTCTGGGGCCAAATTCTTAATTTGTGAAAGAGAAGGTGTTGAGGTGGAGGAGATGAGTTTAAAAAAACGCAGTGACTTGGGCTTCCCTGGTGGCGCAGTGGTTGAGAGTCCGCATACCGATGCAGGGGACACGGGCTCGTGCCCCGGTCCGGGAGGATCCCACAGGCCGCGGAGAGGCTGGGCCCGTGAGCCATGGCCGCTGAGCCTGCGCGTCTGGAGCCTGTGCTGCACAACGGGAGAGGCCACAACAGTGAGAGGCCCAAGTACCGCAAAAAAAAAAAAATATATATATATATATATGCAGTGACTCAGTGCTAAGGACAATCAGTCCTGAAGAGAAATGGTTGGTTTACCCTGAATTAGATCCTTTAACTTTCGCAAATGTGAAGCTTATAATAGATTGTTATGAGAAATTAATTGGCATCTTGTATTATTTTTCTGTGATGTATGTTGTTTCTTTAGAAACAAGAGGACTTAAATTGGGCTTCTTCCCAAGGTTTGGGCTCTCCTTGTTCCCAAGAGAGGATTAACAGAAAGAGTTTTAGGCATACCAGAGCTGACCCGAAAGAGCAGGAGAGAACTCTGATGGTATTTTGTGTTCTCACTGAGTAATTGCTCTACCCAAGAAGTTCATGCCTCAAACACTGAGAAGGAACACGAAAGGCTTGCAGGTGGCCCAATGAGGGCACTTGGAGGTGGCAAGACCTGGAAGTGAATGCCTGCCTGTGAGTACGGGGGCATGGCCACTGGACTCAGTGAAGTGTCCCTGGTGAGGCTTGGTGCAGAGGGAGCAGAGCCACAGACTTTTGAAACGGTTTCGTAAGCCTGGTCAGGGAGCATCCTCACCATCCACCTGACGGAATGATAACCAGACGCCTCATTCTTGTCTTAATAGGTTAAAGTTCTAGTGAAATGATGTGAGAGTGAGGAAACCATGAAAATTTATGATTTTGGACATCTTGTTGGCCTTGGTCAACAGATGCAGGATTTTAGTCAGTTTAGTACAAGTAAGGAAATATGACCTGTCTCACACATTGAGGGCTGTTGAGCAAATTATACAAGTTACTAGTCCACCTAACCCTGGAATAAAGAACTAATCCTTCAGTAAATTACTTACATGCCTAAATGGGAACTGGTTATGAAACCTTTATTGTTTTGTTGATGGGAAAGCTTTCTTAAAAACATAAAAGAAACAAAATATCAAATCAGCATATTAAAAGTTTAGAAACAGTCTACATATCCATTAGCAGAGAATAGATAAAGTGTGAAGTTTTAATACAAAGGAAATCAATGGCAATATATCTCAGACTTTAGTGTGCATCTATCATGCAGGGACCTTGTTAAAATGCAGATTCTGATTCTGTAGGTCTGGAGTGGGTCTCAAGATCCCACATTTCTAATAGATTCCCAGGTGACGTGATGCTGCCAATCCACAGACACTACCTGGAGGAAGGTTCTGTCCAACAGTTAAAGTGCACCAGAGCTACACCTGCCAAGATAAAGAAATCTCAAACACATATCTTTGAGGTAAGGAAGCATGTTGTAGAAGGATGTGTAGGATATAATACAATTTAAATAAAATGCAAACAATGCAAAACAATGTTGCATATTTTTTATTGAGGCATGACATGTATATAGTGAAAGTGTAAAAACAAGAGTAAGATTGATAAACATTAAATTCATAATAGTGGCTATCTTTGGGGGAATTGGAGAGGAAAGAGATTGAGATTATACATGGGGCTTTGATATGATCTGCAGTGTTTGTTTCTTAAGCTTGGTGGTGTGTACAAAGGTGTAACATTATTTTCTTTATTTTTGTATGTCAGTATTAGTAGGACTGTGGGGTGTGTGTGTGTGTGTGTGAATTCAGTTGTCCAGTAGAGATTCTGTATAAAAATTTGAGCTTTTTCCTTGTGATCTTTTGTTTTGAAGATAAAGTTAAAGAATAATCTCAACTGATTTTATTCCTTGGAGGCATGGAAGATGGGTAAAAGACAACAGTACTATACTGAGAAAAAGGGGAAAAAATTATTTAAGAAGAGATACGATATTTTCTTAAGTATCTTCAACAGAGGTTTTTTTTTTTCCATGATAGGTAATTCAACACATATTTCATTGTTAACATTTAAAATTTGCCAATGAGGGACTTCCCTGGTGGTGCAGTGGTTAAGAATCCACCTGCCAATGCAGGGGACAGGGGTTCAAGCCCTGGTCTGGGAAGATCCCACATGCTGCAGAGCAACTAAACCCATGAGCCACAACTACTGACCCTGCACTCTAGAGCCCACGAGCCACAACTACTGAGCTGGCGTGCCACAACTACTGAAGCCCGTGTGCCTAGAGCCAGTGCTTCACAACAAGAGAAGCCACTGCAATGAGAAGTCTGCTGACCGCACCTAGAGAAAGCCCACGCACAGCAACGAAGATCCAACGCAGCCAAAAATAAAATAAATAAACAAATAAATTTATAATTAATTAATTAAATTTGCCAATGAATAAACGTTGACATTCTGGTAAAAGAGGAGCTTGTGTTAACACTGGAAGGGTGTTAATTAAAAACAGCCCATATTTTATCGTTAACTACATGTAGCATTGATGTACTTACAAGGAAACATTTTCTGTTTAGTTATTCTATTTCTGTTTAAAATTAGGGTCTTTTTTTTTTTGAAGGAAATTAAAGAACTAGGAATTTTAGTGAATAAAAATAAATGTCACAAAGAGAAAAAACGGTAAGATCAACAAGAGGTAAATGGGCAAAATACACAAATAGAATTCTCACAAAAGCAGAAATACAATTTATATACAATTACCTAGAATTATGTGCAAGTTCACTAGGTTTGAAAAAAATGCGTAACAAAACAGCTATGAATGATGCTTTTTGCCCTTCTAATGAGCAAAAAGCTTTTATTATTTCTTTAAACTATAATATTTAATTTTGCTGAGGCTGTGTTACGCTGAGCACTTCCATTTAATCGGTATTAGAGTAAATTGTAACAATTTGGAACTCATTTGGCAGCACGTGCCAAGCGTCCTGAAATGTTCATTATTTCTCCTGAAGAATCTCATTTAAGAATTCTATCTGAAATTCAGAAAATATGCATAAATATTTTCATCACGATTTTATATATAATAGTGAAAATGCTGAAGTAACCTAAATTGATTTGGACCCTACAGAAAGAGGATGTGAAGATGAGATTATATATATAAGAGATTTATTGGACAAATCTGTGAAAGATAAAGAAGGGGGAGAAGAAGTTGGAAGAGGCTTCAGGTTGCAGCGTAGTTCTCAGAAAGTCTCAGCTATACTGATGGGGAGTCCTTGAACAAAGGCTGTAGGGTTCCTGCTTTGGGTAGGAATATCCCGGCTCTAGTTCGCACTGTGTGCTCAGTCACTGGCTGGGAGCAAGCGGTCCAAGAGGAGGCTGACCTTGGTGGGAACACCATGGCAGAGCCAAGGAACAGTGCCTGGAGCGGTCATTGAACTGTGCTTCCTGCCACCGTTCCTCTTGTAGATCTGAGCAGTGCACTTCCATGACGCCACAGAACTGCTATGTCTAGAAGATAAAATTTTAGGGTAAGTTACACTCTGATGAGGGTAAGCTTGATGATGTAACAAACAACCACCTTCATGGCATAAAAAGTAAAGTTCTAATTCTTGCTCATGTCACAGTCCAGTCAGGTATTTGGTAAATGGCCTTTTATGTGGTGATTCAACAGTGCAGATTCTTTCCAACTTCTTGGATTCCTGAGTCTTCTTGGATTCCAGTTGAGAGAAGAAGGAAGGGAGGGCAGAGGGAAGATTTGGAAGACAGACTTAGGAGTGACATACATCCCTCTCATCTATAGTCCGCTGACTAGAATATAGCTGATCTAACTGCAAGGGCACCTGGGAATGAAGAGAAGCACATGGGTGCTGGCACTAAGAGTACCAATATTCTGCCACATCCATGATCCATCCATTCAGCAGAATATTATGCAGATATTTACAAATGTCTTTAAAACTCATCCTTAATTTTATTGAAAGCTATAGGTAAAGGTAATAAGATTATAAGCTATATATACTAACTTTAAAAAATAATCTAAATCTACAAAAAGAAATAATTCAAGAAAGAAATTTTCTCAAGTATCATCATAATTGTCTTAGGACATGCCATTGTGGAAGTTTTTCTTTGTAACTGTTTGTTATTTTTCAGTCATTTTCTATGCATTCCTGTAAATTGCTATTTTATATTTTACAAACATAATCTATAATAGAAGATATGAAGGAGTTAACTCCAGGCTGTTAGTATTAATTACTGAAAGACTGGGTTAGGAATGGGGAAGGGTGAGCTGAAAAAAAGGAAACAAAATTATTACAGTAAGAAAATAGTCTATAAAGGTAAAATACCCTCCAGACATTTAGTACAGAAATATAGCAGGTTAGAGTTTAAATTTCAAGATGTAATATTATCTATTTTTGAAAAACAAATTTTTTATAACTCCTCAAATTTAAGGAACTTCTACATTGTTAACATGGGAAAGTTTTGAATATAGGCCTCGCTGATCCGCTGAAATGTCTGCACTCTGCCCTTCTCCTCTTCCCTGGCCGCCTCTACTCTCAACGACAAAGCTGCTCTTGTCCACTACTAATGCTCTGCTCTGGTTTCTTCCAATGCCACGTTCTCTCCCAGTAGGTTAGTGCTATTTAACTAAATGACAGCTTTAATGTCAGCCACTACTGCAGCCGTTAACCCACTCCTGATTAAGCAGGTTCGTGCCACACATGTAGTGAAACCAGTATTTTAAAACAAAGCAAAACAGCGCACACACATAACCTAAAAAACACAGCACTGGACACATTTTAGAGTAACTTTTTATCCTAAACATGCTGATATGAAGTGAACAAATGGTAAATTCAGTTCTCTTTTCAAAACCAATCAGCCATTAACAAAATAAATTAATCCGACTCTAGGGGTCTCCATTCTATAGCATGCTTACTTCTGTTCGTTAGCTTCAATCTTGGAGGCCAGATGGGACTAAGACCAGCTGACTATTTGGGGTCGTTTGTGTTTCCATACAAATTGTGAAATTTTTTGTTCTAGTTCTGTGAAAACTGCCAGTGGTAGTTTGATAGGGATTGCATTGAACCTGTAGATTGCTTTGGGTAGTACAGTCATTTTCACAATGTTGATTCTTCCAATCCAAGAACATGGTATATCTCTCCATCTATTTGTATCATCTTTAATTTCTTTCATCAGTGTCTTATAGTTTTCTGCATATAGGTCTTTTGTCTCCTTAGGTAGGTTTATTCCTAGATATTTTATTATTTTTGTTGCAATGGTAAATGGGAGTGTTTTCTTGATTCCAGTTTCAGATTTTTCATCAGTGTATAGGAATGCAAGAGATTTCTGTGCATTAATTTTGTATCCTGCTACTTTACCAAATTCATTGATTAGCTCTAGTAGTTTTCTGGTAGCATCTTTAGGATTCTCTGTGTATAGTATCATGTCATCTGCAAACAGTGACAGCTTTACTTCTTCTTTTCCGATCTGGATTTCTTTTATTTCCTTTTCTTCTCAGATTGCTATGGCAAAAACTTCCAAAACTATGTTGAATAAGAGTGGTAGGGGTGGGCAACCTTGTCTTGTTCCTGATCTTAGTGGAAATGCTTTCAGTTTTTCACCATTGAGGACGATGTTGGCTGTGGGTTTGTCATATATGGCCTTTATTATGTTGAGTAAAGTTCCCTCTATGCCTACTTTCTGGAGGGTTTTTATCATGAATGGGTGTTGAATTTTGTTGAAACCTTTCTCTGCATCTATTGAGATGATCATATGGTTTTTCTCCTTCAATTTGTTAATATGGTTTATCACATGGATTGATTTGTGTATATTGAAGCATCCTTGCATTCCTGGAATAAACCCCACTTGATCATGGTGTATGATCCTTTTAATGTGCTGTTGGATTCTGTTTGCTAGTATTTTGTTGAGGATTTTTGCATCTATATTCATCAGTGATACTGGCCTGTAGTTTTCTTTCTTTGTGACATCCTTGTCTGGTTTTGGTGTCAGGGCGAATAGCCAAAGCAATCTTGAGAACGAAAAACGGAGCTGGAGGAAGCAGGCACCCTTACTTCAGACTATACTACAAAGCTACAGTAATCAAGACAGTATGGTACTGGCACAAAAACAGAAAGATAGATCAGTGGAACAGGATAGAAAGCCCAGAGATAAACCCACGCACATATGGTCACCTTATCTTTGATAAAGGAGGCAGGAATGTACAGTGGAGAAAGGACAGCCTCTTCAATAAGTGGTGCTGGGAAAACTGGACAGGTACATGTAAAAGTATGAGATTAGATCACTCCCTAAAGCCATACACAAAAATAAGCTCAAAATGGATTAAAGACCTAAATGTAAGGCCAGAAACTATCAAACTCTTAGAGGAAAACATAGGCAGAACACTCTATGACATAAATCACAGCAAGATCCGTTTTGACCCACCTCCTAGAGAAATGGAAATAAAAACAAAAATAAACAAATGGGACCTAATGAAACGTCAAAGCTTTTGCACAGCAAAGGAAACCATAAACAAGACCAAAAGACAACCCTCAGAATGGGAGAAAATATTTGCAAATGAAGCAACTGACAAAGGATTAATCTCCAAAATTTATAAGCAGCTCATACAGCTCAATAACAGAAAAACAAACAACCCAATCCAAAAATGGGCAGAAGACCTAAATAGACATTTCTCCAAAGAAGATATACAGACTGCCAACAAACACATGAAAGAATGCTCAACATCATTAATCATTAGAGAAATGCAAATCAAAACTACAATGATATATCATCTCACACCAGTCAGAATGGCCATCATCAAAAAATCTACAAACAATAAATGCTGGAGAGGGTGTAGAGAAAAGGGAACACTCTTGCACTGCTGGTGGGAATGTGAATTGGTACAGCCACTATGGAGGTTCCTTAAAATACTACAAATAGAACTACCATATGACCCAGCAATTCCACTACTGGGCATATACCCTGAGAAAACCATAATTCAAAAAGAGTCATGTACCAAAATGTTCATTGCAGCTCTATTTACAATAGCCCGGAGATGGAAACAATCTAAGTGTCCATCATCGGATGAATGGATAAAGAAGATGTGGCACATATATACAATGGAATATTACTCAGCCATAAAAAGAAACGAAATTGAGCTATTTGTAATGAGGTGGATAGACCTAGAGTCTGTCATACAGAGTGAAGTAAGCCAGAAAGAGAAAGACAAATACCGTATGCTAACACATATATATGGAATTTAAGAAAAAAAAAATGTCATGAAGAACCTAGCGGTAAGACAGGAATAAAGACACAGACCTACTAGAGAATGGACTTGAGGATATGGGGAGGGGGAAGGGCAAGCTGTGACAAAGTGAGAGAGAGGCATGGACATATATACACTACCAAACGTAAGGTAGATAGCTAGTGGGAAGCAGCTGCATAGCACAGGGAGATCAGCTCAGTGCTTTGTGACCACCTGGAGGGGTGGGATAGGGAGGGTGGGAGGGAGGGAGATGCAAGAGGGAAGAGATATGGGAACATATGTATATGTATAACTGATTCACTTTGTTATAAAGCAGAAACTAACACACCATTGTAAAGCAATTATAGTCCAATAAAGATGTAAAAAAAATACTAATAATAATAATATTGTCTCATCTCCAGGTGAGTTTCTTTGACCTACTGCTGACTCAGCACTTCTTTTTTCTGTAATGGCTTCAGCATAGTTGAGGAACAGCTGGCATTGGCTGTGTAGAAGTCTAACTGACAAGGAAACAAGGATTTGCACTCCCACTTCTTCATACTCAAATTGGTTCTTCTTTAGCAATTCTTTAACCTGTTTCTATAGTTAGTTTTAAAGTTAAGTCCTGCCTCGCAGTAAGGCTCTTTTTTTTGGTGGTGTTTATCCCTCCTATTTACCCACACGTTGGAATAATTACCTTCCTGATGAGTGGGTCTCCCCAGCGCCTATAGGGGAGGTGCTCCATTGACCAGCTGTCTCCCTCCCCAGGAGTCTGAGACCAACTGAACTCAGTGCAAAAGGAAGACCAATGTGTTATTTCCACCCTATACCACCTTTGCAAATAGTCAGGTGCACAAAGATTTATTTTGTTTTGGGGATGGTTTTCCCCACGAGGCGTAGCTCTTCCATGACCATCTTCTTCTTCACTCGAGTTCACTCATAAACCACCTGTGAGAATAGCTGCAGAGGTGTGAGAAAATTAATAGGCTGGATGCTAGTAAACTTTAAAGATGAGAAGTACTTTACAACAGCTAATTATAATTTATTTAAGTAGTAAAACTTTTTTATTATGTGAAACTGCATCTATAGAATTTCTGTTGACAAGAAAAATATGCTGAAACATCTTTTTTTTTTTTTAGAATAATTCTTTATTTTTATTTATTTATTTTTGGCTGTGTTGGGTCTTCGTTTCTGTGCGAGGGCTTTCTCCAGTTGCGGTAAGCGGGGGCCACTCTTCATCACGGTGCGCGGGCCTCTCACTATAGCGGCTTCTCTTGTCGCGGAGCACAGGCTCCAGACGCGCAGGCTCAGTAGTTGTGGCTCACGGGGCTAGCGGCATGTGGGATCTTCCCAGACCAGGGCTCGAACCCGTGTCCCCTGCATTGGCAGGCAGATTATCAACCACTGCGCCACCAGGGAAGCCCTGAAATATCTTTGAAGCAAAACAAATAAAGTAGTTTAAGGCAAAATGATGATTCCCCAAATTTTCTTTCGGCACCCTTGGCTTAAAACCAAACTAAGTCCAACCAAATCAAACAAACCAAGCCACACTATCCAAACAATAATGTCCTTAACGATGGCCAATGTATCTTACTATATCACCACATTATGGGACAATGTTATGTGCTTAATATTATGAGTTTTGAAGTTGCAGAAACTAGATACAAATTCACACTTTGCCAGTTTCTAGCTGTAAAATATTGGGTACTTATTTAACCTTTCTTGAACTCAGTTTTCTCATCTGTAAAATGGGATATTGGGAGGACTAAGTACTATAATGTGTTTGTAAAATAGTGACTGATTCAAAATAAGTGCTTGGTTAGTCTGTTTGGGCTGTTACAACAAAAATGCCATAGACTGGGTGGCTTAAAGAACAAAAATTAATTTCTCACATTTCTGGAGGTTGGGAAGTCCAAGGTTAAGGTGCTGGGAGATTTGGTCTGGTGAGAGCCCACTTCCTTGTTCATAATTGGCCATCTTCTTGGTGTGTCCTCATGGCAGAAGGGACGAGAGCTCTCTGGGGTCTCTTTTATAAGGCACCAACCCCATTCATAAGCGCTCCACGTTCATAACCTAATTACCTCCCAAAGACCATACCTCCTAATATGAACACTTTGGGAATTAGGATGTCAATATATGATTTTTTTTTTAGGGGAGCAGGGGCGACACAAAAAATTCAATCTGTAACAGTACTCAATAAAAACTAGGACTTAGGAGTTGTAAAACGTTGCCCTTCAGCCAGTGTGCACCAGGGTCTCATTTCTCCAAACCCATGAACTATGGCCAGCATCTGGACTGATTGGTGATATTGGAGACTAATTAATTGCTGTCCTTGGTGCACCTGCGTTTTAACATTTGCTAATGTTACCCTTATGTAATAATATGTTGTGAGACTATTTCAAAGTGAAAAAAAAAAAAAAAGTAGCCTCTTCATTCTCTAACTCCCCCACCTCACGTTTCACACTTCTTACCCTTTTAATAGACCTCACAGTAAAAACAAACTAATAAACAAATTCAATCCAAGCAACAAAACACTCCTTTTGGAGACTATCGTATTGATGTGTTGTGTAAAGACAAATGTAAAATGCAGATAAACAATAGCAAAAACCTTAAAATCCTCTGCTGGTTTTAGAAAATCTTTCCTAAGTTATTGAAGTTACTTTGAGTTACCTCATATGTTTGACTGAGAGCCGGCTTATCTCCCTTGTTATCTTTTGCTTGATCATCTGTCTAGAGCAAAGATTGTCTCTCTGTCTGTAGAGGAGATGGCATAGCCTTTGTTGAGTTCTAAATTAGGAAACATTTGTTCTAGTTCTGAATTGGCCCCTGACTTGCTGTGTGACTCTGGCTTCCTCATATAACTTCTCTGATCCTTAGTTTTCTCTACTCTATTGGTAGCATGGTATATATAAGTGGTAACTATTGGGTCTTAATAATGATGTTATTTTGGCAAAATATGTAGGAATTCTTAAATCTATTATTTTCTCAAGAATTCACCATTTGAGATAAACAAAAAGAAAAAGAAGAATATAGTGGCCGCACAAATAAGGTTAGCAATGGCTTTGGCCTTCGAATTTAGGCAGTTCTTCTGATAACTCAGCTGAACCTTGAGGATTTATTATTTTTTTTAATTTAATGCTAAGTAGGCCAAGAGAACTTCAAACCAAAGCTGGCTTTGCTTGTTTTTTTGTTTTTCCCTAAGCACAAGCTACAGACCTTGTTCTTCTCACCCAAGAGACCTGAAGATAAGGCGTGAAAGAGAAAACCAGCAGTTAGGATTACTGCCTCAATGAGAGGGCAGGAGAGATGGAAGGAGAGAGGGAAGGAGAGGGAGTGAGAGAAAGACTGAGAATCTGAACAAGAGCTACATGCTGGTCATTCAGAAATTATAGAGTGAAAGGAACACCCCTCATGACTAACATTTACTTGGGTACAGTAACGCCATTAGTGCACTGCCCAGTATACGGGATACTCAACTTTTGTGGTGTTATTTGACAACGTTGGGGTGCTATGCCTTTTCAGTCAAAAACAAAAATCACCTTTGACTGTTTTCCTGATTAAGAAATCAGGGGATTGAAACCAGGCTTTTATTGTAAACAACCTGACTTGAATCAGGCTTGGTTTAAAAGGGGTTGACGGCTTGGTTGGAAAGTAGCAGTAGCTGCAGGATGGACCACAGTTATTGGGACTTGTTCTGTATCTTTCTGTGAATCAAATACAGCACAGTTCAGTGCTTAAAAGCATAGACTCTGAGTTTGAATTCCATCTCTGCTACTATTTATATGGCCATGGGTGAGTCATTTGACCGCGTATCTCAGTTTTTTCATCTTTAAACTGAGAGCTACTACTAGTCTCTATCAATGTAGTAAAAAATGCAACTTTGCATGAAGAGTGGTCTGGCCTTTGCCCTACTTGAGGTTATCTGTAAGCCCTTGGAATGTCTTGCCCGATGAGGGTGTCTTGGTTTACCTGGGGGCTTTGAGCCATGCCAGGAAGTCTAATAATGTGATTTATGGTGGGGATGTTGAATTCTATGCTATCAGTTTGACCTGTGAAGGCACTGGAAACTGATGTTAGCTGTGTGGGCAGTCAATGATGGAGCCCCAGTAAAGATTCCAGAATTTAGGTGAGCTTTCCTGGTTGGCAATGCTCTGTGTGTACAGTCACCCATCATCACCAGGAGGTGTCAACACTGCCCACGACTACACGGGAGAGGACACGTGGAAGCTGATGTGGTACCCTCCTGGACTTGGCTCTATGAATCTCCTCACTTAGCTGATTTTTAAAAAAATTTTTATTTTATATTGCAGCATAGTTGATTAACGATGTTGTGTTAGTTTCTACTGTACAGCAAAGTGAATCAGTTATACATATACATATATCTGCTGTTTTTTAGATTCTTTTCCCATATGTCATTAGAGTATTGAGAAGAGTTCCCTGTGCTATACAGTAGGTCCATATTGTTTATCTATTTTAAATATAGTAGTGTGTACATGTCAATCCCTTGGCTGATTTTAATCCGTAGTTTTTTGGTTTCTTGGTTTTCGTATTTTTGGCTGTGCCACACAGCTTGCGGGATATTGGTTCCCCTACCATGGATCAAACCCAGGCCCCCGCAGTGAAAGTGCAGAGTCCTAACTACTGGACCGTCAGAGAATTCCCTAATCTATAGATTTGAGCTTGTAATAAACTGTAACTGTGAGTCTAACAGCTTTCAGTGAGTTCTGTGAGTCCTTGCAGTGAATTATTGAAACTAAGGGTTGTCTTGAGGATTCTGAACTTTCCATTGGTGTCAGGAGTGAGACAGTCTTGTGGTCTGAGTTCCTTCTGACTTCACACATTCTTATAGGGCTTTGTAGAGGATTAAGTTGGATAATAGATGTTAAAGACAAATACGCCTGGCACAGAGCAAACTTTCAATAATTCAGCTATTGTCATTGTTTATATAATTTGAAGTTATACCAGGCAAGAGCTGAGAAGTGACTCAGCCAAGGTTGTCAAATTTAGCAAATAAAAATGCCGAACATACTTATTCTAAAAAAAAAAAAATGTTCATCTGAAATTCAGATTTAACAGGCCTTCCTGTATTTTATCTGGCAACCCTAAACATAGCCCAATGTTTTCATTTTCTAGATGAAGAGGCTATATCCACAGGGGTTAAATACGCTGGTATCTGTAGTTAGAATGTGGTTGACGTGGGATAAGAATTCAGATCTTTTGATTCCCACGTACTTAGGAAAAACCCTAAAATACGCTACAGGTAAAGGAGAAATACCTTGAAAGGAAGACTAATAAGGG
Source organism: Tursiops truncatus (assembly GCF_011762595.2). Classification (NCBI taxonomy): domain Eukaryota; kingdom Metazoa; phylum Chordata; class Mammalia; order Artiodactyla; family Delphinidae; genus Tursiops; species Tursiops truncatus. The sequence goes on along the minus strand of NC_047037.1, from coordinate 23,351,477 downwards.
AATATAAATGCTGGTGATGTATAATGAGGGGTTGAAATTGCCCATTTATAGCCACTCAATCAGGGAACCCTAAGAGGTCTCCTGGGTTCTATCCAAGGAGTAATCACTTGACAGAGAAATTTAAATTTTGTGTGTTAGGACAGGCCATTTGAAATCTATTCTGAGCATTATATCTACTCAATGCCTTGCTACTATAAATACTTTCCAAACCTGTTTGAAGGAAATTGGTATTTTCTGGGTAACTGTCACATGTACTTTGAATTTTACTGGTGGTCTTTCCTATGGTGGCTTATTACTTCTTTACAATTTATAAAGCATTAGTACTTCATCTTCACAATAACTTGGAGGGGTAGGCTGAACAGATAGTAAAATCTCAGTTTTACAAATGAGTAAACTGGGGCTTAAAGAATGTTTGGCATGCCCACATTCACTGGCTGGTATGCTGAGGAGAAGGTATGGCAACTTCCAACTCCTGGTCCAGGGATTTCTTTACTATTCAGTGGTTTATGATTCCAGACACATATAGCAAGATTATAAATGAATTACAGAACCATTTCCTTCTGTATTAGTCTTCTCTTGCTGCCATAACAAAATATCATAGACTAGGCGGTTTTAATGACAGAAGTTGACTTTCTCAAAGTTCTGGAGGCTAGAAGTCCAAGATCAAGATGCCAACATGGTTGGTCTTTGGATAGGGCCCTCTTCCTGGCTTGTAGATGGCCACCTTCTCGCTGTGTCTTCAGATAGCTTCTTCTTTGTGCACTCACAGAGAGAGAGAAAGAGATCTCTGGTGTCTCCTTTTTTGGTTTGTTTGTTTGCATTTTAAAGAATTTTAAAAAATTTTAGTGAAATATAGTTGAGTTACAATGTTGTGTTAATTTCTTCTATACAGCAAAGTGATTCAGGTATGTATATGTATTTTTTATATTCTTTTCCATTATGCTTTATCACAGGATATTGAATATAGTTCCCTGTGCTATACAGTAGGACCTTGTTGTTTATCCATTCTATGTGTAATAGTTTGCATCTGCTAATCCCAAACTCGCAAACCTTCACTCCCCGCGCCCCCCTTGACAACCACAAGTCTGTGAATCTGTTGTGTCTCTTCTTATGAGGACATCAGTCCCATCACATTAAGGCCCTACCTTTATGATGTCATTTAACCTTAACTACCTCCTTAAAGCCTTCATCTCCAAATACAGTCACATTAGCGGTTAGGGGCTTCAAAATGTGAATTTTGTGGGGACACAGTTCAGTCTATGACACCTACATTACATACCTTTGCGTGCTCAGTCCTTTGTTAATGTCAAGTGACGTAATGGGAAAGAGTGAGATTTCTAAATGAGACCGATGAGGTCCACTCGTACCTTCTTCCCCACATACCCACAGAGTAGTTAAACTATTAATACTTCAGGCCGTTTAACCTCCATGAGCCTCAATAACGACAACACCTCATAGGACTGTTGTGGGCAAGAAAATGAAATGCTGTTGGTAAAGTGCCTAACATTTACAGAAGAAATTGTTCAAATACTAATGCCCTATCCCTTTTGATGCCACAAATAAGAAATAAAATGAAATAGTGATTAACTTGTCTTGATCATTATATTTTTAACTTGTCTTGATCATTATATTTTTACTTTTGGGGGAGAGAATTGTGTGATTGTTCACCAATCAAGTTCTTAAATAATGTTTTTTCCTAAATTGTTTTTCCTTTTAATTAATTTGTTTATTTTTGGCTGCGTTGGGTCTTTGTTGTTAAGCGTGGGCTTTCTCTAGTTGTGACGAGCGGGGGCTACTCTTCAATGCGGTGCGTGGGCTTCTCATTGCGTGGCTTCTCTTGTTGCAGAGCACGGGCTCTAGGTGCTCGGGTTTCAGTAGCTGTGGCTCGCGGTCTCTGGAGCGCAGCCTCAGTAGCTGTGGTGCATGGGCTTAGTTGCTCCGTGGCATGTGGGATCTTCCCGGACCAGGGCTTGAACCCGTGTCCCCTGCATTGGCAGGCGGATTCTTAACAACTGTGCCACCAGGGAAGTCCTGCATTTGCTTTTTTTTTTTTTGCTGTACGCGGGCCTCTCACCGCTGCGGAGCACAGGCTCCGGACACGCAGACCCAGCGGCCATGGCTCACGGGCCCAGCTGCTCCGCGGCATGTGGGATCTTCCCGGACCAGGGCACGAACCCGTGTCCCCTGCATCGGCAGGCGGACTCCCAACCACTGCGCCACCCGGGAAGCCCCTGCATTTGCTTTTAAACCATATTTTTATGGTTTAAACATTCATATTTAACTTGAAGGATCCCTGTAAAATCTTTGTCTATGGGTGGCCTAAAAGTGGCTGTTTTAGATGAAACTGTTTATTTTGCAGATAATTCAGTAACAGTCCTGTTTTGACTTTCCTATCCTGGATAGTATCACGTTTTACAAACGTATGAGTGAAACATGCTGATGTAAAAAACAAAGACGCGTTCATTCAGAGCAAACATAACCTTCCCAAATCACAAGGATCAACTATAGACTTGTCTATACAACCCGTCTGACTAATGTCTGTGGCATATTTGGCTATAGAAATCATTTGAATCATCAACCTTGAAATATACAATGCTTACTTTACAATGTGCCGCAATGTAGTTGTGTTGGGGAAGAACGCAAGACCACTTTGACCACCTAGAGAGAAAACCAGTTGATTTGGACTTATGATTTTGAGGGTCTTCAACTTGATTTTAGACATTACAAACTTTGAAGCATGAGAAAGGGTAGATTCATCCTTTCAATTTTTCATGACGTTATTTCATCCCCTGCCCTACCTCCTTGAAATATTTAGAAAGAGACACCTTTAGTTTCTTGCTGCTCTTTTGCTTAGAACATTGGCTGTAGATTGCAATCACCTGGGGAGTTTTTAACATCCTGTTGCCAGAGTCTCAGGTAAGCCAATTAAATCAAGACCTTTTGGGGTGGGGATCAGGCCTCCACAGGTATTTGTTAAAGCTCTCCAGGTGCTTCCAATCAAGACTCAACCACTGTCTTAGAAGAAAACAGACAAATCTTTTGACCAGAACAGTAGTTTTCAACTGAGCTGAACATTACTACCACCTGGGAGAATATGGAGATGCTATCATTGCCTGGGGCCCCATAGTAAGGTGCTCTAATTTTATATGTTTGGGAATTTTCTCTATTTGACAGCAACTTGCCTGTAATACATATGTAGAGTTAAACTCACAGCTTTGAGCTGTGAGTTCAAAAGTGGTAAGCTCCTTTTCTCTCCTCTGCACATCTCTGAATGGTGCTTAGATATACAATTCCCAGGTTCTATTGTATTTTATGAATGCTTAAACCTTCCATTTCCATGCAAATTCATACATGGTTAAAACCAAAGAAAAAGATGAATATATAGAGCACTTCCAAAAAGACGAATTGTTCATATAAGAAGAGCAAAAAAAAAAAAAAACCCCAAAAAACCCAAAGAACAAAATTTAAGCCAAAAATGTCAGGAAAAACACAAAAAAATAAAAATCAACCATAGTTAACTTACTTGTAAGCATTTACATTTCCAGGAACTATGCTAAATATTTCTTTGGTGTTATTTAAACATCTAACAATCGTAAAGACTATTGTTAACCTCATTTTTTAGATGCAGAAACCAAAGGTTCATTTCCAAGGTCACATGCCTATTAAGAGGCGTTATTAAGGTCTGAGGTTTCACCCCCCTCCTAAGCTAACAGGTTAGCCTCTTACAGTTTCACGGATGCCTGCAAAAGACACAACACTCCTGGATGAAAGACAAAGGACACAGCAGGTAGCATGAATTGCATGTTCCTGTCAGATACTCTTGCCCCTCAAGTCCCAGGGAGGCAACGTGGAGACAGGCCCAGCTGGATGCTGTGGGTTCGCATCACAGCCGAGAAGCCCCAAGTTTAGGAGATCCCAAACTTTTTAATGGATTGCACGCAAACTTGTCCAACAATTGCCCTGGGTGGAGACATTATTATACTGGGCAACAAATAATATGCCTTCTGCTCCAGAGACACTTGGACCATCTCTGCTGTCTCAGGTTGTTCACTATACAAACAGCTTTGAAAAAATATCCCAGAATAAAATCTGTTAGTACCTCTGCTGAAAGGTTGTGCACAAATATGTGATACCCATGTATAATTGTCTTCCAACATGGAGTCATATTTTCAGCCCAGATGGTCTGACTCTAGCCTGTGCTTTTAACTTTCATACAGGCTCTCCTCGATAAACTGGAATAAGTAGTCAGAAGACAAGAGATGGGAAGATAAAGTTCAAAAGTAAAGTGGGAAGCTGTGGAATAAGTTTTGAAGTTGACAAAGGAACTAGCTAGTTATGTACCACTTCCATTTGTCATGTAAAGTTACTAACTTAGGGATATGAATCACCTTTATCAGGAGCTAATCTCCATTCTGTTTCTTTTGAGCTTGATTTTCTGGGGATAATTAAGATGTTTTACTGTCTCTACTATTGCTGGCATCTCAAGAAGTCAATGAAGAAGGTACAGAGGTTGAGTGTTTTTTCTGCTAGAACATCATGCCAAGAGATGAGGTCTTAGAGCTTCCTCGAGGATAGAATGACTTTCTTCACAGCACCAATATTGTAGATAGGCATTATTATTGATATACTACATTATTATTGATACAGTATAACCAGGTTGTGGTATCCACAATTGTATTGTTTGCATGTGAAATGGTATTTCAGGCAACCAGCCTTTGAGTGAAATTTTGGAGTGAATGGAGAGTATTTCTGTAATATCAGTTGTTGTGTGCATATTTCTTTAAAAAGGTAAATTTTAAAGTCTAATTTCAATTGTTTCTTGAATGTCGCATGACCAGGTACCATTTATCCTCCAATAACTCTTTAGTGGAAAAATAACAAAGCACTAAGAGAAAATATCTTATACTCACCGAGGCTGCCTGTGTGCTAATATCAACTGGACAATTCCCCAAATATAGTTTATAATTTAAGAGTGAAATAATAGGATATAAACTGAAATGGTGCATACATCAACATGACATGAATTATATTGTTTTAAGATTTAGTGTCTGTTTCTCAATTTATAGATGAGTGCGGAGGTTCAGTGAGTGCTTTGCTGGCTTCCTCCCCTTATGAGAACAGCCAATAATTATCTTAATATCTCCTGAAATGATCTACAAGTAATTCAAATTGATGACAACTTGAGTGGTGCCAAACGACTTGGCAGGAAGTCAGAGACTTCTTTGAACACAGCCATTTGTGCTGACCTGCTCTGTAACTCTATATAATGGGATTTGACTGATGCAGCATAACATTGCCCATCTAGAACAAAATTGGTAAGCAGCACTCTCTCCAAGCCATCAACATGAGAAAAATATGGCTCTGAACTGGGTGTGTTGAAAGGGGTTCATTTTCTTCTTGCTATTTGCTAGTTTAACATGAGCCTAGGACCACTGGCCTATGTAAATGAGCTGGATATGCCCAGGGAGATCTGTGATGCTTCACCCTTCAGAGGTAATAAACTGGCCAACAGATGACACATACTTGAAAGCAGAGACGTCTTTTGTCCAGTGTTATTTCCATATGGAGCAATGGCTTAGAGAAATCTATTCCTGAATTCCAAATAACATTTTATTTTCAGGATCATTAATCCCAACTCTTTTCATTTCTAGTTTTTATTAGAGATGAGACGATAATCCACTTACTGACAGGAAATTATCCCTAGGACGTTCTTGGTCATTACATTACTTCCGTAAATGTATCAATGATTTTTTGTCAAAGAGTAACTTGACATGGTTGTGGGAGTTGGGGAGAGTGTGGCATCTCTTCCACTTATGATAATGGTGATATTTTGTGACCATTTCATTTCAATGTGTTTCATGTGGGTTAAACTCTTCTATTTGTTACAATCTTCTTTTCATTGACTGCCACATGTTGAAATTTTTTTTAAGGAAAAAAATTTTTTTTTAGCTGCTGAAAAAGATGAAGTCCATATTAGGCAGTAAAGTTTTTTTTAATATATATATATTTTATTGAAGTATAGTTGATTTACAATGTTGTGTTAGTTTCAGGTGTACAGCACAGTGATTCAGTTATATATATATATATGTGTGTATATATATATATACACACACACATATATATGTGTGTGTATATATATATATATACACACACATATATATACGTATGTTTATACTTTTTCAGATTCTTTTCCCTTATAGGTTATTACTAAATACTGAGTAGAGTTCCCTGTGCTATACAGTAGGTCCTTGTTGGTTGTGATTAACATACACACACTACTATATATAAAATATCTTTTTTATATATAGTACTGTGTATATGTTAATCTCAACCTCCTAATTTATCCCTCCCCCACCCTTTTCCCCTTTGGTAACCATAAATTTGTTTTCTATGTCTATGGGTCTATTTCTGTTTTGTAAATAAGTTCATTTGTATCTTTTTTTTTTTTTTAGATTCCTCTTATAAGCAATATCATATGATATTTGTCTTTATCTGACTTACTTCACTTAGTATGGTAATCTCTAGGAATAGAAGCTAAGTTTTTAAATTTACAAATTTCACATAATTATTAAATATTAACTGTGGATCAGCTATGCACCAAGCAAAGGGCTATATCTTACAGACAAAGCGATGAATTATACCTAGTCTCTACAATTGAATCTCTACAACTAAGTGCATAGCCCTGTTTGTTTCAGAAATGTCAATTCTCCTTGCTTAGTAAATCACTTGGAATTTTTTTCTAAAATTTAAAATTTGATTTGTTCGTCCAGATGTTCAAATGGAAGTTTGCTAAAAGCCACATGCAGCAGACACTAAGCTGCATAGCCCAGATTCCCATTAGCTGTGTTGGCAGGCCTCCTCTCTAAACTCCTTCCTGGAACTGCCCTCAGCTGCCTCGTGCAAGGATGTGTCCCCTCTCGGGGCATGCAGTCACTGGAGGACCATGTATAAAAGCTCAGCCCCCCTCACCCCAACTCAGGATGACTCTGCCAGGCCATCCCACCTCCAGAGCTCCCTATGGAATTTTTAAATAGCTTGTGTACATATGAGTTTCCTAAAATTAGACATATAACGAAATGAAACATGTTAGAGTAAACTCATTGATTTATGTCTGGTCCTTCCTGAAGTCCTACTAAAATGATCCCAAAGGAATGAAAAAGTTTAAAAAGCCCACGGGAGCGGAGGGGGGAAACATGAAGAATAAAAGAGAAGACTACAATAGACTAAAAACATAAACCAATTTTTTAATTGCTGAGAAACTGATGTATGAGTGGGAATTGACTTATCCAACTACAGAAATCTCAAATCTAAGCTTGCTAGTAGAAGAGTAAAGAAGAACCAAGCCAGTTTGTCCTGTGGATACCTGGAAAGGCTAAAGAGTTGGTGGTTTCGGGTACCTCAGGACAAAGGATATAGGATTGGATGAAAAACGGGAAAATCAGATGAAAGTCTTGAAAGTATCAGACCATGGGATCACCTTCCTGATCACAAATTGCTACCTTTCTCTAACCCATGAAGAAGCCTGAGTAAAATTTTCTTACTCTAGATGTTGAGTCAGACAAGTTCTGAGTTGGGGAATACTGAACACACCCAGGGTGGCTGTGGTGAGGCACACTGAAACTACAGGAATTAAGTCAAAGGCTACATACTGAATTGTGAGATCCTTACACCATACTTCCCTTCCTTGGTTCCCAGAATGCTCTTAGCTGGGTGATTTCTCCAGGCAAGAGACTGGAAAATTGCTTTCTTGGAAACTGATTAGCCTAAGAAAAAATTCCTATGTGCTGAATCAGGGGTCCTCAACGAAATTGCTGGGTTTTAATTTGACCATGCTACAATAAAGCCCACCCGTTGCCAAGATTACTCAGGTCTATAGAACTTCCAGTCATCAGTTTAGTTCCTTGTTCTTAAATGTGAAGAGATAGCAAAAAATCACCTAACCTTCAAGGAAGCCTCTGTAAGAGAGAGATGGAGAAGAAGGGGAGGAGAAGAGGGAATAAAGTCAAAGAAAAAGAGGCAATACAGATAACAGGCTAACACATGTGCATGTGTGTGCTCACATGCACGAGCGCACACTCACACACACACACACACACACACACACACACACACACACACACTGCTGTAGACTGGATACTTATGCCCCTCCCCAAACACATGTGTTGAAACTTAATCCCCTGTGTAATAGTATTTGGAAGTGAAGACTTTGGTAAATATGATTAGGTGGATCTCTCATGACTGGGATTAGTGTCCTTATGAAAGAGGCCTCAGAGAGCTCTTCCACCGTGTGAAGACACACTGAGAAGACAGCCCCCTACAAACCAGAAGGAGGTCTCACCAGACCTCACATACGTTGGTGCCTTGATCTTGAACTTTCCAGGCTCCAGAACTGTGAGAAATAAATTTCTGTTGTTTATAAGCCACACAGTCTATGGCATTTTGTTATAGCAGCCTGAACGAACTAAGACACACACACATCCCCAATTAACATCCTCATAGACATTGTACACATGAAGTAAGGACAAGGGGCCATAAAATAGAGTCAGATAATAAATGGTAATATAATATTAAAAAATGGTAATATAAATAAAAAGTCAAAAAGAAGGATTGAAAGTTAACTTCTAAATATCTTTCAGAAAGTATAAAAATAGTGGAGACAGGGCTTTCCTGGTGGCGCAGTGGTTGGGAGTCTGCCTGACGATGCAGGAGACGTGGGTTTGTGCCCCGGTCTGGGAAGATCCCACATACCACGGAGCGGCTGGGCCCGTGAGCCATGGCCGCTGAGCCTGCGCATCTGGAGCCTGTGCTCCGCAACGGGAGAGGCCACAGCAGTGAGAGGCCCGCGTACCACAAAAAAAAAAAAAAAAAAAAAAAAATAGTGGAGACAAGTTAAAAATAATACATCCAATAGACCTGACATTCAACTAATATGAGTTGAATATATTCAACTCATATAATATATTGAATATATATATTATATTATGTAACTAATAATATATAACTAATATAGTCAACTAATATAAGCTCCTAATTTATCCCTACCCCCCCTTTCCGCTTTGGTAATCATGAGTTTGTTTTCTGTGTCTGTGAGTCTGTTTCTGTTTTGTATATAGATTCATTTGTATTATTTTTTAGATTTCACATATAAGTGATATCATATGATATTTGTCTTTGTCTGACTTACTTCACTTAGTGTGATAATCTCTAGGTCCTAAAGTGTGAACCTCTATTACTTAAATAAACATGAAAGTTAAATCTTAATTTAAAAAGAGATCTGGTCTAGCCTTTTACTAATTTGAGGCTATTTGAAATTCTTTAGTTATCAGTGTTCACATACAAAATCAGATGTTCATGGATGCTGAAATTTTTCAGGGTGAAATGTCACCATTCTGTAGATTAGAAATTTCCCCATTTTCATTGCACATAGCTCTTTCAGAATGAAGGAACAGCTCATAATCATTGAAAATTTGAAAATGGTTCTCCTTCCTTGAAACAGGTCAAATATTCAAGGGAAAAGTGGTGAAAATATCATTCCTTTCTAGCAGTTCCAGCAATCTATAATAAAGACAGCCACTGAAAAGATTTTTAGAATGTGAAACTAACTTTGAGGCAGATGGCTTAATGCCAGAAGACGATTAATAATCCATAATTATAAGAGATGAAGATAAATATGAAAATGATAGATACAAAAATCTGCTCATTAAACTGAAAGATTAATCTGACCTACAATTTGGGAATTTCAACTACATTCCCAGACAGAGGACTGAATGCACAGTAGCAATGATAACTGCTGCATCTTTTATGCAGAATTAATAATACTTCCACTGGTGATCATGATTTATAACACAATGCATATTTCATAGAGGTTCAATCACACATTTTCCAAAGAAATTATTGTCTCAAGTGCGGTCTTGAAACTAGAACCCAAAGTTCACTGATGTTCTCACTAAAACTCATGTTCTTAGAACAGTTAGAAATATAATTCATTTGAATGTCGAAAAAGAATGAATTTTTTGCATAAATTTCTGGAAATATAAGAAAATTATGAGAAGTACTCAATTTCCAATACTTTCTATCTCCAAATCTTTGCAAAATCAATTAACATAATAAAGAATAAAATTTATATATATGCAAAATTGTGGACAAGGTTAGTTAGAATCCACATCAAACTGTAGAGAGGCACTCATTTTGGAATTTGGTTGTTGAGATCCCTCAGATTTTAGAGTTACATTCTACTGATTTTGTCTAATTTAAGATTATTTTTGTAAAGTAGATGTGGTCCAACTGCCAATTCCTATACTGAAGTTTCTCAGTAAACTACAGAAAATGATGGTCAAATACACTCTTCATTCCTGATTTTGTGTTTCTCCATCCAATTCCCATTTACTCTCCTACTCTAACAAGCTACATGGGAAGATAGGAAATTGCAAGTCTACTGCCACATCTTTCTTGCTCTTTTGTTAAAAATAATTATTCAAAATAATTCAATTGGGAATGGTTTCTCAAAGAGGTTTTTTGGGGTGATGTTAGAAAGGGGATTTGGATACTGAAAGAAAAAACGCTCAGCAAAATGCCTAGCACAACTACTCCACTCCTATGGCTGCCTGACAGCCCTCTTTTCCCAAAAGTAACCAGCCTAACATGCACAGTTATTCTACATGCCACCAGTGTCACAGTACTCCACTTTGCCTGGAAAAAATGATGGCATGAGGTAAAGATTTGTATACACTAATGAGCAATAGTTAACGGTTTGGCCACATGTTTGGAAAATTGGAAGGGGCATAATTGAAGAAGTAGTGACAAGATGTTCTGGAAGAAAAATGTAGATGAATCTCTCAAACGAAGTCCCCAAATGTTCATGTGTGTCTCCATTACAAAAGAAGATCTTAAAAATCAGGTGGATAGGGTGTGCACTCTGATTTTCAGTCAGCCATTTACCACTGTTATCCTAATACTTGTTCACTGAGCTCATAAAGTGGTCATATTGGTAGGATGGACGTGGAGTCCATCCTAGGACTCAAGAGCCTTTACTTCTCACCGAGGGTGATCTGGCTAGTATCACCGAGAGTCCAATTTGCAAGAAAGCAGCTACTAAGCTGAGGCTTTAATTTGGCTTTATACCTCTGCGACCATCCAACCATATGGGAGAAAATTGATTGCCCTTGAAACTGCAGTTTATTCCCACTGGGACAGATGTCTGTTCTGAATTTGCATTTGTTTTCTATTCACATTATGACTCTGTTTACTGATGAAATTCCTTATACCTTATACCTTGTCATGATATCCCTTATTTTATTATTTCTGACCAAAGAATTTGATTTAAGGTAAAGAAGTTTCACTGAAATCATAAAATAGTGGAACTGACTATTGGAGGTTCAGTTATGATTCCATTTGACACACATCATCTTATGAAAGTTAGAGTTTCCTTAACATCAGAAAATATGTATTAAGTCATCAAGGAAAATAAGTGGAGGGGGCTGATGTTCCTTTTCTGACACTGTGTTGCCATTCAAGTTTTTAGTTTTGTTTCCGTTTGGGGAATGTTGAGGGAACATAGCAATGGGTTCACTGCTTGGACTACCATCTAGTAATTTTGCCTTCGTCATGCAACTGGGAAGATTGTGAAAAGCAATTATGGCATTAATTGAGGTTATTGGCCCTGTTTATCAAGGGGAAATAGGGTTTCTGCTGTACAATGAGGCAGAGAGACAAACGGTAGGAACCTGGGAAATTATTTGGGGGTACCAACTTGTTTTGGTATGACTAGAGGAAACAGTTAACGTAAGACTATTACAATCCAATATATGCAAGATCACCAACCACTCAGGTCTCCATACTGCAAACTTGGATTATATCACAGAACAGGTAATCTCTTCCAGTTGGGGTACTGCTGCTACCAACTGAAAGCCATGATACTCTATAATAGGCAATAGAGGAAGGAAGTGAAAAAACAGCCTCATGACCAGTAGCAGAAATGATGGTATTAACCTTTACCATTATTTTCCTCCTTGGGTGTTATGCACACATCTTTATACTTTAAATCAATATGTATTCTCATTGTTCTTCCATTATCTCACTATTTTATAAAGGGGGTTATGTGGTAATTAGATGTTCCAGTTAGTTTCCACACTATAGAATATTGAGATGGTATCATGAAGGAACTAGATGAGGTAAAGAGCAATGCCAGAAACTGTGGACTTGCATCTGGATGAATTTTGGTTGTTTCTTTAAGGAAATAGATGAATTTTTGTTATACAGGGATACTGTTGAAAATGTACATATGACAGTTTGGGCGTATGGATATCATATAGTCAGAGAAGTAGACTGTAGTGGAATTTGTTTTTCATTGTCAATATAGCATAATTTTCTCTTTAAAAAAAACACCAGCACTCCTATTCCCCCTTGAATTACCTCTTGTCTATTGAATATAGTCTCTATTGAATATAGTCTTGTACACCTCTTGTCTATTGAATATAGTCTAGTACACCTCTTGTCTATTGAATATAGTCTTGTACACCTCCTGTCTGTTGAATATAGTCTTGTACACCTCTTGTCTATTGAATATAGGTATGCTTTAATTGTTCACATCCTCCCTTAGCCAAGGGGTAGCACATCACCCAAGATAAGTGAGTTGGATGCTTTCTTCAATTTTGATCAAGGAGACAAGACAACTGGCTGTGTTTAGAAGGAGATTTTACCCTGATGGTGGTGTATTGACTAGATTTTCCAAGTTTCTTCCCTACACAATTTCCTCAGTAGGCCTCCTACCTTCAAACTATGTTGTGAGACTCCAATAACTTCTCTTTTGCTTAAGTTAGCCAGGGTATTTCTGTTGCTTGCAATTATATATTGGCACAGAGCCAAAAGGTGTGGAGAGTTCAGACAAGCATGCAAGGTGCTGAGTGGTATGTAAGGTTTAAGGGTTATGGAAAAATAATGAAGTGTAAATAGCAGGAGATGTATAGGAGACTGCAGGCAACACCTTTTCTTGTAATAGGCAATTATATTGGACATTAGAAGGTCCAGATTGCACTCAAGAAGGATATAAGGGGATTATGTAGTTGGAGGGACAGGTATCAATGCATGAATTGATAGACAGAAAATTCTGTGAAGAGTTCAAAGATAATTCCTACTGAGTGTGGGTGTAGGGAGAAATTAAGAAGGAGGCAATTTTGAGAGTATTTCATTAGGCTATTCACATAGTTATATTAAAGTAGGTTTTTAAAAATTCCCAGGGACTTCCCTGGTGGCACAGTGGTTAAGAATCTGCCTGCCAATGCAGGGGACACAGGTTCGATCCCTGGTCCGGGAAGATGCCACATGCTGCAGAGCAACTAAGGCCCATGCGCCACAACTACTGAAGCTGCGCTCTAGAGGCCACAAGCCACAACTGCTGAGCCCACATGCCACAACTACTGAAGCCCGCGTGCCTAGAGCTTGCGCTCTGCAACATGAGAAGCCACCGCAATGAGAAGACTGAGCACCACAACGAAGAGTAACCCCCACTCGCCACAGCTTGAGAAAGCCCGTGTGCAGCAATGGAGACCCAATGCAGCCAAAAATAAAATAAATTTATTTAAAAAATTTTTTTAAATAAAGATACCTAAAATGATTTTTTGAAAAGGCTCTTAATAATCTTACATTATAGTCTGTGTGCAAATCAAGTATCATAAAAGTACACTGGAAATATATGATGTACCATACAAAAGCATAAATGTTATTATGGTTATTATGACTATGATTGTCATTGTTATTTAAATCCAGTCATGTTGATTCATGAAACATTCTCTTTGAATCATTACAAAAAAATTTCCAGATGAAAAATTATGCTCTAAGTCACTGGGTATAGTAGTCTAAATACATCCTTCATTATTGAGAAGTTAAAAAATACAACACCAGGAAAAACTCCATTGGCTTTATGGTCTCTATGTACATGAATGAATATGGAATGTGAATATGTGCCTTTAATAACTTTTCTTTTAAAAAATGCATTTTAAATTACTTTTGCTTATTGCCTCCTTAGGAAAATCATAAATGCTATGGTATGATAGAAATATCAGTGAACTTGGAATCAGAAAACCTGGAATCAAAACTCAGCTTCACTTCTGTGTGAGCCCTCTCAGTCACAGTATTCTACACTTTTATAAAGAGAGTAATAACCTCTACTCCCAGGGTTGCAATGATCATTAAATGAGACATTTTAAATGAAATTATTTGCGAAACACAAAGCAGCATAAGTAAATGAGCAATTATTATTAATAATTAATAGACTTTTCAGTGTATTTCAGCTTGTTTTTCAGAAAACCAACCAAAGTAAGACAACATGCGTTCTTTCATCCAAAAAATAGTTACTAAGTTATTACTATGTGTTTGGCAGTATTCTAAGTACTAAAGATAAAACAGTAAACAAAACAGGCAAGGTTTCTGCTCTCATGCAGCTTATCCTAATGATCAGATAGAAAATAAACAAGAATCAAATAAATGGAAAAAAAAGATTATTTCAGATTTATTTGTGTGTGTGTGTGTGTGTTGGTCATATAGTAAAACAAAGTGATGTGAAATAGGGTTATTGGGAGAGTTAGCTTAGGTTACATCTACCTGGAATGGCTATCAGAATTAAGGGAATCAACAGCAGAAATCAAGAATTTGTCCATGGACATATTCAAGTGGGAATGTCAGGTAAGAACATGACGTTCAAAGGTGAGGTTTAGGCTCAGTTATAAATCTGAGCGTTTTCAGCATCTGAAAGTTGTCTAAAGCCATTGGAAAGCATGAAATTATCTAATGAGGAAAATACATTACAAAAATTAGAAATGATTCCAGGTGGTGTGAGCCTTGGGGAACTCTTGTATTTAGAGATTTGGTAGAGGAGAAGAAATCACAAAAGAGAGTAGAATTGAATGGCCAGAGAGGTATAGGGAAAAAAAACTCAAAGAGTATGAAATCATGGAGCAAGAGAAGAGAGTGTTTCTGGAAGGTATAAGTGATCAGCTATGGAAAATACTGTTAAGATTGTGAGTAGTATGAGGAAAGAAACGTGTTGATTGACTTGGCGACATGGAGGATATTGGCGACCTCGAGAAATGCGATTGTATGGAGTGTTAGCTGTCTGAGGAATGAATGGAAATTGAAGAAAATTGGATTACTGGTGTCATTTGAGAGCTTAGTTTCTCAAGATGCTTAAGAGATGGAGCCTGGAGCAAGTCATCCTGAGAAATAACTGAGAAAGTAGGGAACATGAATAGAAGGTAGTGTTGTTGAAAATCTGAGGAGCATTAAAAAGTGTTGTGCATGTTTCCATGCAGGAGGAAAAGGGACTGTTGGGAGATATAGGGGACTAAAAATCAAGTTACTACTCTGTGCCAGGTATGTCTAGATGTTGCATTTAATTCTTATAATCCAGTGAGATATGTTGGAGTGTCATTAATTAGTTGATGTGAAAAATGAAAGGAACATATGCACAAAATCTTACAGACCATCCCAATTCCCAATACTGTACAAAAATACATGCCCCTCACTCTTCCATTTTTGAAAAGAAAAAAAAAAATCACAGGCACGTCAAAAGATTCAATAGATTCCAATGAGCACATCATTCTGTGGCATCAATGAATATGTTTTCTCATAAAAGAATGATACAGCAAAACTTAGTAGAAAACTTTAGAAATGTCATTGTTGGATAGTGGTTAAGGGCACAAGCTTTTGTCCAGATTTAACGCTCTGTCATGTAATATATAAAGAACTTGCATGAGTGAATTTGATCTCCAAATTCATCCCTTTTGTTCTGTAACACAGAGATTCCTCCCACTAAAGGGTCAGGATATAGTTCTTTGCTTCTTGACTTTAAGTTCAGCCATGTGACTTTAAGAATCATTGATGTGCCGTTTACCATAAGCATAGGCCCTAAGAGTCCTTGCATATTTATGCTTGTCTCCTTACATTTTTTTCTATCATCATTAAATGACCGTGTGCAGACTGGCTCATTGGTCCCAGAAGGAGGAGTAGAGACACATGGGACAAAGTGGAACCAGCTGGATAAGCCCACCTAGATCAGCCAACCTCCACCCAAGCTCCACACCCTTGAGCAAGCCCAACCAAAATGAACAGTGCCTTCCAAATGAGCCCAGTCAAGTCCAGCCTGGGGCTTTGTAATGTAACTAAAGCTTTATAAATCCCAGGTTTCTTGTCTGTTAAATATGAATAATCTAAGGATATAATGTATGCAAATCTATGAAACATAGTAAGCTTTTAATGAAATTATTTAATATTGTCTGAAACATTTAATGAAATTATTATTATTACTACTATTATTTTTATTAAATTATTTAATAAGATAATATTCTCAATGAGATTGAGAGAAAATTGGGTGTTTTGGAGATGAGAAATGAATGGCAAATAAAATATGCAATAAAAGTAGTGAATAAAACTTTGGATGTTTGAAAATAACCTAATTTAATTTTATAATAGTTTTAAATGAAGGCTGAAAAACTCAATCAGAGAAAAAACATAAAGAGAAGAACATAATAAGAGCAAGCACAAAAGCCTATAAGTATACATCCAATAGATCCAAAATGTATAAAACAGGAATTCCAAAAGTCAAGAACTAAGAAGGCAGAAGGAAACAAAAAATCAAACACGTAGTAAATTAGTTGAGCCCACATACAGGATTGTATCTTCTGAATTATAGGATTTATTAAGTAGTAGACACTTTTCAACTTTTTATTATGGACAATTGCAAACCAATATAAAGGTAGACAGCATAGTTTAATGAACCCCCATATACCCATCACCCAGCTACAATTATTAGTCCTTGGCCAACTTGTTTCATCTACATGCAAATTAACTTCTTCCTCCTCAATTATTTGGAAGTAAATCCTAGATACCATATCAACCATATCATTTCTTCTGTAAATATTTCAGTTCTTATTTCTAAAACAAATACTTTTAAAGAGGCTAATCATTATCATTCTTAAAAAATTGAATTGATAATATCTCCTTGGTATCATCAGATATTGTCTTGTTTGAATTTCTAATTGTCTCCTAAATGTCCTAAAATATATCTATATATTTTTTACAATTATTTCTTATTAAAGAAAGAGTGGGTTGTTTTTTTTTTTTTTACTCCTGGAGTTTTCCAGTCTGAGTTTTGCGAATTGCCTCCCTGGTGTGTTGAATAAAAAGATCTTTTAACTTCTGTATTTCCTACAAGTTAGTATATGTATCTAGCGGCTTGACCAGAAAATATTGATTTTTTTTTTTTTTCCCCAGGTAAGGCTGCTTCATAAGTGCTTTCTATTAGGAAGCATGCAATGCCTGGGTTTTTTATCTTTTTTTGATATTAGAAACAGTTGATGATAAGTGCCTAGACTCATTATGGTTTGAAAACTAGTAATACTCTAATTCTATCATTCATTCCTTAGTTAGCAAATAGAATATTTCTCTAAAAGAAGTTTCCTTTCATTACTGTCTGGTTACCCCATTGTACAGTATAGGAAAGGCAGAATAGGTGTATTATTCTTTCCCTTTGTTTACTAGTTTTCAAAATTATGACTTTGTTCACTAACATCCTATGTGCTTAATTTTTTATATCATGGAGACATAGATTTAAGTATATATGATAAGTTTCAAACCACTTACTTAATTTCTTATTAATGCTGAAAATTTGTCTTTGACCAGTGTGAGCCTCTTTAGGTTGACTTCTGAGTCCTTTTGGCATGACCAGTCTCGGAGTGTTTCCTTGCTGTGTGGTCTGACAGTATACTGAGCTCACTTTGTAAAATTTCTACTCTAGATCTGGAGTCAGACATTTCTTCAAGGAGCCTCAGTCCCTCTTAATGAGAAATAGTATGTGGTGACCATAATCTAAGTGGTAAGAGCATTTGTTTCAAATGGGTTTGTCATTCTCTCCTGGCTTTTTTAGTATGGAGTTAGGAAATACTTTTTTTAAAGGAAAATTAATCACAAGTTTGTATTGGTACTTTCAATTCAAATTCAAGATTACAAAAGGTTTTACTTAACCATTTCAACATTACATTTGCATCTCCTCTACTCATGCTGAGAATCCTGGTTCTGAGTAACATGGGAGAATTATAGAATAAGAATATCACATTTATATTTTTTGTCCCAAAATAGACCCATAGCAGATTCAGACTAACAATATCAACACCCTGCTAACAGTATGATTACTAAACAATGAGTTTTAAAATTTCTTTTTCTTCTTGGATTATATCCTTCTAGGAATGTACAGTCAAATTACTATTTTTAAAAGTCATTTGGAAGAATCTCTGTGCCATCAACTAAACACACATTAAGTTTACTCCCAAACTATTATTTTAATTTTTCAGAGATTCCTTTAAAATAAATTTATTTATAAATATGTAAAATTTAAAAGCAAGACATATCCAAAGAAATGTAGATTTTTATGTTCTTGTTCTCCTTTTAAAGGAAACCACTTCTTTTATTTTGTGTTTTTTTCTATTGTTTACTTTTTAAGATTGGAAGGTAATGTATTTATGCACTACTCTTCCTTTTTGAGATGAATGGTAGCATTCTGTATGCAATTTTCCCCACCTTGCTTTTTCCTTCTTTTTTTAAACTTTACTATATTTTTTGGAGGTCACTCCATATTAGCACTTTCAGATATTCCTTATTCCATTTCAGAGTTACATAGCACTCTACTTTGTAGGTACTTTATTTAACTAGCTCTGTTGAAGGACATTTTGGTTTTTACAAGGTAATAATCTTGAAATGAATAACTTTGTACAAATTACTTCATTTTTTTGCCAGGGTATCTTTGAGAAAATTTTTAGAAGTAGAATTGCTGGTCAGAAATAATATTTTATTACATGTTAGCAAATGACCTGCCATAGAAGTTATGCATTACATATTCAAATGAGCAATATATATATATAAACAATATATATATATAATATATGAGACAGCCTGTTTCCCTATAGTTTCATTGACAGAGAATGTTGTCAAACTTCCAGATTTTAATTGCAGGCAAAATTAACAAAAATTACACATCTAGAATATATCTTGGTAAAAGTTGAATTTTCAGAACCAAAAGGAAATCTGCACACATTTTTTGCAGGTGGTAAATCTCCTTAGCCTTACTAAGCTAAAGCAGGTTATCTAACAAGGAGTTAAGAAACACACACACACTCACACATACCGGGTGCCATTGAATTCCCCAAAACATTGAACAGAAGAAACATTGGAATAGTTTCTTCAAAGTTTTAAGGGGATAATTGTCACCAAGGCATTCTATAACCTGTGAATTTATATTTCTTAAATAAATGCTTTAAGAAAGAAATTTTAGACAGGCAATGATTTAGAAAGTAGATAGCCCAAATAGACTTCCTGGAAAAAGTTAGTAGAAAACTTGCTCTAGCTACTTAATAAATGAAACCAAATAAATATCTAAGTTATATGGAAAGTTTGAGTTTTGGGAAAAAAAGTTAACATAGTTATGAAATACTATGTGGCAAAATATTGTTATTATTATTATTTGGCTGTGCTGTGTGGCATGTGGGATCTTAGTTCCCCAACCAGGGATTGAATCCATGTCCCCTGCAGTGGAAACATGGAGTCCTAACCGTTGGACCTCTAGGGAATTACCAAAATATTGTTGTTTTTTTACTTTTTTTTTTTTTTTTTTTTTGCGGTACGTGGGCCTCTCACTGTTGTGGCCTCTCCCGTTGCAGAGCACAGGCTCCGGATGCGCAGGCTCAGCGGCCGTGGCTCACGGGCCCAGCCACTCCGCGGCACGCGGGATCTTCCCGGACCGGGGCACGAACCCGCGTCCCCTGCATCGGCAGGCGGACTCCCAACCACTGCGCCACCAGGGAAGCCCCAAAATATTATTTTTAAAGAAAGGATACACTAAGAACAAATAAAATACTCGGGATGTAAAATTTCCAGATTGTTTTAATGAAAACTATGAGTCGAGTGTGGGTTGAAACAAATAATAAAGGTTAAATTTCTTATCCTGCTGATGGGAGATTTCTTTTCTTTGATCGTAATAGAGAAAATAGTAGTTACGTTTTTCAAAGTTAATTTAATGGTAAATACTGAAAGCAAAAAATTTAAACCACTTGACAAAAAATGTAAAGAAAACTTGAGTAAAACAGCAATATTAGAAAGCAAGAAATCAAAAGAAAACATAAACACCAAAAATCCCACAATAAGACCAAAGAAAGAAGACTTTATGCAATTTATATCCAACATACTTCAGACAAAAATTATTCACAGAGGAAGATGGAAAATAAGAGTACACATCAGTAATAGTGAATATCTGTTATATTTTTTGATTATCTAGCATTTTTGAAAACTTTCCTATGTTTGGAGAATTTCCTACTTATGTGTTTAGCATCCTCAAAGTAGAAACGAGAAAATTCATTTTGTTACTTTCTTGCACTTAAAGCAAAAGTGTGTGACCTGGGTAAACCCAATTAGACTCGGTGCCAGACTGTGGTTCAGAAGTGAGCAATGTCAGAAAG
This sequence comes from Tursiops truncatus, assembly GCF_011762595.2. Taxonomy (NCBI): domain Eukaryota; kingdom Metazoa; phylum Chordata; class Mammalia; order Artiodactyla; family Delphinidae; genus Tursiops; species Tursiops truncatus. The sequence continues at coordinate 23,330,979 of NC_047037.1, read as the reverse complement.
GTGGCTCCATGAAGAATTCATTTTACTAGCTGTACTAGTCAGTACAGTACTTCAGCATTTGCCTCTCCAGTGTGAATTGCCTCCAGGATCGAATTCCTGGCACAAAAGTTTCATCAGTATCAGATGCAAATAAAGTCTTTTCACTGGCAGTCATATAAACTCTAGTTTCAAGTGCTTAGTATTGGTGGCAGTGACTATTCTCGCCTTGGGCCAGTTCTGTGATATGGTGGTGGGCGGTAACTCTGGAATCGTTAGCCTGTTCCTCCATCCCTCTCAAAATTTCATCAGCTGCCATATCTTTATAACAAACTCATTTTCTGCTTAAACTATTAAAATTAGCTTCTTTTGCTTACTACTTATAACCCTAAACGATACAGACACTGACTCCAGAAGACACAAAATAGAACCTCAGGCAAATAGGAAGTATCTGGAATTGGTTATCTGGTCTGATTCAGGCTGAGGGCTCTGAAATCTAGCCAATATGAAAGGCTCTTGGCAAGCAGTGTGAAACGGCCCTCTAATTTCATCTGTGGTCACCTGCAATGAAATAGTCACAGAAGATGAGTCTTTGAGGGAACCAAGGCCACAGCCAAAAAACCATACGCAGAGACATAAGGAATTCAAGCAACATAGAGTGTTTGATTCTAACAGCATTTGATGACTTAAAAAAGAATTACAAGTTCAAAATCTGAAGTTTGTATTTCAAGAGAGAGAAAGAAAGTCCTAGAATTTCTTTGCTAAAAAAATATTTTACCAATTGTGGCATAGGGCTGAAATACATAAAAAACCAAATTCAAATTTTGATCCTGCAGTTGCCACTATTTTGCAGTTAAATTCACAGCCTTGTCTGGTCTCTTATGTGATAGTTAGGGCTTTGGGAAGGACTCTAAAGACTTAGGGAGATATGAATTGAAATGGATTGCTCACATACAACACGTTCATTTTTACCTGCCCCCTAACCCATGTTTCCCAAGAGGGCTCTGAAAAAGACTCTCCAAAGGGCATAATTATTGAAAAAAAAATGCTCTGGTAACAGCAGTTCCATCATCTTTGAAAAGCACTCTTGAAATTATTCTTTGTTAACTTGGGATGCTGGTAAGAGACACTGACTTCGAAATGGGATGCTTCATTTCATATGCAAAGACAGCTCCAGGAGTGGTAGATTCAAGCCCTTAAATGCCAGAGCATGGACATGACAATAGTAATTGGTAAAGGGATAGGCATGTTCATTGAAGTGGCTTGACTCACAGTGATCCATGGTGGGTAATTGGTTATTGATCCCTAGGCCTGAGGAGGTTGAGAAGTCCACCTAATCAAGAAGGATCCCGGGCTTCCCTGGTGGCGCAGTGGTTGAGAGTCCGCCTGCCGATGCAGGCGACGCGGGTTCGTGCCACGGTCCGTGAAGATCCCACATGCCGCGGAGCCGCGGATCCTACTTGATTTTTATAACTTACAAAAAAAAAGTCTGGTGAACAGAAACCTAAGAGTCATAGCTTTTCCCAAATCTCGAACCTTAGTCTATTCACAAGCCTAGAGCTTCTCAAAAGAGGAAAGCCTTTCTCGAGGAAGAAGCAGGTGCAACTTTCACAAACATATACAGAAAACCTCCTAAGTCTCTATGTGGCCATTTACCTGAGTCACTGGACTGGGAAAAGACAAATGAGCAGACCTTTCAGGCATCGTTGGAAATGGACTTGAACAGACAGAAAAATCTTGGATCCCAGAGCATCACTTTTGTCCATCAGTCAAAATGGAGGCTTGTGTGGATCAATGAAAGGGATTTTGACCCATTCAACTTCATGGATAACTTATTGGTACCTCCAAACCATTATCTGGCTATTCTCCAAATTCTGAGTGTATAATTTTACATAGCAAATGATAGGATTTCCATAGTGACTTTCTAAATCTTTGAGCAATAGGTATTAGGATGCAATGAACCATGTAGAAGCCCATCAAGATTTCCCTTTCACCAAAGCTGAAAACCAAGAGCAAATTTCTTACTAAGACATTTTGGTAAGACAGATGCAAAATGCAAGCCGGAAGACGGGAGTTCAGTTCCATGAAAACAGAAGAGCTTGCTTTCTTATTGAAATTTCTGAGGTCCAGTAGTCTGGGACTTGTAGGAAAATCTCTGCCAAGGTAAAGGACAAGTTGCTGTAACTTGGATTTTGGAGGCAACATATATTACAATTGGGAGTGTTACTCCATTTGCTATTGTTTATTTATGGTTAAATTACTAGAAAATTCTGTAGTGGGGGAGAAGGAGCTGACACCCAGCTCTAGACTTATACTTTTAGATTTGAGACTGGAGGAAAATTAACCAACTTTAGAGGCATATCTTAGAAGGGGGACAGTTTGACATTTGGGGCAGGTTCAAAATGTAGTACAGTCTTATGTGCGATCCAGGCAGTATTGTGAGGCCCTACTTGATTGTGAGAAGGAATTTACTTGGCATTGATATTCTAGAATGAAGTTTGTCAATAATTTTTCTTTCTGTCTTTTGTCATGCACAAAAAGAACAAAATTGTGCAAACAAAATCTTAGGAGCAGGGCCATGAGAGGACATCAGAGAGAGAGAGCTGTCCGATGACAGCTCTCCAAAAGCCTAAAATGCTCATTATGAATGATGAAAGGGGCAAAAATAGCAGGGTAGATTTCTAAATTATTTTAGTATATTATATAGAAATTGCTAATTTATGGTGTCTATAAAAGTACATTGAAAGATAATAAAACTTTTGAACCCACATTCTTAGATAAATTTTCTGCAGAAGTTCCATAAACTTCGAGTAGTACTTCAAATAAACACAACTAGCGTTATGAGACACAGTCAGATTTCATAATCCCTTTTCTTAGGACTATATTCTAATGACTTGTATTGTTATGTTCAATTTTATGTCCTATTCATGAATATGCCTATGATCTAGCTTCTTGTTTCAATCCCTACTTAAATTTGATTCCTTTAATTTCAGGGTTGTGATCATTTGGAAATGGAATAGAATGAAAATTAAATACCGTTAATGCATACCTATAATTATTTTTTTAAATGAAAAGAAAAACACTGAAAAATAATAAAACAAATACTCATAAACCTCCTTGAAGGTTAAACAGAGGTTAATTTTTACTAATTATTCCAGATTTTTAAAAAATTAAATATTACATGTAAATCTAATTCTCTTCCTTCATTCTTTCAGCCTGTTTCCACTCTTGAGGCAATGCTAATCTGAAATTTTGGGGTATTATTTTCTATAGCTATGTACCCATATACAATATAATATTATTATGTGTACTTGAAAATGGACATGCACATTTGCAAGTTTAAGTCTATAGCTAGCTCCATCTTCCTCACTACCATGATTTTCCAGAAATTTGCATCATAGTTTTTCCCTATTTTTTTTGTTTCTGAGATTTATATATATATAGTTTAATAATCTGTAATATATCATATTAATATATGTATATATTTCATTGACTTTTATCTAATGTATAGGATTCCATTGCACATGTAAACCACGTTTACTTCTCTTTCTACCACTAAGAATCAGATTATTCCTCTTTTTCACTATTACTAACAGAGCTGCAATAAATAATTTTGAACTTGTCTTCTTGTACACATGTAATGTCTTCTCGAGGGTAGACACCAAGAAATGATATTGTCAAATTGTCTCCAAAGAGACTGTAAAGTTCTACATGTTCACCAGTAGAGTGTAAAAGTCCCCTTTACATTACATTTTCACCCATACTTGCTGTTAACAGACAAGTATTTACTTCCTAATCTGCTGTATAATAGATCTCATTGTTACTTTAATTTTTTATGTTACTCTTGTGGGAGGCAGACTAATGGTCCCCCCAAAATGTCCATGTCCTATTCCCAGGATTCGTAAATATATTCCCTTACATTGCAAAAGGGACTTTGTAGATGTGATTAAATTAAGGAGTTTAAAATAAGAATATTATCCTAGATTACCTGGGTGGCCCCAGCAAAATTACAAAGGTCCTTGAAAGATGGAAGAGGGAGGCAGAAGAGTCAGGGAAGATGTGAAGACAGAAGCAAATGTTAGAGTGATGTGGTTGCTGTTCTTGAAGATAGAGCAGGGCCACAAACCAAGGAATGTGGGCAGCCTCTATAAGCTGGAAAAGTCAAGTTAGTTTTGACTGAATGCCAGACTGTGTATATTAAATTGTAGAGATCCAGTTAATACTATATTTCTTCATCAAGCTTTACTGTTTGCAAGGCAGATAAAGTTGGGGCTGAACTCATTAATCCAGTCAGAAACTAAGCTGGTTCATAATTGGGTTGCAATTTTGGTAGAGCTCAGTCTACCTCTCATTCTTCTCTGTTCTAGGTCATAGCCCTCCAGAGCATTCAACTGGGAGGGTATTGTATGCCCTCAGACTCCTCCCCCTGGTTATTCCTGAACTTCTAGTCTTTGCTTCCTTGGCCTGATGGGTTTCCAGAAAATTCTGCTCTGCCTCTCTGAGCCTCCTAGCCTCAGCCTCCTCCCTTTTGCAGCATCATGATTTGGCAAATGTCTAGAGGAGAACACCATCAAGTGTCCAGTTAGAGATTTATTGAGTCTCCAATTTTCTCTCTCCATCTTTTTAGACTACTAAAATCTCTGATGGTTTTTCTATTCCTCGAAGAATTTTTCTGCCCAGGCAAAATCTAAATTCTTAGCCTTTCGCCCAGTTCCCCAAATCAACAACTGGGCCAGGGAAAAAGCAGCTGCAAAAAGTCAGCTCATTTCTTCGTGGTTCTGCTGTCTCCACAATCCAGACCCTCTTGGATTTCACTGATCTGTAGTCCTCCAATAATATTTCCAAGCTTAGCATTCTTGTTATTATCCAGCTTCTCCTACTGTTCTGATAAGGAATAAGACTTCAACTTACCTAGAAATTGAGGTATTGTTATATTACATAAAATTCTATGGGATCAAATCTTGTTTTTATGTCTTCTGACTCTTGCTTATATACATTTTTCCATGTGTTACGTTAACTCTGTTTGCCAACTAAGTTTTAGCAAGGTCTGCTTTATCCATTAGTCTTGTGTGACTAATTAGTCTTTATGAGAAGAGCCCTCTATAGGCAATTGGGAATTTTTTCCCCATACTCTGAAGCCACCAATTCAGAGTGGGCAGCCATTCAAGTATGATTTTTTGCTGGGATCTCAAGTGCTATGGTTCCATTGCTACTTTTCAGTCCCTAGATTAATATTAAAATTCAAGTCCCTAGATTAATAGTACTGATGCTCTCTTCCTGGGTTCTTTCAGTGTTATTTCACAGACATACAACGGGGTTTTCAGAACTTTCTTGAAGTTAACACCTGATATATCCCCTTACTGTTTTATCAAGTTATGCTATGTATTGAAAAACAAACTTGTTATATTTTACCCAGTTTTCCTAAAAGCTTGTATTAGAAAAATTTTTTTTATGTTATAGTCTACCAATTTGCTTTTTCTACTGATTATGAAACAAGGATTGGGAAGGATAATTTGCTACAAAAAGTCTTTGTAATTTGGTGAACAAACCATATTTATACTAGAGAATATATTTGTTGTATTATTTAGAAATGCTTTTCATTATTTGTATTCATTTGAACAGGTTGTTAGGAATATTTTTGGTCTGGTTTGAGTTACTGCGTATACTTGAAAGAAAAATAAGATACAAGAAGCAAAGCAAGACAAAACAAATATTCCGTAATTCAGATTTATCATCCTCAAGAATTGGTGAAGATACACAAAATTATATGTATACCAGGAAATTTTTTTTTTTGCGGCACGCGGGCCTCTCACTGTTGTGGCCTCTCCCGTTGCGGAGCACAGGCTCCGGACGCGCAGGCTCAGTGGCCATGGCTCACGGGCCCAGCCGCTCCGCGGCATGTGGGATCTTCCCAGACCGGGGCACGAACCCATGTCCCCTGCATCGGCAGGCGGACTCTCAACCACTGCGCCACCAGGGAAGCCCAGGAAAAAATTTTTAAATAATTTAAACTTCAACACTTGAAGCAACTTGGCAATCATGAAACTTATCTAAGGGCTAAAGTTTTTCTGATACTGCCTTCTACAAGCAAGGAACAGAATAGGTAAAGTCCTTTTGCAATCATAACAGCATTTGAATGTATCATCTAATTTCATGGAACTGTATTCTTTTTTTAAATTTTTTTATTTTTGGCTGTGTTGGGTCTTTGTTGCTGTGCGCACGCTTTTCTCTAGTTGCAGCGAGCAGAGGCTACTCTTCGTTGCGGTGCACGGGCTTCTCATCGCAATGGCTTCTCTTGTTGCGGAGCACTGGCTTTAGGCACGCGGGCTTCAGTAGTTGTGGCTCGCGGGCTCAGCAGTTGTGGCTCGCGGGCTGTAGAGCACAGGCTCAGTAGTTGTGGCGCGTGGGCTTAGCTGCTCCGCAGCACGTGGGATCTTCCCTGACCAGGGCTCGAACCCATGTCTCCTGCATTGGCAAGTGGATTCTTAACCACTGCGCCACCAGGGAAGCCCCTGGAGCTGTACTCGTTGTCCTTTACTAAATTTAGAGCCAAGATTTTTTTTTGTATGGGGTTAAAATACTTAGTAATATTGGAAGGAAAAGAGGCAATTGACACAAGAATGAGGGTTTTTGATTACAACAAGGCATTTTGAAACCTTTATTGTTGCAGAATTTTTAGCATGTCTGACAGACTATACTAAAATCGATGTGCAAATTTTCCATTGCTTGATGAAATGTGCACTACATGGGTTTTTCCCTAAAAGTCAGAACAGGGGTCCTTTTATGATCCAGTAGTAAACATCGTTAGTAGAGATGATGGAGACTTCCTGAGTTTTTAATGCATCCTGAGAAACCACCACAACTCCAACTCGGCAGAGTCTCTCTGCGGTTGCTTTATTATGCAGAGCCTCACTGTGTAGTAAAAATAAAACCAAATTCACTTGGGCACAGTCTTTTTGTTGCTTTATTTAATTTTCACTTTGGCATATGGCCCTTCAAGCTTTAATAGGGCAGATGTAGCTTTGGAAGAGTTTACTAATCCAACTTATTTAATGACTTCCAGGGTAGAAGCCAGCTCAGCACTTTTCTCTCAGTCCATCTTTAGTTCCTCTACTCTTTGATTTTTCCTATGGTAGGAAACCTCCCCATGGGGCTACCTATTATCAGCAGACGTCTTCTTGAATTTTGAGGTAACTGCCTTCAGGTTTCTGGGCTACAGAAGCACAGGCAGAGTAAATGCTACGAACATTGAGTTATTGATTCCTGGAGGGAAAAGGCAAGTTGCAACTCCTTTCATGATGCACAGCATGGTGGCTCCAGATTGCTCTGCAGGAGAGAGAGTTGATTATGTAGGGTTAGCATTTGGGAAAATCCTGCATGAATTAGAATTTTTGATGATCACTGGCCTTCCTGTTGTTAGGGAAAGACCATGGAGGGAATATGGGCTGCAGAGCCAAGCAGTCCGTCCTTCAGGTCCTGAGGGACTGGATAATGTTCTAGATTTCTCTGAGTCTAATTTCTTACAGTAATATAAATGAGTGACTACTTCACAGGATTTTGTGAGGTTTCAGTGGCTGAAAGTGGCATTTCCCAAACTTTAGTTATTCACACACCATATGAGCAATTTTAATGTTGTGTCTGGGTTCTATCTGTATTACTATTTACTTACCATGCTTTAACAAGTAACTCTCCCCCTTCCCATTTTTTAACTTATCGCTTCTTTGGCCTTATCTCAAGAAATATTTGCCAAAATTTGATGCACTTGATATATTTTTTTCTATTACACATTAAAATGAAGGTAAAATTGTCTCTTGTACATCTTGGACAAAACTGATATTACGCTCAGATAATACTTAATATGGTAGCCTTAATTGTGCTAGCCTGTGTCTCCCGCTAGACTGCAAGTTACATGACAGCTGACACTTTTATCCAATTTATTTACTCTTATATTCTTGATACCCAGCATAAACTGTGGCATACAAGAGAGCCTCAAATTGTCTGAAAATTATCCTGGTAGTTTCTTGTTTCCTTGAAAAAAGAACCAGATGGGAGAGGAGACTACTTCTTCTCTCAGTGGAAGGTACTGCACCCGAGCTCAGCATCCCACAGGACTGAGGGCAAAAGGGGCTCTGGCAGGAGGAGCTGTGCTTGAACCAGACTTCCCATGAACTCCAAGAGCTGGATTATTGGCTTTCCCGGATGACTACAGAGACCTCTAGAACTGTACTTCGTGTGCCTGGTTCCCCAGTATTCTGTTTACTACCACACTCTCACTTCTGCCAGACTTTCTCTTTTCTCCCCTACCCACATCCTCTTTCTCTCTTTCAAACACACACACACACACACACACACACACACACACACACACACACACACGGTTGTTTTCATGACTGCCTAAGAAGGGAGATCAACATATTGGTATGGGCCCTCCCCTGAAACCTTCTCCCGTGGTGTGGCCAGGCACACCCATCTGCTGGATGACAAAAGGATGGGGCCTCTGCCTTCTCTCGTAATCCCAGGCTTGGCCTGTACGTGTCTCCAGTGTAGCCTTTTTCTTACTCTATAGGATACAATATGGAAATCTTCCCAAGCCCTCCTTCATGACAACTGACAAGCAAAAAGGGACACACTCTGTATAACCGAAGGATGGCAGCTTATATTTGTAACCTCATGTTCAGTTAAACAAAATACTCTGAAATCAGAATATATCCCTACCTATTGCCCAGTCTCTGGTACATAGCAGCTTCACAATAAATATCTGTTGGCCCGTGATGAGTGAATCAATGAATATTTGTAGCCAGTGAAAGAATAAATGGCTGAAAAAATCTTTTCACAAGTTGTTGTTTCATGTTTAATAGAGTGAAATGCAGAAATCTCAGAGGAGTAGTAAACCAGAAGTTATGTTAGCTGGCACTTTTAGAGGATGACTTATTCTAGATAACCAAATTCCCAAACAAGTGAAATTTATTCTTCAAAGCATATATGTATTTACTTTTGAACAAACTCTCTTTAAAAGGATACTCTACTTCTCTTCCTTATTAAATTGAATATGTTTTATATAATTAAACATTGTCTTTAATACTTATTAGTAAAAACCTCATTTTAAAGACAATTAAAATTAGATCTAGATCTAGAAATTCCAGGAGTCTCCTTTTGTGTAATTTTTGCTTCCCTGCAAAAATAACCTGTGTATCCAAGGGGTACAGACACAAAGTGTGTAGAATGTGAGTAGTCTTTGGTAGGAGTTGATTCTTTATTGCCACAATGTTTATCTTACATGGATACTTCTTTAGAGAAAGGAATTTGGAAAGATCATGCACAAGCAAACCTCAGAGATATTTCAGGTTTGGTCCCAGGCCACTGCAATAAACCTAGTCACATGAATTGTTTTGGTTTCCCAGTGCATATAAAAGTTATGTTTACACTATACTGTAGTCTATTAAGTGTGCAATAGCATATGTCTAAAAAAAATACCTTAATTAAAAAAATACTTTATTGCTAAAAAATGCTAACTAGCATCTTAGCCTTCGGGAAGTTGTAATCTTTCTGCTGGTGTAGAGTCTTGCCTCATTGCTGATGCTGCTGACTGAACAGGGTGCTGGTTGCTGAAGGGTGGAGCGGCTGTGGTGATTTCTTAAAATGAGGTAACAGTAAAGCTTGCTGCATTGAATGACTCTCCCTTTCACGAATAATTTCTCTGTAGCATGCAGTGCTGTTGATAGCATTTTAACCACAGTAGAACTTCTTTCAATACTGCAATCTTTTTTTTTTTCCTGCGTTACGCGGGCCTCTCACCGTTGTGGCCTCTCCTGTTGCGGAGCACAGGCTCCGGACTCGCAGGCTCAGCGGCCATGGCTCACGGGCCTAGCTGCTCCGCGGCATGTGGGATCTTCCCGGACCGGGGCACGAACCCGTGTCCCCTGCATCGGCAGGCGGACTCTCAACCACTGTGCCACCAGGGAAGCCCTGTAGTCAATCTTGACTATACTACCCAAAGCAATCTACAGATTCAGTGCAATTCCTATCAAATTACTAATGGCATTTTTCACAGAACTAGATCAAAAAATAAAATAAAATTTGTTTGGAAACACAAAAGACCCTGAATAGCCAAAGCAATCTTGAGAAAGAAAAATGGAGCTGGAGGAATCAGGCTCCCTGACTTCAGACCATACTACAAAGCTACAGTCATCACAACAGTATGCTACTGGCACAAAAACAGAAATATAGATCAATGGAACAGAATAGAAAGTCCAGAGATAAACCCACACACCTATGGTCAACTAATCTATGACAAAGGAGGCAAAAATATGCAATGGAGAAAAGACAGTCTCTTCAATAAGTGATGCTGGGAAAACTGGACAGCTACATGTAAAAGAATGAAATTAGAACACTCCCTAATACCATACACAAAAATAAACTCAAAATGGATTAAAGACCTAAATATAAGACCAGATACTATAAAACTCTTAGAGGAAAACATAGGCAGAACACTCTCTGACATACATCACAGTAAGATTTTTTTTGATCCACCCCCTAGAGTAATGAAAATAAAAACAAAAGTAAACAAATGGAACCTAATTAAACTTAAAAGCTTTTTGCACAGCAAAGGAAACCATAAACAAAACAAAGAGACAACCGATAGAATGGGAGAAAATATTTGCAAATGAAGCAACCAGCAAGGGATTAATCTCCAAAATATACAAACAGCTCATACAACTCAATGTGAAAACAACAAACAACCCAATTAAAAAAAAAAGGTGGAAGATCTAAATAGACATCTAAAGAAGATCTAAAGAAGACACACAGATGGCCAAAAAGTACATGTAAAGATGCTCAATGTCACTAATTATTAGAGAAATGTAAATCAAAACTACAATGAGGTATCACCTCACATCAGTCAGAATGGCCATCATCATAAATGCTGGAGAGGGTGTGGCAAAAAGGGAATCCTCCTGCTGTTGGTGGGAATGTAAGTTGGTACAGCCACTATGGACAACAGTATGGAGGTTCCTTAAAAAACTAAAAATAAAGCTACCATATGATCCTGCAATCCCACTCCTGGGCATATATCTGGAGAACACCATAATTCGAAATGATACATGCACCCCAATGTTCATTGCAGCCCTGTTTACAATAGCCAGGACATGGAAGCAACCTGAATGTCCATCAACAGAGGAATGGATAAAGAAGATGTGGTACATATATACAATGGAATATTACTCAGCCATAAAAAGAATGAAATAATGCCATTTGCAGCAACGTGGATGGACCTAGAGATTATCATACTAAGTGAAGCAAGTCAGACAAAGACAAATATCATATGATATCACTTATATGTGGAATCTAGTAAAAAAATGATACAAATGAAGTTATTTACAAAAGAGAAACAGACTCACAGATCTTGAACTCAAACTTATGGTTACCCAAGGAGAAACACGGGGGGAAGTGATAAATTAAGATACTGGGATTAACATATACATACTACTATATATAAAATAACTAACTAATAGGAACCTACTGTATAGCACAGGGAACTCTACTCAATTTCCTGTAGTAACCTATATGGGAAAAGAATCTGAAAAAAAGTGGATATATATAATGTATAACTGATTCACTTTGCTATACACTTGAAACTAACACAACATTGTAAGTCAACTATACTCAATAAAAATTAAAAAAAAGAAAGAAAGAAGATGTGGTACATATATACAATGGAATATTACTCAGCCATAAAAAAGAATGAAATAATGCCATTTGTAGCAACGTGGGTGGCTCGAGAGATTATCATACTAAGTGAAGTAATCAGACAGAGAAAGACAAATATCATATGATATTGCTTATATGTGGAATCTAAAAAAATGGTACAAATGAACTTGTTTACAAAACAGAAGTAGAGTCACAGACATAGAAAACAAACTTACAGTTACCAAAGGTGAAAGGTGGGGGGAGGCATAAATTAGGAGATTGGGATTAACTACTATATATAAACTACTATATATATATATAGTTATATATATAACTATATATATAACTATATATATAACTATATATATATATAACTATATATATATATATATATATATATATATAACTACTATATATAAAATGACTAACTAATAGGGACCTAGGGACCTACTGTATAGCACAGGGAACTCTACTCAATATTCTGTAATAACCTATATGGGAAAAGAAACTAAAAAAGAATGGATATATGTATATGTAAAACTGATTCACTTTGCTGTACATCTGAAACTAACACAACATAGTAAATCAACTATACTCCAATAAAAAGTTTAAAAAAAAATTGGAGTCAATCCTTTTACACCTTGCTTTGTCAACTAAGTTTATGTAATAGTCTAAATCCCTTGTCATTTCAACAATCTTCTCAGCCTCTTCACTGGGAGTAGATTCCATCTCAAGAAACCACCTTTTTTACTTATGCGTAAGAAGCAATTCCTCATCCTTCAAAGTTTTACCATGAGATTGCAACAATTCAGTCACATCTTTAGGCTCCACTTCTAATTCTAGTTCTCTTGCTGTTTCTACCACATCTGCAGTTGCTTCCTCCACTGAAGTCTTGAACCCATCAAAGTCATTCATGAGGGTTGGACTCAACTTCTTCCAAACTCCTGTTAATATTGATATTTTGGCCTCTTCCCATGAATCACAAATGTTCTTAATGACATCTAGAATGGTGAATCCTTTCCAGAAGGTTTTCAACTGACTTTGCTCAGACCCATCAAAGGGATCACTATCTATGGCAGCGAGAGCCTTTAACAATATACTTCTTCAATAATAAGACCTGGAAGTCAAAACTACTCCTTGTTCCATGAGCTGCAGGTTGGATGTTGTGTTAGCAGGCATGGAAACAACATTAATCTGATTGTACATCTCCATCAGAGCTCTTAGGTGACTGTGTGCATTGTCAATGAGCAGTACTATTTTGAAAGGAATCTTGTTTTTCTGAACACTACATAGCAACAGGTGGCTTAACATATTCAGTAAACCATGTTGCAGACAGATTTGCTGTCATCCAGGCTTTGTTGTTCCATTTATAGAGCACGGACAGAGTAGATTGAACATAATTCTGAAGGGCACTAGGATTTTCAGAATGGTAAATGAACATTGGCTTCAACTTTAAGTCACCAATGACATTAGCCCCTAACAAATGAGTCATTCAGTCCTTTGAAGCTTTGAAGACAGGCATTGACTTCTCCTCTCTAGCTATGAAAGTCCTAGATGGCATCTTATTCCTATATAAGGCTGTTTTATCTACATTGAAAATCTGCTGTTTAGTGTAGCCACCTTCATGAATGATTTTAGGTAGATCTGGATAACTTGCTGCAGCTTTCACATCAGCACTTGCTGCTTCACCTTGTACTTTTATGTTATGGAAGTGGCTTCTTTCCTTAAACCTCATGAACCAACCTCTGCTGCCTTTAAACTTTTCTTCTGCAGCTTCCTTATCTCTCTCAGACTTAACAGAATTGAGGAGAGTTTGGGTCTTGCTCTGAATTAGGCTTTGGCTTAAGGAAATGCTGTGACTGGTTTGACCTTCTATCCAGACCACTAAAACTTTCCACATATCAGCAATGTCTGTTTCACTTTCTAATAACTCAGGTGTTCACTGGAGTAGTGCTTCTAATTTCCTTCAAGTATTTTTCCTTTGCATTCACAACGTGGCTAACTGTTTGGTGTAAGGAGCCTAGCTTTCAGCCTATCTTGGCTTTTGATGTACCTTCCTCACTAAGCTTAATCATTTCTAGCTTTTGATTTAAAGTGAGAAATATGCAGCTCTTCCTTTCACTTGAACACTTAGAGGCCACTGTAGGGTTATTGACTGGCCTAATTTCAATATTATTATGTCTCAGGGAATAAAGAAGGCCAAGGAGAAGGAGAGAGATGGGGGTACGGCCAGTTGATGGAGCAGTCAGGACACACTCATTTATTAATTAAATTCACTCTTATATGGACACGGTTCATGGTGCCCCAAAACAATTACAATAGTAACATCAAAGATTACTGATCCTAGATCACTATAAGAAATATAAAAATAAGGTTGGAAATATTGTAAGAATTACAAAAATGTGACACAGAGATACAAGTGAACAAATGCTGTTGGAAAAATGGTGCCAATAGATTGCTAGAGACAGAGTTGCCCCAGACCTGCAATTTGTAAAAAACATGATATCTGAGAAGCACAAGAAAGCAAAGAACAATAAAATGAGGTATGCCTATACTATATTTACTTAATCACATATCTGTTCTGGACTTCAGATGTTAGCTTGAATTCCTGATGTATCCCAGTTTCTACCTTGCAGAATAACAAAAACCTAATTTTATTTTGATTAGAAGTTCTTTTAGTGACTTTGTAGGGTACTACATTCAATCATGGATGTGCACAAGGCTATTCATTGGAGTAGACTTTTATAGTTAACCTTTATTGAGCACATACACTATTACCAGTCATATTCTAAGCATTTTAAGTTTACATTGCAACTCTGAAATATGATATCGTCACCATTTTCAGATTAACTGATGCATAGCATGGTTTAGTAACACCCCTAAAAATCTCACTGCTAGAAACAATGTTGGCTTTTCTTGGTGCCCTACTTTTCTCCACATTAGACATATATCCTCCTCCAATCCCCTATGTTATCATTGTTATAAATGTCTTGTCAGAGGCAATGAGGTCTAGGGATAACCAATGGGGGGTAGATCATAGTACCAGAAACAGCTTTGACATTGATGTCAAATTTCACCATGACTGGAAAATTATCCCGCACATCGGTAAATTTTTTGCGTACGTGTCCTCCATGGAGCCCCAGCCCATGTCATGCCCTTCTAACCATGGAGCCTCTCCTCCCCGAGGAGCCTCTGCGTCTCCAAACCTCACCTATTCTCCTCAGGCAAGCCAGGGGCAAAACACGATTTTCTTCCCTCTACGTTGCTGGGCAGCTCACCTTCCTTTCTGTAATTTCCTCTTCCTTTAGACCATGAATGGATTGGTATTCTTCATGCCCCAAGAGGCTTTTCTAGATATTTTCCTAAACAAAGAGCCATCTCCACTAGTATATGGAAATAGTGATGGTTAATGTGTTTTGTCTGTTTTATGTATGGATAGTTTCTTCTCACTACATCTATTATTATTAAAAAAAAAATTGAAAACAATTTAAGTGTGTGATAATAAGACACTGACAACTAAAAGATATGGCCATGGGATGAATTGTATATTTAATTTCACAGGAAAGTGTTCACTAAACATGAAGTGAACAAAGCAGATTACAAAAGATTACAAAACACAATGTACAGTTCGATACTTTTTTTTTTTTCTGGTACGCGGGCCTCTCACTGTTGTGGCCTCTCCTGTTGCAGAGCACAGGCTCCGGACGTGCAGGCTCAGCGGCCATGGCTCATGGGCCCAGCCGCTCCGCAGCATGTGGGATCTTCCCGGACAGGGGCACGTATGCGTGTCCCCTGCATCGGCAGGCGGAGTCTCAACCACTGCGCCACCAGGGAAGCCCTTTTTTTCTTTTTCTAAAAGTCTATTAAAAAAAAGACTACAACAGGACTTCCCTGGTGGCACAGTTGGTTAAGAATCCACCTGCCAGTGCAGGGGACATGGGTTCAAGCCCTGGTCTGGGAAGATCCCACATGCCACAGAGCAATTAAGCCCATGCGCCACAACTACTGAGCCTGCACATCACAACTACTGAAGCCCACACGCCTAGAGCCCGTGCTCCGCAACAAGAGAAGCCACCGCAATGAGAAGCCCGCGCACCACAATGAAGAGTCGCCCCCGCTCGCTGCAACCAGAGAAAGCCCATGCGCAGCAATGAAGACCCAACGCAGCCGTAAATTAATTAATTAAAAAAAAAAAAAAAAGACTACAACAGAGTGATCCCCTCTGGGTCTATCCTGATGTGTAAGAGCCTTTCAAATACTTCTAACTGCTATGCTTTCCTAATACCACCTTCACTAACAACTAACAGTTACAGACTCTGAGGGCTTACTCTGCACCAAATACAGTTCTGTGCACTTCACAGGAACTAACTCATTTAAACTCATTCAAAACAACTGTTATCCCCACTTTATAGCTGGGTAAACTGAGTCACAGAGAAGTTAAGAGCCTTGTTCAATTCACCAAGCAGTCAGTAGCCAAGCCAGATTTAAACCCAGAAAGTCTGGTTCAGACCTTACACTCTTTCTAGTAAGCTGGGGTGTTTATCCTCTTTCCTCTCTACATCTCAGCTGTTTCTTCCTACTTCAGTTGGTTTTGCTTCAGTCAACCTTTGCCATTTTTCCTGTGTGCTCCCGTTTGTTAGGGTAGAGTGGGGATGCTCAGAGTAAACATAATCTAACTTATTAAACCAATAACCTTAATTTTATGTACAATACTAAATCAATAGCTTCTGAGCAACGAATATCTTATGGTATCGCTTATATGCGGAACTT
Organism: Tursiops truncatus; assembly: GCF_011762595.2. Taxonomy (NCBI): domain Eukaryota; kingdom Metazoa; phylum Chordata; class Mammalia; order Artiodactyla; family Delphinidae; genus Tursiops; species Tursiops truncatus. Next base: position 23,314,548 of record NC_047037.1, on the reverse strand, counting down.
ATTTACAGAACAGAAACAGACTCACAGACTTAGAGAATGAATTTATGGTTACCAGGGGGGAAAGGTAGGGGGAAGGGATAGTTGGGAAGTTTGGGATTGACATGTACACACTGCTATATTTAAAATGGATAACCAACAAGCACCTACTGTATAGCACAGGGAACTCTGCTCAGTATTATGTAACAACCTAAATGGGAAAAGAATTTGAAAAAGAATAGATGCATGTATATGTGTAACTGAATCACTTTGCTGAACACCTGAAACTAACACAGCATTATTGTTAAACACCTATACGCTGATATAAAATAAAAAGTTAAAAATAAAACTTCTGGTCAAAGGAATGTTTATTAAAGCTCCCCTGCCCCTTCCAAATAGAAAGGGAATAAGTTTTCCTTGTCATTTAGAGACTTTTTTTTTTTTTTTTTTTTTTTAGCTGTACGCGGGCCTCTCACTGCTGTGGCCTCTCCCGTTGTGGAGCACAGGCTCCGGACGCGCAGGCTCAGCAGCCATGGATCACGGGCCCAGCCGCTCCGCAGCATGTGGGATCTTCCCAGACCAGGGCACAAACCCATGTCCCCTGCATCGGCAGGTGGACTCTCAACCACTGCGCCACCAGAGAAGCCCTAGAGATCTCTTCTTGTTTAATACATGTTTGAGGCTGTTTCCAATAGTTGAGTGGCTGGAAGTCTGACTGTTGGTTGTCATTGCTGTGATGATTATATACTTAATGCAATTTGCTCTTCAACCCCTTTACTGTCTATGGAAGAGCTCAGAGATAAGGGGATTAAGTGAGCATCCGGTGCCTCCAGTGATAAACTTGGAGAAGGCCCAGGCCTGTGAATAATAGATTGTCGGTGGAATATTTTTTTTATTTATGCCTGGAGAGTTTTTGAGGTGAAGAATCATGGGTGGGAGATGCCCATACAGCCTAGGGACACTGAGAGCACACTTGACAGTGGGGAAAGCCCACTTCCCTGGTCCATTGTAGTCAGGCCCTCGACAGGAGTCCAGAAGCGTCCCTACCTCCCAGTTGTTTTCTTCCTCCACAGGAGAAGGGAACGGCCCAGCTAGCAGGAGGACAGTGGGCCTCGCAGGACGTTGTTATGAGGTTATGTTTCCATCTTGTTCCAGTCTCTGCGTGGCTGGATAGAAGTTTCTTCTCCATAAGGGTGCATCGTAAATGTGTCACCACGTGAATTCTCGGGAAGAGCTGGTAATTCTTCATATCTGCCCTCAAACATTTTAGTAATCAATTTCCCTGAAGTCTCCTGCTGAAGAATATTAAGAGAGAAGATCAAAGGCAGATGCACAATTGATGGTGCTGAAAAGGGGGGAAAGTGACACTGATTTCCAGTAGATAAGATGATGCTTGTTGTTTCACCACAGTGCCCCAAACAAAATAAATGATAAGAACTAAATAGGGAACTCCTGGAGCTTGCTTGAACACGAACTGATTTCCCTTCTGCTCTCTGTGGCTGCAGTGGGAGAGAAGCCCTTGGAAGACTGTGTGAAATGACTGAAAAGCAAATGCCTTTGCACTGAATTTAATATCTAGTCTTTCCAGTTGTTTGACTGTGGGATTCTGCTCTGCTCACCTCTCACTGCTCCACCATTTCTTACCTTATTTATTATTATAAGATATCCTTTAAGTAAATATATGTGAAAAATTGAAATGTAAGACCATAACATAATCTCCCTTTACATCATGTGTTCATCTTGACATGTACGGATTGCCTTGTTCTTCTGTAAGATGCCAAACTTTGGGTGTTAGAATAGCTGCCCCATGGCCCTTTGGGTTGCTTTTGTCATCACAGTACATCAACCTAGATTTGCCCTGTCATACAAATGTGCCATCAGTAACTTAGTTTTGACAGTTTTAGTTATGTGTCTTCTTGTAGCATGTTGTCACACACTGACAAGAAGAAATGTAGTTTGCTAAATATAAATCCTCTGGGAAAAAGAGAAAAGTAGCTTTTGGGGTAAGAACTATAACCTATTTTTAAGTTAATTTGTTTCATGTTGGATCAAGAACCATTTCTAGGTGATAGAAAAAAGTGTTTTAATATCTAGTTTATAAAAAACAAAGAGTCTTAGAAAACTAGCAGATGATTTTATAACATTAAACATTAATCCTTCAGTTATGTACAGTTACCATAAAATATTAGTGAAAACAAGGATGTGGTAACACCAGCATCACTTCTGGCACTAAAAATGTATACATGCTCTGCTCTACCAAAGGAAGTTCATGGTGGTGTGTGACGCCAAAGGTAAAGAACCATAGTATGATGCCAGCGTAGACATAGACTGACCATCTGGCAAGAGGAGGTCAGTTACCTTGGAAACATCTGATCTTAAGCATAGGACTTCCCTGGTGGCGCAGTGGTTGGGAGTCTGCCTGCCGATGCAGGGGACATGGGTTCGTGCCCCCATCCGGCAAGATCCCACATGCCGCGGAGAGGCTGGGCCCGGGAGCCATGGCCGCTGAGCCTGCGCATCCGGAGCCTGTGCTCTGCAACGGGAGAGGCCACAGCAGTGAGAGGCCCGCGTACCGCAAAAAAAAAAAAAAAAAAAAAAAATCTCAAGCACAGATTTGTAAGGGATACAATAATAGATTGTTTTTAAAAAACATGTTGTTAACTGGCTGGCTCCGGTGAAAGAACATGAGACTGTTCAGCTCATGGTTGCGTCCACGATGGACTCCCAAAAACAGCAACAATAACAATGGGTTTCCGTGCTTAGGCCCATAACATGTTTTCTCCGCCTCTATTCCCATCAGTCCCAGCTCAAGTTTCCTCATTTTATTCTTTGTCTTTAGATTATTTTTTACTTAAGCAGCATTTGACATGATAAAACTTAGCCTTATGAATGAAATGTGTATAATCTGATATATCTTATGTCTGAACTTAAAAATATTGCTTTCCAAATGGATCAAGCTTCTAAAAAATTCTAACAAATCAAGATTTTCCTGATTGGCTCTTCACTGTTTCACAAACAAAAGACAAATCTTTAGGGACCTGCCCCTTTGCTCAGGGTGGCCTTTTGGTCTGGGACATCTGATATCCTCTTGGTTTCTCTCAATCTAGTCTTCCTTTATAGACAATTTTGTCCTCTATCTTATCCTGCAAGTGTACTTACCTTCCTAGAGCCTACTTATACTCTTTTTTTTTTAATCGAAGTATAGTTGATTTACAATGTTGTGTTAGTTTCAGTTGTACAGTGAAGTCATTTAGTTATACATATACATATATACATATTCTTTTTCAGATGCTTTTCCTTTAGGTTATTACAAGATATTGAGTATAGTTCCCTGTGCTATACAGTAGGTCCTTGTTGGTTATCTATTTTATATATCATAATGTGTGTATCTATTAATCCCAAACTCCTAACTTATCCTCCCCCACTTTCCCCTTTGGTAACCATAAGTGTATTTTCTATGTCTGTGGGTCTGTTTCTGTTTTGTAAATAAGTTCGTTTGTATCATTTTTTTCTAGATTCCACATATAAGTGATATCATATGATATTTGTCTTTCTCCGTCTGACTTACTTCACTTTGTATGATAATCTCTAGGTCCCTGCATGTTGCTGCAAATGGCATTATTTTGTTCTTTCTTAGGGCTGAGTAATATTCCACTGTACATATATACCACGTCTTCTTTGTCCATTCATCCGTTAATGGACTTTTCTTACTTATATTCCTGTTAACTGAGTTCATGTCTACCTTCCCCACTGACTGTAAATTCCTCAAGTGAAAGAAATGTTTCTTCTTTACTTTTGTTTCCTGCAGGGAGAGTAAATGCTCAGTTATTGTAAAAGTAAATAGAAGGCCCTGAAAGAGGCCCTGGAGCATGGAGCATGTGGTATTGTTAACCTTGTAGGAAAGGGTCCAGGAGCTTTGGGTCTGAGTGATGATTCATTTCATGGTGTCTCCATATCTCTGGATGATATATTAGTAAAGTGGATGAATCTGAAAATAATATTTTGTTTTTTTTCTTTTATTCAAGAGTACATTCACCATAAAAGATACAGAAACAATAAAACTAAACAGAACAAAACAAACAACAATAAAACAAATAATAAAAACTAGACAAAACAACAACAACAAAGAAACATGAAAACCCAAATGAAAAACTAAGAGCCAAATAATAAAAGCAGGCAGGGAAAAAGAAAGCTAGGAAGTTTAGCTTAATTAAGGCAATGTCTTGTACATTTACTGTAAGGGAACATTAAAAGCCTTTGCAGTGTCTCTGACATAATAAAACAGTTGTTGTTATGGCAATTCTTCGAGGGCCCAGATGAATTCATTAGCATATTCCATAGCATTAATAAGGTCAGCTGGGCTTTTCAGGACCCGTACAAGAAACAAACATTGAAATCTCTAGTGGAGATATTCTGAGCTGTTGATAGAACTTCCCAAGCTAGGGCCCCTGCTCCTTGGACCACCTGCTCCAGGACTGATAGGATTGAATTTGGGTGGAAAGGCAGCCTTACCAAATGAGTCTGTGATCCTGGGTGTTCTGTAACCCATTGGTAGCCACCTCCAGGTATATAAAACATGTCAGTGGTATGTCCATGTACATTCTGCCACCAGTTAAAACAAAGGGTCACAGAGTCAGAGGTAAGACTTGTAAAGCACTGACAGATACACCATTCACAGAACAAAAGTTTTCCCCAACTCTGTCCAATCCAGGCCAATTTAAGTAAAAGGCAGGGTAAAGGTAGGGGATGTTTGTAAGGAACCAGTGGAATTTTACCAAATGTAAGGGCACATGGTGGGTCCAGAGCTGAAAGGTCCGAGACACAGGTTCCTCCACTTCTCCCTTGATTGTCTCTATTTTTCTCGGCCCATCTGCTTCACCTTCTAGTCTGTTTGTAGATCACTTTTCTCTGCTTCTTCATGCAAGGACTACAAGTACCAACATGAGACACGTCTCCCCAGTCACCACATTTATATGTCGTTAAAAATTCAGTTTCATCAGGTAAGTGACAGGAGTCCCTGAGTCTTAACAGTAAACTCACAGGAAGGAGGATCTCATTAATCCAGCTCAGGTCAGTATTTACCTTAATGGAATGATTTGGGCGAAAGGGGCAGGGTCCCAGAGGTTGACTGCTGGAGAGGAGTTTTAGAGAAGAGGGCAGAGCCCAGGCAACATTCACAAAGATCTCATTTAACGAATGTAGGACCAACCACATTTGCGGTAAGTGAGGACCATGTGGAGGCTTTTGTCTGTTGCAGGAAAAGACGTCCGGAATGTTAAGGAATCAGCTTTCATTTCCTTCTAGGTTAGGGAGGGAAATATTTCGTATCTTAATGAAGGCTGGGCCTTGATCATCAGTGACATTACTTAGAAGTACTGAGTCTCACTCACTCCTGTAGGAAGCCAGAGAGTGAAGTTCAAACACACCTGTGAAATTTAAAGGCACGAATAATCGCTTCCATAATTGTTTCTGCACATGTACCTTGAGAAAAGCAGTATCGGGAACAGCAATTAATGATTTTAATAATAGTTGTCATTGCTTGCTGTGGACATTAGTCAGTATCTGGCCTTCAGCTGTGACACTGTCCTCTCAGCCACTGTAATCACTTTTTTTTTAAATCCATGTAGAACCAAACACAAATGATATCCCTTTGAACCATCAAAAATGATGATAGTTGTGGTGACGGTAGCGATTGGCAGCAGCTACTTCCTTTTCCCTGCACTCCTCCGGGGCCTCCCAGAAGGACTGCTGTCTTCCTTTGTCACCATTGGCTCCTTGCCTTCTCCTCTCCCTACGGGTCCTTGTTCTGTTTTTAACTCTATAGATACCGCTCGGCTCTACAGACACAACCTCCTCCACACTCCCAGCCAGAACATGGAGCCATGCTTTATGCTGTACACTTTTCACATGAAATGTAGACCTTTATGAACATGATGTTTAAAATATAATTTGTGTATCTGAGTCAGACCAACCTAGAGCGAGCACATTTTAAGAATTACTCTGTAAACATCTTTCTTCTTTTCCTTTTTCCTTAAGTGATTTTTTTTTTTACATTATACTGCGACTTTCATTATTATGCTTTAGTTCTGATGACAGAGCTACCAACACAATAATAGTGTGTGCTCCAGTAATTTAACAGAAGAAAACTTACCTACAGCCATTCTGAAGCATTAATAAAAAGCTTAGGGCTAAGGGAGCTTCAATGGTGTTGGAAGGAAAGGTATTAGATGTCAAGGCGTGGAAAGGTTACCTCAAAGCAAAGATATATTATGACAATTTGAGAATCTCATAGTTATATAGTTTCCTTTTTGTGTTTCTGCTGTTACGGAAAATATAGGGAACCGTTATTATCCTACTCTTTGTTTAGTTTCCCATCTAATTTCAAGTAGCTACAAGACAGGAACCTTTTTCATACTTCTAATGCCTCAGCTGAGCCCACAGAAGGTGTTCAATAAATGTTTGTTGATTGATCTATATGAACAAATACTTATCCTTGTAAAAAGTTTTCCTGGGTTTTTAATAATACTGAGGAGAGCTCAGTGTAGCACAGAATACGGGTTTTCTTCTCTTCCTGTTTCCCTTTCCTCCCTAAATAATTCAGATGGGGTTGATAAAGGTGTCCATGTCATTGGGAGTGGGGAGCCAGGGGGACCCAGAGTGGGCTGGCAGTCAGAGGTCTCACAGGGTGAAACGGGCACCTACATCTGAGGGTGGCCCAGCATGGTTCCCTTAGAGCCTGAGCAGGGTGAGAGAGAAATTCACGTGGGTGGGTGGTCTTGTGTAGCATGTCAGAGTCTGAGCAAGTTGAGGAGGTGTCCACGGACAGGGGCAGCTGCCCTCAGGAACTGGAGCCCGAGAGGGCTGAGGAGGACATCCAAGCTGGCTTTTGAGTCTTTGATGAGGAATAACCAGAAATGGGATATGGGCCATATATATGGAGAAATTGATCAAATAAATATTCTAAAGATAATGAGAACCAGTTTCTCATGGTTGGAAGAGGTGTTACAGATATAGCAAGGAAGGAAACTGGAATGAAGTCTGTAGATTGGATTCAACAGTATTGGTGTGAATTCATGGCCTTTAGTATAGATCAATAAAGATAGGTAACTGTAGAATTAAATATAGTTATGTGTTTGTAAACACACTGAACATTGATGTATGTGTGTGTCTGTGAACGTGTTAAGTGTATACACACATAAATTCCCTAGCTGTGTCCACTGAGAGGCCTCTGGAACAACTATTCTCCACAAAAAGGATCCAGGGCTCCTTTGAGAAATACTGCTTTCAGGGATGGGGCAGGAGAAGTTTGATAAGCCTGAGTCATCTGTGGCAGAAGACAGAACTCAGAAGTCTTCTTGGATGGGTTCCCAGTAACCAAACCAAGTACAATTTGTGTATCAAAATAACTAATGATTTTAATGAATTATAACTCATTGGCCAAATAGGAAACCATGAGTCCATGATGATACAATTAAAAAAATAAATAAAAAACTAAAAGCTTGATAAGAAACAGGATATTTAGGTCCCATGTTCATCAAGTGATCAGTGAATACCATTATCAGTTGGACAAACTGAAATTATGTCCCAATACTCACATACTAGATATATAAGCGAATGACTAATAAAATATGAAGAAGGAATTAATGCAGATGAAAGTTGGCATATATATAGATTAAAAGTCTTATTAATAAAAGCAATAGACAGCAAAATTGACAAACATTTGCTACTGTGATCAAGTGAGAAAATAACATGAATGATAATATAGTAATAGAGAAGAAGAAATAGGGCTATTAACTAGAGCTGTGGAGATGAAGAAAATGCCATTTAGAGACTAAGTACATTTGCAATTCTAAGAGACAAAATTATTTTTCTAAGAAGATACAAATTAATGACAATGACTCAAAAAGAAGTAGAAGACTTTAGAACCATCAACAACCACAGAAGAAATGGCAAATGTAGTCAGAAGTCTCCCTCAAAGGAAGAACTAGTGCCCGATGGTTTACTCTGTTTCATAAAAATTTAAAGGAAGAGCTAATTCTCATGTTTTAGAAATTCTTTCAGATGATTAAAAAAGGTAGAAAGCTATCTAACTAATTTTCCAAGGCTAAGGTTAGAGTGATACCAAAACAGAATGATTTTAATACAAAAAAGAATGGCAAACTTCTAGTAGTATTCTAATTATAAACATAGATGCAAAACTTCAGGGCTTCCCTGGTGGTGCAGTGGTTGAGAGTCCACCTGCCGATGCAGGGGACACCGGTTCGTGCCACGGTCCGGGAGGATCCCACATGCCACGGAGCGGCGGGGCCCGTGAGTCATGGCCGCTGAGCCTGCACATCCGGAGCCTGTGCTCCGCAAGGGGAGAGGCCACAACAGTGAGAGGCCCGAGTACCGCAAAAACAAACAAACAAACAAACAAAAAACAAAACTTCAAAATTGCAGCAGAGTATTGAAGGTATGACTAAGTAAGGATTGTCTTAGGAATTTAGATTTTTCATTAGGAGGTCTAATGTAATTCTCTCTAGAGAGAGATTACAGGGGGAAAATACCATATAATTATCTTAACTGTTGCCCTTCCAAAACAATTAATAAAATCTAATACCAGTTAATATTAAAAACTCTTCACTTGGAACAGAAGGGAAGTTCCTTAATGTGCTAATGGATTTCCATCAGCTATCCACAGCAAGTGTCAGGGAAACTGGTGTAACTATTGAAGACTTCTTAAAGTCAGGAATAAGACAAAGATGCTAACGTTTACTGCAAGTCTTCAACACTGCTAGAGGATTAAGCCCAAACAATAAATTTGATAAGAAAAAAGAAAGAGGAACTGTTGGAGAGTAAGAGGCAACTGTCATTATCTGTAGATGACACAATGACCTTAAATAGAAAACGTTGAATTTAAATGGGAAGCGTTTTAGGCTAGCGAGACTTAAATGTGCTATTAGAACGAACGATCTGGGCTTATGAGGAGAATCACTGTCAATGATAACACTCTGGTTTTAGTCCCATTCTGGCCAGGTAACAAAATTAATTTTATATTGAAAAGCATTATTAAATATTTGTCCTATGTTAACTCAAGTTGTTTCCATAAGAAGTCACTTTGTTATCTTTAGAAATGAAGCTTTTATGTGTTATGTCATTATTTGGGAAATGTTTCAAAATAGAAAATAGCATTGGGCTGGATTCCAATAGTTTTGCTGTTCCTTCAAAACAACCATTTCCAGATAATTGCTTTCTTTTTCATCTCCTTATGGAAAGCCAGCAGATTCACATACGTGAATATATACAAATTCATATTCCATATTTGCCATGGAGTTCCATTCTCTTTTTATTTGTATGACCTTCTGAGTTGTAGAAATTATTATTATTGTCATTATTACTTTCACGCATCATTGAACCCTTTTCAAGCCGTTGATCTAAGTTTTCACACGGGCATTAACTCAGCATGATACAACAGAAAATATTAAATTCACAATTATAAAAAATATATCACAAAAGATGGGAAAATTCATTAGCTGAGGCAAAAATACACTCTGTTAACTGAAGCATGGTCAAGAAGAATTGATCAGCACACTCACAGTACCCAGGACAACTTTTCAAAATGTGATAATTATCGGACATGTGACAAGACTTCTGTGAAAATCAAATCATTTCACATTTCACCTCATAAGGTTCTGAAATGCTTGTTAGCATCATCATTTCCTTGCTTTTTCTTTTAAAGCTTACATGTTATCTGAGACCACTTGATTGACGACTGTGGACCACCAGATGCCTGGAAACCTCACATCAGGAAACCCTGCTCCACAAATTTGAGGAAGGAAAGTTGAGACAAAATCTGAGTTGAAATTACACAGAGAAGTGAAATCGCTGAGAGAGACCACTCACCTCTACTCTTTTTTCAGTGGAGAGGCTCAAAGCCATTCCCTGGAACGGAGTCTAGTTGTGATGCTTTCTCCTCCATATTTGAGGACTTATTTATAAGTTTGCAAGCTTCCATGGTGATGATGATGCTTTAGAAGTCATTGGGAGTGGGAAAGCAGAACCTCATAGAACTTTTTCCCCAATAAAATCAACTTTAAAACTACCTATAGGGCTTCCCTGGTGGCGCAGTGGTTGAGAGTTCGCCTGCCAATGCAGGGGACATGGGTTTGTGCCCCGGTCCGGGAAGATCTCAAATGCCGCGGCGCTGCTGGGCCCGTGAGCCATGGCCACTGAGCCTGCGTGTCTGGAGCCTGTACTCCGCAACGGGAGAGGCCACAACAGTGAGAGGCCCGTGTACCGCAAAAAAAAAAAAACAAAAAAAAAAACCTACCTATAACTTGTCTCTGTTTTCAAAAAAGGAACACATCAGTCTTCAGTTTAAAGGAAACTTTCCAAAAACATTTTCCAATAGTATTAAATCTACTTTTTTGTTATTACAATAATCTAGATATAAATCTGAGTTCATTCAGTATAATACTTAGTGCTTTTAGACAAAAGAAAACCCTCAAATTGCTTAGGAAACTATTCAAACTTGATAGAGCCTTTAGACATTGATATAGGCATGTGGCTTTTGGTTTTGCATATTGAAGGGATTGGCTATGGTAAAGTCAAATAAAAATGTATGGGTGTGCAAGTGGAAAAAGAAAAGAGGAAGGGAGAAGAGACCTCTGTGGATCATTCCCTCTGCTAACCTCATGTTTTCTTGGCTTTGAAGTGAAAATATCTGGTATTTCCAGCTTGGACTAAATCACAGATTTCTAATGAGTTTTCTTGATATTTGCTCTGACCTGATTCAGGTCAGCTTATTGCTTTTTCTTGTAGTTGAAAAGCAGAGGAACAGGAGGTAAGCCTTCCTTTGCTCATTAAGGTTTCAGCGAGTGATCTTAACTCAAGCATTTCTAATTAAAATGTAAAGATCATTAGTAGGCGCCATTAATAGAGGTTTGTCTTTGGACTCAGAATGTTCTGATGGAAGTGCCAGGCGCACTCCTGCACCCACTGGGGCTGAACAATTGCTGCTCTTGGCAAGGTCTCAGAACAGGCTGGGGTTTCTGTCTGCTACCTGAGCTGCTGGTGACAACTGCAACTTATGTCAGGCTCAGGGGCAAGGAGGAGTGGAGAGGAGAAACAAATTGCAAAGGCACCTTTACCTTTTTACTGCTACCAATTTTCAGCACCAGCAATGCTGAATGAAAAAGAGGCAGAGGCATAGTGAGGCTGATAAGAAAGACATTAAATACTATTTAAAAATTATTTATTGCCTCCCCCTCCCCCCCCAAAATGAGATACATATTCATATGGTGGCATCATTTTTATTCCTTTTGGGCTTGAAGAATTCAAGTCTCTATGTAATCCCCAATCATGCCGAACATTTTAATATGTGTTATCTTTTCCTAAAGATGAATATTACTTTTAGTTTGACATTTTAAATTGAGAGATTAGCTGAAAGAAAATTCTAATTATAATGGCTAAATTATTTGATTTTGAATATGAAAATTATGATTAATTGAATCTTTAAAGGTATAACATATATGTACAGGAACTAAATGAAGGGTTTAACCCAGAGCCTGTAATACTTATGGCTTGTTTTATATATGTTATATCAAAAGACTAAATTGAAGAGGCATAATAAACAGCAAGTTAAAACATAGAGAGCTATGAGAATGGCCTATTACTTGGCCTTCATCTTAGAAGTATTAATGTGGGGATTTAAGACAAATCAGAAATAAGAATAAAATTAATGGTGTTCTATACACTCTGGTAATTATAGAAAATTTTTGCTAATTTATTGCTTTTGTTTGCTTCTCCATACAATCATCTGAACTTCTGACCCATTTCAATTAAGTTACAATAAAATTAGTGTTTCTGTTAAAGTACTTGGAGCTAATAGAATACAAATTGTTTCTTCCGTAATCAAGGCTACAGTGTTGCCTGGGGAGGGTTTTTTTGGTGTATGTGTGGGGGGGGGGGCGGGGTGGGGGGGAAGTTATTTGTAATTTCAGACGCGGTTAGACTCAATGGCAAATACTCATAATTTACATGTACATTATTATGCCTTTCATCTTATGGATTAAATTTGTTTGAATTATTTGAGGAAGAATGTGAGCATTGACTTTATACTGTGGCTTTATATAAAATTCATTGAAGGTTTAGAAAGTTTGGAGACTTTGAAAATGTACACCATGCTATGAGCGGAGGAAGAAGAATATTATTCCCCAATATACGTGAAGTAAGAAGGCACTGAGTTTTCATCTGTAGCATAAATGAAATGCTCACTCCATAAAAGGCTATTAATAATTTGAGGCCATCAAGGAAGATAATCATCTGACTACTGTGACAGAGTGAAAGAGTGGTAGAAGCAGAACTGAGTCAAGGAAGAGGTATATTACAATCGCTTTCCTTTATAATGAGAACAGATAGCGTCCAGTTTTCATTTAGATATAGCTATTGGAATATACTGGGATAGGCCCAATTACTATAGATACATATTTTCAATAGAGATGATTTGTTAACCATAAATCAATGGATTCAATTGTCATACTTCTATAAGACTTTAAATGTAAGCATTTATAAATCAGAAAAAACTAGATTATATATTTCACTGTCATCATGGCTCATATCAAATACTTATCCGTTTTAAAATATATGTATGCATCTAGAGTGACCAAGTGATTCCCTCTCAAATACTGAGTATGCCCAATATGACAAATGTAAAAAAGTCTTATTAAAGAAGACCTTGAGTAACACATAGAGTGAACTTACCCCAAGCTGAGTTTATCAGAGCCTGCAAGACCATAACCATTAGAATGATGGTTCTCAAGCTTGAGTGGTCATCAGACTCACCTGAAGGCTCATTCAATCCATATTGCTGTCCCCCACCCTCAGATTTCCTAACAAGTGCCCAGGGAATGTTGATGCTGCTTTCCAGGGACCCCATTTTGAGAACAACTGCATTAGAAGATGCCTAAGAGATTTTGATAAAAGATTTTTCTGCCTTATTCCAGTTTTCACTTGACTAGATTTTTTTCCTTTTCTTTTCTTTCTTAAGAAAAGAAATTAATTAATTAATTAATTTTTGGCTGCGTTGGGTCTTCGTTGCTGCGCACAGGCTTTCTCTAGTTGCAGCAAGCAGGCTCCTCATTGAGGTGGCTTCTCTTGTTGCGGAGCACTGGCTCTAGGCACGCGGGCTTCAGTAGTTGTGGCGCATGGGCTTCCATAGTTGTGGCGCACGGGCTTCAGCAGTTGTGGTGCACTGGTTTCAGTAGTTGTGGCTCACGGGCTTAGTTGCTCCGCGGCATGTGGGATCTTCCCAGACCAGGGCTTGAACCCATGTCCCCTGCATTGTCAGGTGGATTCTTAACCACTGAGCCACCGGAAAAGTCCTAGACTTTTTTTGTCTGTGTAGCTTATCAGAAAAAAAAAAAAAAAAAAATATATATATATATATAGTAACATCACTATAAGATACAATCTGCAATTATTTGCACACTGTGTTTTACATGACAACAAACACGTATAATGTATATTTAAAACATATATGGTTTTATAGCTCTCTTTATTTCTCACTAATCAAAATATAGCTTTTTGCCAGATTGGTCTGAATTCTGTTAAGCTCGTAAATACCTTAGTGATTTTGAATTTGAATTTGGAGATGGTGGTTAGAAAAGGATTGGAAGTTGAAGGAAAATCTCTAAGGAGATACCACAGTTTTTTCTCAGGGTGATCTTAATGACCCGTCATCGGCTTTTGCAGAGAGAATTGGAAAGAAAAATTCATAAGAGGTCTTAAAGATATCAGATATCTTGAATAGTTCTGTCCTTTTAGAAAATGCTTCAGCATTGAGATGTTCTAATATCTGAGACTGATGCTACTTAAAATTAGTTAAATGTCAATATGTACTTTGGTTCAACTCATCTACGTTTGGGTGTCTTTCCTTTAAACTATGCACTTTCTAATCAGCCCTCCTCAATCCAATCTTATTGTCTATAAAACCCTGTCTGGCAAATGGGTTGACGGGAGCAGATGTTAGGTGAATAACTGTGATACATCTCTTTGAGCTGCCCACTCTTCCCTGCTGTGGGCTGCTGGAATGTGAGCAAGGGCTCCCACTCTCTCCTTCTTTGGCTCCCACCTGCCCACACTTGATTAGAAATTTAAAAATGAGAGACCTTTACAAGGGGCAGGCTTCCTAGCAGAGAAGATTCCCCCAGTCTCCTCCCAGGAGTCTGTCTGATCTTGGTGGAGGGTGTCACTACTGTGGACGTGCCTTTGTGTATTAACTCTGCATCTTGTATTGTCTGGAGACAGACTCGGCAAACAGTTGAGGCTCCAAGTATTTGTTGGAAAATTGCCTCTGATTTTTTTCTTTAGTTCCAGCGTGGTTTTTGCATTTGGGGTGTGGCAAGTTAGCATATATTTCTGAAAGTTCAGCACCCTATGTCCACTGAAAAACATTTTTTTTGGTTGTCTCTTTTTTTTTTAATTTTTGTTTTTTATTGAAGTATGGTTGATTTACAATGTTGTGTTAGTTTCTGGCGTGCAACACAGTGATTCAGATATATATATATATATACATACATATATATATATGTGTGTGTGTGTGTATATATATATATATATATATATATATATATATATATATATATATTCTTTTTCAGATTCTTTTCCCTTATAGGTTATTACAAAATACTGAGTATAGTTCCCTGTGTTATACAGTAGGTCCTTGTTGGTTATCTATTTTATATATAGTAGTATATATATGTTAATTCCATCCTCCTAATTTATCCTTCCCCCTGCACCTTGCCCTTTGGTAACTGTAAGTTTATTTTATATGTCTGTGAGACTATTTCTGTTCTGTAAATGAGTTTGTATCTTTTTTTTTCACTGAAAAACATTTTAATCTTTATTTGATCAGTAACTACAAAGGTGTGATGGTAGTGGAATTGTAGGTGTATTCTTAAAGTATGGATTTAAGAGGTGGATATCATATTCACTGGGAGATTGCAAAAGGTTCAAAAAGGAGGTGACTCATATGCAGGTTGAAGCATGCGGTTGTATAATTACAACACATGTACCTTCATAACGTTGCATTCATTTTTGAATTTGTATGTATAGGCATTCAACGCATACTGTTCTAAAACATTCTTTTTTGACTTAAAAGTGTATCATGAATATTTGTCCAACTTGGTCAATACAGATATACTTTATTCATTTTAATAGTGGTCTGATTTTTTGTTGTATGGCTGAATTCTAATTGTTTTAACCAATCTCCTGTTGACAGACTTTTGTTATCTCTATTCATTGTTATAGCAAATGATACTGCAATGACTGTGTGTGTGTGTGTGTGTGTGTGTGTGTGTGTGTGTGTACACATGTAGGAGTATATCTATGAGATTGATTCCTCAAAACTAAACTTTCTGGGTTGACATGTATGCACATTTGGAATTTTGAGTTATTGTCTAATTGCCCTTTAAAATCCTTATACTGATTTAGAATTTCACCTACATTTGAGAATGACTCTTTTCACCCCCTCACAGATTTATAAGACATTCTAAGTGATAATTCGTATAGACTAGATATTTTGATTTACATTTATCTAATCATTATTGAGGTTGTCATCCTGTATGTTTATTAGTTATTTGCTTTTTCCCATAAATTTCCACATTGTAACTGATTTTTAGAAAAATTATTTTCATAAATGATATTCTAATAGCTGTAGTTTTGTTTTTCATTTTCACACTGCTAAACCTCTGGAACCTAGTTTTGAATAAGGCATGAGGCAGGGGTCTAGGTTTACTTATTTTCCAAATAATTAGCAAATTCTTCCAATACTAGTTGTGGACAAAATAATTAACCCACTCATTTGAATTGTCACCTTTATAATATTAAAAATTCTCTTATGCCTAGGTCAGTATCTGTATTCTCTTTTCTTCCATCTGAAGAAGAAACTTCCTTGTTGGCTAGTTTTCTGTGTGGCAGGAATTGTGAGGAGTGCACATCCTGCACAGAAGAAATAGTCAGTGCAAAGGCTCAGGGCCATGGGGCAAGTGCTTTGTAAAATGCAAAAATTTTAGTGTGGTTGGAGTTTTAAGTTTAGGAAAAAAAATTACAAACATTATTAGGAAGTCCCAAGCGAAACTAATGAAAAAAAATACTGTAAATAAAACAGCACTCTCCAACAGAAACGTAATATTTATCCATTTCCATTTGTTTTAGATCATACATACTTGGCCTATTTCATCCCTTTGTTATTTTTTTATAGAAGGTCAGTATATTTAAGTACAACTTTTTAATGTCTTTGCCTTTAACTCATTATTGTTAGCTTCTCAAAGTAAACATTTTTTTTCAGTTATATTTCAGTAGTTTTCCTCTCTCTCCTTGGGAAGAAGAAACACTGAGAAAAAAATGTTCTGGGATTTTGGTTTTGCATCTAATCTTCCTGAACTTCTCAGTTTCTTCCTTCATTCCTTCCTCCCTCCCTCCCTTGCTTGCTTCCTTCCTTCCTTCCTTCCTTCCTTCCTTCCTTTCTTTTGAGTTCAAGCAGAACCTAAACATAAGATCATATGACAGCGGGAGAGAGGGCATACATGCAGACAGAAATTATGTTACAATCTTTGTCATCAATTTTTCATCCTTAATGTTGACTTTTTTGTAAAACAAATGTAAACATAGTATCTTGCATGCTGACACGTCCAAAAGTTTCCTTTTACTCCTAGATCTTTCCATCACAGTTATCAAATTTAATTCGAATAAACAAAAAAAGCCCAACGCACAGCTCACTTTTTTTCTTGGTGAGAACATCATTCTCTTTTTACTCTCTCTTTTCCTGTTTCCCTCCTGTCAGGTATCCAGATAGCTGCAGGCAAGAAAAACACTTTCAAAAGTTATTTTGACTTAAATCAGCATCACTTCCAAGGTTTTACCATTAAAATGTAATTAAAATGTCATAATACTTACTTTTAAATTGCTGATTTAAATTCACATATCTCAGTGTAGTCTAAGTTTTTCAAAAACATCATGCCTCCCTACACCAAACAGACAAAAAAAAAAAAAATGTTGTGTCAGATTTACTAATAAAATCAACGTACTGTTCTACAACTCCAAAATATTCACTGAAAGAAATTTAAGTTCCTTTTCTGTTGAAAGTTTGAATGTTTAAAGTTATTTCCTTACCAACATCACAGGTATGGTACACAGATTCCTGGGAAAATAACGTAAGAGGAATGTGAGAGTATGCTATTCATGATTGGTAGCTTCAAAGCCCTGCACTAGAACACTATGTAAATATGCCAAATTGACTGTTGCAGAATAGACAACTTGTTGTGAAATTTTGGACATTTTCCACACCCAGTGGTGCCAGACCCTGGAGGGGGTGGGCATTCTGGTCCAGGAGCAAATAAACAAGTCAATAGAAAAACTAATTGTTTGAAAGACTGACCTCTGAACAAGGGTATCTCTGAGCTCCCCAAAGGGTCAACTTGGATTTGGGAAATATTTCAGTTCTCCCTGTGACACGTAAACTTGGGTGCTGATCAAAGTGCTTTGTTTTGGTATCTAAAAGCTCAATCTCTGAGACTGTGCCAAAGGTTTTGCTGTCATGATGTGTGGGGTATATTAGCTAGCGCTGCTAGCTTGAGAAATCCACATGTTGTTCTAAAGCAGAGAATTTGCTTCTTACCGTTCTCCTCCCTGGTTCTGTATAATGAAAAATTCGTGACAAAAAACTGTTCTTTTTTTGTTTGCTAATAGACTTAGAAAAGAATCAGGGAGCAGCCCTCTTAGTACTGAGGTACTTGGAGAGCCCAGGGAAGACAGTGACTCTGTTGAAATAAAAGAAAATTATAAAGAAGACTCCACGAAGACCACTAATGTGAGTCCCAAACAGTTGAGTTGCAGCTTAGGTTGAATGTTTGGGGGTGTCTGACACTTGCTTTTCACATTTCTATTTATAAAAGGGAAGCGAACAGGCTGTGATGTTTCTTGTTTTCTGGAAAAGTATTAGGAACTTGTTAATTATGGTAGAGTGAACATGGCAGGAAAAGGAAAAATATAATTTTAAGTATAATGGTGCACGCTGGAAACACAGATTGGCAAGCATATGGGGTTCTGGCATCTGGACAGAAGGCTTCGTAACCATCTGCTTCTCAGAGGTTGTTTTGGCAATTTTTGCAACAATTCCAGTGATTCACAGGTCTGGGCTAAGGATGTCAGAAAGCAGCTAAAGAGGGCACAGGTACATAGAGGCAGTTACTGGGTTTTCGGTCCATACGTTAGTTTCAGTGTTGAGTGTTGTCACTTTAAGATGGTCTATGTGCCAGTACTTCATTGTGATGGCAGCAGATGTTCCTTCATGCTAATATTTTTTCCCAATTTTATTCACCCAGTGACACTCATTTTTCGCCTCAGAATTAATTTGGTATATTGCCTCCGCTGGCTGTGGAGATGTGAGGAATATGTGAAGGGACTCGTGTTTTTGTGCTGCTGTTGGTTCTGAAGCGTGGAGACCTAATGAGTAACCTCCAACTCTCCTTGACTTTCTCATTATACCAATGTTCCCTGGGGATTTTGAGACTTACAGCATGTTACTAATAGTGTGATGTCATGTAATATTCTAATAAGAACTCACATGCATAGAAAGTCATTTGACACAGGACCTTTGTGGTTAATCGTAAAGCAAAATATTAACTAGCATGACACATTATAAATTGAAAATCTATGTCAGTCTTTTTTAATTGAAGTATAGTTGATTTACAATGTTTTGTTACTTTCAGGTATATAACAAAGTTATTCAGTTATATCTATCCTTTTTCATATTCTTTTCCATTATAGCTTATTACAAGATATTAAATATAGTTCCCTCTACGATACAGTAGGTCCTTGTTGTTTGTCTATTTTTTTTTTCTTTTTTTTGTGGTACGCGGGCCTCTCACTGTTGTGGCCTCTCCCGTTGCGGAGCACAGGCTCCAGACGCTCAGGCTCAGTGGCCATGGCTCACGGGCCCAGCCGCTCTGCGGCATGTGGGATCCTCCCGGACCGGGGCACGAACCCGTGTCCCCTGCATCGGCAGACAGACTCTCAACCACTGCGCCACCAGGGAAGCCCTGTTTGTCTATTTTATATATAGTAGTGTGTATTTGCTAATCCCAAACTCCTAGTTTATCCTTCTGCCACCCTTTTCCCATTCTGTAATGTAAGTTTGTTTTCTATGTCTGTGAGTCTGTTTCTGTTTTGTAAATAGGTTAGTTCATTTGTATCATTATTTTAGATTCCACATATATGATATCATATATTCCTCTTTGTCTGGCTTACTTCACTTAGTATGATAATCTCTAGATCTATCCATGTTGCTGCAAATGGCATGATTTCATCCTTTTTTATGGCTCAGTAGTATTCCATTGTGTATATATATATGCCACATCTTCTTTATTCCTTCATCTGCTGATGGACACTTAGGTTGCTTCCATGTCTTGGCTATTGTAAATAGTGCCACTTATGAACACTGGGGTGCATGTATCTTTTCAAATTAGGGTTTTCATCTTTTCTGGATATATACCTAGTCTATGTCATTTTTTCATTATAAAAATACTAGTTCTTGAGCATTTACAATGTGTCAGGTAATAGGATAGATGTTTGAAATGTAAGATTGTCAATACCAGGATGGGAGTAGAAGGGCTGGTGGTGAGAATGAAAAAATGGGAGTGGGAGAGCCCTCTGCAGGACCATTTGGCAGTGTCCCTCAATGTCCTAAATGCATGTGTCCTATGACTACCCAGCCCTACCTCATTCTTCTTCTAAGACTCTATCTGTCCTTTAGAAATATTATCACATACTCATACGGCTATATATGCTAACCACAAGATTATTTTTAATGGAGAATAATTGAGAGCAACCTAAATGTCAATCAATAGAAAAATGGTTAAATAAATTTTGGAAATGCCATACTATGGAATATCATATGCTATTTTAAAAAGTGAGATTGATCCACAAGGACTGACATGGAAAGATATCCATGGTCTATTTTTAAGTTAAAAAAAAAAAACTTTAGAAGAATACATACAGCATATTCCTACTTCTTTGTAAAAACCAATATTTATTTATTTAAATGTGTAAATGTATAGAAGATATGTACAATGGACCAAGTGTTTGAACCCTTCCAAAATTCATATTTTGAAACCCCAGTCTCCAGTGTGATGGTATTTGAAGGGTCTTTGGGAGGTAATTGGATTTAGGTGAGATCATGAGGGTGGTCACGATGGCATTAGTGTCTTTATAAAAACAGACCAGAACCTCTGCCCCCTCACCCTCTATTGTGGAGGAAACAGTGAGAAATTGGCCATCTGCAAGCCAGGAAGACGGTACTCACCAGAAACCAGCCATGCTGGCACCCTGATCTCAGACTTCCCAGCCTTCAGAACTGAGACAAATAAATATCTGTTGTTTAAGCCTTCCAGTCTGGGGTATTTTGTTACAGCGGCCTGAGCTGAGATGATATGGAAGGATTCTAGGTAGACTCTAAATACCATGTGATTACCTCTGGGGGTGAGATGAGGTGGGCAGAGGGAGAAAGTCTCCTTTTTTCAATATATACTTCTTTATTGTTTGAATCTTTCTCAAATATCCATTATATTCGTAGAGGAAGGAAGGCAGGAAGGATGGAAGGGAGGGAGGGAGTTAGGGAGAGAGGGAGGGAGGGAGAGAGAGAGGGAGGGAGGGAAAACACCACTGTGACGTTCCAAAGTCCATGTTGCATTTTTAGGAGTTCTGTTCACCCATTTGCAGAATATTGAATATCAGCTTCTCAGGCCACTTCTTCCTTGGATGATCTTAAGAATAAAACTCTTGTGTCCTCAGCTCCTCCTATGATAAATGGGCTTTACGGGAGAGCATGTTGTGTTTTGTGAAATATTTTCAGATGTATTGCCGAGGAAGACGTAAAACAGGATATTCAGTTGGAATTGGACTAAGTTCCTGTTTTAAGGAATCAGTTTCTAGAGTCACGCGTCTCTCGTCTATTATGTCTCTTTCCCTTTTTTCCGTCTAGATTAAGCCCTAGTGGAGCCCTCTAACACAGGTCACTTCTTTATCTATTAAGCTGAGCCATCAGTGATTACCTGTTTCCTTTTGTGTCAAAATGTTTGGCCTTAATTTTCTCTCCAGACTATATGTAGATGATTTAATTTTTTTTTTTTTTTTTTTTTTTGCGGTACGCGGGCCTCTCACTGTTGTGGCCTCTCCCGCTGCGGAGCACAGGCTCCGGACGCGCAGGCTCAGTGGCCATGGCTCACGGGCCCAGCCACTCTGCGGCATGTGGGATCTTCCCGGACCGGGGCACGAACCCGTGTCCCCTGCATCGGCAGGCGGACTCTCAACCACTGTGCCACCAGGGAAGCCTGATGATTTAATTTTTATTTTGACCTTGTGAGAAATTCCAGAGGATACCTTTGGTTCTAAGACATCAAGAGAACCTTTCAGGATTTTGGTGGTTGCTATAAATGAATCAACCATTAATAAAATAAACTGAGTAGAAAGATAACTTATAAAACAATAGATGTTATTGCTCTTTGAAAAGCCAAATCATAGTCTACAAAGAGAAGTGCTTCTTTTGTAAACTATTATGTTTGTTTTATAAAAATTAATACGGGATCCTGACACAATACATACAAAACTTTCTCATATATTACTGTTCATTACCAGAAAATAATCAGGAACAATCAAAATAACTTTGAATATTTGTACAGACTATCAGTAATGGGGAAAAATATAGTTATCCATAAAAGAATCCAATTATGTGTTTATTTATTTAAAAATTTTTTAATTGAGATATAATTGACATGTAACATTATATTAGTTTTGGGGTATAACACAATGACTCCATATTGGTGTATGTTGCTCCATGATCACCACAATAAGTCTAGTTAACATTCATCACCTCACATAGTTACAAATCTATTTTCCTTATGATAAGAACTTTTAAGATCTATTCTGTTAGCAACTTTCAAATATACAATACAGTATTATTAACTGTAGTCACCATGCTGTACATTACATTCCCATGACATTTAGTTTACAACTGGAGGTTTGTACCTTTTGACCCTGTTCACCTATTTTGTCCATCTCCCACTCCCCCACCCCACCTCTGGCAACCATCAATCTCTTCTCTGTATCTATGAGTTTGTTTTTGTTTAGATTCCACATATAAGTGAGAGCATACAGCATTTGTCTTTCTCTGACTTATTTCACTAAACATAATCCCCTCCAAGTCCATCCATGTTGTCACAAATGGCAAGATTTCCTTCTTTTTTTTTTTTTTTCGTACGCGGGCCTCTCACTGTTGTGGCCTCTCCCGTTGCGGAGCACAGGCTTCGGACGCGCAGGCTCAGCGGCCATGGCTCACGGGCCCAGCCACTCCGCGGCATGTGGGATCTTCCCGGACCGGGGCACGAACCCGTGTCCCCTGCATCGGCAGGCGGACTCTCAACCACTGCGCCACCAGGGAAGCCCGATTTCCTTCATTTTTATGGTTGAATAATATTACGTTGTGTGTGTATCTATACACGTATAGTATAGAAACAAACAGTTTCTTTATCCATTCATCCATCAGTGGACACGGGTTACTTTCATATCTCGGCTACAGTAAATAATGCTGTAGTAACATGGGGGTGCATGAATCTTTTTGAGTTAGTGTTTTCATTTTTTCCAGATAAACCCAAAAGTGGAATTGCTGGGTCATATGGTAGTTCTATTTTTAATTTTGGAGGGAAACTCTATACTGTTTTCCCTAGTGGCTGCACCAATTTTCATTTATTTTTTAATAATTTTCTTAACAAACCAAGTCCTCAAAAGTATGAATGGCATTTATTGGGTTTTCTTCATTTACTTGTTGTTTATTAACAATGCATTAATAGTAAATTTAAGCCTACAAATGGTTTCAAAGTGGATGCTGATTATTTTGTTTCTTTATTATTCATTCATACATTGAGTTTAGGAAAGCCTGCCAGACTTGTCAGCTCATTTGCAGATAGTCTCCAGGGATGACCTTGACCATCAGGATTTAAGTAAAACTGCTCCAACTTCCACCACAAGACTAGGAAACCCTGTAAGAAATTCTGTTTCCATCTTAATATTTCAGGGTTCTTTGTAAGATTTAAATTTATCATTGTCTCCTCTTGCTCTACTTTTAGTGTCTGCCAGACTTTCAACTCTCGGGCATTCTGTTACCTTCATGCCTAGCATTGACCCACACTGGACACCTCCCAGATTGTTTCACCTTTCAAAGGTCCATCCTCACCAGACTGCATGTGCAGCCAACTTATGCTGGTGGTTGGGGAGTAACTCAAGAATAATTAGTTCATTAATGCCCTAGCTGCCTCTTGGAAATCCCTGTTCTCTGCTCATCTCCCTGGCTTCACCCACAGAGGGAGGACCACTGCATCCAGTCATCCTGTTGGGCATTTTCTTCTCCCTCTTCCTCCTTAGACCCTTCATCATGTATGATGATGTTAAGCTTCAAGCTGCCCTTGAAGCTTAAACTTCTTCTTACATAAACTCTGCTAAACAATTCAGTAACTTTTGTTTAACTTATCTGGCTGATGGACTGTGCCGGCGTGCTTCACTTTTTATATGTAGGAAGGAGTTTTTCTGAACACACAGTGTCCCAAAGGGAGAAAACGATCTCATTCTCCTAGAGGATGGGGACTCTAGTTATGTGCAGTTTTAAACAGCAATTTCTACCCTCTTGGCTACATTCTCTCTGTCTGTCTGTCTGTCTGTCTCTCTCCTTTCTTTCTCTGTTGCTCTCTCTTTTGTTGCTCCTCTCTTTCCATCTGTCTCTATTTATCGACAGACCCAACCATCTACACAGTATCACAAATGTGTGAGCAAGGGCAAAGCTCATATACACATGTACTCAAACATGACCTCAGCCGTCTCTGAGCTCACTTTTCCAAAAGGCGTGTAAGAAAATATCATGTGGGCAAGTAAGCTCTTGTAAATGTGGGGAAATTCTTATATGGATTGCTTCTCACATATGCCCCTCTGGATGATAAAGCAGAGGGATCCTATGAAGATTGTTTTACTGCTGAGTAAGTGGTAAATTATCAGAAGCCTTCACAGATTGATAGAGTTTTGGAGAGAGAGAGAAATAGAACCCCAAACTGAAATCCCTTTGCCACATGGTCACTTTACACCTCTGCTTATATACCTCTAGGAATGTAAGCTTCGTTCCTTTGCAAGAGAGCCAGTTTTATTTTTTCAATAGTCCTAATTATAAATGTTCCCTTTACATCGCATCAAAATGTGACTCTGTACCATCCACTCACGGGCCTTGGCTTTGTTCTATGGAGTCGCATAAAATAAGCTTATTCATTCTTTCGAAGAATAGCATTTCAGACATTTGAAAATAACTCTCATTAACTCCCTGAAGTCATCTCTTTTCAGGTTAAACACCTCTTTTTTTTTCAGGAATGTCTTTTATGTTGCAGCTTCCAGAACCCTCACGTTCCTCACTCTAGTGCTTTGGAGCCATTCCTTTGCATCACTGTACACTCTCAAAATGCCATATCCAGTTGAATGATACCCACAAAGCAGACGGATAAATGCTGACAGAATTTAATGTAACTGAGCCCATACACTATATTCAGTGCCGAGTCCAGAGAAACTATCCCATCTTTCATCTGGACATTACACTTTTATTAATGCAATATAAGATTGCATTAGCTTTACTGTAAATCAAATGGGCTTATCATATAACATGTCCTGATCATTTCCTCTTAATCTCCGTCCCTTTGCCTGAATCTGGACATCAGATTTCCTGAATCATGATGCAAAGTTTTACATTTATCCTCATACACTTCATTTTGTTGATTTCATCTCATGTTTTCACCTTGTTGAAATTTTGAATCTCTATCCTATCATCAAAAGTACCAGTTTTCCCACCACTCTTTGGGACACGTTTTTGCCTTTGTTCGAGGATTTGATTTTTTCAATGAAAGTCCACTGCAATGATGGAACCTGGATTTCTTTGTTTCTGGCTCTGACTGGCATTACAGGACCACATGTCTTTTGGGGAGATCACAGGATGTGATCACACCTGGTCCTACACAAGTACGGTCAGCCACAGTGTGGATCTGTGAAGTTGTCCTCCCCTCTCCCACCTCCTGTGGGCCTATTAAGATCTCCATACGGAAATTCCGACTACTATCGCCACTCAGTACCTGTGCGAGCATGGCCGTTGCCACCCGTTTCCAGGCAACAGGCACTGTGGTCTCTCCCAGGTCCTCCTGTCACTTCTGTTGCCCTGAATCACTAAAGGTGCTACATCTCTGAGTGTTCAGTAGCAAAATAAGGGGTGAATACATCCTTCGAACTGCAGTGTTTTATATGCCCCGGTGTCCAACCGCATTTTAACAGAAATTGCCCGTATCAGTCGGTTTTGTTTCTCACTGTGACAATGCTGCCCAACAAATAACACCAGAATATGTGTGGCTTACAAAAATCAGCGTTGAATTTTTACTTTTGGATTCATGGGATGGCTATGGCTCTGCTGGGCTCGAGTAGCATTGCCTGGGCTTAGGCTGCAGGTTGCGTTCAGACATAGGTTCTTATGGAAACGGCAGAAGCTCGAGTACTGAATGGAAATAAATGATGCCTTATAAGGCCTCAGAAAACACTGTAACTTTCATCCATATCCTATTGGCCCAAACAAGTCACGTGGCCAAGAAGTATATACTCCAGTCACAGTGGACCATGGCGAGGACAGGAAGGAAAGGAATCTTTGGAGACACATCTTTCATTTTGATACAGCCTTCTCTTTCATTCTCTTCTTATATACTACAGGAGTCTAGAGAGGGCAGCAAAAGAATCCCTTTGACAAATGCCATATCAGAATCACCTCTTCACCCTGAGGCATAGAGCTTTGTCACTGAGTCAAGCCTATTTTTCCATTTCAAGATATTTTGTCTTCCCGAGAGTGTCCTAATAAAGAGATGCCAGCAGGCCTGCTCCACCAGTTCCCCAGGCGTGTCCAGACCTGTTTGAAACTAGCAGTAGGTATATTTATGCTCAAGCTGAGGAGGGCTTTGCACCCTTTGATACCTTCTAAATCAACCTATTTGTGGAAAGAGGTGGGACTCCCTAGGGTACCACAGGAAAGCAACTTTTTTTCCCCTCCATCTGCCTCTTTTATCCAGCTCAGGGCACCAGTTTTCCCCCCAACTCTTTGGATAAAAAGTTGAGTAGATTCGTTGACTTATCTTGTCACTCTCAGATAATGGACTATCTTCCGTCGTTTTTGCGTATTAAGATCACTTCATTTCGGTAATTAACATGTTCAGTCCAATACGAGATCCAAACTCCAAACCTCTTTCTGTTTTTCCAGCTTGGCTTGGCTGTGGCTGCAGAAGCCTACCGGGTGGTGAGCACATGGTCAGCTTCTTCTCTATGTTCTTAAGTGTCTACCCCTCCCCCACTCTGTAGGCTGCCCTGACCCTCCGAGAAGGAAAGCAGGTAGGAGGAGAGGTAAGGGGCAAGGTTGACTAAGGAAATCTGACCTTGGTTTCTCTTGGCCTTGGCAGGTATTTAAAGCTGAAATTTTATCTCGTGCGGACATCTGTGATCGTCTTGCCTGAGTACCCAGATGAATCCCTTGATGTGGTAAGAGCCACCCCTGCAAATGGTTGCTTATAATGTCCTCCCACTCCCACCCCGACTCTGGCCTCTTTCTGCTGACATAGCCTTACCCTGGCAATGCCCAGGTAGACTGCTCTATAGTAGTGCTGGGCTGCACCCCGCAGGCCCGCAAGCTCTGTACTTGCCCAGCTTCAAGACTGAAGAAAGAGCCCGGAGTCAGCGAAAGAGACATTAATGGTTTAGTGGATAAGAGGATCTTAACACATCTGAAGCAAGGTCCTGGAGCGACACCCCATTGTGGGACAGACAGTGGGCAGGACATGGTGGCCGTCTTTGATCCCTTGGGGGAGGAGGAGGTTACCAGTTATAGGGGGAATTGATATCAGGTGGGCTCATCAGTTACCAGAGGAAGAAGCAGAGGGGTACACCCCTCACCACCCCTTTGATAAGAAAAATCACCTGCTGGGGCCTGGAGCAAGTATGTCAGAAGGTCAGTCATGTGTGTAGGGTGTAGGTGAAGCAGGCACTGGTCTCTCAGGGGATGTACAGAGAGCAAGAGAATAGCCACCTCGAGTGGCCTGACTCTACAAGTAGGCTTCACGTTGGGACTTTGGGAAACACACACACACATGTTTGATCTGCCATCAGCGGTACTGCAGGCATTTCCCAAATCCTACGTTTTCATCATTGCTGCAAAATGTTTCAGCTAGGACCTTGTCAAAAATGAGACACCATTTTACTGTAGATCTTAATTTCCAAAGGGCTCCTCTGCATCATCCCCAGGAAGCTCCTTGCACGTAACTGAAGGTCAAAGGAAAGGACTTCTTTTCCCTGCCCTCCCCAATAGCAGGGGGCACGGCTGGAGGGGAGGGGGTATGTGAGGTACACTGCCACAGCACATCGGCGACTTTCTTCAATGAGACGCTTTTGTCTTCTTCAACCATCATCTTGTTAAACCCTCAGGGTGGGTGTTGGCTAATGATACAGAACACGTTTTTGGTCCCTCTTTGGTAAGTCTTACTTAAGTTGTGTAGTATCCTCATATTGGAGTGTGAAGATACCTCCAAGGTATGGCAGCATTCTTTTTATTAAACCTAAGATCATGAACTCTTTGAACTTGAAGAGATCTGAACATCTCATTCATTTTATAAATGAGACAATCAAGTCTCTGAGAACTTAAGCAAATGTTGCAAGGTTACACAGCTTTCTGGTATTAAAGTACTCAAGCTGTGTATAATCTGTGGTCTTCATAACCTCTCTATCCTCAAATTGATCACCTTTAAAATGGGCTAATAATTATACAACAGAAGGTGGCAAGTCAGGGCTTACAGGAAAGGTTAAATGACTTCAAGTGTTGAAAGCTTTTAGCAGAATGTGGTACAGAGGAAGCACTCAGTGATGACCCTTTCTTCTCTTTTCTCTTTCTTCTTTCCTTCTCTTTTAACTTCCACTTTCTCCAAAGATTCATGTGTGCAATATTGAGTATACAAGCAAGAAGAACAAAAAATGCCATTAATCACAAATCAATTTGGCAAAAATCATCTTCACTGTTATAAAGCCTAGTTTTATCCTTTATACTTTAAAGTTATAAAGGTATATGTAACAGGAACTTCCAAACTGCAACATTACCTCTTCTCTGTCTATAACAGCAAATTATTTAAGAAAATCTAAATGTCCAAAAGCAAAGGAATGTTTAAAGGAATTAATGGACATCTGTACAATGAAATATGACATGGACACTAAAATCTCATAGACAAACATAGAAATGTATTAAATGAACAAAAAACATTTTTCAAAACTGTGGTATAGTGCGATATCAATTTTTAAAATAAACATTTTTATTTTTATTTTATTCACTTATATTTTATTTCTGGAAGGATAAACCTGAGGTTGTGAACCACAGTGGTCATCTTCTGGTTGGGAGCTATTGGTGTTTTTATTTTTATACTTATCTGTGTTTCCCAAACATTTGTACAATAAACTTTTTTTTCTTAAAGTACATGAAAAAGGGTGGGAGGTGATTGTGAAGCTGAAAAACAGTGTGAACTTTAGAATAAATGGGTTTTGTCAGAATTATGCTTTATTGACCAGAGGAAGACCTAACCTAACCCCACAGATATGCAGGAGGCTGTGCTCACTTATTCTCTGCCCAGGAGTGATGGTAGAAATGTCGAGAATAAGAGGCTCTTTCAACCAGGAGCAGATGTTCAGTCTGAGCACAAGCCTCCGAGGCTTCATATCATGCTTAGAAAACTGTTGTATAAAGATGGTAAATCTGACAGGAGAAGTAAAGGAATACTCCCAGTCAGTGATGCAGTTTTAAATGTCTGCTTTTCCAAAGAGGTTGATGAGAAATAATAGTTTCTCCACTCATTTCATTTTTCGCTAAAGAAGCCGAGATAGAAAAGTAAATGTGACGTAATAGAAAAATAGAAGGGACAACAGGCTGAACATACTGTTTTTTTTGATGTGCAAGGGAGGGACCGTTACACTCCCAGTGGGGAGAACTCTTCGGTATCACTCGGAGGGCATCCGTGTAACAAGTAAGTGTTCAAACACTCACAAAATGTCTGTGGGTGAATTCAGTGAGACTGCTAAAAAGGTTTGCAAATTTGGTACGTCACTGAAAGGCAGGAAGAAAATCTCTATCTAAAATTGAATTTAAAAATTTCTGACACTAAGAAAGGAACCAAGGATCAATGACAACTGAATTTCAAGGGATTTCTTTTAAAGATATAATGGTGGAAAAGTTGAATTTGTAATAAAATTCTTAAAACGTATATATCAAAGCTATTTACAGGCAAAAATAAAATTTCTTTTCTTTGGCCTTTATACATCTTGTGCGCATGTGTATGTGTATGTGGAGGGATGGTTCTTTGGGAGAGAAAAAGCAGAATGAACACCTGCTATTTTATAATCCTATGGAAATCTAAAATGGCATAAAATGAAATGAAAGATTGGTTCATTGGCTCATTATGGAAGAGGTTCAGACTTCGGAGCTCTTGAGACAGATCTTTATTCAAGACGGCTCAAGTCAGGCAAGTGTATCTGCAATATACAAACCACTCGTTTGTTAAACAATTCATCACACATGGGTCAGTTCCTGTTGCGAGGACCAATATTTACTCAGTGTAGAAACAGGTGGAGGCTCTATATCTTCTGTTTTGATCATGGTAATTAACTTCTGGTCTGTTGTCAAGTACCGGTCAGGGTAGTGTTATGATCCAAGATAAAGCAAGATTGACAAATTTATCCCTGGGTTAAACAATCCAAATAGCAAAAGGACATAGCAATGAGAATGGTGCTCAAGAAATCCAAATCTTGCCAAGAGTAGAGTTTATCTCAACCCAAGGAAAGACCCAGAGAAGCAGTCCAAAAAACCTCTACAGGGCTTCCCTGGTGGCGCAGTGGTTGAGAGTCCGCCTGCCGATGCAGGGGACACGGGTTCGTGCCCCGGTCCGGGAAGATCCCATATGCTGCAGAGCGGCTGGGCCCATGAGCCATGGCCGCTGAGCCTGCGCGTCCGGAGCCTGTGCTCCGCAACGGGAGGGGCCACAGCAGTGAGAGGCCCGTGTACCGCAAAAAAAAACAACAAAAAACCTCTACAGGTTGGGAAGGAGAGGGAAAAGGGCAGCTTAGCAGGCAATGATCACAATTGATGCAATGATGTTTAAATGGGCCCCATAACTACTAAAACGACACCTCATTCAGAAACCCATAGAGATACAGGCTTAAAGGCCAGGAAACTGCAACGCTGTGATAAAGCTCTCACTACCCATAATTGCTCTGCTTTAGCTAAAAGGCTGAGAGTGCATCAACATTTCAATTATTAGGCTAAATTGGTTAATATGCTTTCCAAATAATAAAATGGCTACAACTTTTCTTCGTATAGTACGTATAGTTCTTTAACCAATTTCAGATATAGGGAATTGAAATGACATCCCGTGTTAAATTCTCCTTAATATTCTCCTGACTTAGGGCATTCTTTTGTTTTGCACACTTATTATAGGAAACATATGTGTTGGCCACTGATCTGTTATAATAAGGGGCAGATGTATTTAAAGTGGACAATGCATTAGTTTCTATAGAATTATGTTCACATTTACGGTGATTAAATATTAATCAGACTCCTATATCCAGTGAAATGCTAGAGGGAAAATAATAATTTAGATGGTATTCTTAGCTTCTACCATGATGTCACTTATCAAAGACATCAGTGATATCAAACAATTGCATACAAAAATGACATTTTGCCCCTAAAGGAAAGCAAAGCTGTTTTAAAAGCTTTGTAAATGTTTTAATTCTGCTAAAAGTTCTCTGAGCCCTCAAAGAGAAAGAAGTAACAAAAACGACAAAGTATTTTTGATAACCATAGTCCATTTGGGGTCTTATTAGAGTACAACTGATTAGTAATAAAATATGAACGTATTACTTTTGGTTAACTGCATGAGTTTTTGATAGAGTCTAAAGACTTTTCCCTTTGCTTGTACAAAATGTGTTCGATAGTGGAGGAGAATTTTCTGCCACAATATATTTCTATCACTGAGACATAAATGGATGTTTTCAAGTTTTCAATAGAAAATACATTAATTCTCCAAGCTCTCAGATTTCAGGAAAGACTATAATTGCCAAGAGAAGAACAAAGAAAATATGAGATTTTCTACACTCTTAAAAATCCAAAGCTGTTTTGTTTTTTTTTTTAACATCCTTATTGGAGTATAATTGCTTTACAATGTTCTGTTAGTTTCTGCTTATAACAAAGTGAATCAGTTATATTTACACATATATTCCGTATCCCCTCCCTCTTGCATCTCCCTTCCACCCTCCTGGATAGGGAGGTCACCCTTCTAGGTGGTCACAAACCACAGAGCTGATCTCCCTGTGCTATGTGGCTGCTTCCCACTAGCTATTTTACATTTGGTATACATGTCAATGCAACTCCTTCACTTCATCCCATCTTACATGTCCCCCTGCCCATGTCCTCCAGTCCATTCTGTACATCTACGTCTTTATTCCTGTCCTGCCCCTGTGTTCATCAGAACCTTTTTTTTTTTTAGATTCCATATATATGTTAGCATTCAATATTTGTTTTTCTTTTTCTGACTTACTTCACTCTGTACGACAGACTCTACGTCCATCCACCTCACTACAAATAACTCAATTTCATTTCTTTTTATGGCTGAGTAAATTTCTATTGTATATATGTGCCACATCTTCTTTAGCCATTCATCTGTCAATGGACACTTAGGTTGCTTCCACATCCTAGCTATTGTAAACAGTGCTGCAATGAACATTATGGTACATGACTCTTTTGAATTGTGGTTTTCTCAGGGTATACGCCCAGTAGTTGGATTGCAGGATCGTATGGTAGTTCAGTTTTTAGTTCTTTAAGGAACCTCCATACTGTTCTCCATAGTGGCTGTATCAATTAACACTCCCACCAACAGTGCAAGAGGGTTCCCTTTTCTCCACACCCTCTCCAGCATTTATTGTTTGCAGATTTTTTGATGATGGCCATTCTGACCAGTGTGAGGTGATACCTCATTGTAGATTTGATTTGCATTTCTCTAATGATTAGTGATGTTGAGCATCATTTCATGTGTTTGTTGGCAACCTGTATATCTTCTTTGGAGAAATGTCTATTTAGGTCTTCTGCCCATTTTTGGATTGGGTTGTTTGTTTTTTTGATATTGAGCTGCATGAGCTGCTTGTAAATTTTGTAGATTAATCCTTTGTCAGTTGCTTCATGTGCAAATATTTTCTCCCATTCTGAGGGTGGTCTTTTTGCCTTGTTTATGGTTTCCTTTGCTGTGCAAAAGCTTTTAAGTTTCATTAGGTCCCATTTGTTTATTTTTGTTTTTATTTCCACTTCTCTAGGAGGTGGGTCAAAAAGTATCTTGCTGTGATTTATGTCATAGAGTGTTTTTCCTATATTTTCCTCTAAAAGTTTTATAATGTCTGGCCTCCATTTAGGTCTTTAATCCATTTTGAGCTTATTTTTGTGTATGGTGTTAGGAAGTGTTCTAATTACATTCTTTTACATATAGCTGTCCAGTTTTCACAGCACCACTTATTGAAGAAGCTGTCTTTTCTCCATTGTATATTCTTGCCTCCTTTATCAAAGATAAGGTGACCATATGTGCAGGGATTTGTCTCTGGACTTTCTGTCCTGTTCCATTGATCTATATTTCTGTTTTTGTGCCAGTACCATACTGTCTTGATTACTGTAGCTTTGTAGTATAGTCTGAAGTCAGGGAGCCTGATTCCTCCAGCTCCATTTTTCTTTCTCAAGATTGCTTTGGCTATTCGGGGTCTTCTGTGTTTCCATACAAATTGTGAAATTTTTTGTTCTAGTTCTGTGAAAAGTGCCATTGGTAGTTTGATAGGGATTGCATTGAATCTGTAGATTGCTTTGGATAGTATAGTCATTTTCACAATGTTTATTCTTCCAATCCAAGAACATGGTATATCTCTCCATCTGTTTGTATTATCTTTAATTTCTTTCATCAGTGTCTTACAATTTTCTGCATACAGGTCTTTTGTCTCCTTAGGTAGGTTTATTCCTAGATATTTTATTCTTTTTGTTGCTTTTAATTTTATTAATCTTTGCTTTTGTTTCCTTCATTTCTTTTTCATTTATTTCTGATCTGATCTTTATGATTTCTTTCCTTCAGCTAACTTTGGGGTCTTTTTGTTCTTCTTTCTCTAATTGCTTTAGGTGTAAAGTTAGGTTGTTTATTTGAGATGTTTCTTGTTTCTTGAGATAGGATTGTATTGCTATAAATTTCCCTCTTAGAACTGCTTTTGCTGCATCCCATAGGTTTTGGGTAGTCGTGTTTTCATTGTCATTTGTTTCTAGGTATTTTTTGATTTCCCCTTTGATTTCTTCAGTAATCTCTTGGTTATTTAGTAGCATACGGTTTAGCCTCCATGTATTTGTACTTTTTACAGTTTTTTTCCTGTAATTGATATTTAGTCTCAGCATTGTGGTCAGAAAAAATACTTGATATGATTTCAATTTTCTTAAACTTACCAAGGCCTGATTTCTCTCTTAATATATGATCTATCCTGGAAAATGTTCCATGAGCACTTGAGAAGAAAGTGTATTCAGTTGTTTTTGGATGGAATGTCCTATAAATATCAATTAAGTCCATCTTATTTAATGTGTCATTTAAAGCTTGTGTTTCCGTATTTATTTTCATTTTGGATGAGCTGTCCATTGGTGAAAGTGGGGTGTTAAAGTCCCCTACTATGATTGTGTTACTGTTGATTTCCCCTTTTATGGCTGTTAGCATTTGCCTTATGTTTTGAGGTGCTCCTATGTTGGGTACATAAATATTTGCAATCGTTATCTTTTTCTTGGATTGACCCCTTGATCGTTATGTAGTGTCCTTCATTGTCTCTTATAATAGTCTTTATTTTAATGTCTATTTTGTCTGATGTGAGCGTTGCCACTCCATCTTTCTTTTGATTTCCATTTGCATGGAATATTTTTTCCATGCCTTCACTTTCAGTCTGTATGTGTCCCTAGGTCTGAAGTGGGTCTCTTGTAGACAGCATATATACAGGTCTTGTTTTTGTGTCCATTCAGCCAGTCTATGTCTTTTGGTTGGAGCCTTTATTCCATTTACATTTAAGGTAATTATTGATATGTATGTTCCTATTACCATTTTCTTAATCGTTTTGGGTTTGTTATTAATTAAAAAAAACACATTTTATTGTGTTGCCTGCCTAGAGAAGTTCTGTTAGCATTTGTTGTAAAGCTGGTTTGGTGGTGCTGAATTTTCTTAGCTTTTGCTTGTCTGTAAAGGTTTTATTTCTCCATCGGATCTGAATGAGATCCTTGCCGGGTAAAGTGACCTTGGTTATAGGATTTTCCCTTTCATTGCTTTATATATGTCCTGCCACTCCCTTCTGGCTTGTAGAGTTTCTGCTGAAAGATCAGCTGTTAACCTTATGGGGATTCCTTTGCATGTTATTTTTTGCTTTTCTCTTGCTGCTTTTAATATTTTTTCTTTGTATTTAATTTTTGATAGTTTGAGTAATAGGTGTCTTGGTGTGTTTCTCCTTGGATTTATCCTGTATGGGACTCTCTGTGCTTCTTGGACTTGACTGACTATTTCCTTTCCCATGTTAGGGAATTATCTCTTCAAATATTTTCTCAGACCCTTTCTTTTTCTCTTCTTCTTCTGGGACCCCTATAATTTGAACATTGGTATGTTTAATGTTGTCCCAGAGGTCTCTAAGACTGTCCTCAGTTCTTTTCATTCTTTTTTTCTTTATTCTGTTCTGCAGTAGTTATTTCCACTATTTTATCTTCCAGGTCACTTATCCGTTCTTCAACCTCATTTATTCTGCTATTGATTCCTTCTAGAGAATTTTTAATTTCATTTATTGTGTTGTTTGTTATTGTTTGTTTGCTCTTTAGTTCTTCTAGGTCCTTGTTAAACGTTTCTTGTATTTCTTCATTCTATTTCCAAGATTTTGGATCATCTTTACTATCATTATTCTGAATTCTTTTTCAAGTAAGCTGCCTATTTCCTCTTTATTTGTTTGGTCTGGTGGGTTTTTACCTTGCTCCTTCATCTGCTGCATATTTCTCTGTCTTCTCATTCTGTTAATCTTATTGTGTTTGGGGTCTCCTTTTCACAGGCTGCAGGTTCATATTTCCCGTTGTTTTTGGTATCTGCCCCGAGTGGGTAAGGTTGGTTCAGGAGCTTGTGTAGGCTTCCTGGTAGAGGGGACTGGTGCCTGTGTTCTGGTGGGTAGGGCTGGATTTTGTCTTTCTGGTGGGCAGGACAGCATCTGGTGCTGTGTTTTGGGGTGTTTGTAAACTTAGTATGATTTTAGGCAGCCTTTCTGCTAATGAGTGGGTTTGTATTCCTGCCTTCGTAGTTGTTTGGCATGGAATGTCCAGCACTGTAGCTTGCTGGTCATTGAGTGGAGCTGGGTCTTAGCGTTGAGATGGAGATCTCTGGGAGAGCTCTCACCGATTGATATTCCATGGGGCTGGAAGGTCTCTGGTGGTCCGATGTCCTGAACTCGGCTCTGCCACCTCAGAGTCTCAGGCCCGACACCATGCTGGAGCACCAAGACCCTGTCAGCCACACAGCTCAGAAGAGGAGGGAGAAAAAAAGAAAAAATAATAAATAAATAAATAAAATAATTAAAATAAAAAATTTATTAAAATAAAAAAAATTTTTTAAGTAATAAAAAAAAGAACCAAACCAAGAAACAAATCCACCAATGATATTAAGCACTAAATACTATACTAAGATAAACATAAAAATGAGAAACAAGGCAGTTGCATACATCAAACCCCAAGTCTACATTTGTTCCCAAAGTCTACCGCCACAATTTTTGGATGATTCGTTGTTTATTCAGGTATTCCACAGATGCAGGGTACATCAAGTTGATTGTGGGTATTTAATCCACTGCTCCTGAGGCTGCTGGGAAAAATTTCCCTTTCTCTTCTTTGTTCGCACAGCTCCTGGGGTTCAGCTTTGGATTTGGCCTCACCTCTGCATGTAGGTCACCCTCTGGCATCTGTTCTTCACCCAGACAGGAGAGCGTTAAAGGAGTGGCTGATTAGGGGGCTCTGGCTCACTCAGGCCAGGGGGAGGGAGGGGTATGGAATGCGGGGCGGGCTTACGGCAGCAGAGGCTGGCATGATGTTGCAACAGCCTGGGGCATGCTGTGTGTTCTCCCAGGGAAGTTGTCCTTGGATCATGGGACCGCAGGCTGCACAGGCTCCCAGGAGGGGAGGTGTGGATAGTGACCTGTGCTTGTACACAGGATTCTTGGTGGCTGCAGCAGCAGCGTTAGCATTTCATGCCTGTCTCTGGTGTCTGCGCTGATAGTCGCGGCTTGGGCCTGTCTCTGAAGCTTGTTTAGGTGGTTCTCTGAATCTCCTCTCTTTGTGCACCCTGAAACAATGATCTCTTGACTGTTAGCAGTTCCAGACTTTTTCCTGGACTCCCTCCCAGCTAGCTGTGGGGCACCAGCCCCCTTAGGTTGTGTTCACGCAGCCAACCCCAGTCCTCTCCCTGGTGTCTGACCTCCGAAGCCGAGCCTCAGCTCCCAGCCCCCACCCACCCCAGCGGGTGAGCAGACAAGCCTCTCAGGCTGGTGAGTGCTGGTCAGCACCGATCCTCTGTGTGGGAATCTCTCGGCTTTTCCCTCTGCACCCCTGTTGCTGTGCTCTCCTCTGTGGCTCTGAAGCTTTCCTCCCCCCCACCCACCATCCTCGCCAGTGAAGGGGCTTCTTAGTGTGTGGACACATTTCCTCCTTTGCAGCTCCCTCCCAGAGGTGCAGGTCCTGTCCCTATTCTTTTGTCTCTGTTTTTTCTTTTGCCCTACCCAGGTATGTGGGTAGTTGCTTGGCTTTTGGCAAGTCTGAGGTCTTCTGCCAGCATTCAGTAGGTGTTCTGTTGGAGTTGTTCCACGTGTAGATGTATTTCTGATGTATTTGTGGGGATGAAGATGATCTCCACGTCTTACTCCTCTGCCATCTTGAAGCACCCCTCCCCAAAGCTCTTTAATTCGTGTTTTATCATTCAGATAAAGCCAGAAACTCCATATTCTCTGAGGTAATATTCTCACAGTTAGATGATAAGTTTTTGGAAAGCCTTACCAGATGCTGTGTTTCATATGTGTTTCAACAGGTGGTTAAGCTAATAAAGGGAGTTAAGTTCAGATGTAGTAAATTTCTTGTTAATTTTTAAAATTTCAATGCAGTACACCCTCCCTTTGAATTTTGAACAACCTAAAGTGATTCAAAATATTCTAGTGTATCAAGATTATTGTGCTTTTGAAACATAACTTTTCAATGTGAAATACATAGACCATGTAATAGTAATGTCCAATTTGAAGAGCTTCTCAACGTTGATCTCTATATGGTTTGTAGTAAATAGTGGGTAAAATAATACCTGGAAGACTGTAAGTCTGTGTTTCCATATTATCAAAAAGAAACTTTGAGATGAAGAACTACACACAGGAAGTTTAATGGGGAGTGAGATCCAGAACAACACCTGTGGGGAGTGAAGGAAGCAGGATTGTCAGCAAGAAAAGATGGAAAGTTTTCAGGAGTCCAAGTAGTACTGTCTGTTTTTCTCTATTTCATTCATTTGTTTCATTCTTTGCATCTCCTTTATTTGTCTTTCCCAAGACCTGGTTTATCTCTTTGTCCATGCACATGGCAAGAAGAAGATGACTGACTGACTGGTCCTCTTGTCCTCAGCTTACATCCCTTCTCTACAGATTCCTGGGGAAGGGAGAATCTGATTGGCCCAATTTGGATCAAGCCTTAATTTTGTTCCAGTCGTCTGTGGCCAGAGTTGCAGTGTCACATGTTTTACACATGGCTACTGAAGTCCTTCCCTGGTGGATGTAATTAGTTCTCAGAAGAAGGGGCTTATCATAGGCTGAGCAGACAGCACAAAAACACCTACTGTACCTGTTTTATTCTCCTTAGGTCTCCTATGCATCCCTGAACATTGCTGGACATTCTTGATTGAGAGTTCCCTTAATATTTTTCAGGTTTACTATGGATGCATAAACCTAGATATAAAAGTGAATCCTGCCGAATTTAAATACTATTTTAATCATGTGTAGTGATGTTGCATGCCATAGTAGAAAATAAGTTTTTTGAGTTGTTTCAAAAGAGGTGCTCCAAATGGATTCTCTCTCCTAAGTGAAAGAAAAATACACTGAAGTTCATCTGTGTAGTGTTTAGAGCAGTACATTTACAGATACCAGGGAGAATTTTCTTCATAATCATTGACACCCAGGTGTTCACCCTGAAAACTAGATCTTTCTGAATAAACCAGAAAAGCTTTAGGTAAGGTTTCCTTTATTAATTATCCCTTTCTACTCTTTAAGTTACTCTGCCTCACTGCTATAAGCCATGGGTTTAAGTGAAAACAGGAAGAAATGTGTAAGCTGGTCCCACAGATTGCAAATTGTGCGACAATCTTCTTTCTGTTTTTTCTCTTCGCCATAACATTTACTCATACCTTGTCTTAACTGCCAGTCTTTATCCATATAGTGAAAGTAAGCTACCAGACGTGATTGTGGATAATTTCTTCTTTCAAAAGACAATAAATCCCTCTGACTCTGCCAAATAAACAAAAGCCCTTATCGGTTAGCTGGCCAGTTCCTCGGTTTCTCGAATGCCCCATCCCTACGTACACGTGGGCAGAATCAGTGCAACTCCCTGTAAAGGGAATGTCAGTGCGCCCCCAGGAGAGTACAAGGATGACAACTTTCAGTGATAATTGCCTTCTGTTCCATTCCTACCTCAATCTTTTAAAAAGAAAATTTTATCATGCCAGCCCTGAGCTTGGAGCCTCAGCTGAGGACTAACAAGAAGAGAGTCGTATTTCTTAACATGAACATGGTTTGCAGGATAAAGAGTGTTTGTAAAACATGCTGGGGTGGGGCATAGAGCACAGCATCCTCTGGGGGAGGGAGAGGGTAGAGGAGGGCTGTTGAAAGTTGGGTAAGTGGAATCATGTAACTGTCTAAGGCAAGGTGACAGGTGACCTTCCTTATACAAAATTCAATTCTTATTGAAGGAAGGAGTGAAGGAAAATGCAGTAAAGAGACGCTGCTACTGGAACGGTCACACCATCCTGTTTCTTCTCTCCCTATTATGGGCCTGAGTAGGGAATCCAGTTGCAAGATGGAACAAATGTTCATTTCTCTTGCTGGGAAAACAGACTCTTGTTTTTATGGTCATGATATATCACCGAGTTTTTAAAGTGGAACTAAATGATTACAGGAAGATGAACATAGAAAGGACAATGTTAGAATCCTATCCTGAGACCCTTCTCGTGCTGGCAGCATCCTGCTTTACAATGGTTAATAACAAATGCTTTCCTTTTGTGAGAGTTTTTAGGGCAACATCACTGTCTTTATACTGACTTCTAGCCGTTGGCTGTAGCTGAGTGTTAATATACCAACTTATAGGCTTCTATTGTTTTTCCATTTTGTATTTGATTATTTTGTCAATCATTTCTGTCACTTCTACTTCCATTCCTTTTGCGCCTTTGAAAAATTTCTCTTATTTTCTTTATGGATTTTATTTTCATCGAAATACTTGACTGTGGATTTTGTGATCTGTATACCTTTTCATACTTCTATACTTTATTCAATCTCCCTTTTTCGTCAGTCTCTATATTTGATTACTAGTATTCTTTTTTATGGTTACCTTAATTAAAAAGAGTAAAATTTCATGGTATAATGTAAGCCAATAAAATCGCCATTAAATATCAATTATGTAAATGGCTTTCACTCTTACCTGGTAAACAGTGCTCAGAGGGCTTTATAGTTATTCTTTGGTGATCTTACCTGAGGATCTTAGTTTAGTTAATGATACTTCATTATTAGTATTTATTGACATTTGTCCCATTTTTTATAATAGTTCATTTCAGATTGATCTTGAGAATTGGTTGTGTGTTTTGTGGTTAGAGAAACTGAGGCATATTCATAATTAGTGAGAATTCTCAAGTTTTTCATAAAACTGCTACTAGTACAATTGCAAAAATAACATGGCTTTTCTGAGTCCATTCTATTATGGACAAACTTACCTTGTCACTTCAAGAGACCCCAGTGAGTACCCCAACATTTGGGATTGCTTTTTTTTTTTTTTTTTTGCGGTACGCAGGCCTCTCACCATTGTGGCCTCTCCCGTTGCGGAGCACAGGCTCCGGACGCGCAGGCTCAGCGGCCATGGCTCACGGGCCCAGCCGTTCCACGGCATGTGGGATCCTCCCGGACCGGGGCACGAACCCATGTCCCCTGCATCGGCAGGTGGACTCTCAACCACTGCGCCACCAGGGAAGCCCTGGGATTGCTTTTAATCAACCATCTTTGTGAACAGGATTGCCCTTGTTTGCCATTCCTGTAGTACAGGTTTTAAAAGCATATATAGATATATAAAGTATCACATATATCTCCTTCAATTCACTATATTAGAATCATTTCAGAATTCTAAAAATGCTTTCAGTAATCTCTTATTTTTAACTTACTGAGAATGTTTAAATCTCACGTGTCTGCAACGATCCTGTATGCTTGTGAGAAAAGACATCACCACATGCAAAGTATGGCTTTCCCACGTACCATCCACACCTACCTCTCTGACCAGTCTATGAGGCTTGGCTGTTGTTTTGCAAACTGGGATTTAGAGAGAAATGCTGAACTTGTGATTCTCCTGAGCTGGCTGGTGAAAACCCTAGGAGCCAAGGAACTTGGGCCGTTAGAAAGCAGGCTACCCCTTCCAGCTGCCTCTCCATTGTGAATCCCATTCCTCCCCCCTCACACTGACTTCAAATCGATGCACCTGCTGCTAGATCATTCTGGTAGTGCATGCATTTTAAGGTGTCTGTCTCCTGCAATGCAGAAGCCTTATGGAGCTACAAATCCATTTCTTCCAGGGAGGTCTAGAGAAGGAGGCCCAATCAAGGGGGCCTAATATAAAATGCTGGAACCCTGGGCTTGTTGATTTCCAGACTGACCCTGTGAATTTCTCCTTTAATATCCATGGGCCTCAATAGGAGCTTGCACTACTGGAATTTTGATAGGATCTAACCACTTCACATTCTGCGGTGGAGGAAAAGTCCAGAGCAGTTGTGCTGAGGCAGTTCATGGCCGTAAATTGTACCATGTTATCAGTTGTAGCATAATCCTCTATTCCATTCCTGCTTTTGCCAGTGAACCTGGCTGTTTTATGAGTGGCTTGCTTTATCATAAATATTTTGTTTCTGTGTAGGATTTTTATTTGTGCCAGTATTCCCTTTTGGTATAGGAAACCGAATCAAGACAAAGAGAACAAGTATTCCCTGAGGAATGTTTTAGAACAGATAACACGCGCATCCACGTGTGTGTGTGTGTGTGTGTGTGTGTGTGTGTGTGTGTGTGTTCCTCCCTAGAAGAGCTATTCAAGTGTTGTATTATGAGTAAGATTCTTTTTTGTTGTTTCCATATCCTCTAGGATTATGCTAATTATATTTTAAGCTTTGTCATGTTTCATTTACTTCTGCATTTTAAGGTCTTGAGGGGCATAGTATTGAACCATTAGCAATTATTGAAAACTTCAGAAAGTAAATAAAATTTTGTTGATTTCTTTCTAAACTTAGAATATATTTTCCTTTAAGTATATTCAGGAGAGATTTCTATATACCTCCACTAAATCAAGCTTATTTTGTTAATCTAAATCTTCTGCAACTTACTATTTTTTAAATTTATTTATTTAAATTTATTTATTTTTGGCTGTGTTGGGTCTTCATTGCTGTGCGCGGGCTTTCTCTAGTTGTAGCGAGCGGAGGCTACTCTTCATTGTGTTGGGCAGGCTTCTCATCGTGGTGGGTGGCTTCTCGTATTACAGAGCACAGTCTCTAGGCACATGGGCTTCAGTAGCTGTGGCACGCAGGCTCAGTAGTTGTGGCTCATGGGCTCAGTAGCTATGGCTCATGGGCTCTAGAGTGCAGGCTCAGTAGCTGTGGCACATGGGCTTAGCTGCTCCACAGCATGTGGGATCTTCCCGGACCGGGGCTCAAACCCGTGTCCCCTGCGTTGGCAGGTGGATTCTTAACCACTGCGCCACCAGGGAAGCCCTTATTATTATTTTTTTTAATCTACACAATTTGTTGATTTCTAAGAGTAGTATAGATTTCTAGACAGGTGAAGTCTCTCCTTAGTGAAAGCTGACTGGTCAGTTTTTATTGTGTTCTGAAATTGCAGGATGATATTTTGGGAGAGTGGAACAGTTTGCCAAACGTCCTGCTTGGTTGGGCCATTTTAAACTGAAGACATATTTTTCTAGGACTTTGGGATTTTTTTTAACTTCTTGATTATTTCTTACATCTAGCCTCTCTGATCTCTTATTGCATCCTTCATGTCTCTGAACCTTTCTCTTACACTTTAATAATTTTCCACTTCCATACTTTTGTTCCATTCTGCTAATTAGTCCTTTTGCTAATTATATTTTCGATAAACATATTTTAAACATTTATGCTTTCTAGTTGTTTTCTTTCTTTCTTTTTTTTTTTTTTTGTGGTACGCAGGCCTCTCACTGTTGTGTCCTCTCCCGCTGCGGAGCACAGGCTCCGGACGCGCAGGCTCAGTGGCCATGGCGCACGGACCCAGCCACTCCGCAGCATGTGGGATCTTCCCAGACCGGGGCACGAACCCGTGTCCCCTGCATCGGCAGGTGGACTCTCAGCCACTGCACCACCAGGGAAGCCCTGTTTTCTTTCTTGAATGAATGATCTTCTCAACTCTCTCTGAAGATATCAATTGTCCTTATTTTAAAAGTTCTTCTGTTTGTTATAGCACCTCTATTTTCTTGGGTGGGGTTCTTCTTCTGCCCGGGGTGGAGGAGGTTGGGGACCTACTGCACAGCTTGCAGAATCTCAGTTCCCTGAACAGCGAATGAACCTGGGCCATGGCAGTGAAAGCCCAGAGTCCTAACCGCTAAGCCACTAGGGAACTCCACGGGGTTCTTTTATTTTTTTTGTTATCTGTGCTTATTTTTCATGGTGTGGTCTTTCCTGAATCACATAGTGAGTCTCAATCATGTGTTCATCTTGTATTTGAGAATCTCTATTGCCCTGTTGCTGGAGGCTATTCTGATAACCAGCGGTCATCTACAGTGAATGCAACGGGAGTGGGTGTGTGAGAGTTGCAATGTGTGGCTTTTACCCATAGTTTGCCTTCAGGTAGTTCATGACTA
Organism: Tursiops truncatus; assembly: GCF_011762595.2. NCBI lineage: Eukaryota > Metazoa > Chordata > Mammalia > Artiodactyla > Delphinidae > Tursiops > Tursiops truncatus. The sequence goes on along the minus strand of NC_047037.1, from coordinate 23,271,233 downwards.
GGTGGGGCATGCCTATCCTTAGTACTCCTCTTTATGGATACGTGCTTCTACTGCCAGTTGCTCAACACAAATGTGGAAGGAGAGAGGAGCCACGCAGCATATTTCCTTCTAACACAATTTCTTATTTCCAGTAATTGCCCTGGGGCCTCTCGTGAATTCCTGAAAATGTCTGGATAACCCTGGCAACACCCTCACCTCTGCAGCAGTCCCTGCCTGCATGGGTGTGATCTGTAGTTTCTTCTACTAGTTTTATCTCGGTTTCTATTTTTCACAGATTCATCCACATTTCTGATTCACAATGGACAACATTTCTTAGTTAGCAGTGATGCTATGGATATATTTTAAGATGAATTTATATAAATATCTAGCTAAGTCTCTATATATCCTGAGAAATTTGAATGGCTTCAGTCAGCCATCTTAACCTTTCTTCTCTTGTAATATTTCTGTGTCCTTCAGAGAGATAGAAGATTGTGGTTGTAAATAGCATCCTCTTCTGCATATCCTTTCTATTTTAAGGCTGGGGATCTGTTTTGATTAATTTCATGTTATATTTTCTATTACTACACTAATGGAAGTATGTTTTAATACAAAGAATTACTGTTGAACTAAACAGAGCTGTTCTTCATTCAAATCAGAGTGATTTCTAATTTTAGAATTTAGGAAACACTTCAAACCCTCAAGCAACATTTTATAATGCAGCACAAGTAGAAGATTTAAGAAACTAAATCTCTTCTTCATTAGCAATCAATGAAAACATCATCACTAATAAATGCCCAGAATTACTAGCTATGGGAGAAAAAATTATGACAGCCTACAGTAATTTTTTAGATAAGTCAAGACCATCTCTCTAATAAATGATTTTCTTCTTTGGAGTTGAGTGATAAGACAGTTTTGCCTTTTATCTTATCCTGATGGAGTAGACTGACATGAGATTCAGTGGAATGAGTTTTAAGTTGAACTGGTACCATGGAAGGCTAGTGGACTGGCTCCCAAGATGTTTCTGGTAACTAAACTTATAAGAGCTTAAAATGAATACACCCGTAAAAATATTGAGCTCATGCTGTCACTTTCCGTAAGGCTATGTTCCGAGATTCAGTTCATTCCAGAGTCCAAATATTTTGTTGAGAGACAAGATATTTTTGGCTTATTTTGTATGCATCTTCACAAATCCAGTCCAGGTGGAACTACTTAGAAATGAAGTAAGGAAATGCAGCAGCTTAACAACCTTGGGTTTCCTGCCAGAAATAATTTACTAATGCAAAGAAAAGATGATTAAGCAGAAAGAAATGCCTCTATTAGTGGATGCCTTAATTGAAGCTATATTATATATTAGCTATATTATTTCAAAACTGGATAATTTCTGTTTTTGAGGTGCTGGCGCATACTGTGTGATTTCCTCAACTCGATGAGGTATGTTAAGATGACTAGCTGTATTAGTAGCTTCTTTCTTGATACCAAACAACTTTGAGAGAAGGGAAGTGGCGGAGGAGAACACAATACTCATAGGCCTTGGATGCTGAAGGAACCACTCAGTCGTTGTCAGGCCAAGGTGGCACAGGTAGACCTTCACTGCAGGATACTGATGGGGTTCTGGCTACAGAGAGCAGAACGCAGAAGAGAGGGCCTTAGCATGTTCTGGAGTGTGGCTAGTTTCAGCCTCATGGAAAAAGACGGCTCTTTGCCAAATGGGAAAAGGAACTGTGCAGTCACAGTAGAGGAATCTGAACTCCAAGAATTGAAGAATATGATGCGTGATGATCATACATAAATGGAAACCAAAAGGGCTAATTAGCCCCCAGTTGATGGGAGCTGGTCCCTTTCAGCTCTAAAATTCTACTGACAAAATCAACTCAGTCAAACAGTCATGACCTCTGTCTTCTATTTTCTTGGAAACACAAAGAGTAGAAAACGAGAATATCTCATAATCTGTTTCTTCGATACTTTCATTTCCTAATATATTATTTTTTTTTCTACTCTCCATGTCCTGCAGCTAGATTGGAAGAAAGGTCTGGAAACTCAGGCATTCTGGGCTGGGAAATCAGGTTGAGTCTGAGCTAATTTTTTGCCTCCCGCTCACTGTCCCTTTCTACCTTCTTTGCACAAGTGTTTATTATTTTCCCACTATGTGCTGATATTCTCTGTTGTTCACAAAGGTATAAAAGAAATAAAGGGATTAGATAGAGTGAAAGAAGTAGGAAGATACTGAGGAAAGAAACAGTGAAAGGGAGGAAAGAGAAAAGAAAAAGAAGTGGGAAGGTAAAGAAGGAGCCTGTTCTAGGCAAGAGGAGAGGCAGTTTCAGTTGGTGATGAACATAATCTTTGGGTCTAAATAAATGAAGTATCAGACAAAAACTTTAGGTGAAACACTGGGTTTCTCTAAGAGTGTTTGGTGAAGAACGAGTGGATAAATGTAAAGAAATTTAATGAGGAAATGGGTGACAAGAAGAGGCTACAAAAGCAAATCACCTGTTTTAAAACTTTTCCCGAAGCCAATCCATTTTTGGATTATTTCTGCATTCTACTGCAGAATGTGTAATATCTCTGTGCCATTTTCTTGAGTCTATGTGTTTTGTACTAATGAGTGTATTATAAATGAAAGGGAGCATTGGGGAAAGTTGCTATTCTCTCAGTTCAGGTTTAAAATTGAAGGCCTCAAATTTAGTTTCTAAGTTTTAGTCAAGTTAGCTAGTGAGTGAAGGGATAGAAATGGGAGAGTGGGGAGGAGTGAAAAGTACCAAGCATGTGTCAATGTCTACAGGCAGGTATTAAGTATCTTAGGGCTCATGACTGGTTGAAATTTGCAATAATATTAAAATGTAGATAAGTAACTCAGAGTTAGTTCTAAATGTTCCCAAGTATTTTGGAGCTTCAACATCAATATATCCTCTCACTAGTAGGGATAATGTCTCCCCCTCATTTCAGAGACACTTAGCAGTAGTTTGGAATAGATGAAGACCCATCACAGCCTAATGGTCAGCATTATATCTTCAATCTGTGCTCCGAGATGGGTACTGACTAGATATAATCTGCAGAAATGAAAATGAAACTAGGCTCTTCATATATATTTGAAGATAAGTAGATGAGAGAATCTCTGGACAGCAACTGTCTAAGCAATGAAGATTATGGCTTATCTCAGCAGTTATTTGAGTGTGTTTTCTCCCTTTTTGGCATGATGATAATGGCCAGTGTGATGCTTTTCATTTTTCTCTAGAGTAATCATGAGATTACTAATCATCTAATCATCCCATTGCCTGAAATTACTTTTGATATTCGCTAGAAAGGAGCAGGATGGTTAAAAAAATATAAAAATAATTTTTAAAAAAGAAGGGGGGGCAGAAATGTGAAAAAGAAGCCATTTTTAGGAGTGGAGTAAAAACAAATAGATTGTCAGAGTGAGATTTTTGAATTTTCTTCAAGGGAACCATAGATATTTGTTTTTTTAAAAACACCGCTCTGTTTTGCTTTCTTCATTTTGCCAAAATGCTTTGAGAGCATCACTGATGTGTTAGTCCCGAGAATCTTTTGCTTCTCCTAATAACATCCAAGAGCAAAGTACCATCATACAACATATCATAGTAGGGTGGGAGATGTAGAGAATCAGTCTTTAGCGAACTCAGGTTAGGAGACAGAACTGGATTTAGTTGCCAGAATAACAAGTCACCCAGGCGTCTGAGGGTCAGTCTGTGCATGAGTGTGTGCACGTGGCGTGAATGTGTTTGTGCCCTCAACTTGCCCACCCATTAATCCAGAATATGACCTGAAGCCAAACATTTACCCTGGTTTATTCTAAAGATGTGAGAACATTGCCTTCACTCCTGTTATGTATGTTCTATCTTAATTTACTTTGGTGATAGAGGTCATTGAAGTCTGAAATACATGTGCAGCAGGATAGGAAAGATCTCCTGCTAAATTCGTTTAAGACTAAAAATTATTAGAATGATGAAATTTGTTTTGAGTAACACCACAACCGGCAAACAGGCACACCACGCAATGCCTCATTTACATGAAAGTTGTTTAAATGCCACATTCTACTGCTCAGGAAATAGTCGAAAAGTTAAAAAGCCTACTTGGAAAGGCTTCTGAGTGGCCCATATGTTATGGTCTTGACCAACGAGAAAGAAATCCTCACTTAGAATTTATTTATTCTTAGTTTCAGTTGACTTTTAACAAACTTGTTTATCTAGTTTCTGAGACTACAGCAGATCAGAGTATCCAATTAAAAGAAGACTCGTTCTAGTAGATCCTTACAGAGTCTGTTAGACCCTTTTCCATATAGCTAGAGAGAGATGACAACTTGGCCAATATGGTGATGAAAAGCTATTAGAAGCAGACAAAAGTCATTACAACAACAACACTGCATTCTGTGGATATATAACATTCTTCAGGAGTCTCTAACTATATCATTTTAGAACAATTAATGCCAAGGATCTTGAAAAACACAAAACAAAACAAAATAATTTTTTTTTAAAGTAGAAAAGTGTGTAATATTTTCAAATGGCCAGATAAGCTTTGATTATGAGAAACATGGCAGATTACCTGCTAATGTTGAGTAAATAAGGATTTGCTGTATATATGTACTGCTTTCCATTTCTTCATAAAAATATATCTCCTGGGGGAGAAGCTGTATACTTTTTATGTTAAATGCATTCCTTTTTAAACAATTTTTCCACTTTCTGGAGCTAAACACTTTGGCAATAATCTTTCTTGGTGACATGCTTGGTAAGGTAAACAATGTTTTAGAGCAGAACCAATTATACCTCCGTATGTAGGTTTGTGGTTTCTAAGTTATAAATCGTGAAGTTCCGAGAGCTTGAAGCCAAAATGGTGAGAATTTTCTCTGTTACTTTTCTCTTGACTCCTTTACGCATGCAATTTATTTTCCAAATAGGGACCTCAGTTACACGTTCCAAATTCTTCTCAAGGCAATAAGTGATTGAACTTTGGCCAATGACAAGGGAAAAAATGAAGTTAAAGAAATGGGGCAAAGATAATGGGAATCAGGGTTGAAAAACTTTTATTTAGCTATAAAAGTGTTCCAGAATAGAATTAGTTTCTGGCTATCCCAGAACACAAATACCCTTGCTGCCAGTCGAGTCTGATTCATTTATACATGACTTGGTCCTTTTTGAAAGGGCAAGATTTCTCTCAATATATTGGCATGTTTCCCTTTATTCCTTCCATGAGCATATTTATTCATATTGTACTTTTTTATGTGTGTTTTAGTTCAAGAACACATTTTTTAAAATTTGATGAAGCTCATCTTTTCTTATGTATGTAATTTTTCTTTAAATGGTTTTGTAGAAAATAAATGGAAATTTATTTATTTATTTATTTGCGGTACGCGGGCCTCTCACTGTTGTGTCCTCTCCCGTTGCGAAGCACAGGCTCCAGACGCGCAGGCTCAGCGGCCATGGCTCACGGGCCCAGCCCCCCCGCGGTATGTGGGATCTTCCCGGACCGGGGCACGAACCCATGTCCCCTGCAACGGCAGGTGGACTCTCAACCACTGCGCCACCAGGGAAGCCCAATAAATGGAAATTTGATGTGTGCTCAGGGATGAATATTATGGTGCTATCATTCCCTGGGGTCTTAAGCCTCCTCTTGTAAAACTAACTAAAAGGCCCTCGATGGGAAACACTGTTGAAAGATTCACCAACCAGAGAAGCTCAGATTAGGTTGGGCAGCTTGAAATTGTTTCAGTTGAATACTACATGCAGTTATCAAACATCCTCATAATGTGATGACTGCAGAAAGGCAGATGTAACCTGAGCTAGTGTGTTGATCTCTCTTCTAGGTTGTAAGTAATCACACATATTTCACATTGGCAATAACCTGTCCTCCATTCTAGATCACATGTTGTGCTAACTGATTTGAAGAACCTCACTAGTCTCATTTTGCATTCATTCTGAAAGATCATTGGTTTCACGCAGTCTCTTTAGCTGCAAGAAATAGACGTGAAAATTGTCTCCATTTTTGCCCATGTGCTGTGCACACATAATATTGCTTACTTTAACAAGCTTAAAAAGAAATTCTATTTTTGTTTTGAAGTTTGTTTGTGATCATGCTTGACATACATAAATCTTGCTTATGAAAATTCAGTGTCAGCTTTTGACTGCTTCTCAAGGTTATCACAGTCTTTTGGAATTCTAAAATTACCTCACTTACAGCCCTCTTCCCAATCTATTAGTGTAATAATGAGGTGGGTGAGATGAGGCCTCACCTGCATACCCTGCAAATCTTTCCCATCTAAGAGAAGATTCTTATAAGCATCTTCCTCCAAATTATGTTCTCCAGGAAACTAGCATTCAAGAGTGTACAACTGGAAATATTCTAGGGACAGCAGTGAATAGGAATAAATAAGCCTTTTGGCTGGAGGCCGTATCATTATACTCTTTTATTTTTTAATCTTCTAATGTATAAAGTGATGACTCTCTGTGTTACTCAGCCTAAACCACAGATTCTGTTCTTTGGGAGAAAGTAATACCTGAGAAAGGGAGAACCCAAACTGTACCCAGTAAATAATTGCATAACTAAAGATGGGGCTTGGAAAAGCTGGCAGCACTCTGATGTGGCAGTAACTATTCATGTGTATAGTCTCATAATAGCAAAACTAAATTTCAAGGAAAACCTTATCATTTGAACATGTTAGCCTTTCCTACAAATAATCTGAGTTATGAAGTCTTATTGTATTTTATACCTAAACTATTAGACTTTTCAGAGAGACTCAAGAAGCTGATAATCTGGGCCAAGTCAAACCTGGTTCATGAACTTCAGAGGTATCTTTGCAGGATTACTCTTGAAAGGAAATGTCTTCCTGAAGAGTTAGTACTCATAGTTGGTTTCATTTTTCTTTATGGATTCTAGTGAGAACAGCAAACAAGTAATATGATCCTGGGAATTGACAAGCTTGTATTATACAGAGTGTAGTCACAGTAAGTCCCCTATATACAAACGAAGTCTGTTCCGAGAGCAGATTCATAAGTCCAATTTGTCCGTAAGTCCAACAAAGTCAGCCTAGGTACCCAACTAACAGAATCGGCTGTATAGTACTGTACTGTAATAGGTTTATAATACTTTTCACACACATAATACATAAAAAACAAACACAAAACATAAAGGAAACATGTTTAATCTTACAGTACAGTACCTTGAAAAGTACAGTAGTACAGTACAACAGCTGGCATACAGGGGCTGGCATCGAGTGAACAGGGAAGGAGAGTTACTGACTGAAGGAGGGAGAGGAGGTGGGAGATGGTAGAGCTGAAGGATCGTCAGCAATAGGAGACGGAGGGCAAGATGCAATTTCACCCACACCTGACATAGATGACATGGGTTCTGATTCCTCACTGGATTCAATTCTATCTACCCTCTTGAAAAAACAATCCAGTGATATCTGGGTAGTAGCTCTTTTTTTCTCACCATAGATGACATGGTAGCACTGGATTGCATTGTGAACGGCTGCTGCAACCTTCGTGTACCTTTCTACATTCGGGTCCTGTGCCTCAAAAACTAACAGTGCCTCCTGAAATAAAGGAAATCCCTTTGCCATGTCCTGCGTCATAAATCTCTTCGGTTCTTCAGCAGTACTGGCTACATCACCGCTACTTTTACGCTTGCTTCCGGACATCCTGGGCTTGAAATAAAGATACTGTACTACTCTACTCCATACAGTACTGCACAGTAAAGTACACAAAAGCACAACCACTTGTAGAGGATGCACGCACGTGACAATGTACACCAGACACGTGAACTAACTTACGTGATGGGACGTGTAAATGCACGTTCGCATCTTTGAAAGTTTGCAACTTGAAGGTCCGTATACAGGGGACTTACTGTACTTCGGAAAGTTTACAGTGGGCACACAATATTTTACCACAGCACTTTAGCATGTTTCCAATATTTGGTTTTTTTTTTATCCTGAGGCATTTTTCCAACTATTCTAGTAAAGTTTTTGAGGTTTTAGCTTTTATTTATTTGTTCCTTTGCAGGAAAATTTCACAGTAAAGCCAGCTGGAATAGTTCTTCAACTAAAAGGAAGAAATGAAGGATGTTGCATTTGAATATACTATTCTATCATCTCTTCCATCATTTCTGTTGCTATTGTTTGAGTTGGTTATTTATCTGTAGCTACTTCCAAAAAAGAAATTACAGCAAAAAATTGAGTCTACTGTATGCTGTTGCCTCTGCCCATGGCCTTAAACAGACATCTGGTTTGCATTTTCTGTCTGCTTCAGAAATTTATTGGCTCTTGAAAACATGTTAGGAAAATTAAACCATGAGTAAAAAAAAAAGAAGCTGTTTCAGAGTCAGACTAAGGATTAAGAATGAAGTTGCAACACGAAGAAAAAGTAAAAGACCTAGCTCGAGGAGGTAAGAAGACCTCACATTCTCCTCCTCAAAGGGACCAGTGCATTTTTGCAACATGTTCTCTGGAGCAGGGCCTCCATATATTGCCCCTCTCTTGCATCAGAATGAAGGCATTAGGACCAGTACCTTCTGTTCTGGTCAAGCCCTCCTACTTACCTTCTTGCTGCCTTCTTTATTTAACCCTAAAGAGAAGAGAGGAGGATCTGAAGACAACTGAGGCATATTTAATTTGGGGAAAAAAATACATTTACGTCTTTTTTACCCCCGTTCCTTACTTTACTTCTTACCTAACTAAACGTCCACAAATCTAGTTAACAACGTATTGAGGTTGTGATATTAAGAAGTGGTACAGGGCTTCCCTGGTGGCGCAGTGGTTGAGAGTCCCCCTGCCAATGCAGGGGACACGGGTTCGTGCCCCGGTCCGGGAAGATCTCACATGCCGCGGAGCGGCTAGGCCCGTGAGCCATGGCCGCTGAGCCTGCGTGTCCGGAGCCTGTGCTCCGCAACGGGAGAGGCCACAACAGTGAGAGGCCCGCGAACCGCAAAAAAAAACCAAAGTGGTACAAAATAATTTCCAGTTTAGAAGGTAGAGCTGTGAAGATAAAAAACAACAAAAAAGAGGACAGTGACAAACAGTACTTTAGGGGAAAAAAAAATGTGTTGAGACTAGGTGAGGGCTAAAAGAATCAAACCATGACAAAGGAAAGACATACAGCATCTGCTGTTTTTGGATAAAAACCCCTTTTTGCAAAGGACTGATAATGGTCTAAATTGCTTTAATGAATAATGCCATTAGTTTTACCCCAAATCTTAAGCAGTACACAACTCAATAAAATAGCAGCATGGGGACCCATACTTATTTATTTGCTTTCAAGAAGTGCTTCTATTCAGAAATGCGTCCAGGTTTCCAATGGTTAGCAACACTTAGCTTAGCACAATCTGTATCCTTTTTGCACCAGAATTGATGAGCAATTTTGTGCAATCTCCTCCAGGATTTGTGATGTAGACATAAAAGCTTGTCTGAGGTTTGGGGTTTTTTTTTGTTTTTGTTTTTAAATTACCATGCCTTATTTTGTTCTATTTCCTGATCTGGAAAACCTAGGATGGGTCAAGAAAATGGGTTTTATCCATCAGAGCTTTTAATGATTTAGTGTGCCCACTTTGAGCCATAAATTGTGGAGGCAGAGAGATGGAAGAGCTCTGTTTACAGACCGAGGCTTCAGAGGGGATGCACCCTGACGCAGAGGTCTCGAGCTTCGGGAGGCCTGGTTTTCTTCCTCACAGGGATCATGGATGGTGCTACAGAAACGGTTGAGCAGTGCTTCTCATCCCATTAGTTTAATTTCCTTATATCTTATTGGGAATAATAACAAGTACAAAGCATACTCATATTTTATTATCTCCTTTGACACTCTCAGGGTTGTCCATTTGACATTCTGGAACAATATCTCTTGCTCCCCCCCATTTTCTGCCTTATTCCTGTTTGTCTCTCCAGTTTCCTTTATTTTCGCTTAAAGATTGATTACCCGGGTTCAAATATCAGTTCTCCTACTTCCAAAATGATCTTGGGCAAAGATGTGCTTCCATTTCCTCTTCTGTAGAGAGGAGATGATAATAGCGTCTCCTCTTGCACACGTGAAAGATTTAGGTTAATGTGTGGCTCATTGTAAAGACGGGCTGTTACAGGTGGGAATGCGGAATTGAAGGTATTGGTGGAGTTTTGAGACAATGGAGTTAAGTGAAAGAGCTTTACCAATTTTCTTTGCACAATCCTCAATCTCGTTCATGAGAAGAGATTTTTACGTGCTCTTATGGAGTGCTTCAAGGCTTCTTTTGTGGAGGTACAGAACGTAAGAGGCTTTGGCCAGGGAAAACTGACCAGTAGCCAAATAAATAAACAATATGCAATAATAATAAAAGGGGGAAGTGCCATGCTCATGAGTTGAGGACTGGCAAGTTATTTAGTACAACGTTTCTCAAGGTCAATTTGGCAATACGTATCAAAAGACTTAAAATGTGCATGCTTTTTGACACAGTAATTTCGCTTTTGGGAATTGTTCCCGAGGACTTAACTAAGGATGTGGGAAAGATTGAGCTCCCAGAGTATTCACTGGAATGTTCTTTGAAAAAGCAAAAGTTGGAAATCGCCTAGCACTCAGTTGGTTAAGCAAAATATAATGCTTTCAAACAATGAACCACTATGCTATAAAAATTTTGAATTTATTAACATGGAAAGATGATCATAATGTATTGGTAAATGCAAACAGCTGCTTCAAAAGCATCAGTGTTTGACTTGCACATGGTGACAGGGAGGGAAGTTTAGGGGATTAGGCACCAAAATGCTATGGTGGTCCTCTTTGAGTGGGTTAGATTGGGTGTGGTTTTAATTATTTTCTTTCTTTTTCTACATATATTCTGATTTCTGATAGTAGATAAGTATCACTTTTTCAGTTTTAACTAAACTGTCAAATGAAAAATGCAAGTCTTTAAGCCCAAATCTTATGTTTGATTTTTTAAAATTCTGAACATATTTCGAGCATACATTGTATGTAGAACTTGGCTTCCAGAAATCTAGCAAATGAGACTATACAATTACAACCAGTCCAGATCTTCATTTTCTCATCTGTGGGATGGTTACAGTGATGAGAAAACTGCCTCTGTGAGGCTGTGTGGATCATATAAAATAATAAATGTGAAGGTAGTTTGAAGCTTGTATGAGTGTCGTTCAGAATTTACGATTTACCTGAAAGAGCAATTTACTTAACCCTGATGAAGAGAGGGATAAATTATGATTGAACAGCCAAAATGATATGATTCCTTTTAGCCCAGTTTGTGCAGAACTATTGCTTCCCAGGATTCTTTAGACAATACCTGGTCATCTCATGAGGTAAGTACTGAAGAACCCAATTGCGTAAGAAACTGCCAACATTGGCTAACAATTTAGTGAAGGTTCACATTTCCCAATACAGAAAGATTCAGAGTGAATAAATAGTCAAGGTAGGATTTTCTAGACATAGATTTAGCAACTCACTCATACTGGCAAATAAACATGTCATAGGAGAATAGTCTATCACCAAAAACCACTTACATGCCTTGACATGTAGCTATAATTACATTTATGAAAGATAACTGGCTAAGGTCAGCACAAACTCTCTGCCAGCATTAGGAATTATATAGCAGATGCTTCATTTTAAAAACTCTAAAACATAATAACTTTTTTGCATTAAGAATAAGTCGAAATGTAGCTTAAAAATAATAGCTAAAACATATTTACTCCTTGCTTACTGTTTCCCAAGAATTGTGCTAAGTAGCTTGCTTGCATTATCTTAAGTGATTCTCAGAGTCTGGTTTCCAGACCAGTAGCACCCGCATCATCTGATAACTTAATAGAGATGAAAATCCTTGGGCTCCATCACAGGTCTTTTGCATCAGAAACTCTAGAGGTGTGGCCCAGTGATCCATGGGTCAACAATTCCTCCAGGTGATTCTTTTTTTTTTAACCATTTTTAAAATTGAAGTAGAGTTAATTTACAATGTTGTGTTAGTTTCAGGTATACAGCAAAGTGATTCAGTTATATATGTATATATGTATTCTTTTTCAGACTCTTTTCCATTATGTTATTACAAGATATTAAATATAGTTCCCTGTGCTATACAGTAGGTCCTTCTTATTTATCAATTTTATATATAGTAGTGTGTATCTGTTAATCCCCCCCATCCCCTTTGGTAACTATAGGTATGCTTTCTATTTTCAGTTTTGTAAATAAGTTCATTCGTATCATTGTTTTACATTCCATATATAAGTGATATCATATGGTATTTGTCTTTCTCTGCCTGACTTACTTCATTTAATATGATAATCTCTAGGTCCATCCATGTTGCTGCAGATGACATTGTTTCATTCTTTTTTATGGCTGAGTAATATTCCATTGTGTATATATTCCTCCTCATGATTCTTACATGTGCTCTTTTTGAGAACGACTGATTGAAATTAGCCCTCATCCTAACTCTATGTGTCTGCTGTTACTATCCCTGTTCTATATCTGAGGAAATGAAAGGTTGGAGATTCTAAGCACCTTGTCTGAGGACACATAAGTATTAGATCCAGGGCATGAAATCATGTCTCCCTGTTTTCAAGGCCAGTGAACACTGCCACTATTCAACCTGAATATTTATTGCTCTCCTTTTCCTTCTCTTCTTTCATCTCCAACCTACATGGTATCATGAGTTGTGTTGAGATGGAAGAGACTCGTAAGGGGCTGGGACCCAGGATTCCAAACATGATCCTGCTCTAATGCTGAAACTTGGTTCATTCCACAAGCAATTCCTGAGTGAGAAATAGTTCAGTCAAAGGAGGATTTGGCTCCAAACTGCAATGTCAGTCTTTAGCTCTAATAAACTGACCTCAATTATATGGAGCCAGAAGGACTTTATTAGTTTACTGGTGGCCTCAGTGTCACAAGTAAAACTGGGGTGGCCTTGGAGGTAATCTCTTCAACCCATTTCCTTTTAAGCCCTCACACAGATCTCAGCTCTCTCTAGCATCTCTTAATAGCAAGACAAGGCAGATTGAAAAGAAAGCACACCAAGGAATGCAACAGAAAATCCCTTTGTTCCAGAAAATTGGTACAGATTTTCCAGACTGGGCTTCTTTCCACCAATTTTATAAGGAAAGACAATTTTCAAGAAAAAGTTCTGAGATTTCCAAAAGGGAGAAAAACTGATTCCACGTAGGCCTCAAACTTAATCCCCTCCCCTTGAGTACTGAAATTCCAATGCCCTTCACCCCTCCGATGTGACATCCCTTTTAGCCTGTCTGCCCTGAGCCTCGCAGGAAGACTGAAGAGGAAACCCGAGCTCCCCCTAGAGGTCACCAAGATAGTGGTCATAAGGTCATCCCCTACTGTTGCCAGAAGCAGATGTCAAACCTATTACTAAATATTTCGAACAGTGACTTTATTTTTAGAGGGAGAAAGATTAGAACATTTTTATTTGGAAGAAGGCTTCACAGAGAAGACTATAGACATTTTAAAATGTTTGCTTTATCAGTTATCAGAAATGTAAATAAACCCTGAATTTAAATGTTTTCCAAAAAATCTTTTTGATTTTTTTACTCTTTGGAATTAAATCAATTGCTCACCCCTCTCATGGATCTTCTTTCAAGGAACAACCCAGATTCCTTGTGGTATGTTTTATGGTCCATGTAATATTTATTTTCCTCTTCCTCTTCCTGAATACAACCCTGCTTTTATTGTGTTACTTCCTCTGGGTGGGCAGGTGTTTGAGGCACGATAAGTGTCAGGGCCGGGGGTAAATCATGATTGATACAGCCTTAACTACACATTAGGATCACCTGGGGAACTTAGACACCTCTAGCACTCAGGCCCCACCCTACTTTAATTAAATCAGGATGTCTAGATGTGGGCTGTCTCCTGATTCTAATGAGCAGGCAGGATCTGCTGAGAGACAGTTACGGGGCCATCCTGTGAGTGGTGCTGTGCTTTGATAAAATTTCTGGGGTGAGCCAGCCATTAAGGCAAATGTAGCTGAGGGCTTGTTGAAAGGTTTTTCTCCCTGACATCTTTCAAAAAGAAGTTTACAAGAAAAATGTATAACTGAATCGCTTTGTTGTACACCTGAAATTAACACGGCATTGTTAATCAACTATTCTCCAATATAAAATAAAAAGTTAAAAAAAAGGATATATTGTACAGCACAGGGACCATAGCCAGTATATTTTATAATGACTTTCAATAGAGTATTACCTACAAAAAGTTTTAGTTACTATGTTGTACACCTGAAACTAAAATAATATTATAAATCAACTGTATCTCAATAAAAACAAAACAAAACAAAAATAAAAACAAGCAATGAAAAATAAAGTGATTATTGATAGGTCTGTACTTAAAAAAAAAAAAAACAACCTTTCTTCCTCTGGGTGATACTATGTTTGCCTGTGATACCTGCAACTGTCACAGTTATCTTGAAACCATGAGGTGCCCAGCCCAAGAGGATGAGTGGTTGTGCTATGGGGAGCACAGATGAAGAAGGTAGAGGCTTCCTTCTTGATAATGTTGGCTTAGAGCCACCCTATCTTCAGATTTATTTCTGTGTGCATAATACATACTCTTTGATTTTAAGGTATTTTCAGTTTTTTTAAATTACTTGCAGCCAGAAATATTGTGATCAACTTACCTGTCTTTCAGGGACTTACTAATGGTACTACCTCTGATTTACTATACAGTTTTAGTCACAGACTAGGCTGAGGCAACTGATAGATTGATTAGGGCAGTTCTCAATTCAGGAGATGGCTGGCCATGTAAAGAGTGTAAAATTAGAATCATCTAGGGGGATTTTACAAAAACAGACATATATCCCGTCACAGCTGGTTAGGAAGGGGGGGTATATTGGAATCATGGGGGTAGGTATTATAGACAGAGGGAGAACTAGGGAAACTTATTTTGAAAAACTTCCTAGGTGTTTTGGATATATTTCCACACACTCATCTACTGAGAAATCTTAGCTTAAGAAATACTAATCATTTAAATTACAAGACTCTCTAAATTTCAACTCAACAGTAAGCTAGAGCACAAGAAATACCCAGTCTGTGTTGTAGTCTAGGAATAACTAGGTTATGTTAAACTCATCTTCCTCCCATCAGTTTCCTTTACAGAACCACGATGAAACATCATCTTCATTATCCACAAATCTCTACATACGTGGATATAAAATATATATGTGTGTATATATATACTTATAAAATATAATTTGGACAGTTTCTTGGCTTCAAGGACTTCTAGGATTTTTTAGGAGACTCAAACATTTCTTGACAAATATAATCACCTTGTTGCTTTCTGTGGCCCCCAGGAGGCCAGATCCCCACAGCCAATGTCTCGAGGGCAGAGTTGTCACTGTGGCTGAACTGGGGCTTGCTTTCCATGAACTAAGCTACTCTGGGCTCCACTGGAGTGGTACTGTGGCCCAATGCTGTTCTTAGCCTTCGTAATACTACAAAGTTCAGTCAGCTTTCATAAATGTAGAGGGAAAGCTTCCTCCCTCTATCCTACGCTGTTAGGCTTGCCACAGTGGGGTGTGTTTGTCAATAAGGGTCACTAAGTGTAGGGTTCATGAAGACATTACTTTCAGCTCATGAGTCCTTTCCTCTCAAGTGCTCTGGAGTTGCTGTCTGAGGACAGGTTGTTATGGCCAGAAACCACCACTTCCATTGGACATGCATGCCTTGGCTGGTGACCGGAAGCCAGATTTTTCTCCCTTAGGGCAAGTTTTCTTTCAGTGCTCTCACAGTCCTTGTTCATCAGCCTGGCTGGTATGTCCAAATATCAGTGCTGTTTGTGGAAGCCTTTTTCCCTCCAGAAGGTTTTCTAAGCCGCATTGTATGTCAATAGATGCAGTTGGATAAATGTAGGATGGATGTGTCTAAGTGGGCACACCCAAAGCCACTATAGTCCCTGCCCTGCCAAGGCACCTACACTACTACATTTGTGGAATTAGGATATTGTTTGTCCATCACAGTGTTATGTTCCAGATATAAAGACACTCATGTAAAGTTTTTCTTTGGGCTCGGGCTATTTTTATTGTCTTTCATTTAGCAAGCATTTATTGACTGCCCATTTACCAGGTACTAAAGTATATGTTGGTGGTGCAAAGATGAAGAAGACATAGGCCTTACCCTCAAAATATGCAGACTGACATCAGAAGGCAATGAGAATGCCACTGGAGAAATGCTGTGATAAGGCACTCCAACTTGTTTTTGCTATTGCTTGAAAATGAATTCTTCCACTGCCTCTTTTTGGAAGTCTCCTGTAGTTCACAGCTCAGCTCAATTATCACTTCCCGGAGCGGAGCCCTTGGTAAAGCAAGCCACCACTGCCCCTCACCATCCACCACGTCCTCCTGCATCCTTAACTCTCCCTGATGCCTTCTCATGGTACCCACCAACATCCGAAACGATCCTATTTATTTGTAATATAAACTCTATGAAGGCAGAGCTGCCTGCCTTGTGCACTGCTGAATCCTTAGTGTTTGTAAATGTGTTTTGGAGAGTATCATGAATGAAATCACACAGTTGCACCTATACCGTTTTAGAGGAATTAGAAGTTTTACTGAAGCTGGAAATGTCTGAGCTGCATTTTAAAGCACTAAGGTAGGAAAATAAGACTGCAGGAGGGCATGCAGGTAGATAGAGCAGAATGTGAATCTCTCTGGGAACTGCAGGAGGTCCAGCAGTGCAGGGTGTACAGTGGCTAGTGAAGGGGGAAGCTCGCCAAGCATCCTTGAGTCCCATCATCAAGGAGTAAGGGCTGAGGAGGGGGCTGGAGGTGGCAACATTTATGTTTCAGGACAATTCAAAGTTATTTCTCCAAGTGGGATTAGCAGTACATGGCTTCTTGGGTTTCTCCAGCGTATGAATCTGGTACTGCTGCCTGGGCTTGCCTGGGATGGAATAAACAGAGATTTGACTCTGAAGAGCTTTGTTGTCTTACTGCAGGCTGGCATGTAAGGCGACGTTTGTGAAGTTGCACTTCACCGTTAGCTGGTCTTCTCCATCCTTCTCCTCTTTCACAATGCTTAGGTCCACCCAGAACCTTAGAGGTGAGTTGTTACCGCCTCTCACAATGCGGCATTTTCACTAGGGTATACGGCTGCTTGCTCATCTCTTGGGGAGTACGGGTATACAAGGCGGACAAGGTTAGTGGAGGAGCTCCTCTTTCTTGAGAACCTGAGTACAGCACTCATTGGAGTTTCTCGCTGCCTTGGTTCTTTTGTATTTTAATTAACTTCCTGACCATCTGCTCAGCTCAGAATATGGAGCCAGGCCATATTCGTCGTTGTTTCACCCACGTCTAACAGAGTATTTTGCAAATCAGCACTCACTAAGATGTGTAAATAAATGTTGTGTTTACACTTAAGTTTTCCTTTTGCCTACGGTAAACATCTGCACCTGTGTTCTTCTGGGTACAGCCTGGATTGATTGTTGTTTTTTTTTAATTTATTTAATTTATTTTTTTATTTATTTTTGGCTATGTTTGGTCTTCTTTGCTGTGCGCGGGCTTTCTCTAGTTGCGGTGAGCAGGGCTACTCTTCATTGCGGTGCACAGGCTTCTCATTGCGGTGGCTTCTCTTGTGGCAGAGCGAGGCTCTAGGTGCACAGGCTTCAGTAGTTGTGGCTCACAGGCTCTAGAGCTCAGGCTCAGTAGTTGTGGCGCACGGGCTTAGCTGCTCCGTGGCATGTGGGATCTTCCTGGACCAGGGCTCAAACCCGTGTCCCCTGCATTGGCAGGCAGATTCTTAACCACCGTGCCACCAGGGAAGTCTGATTGATTGGTTTTTGTTTGTGATAACAGTTGTCATTTTATTTTATTGGATCTGTGTAAACTGCCTCATCTTTAAAGTGAAACATTAAATAAAATGCCACCCAAGATTTTTTTTTTTTTTTACTTTAGAAAACTCTCCCAGCTTTCCTGTCACTGGTGCAGGGCAGTAGAGATAGCGTTGCCTTCCAAAACAGATAATCCTGGTGCTGAATCATGGTTCTGACACTAACCAGTGATGAAAAATGGTAAATCATCACACTACGCTAAGCCTAACTGTGCCCCTCTATCAAATGGAGGCAATTAAGCTGTTTTATATAGAAGGTCAGCTGTGAATATTAAAAGGAGATAATAGGTGAAGAAAGTTTCGCACCTGCCACATGATAAGTACCCATTAATGTCAGTTTCCAAATGTGACATTCCTCCATGAAAATCAAGAAAGTCAAACAGCACCTGTCAGGGGTGTGCCAGGTGGAAAACGCTTCATCCCATGGTAGCTCGAATTTGTGAATTTCTCACTGAATTTCTTGAGTACTTCTCCTAGATGGTCCTCAGAGCTACCTTGATTACTTGCTTATTCCAACACTTTGAAACGTAAGCTTGCCAAACGTCATTGCTGGTGAAAATCATGACCGCCTATGGAAAGCCTAACTCTCTCTCTGAATCCCAGGGACTGAAGGTGAGCTATTGCCTCCCACTAGGTAATTCTAGGTTGTGCGCGAGCATCAGTTAGGAAAACAAGCATTTTACTTAAGACTGCAGAAGTTGCAGTGTTTGTTTAATGATTACTACAGCTTGCTTTGTAATTGTGTTTGCATGGGTAATCCTGCACCATCTAGGGAACTTTCAGAAGGTAATGACCGTAATTTACGGCCATGTGGTCCGTCTGGATGCTTAAGTACTTGGTCAGTGGCCTGCCTGCATGCTCCATTTCCTGTCTGATAGACCCATTCCCCACCTGCACTATTTTCCCCCTTCTTGGTGGAACACTGTAGAATGAACCGTGAGATTTTTTGAAAGACAAAGGAAAGAGAATGTGTGTTGGGAAAGGGAGACTGGAAGAAATTCCTTTCACTGTGTTTTTAGTTTTTCAATCAAACAAATCCCTGTTTTCTTCTTCTTTTTTTTTTTTTTTTTTTTTAAAGACAATGGAATATAAAGTCAGGGCAAGTTAGGCCCCTTGATGGCTATCCAAAGTTTTAGAAGAACTTGGAAAATTCCTGTAGGCTTCAGGTAAACTTCTGTGAATGTTTCCTTTTAACTGTGTATTTTTAGATAATTGAAAACGAATTGAGGTAACTTTCCATGGCTTATGGTTACTCGTAAGCATGTTTTATTCATGATGACAAGCTCCTTCAAAAAAAATTAAAGTACCACGTTTAAGTCAAATTCAGATTTTTGGGGAAAGACAGGAATGATAAAGTTAAGAGAAAACAGTAACTGAGCATCTAGTTTCTGTCTGTTGCTTTTGAAAACGTGCCACATCCTGAAAGGAAATTCTGTTTTTGTGTGCCATGGTCTCCAAAAGGAAAATGAAGATGTTGGTTCAATTCTTCAATAAGGCAGTCCCAAAGAATTTCCTTTGAAGTTGTTTTATATGCTTCTCCACTGAAAAACTTGAAGATAAGTTATAACCCTGCTTTGTGCTTTGAAAATAAATTCAGCACATTAATTGTATTTATAGGAGAAAGTAGTAAATGTCCCAGAATGAATACACAGCTGTAATTTACTCAGAGACAATTGCTACTGCCCATAAACTTCTCCTACTCGCCTCTCCTTGTTTACGACATCAGCCAGCCTCACAGATGAAGCAAATTCCACTTTGGCCCAGGGGCACTTCTGGCTTGAGTGAGCTGAAGCTCCAGATAACCCAGGTGAGGTACTGTGAGGACTCCAAGGCCACAGTGGTGGCAGAGGTCCTCAGCCACGTCACATCGGTACTAGAAGGAGCTCGGGGCTTGAGGGAGCTGGGAGGCACAGTCTTTGTCATGACCCCATTGCCTTTCTCCTTCCTGGAGAGGAGGTGAGGCTGCTTCATACACCACTGGGAGCAGCTGAGGCCTCTGGACTTAGCAGTTGCTGAGAGAAGGGGTTGTAAGCCCACCTGTGCTGGTCCACAGAGACTTAGAAGCAAGTGTGAGGTGAATTTGAGCACTGAAAGGTAATTCTCACACGTTGGGGAATGAAATCCAGAATAATGCCACTTATTTCTAATACTGGAACACCATTCTGCCTCTAAGATGGTGTGGCCTGAAGAAATAGGGATAACTCCTTTACATTCTTTAAGTACTTTCCCCTTTATTCAATTTATACTTGTCAATATACTAGTGGGTAAAAAAAAAAAAAATCACCATCCATTGTAGTGCCTTTTCTATCCCATTTTTGGAGCAATATTAGGCTGTAACTTAACTATGTGCTATCAAATATTGCAGGTGGTTTTCCAAAGAAATATCACTTGATCCTTACAAATTCTCTATGATCTCCTACACTTGCACGGTCTGTCTCCTATGTCAAAAGTGTCTACTTTTCTAGTGCTTCCTGTGCCACCAGACCTAGAAGAAATTGTAAGAAATAAGATTTGTGGGTCTTCACATCCAAAGATGAATTTTTTAAAAAAAGCAAATTAAAAACCACAACCTTTCCCATTTCTATTTGAAGAGGATGGAGGCTAGAATAACAGCATCAACGTATTGAAAATACTTTTCAGGCCTTTCCTCTGATTTCTTATTGGTCAGGCTGTTTGATTTCCCATGAGGCCATCTTAATTTTTCATACATAGGCAAGTAAATCAAAGTTTGTTTTCTGTCTCCTAGTCATTATTTGACTCTAAGAGATGTTTGCAACCAACTCACAATTTATTTATTTTTTATTTTTTAAAAAATTAAATTTTTTTTTTTGGCTGTGCCTCATGGCTTGTAGGATTTTAGTTCTCCGACCAGGGATCCACCAACCCGGGCCCTCGCCCTCAGCAGTGAAAATGCACATTCCTATCCACTGGACCACCAGGGAATTCCCCACAATTTATTTTTAAATACGTGGGATAGTGTCAAAAGTTTGAAGATTCTAAACAAAATATCAATCAATAAAAAAAATTAAATAGAAAGCAGAAGCCATGTAAAATCTTATAACAGTTAAATTAAAAATATTAGCAAAGAAGGACACACACATGCCATCCTCTATCACTACTAGCAAGTCCTTGTCCCATTAAAGCAGTTCTCTAATAATTTTAAAATAAATGACAAAGGAAGTGTAAAACCTGTGAGAAGTGGTCAAAGGTAAACTATAGAGGTTTTGGAGTCTGGAATATACTTATTATGAAAATAAATGTGTTCAACTCAGGAAGTTATTACAGCAAAATTTATTCAAGGAAAGTAGAAAGAAATGGTTAAATGTGAAAGTTGAAATTAAAGAGAGAAAACTTCCAAAAAAGATGTTAAAAAATAGGAACCTGGTGCTTTGAAAATAATTATTAAAAGACATCTTTTGGTTGATAGAACAGACATCCAAGTTGATAGAAAATTTGGAAAACATGAACAATGAAAATATAACTGCAGAAACTGAAGCAATTAAAAATTATAATTCTATGAAAAGCCTTATACAAGCAATTTGAAAACTTAGATAAAATAACTTTTTCAGTTAACATTAACTCAAGAAGAGCCGAAACATTGGGATAGACCA
Source organism: Tursiops truncatus (assembly GCF_011762595.2). Lineage (NCBI taxonomy): Eukaryota > Metazoa > Chordata > Mammalia > Artiodactyla > Delphinidae > Tursiops > Tursiops truncatus. The sequence continues at coordinate 23,249,856 of NC_047037.1, read as the reverse complement.
GTGCCCATTGAAAAACTTAAAATAGTGATCGAAATCTGTTTCTATTATTGGTAATAAGGCAAATTAATTATCCTGGAAAGATCTAACAACGTACAAGGACGATATAATTTCCATATTAGATAAAATTTTGCAGAAATAAAAAATGAAACTTCAACCTCAATGAATGAGCTGAGAGTTATCCTGATACCAAGCCCTAATGAAAATAACACAGAATGGATGCCATAGGTTTTTGGTTTTTTGGTAGTTTTGAGTTTGTACTTCACAACTGATTACCCAGGTTGCAAGCTGTTATTAAAAGTTAAATTTACCTAGTATATTTAAAATGTGATTTAGTTTTCAGAAACTTTATATGTATACTTTTCCAAAATATACCTGATTTGCAAGCAAACTTTACTCATGAAAAATATCAAGTCGGGGAGCAGCATTTGAGAGCAAGCAAAGATTGAGTTCAAGTTGCCACCTGGCAGAAATGCACTTCATGAAATTACAAAGAAGATTTTGAAAAAATCTACATAAGCACAGGAAAACAAGAGTGCCACATGCAAGCTCTAAATTTCTGAACGAGAGAAAACAGATAGGATCAGATCTATGGGCAAAAATAAGATGAAATGACAGCCAAAACATAAGGGAATATAGCTATGGCAGTAGAATAGTTCTAGGAGCTAAAAACCAAGAATAAATGGACTAAAAAGTCAAGAGAAATCAATGGGTAAACTCTTAAATTTAATAAAATTCAGTAAGTTTATCAGATCAATTTATAAAAATAATTTAATTTTCTATATTCTACATAGTTTGAAGCAATACTAAAGTAAACGGTGCTATTAAGAGAAACAAAATAGCAAAAATTAAAATTCTAAAATACCAAGAAATAAACCTTATAAAGTGTAAGAATTTTATGAAAAAAAAATGAACTTTTACTGAAACATAAAAGAAAATCTGAATGAATAAAACATACATAGAAAAATTAAAGTAGCATTATGGGATTTTGAAAGGATATAAAGCTAGAAAAAGAGCATCTCCCATGCTAACAACAAGAAAAAGCCAGAAAATCTATGAAATCATTGTTTAACTCAAACCCATAAAGAGGTTCAAGAACGAGACTCAGATAAGGTCTCTGGGCAACTAACTAGCCAGAAATTTAAGGTAAGGAAGGTCTCCAAGGAGTGTCAGGATGCCAGTACTATTTCACTTGTAGAACAGAAGGAAGATAGTTTACCCATAAAAATTGGAGAAAGAGTGGTCTTTTCAACAAATGGTACTGGAACAATTACACCAAAAAGTGAATTTTGATTCATGTTATAGACTGAATTGTGTCCTCCTCACTTCAACTTCATATGTTGAAATCCTAACCCCCAGTACCTCAGGATGTGACTGTATTTGGAGATAGGGACTTTAAAGAGATAATTAAAATTAAAATGTTGGCCATTAGAGTGTGGCACCTACTCCAATCTGACTGGTGTCATTATAAGAAGAGGAAATTGGGACACAGAGAGAGACGTCAGGGAGGCATGCTCAAAGAGGAAAGGCCACATGAGGACATAGCAAGAAGGTAGCCATCTGCAAGCCAAGGGGAGAGGTCTCAGGAGAAATCAAACCTGCTGATGCCTTGATTGTGGACTTCTAGTCTACAGAACTGTAAGAACATAAATTTCTCTTGTTTAAGCCATCCAGTCCTATGTCAGTCCTAGCAAACTAATACAATCCGAAAATCAAATTCAAAACTCAAAAGAAATCATAGGCTTAAATATAAAACCTACACAATAAAACTTTTAGAAGAATATAAGAGAAAATCTTTATGACTCTGGGTTAGGCAAAGATTTCTTAGATAAGTCACTAAAAGCATAATTCAAAAAAGAATACATTGATCATCTGGACTTCATCAAAATTAAGAATCTCTGGTCTTCAAAAAGTGTTTAGAGAGTACAAAGGCAGGTCAAAGACTGGGAGAAAATACACATATCTGATAAAGAAGTTGTATCCAGACTACATAAGTAACATTCAGAACACAATAATAAGAAATAACCCAATAAAAATCGGCACAAGATTTGAACAGATACTTCACCCAAGAAGATATTGGAATGACAAACACATGAAAAGATTCTTGACATTATTAGTCATAGGGGAAATGCAAATTGAAACCAAGGTGTTAACCAAGGTGCACACTTATTAGAATGGCTAGAGAAAAATCAATTAAAAACCACAATAGGGCTTCCCTGGTGGCGCAGTGGTTGAGAGTCCGCCTGCCAATGCAGGGGACACGGGTTCGTGCCCCTGTCTGGGAAGATCCCACGTGCCGCAGAGAGGCTGGGCCCGTGAGCCATGGCTACTGAGCCTGTGCATCCGGAGCCTGTGCTCCGCAATGGGAGAGGCCACAACAGTGAGGGGCCCACGTACCGCAAAAAAAAAAAAAAACCAAAATAATATCAAGTGCTGATGATGAGGATGCAGGGCAATTGGAACTTTCATATACTGCTGGTGAGAACGCAAAATAGTATACTCCCTTTGGAAAACAGTTGAGCAATCTTTTTTTTTTTTTTGGCCGCGAAACTTGTGGGATCTTAGTTCCCTGACCAGGGATTGAGCCCTAGCCCTGGCAGTGAAAGCGCCAAGTTCTAACAACAGGACTGCCAGGGAATTCCCATACACTTTCTTTTAAATGTTCATTTACCATATGATTTCACGTTCCTACTCTTAGGTGTTTACCTAAGATAAATAAAAACTTACATTTATCCAAAAATCTTACAGCGACTATTTCTAGTAGTTTGTTATCACCCCAAAAAAACTACCCAAACGTTTTTCAGCTGGTCAATGGTAAGATAAGATGTGGTCATCTGTACAATAGAACACCACTCAGCAATAAAAAGTAACCATTTATTGATACCTTCAACTAAGGAGATGAATCTCAAGCACATTATGCTAAGTGAAAGATGCTAGACCCAATAAGGCTTCATGGTATATGATAACCATTTATGTAACTTGATGCAAAAGGAAGCCATAGAAACAGAAAAAAGATCAGTAGTTGTCAGGGTCTGGGTATTGAGGTAAGGGTTAACAAAGGGGGCTTGAAGGAATTCTTTTGGTGGATGGAACTGTTCTGTATCTTAAATTGTGGTAGTGGTATCATGACTGCCTGCATTTGTCAAAACTTGTGCACTAAAAAGAATGAATTTTATTGCCTGCAAATAATACTGGCTTCAAAAGACAGGGTTTGGAGAAAGAACAGGATAATATTGGATTAATTTGGAAAGTCTTCCTAAGCAAACACAAGGACCACAGATTTGGATACAAAAAGATTTAAACTTCTGTATAACAAAATGCACTAAATATAAAGTCAAAATTGTATTAACCTGGAAAAATACTTACAACGTACTTAACAGAGACCAGGTTGTTATCCAGAATATCTAGACTCTTTCTACGAGTTAATAAGAAAACTACAAAAATCACAGTTAAAAAATGTCTTCAAACATGAATTTTAGTTCATCAAAGTATAATTCACTGAAAATGTGCTAACGTACCTTGTTAATCAGGAAAAAATTAATTAACAACTGAGATGATTTTACACATTAGATTGGCACAAGCTTTTGAGGGTGAAGGGCAAGCAGGTGCTGTCACACACCCTGGCCGTGGTGTAAAATGTGTGAATCTGCTGGGAAGGCAATCTTACAGTATCTCTAAAAAGTTTAAATAAGCGTATCATTGACCCAGCAATTCCACTACTAAAATTCCACCTTAAAGGTATATTTTTTTAAAATTGCACCTTATGTTTAATAATAAAAATTTGGAAATGGGCCACATAACTGTCAACAGGGAACATGGTAAATAATAGTGTTTAACTATATTATGCAGCCAATTAAAAGATAGGATAAAGCTATATGTATTTACATGGAAATCTCTGCAAGTCATATTGTTAAGGGAAAAAATAAATTATATATATATTTTTTTAATTTTTATTTTATATTGGGGTATAGTTGATTAACAGTGTTGTGTTAGTTTCAGGTGTACAGCAAAGTGGTTCAGATATACATATACATGTATCTATTCTTTTTCAAATTCTTTTCCCATTTAGGTTATTACAGAATACTGAGTAGAGTTCCCTGTGCTATACAGTAGGTCCTCATTGGTTATAAATTATATTTTAATATATAGACTTTCATATCATTCATGTAGAAGAAGACTTTACCTGGGTGTGTGTATGTGTACGTGTTCATTATTGTGTAAATAATATGAAACTTGTCAAGTTTAATTAGAGGTCACCACTATCTGTGGCGGTGAGGTAAATGAAGAAGGATTTGAGGCTTTGTATTGTATGTTTTTATGTTTGAATTGTTACACTGACAAAAATATTGACAAATTACTTATGTAATTTGAACAAAAGGAACAGAAAGTGGAGAAAATAAATTGTATAATATATAATGTGCAGTGCTGCACAATGCCTGTTTTTTGAAAGGCTTTGTTTAAAACAATTTATAATTGTTCAAATATTTTGATCTGGTAGTGTTTCAGTTGGGATCACTTAAAGCATCACAAGTTATTACTAACAATGTCTGCTTCCTGCATGCCATTATTTATAACCTTGTTAGACAATAGTTTGTCTCTATAAAAATCATGTCTGCTCCCCCTCTTGGGACTCTTTACTAAGTAATGCAGACATTCACATTGGGATATGTGATAAATACAATATTGTGTAGCTAGTTCTTGATAATGCCTGTATTACTACAGGGAAAATTCAGAGCCAGATTTGAACCTGTAGGTTTTCTTTTTCCATCAGTGTGAAAGAGAGAAAGGTATATGACATGCTCATGTATAATTACTCTTTACAATATAGACAGCCCATCACGTAGGATTTGAAACACTTTGCATGTCAGTGTTTTGCTTCTTTAGTGTCAGTCACCGAGTAGTTCAGGCTTCCGTCTGATGGGAAGATTTCACTATTAATCTCAACCACCTCCTTACTCTGCTTAGAAATGTTCCACCATCAATCAGTCATTACATCTCCTTATTTTCTTGAAGGATGGTGTTATTTAACAACTTGCCTTAGGCCACAGAAGATATCAGTTGTAAAACCCAGACAGAAATACCAACTCCTACTTCAGTACTTGTATCAACAAGTCTTGCTCCCTTAAAGGAACCTCCTTCTTTTGCAGATCTAAGTTCAGTTTGCTACTGAAAGTATGATACCTCTTGCAATTTCCAGAGAAAGTTCTTACTGCTTGTTTATAAAGATTACTGAGAGCTAAGGGTTTCTTTCCATTCAAGGAGTCAAAGGAACTGGGTATTGAACTCTCAGTGTTAAACTCAAGGTTGGCAGCTATCAGGGCTGTTCACAAATATCCAGCTCTCTCTCGTCTGAGCACGTGGAAGGGTTACATGACTGCACCCAATTGCAGTTATGTATCATCACATGATTTGCTTTAGCCTTTGAGATGTGAAGCAAGTGATGCCTGTCACTCCAGGGGCCAGCTTTAAGAACCAGTGTGTGCCTTGCCGCATCTTTTCCCAATTAGAGTGATGGGCACCATTCCAGATAGTGATTGTTCCATCAGCCAAGGTCCTAAAGTGGAAACAACATGAGTCAGAGCCACATGCATGATAACATGTGACATAAGTGAGGAAAACCCACAGAAAACTAAGTTTTAAGCCATTGAAATTTGGGGATATTTGCACATACTGTAGTCCATTGAGACTAATGACATTTTTCTAATAACATAATATTTCCCTAGACAAGACTCTCAAAGTTTTATAATGGACATGCGAAGCTCAAAAAGTATACCACTACCCTTAATAATTTTTGGCTTATATATTGGTATAATTGATGTTTTTAAAATAGGTGGTTTTATCATCTCTTATTTAAGGTAACATTTTGCATTTCAGTTTCTTGATTATTTTTAAGTTCTATAACAAGGGATTTTTTTCATTTCAAGAAATAAAATTAGTCTTTATTTTATTTACATTTATTTCTTTTAAAGGTTAAAGTTGTGACCTTTTATTTATTATATACTCCTAAGGAAAGCTGACTGGGAACCATTGCAGGTATCTCTTTATTATTCTTTACCTGGGACTTATAATTGTCCCCTGATATCATCTTTGCTACTACTAATGATAATAACCATCATTCACTGAATGTCTGTGATCCAAGCTTAATGTTTGGTTCCTGATATATTTTGTTTCATTGAATCCTCCTTGTATCTAAACAAGGTACACCACAAACCGAGGCTCAGAGAGATTCAGTAACTGCAGTGTTTCAGAGACATTAGGAAAACACTCCCAGCTGAAAACCTGGAAAGGAGTATTGAGGTAAGAGAGAAACCAAGAGAGTGGTGTCCTGGAATCAAATTGAAGGAAGTTATTTTAGGGAGAAGTGCTCAAATGTGCAAAATGTTGCTGACAGTTCAAATCAGAGGAGCACTAAAACTTGACCATTAAATTTGGCAACATAGGGGGCATGGTGACTTTGACAAGAGAAGCCTTAGGGTTGTGGTAGGAGAAATCTGGCTGGAATGGGTTAAGAGGGAATGGCGGGGGGATGATGGGAGAGAGCAAATACAGACCACTCTTTGAAAGAGTTTTGCACTAACTGGAAATAGAGGAGTAGGACAGTAGCTGGAGAGAAAAGTGATGCAGCAGTTTTTGTTTGTTTGTTTTTGATTTAGCGTTGGAGAAATAATAGTATGAGTGTATGTTCAGGAATTCAGAGAATTGCTAGAACAATGTCCCTGAGCAATTGGGAAGAGGGGCATCAGTGCATAAGGAGGGCTGGGCCTTCCACAAGAGCTTGGAGAGCTCATCCACTCACCTGTTGGGAGGGCCAGGTGTGTGCTCACGGGTAGATGTGGAAGAGTGTGGGGGAGTTCTGGATAGTTCTATTTTCTCAGGGAAGTAGAAAGCAAGGCCCATTGTGAGAGAAAATGGGAAGAGTTTGAGAGGAGAGAATGTGAGCATATCATCTCTGGGAGTGAGGGAGAGAACAGACGTCAGCAGAGGATGGCAACCAACCTTGAGCAGTGGGTGTGAGGCATTGTGATGACATGGGATTCAGAGATGCAGGATTTTAGGGAGGAGATGGAGAGAGTGGGCTGGAACCACAACAAGGTCAAAGAAAACCTACACCTTCTTCAAACATGGGAACAAAGGATTGAGGAGAAATAATAGCTTCCACTTGTGAGAACTACAGGAGCTGTAGTGTCTTCTGAAGGGATCCAGGGCTCAATTAGAGCTAGAAGATGAGGGACACACAGAAAGATGAGGTTTAGATAGAGACACCAAGGGGTAGACAGGGCTGGGGAGGCTTGTGCAACTCAGATCACATTGGGCTTCCTCTTGATCTCTCGAGGTGGAAGGCAGCAGGTCAGTCTTGGCAGGTGTGTTCTTAGTGCACAGTTCTCAGGCAGGACCTCTGCTAGTGGGCAAGCCTCACACTGGAGCATTGTTGAAAGGGAAACCCAAATGACTAAGTATGTAAAGGAATGTTCAGCTTTACTTTAACCTCAGATTCCAGAGAAATTAAATCATAACAATGAATTCCTCTAGTGTCTCATTAGATTTGCAAAAACTGGACAATATTAGATGTTTGAGAAAATGAGAAAAAATGGGATAGTTTGTGCTTGATGGTAAGATGGTAAATTGTTGCCCTCATTCTAAAGAGCAACCTGGCAGTAATTAGGAAAGTTAACATGCTTGTACCCTACCTTACCATTTCTATCCCTGGGTGTATCTGTCAGGGAGGAACTTTCACTGGTCCATTAGGAACATACAGGAAGATGTTCACTCTAGCACTACTTATAGGAGCAAAAATTGGAGGCAACATAGACATACTCGCTAAGGGTGTGGATAAGAAAAATGTAATGTGTGCACGTGATGGAACTGGCGTGGCTGTATCCAAAGAAATGAGGACGAATTAGACACAGAACATGGACACGTTTTAAAGTATAGTGTAGAGTGGGTAAAAAAGTACTGTGTTGAAATTTACAGTGCAGTTTAACTCATGTATATTGTCACACAAGAAATACTACATATTTCAGGAGATGCATATATAGTAAGGACATGTATTAAATATCTTGGTCACAGTGAGTGACCAAGGGGGAAAATGGGGTTGGAGATGGGGATGAAGGGAAACACACTAAAATAATGTAGGAGAGCAGTTTGCAAAGATAACAGGCCAAAAAGGAAGGAGTCTTATTAACTCAACTTTGTACACCTGAAGTTTAAAAGAAAAAAGATAATTCCTTTATCATATATTTCTTGGATCATAAATTCTATTTCTTGAATCATAAATAAGGCATTTTATTGGCCTGTTTTCAAAGATAAAAATGTACTCAAGTGCTGTAATGATTTCAGACACTGTATACATGTTAACTTAATAGATCTAAATAAAGAACAAAGAAAAAATGCTGGTTGAACCTAAGCATTTCTTGTTACCTCCCTACTTTTCTCTAAGATTATTTTTGTAGTATTTGTTTATTTATTTGTTATTAGGATTTTTTTTAACGTAACTGACTCACAACACTATGTTAGTTCCAGGTATACAACCTAGTGACTCAATATTTCTATACATGTAGTAAGTGTTTATATCAACATCCAAAAGGTGTAAGCAGTTACTTTGTACAAGATGGTGAGCAACTCAAGAATGAGGACAATGTTATTATCAAGTCTCCAATACAGTACCAAGGTGACCAAGGTAAATACTTAATAAATGTTTGATGAACAAAAAAAAAAAAGTGGGCTTCACATATTGAGGAATAATAGTCAACAGTCATGTTTTCAAATGCCAGAGAATGAAATCTTTGTATGATGTTACATTTTGTTGGTGGCTGCCAAGGTAGCATGAACCAGTCACTGAGTTGTAGGGCTACTGGCTTCTTGTACAAGAAGAGTCTGTCCCATGGAGCTCATATTTCTTGTTAATACTGCATATTCTTAACACCTGCAATGAGAACTACTGCAAAACTTGAGTAGGTCCTGTTTAATAATTTATTATTTAATCTATGAATCATGACAAATGAAACGTTGTTCCAGTTGGCAGATCTGAAAGCCTTGTTTGTGCGGATTGCAAAACCCAGAACATTTTTAGATAATATATTCTAGGCACAGTGACATATCACCATGCTTACTTATTGATTTCTCTTATGAATAGGACTGCAGTATGAGCTATTCTAACCATTCCAAAATATTATTTATGACATTGAATCTTATTCTTATGTGTAAATCTTACACTGGCTATGGTCCAAAAGTAGTGCATTATTGACCTATCCTGGAGACACAGTGTCTATCCCCACCTGCAGAGAATGCCACAGCCCTGGGAGGAGTCTGAGGAAAGGCCGGGAAGCCAGGTGAGACTAGATACACATTGAGGCTGGAGAACCATAGAAGGCCAGAAAAGCTGAAATCACCCTTCTGTTTGAGAGAGACTTCTACTTTAAGCAGAGATTGGATAAACCGAAAAAAAGCATGATTGCCTTTGCCTAGAAAAACAGAAATTTGGCCAGCTGGTCCTAAACCCAAAGCAGTATTTGTAGCAAAGTCATTCCACAGGGTCAAGATTTCAGTTGACACTGGAAATAAAGATTAGTTTAACCCGCCCATAGACTGTAATGTTTTACAATTTGAATATTTTGTACTTAATATGCCATTCTCTTATTGTTGGACTTTAGAGTATTTCCATTACATACATTGCTGCAATAATTGTTTTCAACACAGTTTTCTTTAGATCTCTTAATAATTTTTAGGGTAGATTTCTTTGAGTGGAATTTACTGGTTTCAATAGGAGAAAATGGTAATTGTTCTATATCACCAAATTATTTTCAAGAACAAAACTTCCAGTTTATCTTTTCATACTAGTTTATAAGACAATTGTTCTCAACTTAATAATTTCAGCAACTTATATCATTTTTGGAACTTTTGTGAATTTGGCAAAATGTTAACAAATTATTTTTATATTTTTTTGAAACATGCAATTTACCAATATTTATATGCTTTGGGGATGTATGTTTCTTCTTCAAATTTCTTGTCTTATTTGTATCTTTTGCTTTTATTTTAATATTATTTTGCATTTTATAGTGGTGTGTTTGTATTTTTATTATTAAGTTATCTGTGTTATTAATACTTTAAAATACCAATGTATCATATCTGGTGAATAGTTATCCTTGAGTGTTATTATTTTTCCTTTATTTTATTTATGGTAGTTCTGGAATAATTTTTTATTGGATTTTTGAAATCACAAAAGGAATACATGTACCTATAACAAGTCAAATAATATAGAGATCTCTGCCCCAGCCCACATATCGCATGCCATCAACTCAAAGATGGCCAATATTAATTGCTTGATCTGCAACCTTCTACATATTCTGCTTATATAAGCATATGTACACATATGTTGGTGTTTTAAAAAATCTTTTTTCTTAAATGTAATTGTAACATAATGAAATAATAATAATGTAATACTGAAAGTAATTCATGCTTATTTTAGAAAACTTAGTAAGGTAAAAAATACTATACTACCCAGAAATAATCCTTGTTAAAATTGCTGTATTTTATTTCATTCATCATTTACATTTTATATTCTAGAAATGTCTAATAATAGCACAAGTGATAGGAACGCTTTAAAATTAAATTCTCTGAAGCCCTTAAAAGTCATGCAAATATTTCCTTTTTAATTATCTGCAACATTATTCTTAATGGTTATTTTATATCTAACACCTATATTGCTAAAGTAGTCCCCTATTGTTAGACATAATCCTAGAATACTATTAAGCCACAAAGGTAATAGGAGCATTTGTGTCTTATTACTGCTTTTAGTAGGAAGACCTCTAGTCTACATTGACCTTGAGAATAATGAAATAACTACATTATTTGGTATGTTATTGACTAGCGGTTTTAAATGTTCTTTATCATGCTCCCTAATTACTTCCTAATTCCCCTTTTCTACGTTCTTATGTCTAGTTTGTGAAAATAAAAGGTTTAGTGAAGGATTTTTAAAATGTTGTTTCTGTATCTATTGATCAATTGCTTTATTTTCTTAAATGATCTGCTATCTCTAATAGATCATTTGAAAGTCTTATTAAGTTCAAATTCTTTTACCAGAGCACATCATCTGAAGAATTTAGAGTCCCACTAGATCCCATTTAAAGTTAAAAATTTAACTGCTGGGATAAAGTAGTGAGTACAGATATTCGAACTCATATTTACCATGAACTGTGAGACCCTACTGTGCTCGTATGGAACCCCCCTCCCTACACTGCAGTCTGGAAAGCACTGTCAGGCAGCGACCTACAGTGGTCAGAGGGCTCATCTCATTTGTTTTTGTTCTCTCAGGGATCATAGTACTGCCTTGTGTGTCATCCAGTATCTACAGTTATTTTGTGTATTTTGTCTAATTTTTTCATTGTTTTTGGTGGGAAAGCAATTTGGTTCAAATGACTACATTATGGCCAGAAGTGGAAACCTAACAGATACAATCTTAAAACAAAATGCAGACAACAAGTTATATGTCTTAACACTATTCCTTTTGTTCCCTTTTAATGGACATCTATTACATGTGGGCAATTTTTAGGAGAGCTAGCTGCATGTTCTACTATATAGTACACAAGAAAAGCTTCTCATTTTAATCAGAAAGGATCTTAAGATATAGACTATAAGCAAGTCAGTACATAAAGGAACAACTCAGCATCAATTAAATATAAATTGAAATAATCTGGACACTCACCACTATTTAACTAATTGAGATTCATCCAACAAACAGATTGGTGGGTAGTTATATAAGGGTACATTTACAGCTCACTTATAATCATGAGGTCTTTAAGGAAGTGTTATTCTTAATACTTAATCTTTAAGAGGTATTACACTGAAGTTCTTCAACAGTTGAGAATAACTCATCATAAAACAAAACAAACAAAATCATTTAGGCTTTAAAAAAAACCTTTCAGAATGAAACGATTTTCCTCACGTTAGCAGATACAGATGATAGAGTCTTTACTGAGATTCTGTCCAAGGCCAATTACAAGAAAAACAGTTGTTCTTAGGCTGGCATCTCTGCTGTAGTGAGACTACTTGCTTGTGATGAGAACAAATGTGGTTATTGACAAAAATGACGTCTTGACTAATAATTAAGCAAGGAGGTTTACTTTTAACTGACAACCCAGAATATTTACACTGCAGTTTCTTGTGAGAGTTTAATCATGAACTAACGATAATCTAGCCTCAGCCACATTGCCTAAGGAATCTGGTATTTGAGAGAATCTAATAGACATGTTCATTGTTTCACTATTGAAAATGATCCCCATCTTCATTTAGATCTTGAGAATGTGAGGCTCTATACTACTTTGTCTTACCTTCTCTCCCCAATGCTTTCATCAAATTTTACTTTGACTTTATGCATGCTGTTTTGACAAAGCGTGGTCTGCATGGATTTTTTGTAATCACATAATTCTATAATCACGTAATTGAAATGGTGTGTTACTTGCTGTGTCTTCTACAAGGTTTCAAGTCATAAATTCCTGCTTGAATTTCATTCCAGGAAATAGCACAGACTACAGAGACAGTTGTGTGTACCTTTGCTTGTCAGATAATGAAAAGAATGTAGTTCAACATGTTTCCCTTGGTGTTTCAGCTGGTAGAAAATGTGGAACTCAGTTCTGCCCAACCTAAACTGCCACTTACTCCAAGCAAGGGATGATATCTACTTTCCTTTGAGTTCAGGTGTGTGGTTAAAATTGTTTTATTCCTAACTGCTCCATTTTATAATATGTTTACCTTGTAAGACAGTTTAAATTCTTTTGGAAGAACATGGGATATACAATCTAAATTTAAAAGTCCATGTAATTTTCTTGTTTTTAGTTGTGGCCTTTTCTTTTTCACCTAGAGAAGTTCCTTTAACATTTGTTTTAAGGCTGATTTGGTGGTGCTAAACTTTTAGCTCTTGTTCGTTGGGAAATCTTTTTGCATCTTTCCATAAAATGTGAATAAGAGCCTTGCTGGGTGGAGTATTCTTGGTTGTAGGTTTCTCCCTTCCATCACATTAAATATATCTTGGCACTCTTTTCTGGCCTGCAGAGTTTCTGCTATTACGAAAAAGAACACAAATAATAAATGTTGGCAAGGATGTAGAGAAAAGGGAGTAATCATACACTGTTGATGGGAATGTATATTGGTGCAGCCACTGTGGAAAATAGTATGGAGGTTTCTCAAAAAACTAAAAATAGAATTAACATAGGACCCAGCAATCCCACTCCTGGGTGTATATCTGAAAAAACAAAAACACTAATTCAAAAAGATACATTCACCCCAATGTTCATAGCAGCATTATTTATAATTGCCAAGCTATGGAAGCAAACTAAGTTTTCATCAACAGATAAATGGATAAAGAAGAAGTGGTGTGTGTGTGTGTGTGTGTGTGTGTGTGTGTGTGTGTGAATGTGTGTATATATATAGTACAGCATGGGGATAGCAAATATTTCATAATAACTATAAATGGAATATAACCTTTAAAAATTGTGAATTACTATATTGCATACCTGTAACTTATATAATATTGAACATTAACTATACTTAATAAAAATAAATTTTAAAAAAGTGAATGTAAGAAGAGAGAGGGGTTTAGAGTGGGTGATCTGGATTGACCACAAGCTAACAGGAGAAAATGATCAGAGAGAGAAAGTGATTTTTTGACTAACAGTGCACGCAGGAGTGTTGAATTTAGCAAAAAACCATGATGCTATTAAAAGCTGAGCTGGGACCTTGGGATTTGGCCACTTCACTGAATCAGTGGATCAATGAAAAGGTAACCAGATTTCAGGGGCTTGAGAAATTAGATGTTAAGAAATAAAGCTCAGAGAAATAGATTGTCTATTTAATTAATCTAAAACATGTAATGTGCAAGAAACACTGTAGTTGGGTCATTTGCAAGCCAGGGCTCTGATTTAGGGCAGAGAAGAAACCTATAACTTTGTATCCTACTTCAATTTCTCATTATCCTTTGCTAAATACGCTGTGGCTCTGGCCTAAAAGCACTTGTTATCTTTTAATTTTAAAGTTTTCATTTTTGGAGGATTAAGAAAATCTATCTTGTCTTGGGGGGGAATTTATTTTCACATGCTTTGGTATAATTAAGTAATTTTCCAGAAAAAAGTAACTTGCTAGCTTTCCCAGTCTTTTCATGCATGCACCTAGTTTTTTGTTATATCAATGCATTTCTTTAACTCTTGAGTAGAGCTTGGAGAGCAGCGTAGGCAAATCATAAAAAGGTTTGCTGCAGGGAAAGTCCCACGAAGGCACAGACTGCAAGTATCAGGTTTGCTCCAGTATCTATCATGATGTCTGGCTCAATTAACGCTTGTTAAATGAGATGCAAATGACCATGTACATGAAAGAGTACATCCATGTTAGTAACCTGATGCTCAGAGAAAAACCGATGTGTGATGCAGCAGCATCTAAGCACCTATAGAGGACTCGCAGCATTATTTCTTTGAAGTACTGATGACAGAACTTTAGAAGTGTTTGTTTCATGTTCCTGCTGCTGTTTTGGACTGGCAAACGGAGGTGTTTTTGCCTCTGACACTGGCACAGTATTTCATTAGAGGCAGGATACACGTGGGGGTGCATCTTCCGTTTGTTTTAACTCATGTGCCTGGAATCTCCCCAGAGCGGCTCCCATTTGGGAAGCTGAGATAACTGAGTACCTGTCAGGACTTAGACGAGCTAACTTCTGGGTATTTGCTACTTGTGAAAAAAGCAAATGGCTGGTGTCCTGTCTCTACATCTGGAGCCCAGAGTTCCAGGCTAGTTCTGCCCCTCTCTTAGCTGAGTGCCAGTTTCACGGGCCAAATGCAAGTCACTTTCTGAGTATCAGCATGCTTTTCTACCGCAGCCAGGAGGTTGCTTTTCTAATGTCTTTTCCGGCTCCGAAGTTTTATGATTCTATTTTAGGAATCAGGTCTGCAATATTTCTGATACTCACCTGTACAGGATCCACTCATTCCTTGCTGAGCTGAGAAAACACCTACTATTAGTCACTTTCTTTCTGGAGAATTAGGCCAATCAGGCCCTTGTTTGTCCTTTGTGCTTATTCTAAGGCGCAGGTTCTGAGAAAATTTCTAGTGCTTTAGGAAGAGCTGAGCCTTGCCTTCAGAAGCAGGTAGTTTTAGTGAGTTTATAACTTAGTTGACAGAGACAAGTGCCCACCTAGCAGAATTGTCACATACTTGTTTATGAGATCTTTGTGTCTGCCAGCTGGGTACACAACGAAGAGAGCGAGACTGTGCTTTACTACCTCTGCAAAGCAGAAAGTGCTTTTGTTGTTTTTAAAGTTTTCTATGATCTGACATACAACCGTGAGAGAGAAATTTTATGCACAACCAGCAATATATTTGAGCTTACAAATCAACACAAAAGAATGACTCCTCTGTTCCTTTTCAGGATTCCTAACAGATAAAATGTGAGATATTTTGGAAAGAATAAAGAAAGTTTTTGTTGGTTTGTTTTGTTTTGTTTTTTACTGGCTTCTAATGACATTCTTTTTGAGGTAATCAGTAGAGTGAAAGAATAGGTTGAAGCTGAAAGAGCAAATTCCCACACCAACATTAATTATTTTTATTTCATGCCTCTAGAAGCTAATCTCCTCCACCTGCGTCTGTCTCCATCCCTTTCCAGTCCTTCTGTCCGATGAGGATAAAAAGGTAAAATTGTCCCTCTCGGAAGAGGAGTGGAGAAGGCAAGCTTGGAGTGAGGGCAGCCAGTTAGGAATAGTGATTATGGCTGCATTAACCCAGGTAAGTGATGAGAATCAGAATGAAGACAGGGTCAGAGAGAATAGGAGGGGAAATGGTTTCAAGAAACGGCCACTAAGCAGAAGGTCTAAATTGTGTGACAAGAAATCCAGACATGGGCTTCCCTGGTGGCGCAGTGGTTGAGAGTCTGCCTGCCGATGCAGGGGACACGGGTTCGTGCCCCGGTCTGGGAAGATCCCACATGCTGCGGAGCGGCTGGGCCCGTGAGCCATGGCCGCTGAGCCTGCGCGTCCGGAGCCTGTGCTCCGCAACGGGAGAGGCCACAACAAGTGAGAGGCCCGCGTACCGCAAAAAAAAAGAAAAAAAAAAAAAAAGAAATCCAGACAGCAGGTTTGGGGAAAGATGCTGAGGCTCCTTAGGGAAACTTGTGGTTTTGAGCTGCCGGGGTATCTTCAAGTGGTGATTGATGTCTAAGACAGTTGAATATGTAGGTCTGTTGCTTAAAAAGATTTGCAAGACTGTGAGCTTGCAATATTATTGTTTCTGTTTTTAAAGCCAAGCAACTGAGTCAAAGAGGTTAATTCATTTAGCAAAGTAAATTTTCAATGGATGGCACACGGGGCACTCAAAGTCATATGCATTCTTTCTGTCCTTCTTGCTGAAACAGCTGCAGTGAATCTTTAAAACAAAGGCTTCTGAGCAAGCAAATTTTTTTTCTCTGAAACATCCATATTAGAGTGTCTTCCTGTCATCAAAGGAAACTGTGTTTGAGAAAAATGAAGGAGTCTGGAAGAAGTTTCAGTGCTAATGTATCATGACCTTTCGCCTGTCTCTTTCAAAATGGGTACTTGCTGCCCTAGAGTGCAACAAACACAGGCTTTCTGGAGGATCTGGGAGCAACACAGACCCTGGTGGCTCTGGTGTTTGCTGATTTGACTTCCTATCAAATAAACCCTTTCATTTGATGCTGTGGACCTTGCGGTTATCCTTCAGGTAGGGAGTCGAGAGAGTTTACAGGCAAAGCAACTGAACTCTTTTCTGTTGGTAGCCAGATGGCTTCACTCTGTTCTCTTTTTCCTCTCCAGGCTCTCCTCCCTCACAGCCCTTTCATTGCACTTCCACTCAACACCGAATCTGCTCCAGCCCCAGCACTGGCCAGTCAACTCCCTTAGACACGAGCTTTCTACCTGTGGGCTCTCTGTTGCACTTACCCGAGAGATAGGAGAGATAGTGGGCACTTCTATATCAGGAAACCTGGATCTTGACTAAGAAGTGAACATGCCACTTATAAACAGAGAGCGTCCTGCAAAGATCCCTTACCTTTGAAAAAAAAATCCTATCCCATCTCCTAGCTGCACATGGACTTGCAGACCAGGACAGCCCGATATATGATAGAATATCTAACCAATGCCATTATACATTCTCTTTAAGAGATGGTTATAGCAACTTTTAAAACATATTTCCCAAACATGTTTTTAAAGTCTTAGTTCTTTGTTCTAATTTCAGTTGTGCCACCCACCGGCATAATCTCAGTAACTTTTTTCATTTCAAGCCATTTCTTTCCATTACCTACACTTTAATGCTTTGAAGTTGCCATGAAAATTTTATAGACTAATTTTATAGACTAATTTTTACCACAAAAGTGAATGAGAGGCAATATATCTTGTACTATCAGAATGCAACAGCATTACTCTATATTTTCAGGTCTCTTTGAATTTGATGATTCCTTGGGACTTTATGGAATACAGAGTGAAGTACAGCCTGGTTAGAAATTCTTGGTACCCAAGATGGCATTTCTCATTAGCACCTTACCAAGGGTTTTAGTAACTATATGAAAAGGGAGGCTTACTAACGCATGAAATAACTTAAAAATGCCCATTTTTCACTTGCTAAGTTTAAAGTAGAACTTCTTAGCACTGGAACAGCTGAAAGAACATGCTATTGGTTAAGGTGAATAACAACAAGCCTCCTACCACTAAAAAGTACAATGTTAGACTTGTCAGGTAGGAAATGGGTGAGGCAAGATGTGCAGAACACTTACTCCAATGCCCTTCCAACAGGGTATGTCTTTGCTTCCAAAAAATGAAATAAATTTTCAGTCTTTTATTTGCTGTTTTTTTTTTATTAACTTCCACAACAGGATTTTCCTGATAATGCTAGTCTTTTGCTGGAATCAGGGCTGTGACAAAACTTCAAAAGTCTTTGTACAGCATTGTCCTGTTTGCTTTTCTATTTCATGTATTTTATCTTTTTCTATCCACTTTGCATAGGATCAGCTGAGCTTTAGCAAATAATGTCCTTCGGTGCTGTGGGTAGAAACGGTCTGGCAGGAGCTATGGTGACAGGGAAGGGTCTATCTAGGGCATCTTGTTCCCAGTTCATTGTGCAGCCCATCAAGTGCCATTTCCTCTTCACTTGACAAATACTGTTCTGTATTGTTCTGATCTTATTATTTATTCCATTGGACTAATGTCTGTTCTTTTGTGAAAGTCATGCATGACTGTGATTAAAAATTCACTGTGATTAGAAATTGTTAACCTTCACTTTTACTATAAATCAGTATATTTACTATAAATAACTTGCAAATTTCAGAAGTCTGGAATTTGCAAATTATTTATGTAGGTCTGTCCCAGTCTCCTAGCCTTTGCACCCTTCTCCCTTATCTTTTTGGTTCAGATAGGAACATAAAAAGACATTGTCAATTGGAATAAAAGGTGAGAAACATGATGAAAATTTTCCTCTAAAATTTACATACAACAGAACCACCTGGAGGGCTTGTTCAGACACAGATTAATGCCCTTCCCAACCGGCCACACCCAGAGTTTCTGCTCCAATAGACTGGAGTGGGGCTGAGAATGTACATTTCTATCAAGTTACCAGGTAAGGTGATATTGTGGGTCTGGAGACCACATGCTGACAACCACTGCTCTAAGTCAAGTGAAGTGTTGAAACACTTCTCTTGATCCCTTGCTTTTCTATTTCATGTATTTTACCTTTTTCTATCCACTTAATCCTATCTCTTTAAATGGATAGTGGCATCCTTGATCACGCATATCAGGAAAACAGCAAAGCCCACCTAGCCTCGGTCATGGCCACCTCAGCCCTTCACAGGTTTTTTCTCCGTCCCCTCATCAGGCCATCACATACCCCTATTGACTCCACAGTTGGGCTTCCACTGTCTCCCTCATCGTCTTGATGATTCCTTTCTGAAGAATTATCCTGGGTTGACCCAGGGACTCTCCTTAAGGTCAAAATCCAATGTTTTCACCCATTTATGTTACACAGAATAGTAGATCAGAGACACTGGCCATCTTCCATCTCCTCCCCTCAGCTATAGCACGTGGATTGGAATTGACCAGTGAACAGGCTTGATCCCCTGGATGGATCCATACCTAATTCTTGCCCAGGGAGGGGTATTGAATTCTTAATTTTTCTCTCTAGTTTCTTTTTCCATGAGTTTTCACTTGAATGCAGGTGGCTGTAGTCAAATAGCTGAATAGAAAAGCAAACCTAGGGAAATAAAATGAAGCAAAACTATTGCCCAGGTGCAATAATCTTGCTGCCCTCTGAGCTCTTTCTACTATGTTGTTTGCATGCACCACAAAGCCTTCAGAACATATAATAATATGATATAACAGATAATGGTGATTGCTGTAAATTGTTGAAGGTTTTAATAAATGCCAGGAGTATAGTGTTTTTTCATGCCTTTTCCCTTAGACCTCACAACTCCACTATATAGTATCACTATATTTTTCATCTAGATAAGTGAGTATTAGAAATTGAAATAGCTTGCTCAATATCCCTCAGTTAGTAATTGGCAATGCTGGCATTTGTGCTCCCATCTGTCTCATTTCAAAGTCCATCATCAAGATACTTTAAAAAACAGATTACTTTAGAGGGAATAGTAATTTTGCTGTGGGAAACCAGCTGCAGCCAGTGATTTGGTAAGTCATATAATAATAGTAATAATAAATATCAATAACATTTATAGTGTGCTATATTCCAGGCTATGAGATTAACATGATTTTTCTCATTTAATCTTCAGAACAACAGTACGATGCAGGTACGATTATTATCCCCATTTTACAGATGTGGAAAGTGAGACTCAGAAAGATTAAATGAATTTTCCCAGGGTTCTCTGTCCCCTGACACTAATATCTAAGTGAGTCATAATGGCAGGCAACTCCAAACACATATTGTGAGAAAGTAACAGAAGCCCTGACCTGCCGATGAGAAGAGCTTAGTCCTAGGCCTGGCTCTGGCACCAATAGTGTCCAAACTTGTATTTGTATAGTGCTTTATAGTTTTAATGACTATATAACTATATATAAAACTATATATATAGTTTTAATGACTATAGTTTTTTGGTTTTGTTTTTGTTTTTTTTTTGCGGTACGTGGGCCTCTCACTATTGTGGCCTCTCCCGTTGCGGAGCACAGGCTCCGGACGCGCAGGCTCAGCGGCCGTGGCTCACGGGCTTAGTTGCTCCATGGCATGTGGGATCTTCTCAGACTGGGGCACGAACCCGTGTCCCCTGCATCGGCAGGCGGACTCTCAACCACTGCGCCACCAGGGAAGCCCATGACTATAGTTTTAATGACTTCTATGTGCATTTCTACTTAATCAGTTTACTTTCTGACCCTATCCACGTTTCATAAAATTTCTTGGCCTCAGCTTCCTCATCTATAAAATAAGGCAGTTAGATGATAGGTGATTTTCATACTATTAGCTTCAACATTTTCTAATGATGAGAATTAGAGGAAGTCCTGAATTTTGTTCACAATTCCAAATCCTTGCTTTCATTTCTAATAAGCAAAGATGAGAGACATTCCTATTATTGTTTCATAATAAACTTTCACTTACACAAGTCTCCCATATGTTTTTAATAAAGAATGCTCATAAGAAAACAAATAGTTCAGAATTCTAAAATGTAAAATCCCTTCTTCCCCTATTGTCATTCTCCCCATCTCATATCCGGAAGAAATAATTCTTAAGTTCGTATGGATTCTTTAAAATAAATTCTGTATAACGAAATAGATTTCTAAACTTTCACTCCTGTAAACACCCAGACCTTCTTATATCTAAAGGCTGAGTGCAACAGAAAAACGTTCTGGACCAGTGGTATCCATGTATGTTTTGTGGATATGTGTGGTCACATTTGAAAAAAAAGAAAACAGTGACAAAACATGATCAAGTCTAACCCCTGGAAGCATATTGAATTTGAGGGAAAAAAATGGCTTCAGTGTCTTCTACCACTTTATGAGTGAACTCATAGGCTTCTGGGAGTGAGACACGGATACACCTTATCATTCCCGTGGTCCAGCTTCATCCACTGGGGCTGGTGACCACGCAGTCATAGTGGCCAAGGGCACAGACCCTGGAGCCAGACCATCTGGATTTGAATTCCAGTGCCGACACTAACTTGCTCTTGAATAAGTTACCTCTTTTTGCCTCAGTTTCCCTATTTGTAAGATTGTTTTGAGTATTAAGTAAATTAATATTTTTGAAGAATTTCAAACAGTGATTAGAATGTAGTAAGCATTATATAAGGGTCTATTATATAAACAGTGTGGAATCCCTTTGTATAATCATTTCTGATATATGGTCAGCAATGGTTGTTGTTGTTCCTGAATGCCTAGCATAGAGCTTGGCAAATTTTAGTTGCTCAACTAAATAGTTTTGAATGAACAATACTTGAATACTTCCAGAGTTGGGGATCATAACCCGGTGAATGAACTCATTTCCTAGTTGGATAGCTTTAGATAAGAGAAAATATTTCCTTTGGTAAGTCAAAAACTGTACCTCCTCTAATTCCTACTCATTATTCCTAGTTCCAAATTCTGCAGCAACTCACTAAGAGTTCAGCCCATTGAATGGAGGGCATCTCTTCACATATTTTGAAGACTGTTTGCATACTTTTTCTCTTGTTAGGGCTGAGCAAAATAACTCCTCAAGAATTAATCTAGACACCTTATTATATTCACTACCGACATTTTCCTCTCAGAACTTTTCCTCCTTTGACCTTAGTCCACTCATAAAATTTTTGCACTATCTGGGAATCCCCAATGTGGCATCCTATCTGATTAGTGATTTTTTTAACTTCACCCAATGAAGTCTTACTTGACCATGATCCATTCTTAAAAACTCATTTCTATGATAATTCGGTGAATTAATTCAAGGTTTATTTATGCTTCATAGGTATTTCATTTGGTATCTAGAAGTAAACTCAATAATTGCAACAAATACATTAGGGTTTTAGTATTTATATTTGGTTTCTGGTTTTCTCTGTAAATTGGTGATCAAGGCATAAGAATAAATAGTTGTGGGCTTTGGAAGCAGGCTGACTCAAGTTTTCATCACCAGCTGTGTTATCATGCACAGTGTGCTGTTCAAACTTCATAATTCAGAGGAATTACCTGCAGTAATACATGTGAGAGCAGTAGCTCAGGACTTGCTACACTGTAACGCACTTAAGAATTTTCATGGTCTTCCAATGTGTCTTTCAAACGCGTCTCTAGTTATTTATTTATTTTTTTTTTCCTCGTTCTTTAGTTTCAGGACCCTAGATCAGGCCCTGGTCATTTTTCATCTAGATGATTGTGTTTACTATCTTCCCTCCAATCTTTCCTTTACACTGCTGCCAGAATTATATGTCTAAAATAGATTTTGTCATATTATTGCCCTCTTAGAACCTCTGATGATGTATATTGCTTAAAGAAGAAAGTCATTTTTGCTTAACCAGATACATGACTAACTAGCTTTTCCACCTATCTTGCTGGCCTCATTTTGTGACCATTTTTCCTCTTATACTTTCTACTTTTGTCACATCAAACAGTTAGGCAAGATGGCCATATAGCACATGTTTTCATATCTTTTTTTTTTAATTGCTGAAATTAATTTTTTGTTTGTTTGTTTTCATATCTTTAAATCTTTGTACAGGAAGTTTCTTTAACCTAGAATGCCTTCCATGCTCTTCTTCATAGTAACTTTTACCTTACCAAATCCTTCCTATTCTTTTCTGTTTGATTCAAATACCTCCTTCTCTATAAAGCCATTCCTGAGTCTCCTAGACAGAATTCATCATTTGCTTTTTTGTGTCCACCTACATGTTTATACCTTTCTCGACAAATACATGTTGTAGCTATTTGTTTATGTGTAATTGCAGTTGTAATCACATTCCATTTAGTATCTTATAGTCATAAAATATGTCTACATGCAGTTGATCTTCACAATCATTCTGCAAATCAGAACTCCTGTTTTATTTATGAGTAAAGTTTGAGACAAAAGTGTCTCAGTTGAACATGGTAACACCTCAATAAATAATTTAGATAGCATTTCTTAAGACTGATAATGTAGGAAGCATTATTCTAAGCTCCTTAGAGGTATTAAGTCAATTAATTTCTTACCATAGCTCGCTAAGGTAATACTAGTACTATATTTCATTGATTTTAAGATATATGTTATTTAACTGGCTATTGTATAATAAAACGTCCCAAAATGTAATGTCTAAAATAATAATATTCTTGCTCACTAGCTTATAGGGTGGTTTGCTTACCTGGGTGGGTTTAGGTGATCTTGTATAAACTTGCTTATACATCTGTGATCAGCTGTTGGGTTGGCTGGGGGTTGAGTGATCTAGCAAAACCTTGGTTAGGATGAACTGGCTTTATTTCACATGGTCCCTCAGCTTGTCAGCAAGTTAGTGAGGGTTTATTTTCCTGGAAATGGCAGAATTCAAGGACCAAGTAGAAGTGTGCAAGGCCTCTTGAGCTTACATTTACAACGAGCACACCATTATGTCTGTCATATTGTATTAGACCAAACAGGTCATGAGGCAAGCAGAGATTGAAGTGTTGGGGAAATAAATAGACTTCTTGATGGGAGAACCTGCAAAGTCATGGTGCAAAGAATATGGATTCAGGGAAGAAAAGAATGGGGGCTATACTTGCAATCAATTTGCCATACACCCTTTTTTCCTCATTGTAACATCTCTGAAATTGGTCTTATAATCAGTGCTGTCCTGGGGTGGCTTCAGCCTGGATTTCCATCAAATTCTTCCAGAGACAATTTGTGTTTGCTTCTGCCAGTCACCTGGAGCATGACCAACCTAAAGCCACTTTCAATTAAAGTCTCTCTAGGTTTTTCAGACCATACTGATAGTGTAAATTCAGTGGGCTGAACAGCACGATTACTGGCTTCTTGTTCATATATTAGGGGACATATTTTTTCTCTCTCTCCACTCTGTGCCAATATGGAGGTGTGCAAGCTTTCTGGTTCCTTTTTATGTGTATCAACACTTTTTCTCATTTTCCTCATGTTGAGGTGATAGCCCTTTGGTATATCCACTTCACACAGCATCTTCTTTTCAACTCCTTGCTTTGGGTGATTTTTCTTTTGTAGTAGTACATAAAATAATGGTGTATCTTATAATCAAAGGCATCTTAGATAAAATATGACACATCTCTAAAGATGAGGAATTTGATCCATGGGGCTTTTAATTAAGTTGCCAAAGTCCTATCAGATACGACTGTTAAATAGTAGATGAAGGATCAAATTTCAGATACTCTGACTAAAGGATCCCTACTACTAACCACTGCCATTATTGAATTGTGGAACTGAATATTTAACTTTAAAAATGCATTATAACTTAGAGATTTCCTTATATTTTGCCTTTTATCACCAGTTGTCTTGACAGTCCTTTCTGATAGTACATGGGGATTATATAATAAATAGATAATTTAATATATACATACATATAAAGGATCAAAAATAAATAATATTCTTTATCTTCCAGGCCAATATGCATTATTTTGATAGTGACTTAACTTTATGAGGTTAATAATATATGTGGTTCCAGACCTGTAGTAATCCATTAAGAGTGACTTTCTAACAGTATTTAAAAAAATATTTCTACAGTTGCCCTATTCGAATTATCTGTTTCCATCACTATATCTTTTGTCTAATATGTGTCTCTATCTACTAAATTATTCACTATTAAGAACAGAGCGCACATGATTATTTGACTCACCCACTCTTCAATTCAAATAATTCATGCACAGTGGAGAACCAACAAATATTAATTAAAAGATAATGAATTAAAACCCCAATAACAAGAATATTTTTATCCAGCTGTGAAAATCTATGAGTTTGAAATTTTAATATTTAGTTTTTTAATTTTGCAAAGACAGAATTACCTTGTTGCCCTAAGCTGTTGTTTTATCATCTAGCTTTACATTTTAGAAATACTAGACATTTTTAAAAATTCCATACCAGTTGAGGTAAGCTCTGAACTATTTGCCAATAAAGAAGCACAAGTTTTTCTCAAGCTGCAAAGCAGCAGTGGGATATTAAATATTTTAAAACCCCACAAAGTGTTCTCTCTGAGCTGCCAACCCTTTCTAAAGAAATGTATTAAAAGAATTCCCTCCAGTCTCCATAAGATCCCCACATTTCATGAATAAAGGCAATACTTTTTCCTCTATGCTGTAAATAAATTTAAAATTTCTTCTTACTGAAACTCCTGAAAGTAAACATATGATGCTATTTCTCATAAGCTATAAGGAGACCCCCAGTGGATTTTCACCACCTACAAATATCCAGGCTTTGGTTATTGGGAAGTGCCGTATGTTTCTCAGTCTGGCACATTGGTATGTGTGTTTTTGGTTTTCTTCCAGTTGGAGATGAGTAGTGTCAGACTGTAATACTAATAAATAAGACAAATAGTTCAGAATCTTTCTAGTTTCGTAAGTAGATTTCTGGGCATATTTAACTCAACAGATTTGGAAGTTGACATATGTTATATCCATATTTCATTTTGGGTAAATAAAACAGTGATCTTCTAATGGATAAACACTCTTCAATTATTTTTCGACACGAAGATTCTCTCTGAAAAGCTGTATTTTACCGAATTTTGCCTCACTTTTTTTTTTGGCTAGCCTTTTACTTGGTAGTTCTTTCTTCTTTGTCATCTTCTTCTTTTTCTTTATTTTTCCCACTGTATTATGTTAGCTCAGATTTTTTAAAGAAGTCTCAAAGTGTGACTAAAATGTTAAATATTTAGCTGTTATTCTTCATAATCATTTAGTGGCTATAATAATATGTCTTTTTCTTTTTAAGTCAGATTTTTGGGCAACTTCCGTTGCCTTTAAAGATTCATTTTTGAGTCTAAGCTCATTTATTTTTAACATAAATCCTTGAAAATTATTCTGTTCAACAAATTATTGGTGGATATAGTAACACTTAGAAAAGGAATACTACCTAACATTTTACTTAGTAATGTTTTAAATGCTTTCTTTGCCTCAAAATAATACAATGAAACAAAGAAAATGTATAATGCTTTTTAGTTCTAAGAACTAAATAAAAAAACACTTCTTACACAGAAGAAAAACATTACACAAAGAGATTTATTGTGTTGATTTGGGATTTACAGAGCTATTATAGTGTAGGCCAATTCTGAAAGCTTTCTTTTGCTTTTTCTTAACCCATTCAGAAGTGAAATCAAATTAAGTCTGTGTGGTAGTCTCCAAAGGTGGCTTCCATCAATTCCTCTGTCTCTGTACATACATGCCACTCTTCCATCCAAAAGAAGAATGTAATTCTTCTTTCTGTAATTCTTGGCTAGCCCTCTGACTGCTCTGATCGATAGAATGTATCCTAAGCAGCATTGTAGGTCTTCTGAGGCCAGGCCTCAAGAGGACTGGGGGCTTCCTACTTCCTCCTTTCTGGATCTCAGCGGCCATACTGTGAGGAAGCCTGAGTAACCATAACGATGGGTCCACATGGAGGAGAATGGAAGGCTCTGGCTATCAGCCCCAACTGAGCTCCCAGCTGGTGGTCAGCATGAATTTTGTGCTGTCTGAATAAAGCCTTTTGGATCTTGCAGTCATCTCAGCATCCCAATCTGTCATGGAAAACACAAAACACACCCAATCAACCCACATGTGTAGGAGTATGTAACTGGTGTAAGCATGTGATTCTGTGTAAGGGCAAAGACTTGGACTAGGTCAGATAATCAGCATGAGATCTGAGGGATCAGGGAAACAGTACACCAGGGTGGGCAAGGCACTTTGGCATACTAAACTCTAAACCGTTTAGTTCCTCCAGGTGAATCTGGGGTGACTTTTCCACAGTTCTACAAGTAATGTCCTTACCATACACTGGGCTGAAAAGAGAGAAAGGTTAGTTTATTATCTAAAAAGTGTATCTTACTTTTAGCCAGTCAATACACAAGAGAAGCCAGAGGGTGTGCAGAAGACTCTTCTTAATCTCTGTAATTTGTGTGCATCCAAAGGACACTGGGGTGGGTAAGGGTCAGGGCTTCACCTTATTCACCTTGTTCTACGGGTTTCTCAAAGAGCATTAATCTCGTCCCCTTTCCTCCTTTAGCACTAATTCTGTTCTGTCAATCTTGTTCCCCCACCCCCTCCTGCTGTTCTAGAGAGGGGTCTGATCCTCTCCTTTGAAGGAGGTAGTTTGAGGCAACCTCCCCTTAGGAGTGCTAACTCAAAGTCCGCTGTCTCCAAGATGGTCCCGTATTTTACTGCAGTTTTAATGCCAGTTTCACTTGGCATTATAAAAGCTGTTATGCTAAAATATTGAGTCTCTTTTTTCTGTTCTCAGTTGCTTTACAGAAGGCAGCCTTATTTTTCCGTTCATTGTATATTCTGTATCCTAGGCAACACTTCCTTGCTCCCCCTCCCCTCAACAACCTGCCGCAAAAAGACAGCCTACTAATTGCAAATTAGTAGGTCTTTTGGCTGATTTATGTTGGAATCTTTTTAGGCCCTCAACTTTACCTATGAAATTAGTCTACTCATATAGATAGGAACCCTTTTTTTCACCCATAAAGGAAAAATGCATTGTTTCTGTTACAGAGATACCAACAAGGCTTTCTTAAATTACTTCCCATGCAGCTCAGAATGACTCATCTTACTGGCCTAGAGACTTTGCTTAGATGGATGAAGTTTCTCCTTTATTAAAATTTTACTGCAAATTCTCAAGATTCTGAGACATCTGCAAGGGAATTTTCAGGGGCAGGAAGTTTGTTAGAGTTATTCTCTCCATGTCATGGTGAAACCTCTACTCACCTAATCCTGGGAGCAAGGGCTAAGGCCTGTGTAAATATCCCTGACATGGTCCCTCCTGGCTTCCCAGGGTCTATGAGGTTGCTCCCTTAGTTCTTTCGATAAATGCTGCTACTGGCTACTTTATACTTTAAAGGTTTGGTGAAGTGTACTAGCCCCTAAAGGTATTAACTGTAGGAAATAACTTTAAGAATTTTAAAGTTGATTAGAACATCCACACAGGTACGACTTCAAAAATTAAAATAAGGACATTATAGCAAGAGGGAAATATTTTTCTGTAATAAAACCAAAATAAAGTCAAGATTTAAAAATCATTGAAGTCCATTAAGCCATCATAAAGGAGTTCATGCGTTATTGGTATGAGGCAAAAATTCAGACAGTTAATAGCAGGCACTGAAACCAACACAATAACATCAAAATCTATTTTAATTGTATGAAAGATTTTATATATTGAATCAAATAGCACTAGTCAAGCTATTCTAAATGTTTAAACATGTTAGGAAATTATATAATCTGAAATAACCAATTAAGACTTTTTAAATAATTAGATATAGTGATTTTTTATGGAGTAAATGTTTAGAAATATTGGTGTTATGTAAAAATAATGTCTTGCAAATGCATAGGAGCTTTTTCTAAGGAGAAGGGGAATAAAAGTTATCTTCCAAACATCTACAAATAAAAGCCAGGCTGGCAGATAAAATTTTTGTCAGTTCAGAAATAGAATCAATCAATTTCTTGGTTAATTTGATAAAATGCCTGACTCTCAAAAATGGAGAGAAGCCTATTTTGTGAAGAACTGGGACCCTTGGGTATATAGAGGTCACTTCTATATTAAAGAGGACAATACGTTATTTGCAAAATGCCACTCTTTCTACACGTTTGTGATGAGTTTCTTGAAAATTAATGATAGTCTTCAGAAATAGCTGCAGTCAGTCCCTGTAGATTCTGACACCATAGATTGTACCATACCACATTCATTAGAAGGAAGATTAAAATATATGTCGGCAGGACAAAAAAAGCTGATGGCAGATGTTTTGCCTCTGTATTAACATGTACCGATGGAAAAAAAAAATCTTTTATTCAGGAAAAGAGACACGATGAAGGATGATATGAAAAATAACTTATTAAAAATCCAAATGACCTTAGTTGCAAGTAAACTTCAAAAAGGTCTGTTTTATTTTCACATTATCCAGTGTTTTCTCTCTTATACTACCTCAAATACGTTAAAATACTGAAGTATCTTGAAAATCCCCAAATCAGGATTCAGAAATTCGAGTTTTGTTTGTTTGTTTTGTTTTGTTTTTAAATTCTAATCATTCAAGCATAGGCAGTACCTTATTTCCTCTAGGTTAGCCAAATACTTTATTAACCAAAATGCTTCACTGTTTAAACACTTTAGGTAATGAAGGGTGGCATTCACAATGACCACACGTCAAGATGAATTCCCTTCCTAATATGAGACCATATATTGAAATCAAGGCGGGTAGAGGGAGTCAAAGATATGTTCAGGAAAAGGATGCTCTGTGTATGAGAACCATACAGAAGTGAAGTGATAGAATTAAAGAGAGATTTGGGTGTGAAAATGTTTCACAATAATAGTATAATTTATTAAGCACTTTTCATATAGTCAACATGCTCAATACTTAACAAAATGAGGCAACGTTAGGTTACTATTATTACAGTGGTATGGTATTTATGCTCATTTCATAGGTGGGTACATTGAGTGATAAAGGACTTAAATGACTTGCCCATGGCCACACAGCTGACAAATGGTGGTTGGTTGAACCCAGACTGTTAGAATCCAAATGCCAAACTCTCACATTAGGGATTCAGAGTACAGCAGAGGCAGGGCAGGGATGGTGGTAAACATAATTGCAAACAGAGATTCTTACACAATTGGTGAAAATTGAGCAAATTGATGTCTCCAAAATAAATCCAAGTAAGTGCTTTTATTTAAATACATGAGATGCTGTGCAATTTTACCCTTTAAATTTATGTGCTCTTGTTTTTCTTGTTTTTCTGCTTTCTTTCTTTTATGTAAATTAGGGCATTGATTTGAAACCCAGTTCACCTAGAACTAAACAGGCCTTGCTCGGAATTCCAGGATGATAAGAAGAGCTTTTGCTAAAAGCAGATTCTTTCTGCTTCTCATTTTGTATTCCTATGGCCTTACATTTGCTCCCAGAATTCTCAAATTTCAGGTTCCAACCATTGTTCACATATTGACCCTTCTGCTTTCACTGTGAGAGTGACAAGTAGGTGACAAACAGGAAATGTGTAGGTGAGCTATTGCAGAGCTCCCTTTGAAGCATGTCACAGATTTTAGGAGAAAAATCTGAGCCTCTGTGTAAAATGTTACCAGGCTCTTTGATCATAGAAGCTTCTACATGATTTTTAACTCTCTTTATTAACCTATGACTGCAAATTTCATAGGCTAACTTTAATAAAAGTCTTAGAAAATGTCACCATCCCACCAACTCCCACCACTGCTCAGGAGTGTTCCTAACTTTCATACATTTATTCTAATATTGCACGATGGAAAGAACAAGCAGTTCAAGGCTGGGACTTCCTGCCACTTTGTATTTTAAAAGCCTTACAAAGATAGGAATCTGCATAGGGGAATTGAATTGTCTGCTTTTATTCAGTCATGCTAATGTAATGACAATAATGCTGATAGGTCGCATGTATTGAGTCCTTGTTATACGCTTCTGGGAACTGGGCTTAATAAATACTTCACATTTATTATTTCATTTACTCTTCACAACAGCACTAAGTAATAGTGTTCCTATCAGCCCCCTCTTACTGATGAGACTTGGAGATTTTAAATAGCTTCCTCTGGGTCAACCAGTTAGTAATAGAGTCTAGTCATAAAGCCTGCAGTCTCATTCTAGGTCCTATGTATTTTCGTTTGTAAGTAAAAGGCAAAAAGTCCAAGCAGTTAGCTAGATGTTTGGGCAATGGGTTGGCTACTTGCTGTGTTAGTCTGCTATGGCTGCCATCACAAAATACCATAGACCAGGTGGCTTAAACAACAGACACTCATTTTTTCACAGTTCAGGAGGCTGGAGGTCCAAGATCAAGGTTTCAGCAGCTTTGGTTTTTCCTGACGCCTTTTTCCCAGACTTGCAGATGGCCACCTTCTCTCTGTGTCCTCATTTGGCCTTTTCTTTGTGCATCCTTATCCCTGGTGTCTCCTCTTTTTCTTATGAAGCCACTAGTTTTATTGGATTATGGTCCACCTTATGACATCATTCAACTTCAGTTACCTTTTTAAAGGTCTTATCTCCAAATACAGTCACATTCTGAGGTATGCTGGGTATTAGGATTTCAACCTATGAGTTTTGGGGGGGATGCAATTTAGTCTGTAACATTTGCTATCATCGATCTTAAATATCTGAGAGACTGAGTTTTCATACTTATAGAGCTGTGTCAGCAAGTAAAGGTGAGCATAGGTCACTGCTTTATTTGTGATATTAGGATAAAATTGCTATCATTCATTAATCCACTCAGTTAATGTACAAAACAAACACAAAATCTCATGACATTGTTCAAGGAAGGAAAAAGAGAAAAAATGCCACGAACTAATCATTATAAGCTATGGGAGAAAGGATGCAAAGTACTTTCATTTCTGCAAAAGGTTTGGGAATTTTCTATTAATTCGATGATCAACCTTCATTTATGGTCTCTGATTTTCTTAAGTGAAATTTTGAAGAGAGTAAAAAGCCTTGAATAAGAGTAGAAAATTGCCTGCAAACTATATTTTTTGACTATCTGAGCTATCTACTCTAGTTCTACCCATTCCCTCATCTCTGAAACTGGGGAGTTCATTGTTCAAATACTCTGGGCTGCATTTATGGAAAACAAGTCATTGTTATGTGAGTCCTAGGTCTAACTTAGGCCAACTGATAAAGTAAATGGTCCAGAGCAGTGCAATTCAGAATGCATTCTGAGGACGAGTTTTATGAGATGTTCCATAACAGAAGCTCTCTTATTAATACGTTTGGGAAATTGTACATAACATGTTCTCCTTTTGAAGGCTGACAATCCGACAATCTGAATACAACATGCTATATTAGTTAGCTATTGTTGCAATCATGCTACATAACACACCACTCCAATATTTTGTGATTTAAAAACAATTACCATTTATAATTTCTCAAGAGTCTAGGGGTTGGCTGGGCTTGAAGAATCTGCTGGGCTCTCTCCTGCACTTGCAGTGAGCTGGCAGGTCAGCTGAGGGATGGCTGGTCCAGAATGCCTTCAGCTGGGCTGAGACTTGGCCCTCAGTTCTCTTCCATGTGGTCTCTCACCTTCCAGCAGGCTAGCCCACGCTGGTTCTCTAGGTGGGGACAGGCATCAAAAAGAGATGCACAGGGGCTTCCCTGGTGGCGCAGTGGTTGAGAGTCCACCTGCCGATGCAGGGGACACGGGTTCGTGCCCCCGGTCCTGGAAGATCCCACATGCCGCGGAGCGGCTGGGCCCTGTGAGCCATGGCCGCTGAGCCTGCGCGTCCGGAGCCTGTGCTCCGCAACGGGAGAGGCCACAGCAGTGAGAGGCCCGCGTACCGCAAAAAATAAATAAATAAATAAAATAAAATAAAAAATGGTCAGGGGCCACACTTTTTTCCCCTAATTTCGGATTAGGCAAATCATAAAAGCAATAGAATGTTGTATTTGGAGAAAAGACTAAAGAAACTGGAATAATTTAGACAACAAAGCACAAGATCATTAAAAACTATGCAAGAATGGGAGACCTTATTATGGAGAAGATGATAACCATTTGCAAACTGACAGGAGGGAGGACATTAGCAAGTGAATACAAACTGTGGAATTCAGGAATCTGGCTGGATATAGAGAAGAACCTCCCAGTTGTGAGAAATAATAAACCTTCTCTGACTGTCTTTCAATGTCAAGGATAGTGAATCACACTCTTTCTACAAATTCGAGATTTTGTTTTACTGGTTTGAGTCTGTATTTTCCCATTTCACCCATAATAAAAATGTAGTATGAAATACTTGCTTTTTTATACTCTCTCACTGCTTCTAAATTTGTTTTGTATATATTTTCACATACCTTATTTCACTTTTTCCACAATACCCCTAGAGCATGGGAGATCGGCTTTATCATTTCTTGTGTGTGTGTGTTTAAGATGAAGAACTTGAACATTAGCATCTTATTTAAGTATCTTGCCCAAGATCAAATAAATAATATTAAATCTGATGCTTTTAAATTAAAAATTTTGGTCCAATTTGCTATTCAACTGTAATTTTGAGCTTGGAATAA
The DNA here is from genome assembly GCF_011762595.2 of Tursiops truncatus. Lineage (NCBI taxonomy): Eukaryota > Metazoa > Chordata > Mammalia > Artiodactyla > Delphinidae > Tursiops > Tursiops truncatus. The sequence goes on along the minus strand of NC_047037.1, from coordinate 23,216,775 downwards.
GGACAGATTACTTGTTTTTTGGGGTTTTTTTTTGTTTTTTTTGCGGTACGCGGGCCTCTCACTGTTGTGGCCTCTCCCGTTGCGGAGCACAAGCTCCGGACGCGCAGACTCAGCGGCCATGGCTCACGGGCCCAGCCGCTCCGCGGCATGTGGGATCTTCCCGGACCGGGGCACGAACCGCGTCCCCTTTATCGGCAGGCAGACTGTCAACCACTGCGCCACCAGGGAAGCCCCAGATTACTTGTTTTTATTCATGACTACTTGCAGGATTTTGTGGCATCCTTTTAGGATAATGTCATCTTCCTACACAGTAAATTCAGTGCCTTCTGTTTGCCTGTCAGACAAATTCCAGACTCCGCAGCCTGGGTTCAAAGGGCTACAGATTCTGTCTCGTCCTCCTCTCCCAGTGTTCCATTTGCCAGCCTCCTAGTACAGGGCAGATGATACAGAATGTGAGGAATGGGGTATTCTTAATTCATATGTGTACTGCTATTAAAAATTATAAGGAATCCTCAACAAGAAGGAGAAAACTGTCTCGCCCATGTGCATCTTTGGAAGGGGCACTGATTTAGAAAGATCAGGGATGTCATTTTAATACATAGGTAATTCTCCAAGCAGCTGATGCTGCTCTCCCAGAGGGGTATTCATTACCCGGCAGCTGGAGAACCCTGCTTTCTTTTGTCTAAGCATAAATCTTGGCATGGGAGGTGGCAGGGTGAAAGTCTGTGCCTGGGAAAGATCATGGCTAGCTCCCTTTCATGCACAAAAAGGTAACAGAAATGAGTGTTTCATGCTCTAATTTTAATATAGCTTCTCCATTTAAAATGTCTCCTCTGTTTTTATGTCTTTAAACTCTACCTTATTGGACAGGAAAAATAACAGTAGATTTAGGGTCAGACAGACCCAGAGACCATCTTGGTTCTACCATCTGCCCGATGGACAGTCTTGGGCACGCCTTTCCTAAAGTCAGTGTCTTTGCTCTCAAGTGAATACAGTCTATTACCTACCTAACAAGATTGTTGTTAGGATTAAATGAGATACACTGTTTAGAGATGACCATCTACACAGAGCTTTTCCCACACATACTACGTACTCAAAGGATAATTTAAAAAATGACAATATTTTTTGTTTCCGTTTTTCCAAAATAGCTTCATTTTTGTAAACACTCAATCTCCATTTCTATCTGTACTTTGGGCTTCCATCTTAGTGTATAGCAGAGCCCTTTTCATATTAATAGATTAAGGATTTAGGCATATATTGATCAGCTTCTGCATATTGAACTACTTGCTATGGAGATGTCAATATACAGGCAACAATTAGAGTAAGAACACAACCTACAAAGCTCTAAGTGAGGAGGTGTGTATGGTAAGTGCAGTAGGATCCCCCCAAAGACTCTACGTTATCATGGTCTAAGGAGACGTGATGGATGCAGGGTGACTTAAGTTGAGCTAGAAAGATGAGTGTCGTCAAACAGGGTACAGAAGACGGAGCATTCCAGGATGGGGAGTGGCAAGAGTGGAAGCGTAAGTATCAACCCCTACATGGCTGTGCCATGATGAGACTGCTGTCTTTGAGCCAAGGATGTGTGTAAGGCGCAAGGATGTGTGGGAGCACTTGTATCTTTTGATAGGAAGGGGAGATGCACACTGTAAAGGGCCTTCAAAACCAAGTGAGATTTAACTTTGATTCAAAAGCAGCAAGGAGGTAGTATAGGTTCAAGTGCAAAGCAGTGATACAAATGAGACCTTCTGCTTGTGTAGAATAAATTGGATAAGAAAAGAAAAACTTATTTAGTAGCTTTTGATGCAATGCATGTTGTGATAGTGAGAATCTTTACTTGATTGTTTTCAGGATGAGGTAAGGAAGACGTTGAAAACAAAGGAGGTTGGTAGTGGGAAATTCACAGGACTTAGAGATACACGAGTTATAGAGGGAGACAGGAAGACTCCAGTGTTTCTGGGCTGGAAGGCAACCTAATAGTGAAACTCTCAAGTTGGGAAGGTCTGTGTTTTAGGAAGATCCTTAGTTAGGCTTTGAGAATGCTGAATTACACCATGAACTACCCACATGGAACTGTCCATTAGGAACTTGTAGCTACTGGAATCAGTGTAAGTTTAAGGCAGTTTTTTCATGCTATCCTGAACCTGAACTGAAACCCTAAAATTTAGCCTCAACTCTAATTCTAACCCTTGTATCAATTTTATTCATTAATGATGACAAGAAACAACTGGCACAAGCAGAAAGAGAGAGGCTGAATCTTCAGCCAATGGAGATTGATTTCATTCTCTAATTGCTTCTGGCCAGCCCTTTCATTAATGGATTCAATCGTTACCAATAGTGATGGTGAAGGAAGGGTCTATTTGGTGTCTCCCTCTCAGATATGTAATAAGCAATAATATTCCTTCAGATAAACATGAGTTTTGTAGGATCTAAGCTTCCCCAATCTTTCATAAACCATAAATTAAAAATGAGCACATCTTTCTGATTTTGATTCAACTGAGCCACTGAATAGAAAAAAACCCATGTTATGTCAAGGTTCTCCCTCCTCTCATATTAACTGAATTGTATCAATTGGTAACTGGTGAGTAGTTAACTCAGTAAAAATCCAATCAAATTCCTCCTAATCCAACATATTCTAAGCCTTCATTCTATGAGGTTATGTGGCGTATCCTTGATGAGTTACAGTAAAGTAACTGTATAATTTGCGGCTGGCTACAGAAGTAGCCAACAACTTTTATGTGTTCTCTACAACATAGCTAAGAGAAATATTACATTATCTAGGTTCACATGCTCCGAAGTGTTCCTTCATCACTCCTTAGTCTTCTCTCCTTTTTAAATAAATAGGACATGCAGCAGGAGAATCTGAGATTTAGACTAGTTTCTGGCCATTAAATTTGCTTTTTAGTATTGTCTTGATTTCCTTAAAGATCAACTCAACTCTTTCAAAGTCTGTAAGTACTTTTTGAGGGATAACACCTCCAGAATCCTGCTAAAGATGATGCGTATTGAAAGAAAGGTAGAGGGGCACATCGATAGCCGTCATTCAGAGAAATCTTGATGGGGAAGTTTCTTAAAGAGAGGCTGGATAAAGCTGATTCCTCTCCTGCTTCTCAAGGAAACGCTGTGAAACCCTTGTGACACATTATTACGGTGGATTCTGTCACTTACCAGTGAGCCTGACTCCCTCCAGCCGAACAGCTGCCCCACGTGCACAAAGCGCAGTATTTTTCTAAATTAAAAAATGATGAAATTGACCCTTCAGGTCATTGATGATCTCAGCAGTGGAGGGGAGTGTGATGTGGTCACCAGATAATTCCCCGATACCACTTCATGGACCAAGGAAATTATCTCCCTTTTCGTAACTTACAGGTATCCCATCGACCTTTCTTTTTCCTTCTCATAAATAGGGGTGGGGAGGTGTTCAAAGAGGAAACTTTTATTTTACTTCCTCAGTTGAAAACCACACAGTATGGTGACTCAGTGTTTTCTTACTATTCAGAACGTGTTCCATGCATTATTTCTAGGAAACCATATGCAAAGATTGTTTCTATTTAAGAGTGGTTGATGGTTTCTGCTGCTCATATGCTATGTTTCTCTTTCTGATTGATGGCAGTGGAATAATTCCAGGGTGAATATGATATAAGGCTAAGAGATCAACATAATTTCCTTGGTGAATTGATTACTTTCCTCTGAATTTATAGTTCCTACCAGGACTGCAAATTAACGTGGTGGATGCGCTTAGTTATTCTGATTGTGCCTTACATTTAAATGCAGGCAGCTTAGACATTAAATGTTCCATGTTTATAACTCATAATCAGATCGTAGGTCCTGAGAACAAGCAGAGGTAATTGTATTATGTCTGAATAGAAAATGTTTTTGAAATAGTGGTGGTAACTATGTTGGATACTATATGCTGTAACATGAAATATATGTCTAGCAGCCATCTATTATTCATTACATCAATATGTATTTAATTCAACATCTGACTCCCAGTTCACATTGAGGAGAAATGAACACATGTGCCAATAGCTTGGGAAGGTTATAGGCAGTATATATACACATAAGAAATAAATTATATATGCACATATGTGAAATTACTGTATAGTATTAATATGATTTAAAAATTGTGCTTATGAGGGCTTCCCTGGTGGCGCAGTGGTTGAGAGTCCGCCTGCCGATGCAGGGGACGCGGGTTTGTGCCCCGGTCTGGGAAGATCCCACATGCCGCGGAGCGGCTGGGCCCGTGAGCCATGGCCGCTGAGCCTGCGCGTCCGGAGCCTGTACTCTGCAACGGGAGAGGCCACAACAGTGAGAGACCCGCGTACCGCAAAAAAAAAAAAAATAATAAAAAATAATAAAATAAAAATTGTGCTTATGTATATGTTATGTTTGTATACAAAGAAAACTTTTGGTTCTTCAGATGTACAGCCTTTCTATTTCTGAAGGTGAATTACTGGGAGAGGGGAAATTAATCGTAAAAGTTGTGATTTTTGGAGGAGGTGATTGTTGCTACTTTTGCAAGTTATGATATAACTTAACCTTCTCTTTACCCAGATATAGGGTTTTAGAACTAAGAAGGCTTCTGAAGTGAACTTCCCTAACCTTCTCAGATTGCAGGTCAGTCAATGGAGACCCTAAGCACCAAATGACACAGGTGGGTCAGGCCACTCCTCGTTGGCGTTGGCAGAGCTGGCAGTCTGACCTAGTTTATTGCTTTTGATAATTTATGCTCTGTAGTTTCTTTAATCACAAATACCTGCAAAGTGGAATCTCAGTTCCTACAATCTGTGGCTATTTTAACTATGGCTGTCTTCAGGATTTTCCTAGGGTAAACTAAAATAATCAAGAATTTGTTAGCTTCTATATTTTTCACCCTGAATTGTGATCTCCACACAAAAGCAAAAGAAGATGTTATTATGACTACATAATATTATTATTTTGAAAAAAATTATTAAGGAAAAATGATTGTGTTTGCCTTAGATCTGTGAATACAACTATGAACAAATGTTGGGTCGAATATATCTTTTCCTTTTAATATTGATCACCAAGATCATGAGACAGAAAAACCCCACACTGATACTATTGCACAGTAAAAACTTCTGTTTTCTCAGTTGTGATGGCAGAAAACACTCAAGTCAGGGTCCAGAAGCTGTCCTTTTAAATGACTGAAATCCGAATGCTATCCTGGGGCATATTGAATACATTTGGGGATTTGTTGAACGCATAATTTATTCTGGGTAATTTTTTTTTGTAGGGGTGTAAAGAAATGCCCTTTAACTCTTGAGGTAATTGATGTCTTTGGGGTAAATGTAATTGCAAGAGAAATGCATGTGCATATATTTAGATAGAACTTGACTCACTGGCAACTTTATTAGCACAGCAGCTGCAGGCTGGAATTTATCACTTTCACATGACTTGTGAAACATAGAAACTGCAAGATACTATGTGTATATTTTTTCTTAAATTGTTGATAGCTGACCTTTAAATGATTTTGTGTAGTCATTCTCCAGAGCCAAAAAGCTAGCTGTATATGGAGGTGGCACCTTGAACACCATGATACATTAAGTGTTTTCCACTTACCCCACTGTTTTCCAAAATTATATCCAGTAGTTATAAATCCGCAGAGTGCTTATCATCTGATGTATTACCTGGTATTTACCTTTTAGGACATTATACATTTCTCAGAACTGTACAAGGAAGTACAGGAGAAACTAGTGTAACACAATAACTTACTTAATAGTCCAAAGTTACCATACGCTACTTTTAAATAATCTCACGTCTGTTTGCTTTCATTCTTTTTGCAGTTTTTTACTCCAGAAGCTGCAGAATATCTTCTTACGCAATGGGATAATTCCAATCCAAAACATATTCATTTGTTTTTCCAAAATGTGTCTCCAAAGAACAAGGTATTTCCTTAAAATATGAGGAAACTTATATTCATTACTTTGTCTTTCTCTGAGTTTTAACTTTTTTCTCCCCTTATTGTCTGTGCTCTGCATAGAGAAGCTGCAGTTTGAAAAAGCAGGATGTCATCCAGGGGTTCCTCATCAGTCATTGTAGAGCGAAATACTGGCAGAGGCTACTCTGCCACCCTCAGCAATGTCAGTCCTGTGGCACGGTGGGTCTTCAGCTCCTGAATTTCTGCTGCTTCTGGCATTGGTTTTCAGTAGATTCAGGGCAGTAAAACAGGAGGGGAAGGCCTTTTCTTGCAGTCGAGGACTCTTGAGTACTTGCCTGGCTTCGGAGCCAGGAGTCTTGCTGGGAGCTTGGCTATCAGGGAGCCAATGCCCATGGTTGGTAACAGCTGCTGCACTTGGCTTTTCCCTGCACGCATTGAGAGAGTGATCTGTGTTCCTTGCGTTCCCACTCCACTGGCCGGAAATAAGTAGAAGCTGTGTACAAGGGAAGCAACAGCAGAGAGGTCTCCACTCGACTTCCTTCTTCATTTCTCAAGTTCAAAGTCTCAGTTAATCTTATTAGAGCCTTCAAAGATGGTACGTTATATCTTCTCCCATTAATCTATTAGTCTTCAGGAAAATGCTCTGTATTATAATGATACTATTCCCCCAAGAAGAGAAAATATCTACAAACAAACTTTAATAATAAATATGAACATAGGATTTAGAAGTCTACAGAGTACTTCATATATGTTGTTTTGTTATATTTAGTACTTAACATACTTTGCAGTAGACATTATGATGAAATGGGGGCTAATATAACCTAAGTGATTCCTCCCCCCACATTCCACAGCCAGTGAAGAAGTGGATTTAGAACTTGACTCTATATAGATTTTGAATCCATGTAGACCCCAGATTTCAGACTTGATTCCAAGGATTCTATTCACTCCTGTGTGAACTATAAACTATGCATAACATGAAGATATAATGCATTACTACTTTTATTGAATTAAGTATCTTAGTTTTTCATATGATGCTCAAAGGTTATATTTAATGAAAGTGTGTTTTAACAAGTTTCTTTTATTTCTTTGTAGTTCTGCATTCTATTTCATTTGAATTTCTGTGTTTGGGATGTTGAAATGTTAACATCTTGTATAACACAAGCTGTGCCAGGTTTTATAGGTCATCTCAACTTTGGTTATAGTTAATCTTACTGTTGCTATGCAAAAATCTATAATAAGATCCCATCTGCTTTATAATTGCTCAAGAAAAATACATGATCGGTATCATTTGGATAACGTGGAATTCAAATGAAATCGCCCTGATGAAAATTATTACTTTTTGGAGCTTGCTTTTTATAATCCTATGAATAACTGATTCAATATATTTTATAGCATATATAGTGCTTGTAAATTTAAATATGCTCTCTGTATGTAAAAGAACCATACATCAATTATATATAAAACTTCTTTTTTTTTAACTAAAAATGAGACATCCTGGTTAGAGAGAAGAACAAAGAAATACATATTCTGGTTTCTTTTCTCTTAGTGAAACTATCAATTTAAGAAGAGTACAAGTAATTATAAGCAGAACAAACAGAACTCATAGGATTTTTATCAAAGACAACATCATTTTTACTTCCCATTATCCCTTTACTTAAAAATATATTACAGAAAGTATTCCTCTATCCCTGGAAAGGTAATTTTGTCAGATACAAGACATTTATGATCACTCTCAGGTTACTGAAACTTTTAAAGTCACTTTGTATTGCCAATATGGCCTCTGCTCAGAAATTAAAAGGGACAGTCCTGTGTAATAATGAGAAATTTGGAGCTGAATTTTAGTTAAATCTTCCCCCCTTCCTTGGCTGGGGTTATGCTGCAGGCTGGAGGTTGACAATGAGAGAAAGAGAAAGGTTGCCTCTCTAGAAAAGCATTTTTTAAAAAGTTTAAAACATGACTCTCTTGCAATCATAAAATAAGCACATATCAAAAATGTATGTAGGGCTTTCCTGGTGGTGCAGTGGTTGAGAGTCCGCCTGCCGATGCAGGAGACACGGGTTCGTGCCCCGGTCCGGGAAGATCCCACATGCCGCGGACTGGCTGGGCCCGTGAGCCATGGCCGCTGAGCCTGCGCGTCTGGAGCCTGTGCTCCGCAATGGGAGAGGCCACAGCAGTGAGGGGCCCGCGTAACACAAAAAAAATTTGAAAAAATTTTAAAATGTATGTAACTCATGAATGAGGAAATCAGTAGGCTGATAAAGCAGGTTTCAGAGCATTTGCAGAAGCAATATAGTCGCTCAGGAAAATAAAGCTGAATTAAGTTTCCTACATTTGTCCTAAAACTGTACCTTTTGGGTTCTGTTTTCCCCTGGACAGAAATCTATAAGTCACTGTCAAATTCTAGAGTCTGGGCCCTAATCAGTAGAGATAGTAAGTGAAATAATGATTTCCCCTGGGTAAACCTGTTAGCTGCCCTTCAACGGGACACTGAAAGGACATGCAGTCTGTCTGTCTTTTCGCCTCTTCCCCAAGTTTTGGACATTTTTCCCTAGCATCTCTGTTCCAGGCTTTTTATTTTTTCCTCTTTTCCCTCTGTTGCTCTGTTTGGTTTCTGACTCTGAAGGCTGAGGAAAAAAGACGAGGAAGGGGGTAGGAAGGGTTTTCATGATTTTGCCTCTGTGGGCTTGGCATTTGTTTAACATGGACTCTCAGAAGGGTGCTTTTATGGGCTTCCAGAGGTCCCCACTGGGTGCATATGGTGGTACTTGCCCGATGTAAGTGCTGCTTTTCCTCTTGTTTTCTGTGGGCCCCTACATTCTGGTGTTTCAGAGGTCTCTTCCCCCCAGGTTCTCTCTGTTGGACTTCAAGGGGCTTTCTATGATGGTTTTCTCTCGGGTCGGTCCTCTTCAGCAATTTTGGTTGGTTCTCTATTTTGAGAGCTCACATCTGGTCAACAGGAAACACTTGGGCACTCTTTGCCCATACAACTTCTGGGCAGGCAGACCAGTCCCAGTACAGAAGCAATCCTCATTCTCTGCATCATCAAAGCAGCTCTCTGGCCCATCCCTCCAGCTTACTAAGCCTCCTTTATAAATGGAAGGCAGACCCTAGTTTACTGGGTCCTCCCTACTTACTCCTGTAGGGAGTGGTCCCTTTGAACCCTCCTTTCTTCTGACCTGAGTTGAAGCGGAAAAAGTTTTCCCTCCCTCCCTTTGGGGTAAATGGTTCCTATAGAATTCCTCTTGCCATACGAATTCTTCTCCCCAAATTCTCACTTGACTCTTTTATATTCTTAATTTGGATGTAAATAAAGTACATCTTTAACCTTATATTTTACTTGACAGTTTCCTTCGAAAATGTATTTGTCTTGTATCTTGCCTGGGTATCTGATATTTATCCTAATGTCTCAGATGAAACTTCTGTTTTAATAGACGATGATACTGGTTTTTGGAGACTGGGAGTTCCCAGGAGACATGGTCTTGCAGGCATGCTGTACTCAATTGAATTTTTCTCAGAATGTTTTTATCTGCTTGTTTTTGGAAAACTATCTGTAGGACACAAAAAATAGGGCACCTGTCTTGGAGCCTATGTTTGGAGGAATATGGGGGACAGATATGAAGAATGCAGGCATGGGGAGAGGGCCCAGAGAGTCAGGGGCTCATGAGATATCTTTTTTCATCTCCTGATGTAAAAAGATACGTGAATTTACAGCATCTATGCCAACTCCATCTCCCCTTCTGAATGCAGACCTGTTTTGTCTTTTCTAATTCCAGTCACTCTCAGGATTTTGACCTGTTATCACAAAATACAGTATTCAGAGGGGAGAATTTTGTGTGCTGTATTGTAATAGTCTATAGATTTCTCTTCCCCCTAGATAATAATTTCCTTGAAGGAAGAAACTCTACTATTCTCATTATTATATCCCTAACCCTAGCTGGTGCATAGTGTACAGTCAATACGTATTTGCTGAATGAATGATTGAGACAAAGAGGGAGGCATGTAGAGTAAGATTTCCCCCAGCCCTGTTTTCTAGAAATGGTTTTGTCTCTGTTTTTCCCTTTTAGAAGGGTTGGGATTCGAGAGATGGTGGGGAAGTAGAAAACCGTACTTACCATTGTTTGTAACAGTTGTTCTTCTATCAACATGAGTCCTTATTCATCTGTGCCCTATGACTGTGTGTAGGAGGAAGCTATAAAATTACATGTAAATTTTTTGAATAATATTACACTGCGTGAATATACACATACACGCTGATTTTTACGAACTGTCTGCCTTAGATTGAAAAGTTTTTTCTTAAGACTATAATGTCATCTTTCATTATAATCCATATTCATGTTTAGAATTCATTTATTCAGTTGAATACAATGATATCAGCTTTCCCTATGCTGAGCTTGGTAGGTTTGATCTCCTACTTAGAAGGATTATTCTTATTTTTAGTCTTTTCTTTAGCATGGCAATAAATCTTTTGAATGGTGCCCCCTTTATTCCTTCTTTTCCTTTACTAAAGGCAAAAGAAAACAGCAACCCATATTTAAAAGGTAGACATTGTTATCCTTTATCGCAGTTTCCCTCTCTTCCAGAGATTAGAGTTTACTGTAGTACAGCAGCCCAATAGGATTGTCCTGGAAATGGATTTTCATGTAAAGTATTATGTGTCACAAAAGGAAGGATCAAAATATTATAAAGAGAGAGAAGCTACGTTATTATTTTTAATAGGATTGGTATTATAAATGGTCCTTAAAGAGCATACATCTGTTCCACTCAATGCTTTCTTTCTGAGTTTACCATGAAATATGTTTTACTGATAAGACAGCATTTTGATCCATTATTCTCTAAAAGCCTTGTTAAGAGATTTGACGTACAAGATACTGCTCATGGTCTGTGGTACTTCTTTGAAAGTAAGAGTTTCCTTTCTGAAATTGAAGGAAACAAAATATATATATTCCACGGGTAAATGTTTTTAGTGCCCTTTCCCTCCATTTGGATTATTAAATACTAAGCTTTAAATAAAGACATTTTATGTAAGTTTATATTTAGACAATATAGCTGCTTGTTTTCTGTTGGGAAAAGAACAAATTTAAAACTTCTCTAATAAAACGTTATGGAAAAATTAAAACGCATAAGTGACAAAATCATTGCAACCCTCAGAAAATGGCACTGCTACTTTTCTAAGAGACTAGAGAGAAATTTGAGTGGAACCAAGTTTGTTATTGAGTACGGGTCTCTCCCTGACTTGAACACTTATTTTTCCAAGGAGGGGTTGGATATCATTTTAATTCTAGACTATGATTGAATACTTGGTTTCAAATGGGAATTCCCTGCCCCAGAATGAATCTGAATGTGCTCATCAGTAAAATAGGGATGAGGGATACAGGTCTCATCTGTGCACATCAAAGCCTCAAGAGAATATCAACAGGCTAGAGCAGGGTATGTGGCCCTAATCTTGCCTCTGGCTTCCTTTTTCCTGCCTGCTAGTGAACCTGAGAGATCAGGATGTCCTACAGCCCAGTTGGTGATGGCTCTCCGTCAAGGATGTGCTCCTGAAATAGCTGGGTGAAGCAATCCCAGGGACCACAGTGAGAAATGTAGGGACTCCTATCTCCTAACTCGTATTGAGTGGAGCCCTCCTTGGACTCCATACCTAAATTTTGGAGAAATTTAACATTTTTGAAGTTTGAAGTCCTGTCCATAAATATCATCTGAGCGTTCTGAAATAGGACCCAGTGGACCATGAAGTATATTTTAAAACTGCATGCACAGAGTTGAGGCTGTTTGACTTGTGGATGTTCATTTTGAGGGCTGTTTATTATAACTCTCTCCCAAGTAATGTTCACAGCCCGCCTCTCAGTGAATTCTGCTGACCCACTCCCTCTTACCAATACACAGGGCCTTAGAGAAACGAATTCTGCAGTATTAACATTCAGAGATTTTCTGTGGTTTTTATGTATATCAGTAATAGAAATCAGCAACAGAAATTTAAAGATGGATGGTTCTAAATTTTGAATGTACGTTGGAGTAAGAAAATAAGTGATATTTACTGTAGAGATATTTAAAAAGAAAAAAAAGAAAGAAAGCATTTTGAGGCTAGATTTCATTGTGCTTTGGTTGATTTTATATATTTAAAACCTGTTTATAAAACATATTTCTAACTATTTTCTCTCTATTCATGTTTGTTTTCTCTCTCTAATCAGTTTTAGTATTTTTTGGTGTAAGGCAGGTTTCCAAGAGTGAATTACCTACTCATAGCATTATAACTATAGGAGATAAGAGTTTAATGTACAGTGCTTTGAATTGTGACTGTTGCCCATGAGGGATTTACTCATAAAAATGAGATCATAATAAAAAGGTAATGGGACCAACAAGAAAATGGAACTCCTCATGTCTAAAGGGAGCACAGGTCAACCATAATTAAATTCTAGAAAGTTACAAGTACATATAAATATAATAAAGGATGGTAGAGATGGTTGATATAAAGAGATCATCATTATGGGTTAAGGATAAAGTTTTCATGGATCATGTTGGCTCCCATTAAAAAATGGTTCAATAACTATTGCTCAGTTCTGATCTCATTTTGACTTCTCCCATCATTTTCTATTCAGCCAATTCTCTGTAGCCATTGAGAAGGAGCTCAGAAGAAGAAAATTCTGCTGTATTATGGTTGGAAAGGTGCCTGGTAAATAATGAGAATTTTGGTACAACGGGCTCAGATTTTCTCAAAAATGTTGCAAAATCTCAACTGGATAATGTATTTTCTTATGTCACTTAATTGCAAAGAGTCATTGCCAAGTTCAGGTGCTTCCTATACAATCCTAATATGGCAAAGGAAGTAGCTTCTCTCCATTTTGTGCTCTGGACTATCTCCTAATCCCAAACTTCAAAAAATATATATTCAGCTATTAATAGAAATATACAATTCAAGATCACACTTGTTCCCCTGAAATTTCTCCATGATTTTTAACTGCTGAGATATGAAGGTAATCTTTTTTTATTTTCCATCCTCCTTTTTCCAAAGCTGTGTTTTTGTAATCCTAATATCTAATAATAAAATATGTATTTTTTGACTCTATCTCATTGACATCTGAATTATATGTAACCTAGAGCTATATAATGGAGCCAGACTTCTTTTGAGCTTACAGTTTTGGGAGCTGATCCTAGTAATAATTATTTCCTTACTTTTCACTGCATTTTTGTAGAAGTAACTTAATGGAAACTTTTAATAAGAAAAACAAAAGGAAGTATTTTTTAATTCACAAATTCCAAATTCCTAACTTAGGGAGTTGAGAAATAACCTAGATCTGCCATCTCATTTGACACTTGAAAAGTAGGTCTAATGTTTTTGGAAGAAAAATCTTTGTGTGTGTACATCATATGCATTCTCACAACTCTAAGTTCATTTGGAATTTGATGAATTAAAAGATGCTACCTGTTGTTTTTCTTATTGAGTTTCCATTAAAATATTTCTACCAAAAAAATGCAGTGAAAAGTAAGGAAATAACTCTTACTAGAATCAGCTGTGTCTAGCTCGATTACCTATGTCTAGATCCCAAAAATGTCAGCTAAAAAAATTAAATATATATGTATATATGTGTATATATGTATATACACACACATAAATGTGTACACACACACACATACAATATGCCTGCTGAAGACATTGCTATACAGTTTTAATATGTCAATCTTCTGACTTTATTTGCTCATTTCAAGTAGAATATAATTTAGGTGCAATTCTACATTAATTGTGTTTTATTCTTAAACAACCTGTTATAAAGAACACATTGAATGGAGTCTTAAAGTGAGATAATATGCACTCTGAGATCCTACAGAGAAAAAAAAGAAAACCCCTTTGTGGAGTTACTGGATAGTAACTCTATTTTGAGACAATATTGCTAACATGTTTTTGTTTTGTTTTGTTTTGTCTGACTGGGAAAAAAACTTTACTTTGTTTGGGGCAGTGGGCAGGGGTCCAGTCTCAGAACTTCTGGAACTCCTTCTCGGTGCCAGCAGCTTTGGTCACCTGGAGCACATTGAAGCACACCGTCTTGCTTAGGGGAGGGCACTCGCCCACTGTGACAGTGTCACCGATCTGGACGTCCCTGAAGCAGGGGGAAAGATGCACGGATACATTTCTGTGGCGCTTCTCGGAGCGGTTGTACTTTCGGATGCAGTGGAGGTAGTCTTAGAGGATGACAAGGGTTCTCTGCATCTTTACCTTGGTCATCACGCCAGACAGGATCCGCCCTTGGATGACAACATTACCAGTAAAAGGGCATTTCTTGTCATTGTAGGTGCCCTCGATGGCCTCCTTCGGTGTCTTGAAACCCAGACCAATGTTCCCGTTGTTATGCGGGAGCTTCTCCTTGCCAGTTTCTCCAAGCAGAACCCTCTTCTTATTTTGAAAGATGGTCGATTGCTTTTGGTAGGCACTCTCCACCTGAATGTCTGCCATCTTCCCCGCCGCCTGAAAAAATGTTTTAATATTTAAGAAAGGAAAAGATTCAGAAGATTTAAAAATCTCATGAAATCGTTGCTATAGCTTATAGATACGTGTTCTGATGGTAATTTCATAAGTTATTTTCAAATAATTTGTTCTAAGGTAACTTATTACATTAAAAAAGAACCCCATAAAAGATGTGTTTTATCTTGTACTTCACTCAGAATCACTTCTTTTCCTTGTTTCATTTAAATTCTCGGCTTTATATTGTCACAATGCTTGATTTTGTTTTACTTCTTGAAGTGCTTCGTGATCATATAACTGGGACTAAGTAGGAACTAAATGTACCTAAACTTAATGGTTGCTGCTCACCAACTACATAATTATTGTCAGGGTGGCTAAAAATGCAGAAAGTCTGTCAAATATAAAAGAAGCACACACAGGGAGCAGTGGTGGGGAAGATGGAAATCACAGCTGGAGGTAATGATTACTCTAAATGTCTTGCTACAGCAAACATAGCATTTGGAAATTCATGAACATTTCTTTTAAATGTGCAGAAGTCTTTGCAAAACAAACCATACATTAACTAAAACACTCATGACTGCACTGCCTACACACTAGGCCACCTGTAATTTTGGGGAAAGTTCCTTCTATGCAACATCAAAAGAAACAACCATAGATCTTTTATTTCAGAATTGGCTTTGGTGACAAATAAGTTGGAAGTAAAAATACAGATAGTTCCACTTGTCTGACACCCAATATTCAGTGCTATGCCACATAACTCTCCTAAAAAAATCGTTTATTTTTATGTGCACTATGTATCCAGTAATCATTTTTAAAATGTGGCCATCCTTTGCTAAATAATGCATAGTACATGAGTCTTTCTGCAATCTCTCATAAAAAATTAATCACCCCAGACCTATTCTTTAAAAATCCATTTGGGTTAGTAAACCCCTCTTTTGGGGAGAGGATTTGGCTTTTTTAGTAAAAAGGGAGGTTGACTCATATCCATTCCAGTTCATATGTTCCTCTGCTCTTCTAGTGCCACCATGAGCTACTGTTCACTTTGGTGCTGGCCACCCCACAGCTTCCTGGGACACAGAAGACAACCCCAGGACTGCAGTAACTGAGGGCTGAAGATGGAAGAATCACAATTGCCTTTATTCCTCTGACTCCTGGTAAGTGGTCAATAAATATTTTATGAATGAGTGAATGAAAAAAAAAAGAGAGAAACAGAGAAAGAAAAAAAGAAAGAAAGAAAGGAAGGAAGGAAGAAAAAGAATACCCTTTATTTTTCAAAATACACCCATGCAGTGCTACTGGGTTTCACTGAAGAAGTGGTATGAATGTTTGGCCTTTTCTTTCTTCACTTCTGCACTCCATTCTAAGTATAGTCAGAAGGCCTTTCCTGCCTGAGAAATGAGAGTCCGCTGTAAAGCCCTCTACCCCATTGTAGTCACTGTAGTTCACAGTCTTGGAACATGCTGCTTTTGTCCTATAGTGAAGGTTACATTTTGCAGGAGGGCTGTGGGTAATGATGGTGCTGAGATGGCTCTTCTCCTTACTCTATTAACCATTGTTTTCTCAAGGTAACAGTTTTGCAGCAATAAATTTCAATGTAATCTTCATTTTTAGCTGTTTGCAATTCTGTTGATGGTGTAGGAAATGAGAGTGGGGAAGAGGTCAAGGGAATATCAGTTCTACTCAAGGTCTCTATTCTAGATCAAGACGCTGTTGTCCCCGGAAAGTATAGATGTCATCATTCTCTTTTCAAGAGGAGTAAATGAAATTACAAAAAGTAACTTGTATCAACAAGGACCTACTGTGTAGCATGGGGAACTCTATTCAATACTCTGTAATAACCTATATGGGAAAAGAATCTGAAAAAGAATGGATATATATATATGTATAGCTAACTGAACCAGCTTGCTGTACAACTGAAACACAACATAGTCATCTATACTCCAATATAAAATAATGTAAAAAAAAAGAAAACTAAAAAACAGTAACTTGCAAGGTCTTCAGGTTGATGACTTACAGGGTAAGGACTGGAACCTAGGAGTGTCTAACTAGTGTTATTTCCATAATAGAGCACTTCTCCAAATCTTGAGAGAGTGAGGGAAGTAGGAGTCATTTGGAGCATAAAGGTAGTTTGCGGCGAGCCGCCTCCGACCAGCAGAATGACGAGTCGCCACACGCAAGATTCTTCTCGTATCACACTTTATTGGAGCACAGCTTGGTTAAAGAAAAGATGGAAGGAAGACGCCGCAATCCTATAGCAGTCTGCTTATATAGGGATTAAGAACATGTGTCGCTCTGTGATTGGCCTTCGCCGATGGTGCGACTTGTGAGCCAGCATCGGATAGGTCGCTACTTTAAAACCTCATTAGTATACTTAGCGCAAGCGCAGTGGCCACAGGAAGGATGATTCAGCTTACTTCAGCTTCCTGCTGCGTGGCAGTTAGCTGACCGCGCCCTACATCTCCCCCTTTTTTATTTACTAGAATCACCAAGCAGAATGTAGCCCGTACAAGTGTTCACCTCATGATGTGCTCACTGTTCGAGGGCAGCCTTCCGTTGGCATGTCTGAGACACCTTCCTGCGTGCAATGCCAACAAGGGCTGCAGGGTGCAAAGGCTGACTCAGAATAAGTTTTGATTCCCTATAGAGGTGCAATGGCAACAGGGCCTCTCCGTGCAAGGGCAATCCATTCGAATTGTTTAGGACGGAGATCCAGGCTGCGGGAGAATCACCTTCACTAACAGCCAAAAGTGCTTGAGTGAGTAGGACCTTATCTCGATGTGCCCTGACGCGCATGCGACAGACCAACTAGAGACATATTATAATCCCAAATATACAGCAGAACCGGCATGGGAACTGGCCAGGTCCGGCTAATTCCCCAGAACGTCATATTCTCTGCCCTAAGCAAGGGAAGAATCATCAGGAACATCCAGCTCAGCATCTTCTCTGAAGTTTTCTTCAACAATTCTCGTCAGTCTTGATGGCACCCAGATCGGATCTTGATCCTGTGGGGAGACACAAAGAGATCCCCTGGATCGAGTAATAACACGATCCGGGCCCTTCCATTGATTGGACAACACATCTTTCCACATCACTTTGCCATAATTTTTATGGTTTGTTGCCACATGGCGTTCAGCAGAGGTTTCTTTATCATCATTTAAATGTAAAAAATTTATGGTAAATAAGGCAAGTGAAAGTCTCTGTCTAGGGGTACAGTTCTCTGCGATTCCCCCTTTTTGTTTTATTAAGAGTTCTTTAAACGTGCGATTTGTGCGTTCTATAATTCCTTGTCCTTGTGGATTATAGGGCAAGCCTGTAATATGAATCACCTGCATTTTTTGACAAAAAAGAGCAAAGCTTTTGGAAGTATAGGCTGGGCCATTATCAGTCTTAATCTTAGCGGGTTTGCCCCACGCTGCCCAAGCTTCAAGGCAGTGGGTAATAACATTTTGAACCTTTTCTCCAAAAAGAGGCGTGGCATGTACCACTCCAGAACAGGTATCCACTGAAACATGTACATATTGGAGCGTTCCAAAGGAGGAAACATGGGTAACATCCATTTGCCATAATTCATTTGGAAGAATGCCTCTGGGGTTAACCCCAGTCTTTTGGGTAGGCAAAAATTGGGCGCAAGCAGAACAACTCTTCACAATATTCCTAGCCAAAGCTCTGGTAATGTTAAATTTTTTTCTTAAGACTGTAGATGACACATGATATAGCTTATGAAACTCTTGAGCCTGTGTCGTAGAGTCTAGCGCTGTTAGAGCGCGTGTGGCCAGATCAACTTGTTCATTAGCTTTAGCCATGGGGCCGGGTAACAAAGAATGAGCCCGAATATGGGTAATATAAAAGGGATGTTGACGATGTAATATTTGACATCTTATTCCTGTCAACAAGGAAGCTACAGTGCTAGATGTTTTAACAAAAGAAATAACTTCTAAGTGCTTAACAGCATTCACCACATATAAGGAATCAGAAATTAAATTAAAAGGCTCTTGAAAGCGTCTAAAAACTTCTAAAACTACTTGACATTCAACCACTTGAGGAGCATCAGGTCGACATTCAATGATCACTGGTTGTTTTCCTTGGACCATATAAGCTCCTTTTCCCGTTTTAGACCCGTCTGTATAAATGGTCAAAGCATTAAACAGTGGCTGATCTACAGTAATTCTTGGGAATACAACAGGTTGTTGAGTCACAAACTTCAAAAGTTCACTCTTTGGCAAATGATTATCAATAATACCAGAAAATATACATATAAGTATGGACCACTCGGAAGTAGTTGCTGCTAGCACTTCTACTTGATCTTTCGTATATGGGACTACAAGCCTTTCGGGCGTTCTTGCAAAAGAGGAAACACATTGCTTAATACCCAATAAGGCGACCTCGGCAACCATAGATGGGTAATGTGACAAAGTTCTCATTCCCATAGATTTGGTGTGAATCCACAATAAAGGTCCACTTTGCCAAAGAACACCAGTTGGAAACCCCAAGGTAGGAAGAATACACATCCAAACAGGTTGAGAATCATCACAGCGTTCTAATTGTGCATTTGTAATAGCTTGTTCTACCTTTTGAAGTGCCTGATGGGCTTCTGGGGTCAATTGGCGTGGGGAATTAAGATCAGGATTTCCCTCTAATACACTAAACAAAGGTTTTAGATCCAAGCGGGTTAAACTTAAATATGGCCGAATCCAATTCACATCTCCAAGTAACCTTTGAAAATCATTTAATGTTTTTAAGCAATTAGTCCTAATCTCAATTTTTTGAGGTACTATCTTATTCCTATGTACAGTAGCTCCTAAAAAATTTACAACATCTCCCTTCTGTATTTTTTCGGGAGCAAGAAATAATCCCCTATTCCCTAAATATTTGATCAAAACGCCTAAGGCCTGTTCAAGCAACTCCATACAAGGGGCTGACAATAAAACATCATCCATATAGTGAATAATCCTAACTTTAGGAAATTCATTTCTTACTGGTTGCAAGGCCATGTCAACATAAAGTTGGCACATAGTAGGACTATTGGCCATACCTTGAGGGAGCACAACCCAATGATATCTCTTATCGGGCTGTTCATGATTAACAGAGGGCAGAGTAAAGGCAAATCTTTCTTTATCTCGACTATTCAAAGGAATAGAAAAGAAACAATCTTTAATATCTACTGCTATAACAGGCCAGTTTCGCGGAAGAGCTGTCAATACTGGCAAACCGCGCTGTATAGGCCCCATAATTTGCATTTGCTGGTTTATAGCTCGCAGATCATGAAGCAAACGCCATTTCCCTAATTTTTTCTTAATAACAAAAATCGGAGTATTCCAGGGTGACTGGGAGGGTTCTAAATGCCCTAATTGTAGCTGCTCATCCACTAGTTTGGATGCCGCCTCCAGCTTTTCCTTTGACAAAGGCCACTGAGGTACCCACACAGGTGTTGTGGTCCTCCATGTAATAGGAATCATAAACTCAGTGACCCTTGAGAAAAACCCAAGCCTCGGCGGTTTAAATTTCCGCGGGCTTCTATAGGGGCGGTCATGCCTTGTAACTTACGTCCTATCCCTCTATTAGGTATAAATCCCGATTTAAGCATAATATTTTGTGCGACTTCAGAATAATCATTAGTAAGTCTAAGTTTCATTTGACTTTGTACATCTCTTCCCCATAAATTAAATGGCAATCCCTCAACCACAAAGGGTTGAAATCTTCCCTTCTGATCTTTAGAGATCCAAGTTAATTCCTTGGAGCTAACTTTGGGTGTCTGTGCATATCCTAGACCTTGCAAGGTTTGAGAAGACACCTGTAGAGGCCAGGAGTCTGGCCAATCTCTGGTGGTTATAATGCTCCGATCTGCTCCAGTATCTACCAAACCTGAAAATGTTTTCCCTTCTACGCTTAGACTCATCATAGGACGATCATCAAGGGATAATGACAAAAAGGCTAAATCAATTCCAGTGGATCCAAAACCCTTGGATCCTCGTTCTGCAGAACATGCGGGATAATTTTCATGAAAAGAGGGCAAAATTAACAATTGAGCTATCCGATCACCAGGGGCTATAGTAATGATCCCTCTGGGGGATTGACACATTACCTTAATAACTCCGATATAATCAGGATCAATCACTCCGGGGAGGACAATAAGTCCTTTCAAAATAGAGGAGGATCGTCCTAACACCAACCCAACCGTCCCTCTAGGTAGTGGTCCTTTCATGTCTGTATCTATGGGCTGTATGCCCATGGTTATTGTTAATACCATTCTGGAGGTGGCACGGAGGTCCAACCCTGCGGAGCCTGACGTGGCTCGCCTTGGGGTCGGAGTGGCTGAAGGTTCACACTCTCGTGGGCCCCAAAAATCTTCGGGCCCTGGGACCGGGGGCCCGTTATCCCGTTTTTTGAATTGGCTGTATGGATATTTCTTGGATTAGCTACCTGTGCAGCGGGCTGAATGGGCTGCCCATTTATATCTTTAACAGATCTACATTCATTAGCCCAATGTTTTCCTTTTTTGCATCTAGGACAAGTTCCTGGAACTCTTTGAGCTTGTAGCATTTTAGGTCTCGCACCTGCATTTTTGCACTGTTTCTTAATGTGCCCAGGCTTTCCACATTGGAAACAAACCCCTGACTTGGCAGGGTTCTGTACACTGTGGGCGGCAGCCAGCACAGCCGCAGCAAGCCCTGTATTAGACAAAGGCCCTCCGATCTCTCTACATGCTTTCATCCAGGTTTCAATGCCCTTCCCTTTATAAGGTGTTATCGCTCTGCGACACTCTTTTGTGCATTGTTCATAAACTAATTGTTTTACTAATGGCATAGCCTCATCTACATTACCAAAAATCCGTCCGGCAGCCTCCATCATTCTAGCTACAAAATCGGAAAATGGTTCTGTGCCGCCCTGTATAATCTTGGTTAAATTCCCTGAAACTTCTCCTTTGTTGGGGAGGGCTCGCCAGGCCCGCATGTTAATTTCGTTTATTTGGCTGTAAACTTGCACAGGGAACATGGTCTGATTATTTATCCATTGTCCCTGTCCCAACAGCATGTCAACATTCCAGGCCGGCTGCCCATTGGCAGCATTCTCCCGCGCCTGACTATGTGCTAGGTCAGACACGATTGATTTCCAATCTAGGTATTGCCCCATCGTTAAGCAAGCGCGGGCAATATCCTGCCAGTCTGTAGGTGTTAACGCATTTCGCGTGAGGCGCTGCAACAACATGATAGTGTAATTGGCGGACACGCCATCTCTTTTAGCCGCTTCTGCAAGATCCCTAATGAGCTTATGATCTATCATCTCACAATATCGTTGGCGTGTAGCTGGATCTTCAAACACGGGGAAAGCAGTGGCCAACTGGGACCATGCTTCCCGAGGAATAAAAGTACACTTTGGCATAGGAGGAGGAGCATTAGCTGCCGCAACTGCGGTGGAGGCCTGAGCAGGGGCGGAAGCTCTAGCCTCCGCAGGATTAAAATATGGTGGGCTAGCGAGCGGCGGCATGTACCAATGCCCATACCGCTCTTGTTCATATGCCGCGGCCGCTCCTTCTAAATCTTCCTCCTCTCTAGGATTTAATTCATCTTGAAACAAATATAATTTCTTAAACTCATCTAGGATTGGATATAATCCTGGCACCGTTTCTTGCTTTTCCTTTTGTTTTCTTTTTTCTCTTTTCATAATTTCAGGCCTGTCTACCGTAGTCCCTGTTTGTTCATTCTCTGATGCGCTATCTTGACACATGCTAAGAGCCTTGCGTCCTCGTTGAATAATTTCTTCACATTTTCCTTCCTTTAGGCAAGAAAGTATCATGCTCCACAAGGGGAGAGCGCCTCGAGAAAGTTCTCCCCTTGTGTTACACTCCTCTAGGTCTTTTCCGAGTTTTTCCCATGACGGAACAGTCAAGCTGCCTGATACCCCAAACCACGGCGCGGCACTTTCGATATCTTGTAGCAGCCTACTTATGGTTTTATGAGAGAGCTTTAGCCCTCAGTCCCTTAAAAGGGCTTGAATAGGCTCATGAAAATCAGTTGTAGGCTCCGCGGACGAACTATTCCCCATTTTGCGCCCTTATCTACGAGCGACTTATTAATTTGGAAAAATGCTTGACTTATTTATCGGCCAGGGAAGACACACTCGATCGGGCTGGTGGCACCGTAGCCACAAGCAAACGAAAAATATGAGAAACACTAAAAGGACAAAAGCGAAAGTAAAAACTTCAGGCTCCAAACCCCCGAAAAACATACCTGACTGGACTACTCACCGACGGTTCACTCCGTGTGTCGAGTTCTGAATCGGTCCTCCATGCAGGGCGCGAAGTTCCCGGGTTTTGGCACCAAATGCGGCGAGCCGCCTCCGACCAGCAGAATGACGAGTCGCCACACGCAAGATTCTTCTCGTATCACACTTTATTGGAGCACAGCTTGGTTAAAGAAAAGATGGAAGGAAGACGCCGCAATCCTATAGCAGTCTGCTTATATAGGGATTAAGAACATGTGTCGCTCTGTGATTGGCCTTCGCCGATGGTGCGACTTGTGAGCCAGCATCGGATAGGTCGCTACTTTAAAACCTCATTAGTATACTTAGCGCAAGCGCAGTGGCCACAGGAAGGATGATTCAGCTTACTTCAGCTTCCTGCTGCGTGGCAGTTAGCTGACCGCGCCCTACAGTAGTTACTGCATAGGGCTGTGTGGAAAGCATGGGGAATTTTGGCTAGCAACTTTCAAGGAATTGACATCTTAGGGACATGGAAGCGTGGCATGGCTTTAGCCAGAGAAGATCTTGCAAACTGAGCAGTTTATGACGATTATTGTGAGGTCAGGTGATTTTCCACTGAGACCAAGTGCAGAAGTCTCTTGAGTGTTGTGGCTTCCTGGTGTCATTTTAAAATAAAACCCATTTCATGGAATTGTAAAGATCAGTTAAAACGTATTTGAGAGAAGAAATCTGAAAACAACAAGGAACCATTGAAACACTGTTGTTATTTTTTCACTAGTCTGGAAGGCTAGAAATCAATACCTACGGAGGTTTAGCCTCTTTTCAGAATATATATCAGGATTTGGAAATTATTTGAGGTCAGTGTTT
This sequence comes from Tursiops truncatus, assembly GCF_011762595.2. Taxonomy (NCBI): domain Eukaryota; kingdom Metazoa; phylum Chordata; class Mammalia; order Artiodactyla; family Delphinidae; genus Tursiops; species Tursiops truncatus. The sequence continues at coordinate 23,193,352 of NC_047037.1, read as the reverse complement.
CCCAAAGACTGTTCTAAGGAGGTTATTTCCACGTGATGCAAGTACATGTTGTGGTTAAACATGTTTGGGAAACACAGTTAAACACAGCTTACAGAGAGCCTTCAGTTTGTTCATGTACACTCTCCAAGGGTAGGAGCCCTGTTTACCAGAATTCTTTGAACTTGGGCCCTTTATACTTAAAGAATCACTAAAGAGATAAATGCCTTCCAGAATCAACAGAACTTCATGTCCCATATTCAAAACATTAAAATCTGAACTAACAAAGAGATTGTTGGTTCCTAGAAACGCCCTGTTACCTCTTTACTGATAACAAAACTTACTGATTAATATTTTACTGTGTAAATACTGTGGCCTCTTTCATCTGTATCTTAGCAGAACCCTTTCTAAATAGCCTTTTGTAATTTGTTGATTTATGATTACATAGTCCAACCTCACCTTTGCTGCTGAGAGCTGAGGGCCCTCCTCTCTGCTGACCATGGGGCAGGGATTTGACGGGGTTCATATGCATAAGGAATCCTGGTTTTGATGTGATGAGGAACTGGAGTGTGGAGTCTCCAACGTTTGGGTGAAAAACGGTCCCCTTTGTCCTCTGTAACACAGGTCTTATAAGTGACGACATCTTTTTTAAAAAATCTGACAGTGCAGTAGGTTTTTCTACACCAAACAGGACTAGTATCCACAGACCTATCTTTTTTTTTTTTTTTTTTTGCGGTACGCGGGCCTCTCACTGCTGTGGCCTCTCCCGTTGCGGAGCACAGGCTCCGGACGTGCAGGCTCAGCAGCCGCGGCTCACGGGCCCAGCCGTTCCGCGGCATGAGGGATCTTCCCGGACTGGGGCACGAACCCGTGTCCCCTGCATCGGCAGGCGGACTCCCAACCACTGTGCCACCAAGGAAGCCCACAGACCTATCTTGAGAAATGCCATTTTATTCCAATGATACATCTTTTCAAATGAGAAAAATCAGTGCCAGAATAGGTAAGCTCTTTGCTCAAAGAAGACAGAAGCTGGCATCTCTGTAGGGGAGTAGTTATCAGTTTGGAAGGATCATAAGAAGTTTCCTCAGTTTGCTTGTTCTTTTCCAAAAGAAAATTGATATCCTCATTACTTAAAAGAGAAAGTGAGCCTAGAGCTTAAAGGATGAAATCATTATCTTTGACAGGCTGAAAATATCCAAACCGAAATTTGCCCAAATACAAATTTCTGAGCTGGAAAAGAAAAATAAAAACTGTCTCTAGCAGATTCTGGGAAGAATTTTTTTATATAGCTCCCCAAAATTTCTACCACCGTATAGTACCAGGCAATAAAGATGAGAGTGTGTATAGCACAGACTCACGAAGGAATGTGAAGTGAGCACAGCCATGGCTTCTGATGCCTGTGTTTGTGGGTCAGTAATACTTACAGGTCCCCATAGACCTGCAAGGGAAGCCCCCATTTATTTATTTAAATTAGTTTTACAATACTGTGTGGGGAAGCCTCCATTTTGAACACTATTGTTCATTCAGAAAAACTGATTATCTTGTTGAAACATATGAATTTTTTTTGCATTCTACTAGTCTCTTTTTTGTTTTCTTGCACAGAAAAATGATGATGAAGTACCATGCAAACTCCAGAGTTCTTTGATAATTCACAATCGAAGGTTTCTTTCTTTTAGGAAATGGAACAGTAATATGATGAGCCAGAGGTTAGCGAGGGGGACACAGTTGTTTCATTTGAAAATATTTAATTTAGCTATTTTAATAAGTAGGAATTTCCTACAGCAAAATTTTCAGGAAATGATATTTTTATTTTTGGGACAATGTTGCCCGCACTTCTCTCCTCCAGTCTGAGCAGCATCTTCATAGATGAATGATCAGTTCGGATGGGGCTTTAACAATAATGGGCACATGTAAAAGACACATCCTTAAATTAGAACTTAAGCCAGTCCACCTCTTTACTCCCTTTGTTGGCTGATGATTCATGTTCATTATCTCAGTTTTAATGCACTCGCCGTCAGGAACTTTGTTTAAACTGAGCTCTGAGAAAGATCTGCCAGCGAAGTTGATTTCCTGACTCTGATGCTGAAACATCTGATGACACAGACAAAAATTCTCCGGAATATTCTCAGCCTGACAACACTAGGAAAGGATATTCTGTTGATATATTGCATTGGCCAAAAAGTTTGTTTGGGTTTTCTGTATCATCTTATGGAAAAACCCGAACAAACTTTTTGGCCAAGCCAATACTGTCTCCGAGAGCAGGGCTTAGGTCTCGAATTTCAGGACTTACTGCTTGATTCCGTGAGAAGACATTCTGCAAGAATTTGTTACCCACTACAGCATCTCCACTCCTCAAGCCAGTGGTTTCTCTCTGTGGCACCACCATTCTTCCAGAGACACACTATGGGACCCCTCTTTCACTCTTCCCTATCTGCTATTCCATTTAGTTTGTGTATTAGTTTATTCATCATACATTTGTTGAGAAGTTGTTATGCTCTCTAATACTGTTTCGGGCTAAGAGAAAAACTTAGAAATTAAGAAAACATTTTCGAGGACAGAATAGAGCAAAGACTTTGATCACAATGAATCAGAAAAACTGCAAATGTTTCAAGTTCATCCTCATGCCCAGCGAAAGTTCATTTAGCTTTGGTTCTGACCATTAGTACTTGATTTTTGGCTTCCTACACAGAACGTTAACCCTTTATATATTGAAATAGTCCTGTTGTATGATTAACTACTTCAGGTGCAGCTAATTCTCAATCTTTTACATGTATCAAAGAAATCAACACTTAAAAGTTTTCTCTTACAGATCAAGAGGCAGAACTTATTTCATACATCCTTCTGGTTTTACAAACCGCAATGTTAAGAAATAGAAAAACTTGAGTTCTTCTGCACTGAAATAAATAACACTGTTTAGTGCATTCTTCATGACCAGTGCTTCCTTAGCAGAATATTGTAAAACAACTCAGAAGAACTCTTTGCAAACTGGGCTGCACGATACCATCTTAAAACATTAATTTTATTTTACAGATTAGTACATGACACTGTCAATTGCTCAGATTTCTATGGGTGCACAACACTAATGTCAATAGTAGATTTAGACCTTAGAAATATATTTATTAGAGGAGAAATATTCATGAAACATTGATAAACTTTGATATTTCAGTTTTGAGAGTAATATTAATTTCTTATTCCAAACCATTATAGACTAGTAACTTAATTCAAGGGAATATTCTACATTATTTGTTGATATATATGAATTTATAAACCATGGGATGTCAGTCACAAGAATTTAAGCATTCTTACAGGTTACTATATTTTATTTGCAGGATCACTGAAATGTTAATATACTTATTAAGCACAGTGAAACATATACTTTTATTCCTTGAGTCACTATTTCTTTGGGACTATAGCTATAAGTTTATATTTATTTTCAAATAGATTTTTTAACAACTTTATTGGAGTATAATCGCTTTACAATGGTGTGTTAGTTTCTGCTTTATAAAAAAGTGAATCAGTTATACATATATATATGTTCCCATATCTCTTCCCTCTTGCGTCTCCCTCCCTCCCACCCTCCCTATCCCAGCCCTCTAGGTGGTCACAAAGCACCGAGCTGATCTCCCTGTGCTATGCGGCTGCTTTCCACTAGCTATCTATTTTACGTTTGGTAGTGTATATATGTCCATGCCACTCTCTCACTTTGTCCCAGCTTACCCCTCCCCCTCCCCATGTCCTCAAGTCCATTCTCTATGGGCTTTTAAACATTGTCTCTCATTTCTACTACATTTCACTGGATAACTCCTCCCTTCCCCTTTTTGGATTTTCAAAAGGAATATATTTATTTTTATTGAGGTAAACTTTTTTTTTTAATTTTTGAATTTTATTTTATTTATTTTTTTATATAGCAGGTCCTTATTAGTCATCAGTTTTATACAAATCAGTGTATACATGTCAATCCCAATCACCCAATTCATCACACCACCACCACAACCCCCCACCGCTTTCCCCCCTTGGTGTCCGTATGTTTGTTCTTTACATCTGTGTCTCTATTTCTGCCCTGCAAACCAGTTCATCTGTACCCTTTTTCTAGGTTCCACATATATGCGATATTTGTTTTTCTCTTTCTGGCTTACTTCACTCTGTATGACAGTCTCTAGATCCATCCATGTCTCAACAAATGACCCAATTTCGTTCCTTTTTATGGCTGAGTGATATTCCATGGTATATACGGACCACATCTTCTTTATCCATTCGTCTGTCGATGGGCATTTAGGTTGCTTCCATGACCTGGCTATTGTAAATAGTGCTGCAATGAATATTGGGGTGCATGTGTCTTTTTGAATTGTGGTTTTATCTGGGTATATGCCCAGTAGTGGAATTGCTGGATCATATAGTAATTCTATTTTTAGCTTTTTAAGGAACCTCCATACTGTTCTCCATAGTGGCTGTATCAATTTACATTCCCACCAACAGTACAAGAGGGTTCCCTTTTCTCCACACCCTCTCCAGCATTTGTTGTTTGTAGATTTTCTGATGATGCCTATTCTAACTGGTGTGAGGTGATACCTCATTGTAGTTTTGATTTGCATTTCTCTAATAATTAGTGATGTGGAGCAGCTTTTCATGTGCTTCTTGGCCATCTGTATGTCTTCTTTGGAGAAATGTCTATTTAGGTCTTCTGCCCATTTTTGGATTGGGTTGTTTGTTTCTTTAATATTGAGCTGCATGAGCTGTTTATATATTTTGGAGTTTAATCCTTTGTCCGTTGACTCGTTTGCAAATATCTTCTCCCATTCTGAGTGTTGTCTTTTCGTCTTGTTTATGGTTTCCTTTGCTGTGCAAAAGCTTTTAAGTTTCATTAGGTCCCATTTGTTTATTTTTGTTTTCATTTCCATTACACTAGGAGATGGATCAAAAAAGATCTTGCTGTGATTTATGTCAAAGAGTGTTCTTCCTATGTTTTCCTCTAAGAGTTTTATAGTATCCAGTCTTACATTTAGGTCTCTAATCCATTTTGAGTTTATTTTTGTGAATGGTGTTAGGGAGTGTTCTAATTTCATTCTTTTCCATGTAGCTGTCCAGTTTTCCCAGCACCACTTGTTGAAGAGACTGTCTTTTCTCCACTGCATATCCTTGCCTCCTTTGTCATAGATTAGTTGACCATAGGTGCGTGGGTTTACCTCTGGGCTTTCTATCTTGTTCCATTGATCTATGTTTCTGTTTTTGTGCCAGTACCATATTGTCTTGTTTACTGTAGCTTTGCAGTATAGTCTGAATTCAGGGAGTCTGATTCCACCAACTCCGTTTTTTTCCCTCAAGACTGCTTTGACTATTCGGGGTCTGTTGTGTCTCCACACAAATTTTAAGATTTTTTGTTCTAGTTCCGTAAAAAATGCCATTGGTAATTTGATAGGGATTGCATTGAATCTGTAGATTGCTTTGGGTAGTATAGTCATTTTCACAATGTTGATTCTTCTAATCCAAGAGCATGGTATATCTCTCCATCTGTTGGTATCATCTTTAATTTCTTTCATCAGTGTCTTATAGTTTTCTGCATACAGGTCTTTTGTCTCCCTAGGAAGGTTTATTCCTAGGTATTTTATTCTTTGTGTTGCAGTGGTAAATGGGAGTGTTTCCTTAATTTCTCTTTCACATTTTTCATCATTAGTGTATAGGAATGCAAGAGATTTCTGTGCATTAATTTTGTATCCTGCAACTTTACCAAATTCATTGATTAGCGCTACTAGTTTTGTGGTAGCATCCTTAGGATTCTCTATGTATAGTATCATGTCATCTGTAAACAGTGACAGCTTTACTTCTTCTTTTCCAATTTGTATGCCTTTTATTTCTTTTTCTTCTCTGATTGTGGTGTCTAGGAGTATGTTTAATAATGCTATGTTGAATAATAGTGGTGAGAGTGGACATCCTTGTCTTGTTCCCGATCTTAGAGGAAATGCTTTCAGTTATTCACTATTGAAAATGATGTTTGCTGTGGGTTTGTCGTATATGGCCTTTGTTTGTTGAGGTAGGTTCCCTCTATGCCCACTTTCTGGAGAGTTTTTATCATAAATGGGTGTTGAATTTCTTCAAAAGCTTTTTCTGCATCTATTGAGATGATCATATGGTTTTTATTCTTCAATTGGTTAATATGGTGTATCACATTGACTGATTTGTGTGTATCGAAGAATCCTTGCATCCCACTTACATCAAGTGGGATAAATCCCACTTGATCATGGTGTATGATTCTTTTAATGTGTTGTTGGATTCTGTTTGCTAGTATTTTGTTGAGGATTTTTGTATCTATATTCATCAGTTATATTGGTCTGTAATTTTCTTTTTTTGTAGTATCTTTGTCTGACTTTGGTATCAGGGTGATGGTGGCCTCATAGAATGAGTTTGGGAGTGTTCCTTCCTCCGCAATTTTTGGAAGAGTTTGAGAAGGATAGGTGTTAGCTCTTCTCTAAATGTATGATAGAATTCACTTGTGAAGCCATCTGGTCCTGGACTTTGGTTTGTTGGAAGATTTTTAATCACAGTTTCAATTTCATTACTTGTGATTGGTCTCTTCATAGTTTCTATTTCTTCCCGGTTCAGTCTTGGAAGGTTATACCTTTCTAAGAGTATGTCCATTTCTTCCAGGTTGTCCATTTTATTGGCATAGAGTTGCTTGTACTAGTCTCTTAGGATGCTTTGTATTTCTGCGGTGTCTGTTGTAACTTCTCCTTTTTCATTTCTAATTTTATTGATTTGAGTCCTCTCCCTCTTTTTCTTGATGAGTCTGGCTAATGGTTTATCAATTTTGTTTATCTTCTCAAAGAACCAGCTTTTAGTTTTATTGATCTTTGCTATTGTTTTCTTTGTTTCTATTTCATTTATTTCTGCTCTGATCTTTATGATTTCTTTCCTTCTGCTAACTTTGGGTTTTGTTTGTTCTTCTTTCTCTAGTTCCTTTAGGTGTAGGAGACCTACACCTAAGTTGTTTATTTGAGATTTTTCTTGTTTCTTGAGGTAGGCTTGTATAGCCATAAACTTCCCTCTTAGAACTGCTTTTGCTGCATCCCATCGGTTTTGGATTGTCATGTTTTCAATGTCATTTGTCTCTAGGTATTTTTTGATTTCCTCTGATTTCTTCAATGATATCTTGATTATTTAGTAACGTATTGTTTAGCCTCCATGTGTTTGTGTTTTTTACATTTTTTTCCCCTGTAATTCATTTCTAATCTCATAGCGTTGTGGTCAGAAAAGGTGCTTGATATGATTTCAATTTTCTTAAATTTACTGAGGCTTGATTTGTGACCCAAGATGTGATTTATCCTGGAGAATGTTCCATGCGCACTTGAGAAGAAAATGTAATATGCTGTTTTTGGATGGAATGTCCTATAAATATCAATTAAATCTATCTCGTCTATTGTGTCATTTAAAGCTTCTGTTTCCTTATTTATTTTCATTTTGGATGATCTGTCCATTGGTGTAAGTGAGGTGTTAAAGTCCCCCACTATTATTGTGTTACTGTTGGTTTCCTCTTTTACAGCTGTTAGCAGTTGCCTTATGTATTGCTGTGCTCCTATGTTGGGTGCATATATATTTATAATTATTATATCTTCTTGGATTGATCCCTTGATCATTATGTAGTGTCCTTCCTTGTCTCTTGTAACATTCTTTATTTTAAAGTGTATTTTATCTGATATGAGTATTGCTACTCCAGCTTTCTTTTGATTTCCATTTGCATGGAATATCTTTTTCCATCCCCTCACTTTCAGTTTGTATGTGTCCCTAGGTCTAAAGTGGGTCTCTTGTAGACAGCATATAGATGGTCTTGTTTTTGTATCCATTCAGCAAGCCTGTGTCTTTTGGTTGGAGCATTTAATCCATTCACGTTGAAGGTAATTATCGATATGTATGTTCCTATGATCATTTTGTTAATTGTTTTCGGTTTGTTTTTGCAGGTCCTTTTCTTCTCTTGTGTTTCCCACTTAGAGAAGTTCCTTTAGCAGTTGTTGTAGAGCTGGTTTGGTGATGCTGAATTCTCTTAGCTTTTGCTTGTCTGTAAAGCTTTTGATTTCTCCATCAAATCTGAATGAGATCCTTGCTGGGTAGAGTAATCTTGGTTGTAGGTTCTTCCCTTTCATCACTTTAAGTATATCATGCCCCTCCCTTCTGGCTTGTAGAGTTTCTGCTGAGAAATCAGCTGTTAACCTTATGGGAGTTCCCTTGTATGTTATTTGTCATTTTTCCCTTGCTGCTTTCAATAATTTTTCTTTGTCTTTAATTTTTGCCAGTTTGATTACTATGTGTCTTGGTGTGTTTCTCTTTGGGTTTATCCTGTGTGGGACTCACTGCACTTCCTGGACTTGGATGGCTATTTCCTTTCCCATATTAGGGAAGTTTTTGGCTAAAATCTCTGCAAATATTTTCTCTGGTCCTTTCTCTTTCTCTTCTCCTTCTGGGACCCCTATAATGTGCATTTTGTTGCATTTAATGTTGTCCCAGAGATCTCTTAGGCTGTCTTCATTTCTTTTCATTCTGATTTCTTTATTCTGTTCCACAGCAGTGAATTCCACCATTCTGTCTTCCAGGTCACTTATCCGTTCTTCTGCCTCAGTTATTCTGCTATTGATTCCTTCTAGTGTATTTTTCATTTCAGTTATTGTATTGTTCATCTCTGTTTGTTTGTTCTTTAATTCTTCTAAGTCTTTTTAAAACATTTCTTTCATCTTCTCGATCTTTGCCTCCATTCTTTTTCAGAGGTCCTGGATCATCTTCACTATCATTATTCTGAATTCTTTTTCTGGAAGGTTGCCTATCTCCACTTCATTTAGTTGTTTTTCTGGGGTTTTACCTTGTTTCTTCATCTGGTACATAGTCCTCTGCCTTTTCATCTTGTCTACCTTTCTGTGAATGTGGTTTTTGTTCCACAGGCTGCAGGATGGTAATTCTTCTTGCTTCTGCTGTCTGCCCTCTGGTGGATGAGGCTATGTAAGAGGCTTGTGCAGGTTTCCTGATGGGAGGGACTGGTGGTGGGTAGAGCTGGGTGTTGCTCTGGTGGTCAGAGCTCAGTAACACTTTTATCTGCTTGACTGCTGATGGGTGGGGCTGGGTTCCCTCCATGTTGGTTGTTTGGCCTGAGGCAACCCAACACTGGAGCCTACCTGGGCTCTTTGATGGGGCTAATGGCAGGCTCTGGGAGGGCTCATGCCAAGAAGTACTTCCCAGAACTTCTGCTGCCAGTGTCCTTGTCCCCACGGTGAGCCACAGCCACTGCCCACCTCTGCAGAAGACCCTCCAACACTAGCAGGTAGGTCTGGTTCAGTCTCCCCTGGGGTCACTTCTTCCCCTGGGTCCCACTGTGCACACTACTTTGTGTGTGCCCTCCAAGAATGGAGTCTCTGTTTCCTCCAGTGCTGTTGAAGTTCTGCAATCAAATCCCACTAGGCTTCAAAGTCTGATTCTCTAGGAATTCCTCCTCCCGTTGCTGGACCCCCAGGTTGGGAAGCCTGATGTGGGGCTCAGAACCTTCTCTACAGTGGGTGGACTTCTGTGGTATAAGTGTTCTCCAGTCTGTGAGTCACCCACCCAGCAGTTATGGGGTTTGATTTTACTCTGATTGTGCCCCTCCTACCATCTCATTGTGACTTCTCCTTTGTCTTTGGATATGGGGTATCTTTTTTGCTGAGTTCCAGTGTCTTCCTGTCAATGATTGTCCAGCAGCTAGTTGTGATTCTGGTGTTCTCACAAGAAGGAGTGAGAACATGTCCTTCTACTCCACCATCTTGGTTCAGGCTTTTCTCAAGGTAAATTTCTTATAATGTACAGATCTTAAGTACATAGTTCAATGAGTTTTGACAGATGTCTACATCCACATAACCACTATTCCAGTCAGGGCACAGAGCATTTCCATCACTCCAGAAAATTCTTTCTCCAACTTCTTGTCAATTCTTGCTCCCATAGGCATCCACATTTATGATTTCTATAGGTATACGTTATTTTTGTCTGCTCTTGAGCTTCATATAAACTGAATCATAAAATATGCATTCTTTCTTTTTTCTGACCTCATCTGTATAATATCTGTTTGTAGGATTCAAGCATGTTATTGCATGTATCACTAGTTGTTTCTTTTTTGTTACTGAGTAACATCCTGTTGAATCAATATACCATAATTTGTTTTACCAGCTTCCTGTTGATTAATTTTTTGATTATTTCTAGTTTTTGACTATTACAAATAAAGTTCATATGAACAGTCTTTTATAAGCCCTTAGGTATAAATACTTAGAATTGGAACTGTTGGATTACATATTAGGTATATATTCAACACTTTAATAAAAGGACAATTTTTCAAATTGATTGAGTCATATTACAGTCCCCTTGAGTGAAGTAGAGTTCCACCTGCTTCACATCTTTGCCAGTATTTGGTGTTCATGGCGTATAAAGTGGTTTATCATTGTGAATTTAGTTTCTGTTTTTATAATGATTTAAGATGTTCAACATCTTTTTATGGGCTTATTGAACATTTATTTATCTTATTTTCATGAATGTCTGTTCAAGTTTTACCCATTTTTTAATCACATTTCATGTATTATTCAATTGTAAGTGTTCTCTATTGGATTCTGGATACAAGTGCTTTGTTGGACACTTGTGCTGAGAATGTTTTCTCTCAGTCTGGACTTTGGTTTTCATCTTTGTAAGAGTATCACTGGAGAAGCAGAATTTTTGAATTTGATGAAGTCCAATTTATATATATATATTTTTTCTTTTTTTGTTTCTGTTTAGTGTTTTTGATATTCACTAAGAAATTTTTGCCTACCTCAAGTTTGTGAAAACATTCTGTTTTCCTCTGGGAAGCCTTAGAGGTTTAGCTTTTAAATTGCTCGTCATATCAATGATCATCTGAACATCATTTTGGGGTGTGAATTTTAACATTGTATTTTGAAGTCCTGTTATTAAATAAATCACTTTTAGGATTTTTTAAGTATTTCTGACGAATTGTCCCATTTATCATTATTTTTGGTAATACTTCTTTCTTTTTTTTTTTTTTACTCTGAATTGTATACTTCTTTCTTGAAATCTATGTTGTTTGATGTTTCTGTAGTCACACTCTCTCTCTACTTATTGTTTGAATGGTTTATAATTTTTGTCTTTTTGCTTTCAATCTGTGTCTTTGTATGTGGTATACGACTCTTACGTTTTTATTCAGTCTGACAATTTTTGTCATTTAATTATTTTGTTTATTTAAATTGAATGGAACTATTGATATGATTCCATTTAAGGCTGTAGTCTTGCTATTTGGCTTCTCATTGTTCCATTTGTTTCTTCGATTTTTCTTTTCCTATTTTCTGCTTCATTTTTCATCACTCAAATAATGTTTTATTATTTCATTTTAATTTCTATGTCAAATTTTTACTTATATGTTTTTGTTTTTATTTTTTAATAGGTTGCACTAGGACATAAAATACAGTTTAATTGGAATTGATATGTATCACCTTATGTAGAATAAAAGAACCTTAAAAAATATAATTCCTTTTACCCACTTTATCCTATAATTTGCTTCTACAAATATTAGAAAACCCACAATGTAATATTATTTTTGCTGTAAAATTCAGTGTTTTCTTTTTAAGAAATAGAGAAAAAAATAGACAGGCTTTTATCTTTGGCCACATACTTACCATTTTCAGTATTCTCTATCTTTTTGTATCACCTTCCGTTTCCATTTGTTATCATTTCTATTCAGTTTGAAGAACTTCTTTTAGAAGTTTTTAGAGCTCTGAGCTGCTTGCTACTAAGTCTCTGAGCTTTTATTTTTCTGAAAAACATCTTTATGGTTTTTTTTTTTACCTTAAGAGCAATGGGATGCTATTGGAGGGGTTAAGCAGGGGAGTAAAACCATCATTTAAGTTTTCTAAAGATACACATTACAAGGATAACTAGTCGAGCACAGGTTGGAGATGGGACAACAGGATGCACCAGGTCAGGATGAGTTAGACAAGGCAAGGCTAGGCAAGGACAAGGGTAGAAGTACGAGAGATGGATGCACAGCCTTTTAATTATGACTTGGGCTTATTAAACTGTCCTGAGGAGAGGACACAAACATTCTGGTCCCAAACAAAGTCTAAGCCCCCCTGTGAATTAACAAATTGACATTCTGACTTATCAGCATATTTTACATTTTCGGAAGTTAAACAAGTTCTAATCACATGTGAGTAAACAGACAAAAATCAAATGCTCTGCACAATTAAAGATCAAAGCCAGGAGTCATGGTCTAAATCTATTCACCTTTTTTACTTTGACTACAATAAATAAATTTAAGCTAGCCCTCTATAAACTCTGGCATAGGAATACTTATGCATTGATAGAAAATGAAGCATTCTGTTACGTGCCTGTTGTCTAACAATAGATTCCAGGCCAGATAATAATTATTGTCCAATTTTTACAATAGCTGACATCAGTGCAAGAAATATTTATTCCTCTGGTAACTAATTACTAGATATTACCATTACCATTCATATGTAAACTTAGTGAGTTATATGAGTAGCATGTGCGTTAACCATAACAAAAAAAAATAGGAAATTTAAAGCATTTCTTCTTCATTTCTCTCTTATACCCTTCAAAATGGGGTGGGAAAGCCAGGGAGTGAAAGTATCCCAGTTTTTCACAAAGAACCCTCTTGTCAAGGAAACTCTCATACAGTAAATCTTAACTGTGGCTGATATTACTCCTAGAAAGTGTTTGGGAAAATATAGAGGCATTTAGTTACATTAACTAGGGGAGGCTATGAGTAGTTTAGTAGATGAATAACAGGAATCCTAAGCATCCTGGAATGCATTGGACTATCCCACACAGTAAAGAGTTATCCTACCCCAAATACCAATAGAGCCCCTGTTGCCATATAGGGTGGGGGTGATGTTGACCTCTTCTTTGAATCCTCCACTGTACTTAGCACAATATTTTATACTATAGTTATTGGCTATTCTATTTTGTGTTGTATTTTAAAAATAAAAATAAATGAACTATTCAAAACATTTGGGTAATGTGTTATGAAACATGCAGGGATTTATATCTCTGACCCAGTAGGAATATAAAGATTTCGTTTTGGTTGGCCATTCCGTAATTTATAGTTAGAACCAATTCTTCCACCCATTTCATGCCCTGTTTAAAGTGAATTATTTCTCTTCTTTGTAAAAATGGCCTGATCCTTTTTATTTAAGCATGGTACATGCATCATAAATTAATGCTGGCCTTACCCAATATAGCCAAGAATACAATAGAATTACTGGAGTCTCTTTATTCTTATGGAATTGCTATGTAATCAGTTGTATGGCTTAATATTCCATTAGCCAAATTATTCTTAGTGTCTACATTCATTAAGTAGAAGAAAGAAGGTTTAATCTGTTCTGCTTCTCTTCTCCATATTATTCATGTACTAAAAAGGTAAAATACCCTTGGATATTTTTTTCTAGTTCATAAGTTTCCTTTACACAAGGGTACAGAGTAGCATATGTGGGACTGTGTAGGCTTAAAAATAGTTTAACTCATATAGTCATCTGTTTTCATTCCACAATCAAATATTGCATTTCTAGAATATTATAGATGTTCTGCTACATACTGGAGGTGTACATACTATTAAGAGAGTTTCTACTCATAAGACCTTAAAATTTAAAGGGGGAGACCGGCAGTTGAGTGTGATAAAGAGATATGTGTTCTGTGAGAAGAGTAGGCTCAGTTCCTAAATGAGGTCCGAGGAAAGGATTAGCCAGTTCGACCAAAGTGTGTGTGTGTGTGTGTGTGTGTGTGTGTGTGTGTGTGTGTGTGTGGTGGTGGAGAGACAGTTTGGGGAAATACCTCAGTGAGATGATGACACTTGAGCTGGACCTTGAAAGATGAGTGGATATTAAGTAAGCAGGGAAAGAGGAAGGAAAAAGAGGAAGAGGAAAATAGCTAAGCAAAGGCAAAGAGGCAAGAAGCAGTGAGGCACTTTCATGCATCTGAAGCCCATTTCTCAGATCTTGATAGTGGTGGTTAGGAGATACGGCTGGAGAGATGGGTTGACAAAGCCCTGTACACGAAGCTATGGAGTTTGAAATATATACTGTCAGCTACACAGTGGTTCTCAAAGTGTAGTTTCAATGTAGCATCAACACCACCAAGTGGGAACTTATTAAAGATGTTCGTCATCAACCCCACCCCAAACCAACTGATTCAGAAATTCTGGGGGTGGGGCCCAACAACCGGTGCTTCAACAAACCTTCTAGGTGATTGAAGCATGCTAAAGTTTGAGAACCACTGGGCTAAGAAAAGCCCCTAAACGGCCTTAAGCTGGTGATAATATGTTCAAATCAGTGTTTTAAAAGATTGCTTTAGTGAAAATTTGATTAGAGGGAGATAAAATGAACAGAGAGACCATTTGTGAGTACATGTTGACCATCACGAGACCTTAAGACATGCAGGTATGAAATATCAGAAAGGAAAGAGAGGTGGAGAAGTTACAAAGGACATATAAAGAGGAAGAATCAACAGGATTTGATTCAAAGAAAAGAGAAGATCCTGATAGATACCATACTTCTCCCTTTAATGACTTGATGTTGGAAAGTGGTACTCTTCATAAGATGGAGAGTGCAGAAGGGGGAACACTTCTGTTTCAAATATGTTGAAGTTGAACTTCCTGCATCATAGTTGAGCAGAAATATTGAATAGGCGGCTGGGTATATAAGCATGAAGCTCTAGAATGAGTCCTGGGCTGAAAATGGAGATGGGGAAGTCTTTAGCTATTTTAGGTGACTGATGGTGTATGGGTAGGACAGTGTGTTGAATAAAAAGAGAGGATAAGCCATTTAATGCTTCAGGGTCTTTTATGGGCTAGACAGAAAAGGAAGCACCTTCTCATGTGACTGAGAATAAATGGTCCACTATTTGGTGAGATTAGAGGAGAAGCAGGAGAGTGTGTAGTCCTGGAGACCAAAGGGAGAGAGAATTTCAGGAGGAAGGTATTGGTCATCAGTGCCAAATTATGGAAAGATGAAAGCCCAGAAGAAGTTTTTTTGTTTTGATTTTAGGAGATCATTGGTAGCCTTGGTCAGGACAGTTTCTCCAGGGCAGAGAGGATAGTTTTTCTTGAATCTTTGGTCCAGCAAGGACAGCAGACTTCCCATTTTAGACAAAGTTGCCAGTTTTATATATTTCTAAAATCATTGAAGTGTTTAAGAAGCCAATGTTCAGCATTCACATGAAGTTGCCAGCTGAACCAAGTAAAGTAGAGAAGATTTAATGTCTTGAGAAGAGAGGATATAATTCCCCCTAAATAGAAGAAGGTGCAGTGGAGGTACTGGAATGTGAGATGTCGGGATGGGTGAGACTTATATCTTTACCAGGCAGAACTAACATCATAGCAGAGTGAACATAAGACACCAGCCCTTGAGTCACAGGAGGAAATATGAGATGCCTCTGCAGCTGGGGCTTCAAGCTGATAACAGGAAAAAGCTTGTAACAGGAAAAAGCATACATAGAGAAGGGTATTTGGAAGTAAAAGCAGGAATAATCACTTTTTCATTTGCCTATCTTATTCCCAAGGAGCAAAGGTAAGACTTTGATCTCTTCCCTAACAAGAGTTCAAAACCCTGGAATAAAGATGATATAGGTCCTCTAGTTGCTGATGCTGACTTCTGCCATTATCCTGGCTGTTAAGTTTAAACTTAAATTAAATCTGAAAATTTCACTCTAGTCAAAACCTTAAAGACTTGTGTGACTGGAAGACCTGGATGGCCAGGAAGTTTGGGCTTTGTTGAACTTGTGCTCTTGGCCTGCGGTGGCCATGGTCATTAACTGGAGTGAAATAGTGTCTGTATTTTTTTCTTTTTTTAAACATGAACCATGAAAATGTATTGCGCTTTAATCTTTGAAGTAAATGTACTGAAGACAGGAACACCTCTCGTTGATTGCCATGGAAAGCCATAATTTTAATTTTAAAGTGCCTTTTTACCCTGTAATAGCTTGTACCCACTGCCCTAACCCCCAACAAGGGCAGGAATAAAGTCGATTAATAAACTGAGATGAAATAAAATAGTCTAAGACTGTTCTCTGGCTTCTTATTTTTAGGACTGGGTTAGAAAGAAACTTGTCCCTGGAGTTTGGGAGAATTAGTTCATGGTACCCAATAGCATTAAACACTTAATTGGCTTCTGGTCTAATTCTGGGTGTCTGAGACAGATTCTATTTAATAATTTAGGCTCCATTATTTTAGGATTGTATTGAAATGACCTTTGACTATCTGGGGTATGTATTTCCTAGAAAATCCCTGTATTTCTGAGCTTCAAATGTTCATACTTGCCATATCATACCGTCTGGCTCATTTTGACAATAAAGTATAATTTTCATTTATCATATTCCCCTGCCATTCCTGTCTTACTAGCATAAGTGGAAATATTCAAGTACCAAGTCACACAGTTTATTCCTCCTCTTAAGAAATTACTTTTTTATGGAAAAGTCATATTGATTTAGAATAAAGAAAGGATTTGGATTATAGAGAAGTTTTTGGGAAAAAGTTCAGAGGAAATTCTACCAAGTTTTTATTTTGCCAAGAACTTAGTAACAAAGAGGATATATTTATAGAAAACAGTTTTGTGTATTTCTAAAATCATTTAAATAATTATGGGACCAACGTGCATATGAAATCACAATCTTAAAAAGATATATCTCCATTTTAAAGAATGCATTTCTTATCTGATTTGATGTGCTGCATATAGATAAAAGCCCTTTAGTTTATATTTTGACATGTATGTCATATTATAATGATAAAAATGGGCTCTACAGACAAATAACTGAAATGATTAATAGAATTACTCAGTGATAATACAAGTATTTCCTACCATTTGGTTTGATAGTATTCTTCCAAAAAATCAACTTAGCCAATAAATATTGTGTTTCTTCTATACAATAGATTCTGCTATTTATTATTGCAACTTTGGGTGCAAACGAAACCGACACGGTCCCAGCCTTCAATAAGTATGCAGCTTAATGAGAAAGACAGACAATAATAAGTAATTATGAGTGTGACAGGTGCCAGAAGAGGCAAAAAAATAATAGAATGAATAGTATTGTAGACTTATCCTGATTTGGGGGCCAGGTCTTCCTGGAGAAAGGGAGATTTAGACTTCTACTTGAAGAATGCCCAAGTGGGCATTAGAGTTAGACTTGTTAGACTTGTCTTAGGTAAGTATAAGGTCAAGAGGTGAGGAAGTTGACTAGGGATGAGGCACAGACTGGAAGGAGTCCAGTACAACTGGGACATGGAATACAAATCAGAGTGGTGAAAGATGAAGCTCTGGGAGTAGAGGGGAGCCAGGTGTGAAGGACCGTATAAACTGTGTCCAAGAGATTTAATATCATCTAAGCCCTAGGGGAAGCAATTGTTGGGTTTTAAGCAGTGGACATTTATGATTATATTTGTGTTTTTACAAAATGTCTCTAGATAACAGAATGGAGAAGGATCAGTGTGAGTGGAAGTTGCAATACTGGCTCATAGGCCCTGC